>NC_037595.1:20536744-21844858 GCF_003073045.1 Pomacea canaliculata | reverse complement strand
ATAATGACCATTTTTATTTTGAACAAAAAATTTCTATGATTACAGTTTCATATATCTCAAATAGTAGTCAGGATTTATGTTACGGAGCGTAAGAAATGACATGGCTTCGGTTCATCAGGTAGAACTACACGATGTTATCGTTCTCTTCAACACCATCACCAATTGGTAGATCGTATCACCACGTTGCCTTTTTACTTTTCGTTTTTCGTGGATGGAAGACATGTGAGCTTTGTAACAACGCATTCGAACTATTACAGCTAAACAGTTTATGGGGTTTTTTTAGTAGTAACCAGCGACTACTGCCGAGGCAGACAAATCACAATTGAAGTTACAGCGAGAGATGAAGTGTAGTCGGAACAAACATCAAAACCAGTCTCCACATTACACAGCAACTGTTTCTCCAGACCACGAACACGACCTCCATCACACCCACACCACGTCACTGCGGGCCGTGGCCCTCCTTGTCATCATCCGTCATCACCGCACTGATTCCTCTTCTTCTCACGCCGTCAATACACCCGTGTTTCGCAACATTATACGTACAACACTAGCATCATACTTCCACTGCCACCGGAGTGTTGTACTGCCCGCTGTAGACGTGATGGGGGTAATGTTGTGTGACATCGGACTGTAAACATTCAGAATGTGTTTTATTTTTCACTAGAAATACATGTGATATAATATGATTGTATTCGATATATAATTCTTAACACATAAAATAAAGTATTATATGGTAATATCACTTTACTCACACCTACCCGGCATCCACCAGAGACTAGTGTAGGATTGCCGCCAACTGACGACTGCACATGATACAGTAACTGGCTTGTCACCTGGTGACATTCCTTGGTGGATACAGTCGTATCTGAGACCAGTTCGTCGGTACTCTCACAACACTCTTTGTACTCTTGTACACGACGCCAGTTGACGTACCTGTCTGCTGGATTTTCCCAAAGATCGACGTATCAAAATCCGGAGAGTTGGTTAATTCTACTTGCCATCCGGCGTACTTGTCGTGGAAAAAGCTTTGCGCCCAAAGATGGAGGCGAGAAATTGCCCTGAAGCTTCTCCAGAAAAAGTTTGGAAGTTTTCCCTCCTGTAAACACGGATGTACAAATATATTAATACTAATTCCATGTTATTCGTATCTATTCTTTTCTTACTTTCCATTCATGATAAAGAGAGTTGTGTGTTCGGGTTCAGATTAGTGTATACTATTTTACTACGTAGTGAATTATATTATTCAATTTTTTTTTAACTTACTCGTATAAACTACTCTCCTTAAAAGCACCACTTTATGTTGCGAGATAACAAATCTCGATCCACTCTTTATCCCACCCTATCCCAACTACCAAAGCTCAGGAATCTTCGCGATATGTAACAGGTCTCCCTTCTCGCGCCTGTGACAGGTCTTGACGGCCATTTTGAGTCTTTACCGAGTGAAGTCGTACGCAGGCCAGTTGAGGCTGACCACAGCGATGCACCTGTGCTCTGTTTGTTTACAGTCTGCATCAACAGGTGAACAACATGTGCACGCTGCACGCCTCTCTACATGACGCTGACAATGTGACGTTCGTCACCACACAAACAACCAACTTCATACCAATCAGCAGCGCACCACGTTTACGTACCGGAGCCCTGTCAAAATAAGTCTGGGATCTCTGTGTTGAGCAGGTCACTTGCTCTGGAATAGTGTTATTTGAACAGTGCAGATCCTGCCTTCCATGGACGGCTTTTGAAAGTCTTGACAACAGGCGGAGGTGGGGATGACATCGTACAGTCACTGTTGTCGCCGACACCACACACCTAGTAATTCAAACAATCACAACATGCTTTTCATATGTTCGAAAAAAAAAGTTAATGAATTATGTTTTGTAGAGTCAACGCCCTTCACTCAATATAACAAATTCAAAACTTTCCGACAGCAACGATTCTTACCTTTTACACTCACCGACAATTAATTAAAATAAATCGTTTAGTCGTGTCTAGGCTCTATTCAAGCAATTACCTGTCACCAGTGTTCTTGTAACTAGTCATGTGCGTCAGTCCGCACCAGCCACACGTCTGCTGCACCGTTGCCAATTCCCTCAGCAGGTCGTACTGACGTCACGGGCTCTTGTGTCAGACAACTGATCAGAGCACACACAGACCAGTGATAGTCGGCGGATCTGTTTTCCCACACCTGCACAGGTCCTGTCAAAATCACGTGCCATAAAATAAACATACAGCTCACTAGTCGGGACAACTCCTAAAGGTTCTGCCGTAAAGGGAACTAAAACTACTTTACCTTTTAATTTTAAAAAGATGGAAACGAAATTAGCACTTTACATCTTCTTCACTAAAGTACCAAGTATCTGTTGCTTAAAACGCGATTTTGTACGTATTTTTAAAGTGATTTGTTCCGCTATATTTTAAAGCAATCATTTCTTCTTTTTTTTTTAATGTCAGCTTGACACAAGAGAGTAAAAGCCTGTACCGAACCAGTAGTGGTACTCAGATGGCCTGTTGTACCCTGACGAGCGTAGGTTAGTCAATCGCGATGTTCTTGTGATGTCGCAAACCAGGGAGATACTGGACACCAGGTGAGACACACATGGCTCCGCCTGTCCAGCGGCCAGACAGCGTTCTTAGTGCTTCTTGTGTTGTCTTCCATTTCTGTTTTTGTTTTTGATATCTCCTCCGTTAAATTGTGAAAAGACTTCACCTACAAATAAATACGAACCATTATGTCGGAGAATAAGAAGGACATCAAGTCCCCTCTTTCCAGTTGCTTCGCAGCAGGATGAAGGACTGCGGGTGGCAAGCTTATTCAGTACTGTCCAAACCGAACCTGACTCATTCCAACCAAAACTTCTTTTTTTCTTCGGACATTTTGTACAGGTAGAACGTGAGCATGCTTCCCATAAACTACTATCACTGTCTTTAGATTGAGGACTGACGGTGAGAGACAGACACGGCGCCAATGCCAGCTTCTTGGTCTCACCAGACGTTCAGGTGTTGCTGAAGGACAGAACATCCCATCTGCAGTCAACGTTGTCATTCTGCAGAGGTTGAAGGTAGAAGATGCAGAATAGCCGAGGTCGAGTTACAGAAGGCATCTTCACCACTCAACCAGGGCTTGTCTGTGTCTGACATGACTTTTGAGTAACTCACGAGAATACTATATAAACCCATTAGGAGCATAAGTAAATAAACCATACCTATGTATCCTTATTTTCACTCGACGTTTAAATAATCCATTAGAAATATAATATGATAACTGCTGTTTGTTAAACTCTTAGGAGAGTTTTTTTTCTTTTGTATAATATTCAGTGTGACAAGGATAAAGATGTAATTGAAAATTCCGACTGATTTGTGCACTTGCGAAATTAAGATCACCTTTTATTTCAGAAGCTTTGACTGGGTATGAACCAGTAATTATCATGTTTAACCACTATTAACATTTAGAAAGGGTCTAACGTGTAGTTTACATTAACCACGAGCGCTGTGTTAAACGAGATACAGAGTGCCAGCTCGTGACCGAGATTATTTTAGGCAACGTAGAAATTGCACCCGAGGGGGGGGAGCCGATACCACTGGCATTCATGTTTGTCATTTGATATTTCATCCAGCGTGGCAATGACGACTACAGCAGTGAACGCAGCCACGGGAGGAAAATGGAAATTACCAGTTGTGAAGCTCTCTGCACTTTCCAACTCATCGGTGTGTGATCATGCACTTAATAGAAAAAGACAACGCTTGCATAAGAGGCAATGGCGTCCATACCAGAAAAACACAGCTAGCTTGTATCCCTGCTTGATTTATCTAGCATCCCGTAGAATCTTTTCCCTTTAATGATATTTGATTACCGTTTATTCAATAACTACTTTACAATCGCAAATTAGATAAGAGCTGAAGCTTTGTGTGATTTACAGAATACCAGAAACCTGTTTTGTTATGTTCGGTAAGTTATAACCCTCGCTCAGTCTTAAAAACTACAAAATAGCAAACAAAAACAGAATGGAGTCTTTATACACCTGAGAATTTTTGCAATTAATTATGATGATTTACGACATAAATTCCACAATAAAGAAAGAAATCGTTGACTACCCTTTCTGTCTGTGCTGGGTGTCGTGACTCCCAGTCCCGCCACCCGCTTCACCGCGGAAGTCCCCTGCATGCTATTTCCCGCGTTATTCCCACTCCCGCTTCTCATCTGTCACTCACAATTGCCACTGTGGATAAATCATTATGTGTTTGTTCTTTTACCTTCTTGACGTTATTCGATAAAATACGATGGTTTGTCTTCCGGTCAAAAAATTTTACTAATAACTGCGACTCGAAATTTATAAAAAAATATCGTTTAGCTCAAAATCTAAGGCACTGTTAGAGGTCAGTGTGTGGTGCTATATATATACGTAGATATCTTAAAACTTGAATAAAACTACTCTGCATATAATTTGCATTCTATTACACTAACGTGACGAGTGTAAGCCGCACAGCAGACTAGATAAGGGAGCTAATCTTCGACTCACGTCTCTGAATAGCTCCCTTCTCACGCTGCTTGCAGATAAAATAGATTTTTCAAAAACATCAATTAGAAGACCTGAATCACTGCGATTCCTCACGATATTTTAGCAATTGGTGCATTCTCACGGACAAAGTTCCTCTGTCATGCTACCATTATTTTGTAGAGAGTGGGAAAGAAGTTAGTTTTACCCGAACCGTGACGGGCCCTGGGTTCGCAGCTCGGCTCTGGACACGATACCTTTAGCACGCCAGCTCACTTCGGTTTTTCCCCAGGACTCAAATCTTTCACTTCTTCCTTCCCTCTTCCTCGTTGTGTGCAACCCTCAATGATAAAGTTGGAGGTGCTATGAAATGAACTTGCGACCTTAGGTAAATCCACCACAATGGAGAATAAACGAGAGTTGCTAAATGAAAACAGTCAAATCCTTTGTGTTTGTCATTTTTCATCCTGAATGGATCTTATTAAATTTATACACAATCAAACTTACAGTCAGTACCAAACAGCTAACAATGCTCGGGCGATTAACTGGGACTGGTCGACTAGCCGATAGACTTGGGTATCGGAAAATGTAGTTCTCATTGGAATCTGATTTGCGCAGCACGAACACACACACTTGCAATTACCTGTTCACACCGGGAGACTGTACGAGTCACGTGATAAGCATATTCACCCATATCTAATACATCACACCAACCTACTTGTAACAGTGATGTATTTGAACTTTGCACTTAAGTTCTATTAAATTTTTTCATAGAACTCAGCTCACATTTTACACCTGAGCATTTTTCAGTAAATAAATGTCAAATTAGATGTACAAATGGATAAAGCGCAATCAAAAGCATTTTTTGCACCATCCTTCGTCTCTGCCACTCTGAGTAGCTCGGTCGACTGTCCATGACACAGCACCTACATTGCTGCCAAACTTGTAATCATTCAACTTTTCGTCCAAAACTGCATTCTCCTGCTCATGTCAGACATGTTTGTCGATAGCAGCCTATTTAGTATATACAACCACCTGTTGGCCGCACCAACACACAACTAACCCGGTCATTGCACCTGCTTTACTTTTTGAGGCATTTTTGCGAGTTTTTTTTTTTTTTCTCTGTTTTTTCGTCCACAAGATTCTTGACATCGCCGGTTTGCGATTGATTATCTGTCTCTGCACCTTCATTCTTGCTAACAACGTCGAGATCTGGCAAGAAAAAGTGTTCTTTCCCTCTTTCAGCCAGTTGATAATAACTTTTATTCAGGTCGGCGTTATCTACAAATAAATTTGCATTTGTTTGAGAGTAATGTGTCATACAATAATAATATGAACTCCAAACACTATCATTTACTGAGCTTGAGAAAGCAATTACACCTTTGTGCAGTATTAAAAAACTAACAACAAAAACGCTAAAGTAGCTTGCTTTAAATAGCCGCAGACACCTAATTGTACTATACCGACTAGAAACAAGTATCTCACTGTATACATCAAGGTTAGCACGTGGTGCATTCAACCTAGAATTCTTAAGTCTCCAACTTGACACATTGTGTCATATAACAGCTACATTTCGTGAATCTCATCGAGAAATATGTCAACTTTATCATGTAAAGACATGCGCAATGGATTTAATTTTAACGGAGTGGTCAAAGATCAAGAAGCATCTCTACCATCTTGGGATAAGGTGTGCCTTTATATAATTATGCCCATGGAATGATTACCATCTCATGCAACAGTGTTGCATACTTATTATCCTTTGTAGCTTTTTTTAAGACCTCCATTTTAGCAGTTGTAAACTAAACTCTGACTAGCAATATGTAGATTGAATAAATTGTACATACAATCCACAACCACAGCGTGCGCTTTAGCATTAAGATGTTAACTAAGGTTGTCGGGTTTACCTTCAGTCTAATAGGAAGACTAAAGATGTTTTGAAAATGTTCCTAAACGAGAAGAACGAGAGAAATATTATAAAGCAAGGGAACGCAACAATGATTTCCTGAAATAAGTTCACAAGTCCAACCAAAGCATAAACAAAAACTCTGATACATAGAGCACGAGATTGTACCAGCCCAAGACAAACACTTCTCGCGAGCAACAAACGGCAGCATGGTTTCCGATGTAGACGCAGGCCGCTATGACTAAACATCATCGTCAGCGCCCTCTCACGCCCGACACATGTCGCTGATCAACAGAATCGACTGTGGCGCCACTGTAGGGCACTTTTCAGTTTAATTACAGTCACACCAGTATACCATCGCAACAATTATAATAAATACGGTGATGGGAAAAGCAAATCCCAACAAATTGTTTGTAAAAATCACAACAAACTTGTATGTGTCTTTATAAAACTTAGTCTCTACAAAGATTCTTCTTGTTTTCATGAACACTAATGACATCACCGTAGTATGAACAGGGGAAAAGTCAGGCATAACTAAGCTGAAGACCTAGAGAAGTCAAAGCAATCAGTTGTGCCCATGGTGCGCGTGTGCTTATCAGTGTGGAGCTCCGAAGAGGAAACATTCATTACACAGACACACCGTTCCACTGCAATCATCCATGGTGATGAAAAGAGGATGTTAATCGAAGACCATACGTGATGCCTGCCACAGATATCAACACGTGTTTGGTAAAAATCCTAAAGATCCACTCGCTTCCCCACTCAATAAAATGAGTCAGTGGATATAGTGGTGAAAGTTAAAATAAAGGTAAGATACAGTCTGCTAGTGACAGTGTGAAGAGACAGAGGTTCATCCGATCAGCGTAGCCCTGACTCCAGGAACCACCAGACAGGTGATGATATTTTGCTGGGATACCTATAAGACACAACAGGTGATGGAAAGGGACATCTATCACAATATTTATCACGTGTGAATGTCCACTTCTGTGACATCATACTGTGTATCCCTGTCGTTAGGCCGGGTGATGTCACATTCACTAAGGCCGTCATTAATGCGCGATAACAAACCGAAATAAAATTAGAAATGCCTGTTTGTCGTCAGTTGTGAAATAGATCGTCGGTTAACTGGGTTTAGTGCAATCATAATAAATGTAATAAACGGGTAATTTCTGAAACTTCAAAAAAAGCCGTTAGCACCTACAGAGAAGCCTCAAGAACACGTGTGAACTGATGGCTGAACACTTCTCATTGCACTGGTGACAAGAGAGTTTTACGTCTGCTTTAGTGGATTCAGACCGATCTGTACACCGGCCACAAATGTTGTCCGCGAGACATTTAGCATTGCCTGAGGAGGATAAAGGTGTCAACACCTTAAAGACGCTACAGTGAGTAGCTGGAGACATTCTGACCCCTGCACCTGATCATCCTCAAAGTATATCACAGGACAATGTCTGCCATATAATATACACGTTAGTTGTAAGGACTACATTTCTCCTTTTATTTAGTGAATAGAAATAAAAAAACTACCTCCCATTACTTCCATTTCTACAAACAGAAAAATTTTTACTCGAAGAAAGAAAATCTTACGATTGATTAACTTACTTCACAAATTAAAGTAAATTTATTTCTCGTAATATTTCAAAGAATGCAAGCCTTAATCGTAGAAGAAGTTTGTGTGTCAATAAATTCGTTATTTTCTCGTTATTTTCTCATTCATATATTTTAAATTCCGTTGACTATTTTTTGTATATTCGTACACATTGAAATGTGTTTTTACTTTTAATAGTATTTTAATACTATTACGAGTCATCTTCACGATTACGATGACAGTATTATCATAAATGATAATTAAATAGAAGACAATAAGCTTTAGAAATGTGTGAAATAGTTTTTCTCATTCAATTAATTTTAACGTATGTCAGAAAATGCAATACAAAGGCCCTCCTACATACATCCTTGAACATAGAGAAACATTTATTTATTGAAAATAAGGACAATTTCAAGAAAATTGCTCAGAACTTAATGAAGAATGTGTGCATACGTATTTTATTTTTTTTTTTTTTCATACCTACAAACCACTGAAAACAGTTTCAACTTCAAGACTAAAAATTAAATACTTATTCTCGGCAAAATTACTTTAAGTGTAAATGGCATCTTTTGCATAATTTTATTTTCGAATAAATATACCTCCAACCTAATAGCCAATTATTTCCACTCATGCACATACACATCCTGCCAAAAAACATACACACGCGCACGCACACACAAACTTGCAATTACACTGTTCATACGGAACGTGTACGAGTCACGTGATAGGCGTTATTGGAAATTGGACCAATCAAAATTGCCATCAGAAGTCTGGCGTTGGCTGTGGAACCATCAGCGACACACACCTCAGTTCAGATGTAAGGGAGGTATGATGTCAGTTTACGTGTGTATAGTTCATCCTCATGTCTTCCATCACATACAACAGTGTACATGTACTTGTAACGAGAGGATATTGACTTTGCACTAAAGTTCTATTAAAATTTTTCATAAAACAGCTTCAGATTTTACACCTGAGCATTTTTCTGGTAAATAAATATGTCAAAATATAGATGTCCAACAAATAAACCTCGTCAAAAGCATTTTGCGCCATCCTACGTCACTGCACTCTAAGTAGCTCTGGTCGACTGTCTATACACACAACCTACATGCTGCCAATCATCTAAGTTTATTCGTCCAAAACCACATTCCTCCGTGCTAATATCTTGTTCGTCGAGTACGAGTCTATTTAGGACATACAGCCACCTGTTGGCCACAACTACCTCGGTCACTGCATTCCTGCTTTACTTTGTAAGGCCTTTAGCGAGTTTTTCTTCTTTTTTTTTTTTTTCTTTTTTTGTCCACAAGCAATTCCTGGCATCCTGGTTTAACTTGATCAGAATGCCTGTGCTCCTTCAGCTCCTTGCACCATGTCGATGATCTTGCAACGCAAAGTGTTTATTTCTTCCTTCAGCTTTAGTTAATAACCTTTTATTTTCAGGCCGGTGGATATCTACAAATAAATTCGGCATTTGTTTGTGTCCTGTAAAATAATAATGGGCCTTGAACACTAATCATTTACTGAGCTTTAGAAAGCAATTTACACCTTGTGAGTATTAAAAACAGACAACAAAACGGATAAAGTAGCTTGCCTCTAGGATAGCCGCAGACACCTACATTGTACTATACCGATAGAACAATTATCATCAGTGTATACATCAAGGGTAGCACGAGCTGCTTTCCCCTCAGAAACCTTTTAGTCTCGAACTGATTCCATTTTTTGTCATATCACAGGTACACTTCTGTCAATCTCATGAAAGAAATATGTTATTCAAGCTTTATGGTGTAAAGACACACGGCATTGGATTAATTTTAACAGAGTAGTCGAAAGGTCAAGAAGCATCTCTCACCATCTTTATGATAAGGTGTTGTTTAAACAATTTATGCCCATGGAATGATTAACTATCTCATGCAACAGTATTTCAACGTATTATCCTTCGTAGCTTTTTAAGCCTCCATTTCAAAGTTGTAAACTAACACTCTAGACCAGGGGTGTCAAACTCAATTACCCAGGGGGCCAAATCTCACATCGTACACAAGGTGGCGGGCCGAAGGTTATTATTTAAGTCCGATAACGTTTTATTGAACACTTGAAAACTAAACGTTTCGTTATTAATTTTGTGTAAACAAAATCATACATTAATACAAAATTAAAGTAATAACAAACCAAGGTTTAGCAGGTTTTCTTCTTAATTTACTTTGTCAGAAGTGGACGTTTGACATCTTTTCTTGTCAACAAGTTTGTTTATGTTTAGAGTAAGTTTCTGTGTTGTGGAGATTCTCAGGATGGACTGCAAGTGTACATCAGTATGACGACTCCTGTGTGATGTTTGTTGGTCTTCATCACAGAGAAAAGTTGCTCACACAAATAAGCTCCATGTTGAGGACTTTAGCACACAGCGATTCTTGGTGTATTATGCAGTGATATGCTATCAACTCCCCACTACAATTTTCTTGGACATGTGACCGCATCCTTGCAACTAGTCCACTCTGTGGCCACACATCGCCGGCGCTCCATCTGTTGTAGGTGCAACAAGTTTGTTCCAGGGCAGGTTCATGTCAGTCATACTTTGACATACGCTGTCAAAAATGTCCTTTGCTGTCGTTGTCCCATGAATGGATTTTGTGTCTAATATTTCTTCTGTGATATTTAAACTGGAGTCGACTCCACGGATGAAGATGGCGAGTTGTGCGGTGTCCGTCGTGTAAGTGCTTTCATCGACTGCAAGAGAGGATGCAACGAAGTCTTTGCTTTTTTCGATCAGCTGTGTTTTCACATCAGTGGCCATCTCACAAATCCTATTAGCAACCGTGTTTCTGCTGAGCTTACATTTGCAAACATTGCTTTTGTTTGGACACAAGACTTCACACACTGCATCATGCAACTCTTCACAAACTCTCCCTCACTGAATGGCCGGGCTGACAGCGACTTCCTCTGCCACAAATAAAACTTGCTCTCGCAGCAGCTTCACTTTGTGATGCTTAGTGAACAATGTCTGCTGTGATCTCAGATTCCTCTTAAGTTCTTCCACTTCCTTAAGCTTCTGTTCTGCATTCAGGCTTTTCAACCTGTCCTGATGTTTAGTCTCGTAGTACCTTTTCAGATTATGTTCTGTGGTCACAGCTATTGTCTCTCCACAAAGTAGACACTGGTTTACCGCTGATATTAGTAAACATGTTCTCAGCCTCCCATTGGCTTTGAAAGATTCTGTTTTCAAAATCAACTTTTCTCTTGGCCATTTTAACGGCTAGCTTTAATTTGAAATCTGATTGGTATTGAAATTACAAAAATCCCTTCACTACACAGTATAATGTTCTCGATCTTTATTAATTAACATTAAGTAAAAGTCTTTAGAAAAGTCACAACGCGTGCTTAGCTCTGATCATCCGCCTTTGTTCCCCGACAGATGGCGCACCAGTACCTACGACTAGCGTTAAGTTCGCACACTACACACAGCTTTCAATTAATTCTAATAAACAATCGCGTGCTCTGCTCTGCTAGGACATGTGATGTTGTTGCATCAATATATGTATGCAAAAGAAGATATAATCAGGCAAAAAAGACTCAAATCATCAAAACACAAGCAGCAATTATTTCTACACCGTGGCTTGCTGTTTATACTCGGATACTTATCTCTTTGGCGGCAGTCATTCCCTCTCGCAGGAACTGGACAGTCAGTATTCCACTGTTGACACTTATCATCCACAGTCCACGTGTTTAATTCAGTTCACACGTATCATGCACAGTTTGCCCATATTATTCTAGTTGGTAGAAATATATACAATCCCCTGTCCTTGGAGAAGCTATACTCCCACCAACTTGATCTCCACAAGTTTGCTTCTCACAACTTAACGTCTCATCGAGACGACTTCCGCTCGCCAGCCCGCAGAGTCAGACAGTGATGAGTTTCTATTAGTCTTTTGCTGAGCTGCCTCATCATGCACGTGGGTTTCCCCTAGTCACCCTTTGATCTCGGACCGATTCAGGGAAGTTAACAGGTACTAAAAATCTTCGACCCGCGGCCCGTGTTCAGGGCAGGGTGTCGCGTGTCAAAGGTCAGATTTATGGGCCCCGCCTTCACCCTCCCTTCTGGTCATCAACAGGAGCGGTGGTAATTTGACCAGTGCACTGTTGGTGGTCTGTACAAACTTCACTAAACTCATCCCATCACTTGCTGTGCTCGACGGGAACTTTTCTGTTCTTTGCCTTCTAACTGTCGCCGGGCCATTAGCAATGATTAACTAAAATTCTTTCGCGAGCCAGGTAAAATTTCATGGCGGGCCGGATGTGGCCCGCAGGCCGGCTGTTTGACACCCCTGCTCTAGACCAGTGATGCCCAACCTTTTTCGGCCTGGGGGCCATACACATTTCCGACGTGCGTGTGACGGGCCACTTCACCGCAAAAATACAAAAAAGAAAAAAGTAGAGCAGTTACCATTTTTTTAGAAACAAGTTATACTTACCATTAATTATGTAGTAATTAATGGGATATTTGAAGTTGTTTTCCCGAAACCGACTTCTGAATGTCCGGCTGCATCGTAGAGACACCAAGTCGGAGCACTGAACCGAAATGTTTGTCCATCGAAAAAAAGATTGAGAGACGCCTCTACGTAGGGATAAATACTTCTTCCCTTGTTTTCGGTGGGGTTTTTTTTTTAGGTTTTTTTTTTTTTATTACTAACAGGACGATTTCCTGTATTCAGGGACGAAGTTTCGCGGGCCGGATGGGACCGCATCGTGGGCCGGATATGGCCCGCGGGCCGTAAGTTGGGCAACCCTCCTCTAGACTAACAATATGAACATTAAATAAATTGTACATACGATTCCACAACCACAGTAAGCTTTAGCAATAATATGCAACTGAAGTTGTTGGAGTCACATTTGTTTTATTAGGAAAACTAAAGATGTTTTGAAAATGTTTCCTGAACCGAGAAGAGAGAGAGAAATAAATAAAGCAAGGAACGCAGCAATTGATTCCTGAAATAACGTTCACAACTCCAGTTAAAGCAAGAAACAAAAAGCTCTGATACATAGAGGAAACGAGATCGTACCAGCCCAAGATAAATATTTCGCGAGCAACAAACGGCAGCATGGTTCCGATGTAGACGCAGGCCGCTATGACTAACATCACCGTCAGCGCCCTCTCACGCCGGATACTCTCGCTGTCAACAGAACTCGACTTCTGGCGCCACCTGTAGGCGCTTTTCAGCTTAATTACAGTCACACAGGTTGCCAGCAAAACAATCATAAATATGGTAATTGGAAAAGCAAATCCCAACAAATTGTTTGTAAAAATCACAACAAACTGTGTATTGTCTTTAGAAAACTGTGTCTGTACAAAGATTTTATTCTTGTTTCCATGAACACTAATCACATCACCGTAGTATGACAGGGGGAAAGTCACATAACTAAGCTGAAGACCTAGAGAAGTCAAAGCAATCAGTGTGCCCATGGTGCGCGTGCTTATCAGTGTTGAAGCTCGAAGAGGAAACATTACACAGACACACCGTTCCACTGCAATCACCATGGTGATGAAAGACGATGTTAATCGAAGGCCATATGTGATGCCTGTCATAGGCATAAACGCCTCTTTGTAGAAATTCCTAAAGATCCACTCGTTTCCCCACTCAATAAAATAAGTCAATGGAAATAGTATGAAAGTTAAAATAAGGTAGATACAGTCTACTAGTGCCAGTGTGAAGAGACAGAGGTTCATCCGATCGCGTAGACTCTGACTCCAGAACACCAGACAGTTGATGACATTTGCTGGGATACCTATAAGACACATCAGTGATGGAAGGACGGCCTCCATCACAATATTTATCAACGTGTGAATGTCCACTTCTGTGACATCATACTGTGTAGTCCCTGTCGTTAGTCCGGGTGATGTCACATTCACCAAGGCCGTCATTAATGGCGGTAACAAAGCGAGATAATATGCAGAAACCTTGTGTGGAATGTCTCTATGGTCTGTGAGTTTATTAAATGTAATCGTCAGTTAATTTCACTTTATGCAATCCTAATGAACGGTGAAACACGTGGGTATATTTGTAAAGAAAGTCCTTAGCAGACTGCACCTCGAGAATACGGATTGCAGAACACTTCTCATTGCATTGTTAACAACAGCGGTAGACCTCTCCTAAAGATGACCTCGGGTCGATTAGGGAACCGGCTACAGATTGTTGTTTACAAGAGATGAAACTGCAGAAAGTGAAGGAGACCTTCCACACGGTACTGTGAGTAGCTGAGACGAGTTCTGACCCCTGGATATGATCATCTTCAAGGTATGAGTCGCAAGACAATGTCTCCCGTCGTCCCCATTATATAAACATTAATTGTGGGAACTACATTTCTTCCTCATGTATATGAATAAAATTTTTAAAAAAACAACCTCTTATTCCTTCCATTTTTTTACAAACAAGAATAATTTTTGTCTAATGAGTAAAGCTAACAATGTATTAACTTACTTTACAAATTTTTGAAAGAAATTTTTTAAAATAAAGAGAAATTTGCATTCAGTTGACTCTTTTATTATTTTCTCGTTCATCTTTTTTACTTTGATTCACAATATATTTTGAATTACGTGATTAATTTTGCATTTTGTCGACTTTTTGGTCCTTTCGTACCTTAGTATGTATTTACATTTTAGAGAACTTTACTTCTATTTCCAGACACCAGGAAAATTATGATGATGGTTATTATTATCATTAAATATTATTTAGTAGAAGACAATAAGATTTCAGAATGCCTCAAATACTTTTTCTCATTCAGTTAATTTTAACGTATGTCAGAAATTTCGAAACGGCCCTCCACATACATTTTTGAACACGGAGAAACATTTATTAACAGAAAGTAAGGACAATTTCAAGAAAATTACTCAGAACTTACACAAAAATGTGTTCATTTGTTTTTTTCATACCAACAAAGTAAACATTTGCTACTTGAAAATGGAAGCAATAATATTTTTTTCACTGCAGTAATTAAAGACATGCTTTGGCTTATTCACAAGCAAATAATTGTAAGACTTAAAGAGTAAATACCTTCTTTTCCACAAATATCTTTTATTATTATCAATAGATGACGATGTGTAAGTAATTTTACTTTCTACAAATTATTAGTCTGTGCACGTGCTCTTCCGTACGTATGTGAATTATTTTTGTGATGTCTTCAGCAAGCCGTGAATGATTTCTAATTTACTTTAATGTTTTTGTGTCTTTGCAGTGTTTGTACTGTTGATTAGATAAATATTGACATCACTGTCAGGAAATGTCATCACGGATGGTCGACATTCCACGTATGTTTGAGCTGTCTGTCAGTCTGTTGGTAAAGTCTTGCAGTTGTCTGTCGGTGCGTGCTGTCAGGTGGCTGTCGTCTGCTAAGTGTCGGCTGCTCGAAGAGGAAACATTACACAGACACACCGTTCCACTGCAATCACCATGGTGATGAAAGACGATGTTAATCGAAGGCCATATGTGATGCCTGTCATAGGCATAAACGCCTCTTTGTAGAAATTCCGAAAGATCCACTCGTTTCCCCACTCAATAAAATAAGTCACTGGATATACTGTGAAAGTTAAAATAAGGTAGATACAGTCTACTAGTGCCAGTGTGAAGAGACAGAGGTTCATCCGATCGCGTAGACTCTGACTCCAGAACACCAGACAGTTGATGACATTTGCTGGGATACCTATAAGACACATCAGTGACGGAAGGACGACCTCTACAACAATATTTATCAATGTTTGAATGTCCACTTCTGTGACATCATACTGTGTCGTCCCTGTTGTTAGGCCGGGTGACGTCACATTCACCAAGGCCATCATTAATGGCGGTAACTAAGCGAAATAATATTCAGAAACCTTGTGTGGAATGTCTCTATGGTCTGCGCGTTTATTAAATGTAATCGTCAGTTAATTTCCCTTTATGTAATCCTAATAACGGTGAAACACGTGGGTATATTTGTAAAGAAAGTCTTAGCAGATCATCTTCAAGGTATGAGTCGCAAGACAATGTCTTCCGTCGGCCCCATTATATAAACATTAATTGTGGGAACTACATTTCTTCCTCATTTATATAAATAAAATATAAAAAAAAGAGATAACCTCTT
Organism: Pomacea canaliculata; assembly: GCF_003073045.1. NCBI lineage: Eukaryota > Metazoa > Mollusca > Gastropoda > Architaenioglossa > Ampullariidae > Pomacea > Pomacea canaliculata. Next base: position 21,828,774 of record NC_037595.1, on the reverse strand, counting down.
ATTCCTTCCATTTCTTACAGACAAGAATAATTTTTGTCTGATAAAGTAAAGCTAACAATGTATCAACTTTACAAATTAAACTTCCTTTGTCTAACGTTCTTAAAGGATGAAAGATTTTTTTTAAATATAGAGAAATTTGCATTAAGTAAATTCTTTTATTATTTTCTCGTTTTTCTCTTTCACTTTCATTCACAATATATTTTGAATTACGGGATTAATTTTGTATTTTGTCGACTTTTTGGTCCTATGGTAGTTCAGTGTGTATTTACATTTTAAAGAACTTTAATTCTATTACCAGACACCAGGACAATTATGATGATGATTATTATTATCATTGGTATTATCATTAAATATTATTTAGTAGAAGACAATAAGATTTCAGAATTCGTGAAATACTTTTTCTCATTCAATTAATGTTAACGTACGTCTGAAAATGCAATACAACGGCCCTCTCCATACATTTTTGAACACGGAGAAACATTTATTTATGGAAAGCAATGACAATTTCAAGAAAATTACTCAGAACTTAATGAAGAATGTGTTCACTTGTTCTTTTTCATACCAACAAAGTAAACATTTGCTACTTGAAAATGGAAGCAATAATATTTTTCCACTGCAGTAATTAAAGATGTTCTTTGGCTTATTCACAAGCAAATAATTGAAAGACTTAAAGAGTAAATACCTTCTTTTCCACAAATTTCTTTTATTATTATCAATAGATCACGATGTGTAAGCAATGTTACTTTCTACAAGTATTATTATTAGTCTGTGCACGTGTGCTTCTGTACGCATGTGTATTATTTGTGTGAGGTCTTCAGCAAGCCTTGAATGATTTCTAATTTACTTTAATGTTTTTGTGACTGTGCAGTGTTTGTACTGTTGATTAGATAAATATTGACATCACTGTCAGGAAATGTCATCACAGCTGGTCTCCATTCCACGTATGTTTGAGCTGTCTGTCAGTCTGTTGGTAAAGTCTTGCAGTTGTCTGTCGGTGCGTGCTGTCAGGTGGCTGTCGTCTGCTAAGTGTCGTCTGCTAGTCGGCCCTCCACCCATGGACATGGAAGTGTAAAGGTTGTGGAGGGTCTCACGGATGAAGTTGTCGTGAAATATGTTGACGGACACGTGCGACATGGGGGGCACCTTGCCGGACGCTAACCGTCGTTTGCAAGAAACCTACCATTTGTTTCTCCATCAGACCTGCGCTCGTTGCCGTGTGATACAGCGCTTTGACCGCGTGCACGGCTCCCTCCTCCATGGTTACGTTTTCATCACCTGTCATAGCTCCTCGCGCCTAAATATGTCAACAAAGATTTCTAAAGGTTATGAAATTTTGATACAGATCTCGATGATTCTATCATCTCTGATGCTAGTCTATTTTTCTTAGTAGGATTTTTGCTTTTGTTGTTGTTGGTTTTGTTTTCTTGTTTTATTTTGTTTAGTCTGTGAGGATTTGTTGTTGTTGTTGTTGTTGTCGTCGTCGTCGTCGTCGTCGTCGTCGTCGTCGTCGTCGTCGTCGTCGTCGTCTGAGAACCTTTCTTTTGACTTCCTTCTGAAGCTCTGGTGAGTTATCATCTTAGCTGGTTGTAGTCTGTTTTCAAAGATTTTAACGAATGTCATCAGCTCAAAGTGTTACAGATCTTTACAATATTCAGTCCATCGGTTAACTACAACATTATTTTATGTGGGAAGGTGGCCACTGCTGTCTTTGACCACTTAGGTCTTGTGCTGACCTGACTTGATGAAAGTCTGAAATATTTGTAACAATTTCTGTCACCTCGTGCTATTGCCTCATTTCTAGTCAATGGACATCGGGCGATGGCTGAGCCGTACTTCGTCCTCAGTTTGGGCTTCGGGCTCGTGAAGACAAGGTCGTGGTCACTATGTCAGAGCCTGGATATGTCCTCATCTTGGCCTTGTTGATGCTGGACTTGAAGCGTCTAGTCAGAGAATTAGCATTAGCTAAGCTAACAATAGGGGCCACAGACTTCTCGTCTTAGGACAAAGCCATCCACCCACTTCAGTCAACATCTGTAACTCGACTGCCGGGCGAGTGGCGCTCACATGTCACACTCTTTGCCGACTGATGCTGTGAATTGTTTATGAACGAGCGTAATACATGCAATATACTATTTGTTGTAACAGTTGTCTGTTAATGTAGTTGTATGTTTCATTATCGTTTTCCTTCTTTGAAAACTTACAGTTTATGTTGGCCAACATCGGGATCAACGACCAGATTTGCAGACAGACATTATAGTTGGTTAATATTCAAATCAGTAATTACAAAGATTGAAAATACAGACGGCAGGCCCTCTGGTAAGTATAAAAAAAACAGCTTTTGAATCTCCATACTTTCCTGTGGAAATCCGGACTAATCACCTTCGGATACCGTCAATAAAGTCTATATTTAGACCATTACATACTTCTTTTTTAAAAACAGCATTAAGTTCCGTTGTTAGCATAATGATTAGGAAATTGACAATCAAGAAAAACTGGACGAAGATCAATACCTATCCGGGTCTCATTGATTGTTGAGTTTAGTGTCTGTAAAGTTAAATTTTCAAAAGTGCTCATTTTTTTTAAAAATTGCGCCGGACAACTACAGCCAAAGTAATGTTAATATCAACAAGCCAATGCTTGTCAATGTACACGATTTCTGTGGGAGTATGACTGCAAAATTTGATTACTGTACCTTTAAATTGTTTCTGAGATTGTTTTCTTTAAGTGAACACACCATAGCCAAAATAATACCATTGGAAAAAAACAGCATTCATTTAAATTTAAGGCTAAAGCTCTTTTTCAACAAATTTTCATCAGAACCATATGTATGATATGTCAAAGAATCAAAATCTATTGTCATCCCAAACTCGACCAAAGCATCGCAAAACCACTATTTCTCCCCTGAAAATTTCCCGATGGCGCATGCACACGATTTCTCTTCAGCCAAGTTTTGAAGAAACAATTGTCTCTTGATTATTACTATAGTCCCATACCTACTTTAGTATTCGGAAGTTCCCATGGAGAATTTTCCACTAAAATTCTAGCTCTTGTTCGTCTGTTTAATCTCTACCTTTCATTGTGTTCTTTTTATTTTCTTCATCCACTACACATCCGCACTCAGCCGACCTTGGAATCCACAAAAGATTTGTTTTTCTTTCCCAGACAAAAGAGTCTTTTCTTCTGTGCATCAATTCCACGGATCTTCATGCGTGTTCTCTATGCTGCTGTGTCACAACTACAAAGATAACACAAATCTCACTCGTTCCAGTGATACATGTTCACCTCATTCACCTGACGGGGACGCAGGTACGACACGATAGCATTCGTTGGGACTAACGCTCACACATGTAAATAGGTTCAAAGACATATATTTATTTACAGAGTTTACACATACAACTACTATACCTATTTTAGCCTACCTGCCTAGCCTTTCGGTAAACAGGTGAAAACACTGACCATAAACTTGTATTACTGGACTGCTGGTAGACAATTTTTTTCCACTTAGCTACTAAAACGAGGCAGGAGTGTACAAAGCTTCCGGTTTAGTCACATTCATTGTTTAGGCTCGCGGAGAACTTCGCAAGAGGCTAAGCGTTGGTCGTGGCAGACAACAATCCACCTATACACGTCCATGCACTGACTTTTGCCTGCCATTTATACTGGACGGTTTGGGTGCTACGTCACCCACTTTTGCCGTCCGTCTTGCGCTACAAAGTATGGGGTGGAGGGGGATGCAATATAGCGACATAAAAACAAACATATGCACATAGATTAATAGTCATTTTAGGAACACATCCATCTGCTAAAGAAGCCAGCAGTTTTTTGTTTTACTCAACAGAAAGAATGTGTTCTTTTCACATCTCACACCAATCAAACAATCATCATAGAGAGTACCTTGGATCTCATATGTCATAGGCTGACTGCAAAGCACAATTAATGTATATAATATCAAAATATATGTAGTTGTAGGTAATCAAAGTTGTATATATAAAGTCGGTATTTAGTCTAGTTAACAAGTTGTTTATTTGGTAGCCAGTGTTTAAAAAACTTTTCTTCTTTTATTTATAAACACGCATTAAATTTTTAAATTGTATATCTGGGTTTCAATATTTGGATAAAGGGTTCTGATTGGAGGATGGCTTTTTTAAAAATCGACAACAATATATGTCAAGGCAAGGATGGCTTAACAACTCACTCAGCCAGAGAAATCTTTGTTCTTTAACACACAACAAAATGATTGCCTGAGGCTGCACACATCATGTTCATTTCGTTGTCTGGTGGCTCAGGACTTTACAGACTACAACACAAATACGCATCAATAACAACTCACCTAAACACCTCGTTCTAAAGGCGCAGAACATCTAACGATCTATGCAATGTTTACATCCGGGGCACTTGCCCGATCAATCTCAACTTAGTCTAATCTTACAATCCATTACTCACAGTTTATCGTCCCTCTTAGGGTTGCTGCTCTCCACATCTCCAACCAACTAGAAACCAATAACACAAATACATACGCGAAGGTCGTACACACTGGCCGTGTCGTGAGGTGGTTTCCGGGGTCACAGAGGTACTCTGCAGTGACGTCACGGAGCTAACGGTACTCCGAGCCCACGTGCTGCTGGATGCTGGAACAAAGGTGATCAAGGAATGGTCCTGGGAGGCGACTCTTCCATATATTAAATATATCCAGTTAAATCCGCCTATACGATTAAAACCTGTAACTCGAGGTTACACTATACTACCATTCTAAACACTATTCTCCAAACGAAACATCTTTCTCTCATATGTTCTTGTTTACCACTTTGAAACATATATGAGTTCTAATACAATTCCATAAGTAATCACAGAAAAAGATGTCATCCTCGTCTAGGCAAGGTTCATCCACAAAGGCTCAGTACCGCGCTGCATCCAGCGTCGATAGACACTACCCTACAACTATACACACATCTCAACTCGGGAGATTTACATGTTTTCTTTCCTCCGCATCCCGGGCCTGAGTACATTTCCTCCCTCGCTCCCGCCAGAACCTACTGCTGAACTGTATTTATCAAACACTTTGTGTCACAGTTAACATTTTTCCAACTAATGTCCTCATCTATTAGCCACGCATTCAACGTACACCTGCAGTCCGTAAGTCGCAAAGGGGTTAAAATTATCTGAAAAACACGGAGGCAGGGACTGATCATTGACAATATCTATGTTTTAGCGAGTAGGAAAATTAAATCAAGTACAATATCTGTCTCAAAGTTATTAATGCATCCAAACAGAACCACATGCTCACTGATAGTTATCTTTGGACCATTTGTACATTTGTCTAATATGCAATTTTGTTAGTTTCTCCACAAATTATTCTCATATTTACAATTCCAAAATATATCCTATTTTCTCTTTCATCTTCGCAGAGGCCGCAGATATAATCATTTTCTAGTCTCATATTGAATAATATTACTTTTGTCTCGAAAGTTCTGTGTCGCACTCTCATTTGAAGGCATTTTAATTTAATATCTTTTATATTAGCCATTGCTTTAAATATAGGATCAGCATTTCTGTTATCCTTTCATCCCATTTTAAAAAACAATTTGGCTTAAGTGTTAGATATCATTTTATCATAATACAGTCATGCTCCTTTCTGCATTGATCTCTTATTCTAAGAGGGTTTTTTTGTGTCATATGTAGACAAAAATGATGCTATTTTACTCATTCTATTTAACTTTATATATCTATATATATATATTATGGCCTTTATGCAACCATTAAAAGACTCGAAGTTAATAGAAACATCATATTTATTTTTAACAGCTTTATAAGATAGACAGTTTCCTCTTTTGTCTATGAAGTGTTTAATCAAGTATATATATATTTGTCTACACATCTCCTATATAGAAATGTGCTATTCCTAAAAGTAATTCTGTAATTACAAAAGATAGGTTCTAACAATATCTACTTTTAAGAGTATCACAACTTGTTACCATCGGAAGCTTATATCACAGCTCATTTTTAAGCCTCCAATTAACAGTTCCACACTAACACTCTAAGTTAAAATGTAGATTAAGCAAATTATTTATACAATTCCACAACAACAATGGGCTTTAACAATAAGATGTGACTAAAGTTTTTGGGGTTATATTAGTTTACCTTTGAAGGCTAAAAATAATTTTAAATGTTTCCTAAAACGAGAAGAACGAGAGAAATATATAAAGAAGGGAACGCAGGTATTAAGACCTGAAATAATGTTCACAAGTCTAGTTAAAGTGATGAAAAAAACGCTCTGGTTTATGGAGGAAACGAGTTCGCTGAAGGCCAAGACAAACAACTCGCGAGCAACAAACGGCAGCATGGTTCCGATGTAGACGCAGGCCGCTATGACTAACATCACCGTCAGCGCCCTCTCACGCCGGATACTGTCGCTGTCAACAGAACTCGACTTCTGGCGCCACCTGTAGGCGCAATTCAGTTTAATTACTGTCACACCAGTTGCCAATGTTACAATTATAAATATGGTAACGGGAAAAGCAAATCCTAAAAAATTGTTTGTAAAAATTAAAACAAACCTTCCATTGTCTTTATAAAACTTAGTCTCTACAAAGAATCTATTCTTGTTTCCATTAACACTAATGACATCACCGTAGTATGACAGGGAGAAAATCACATAACTAAGCTGAAGACCTAGAGAAGTCAAAGCAATCAGTGTGCCCATGGTGCGCGTGCTTATCAGTGTTGAAGCTCGAAGAGGAAACATTACACAGACACACCGTTCCACTGCAATCACCATGGTGATGAAAGAGGATGTTAATCGAAGACCATATGTGATGCCTGTCATAGGCATAAACGCCTCTTTGTAGAAATTCTTAAGGATCCACTCGTTTCCCCACTCAATAAAATAAGTCACTGGATATAGTATGAAAGTTAAAATAAGGTAGATACAGTCTACTAGTGCCAGTGTGAAGAGACAGAGGTTCATTCGATCGCGTAGACTTTGACTCCAGAACACCAGACAGGTGATGACATTTGCTGGGATACCTATAATAGACGTTAGTGACGGAAGGACGACTTGTAAAACAATTTTTATCAACCTTTGAATGTCCACTTCTGTGACGTCATACTCTGTAGTCCCTGTCGTTAGTCCGGGTGATGTCACATTCACCATGGCCATCATTAATAGCGGTAACAAAGAGAAATAATAATTGGAAATGTCTGTTTGATCTGTCTACAAATTGTTGTCCGCGAGACATTTACCATTGCATGAAGAGAAGAATGGTGAAGAAATTAAAGAAGTTTAAAAAAAAAGAGACACCTTGAAGACGGTACTGTATCTAAGACGAGTTCTGACCCCCTGCACCTGATCATCCTTCAGGTATGAGTCACAAGACAATGTCTGCCATATAATATACACGCTAACTGTAGGCACTACATTTTTTTATTATTTGTAGTGAATAAAATTTTTAAAAAAAAACACATTTACCTCTCATTTGTTCTATTTCTAACAAACAAAAATAATTTTTATCTGAACAAAGAAAATCCCAAGATTGATTAACTTACTTTACAAATTAATTTCATTTCATCTGTTAAAAGATTTTAAAGCATGCAAGATATCTTAAAAAAAGACGTTGGTCAATAAATTCTATATTTTTTCGTTTATCTATTTTACTGTAATTAACAATATATTTTTAATTCCTTGGTTATGTCGGTAATCTGTTGACTATTTTTTTCTATGTTCGTACGCATCGAAATGTATTTTTCCTTTTCTTTTACCATTTCTAGTCATCTTCACGATTATGATGATAATTAGTCATACAAAAAAGGATTATTTAATAGAAGATAAAAAGCTTTAAGAATGCGTGAAATACTTTTCCTCATTCAATTAATTTTAACGAATGTCAGAAAATGCAATACAACGGCCCTCCCACATACATCCTTGAACACGAAGAAAAATTTATTTATGGAAAATAAGGACAATTTTTAAAAAATTACTCGGAACTGAAGAATATGTTCATGTGTTCTTTTTTTTCATACCAACGAACAACGGAAACATTTGCAACTTGAAGACAAAAAAAATTAATACTTTTTCTCGATAAAATTACTTTATGTGTACATGACATCTTTTGCTTAATTTTCTTTCTTTTTTTTCAAGAGATGACAATGGATCAAAAATTTTAATTACTACAAATATTATTGATAGTCCGTGCACCTGTGTGTCCGTAGGCATGTGTATTATTTGTGTGATGTCTTCAGCAAGCCATGAATGATTTCTAATTTACTTTAATGTTTTTGTGACCTTGCAGTGTTTGTACTGTTGATTAGATAAATATTGACATCACTGTCAGGAAATGTCATCACAGCTGGTCTCCATTCCACGTATGTTTGAGTTGTCTGTCAGTCTGTTGGTAAAGTCATGCAGTTGTCTGTCGGTACGTGCTGTCAGGTGGATGTCGCCTGCTAAGTGTCGGCTGCTAGTCGGCCCTCCACCCATGGACATGGAAGTGTAAAGGTTGTGGAGGGTCTCAAGCATGAAGTTCTCGTGAAATATGTTGACCATATGTAAACTGCTCGTGATCCAAAAGTGCATGTCCTGACTGTCACGTGTCAGCCATGTTTCTATGCCAACCTCACTCTTAGCCATGGGGACGCCCCGGTAAGGCTGACAGCAGACGACGTCTGACGTCATAATCCAGGCTATTTTTATCCGGTTCGCGGGGGGGAAGGTCGAGGCTTTTTTTTTTCCCGCTGACTGTAGCAAAGCCTGACGTCATGTCCACGCTACGTCACGCGTCGTCTGCTTGATGCCGAGTCAGCTGCTTGTTGTAGCAATGGGCGTTCGGTGTTCAAGCTTGTCATTTTAAACTGTCCCATAAAAATGCTTATGAATAGACTTTCTGTAAACAGCAACAGCGAAACCATGTCACTCCTCTCCTTCGTTTTCTGTATTTATCTTTTATTTGTGCTGTTGTTTATTCCTTATTCCCTAGCAGCATTGAATATAGGTCCCATATGGGTCCCATAAAGATTGTCCCATATGATCTCGAAAATGCGGTTCTAACTGGATCTCCTAATACAAGCAACTACTTTTAGCCAATGGCAGACGTGCACAGCCACCGTGGCCGCCATTTTTAAATTTTTGTTTCTATTCGCCATTTTGTTCTCCAGCAGCTGAGCGGAAATTTAAGTGTTCTCCAGGATCAATTGCAAGCAGCATTCGACTGTTCGACAATACAGTACGTTTTTCTAACTTATACATATTCTAAAGTAAATATACTAGTTATTTATTCATTCCAACAATGTCCAAATTCAATGCAGAATACCACGCTCAGAGAAGAAGAATTAGAGCACAAGTTAAGAAATACACGAAAGCAATAAATGCAGAAGTTTTCCAGAAAGAAGTCACGGCAGGCTCAGCAGTTCTGAACCCTAGCAATTTGATAATTCTTTAGTCGTAATTAATGATGCAGAGAATTCGGAGCTGTCAGAATTTCCTCTAATAACTTGTGATTACGATTTATCTGGCGATATTTCATCAGCTGTTACGTAGAGCATCCACTCGCGATCGGTTTCAGCTTCGCAATACCTAGATCAGGATCAAAACGAAACAGATGTAATGGAATAGGATTCTTTTCTTGATTATTTAGATCAGGAAGATCAAAGTGAAACAGACAGCGACACTGAATTATTACAGAATACCAAGCGCATATCAGAAAACGATTTGTATCAGGATTTAGCACTGGGCAAGCCAATGTAACATTACACTTAGTGCTTTGTCTCGTTTACTGAGTATTCTACGTAATTACCATCCATCTCTCCCAAGCATCCCAGAACACTGTTGAAAACCCCCCAAAAGTTAAACATTAGATCTGTAGAAAATAGTTCTGAATATTATTTTCACTTTGGACGTAAAGAATCTCTGTCTAAATCTAGTCTGGTTGGATTATCAGAAAAGTACGTTCTTAGAAAGATTAAGGTAATGACTGTTCCACTTCAACACATTTGATCTGTCATTATCAATTTGAATTGTTCTTCTGTCTTGTTTAGTTACTTTTTTAATAATTTCTTGAAAAGGGGGTAAATTCATGGTACAGGGGGGGGGGCTTTAGGAGGGAAAGAAATGTACTGGGCTGTGTTGTGTTTAAACACCTGCATTTGAACTATCAGTGCAAATATGCTGTACACATACATATATTTATTATGCTGCTTACACATTTAACAGTGATGTTTACAAAGAGATAGGCTTTGCATATTTAGGATAAAATGCCTACAAACTGCATGTTGTCTCAGCAGATGGCCTATTCCATGGTGATTTTTGGAAGAAGCAGAAGGTTTAAAGGGGCCAGTAGCTGTAATTCAGACAGCTGGCTGCTAGCATTTTTAAAGATTCCAGTGGTCGCAGGATGTGCAACTGGCCATCAAAATCTGCAAGCTTCATTATTAAACACCAGATTCCTCATGGCCCATACATCCAGTTCGCCTGCACAAGTCATTAAGTAAGTGCAAATTTTTTAATTCATAATTAATTTATACCAGAAAGAAAATTTATGAAGCATGTGAAGCATTAATTGTCAAAATGACTGCTATACCATTATGTACTGCATGACAAAGGAAGGAGATAAAAAGATGATATCTGGACTGTTGGAACAAGTAACAGGTACTGTAAACTTTGGTTATTATGCTGCACTATAAAGTGTAGTATTGTTAAAGGAAATTTATGATATACTTTTGGTCTGGATTGGTGAAATTTAATAAAGTTTTTAAACAACATATCAACAGCTTATAGTTTTAAATTTAGTGAGCTAAATAAGTTTATGCAAATATATTCATTTGACACAGGGATGCACAGCTAACAGACAGCGAAGGAGAAAAGAATGCCGAGGAATCACTATGTGATGACCATTCAATGCAGCAGTGTCCACTACCATTTCCATACTCTCTGCCGCCAGTAGTTGTCAGCCCTAGGGTGTCCCAGTAGCAGCTATCGACAAAGTACTATTTCACCTTTGCCTTCACATCTCCAACACCATTCTCAGGTTTTCATCCTAACCAGCATAGGGACCCACAACCCTTGGAAGGTAATTTGAAGTCATTTTTTTATAATCATTTTAAAAGTTTGTTTTTTCTTACTCTCGGCCAAGACCTTATAACAGTGTTTTTGTGAAATATAGCCAGAAGTGGAAAATCCAACCTTCTTTGGCATAGTGAAAAAAAAATGGAAATAAATATGGATCAGATATCAAATAGATATATGACAAATAGGAAAAGCAACCAAGAGTAGTTATATTTTCCAAGCATTGTGAATTATAGCGAAGCCAGCAAAGATCACATCTTATATGTTTTCTGCTATTGTGTTCGTTAGTTTCAGCTCAACTAGAGAAACTTGGGACAGCAGCAACTGTCTTTTCTGGAAGCGATGAGAGATGATATAAAAGATGTGAAAAGGAGGCTTCAAGGATGGAGAAACAACACCAGGAAAAGGAGGTGACAGGAGGAAAACTGCCAGAGGGGTTCCAGTTTCCCTTACAATCTTCAGAGGATGTTGACCATCTGGAGTGGGATTGGAAGACTGACCCTGGAAAACGGACACACTCGGTATGTGCTGTATTCTGATTTGTTAGTAGGAGGAGTCAAATCTATTTTTGCTATTCCCTTTAAAGGTTTTTATAGCATTTTATTTTATAGAACAAATGACATGTCTGCAGTACTAAAAAGTAACAAAGGCATTGTTATGTTGGCATGGATTGCAGCTGATAATAAATTTTATGTAACAACTTCAGCTTGGTTACAGAGAAAAATCGGAAATTTCCTTAATGGTTTTCATCCATATTTTGGTTTTATAATACTAGTTCTCATAACATGTATCATGATACTGCCCACAGGAACTTTTATTTTAAAAAGTGATGAATGCTTATTATTGTCTGTTTCCAGGAATGCCATTTGACGATGGGTGGAATATTCACTTTAAAGCACGGGGTGAGGAGCACACTATCTGTGCTATTGTCAACTGACTCAGCCCGGTGTTACAACTTCAATGGTCTGAAAGAGAAGAAGGGACTCAAGAACCACTCCTTTATTTTACAAACAGTTCAGGGTAAGGATTTAAATATTTCACTGTTTTTATGAGATTAAAAAAAACATTACAGGAGACAACTCTAGCCTGGCGACTTTCCTACCTCATTTTCATTGTGATCCAATTACATTGCAAAATTAAAAATATGGACACATGTTTATGTGCAGTGTCTAGTCCTTTAATCAGCTGGTTAACACTGTGTAGAAAGGAATGAAACAACAATTGAGAGATATCTTTACAGTTCGCATGTATTGGGATTTTTAAAAAAAAATCAGTATATGTCCAGAGTTTGCCTGCCTAAAGAAATTCTAATGCAGTTCCACTTGTAGTCTTTCTGATTATAACGCTTAAATTGTTATGGCACTTTACATATCTATATGATTTGCTTCTACCTTCCTTTTTTTTTCCTCATTATATTCTGTATTTTAGGGTCATGACCTGCAATTAAGTGATTACTTTTTATGCCCGATCTCATATTCTTATATTTTTGTCTATTTTTAGATGCTGCAAGAAAAAGTTATCCTGAAGCTACATATGCGCTGACCTGCAGGTGCATACATCAATTGGTTAACTGGTGCTCGGATTGAGAGAATAGCAGAAGGGAAGGGCTGAGCACAGCCTGTACAAGTCTGTAAATTGTTATGGGGTGGACGACGAGTAAAGCTGTACAACTTTATCTGCAGAAAAAAAAAACTGTTAGGTTCGGCGAGATTTTTTTTGTATCAGCTATTTATAAAAGTACAAGCTTTAAATTTGCATATTTTCAAAATGGTTGTAGTTATTACCAGAAGCTGCAATCCAGCCTGAAACCGTTTTATTTAATTTCGTGGATTTTATTTATATAAGAAATGTCTGTTGAAGCATCACCTCCTTTTGAAAGCAATTCAGTTCATGCTCATTATTTGATATATTGGTAATAGATCTTTGAGCCTTTTTCTTTGGGAAAATCTAATTGATGTAAAACTGCAGTTAATTTAATGGTTTTGTCAGTGGATACATGTTTTGCTTCTTCTTCAACTCATAATCAAATAACGAGTGTTGCATTAACATGTCATGAGAAAATATTTTTTATGCATTTAAATGGGACAATGCTTCACAAATGTGTATATTTTAAATATTTTTTCAAATAACCTTGCTTTTTATCTTATTTTCACAGACATTTTAACTTCAATAAAACGTCAGTAAAAGACAAAATCATTGTTTTTTTTTTGTGTAAGATTTTGCATTTTGTGCACTTTTTGCTGCTTATTAATGTAATAATGGCAAAACCACTTTATTTAATCCATTTATTGGCATTTTAAGATTTTATTTTTGATGTATTTGATATAGTATTTTTAGGAATTTTGGCATATCGTGATTTACATTGTTGTAAATCAGGATATGTCAAAATACCTAAAAATAGAATAAATATCACCTCAAGAATTCAACTGGGATTTATCTGGGATCTACCTGGTTATTTACATGGGAAAACACATATGGGTCCATGCTTTGCCTTTCATTTTCCGGCCGGACCACATACTGGGTTTGGCAGATGAATCCCCGGTTACCTGGGTAAAATCCCATATGGTTCCCATATGGGTTTCTCTTTCAATGCTACTAGGGTTAATCCTCAATGAGCATAGAGCTGCAATGTTCTCGGTTTTGTACAGAAATAAATTAAAGTTATTTTAAAGCAGGAGTTAAAAACATCTGACCCACAAAGTCGTTTGATATGGTCGGCCATTGGAACTGAAGATTTCAGTAAATCTCTAGGCTTTTTTTCATGTGCTTCATTTTAAAGACAGAAACAAACTTTGCATCCCTTTCATAATAAGATGTATGGACCTTTCTAGATTGACAACTATTTTTAGTCTTCATCCACTTATTAGGACAACCCAGTTACACAAGGTAGGTATCAGTTTATTTCTTATCCAACTATACCTTTACTCTTCTCTCTTAATTTGATAGATTTTCTTCGGAATTGCAGATTTTATCACCTGGAAATTTGTAGCATTGTAGACTACAGCGAAATTCAAAAATTGCTGGATTTCGAGAAGCATAAGGTATTCTGGCTTTGATTGCAGCTGAATTTATCTTCTGTTTGGGGAAAATGTAAGAATACCGTCCCCTGATTGTCAATCGACTGAATTATCCCCCTTTGCGACGTACTCATTTCGTTTACCCTGAAGTCAACCTTATTTTTACAAGTGAAAGTGATTTCCGAATCAAGAGAATGTGCCTGGGGTGGAGGGTAAGCGGCGATAATTTTACTGTCCCTGGTCAAGAGTAAAAATTTTCTCCAACTTCATTTGGATCTCACTCAAATATAAAAGCTAAACGTGAAAATTTTTTAAAACTTTGTTTTAGAAACAGGCGCATAACTACTTTTTATATAAAAAGCTTTTCCCAGAAAGAATTTTCCATATTCTTCCTTTGTTGTAAACCGTTTTCCACCATTTTCATTTTAATTGTTTTATAAAGGCAATGCATTTATACTATATGAAAAGGAAAGGGTTATTAATGAAATCTATAATACTAAGAAATAAATGAAATCACACAAATATGGTTCTTACATATTCATTCATCTGTGTTATCTGGGTACAAATATGTGACGACAATAAACATTTGTAGACATGATGAAACGCGTCTGCCTCAGTATTCTGCACATCTTGTCATGGACATTCCGAATGCGAAGAGCTGAAGTGGATCACCCGGGGATAACAGTTACCACCAACTGAGAGGTTGGTTAAAAGAATTTGACTGTTTGGCACTCGAGTCTTTCTAAGGGGAACAAAACCTCTCATCAGTTTTCTAGACACGCTGCTTATCGCATCTGGTCTCACTTACACAGTAAGCCACACACCAACAGAAAGAAGCAGTTCATTTTATCATAGGGTAAATATTTTTAGAAAACTAGTCTCACACACGCGCGCGCACGCAAACGTTTCTTCAAACATTCTACTCCTACTGTAAAACAGACATACTACAAGTGGTTTCGTCTTTATGTAACTTCTCTAATCGTTTTCCTATAACTCACCCAAGATGCCTGTCTCAGAATTCAATGTAAAAAGAAAATCATAAAAAGCCACTAATTTGGTTGTTAATTGTGTAAAAACTTATGTTTGCTTAATTTGTGCAGAAAGTAGACCAGCGATACAAATAGAAAGCAGTTTCTGTGTCTAAAAAAGCGGTTCCTTACTGACCGCTTGTAAAAGTCAGCACCATGTACTCCTACTTTCCCTCAAACGGGCGAAACCATTTCAAAAAAACGCCCACTCTTCTGTCTCAGTATCATGCATAGAATTTTGCTGTCTTAATTAAACAAGACGTTGAATTCACACTGGATATTCGGTTTATTCATTTATTCTTTTTGTTATTAACATCAACAAGAATCATCAAGACAACAATTCAAACAAGTAAACTCATTGATCATTTATTTGCAATTATCAGAGATAGCGTAGCATACAACAAACTAACTAAAGTACAGTTCAGTGTATCTTGCATTTTCATTGCTTTCAAAAAGACATGACATCTTTGACAATGCATATAAAGTAGGGAAAAAATATACCAAAAAAGTGCTAAGTGTGGTACATGTTGAATTATCATGTGCATTTTTAGGGGTTGGGAGCTTTACACACTGAACACAAAGATACCCATCAATATCAGTACATGTTCTTTGAAAAGACAAGCTATTTCTCTGGTAGACAAATCACCTCTCTAATACATCATGGATTAGTACAAAGTATACAAAAATTAGGGCACTGACAAAATGTCCAAAAAAAGCTTTACATACATTACTCATAAGGTCTCTCATCAATAGCATACCATGTGGTTGTTCACATACACTGCAGTCATGAGATTTCCCATTGCTGTTAATTATCATGTTGTGTTAAATTAATACTACCCTCTGCTTGGAACTAGCTCTACACTGATGGCACTGATGAGGTAGCATCACTGTGGATAAGCATGTGTCTTTTTAACTCAGATGACCGCCTATAAGTTTTCTTACATGCGCTGCACTGGTAAGATTTCACATCACTGTGATTCACCATGTGCTTTTTTAGGGCTTTAGCTCTTTTGAAGGCTACATGACAGACAGAACACTGGTGAGGTCTCTCATCACTGTGAGTCACCATGTGCTCTTTTAGGTTAGGTAATCTTTTGAAAGCTACATGACATACAGTACACTGGTAAGGTTTCAAATCACTATGAGTCACCATGTGCTGTTTTAGGGCACGAGGTGTTTTAAAGGCTACATGACAGACAGAACACTGGTGAGGTCTCTCATCACTGTGGGTCACCATGTGTATTTTAAAATCACTTGAAAACTGGAAAGAAATATTACATATACTGCACTGGTAAGATTTCACATCACTGTGATTCACCATGTGCTTTTTTAGGGAACTAGGTCTTTTGAAGGTTACATGACAGACAGAACACTGGTAAGGTCTCTTATCACTGTGGGTCATTATGTGCTGTTTTAGGACATCTAATCTTTTGAAAGATAAAGGACATACAGTACACTGGTAAGGCTTCAAATCACTGTGAGTCACCATGTGTTTTTTTAGAGAATGTAATCTTTTGAAAGCTACATGACATACATTACACTGGTGAGGTCTCTCACCACTGTGGTCAGATCTCTTATTACTGTTAGTTACCTTATGCTGTTTAAAAGTATCTATTCTTTCTAAGACAACACTACATGGAGTACAATTGTAAGCATTAAGATCAGAGTGCATCATCTTGTGTTTCTGGAGTAGGGTAAAAAAACTGAAAGAACATAAACACACTTTGCACTGATAAGGTTTGGCATCACTTCTACTTCCTGTTGTGGAATCAATGGTGACTTTAGTAACAGTTGCATGTGTCTGATGTTGATTTTCTCTCATAATATCTGTCACCTCAGGAGTTATGCATCTAGCAACACTGATTTCTTGACAATTCTCATCAATGTTATTCTGCCTCATTGTATGCTGACCAGGCCAACCTGTCTCAGTCTTCACAATATGACTATCATCTTGTTCTTCTTGCTTAAATACAAGCTGCTCCTCTGTCTTCGCACACTGCACAAGATCCTGCTCAGACTTAATTGAACAGGTAACATCTTGACAGTGGCACTCCACTTTCACAGCACTCTCATGACTGCAGTCTGACTGCTCAATGTGTGCACCACGTTCAGGTTTTATGAGATGAAGTTCTTCACCAGGAACTTGCTCAGTTTTAATACAACCAATGGTATCCTGAGAGTTTAGCTCCAGTTTTACAGCATCCTCATGTTTCCAGTTTGATTGAGGAATATTCTTAGCAAACTCACATTTTATGTAAGTTGGACCAGAAATGTTTTTAAGCTGTACACAGTTCATTGATGAGCAATAAGTCATATTTGTATCAGAACAAAATGTGCTTTCTGTCTTAAGCATTACTTTATCAGTTAAGTCTTGTAGATCAGCTGCAGACCTCGGTTCAGTCTTTATGCTGTGTGTACATGAGACCTGGACTTGATTGCTTATGGCAGACATAACTTCCTCTTCTAATATTACATTCAATTTTTTTTTTGAATTGTTAAAGTACAATCTGAGTGAAACGGCACGTCCTCAGCTACTTAATCTTCTGAGACTCATGGTGCCCATGGTGCTTTAACAAAAACCTGCAAATATTACAATGTAACAATATATTAATTACATCTTACATTTTTTTGCCTTCATTTGACATTTTTTAATACTGTTGTTAAATATACAGTGTCATATGTTAAAGTTAAAATACAACACAGTCTTTTTTTTCACAAACAGTTGGATATTGAAAACCTTATTAATACTCCATGATTACTTTTCATGACTTATCAGGAAATATTGCTTTCCATTTAAAAAATTGTCATTATTTTGGTGTTCAGGCATGACAGTTATTCACGTGACAAAATAAGATTTCATAAAGGAACCAACTGCATATTCATTAAACCAACAGAAAGTGGATTTTGTAATGGCATTATGTGTATCACCTGGAAATGACATTTCTTCATTCATATTTCAATTAACAGTGGATACTGAATTGTAGTATTTACACGTAAATAGCCCATTTATGACAATACATTATTATAACATACTGCTACTAAAGTTTTAATTTTTTAAAGTCTTTATAAAGTGAGATCATTTTTGAGGTCATCTGTATGCTTTACTCTTTTTTATTATTATTGAATGCTGTGTGTGTTAATTTGTTACATGTAGGTTAGACCTTAGATTTGCGTTTAGGTAGAATGAAAACGCCTGGTTCAGTTCATGGCCTAAATGCAACATCAGAATGTTTTGCTCACCTGTTAATCGAGGCGGCTTCCCTTCAGGCAGGGGCGGTAGTGTCACGCTTGACCACTTCTGCGAACACATGAGAACACACCACGTGCTAATTATTCTCGAGGCGACACCGACAGTCCGCTGAAGGTTGGGAGGAGAGTTTCACAGCTGAGACACAAGTTGGTTTACAGTCGTCCCTACGATACAGTGAAGCAAGAGGCTAGGAACTGGTAGAGACCCTTTGCTTTCAAATCATGATGCGAGTCGTTGGTGAGAACATTCTAGTAGCGATAGTAGGTCATAGGTCGGTCGGGTGCATTGACCAGAAGGGAGAGATGCGTGGGTAGGGTCCATTGTAGACAGGGGAGTCCAGCATTTTGTGGTTGGGCATAGAGCAGTGGTTCTCAAAGTATTTCGAACCGCGGACCACTTTGAGAACCACTGGCATAGAGTGCTGCTAACAAGGGCGATTCCAGATAGAGCTCATACTAGCAATATATAGATAGATGTATACATATACGTGTTGAAATAATTTAATTCTCTCTCCCACAATACGGTATATTTAAATATAGTATCCTGCCGAGAATAGGGTACTGAAGGGTCTGGTGGCAAGAGGCTATGAAAGGGGCACAGAACTTGGTCAGTGGAATTTTTCCTGCTTTTTACTCTGTGGATTTTTTTCTATGGTGCGGGGTACTACAAGTCTGACTCATTGTTCATTGGGTAAAGAAAGACATATTCATATAAAATATGTAGAAAAATTATGCCAAGCTATCTTTCATGACTTTTGGCATCGAGGCCGCTCTCTAATGGCAATGCCGACATAACCCCAATCACTTAAATAGTGCAGTGCTGGATATTCCTCCGCAGCAAACTGTGGAATTGTGTGGTAACCAGACAACGACTTTGAACGCACCTGTTACAATTACTGCGCGTTCACAAGAATGGTTACCAGAAAATATCACGGTAGTGTCAGCCAGTGTCACAGGCTCAAGAGTGCATGTGGCGGTGAGAAATTCCTCTTCCAGACGACATGTGACGCTGACCAGTCGAGTGGTGCTCGCGGAATTACACTCACCCGGCGCAGATCACAAAAACCTCGAGGCCTTGGTGGGACCGAGCTGCGAATCACTCATCCGCATCGACGGCGTGACGTCACGCTGTTTGATAGACAGCGGCTCGCTATTGTGTCGGAGTCTTTTTTCCGCAGAAATATGCGACATCGACAGCTGGAAAACCTGGATTCTACACTGCAAGTGATAGGAGCAGGCGGTCATTCCGTGCCCTATATTGGTGTTGTGCGTGTGTCGGTGTGGCTGCCTAAAGATGTCGTTGGTGTGGACAGTAAAATAGACACCGTGTTACTAGTCTGTCCAGACACGGAGTATCCAAACATGGAAAGACAGATTCACAAAGAAGTTGTTGACATTTAGCGATGTTTTAATGAAAAAGAATTTGATTTGAACATGACAGATGTTGTGCATGACATTGAACTGACTCCAGGTCCGTCGATTAGAGAAAGACCGAGGCCTATACAGTGGAACCTCGGTTAACGAACTTAATCCGTTCTGGAAAGTTGTTCGTTATCCGAAATGTTCGTTATCCGAAACAATTTTTTTCCATAAGAAATAAAGGAAATAGATTTAATTGGTTCCCAGCCCCTGTTGGCTCGCTAATATTTGAAAGTTACAGGCTATATAGGTATTTGTTTTAATGAGAACAGTTAGAATGCACTATAAATGGAGTTAAATAAACATAAAAACATTAACGAAAGCATTTAAACATCAGAAAACTTGCCGTTTTGACGGCGTGGTTGGAAGCAGGTGTGGGGAGGAAGGGGTGGAATGACTGCTTTGATTCCCCCTCCATGAGCACACGTGACATTATAAAATCTGGGTGACTTCCCTTTTCTGTAGCTTTGAGGTTAAAGGAAAAAACTTGTCCAGTGTCTGTTGCTTCTGCCTTTTTTGTAAAACTCTTCGATAATACGACATCACATATCCGACAGACGCATGCCACCTTCATACTTTGAAATCATTTCCTTTTTCAATTCAATTGTTGGCCGTTTCCTTGTCATTACCTCACTACTACTAATTGCTCTTAATCTTCTATGGAGCCATTATTGAGGAATATCTTATTAAAATAAAGCACAAAAATCACTAAACAAGAAAGATGCGCACAGATAAGGAACGACCGATCGTAACTGTGTCTCGAGCGCGAATGATGACATGCTGGTCGGTCACGTGTGGTTCACGTGGCTGTTCGTTATCCGAAATTTTGTTCGCTATCCGAGACAAACTTTTAACAAAATTTTTGTTCGTTAACCGAAATATTCGTTATCCGAGGCGTTCGCTAACCGAGGTTCCACTGTACCGCCACAGGACCTGGAGGAGGTCAGACAACATGTGCAACAGTTGCTAGATGCTCGCATCATCAAGCCGTCGACCAGTTCCTTCGCTTCGCCCATTGTGCTAGTGAGGAAGAAGAATGGGGCACTGCGCATGTGTGTAGATTACAGGAGGGTGAACGCGCGGACAGTGAGGGACAGTTATTCGTGACCAAAAATTGAACAATTGTTTTTAACATTGAGTGGGGCTAAGGTTTTCACTAGCCTCGATTTGTCAAAGGCCTATTACCAGGTACCTCTGTCCGAGCGAGCGAAGAAGATTTCTGCATTTACAACCCCGTTCGGACTGTACGAGTTCCAGAGGTTGCCATTTGGCCTTGTCAACGCCCCCATGACCTTTCAACGGTTGATGGACTGCTGTTTGAGTGACATGAACTTGGCAGAGCTGATAATTTTTCTCGATGACATTTTAATACATGGCACTAACCTCCAGCAGATAGAAGATAGAACAATTAAATCTCTGGAGAGGTTGCGTTGTTTTAAACTGAAACTTGACCCCGATAAATGTATTTTTGCCACCACTGAGGTCAGACACCTAGGATGCCTCATCTCCGCAGAAGGCATTAGGCCAGACCCTGAAAAGATCGAGGCTCTGACCAGTTGGCCTGTCCCCAAAACAGTTCGCGATGTCAAAGCGTTCCTAGGGTTTGCAGGATTTTATAGGCGCTGGATTCCTCAGTTCGCGCAAATCGCCAAGCCTCTGAACGACCTTACTGTTGGACATGTACCACATAAGCTTAAAAAAACAGCTAAGAAGGCGGGTGCACTCAATCTGTCGTCAGATATATCTCACCTGTGGGGAGAGCGAGAACAAGGTGCGTTTGAGTCCCTGATCAAAGCACCGACTGCAGACCCGATGCTGGGCATCGCTGACCAGTCCCAGCCCTTCATCCTGCATTGTGATGCCAGTGGCACTGGTCTTGGAGCCGTGCTGTACCAACATCAACAAGGCGAACTCAAGGTAATCGCATACGCCAGCAGAGGGCTCAACAAGACAGAAGTGAACTACCCCGCACACAAGCGAGAATTTCTCGCTCTGAAATGGGCCATGGCAGAGAAGTTTCACGACTACATCTTGGGCTCCCGCGTCACCGTGGTTACCGACAACAACCCGAATGCAAAGTTAGACGCAGTTAGCTACAGATGGTTGTCATCCCTGTCACTGTACGACTTCGACCTCGTGTACAAACAGGGCTCAACACACACATGCGGACGGGTTGTCAAGGCGACCGCAGGACCCGCCAGAAGCAAATGAAGAGTACAGAGACACCTTAGAGAAAGTTGGGTTCCTCCTGGAGAAAGCGAGGAAATTTCAAGACGACAATCCACAGGTCGATCATCCAAGTGCAGTTATGAGCATACTGACAGCCAAGAGCGCCGGAAGGCCAGTAGTACATTCCATTCAGCAGACAGCCCGGAACACCACGCCCATGTCAGGTGACAATGACGTCACTGACAACTTCACTCCAGCCGTCGAAGCTGTCGTAGGGGACCCAAACATGATTCCAGACGGCATCTTAGAGCCGGAGGGCGGGGAGCAAGACTTCGTCACCCTGACAGTCGACGACTGGCGGAGGTTACAGCAGCAAGACCCTCACATAGCCGCTGTCTGCCAAGCGCTCACAGAAGGAACCGACCTGACAGTGACGGGGCCAGAGACCAGGATATACGCCAGGGAGAGGAAGAGCCTGATGCTAGAACATGGTGTGCTCTACCGGCGTGTGTCTGACGCCACATCAACACGCGTGCAGCTGGTAGTACCCCGCTCCATGCGACAGAAAGCGATGAGAGGTGTGCAGGATGAGCTCTACCACACCCATTTTGAATATGCCATACGACACGCACGAATGCGTTTTTTCTGGCCGTTCATGGCGGCTGATCTGAAGAGGAAAATTCAGAGCTGCGAACAGTGCGTGAAAATGTTGAATATTATCATGCCTTATGATTAAAGAAAGATATAGAAAGATAAAGACAGATAGACGAAAGCAATAACAAGAATCCATCAAGACAACAATGCAAACAAGTAAACTCCCTGATCATTTATTTGCAATTATCAGAGATAATGTAGCATGTTACAAACTAACTAAAATACTGTGCAGTATCTTGCATTTTCATGGCTTTCAAAAAGACATGACATCCTTGACAATGTATATAAAGCAGGGAAAAAGTCTTCCAAAAAAGTGCTAAGTGTGGTACATGTTGACTTATTATGTGCATTTTTAGGGGTTGGGAGCTAAAGCACAGTTTAACACACTGAACACAGATAGCCATCAATATCAATACTTGTTCTTTAAAAGGCAAGCTATTTCTCTGGTAGACAAATCACCTCTAAGAGATCATAGATTAATACAAAGTATAGAAAAATTAGGGCACTGACAAAATGTCCAAAGAAACAAACTGCACTGGGGAAAAAGGTGATTTAAATGGCTCTTTCAAATTATTTGATCCTCTTAACGGAAATAAAGCAAATAGTACCTCTACACACTTCATGCATGAGAGAGTATGTCTTAATGTCAGCATGTGTCATTAACAGACAGCATTACATAACACTGCACTGTTTAAATGGGCATGGAACATTTTAAAGAAAAAGCTTTACATACATTACTCATAAGATCTCTCATTGACAGCATACCATGTGGTTGTTCACATGCACTGCATTAATGAGATTTCACATCCCTGTTAATTATCATGTTGTGTTTAATACTACCCTCTGCTTGGAACTTGCTCTACACTGATGGCACTGATGAGGTCACATCATTGTAAGCATGTGTTTCTTTATCTTCGAGGACCGCATGAACGTTTTCCTGCATACGCTGCACTGGTAAGGTCTTACTCCACTGTGAGTCCTCATGTGTGTTTTTAAATCCACCGACCACTTATAAGCCTTATTACATATACTGCACTGATGAGGTCGAACATTACTGTGTGTCACCATGTGTTTTTTCAACTCATATGACCGCTTGAAGGTTTTCCTACATATGCTGCACTGATAAGGTCTCAAATCACTGTGAATCACCATGTGCTTTTTTAGGTTATCTAATCTTTTGAAAGTTAGAGGACATACAGTACACTGGTAAGGTTTCTCATCACTGTGAGTCACTTTGTGCTGTTTTAGTTCACGAGGTCTTTTGAAGGCTGCTTGACAGACAGAACACTGGTGAGGTCTCTCATTACTGTGGGTAAACATGTGTTTTTTTAAATCATTTGACCACTTAAAAGCACTATCACATTTACTGCACTGGTGAGGTCTCACATTACTGTGGTTAAACATGTGGTTTTTTAAGTAACATAATTTTTTGAAAGTTAAAGGACATTCAGTACACTGGTGAGGTTTTAACTCACTGTGAGGTTTTAACTCACTGTGAGTCACCATGTGCTGTTTTAAGTCACGAGGCGTTTTGAAGGCTACATGACAGACAGAACACTGGTGAGGTCTCTCATTACTGTGCAGTGGGTCACCATGTGCTCTTTTTTGCCATCTAATCTTTTGAAAGCTACATGACATACAGTACACTGGTAAGGTTTCATATCACTATGTATCACCATGTGTTTTTTTAGAGTATCTAATCTTTTGAAAACTGCATGACATACAGTACACTGGTAAGGTCTCTCATCACTGTGGTCAGATCTCTTATTACTGTTAGCTTCCTTGTGCTGTTTTAAAGTATCTATTCTTTCTAACAAAACGCTACATGGAGTACAATTGTAAGCTTTAAAGTCAGAGTGGATCATCATGTGTTTCTGGAGTAGGGTTGAACAACGGAAAGAACATAAACACACTCGACACTGATAAGGTTCGGCATCACTTCTGTTTCCTGTTGCTGAATCATTGGTGACTTCAGTAACAGTCGCATGTGTCTGATGTTGATTTTCTCTGATAATATCTGTCATCTCAGGAGTTATGCATCTAGCAACACTGATTTCTTGACAGTTCTCATCAATGTTATTCTTCCACATTGCATGCTGACCAGGCCAACCTGTCTCAGTCTTCACCATGTGACTATCATCTTGTTCTTCTTGCTTAAATACAAGCTGTTCCTCTGTCTTCGCACATTGCTCAAGATCCTGCTCAGTCTTAATTGAACAGGTGACATCTTGAAATTGGCACTCCACTTTCACAGCACTCTCATGACTGCAAGGTGACTGCTCAATGTGTGCAGCACACTCGGCTTTTATAGGATGAAGTTCTGAACCAGGATCTTGCTCAGTTTTAATACAATCAATGGCAACTTGAGAGATGAACTCCAGTTTTACAGTATTCTCATGTTTACAGTTTGATTGAGGAATATCCCAAGCATGCTCAGGTTTCATGTAAACTGGACCAGAAATGTTTCCAAGCTGCACACAGCTAATTTGTGAACAATATGTCATATTTGTATCAGAACAAAATGTGCTTTCTGTCTTAAGCGTTACATTATCATTTAGGTCTTCTTGTAGATCAGCTACAGACCTCAGTTCAGTCTTTATGCTGTGTATACATGAGACCTGGACTGGATTGTTTATGGCAGACATAGCCTCCTCTTCTAACATTACATTCGATTTTTCTTTTTGAATTGTTAAAGTACAATCTGAGTGAAACTGCACACGTCCTCAGCTACTTAATCTTCTGAGACTCAGCCCCTGGAGCTTTAGCAAAAACCTGCAATATCACAAAGTAACAATATATTAATTACATGTTACACCTTTTACCTTCTCTTGATTTTTTTTTTAATACAGTTCTTAAATAAACAGTGTAATATGTTAAAGTCAAAATACCACACTGACACAGACTTTTTTTTTCAAAAACAGTTCAATACTGAAAACCTCATTAATACTCCATGATTACTTTTCATGACTTAATATGAAATACAGTATTGCTTTCCATTTAAAAAATTGTCATTATTTTGGTGTTCAGGCATGACAGTTATATTCACATGACAAGATAAGATTTCATAAAGGAACCAACTGCAGATTCAGTAAACCAACAGAAAGTGGATTTTGTAATGGCAGTATGTGAATAGGCAAGTACAATGTAACACCTGAAAATGACATTTCTTCATTCATATTTCAATTAACAGTGGATACTGAATTGTAATATTTACACGTAAATAGCCCACTTATGACAATACATTATTATAACATACTGCTACTAAAGTTTTTTTAAGTCTTTATAAAGTGAGATCATTTTTGAGGTCATCTGTATGCTTTACTCTTTTTTATTATTATTATTGAAAGCTGTGTGTGTTAATTTGTTACATTTAGGTTAGACCTTAGATTTGCGTTTAGGTAGAATGAAAACGCCTGGTAGAGTTCAAGGCCTAAAAACAACATCAGAATGTTTTAAATCGAGGCGGCTTACCTTAAGGCAGGGGCGGTAATGTCACGCTTGACCATTTCTGCGAACACACCATGTGTTATTTTCCAGGCGACACCGACAATCCGTCGAAGGTTGGGAGGAGAGTTTCACAGCTGAGACACACGTTGGTTTACAGTCGTCACTACAATACAGCGACACAAGAGGCTAGGAACTGTTAGAGACCCTTTGCTTTCAAATCATGTTGCGAGTCGTTGGTGAGAACATCCTAGTAGCGGTAGTAGGTCATGGGTTGGTGGGGTGCATTGAACAGGGGAGAGAGAGGCTTTGGTAGGGTCCATTGTACACAGGGGAGTCCAGCATCTTGTGGTTGGGCATAGAGTTGACTGCTGTTATAAGGTGAATGCCTGCATGTGGGCTGGCACATTGAAGTGCGCTGAGTGCAAAGACAAGTGAAGAGCATTGAAATATAAATATTTACAAATATAGCATGTGTTCAGTCAAAGGTTGTATTAAATTTGTGACATTCTTACACTGATAACCCAGATGACGCATTATTTAATGATTGAAAGCATGTGACTATTGTCCCTTAAACGTCCAGACTAAGGCCTTCGCCCGAGCAGTGCAACCGGCTCCTGTTGAAGAATGAAAAGAGTGTGATCCTGATGCTAAATCAAAAATGGAATGAGTCGAAACTTTCAAACATAACAGTCGATTTATTTTTTTTTCTTCAAAACACTTTCGCCCATTGACGAAAGATATAAGGATATTCCGTAGGCAGCACATCGTGCACAATGTTTATCTTTAGAGTCTTATATCAACCAGTCTTTATTTTTCTTCCTTTACCCAGTTCTCCTGAAAAGAACGCTTCCCCGGCATTTTTCTAATCGTCAAGAAAACAAAGAACTGTGGTCATCCGTCAAGACTAAAATCTCGCGAAACGTAAGTTCTCGTCGTGAACGAGACTTCTCAGTCGTGTGATTAAAATAGCGGCGAGGCTACAAATCGTCTGTATTTTGCGCCAAAGTCGACTCCGAAAATAAATTTGTAGATTTAGAAGAGGCATGAAAATAAATCTGTGATAATATTTTATCGATATAACACACCTCCAGATGGTGGAGTTCACTGCATTTACAAAGTGTCTACATCAGGGGTCTCAAACTCGCGGCCCGCGGGCCAACTGCGGCCCGCCGGACAAAAGTTTGCGGCCCCCACCTCAATATCAAAGTTTCATGCTAGTGCGGCCCGAGTTTGATACTGTTATATCTTCTCCTCTCTCGCTCCCACAGAGGCAGCCCAACGTGTCTTATTTGCACAGAGAAAGTTGCAGTGCACAAAGAATACAATTTGAAACGTCATTACACAACTAGACATGCTGAGGAGTATGCAAAATACCAGGGAGATGAGAGAGTCAGCCGGGTTGCTAATCTTAAAACATATCTACTGAGGCAACAAAATTTCTTTAAGAAAGCAACCAAAGAGAATGACGCAGCAGTCGAAGCTAGCTACGTGGTTAGTGAGATGATTGCTAAAGCAGGAAAGCCATTCAAAGAAGGTGAATTTTTAAAAATGTGCAATTACAGGCTGCAAGTATTGTCTGTCCAGAAAAGAAAGGTCAGTTTAGCAACATCAGCCTTTCTGCCAACACCGTAGCAGAGCGCATTTCTGACCTGTCAAGTGACATTTATGATCAGCTGTGCGAGAAAGCAATTAAATGTTTCATATATATTATTTCATATTGTATACTCAGTCGCTCTTGGTGAGACCACAGACATCACCGACACTGCCCAACTCGCAGTCTTTGTCCGCGGTGTTGATGACACTTTTGAAGTCATAGAGGAGTTGCTCACAGTGATTCCAATGCATGGCCAGACCACAGCTCAGGAGATATTTCACCAGCTGTGTGATGCCATTGAGAATGCCGGTTTGCCTTGGAGGAGGTTTGTTGGAATAACAACTGATGGAGCGCCATCAATGACAGGGAGGACTGGTGGCACTTGTTGAAAAAAACAAAAACAAACAAACAAACAAAAAAACTGGAAGAGGAAGGTGTGGAGGAGGCCATTGCTCTGCGCTGCATTATTCATCAGCAGGCCCTTTGCAGCAAATGCCTGAAGTTGACAATGTGATGTCTTTCGTTGTGAAATGTATCAACCAAATCAGATCAGGGGCTTAAAGCACAGAAGGTTTCGTGCTTTTTTAGAGGAAATGGAGTCAGAATATGGGGATGTGCTCTACTTCACCGAGGTACGTTGGCTCAGCAGGGAAACATATTGAAGAGATTTTTTGAGTTGAGAGCCGAAGTGAAAGCCTTCATGGAGGAAGATGGGTTGCTGTTCCTGGGCTAAGTGATCCAAAATGGCTCATGGACTTAGCTTTTTTGGTTGATATGACACATGAGCTTAACTTACTGAACAAGAAGCTACAAGGTCAGGGGCAACTTGTCAGTGCTGCCTATGACAACGTGAGAGCATTCTCTACAAAACTTATGTTATGGAAAGCCCAGCTTTCTCAGACAAACCTTTGCCATTTCCCAGCATGCAAGTCACTCATGGATGCAGGCACACCGTTTAGCGGTGAAGAGTATGTGGATGTCATTTTGAAGCTACAGGAGGAATTCGATCACAGATTTGCAGACTTCAAGACGCACAGAACCACATTTCAAATTTCTGAGGACCCCTACTCCTTTTATGTACAAGATGCTCCTCCTGTGCTTCAAATGGAGCTCATTGACCTGCAGTGCAACTCTGAACTCAAAGCCAAGTTCAGGAGGTGAGTGGAAAAGCAGACAAGCTCGGGCAATTTTTTGAGAGAATTGCCCCTAGCTTCCCTGAGCTTTCCCGAATGTTCAAGCGGACCATGTGTCTTTTTGGGAGCACATACTTGTGCGAAAAGCTCTTCTCTACCTTGAACTTCAATAAGTCCAAGTACAGATCCAGACTTACTGATGAGCATCTTCAAGCCGTACTGAGGGTCTCAACTGCTTCCTCCCTTAAGCCAAATGTGGCTCGGCTATGCGAGAGTAAGCGCTGCCAGACCTCTAGCAGCAAGAAGTAGGCAGAAGAAGCCATGTTCAAAACAGTTTATGTTCAATGTTCCATTCATATTCAGAAAGTTAAATGTTAAAGAAATGCTAATACAGACATTTGAATCTGAATAATAATAATTACATTTCTCTGGTCAGCAACTCTATTTTCTTCAGTCTTCTATATCTGCTGTATTATTATTTATTTTCATTTTCAATTTATTCATTTATTACTAATTGATTTATTTTTCTTATGAATATGTGAATTTATTTTTATTTTTTAACACAAAAATAAGATGAAAAAATAAGACATTTGATAACATTGGAATGTTTTTGTAAGAGCTTTCTTGTGGAAAACCTGATGCGGCCGGCCTCATCCAGACTCTGCCTCCAGTGGCCCCCGGGTAAATTGAGTTTGAGACCCTGGTCTACATGCATGCTAAACACACAGAGTGGCATTTGGAGAGGGCAACATTGCAGTTTATGTTGAAAACTGCTTTACACATTCACTGAATAATATGGCGATTCCAACACACAAAATATACTGTCATTGACAAATGACAAGCATTATAATACCAGTGGTTCCTTTTAAGTCTGTTAAGTCACAAAGCAAGTGCTCAGTTAAAAACCAAAGAAGTACATCGTAAAAGAAGGCATGGCTTGATAACAAACAAAAAAATTCTAGTTTCCTACATCTAGGACCATATACCCTTCGCACACACACCTTTCACTTACTATTCAGCAGTTGAAATGATAAAGAAAAAAAGGATTTTGTGTGTGTGTATATATATTTTTACTTCTGCACTTTTAGCATAGCATAAGTTTTGCCTGAATTTCATAAAACAAGTTCTCCTGCAGCGACATGTTCATTTATTGAGTAAATGCCAATTCCCTGACAAGTTACTAATTGCAACAAAAACCAAAATTCCTCTGCTTGATGCCAATGATCTCATAACTAACATGGGTAATAGTGTTCAAACTGTTCCTTTCATGGACAGACAAAAACAGAACTTGGCATTTTTAAACCATGCTTGTATTTGTGAAGATTTGATTTTATAACCTTTTACTTTAAGAATTCTTGAAAAAATATTGTGTGTAATCTAGTACTACTTGGTTCATTCCTTACATCTTCATCCATGCACTTAGTTTATGTTTTTCAAAGTGTCATCAGTTTCTGAAGCTTATGATTCAAGAATCTTAATTTTTTTTTTTTTTACCTTTAAAGGGTAATGAAGATATTAAAATATACATATATTCACACGCATTACTGTATATCTTATATGCAATCTTGCTCAATCACACCCATACACACACACATTTACTGATCAGTTTGTAACAGTTAATCCATGAAAAGAAAAGTTTTTGGCCTCACTTGTTCTTTCCTTCTTCCATTTCTTTTATGTAATCGCACCACTCTACGGGTAATCATATAAATCACACTATATAAACAAGGAACAAAGTTTTAGAGGGGATGTTTGTGCCCCTCTCTTTCATTCATACCTAAACACAGATATATATCCATACATTCTTACTTATATCTACATATTTAGATATATATCAAATTCTCCCATTACACACAGTCATTTATGCTTATATATATATACACAAGCCACATGCACATACTCACATATATATAAGCATCCCCCCTAAAACACACACCTACTCATATTTGCATATATATATATAATGCTCTAATGCCCCGACACACACACCTACTCATATCCACATATCTATGTAATGCCCCCTTACACACATATCTGCTTTTGTATAACTGTGTAAACCCCCACCCACACACATAGCCTTATATCTGCTGATATACATATATGTAACGCCTCCATTATCACACACTCATTTCTGCTTTTATATATATATACAAGTAACCTCCTTACACACCTACTCACACACATAAATTATTTGTATCAAGACAACACAGCAACAATTAACTCTTGAATTATCAGAGATAGCGTACCATGTTACAAACTAAAAGTACTGTGCAGTGTATCTTGCATTTTCATGGCTTTCAAAAAGACATGACATCTTTGATGATTTATACAAAGCAGGGAAAAAAATCTGCCAAAAAGGTGCTAAGTGTGGTACAAATTGAATTATCATGTGCATTTATAGGGGGGGGTGATTGGTTTTTTTACGCCGTATACGGGTTGGGAGCTTTACACACTGAACACAAAGATACCCATCAATATCAGTACATGTTCTTTGAAAAGACAAGCTATTTCTCTGGTAGACAAATCACCTCTCTCCTACATCATGGATTAATACAAGTACACAAATATTAGGGTACTGACAAAATGTCCAAAAAAAAAAAGCTTTACATACATTATTCATAAGGTCTCTCATCAATAGCATACCACGTGGTTGTTAAAATACACTGCATTAATGAGATTTCACATCCCTGTTAATTATCATGTTGTGTTTCATTAATACTGCCTCTGCTTGAACTAGCTACACAAATGGCACTGTTGACGTAACATCACTGTGGGTAGTATGTGCCTTTAACTCAGATGACCGCCTATAAAGTTTTCTTACATATGCTGCACTGGGTAAGGTTTCACATCACGGTGAGTCAGCATGTGCTGTTTTAGGGAATGAGGAGTTTTATAGGAAAAATGACAGACAGAACACTGGTTAGGTCTCTCTCACTGTGAGTCACCATGTGCAGTTTTAGGGCACGAGGTGTTTGAAGGCTTACATCGCAGACAGAACACTGGTGAGGTCTCTCATCACTGTGGATTACCATGTGTTTTTTTAAATCATTTGAAAACTTGAAAGCACTATTACATATACTGCACTGGTGAGGTCTAACATTACTATGGTCAACATGTGCTGTTTTAGGTAGGAAGTGTTTTAAAGGCTACATGACAGACAGAACACTGGTGAGGTCTCTCAACACTGTGGGTCATTATGTGCTGTTTAGGATATCTAATCTTTTGAAAGCTAAAGGACATACAGTACACCGGTAAGGTTCTCATCACTGTGAGTGACCATGTGCTGTTTTAGGTCAATAGATCTTTTGAAGGCTACATGACAGACAGAACACTGTAAAGTCTCTTATCACTGTGAATCACCATGTGCAGTTTTAGGTTCGCTGATCTTTTGAAAGCTACATGACATACCAGTACACTGGTAAGGTTTCAAATCACTGTGAAATCACCATGTGTTTTTTTAGGGGATCATATCTTTT
Source organism: Pomacea canaliculata (assembly GCF_003073045.1). Lineage (NCBI taxonomy): Eukaryota > Metazoa > Mollusca > Gastropoda > Architaenioglossa > Ampullariidae > Pomacea > Pomacea canaliculata. The sequence goes on along the minus strand of NC_037595.1, from coordinate 21,796,535 downwards.
GAAAGCTACATGACATACATTACACTGGTGAGGTCTCTCATCACTGTGGTCAGATCTCTTATTACTGTTAGTTTCCTCGTGCTGTTTAAAAGAATCTATCCTTCTAACACAACGCTACATGGAGTACAATTGTAAGCTTTAAAGTCAGAGTGTGTCATCATGTGTTTCTGGAGAAGGGTTGAACAACGGAAAAAACATAAACACACTCGACACTGATAAGGTTCGGCATCACTTCTGTTTCTGTTGCTGAATCATTGTGACTTCAGTAACAGTCGCATGTGTCGATCATGTTGATTTCCTTTCACAATATCTGTCATCTCAGGAGTTATGGCATCTAGCAACACTTATTTCTTGACAAATCTCATCAATGTTATTCTTCCACATGTATGCTGATCAGGCCAACCTGTCTCAGTCTTCACCATGTGACTATCACCTTGTTCTTCTTGCTTAAATACTAGCTGCTCTCTGTCTTCGCACACTGCACAAGATCCTGCTCAGACTTAATTGAACAGGTAACATCTTTACAATGGTACTCCACTTTCACAGCATTCTCATGACTGCAGTCTGACTGCTCAATGTGTGCACCACGTTCAGATTTATGGGATGAAGTTCTTCACCAGGAACTTGCTCAGTTTTAATACAACCAATGGTATCTTGAAAGTTTAGCTCTAGTATTACAGCATCTGTCAAGTTCCAGTTTGATTGAGGAATATTCTTAGCAAACTCAGATTTTATGTAAGTTGGACCAGAAATGTTTTAAGCTGTACACAGCTTTGTTGATGAGCAATATGTCATATTTGTATCAGAACAAAATGTGCTTTGTGTCTTAAGCATTACTTTATCATTTAGGTCTTGTAGATCAGCTACAGACCTCGGTTCAGTCTTTATGCTGTGTATACATGAGACCTGGACTGGATTGTTTATGGCAGACATAGCTTCCTCTTCTAACATTACATTCATTTTTTCTTTTTGAATTGTTAAAGTACTATCTGAGTGAAACTACACACGTCCTCAGCTCCTTAATCTTCTGAGACTCAGCCCAAGGTGCTTTAACAAAAACCTGCAATATTACAATGTAACAATATATTAATTACATATTAAATCTTTTACCTACTCTGATATTTCCTTATACAGTACTTAATATAACGTTTGCATAAGTCAAAGTCCAAATACCACTGTCTTCTTTTTCAAAGACAGATGGATACTAAAAACTTTAATAATACGCCATGATTACTTTTCATGACTTTATCAGGAAATATTGCTTTCCATTAAAAAAAATTGTCATTATTTTGGTGTTCAGAGCATGACAGCTATCATCAGATGACAAGATAAAGATTGAGAAAGAAACCAACAGCAGATAATGAAACAACAGAAAGTGAATTTTGTAATGGCAGTATGTGAATAGGTATAAGTACAATGTATCACCTAAAAATGACATTTTTCATTCATATTTCACTTAACAGTGGATACTGAATTGTAGTATTTAAATGTAAATAGCTCACTTAATGTAAACATCTGAAAACATTCTGAAATAATGATAAATTTATATTTTTGCCTGTGTATATATATAGTACAGAACAATTTTTAGGTTGTAATATTTAAAATATTTTTTACTAATTACTTTTTTATGACAATACATTATTATAACATACTGCTTCTAACGTTTTGGTTTTTTTAAAGACTTTGTAAGTGAGATTCATGTTTGTGGACATCTGTATGTTTTACATCTTTCTTTTTTTTTTTTATTGAATGCTGTGTGTGTGTTAATTTGTTGCATTTCGGTTAGGTCTTGTATGTGCGTTTAAGTAAAATGAAAACGTCTTGTTGAGTCAATTATCAGAATGTTTTACTCACCGGATAATCGAGGCGGCTTCTCAGGCATGGGCGGCCATGTCACGCTCGACCACTTCTGCGAACACACCATGTGTTATTCTCCAGGTTACACGGACAGTCCACTGAATGTTCGGAGGAGAGTTTCACAGCTGAGACACACGTTGGCTTACAGTCGTCCCTACGATACAGTGAAACAAGAGGCTAGGAAGTGTTAGAGACCCTTTGCTTTCAAATCATAATGTCAGTCGTTGGTCAGAACGTAGAAGTAACGGTAAGAGGTCATAGGTCGGTTGGGAGCATTGAACAGAAGAGAGAGAGAGGCTTGGGTAGGGTCCATTGTGCACAGGGGGGTCGAGCATTTTGTAGTTTGGCATAGAGTTGAGTGCTGCTAACAAGGGCAATTCCAGAGAGAGCTCATGCTAACAATACATACATAGATGTATACGTATATGTGTCTAAATAATTTCCTCTCCCCAATACAGTATATTATAAATAATATCCATACGAGAAAAAGATACAGAAGGCTGGTGTACTCTGGCCGAACCTATGAAGGGGGCACAGAACTTGGGTCAGTGGAATTTTCTTCTTTTAACTCTGTGAATTTTTTCTATTTGCGGGTACTACAAGTTTTATCTTGTCCCACTGGGTAAAGAATGACATGTATAAATATTTAGAAAAAATTATGCAAGCTATCTTTCACGACTTCCGGCATCGAGTCCGTCTAATGGCAATGCCGACATAACCATAACTTAACAATATTTTACAGTCGGACATGCAGCGACATGATTAGTTGTCAAGCTGCTAATAAGACAAAGCGCTGTACAGTTGTTGTACTCACTGATATCCAGTTGTTATTAAGTTCCAAGAAGTCGAGCAGACAGCGCGCTGTGGTTTCCAAGTCTTTTAACTCAACACACACAAAAATACCATTAAATCGTTTGCTGTAGGTCGAATAAAATGTGCTTATTGCTTCTGTGAACAGGTGTAGTGTATAAAGCCAGTGAAGCTGTGGTAAACGCTCGCTTCTTTGTTAAACAGCCAGTTTCTAATACATGTACATTGTACATGTACATCCTTTAAAGTAACTTTTGCACACAGGTCTACATGGGAGGCCACTCGAATGCGAAACATCTCACGTAGGACTTGCTTCCTTTCAGTAGCTCTAGCGAACTTATGGCCGACTTAACGCAAACTTGACTCAGCTGAGTGGTTGCTGTTTTAGTGTGTGTGTGTTTAATTCTGTAACTTCAAAAAGAGCAGCCTTATAGAACAGGTTAGAGATACGTCTTCTCGATAGGACTTTTCATGGCAACAAAGCAGATCTGATAATATTCGGGATGGGAGAAATAAGAGGAGCGGAAAGGACAAGGGCATTCAGAAAGAAAAAGTTGAACAGGTGTGTAATCACGAAGGCCGTGCTTAGTGGGGTAGGCAGACAATGCATCTGGCTAGGGTCCTCAAATACCCTATCAGCCCTATGCCTTCGACCTCGGGGGCAAAACACGGGCCTGACCATCCTGTACACTTATGTACGCTTCCCTTAGTCGCAACCATCAACAGTCGTGGAGTATAGCGCGTGAAACACACGACAGTGTTGAGTGTGTTTATTATTGTGGTGACACTGGCAAGCAGGCATCTCCCTGTCACACTGTGCACACACTTTCTTCTCTTCACCTTCTTTCTCTTTCTTCTCGCAACGTTTCTTCAAACACGCATTCTACTCCTACTGTAAAACAGACATACCACAAATGGTTCGTCTCTATGTAACTTCTCTAATCGTTTTCCTACAACCACCCAAGATGCCTCAGAATTCAATGTAAAAAGAAAATCATAAAAAAGCCACTTATTTAGTTGTTAATTGTGTAAGAACTTATGTTTGCTTTACAAGTGTATTCCTCAACGGGCGAAAACATTTAAAAAAACGCGCCACTCATCTGTCTTAAGTATCATGCATAGAATCTTGATGTCTAATCAACAAGAAGTAGAATTCACACTGGATATTCAGTTTATCATTTATCCTTTTTGTTATAACATCAACAAGAATCCATTCAAGACTACAATTCAACAAGTAAACTCATTTCAGTTATATGCAATTATCAACATAACGTAGCATACAACAAACAACTAATAAGTACTGTGCAGTCTATCTTGGATTTTCATGGTTTTCAAAAGGAAATGACATCTTTGGGTTGGAGCTAAAGCACAGTTTTTACAACTGAACACAAAGATACTCATCAATATCTTGTACAGTTCTTTCAAAAGACAAGCTATTTCTCTGGTAGACAATCACCTCTCAGAGATCATAGATTAATACAAAGAATAGAAAAATAAGGGCACTGACAAAAATGTCCAAAGAAACAAACTGCACTGGGAAAAGGGTGAGTTTAAAATGGGACTCTTTCAAATTATTTGATCATCTTAAGGAAATAAGGCAAATAGCAGCCTCTACAGCACTTATAATTCATAAGAGAGTATGTCATTAACAGACTACCTATAATACATTCCACTCTTTTAAATGGCATGGGACATTAAAAAAAAAAAGCTTACATACATTACTCATACGGTTCTCTCCTTGACAGCATAACATGTGGTTGGTTCACATACACTGCATTAATGAGATTTCCATCCCTGTTAATTATCATGCTGTGTTTTAATACTGCCCTCTGCTTAGAACTAGCTCTACACTGATGGCACTGATGAGTAACATCACTGTGGCTAAGCATGTGCTTTTTTAACTCGGACAAACCACCTACAAAATTTCTTAATACGCTGCAACTGGTAAGGTTTCACATCACTGTGATTTCACCATGTGCTGTTTCGTAGGTAAGAATAATCTTTTGAACGCTAAAGGACATACAGTACAACTGGTGAGGTGTCTCCTTACTGCGAGTCACATTATGCCGTTTAGACAAAAGGTGTTTTTGAAGGCTACATGACAAAAAGAACACTGGTGAGGTAACTCACCACTGTGTGGTCACTATGTTTCTTTTAAATCACTTATCCACCTTACAAGCATTATTACATATACTCGGTCACTGGTCAGGTCTCACTTGTACTGTGAGCCACTTTGTGGCTAAATTTTAGGCCAGCAAGTGTTTTAAGGCTACATGAGCAGAGCCGAACACTGTAAGGTCTCTCCATCACGTGGGTCACTGATGTGTTGTTTTAAATCACTTATCCACTTACAGCATTATTACATATACTTCACTGTCAGGTCTCACTTTACTGTGAGCCACTTTGTGGTATTTTAGGCCAGCAAGTGTTTTAAGGCTACATGAAACCGAACACTGGTAAGCGGGTTCCTCATCATCTGTGAGTCACTTTGTGCTGTTTTAGGCCAACAGGTGTTTGAAGGCTAAAACACATACCGAACAATGGTAAGGTCTCTTAAACCTGTGAGCACTTTGTGCTGTTTCAGCATAGGGTGTTTTGAAGGAAAACACAGACCGAACAATGGTAGAGGTCTCTTAACACTGTGGGTAACCATCATGTTTCTTACCTATAAGGCGCTTGAACATTTTCCTATACCTGCACTCGAAAGGTCTCACGTACTGTGAATCACATTAGCCGTTTTAGTCAAGAGGTGTTTTGAAGGCTACATGACAGACAGAAACACTGGTGAGGTTTCTCATCACTGTGGGTCATCATGTGTGTTTTTAGGGTACCTGATCTTTTGAAGCTACATGACATAAAGTACACTGGTAAGGTTTCAAATCACTGTGAATCACCATGTGCTTTTTAGAGGACCTAATGTTTTGAAAGCTACATGACATCAGTACACTGGTGATATCTCTCATCACAATGGTCAGATCTCTTATTACTGTTAGCTTCCTTGTGCTGTTTTAAAAGTATCTATTCTTTCTAACACAACGCTACATGGAGTACAATTGTAAGCTTCAAAAATCAGAGTGCATTTTCATATGCTTCATGAGCAGGGTTGAAAAACTGAAACAACATAAACACACTTGGGCACTGATAAGCTCGGCAACACTTCTGCTTCCTGTTGCGGAATCACATGCTGACTTAGTAACAGTCGCATGTGTCTGATGTTGTTGATTTCTCTCATATATCTGTCACCTCAGAGTTTCGGCATATAGCAACACTCATTTCTTGACAATTCCCACCAATGTTATTCTGCCACATTGCATGCTGACCAGGTGTCCAACCTGTCTCAGTCTTCACCATGTGAGTATGATCTTGTTCTTCTTGCTTAGATATCAAGCTGCTCTTCTGTCTTTGCACACTGCACAAAATCCTGTTCAGTCTTAATTGAACAGGTGACAATTTGACAGTGCCACTCCACTTCACAGCATTCTCATGACTGCAGTCTGACTGCTCAATGTGTGCACCAACGTTCAGATTTTATGGGATGAAGTTCTCACCAGGAACTTGCTCAGTTTTAATACAACCAATGGTATCTTGAAAGTTTAGCTCCAGTATTACAGCATCCTCAAGTTTTCCCAGTTTTGAGTTGAGGAATGTTCTAGCAAGCTCAGGTTTTATACAAGTTGGACCCAGAATGTTTAAAGGCCTGCTGTACACAGCTACCTGATGACCTATATGTCATATTTTGTATCAGACAAAATGTCCTGTTCTGTCTTAAGCATTATCTTATCATTTAGTCTTGTAGATCATGCTACCAGACTCGTTCAGTTCTTTATGCTGTGTATATCAGGAGACCGTGGACTGGATTGTTATGGCAGACATCGCTACTCTTCAACATTTAGCATTCATTTTTTTTGAATTGTTAATGACTCTATCTGAGTGAAACTACACACGTCCTCAGCTCTTAATCTCTAGACTCAGCCACCGGTCTTTTACCAAAAACGCTGCAATATTCCATTACAATATGTAATTACATCTCAATGCTTTTACATATCTCTTATATTTCTATAGCAGTCTTAAATATAACGTTCAATATGTTAAGTCAAATACCGACACAGTCTCTTTTCATACAGTGATATTGAAATTTATTATACGCTGCATGATACTTTCAGACTTATCAGGACATATTGCTTTCCATTAAACAAATTGTCATTATTTGGTTTAGAATGAAGTTATATTCAGAGACAAGAAAGATTTAATAAAGGAACCAACTGCAGATTCATTAACAACAGAAAGGTGAATTTTGTATGCACGTATGTGAATAGGCAAGTACAATGTATCACCTGAAATGACATTTCTTCATTCATAATTCATTAAGTGGATCTGATTAGTCAGAGTTTAAATGTGAAATAGTCCATTAATTAATGTATATCATCTGACGAGTGCATTTTCTGAGGATTAGCTTGGGAAATGTATCCGATACTATAGTTTAATATTGATAAATGGCCTTATATTTTGTTGTGGTTTGCCTGTATATGTATATGAAAATAACTTAGTACAACACACAATTTTTTAGGTTGTAAGATTAAAATATTTTTACTATTACATTTTTATGACAATACATTATTATAACTACTTGCTACTAGTTTTAGTGTTTTTTAAGTCTTTATAAGTGAGATCATCTTTGTGGCATCCTGAATGTTTTACTTCCTTCTTTTTTTTTTATTGAATATTCTGTGGGTGTGTTTCTTTGTTGCATTTAGGTTAGGCCTTGTATGTCCGTTTAGGTAGAATGATAAAACACGTCTTGTTTGAGTCAAGCCTAAATACATTATAGAATGTTTACTCCCGGATCAATCGAGGCGGCTTCTCCTCAGACGCAGGCGCGGCCATGACAGTCTCATCACCAATGCTGGTACCTCAAGCAGTGCGTCATGCTGTTATTCTCTCAGGCTACACGGACAGTCCGTGAATGTTCGGGTGCGGAGAGTTTCACAGCTGAGACCACCGTTGATTTACAGTCGTCCTACGATACAGTCAAGCAAGAGGCCTAGGAATGTTAGAGACCATTTTCTATCAAATCATATGTCAGTCAGCTTGGTCAGAACGTAGAAGTAACGGCAGTAGGTCATAGGTCGGTTGGGTGCATCTGAACAGAAGAGAGACTTGGTAGGGTCCCGATTGTGCACAGGGAGTGAGCATTTTGTAGTTTTGGCATAGACTGAGTGTTTCGCTATACAAGGGAATTCCAGAGAGAGCTCATTCTAACAATTTCTGAGATAGATTTATTTATACGTGTTGAATAATTTCTCTCTCCCACAGACACAGTATATTTATATATAATTATCCTGACGAGAATAGCTAGGGTTAAGAAAGGTCTGGCCGAGGCTAAGAAAGGGACAGAAACTTCGTCAGTGAAATTTTTCTCCCTTTTAACTCTGTCGATTTTTTTCTATGTGGTCGGGGTACTACATAGTTTTATTCTTTAAGTCATATTACCTAGAATGATTCATCTCGGTCTACACATGGGCTCAATTGGGTAAAGAGCATGACATTAATATTATGTAGAAAAATTATGCCAAGCTATCTTTCACGACTTCTGGAACTCGAGGCCGCTCTAATGGCAATGGCAACATAACCCAATCACTTAAACTCATCTTTGTTGTCAGACATGCCGGTGAGATGATTAGTTTTCAAGCTGCTAATAATAACAAAGCGCTGTACAGTTGTACTCACTGATGTCCAGTTGTTATTAAGTTCCAAGAAGTTCGAGCAGACAGCGCTGTGGTTTCCAAACGGTTCTTTTAACTCAATCGGTCAACTATCACATCAAAATATAACACCCATTAAATCGTTTTGCTACACAGTCGAATAAAATGTGCTTATTGCTTCTGTGAACAGGTGTATGTGTATAAATGGCAGTGAAGTTGTGAGTAAACGCCTCGCTTCTTTGTAAACAGCCAGTTTCTAATAACATCTTTAAACTTCGCACACTGCGATACCATGGGAGACAACTCAGAATTGTCGAACATCTCACGTAGGACTATCTTCCCTTTTAAGTATTATGCAGCAGTTTGTGTGTGGTGTTGTTTTTTTTAATTCTGTAACTTCAAAAAGAGAGCCTATAGAACAGGGCGAGAGATGACGTCTTCTCGATAGTACTTTTTCATGGCAACAAAGTAGGATCTCAAATATCTTCGGGATGGAAGAAATAAGATGATGGCGGAAAGGACACGGCGATTCAGAAAGAGAAAGTTGAACAGGTGTGTACACTCACGAAGGGCGCGTGTTAGTGCAGTCAGACAAGCATTCTAGCGGAGGGTCCCGCACATACCTACTGCCTTCGACGCTCGCGTGGCAAACACGGCCTGACCCCCACCCTGTACACTTGTGTAGCTTCCCTTAGTCGCAACCATCAACTGTCGTGAGAGTATAGCGCGTGAAACACACGACCATGTTGAGTGTGTTTATAATATTGTGGTGACACTGGACAAGCAGGCATCTCCCCCGTCACACTGTGCACACACTTTCTTCTCTCACCCCGGACGATAAAAGATGAGTTGCTCGACATCAACTTGTCAGTCACCAATCACACAAAGGTACAGGTTGTTTTTATTTCTTTACAACAGACCACATCATAAGACTCAGCACAGTAGCTCACATGTAACGACTGGTCTTGTTGCTAAGAGTCTGAAAATAACTGTGGTGGCATTTAATATATTGGTGTTAGCCTTCCAACATTGACATATCTGTCCATACAACAGACAAACATAAATATGATGAGTGCGGCCTTAACACAAAACGTGAATGTCAGACCTTCCACTCGATGCAGTCAATGATGGAGAACAATGAATTGCTTCCATACAGGCAGGGTAGATACTCCTTTACAAGTGAGTACAATTAAACCATTATAATATTAGCACTATCAGAAGAAGATTTTACCATGATTATTATTATGCAGTACATTTTAGGACTTTCCTGCAAACAAGCTTGATAAAAAATGTGTTAAATTTGCTTGTCCTTAAACTCAACTTTTCTTTTGTTAAAGCTGTGGCCGAATGCATGTCAGTCTTTGTGTAGAGTTACGCAGATGAGCTGTAAATAAGAGTGAAAGAATATCTGACTTCTTCTTTGTTACATACAGCTTTTATTTATATTTGTAGATATCAATATTTTAATTATGAAAGGTGTGATAGTATTATACAATAAAAAGCAAGATTAATGTTTACTACACACAAGTCCTCAGTTTAGAAACAGTAGGGTCATGTTTTGACTGGTAACTTTAGTCTAATATAATGGAGTAAAGATCTGTCGTCTTAGACTAACTGAATTAGTTATAAAGCGTTAGATATAAAAAAAATTACATTTAGTGACAGGTAAAAGCTATTTACTTTATTTTGTAGATCCCTTTCACAGTCCTACACTAACACATTAAACAAACAATTAATGAGCTTGAATGTGTCACTCAAAGTTTCCAATGCAGCATCCTACTGCAAAAGTGAGAGGGCAAAGGTCACACACGTACTTTGATCATAAACACTACTGGTCATGGGTGGATTATGACCCAGTGATGGTTCGGTCACAGGAAAACAGTGTGACCCCAGGGCTTCTGTTCCTAACTGACATGACCTGGATACTAAATAAATGCAAAATAAATAAAAAACACACACATACACCATGTTTATAAAGGATTTTATAGAATTTTATATATTTAATAATATTAACTGCAAAATTTATAAAGCACATACTCACACTCCGACAGACTGTCATAGTCAGCGTCAGTATCATGGCATGGAAGATGCTTGTGAACGTAATATGTATCTGGCTATTAACTGTCTTTATGCTAGAAAAAATTATATAAAATGCACTTATTTACACCAGTGTTGAAAGGCACGTGGTCTCAAATACTGTTTCTCGTATTGTCAGCATTCAGTGTTCAATCTACAACGACAACCGAAAATATGTTCGCAATACTGATGTAAATATCGTACTTTTTATAATTAACTAATTAATTAATCAGTTATCAACATCTTAGTTAATTAATAGTTAGGACACAAACAGAAGGCTATGAAATTCAAATAAAGATATTACTTTATGATCTTACTATTGTCTGTCTTTCCCTCCTACATAAACCTACCTAAACCTACCTTTTCACCTACCTAAACATCTCTGTTTCTCACCAGAGAGGAGGATGGCCATAACACGCCTCCTACACGCCACACCTCCCATAACCAGACCCATAAAAATCCCATCCTCTACAGTGTAAACTCACCGCGAAGTGGAAGCAGTTTCCATCAAAATCAACAACAACCAGTTCTACATTACTGTCATTAAACAAATATGATGACCACTTATAGACAAACAGTTAGCAGGCGAAAAAATCCCCTTTATTGACGTTTAAAACCGTTAGATCCTTTATCTTCTTTACTAAACCCCTTACTGCTGTTTCTAGGCTAATGTGGATCGGCATTTTGCTCCTTCTGGAGGTCCTCATCATAAGGTAAAAGATTATTTGCATTAATGAATAGTATATTAACTTTGCTCTACTTTAATAAGAGGGACAAACCACATACAGAGCTCGCTAATCATTCTAAACTGCTATCTCCTTCTTCTTCTTCCTAATCACCCCCTAGCGGACCACAAGGTCACAAACTTCTAAACTGCTATAGTACATATTAATTGCATTGTAATCAAACAACAAATGTACTCACACTGTGATGTGTATCTCGCTCGGTGTCTTACCTCAATACTTACCTTGGCTTTGTGTCGTAGTTACTGACGGCGGGTAGGACTGACTAATGCCATGGGCTGCATTTGTGGCGACTTTTGAAATTAACCTTTTATTATAGCGCGTGCTTATCTACAAATATATTTGCAGTTTTGTAAGAGTAAGGTCCGGAAAATAATAATGGGCCTCAAACACTAATAGTTACTGAACTTGAGAAAGCAATTAACTCCGTGTGAGTACTGGAAACAGAAAGCAAAATGGCTAAAGTAGCTTGTTTATAGCATAGCCGCAGACACCTACATTCTACTATAGTAACTATTCTACTATAGAACAAGTAGCACCACTGTATACATCAAGGTTAGTACGAGCTGCTTTCGCCCCAGAAATCTTTTACTCTCGAACCGATGCCACACTGTGTGATATCACAGGTACACTTCTGTAAATATCATCAAAAAAATCTGTTATTCAACTTTATGATGTAAAGACTTGCCGCATTAGAGTTCTTTGAAGGGAGTAGTCAAAGATCAAGAAGACACTCTACGCATCTTTGTGATAAGGTGTTTGTTTATACAATTTATGCCAATTGAATGATTAACCATCTCATACAACAGTATGAAAAACTTATTATTTTCGTAGCTTTTAAATCCTTCGATTCACAGTTACACACTCTATACTTATACTAACAATATGTAGATTGAGTAAATTATACATATATCTCCACAGCAACAGTAACCTTTTAACAATAAGATGTAATTGAAGTTGCTGGGTTATATTTTTTTATTAGGAAGACTAAAGATGTTTTGAAAATGTTTCCTGAACGAGAAGAGCGAGAGTAATATATAAAACAAGGAACGCAACAATTGATTCCCGAAAAAATGTTTACAAGACCAACCAAAGTAAGAAACAAAAAGCTCTGATACATAGAGGAAACGAGATCGTACCAGCCCAAGACAAACACTTCGAGAGAAACAAATGGCAGCATGGTTCCGATGTAGACGCAGGCCGCTATGACTAACATCACCGTCAGCGCCCTCTCACTCCGGCAACTGTCGCTGTCACAAACTCGACTTTCTGGCGCCACCTGTAGGCGCTTTTCAGCTTAATACAGTCACACACCCCGTTGCAGCGCAACAATTATAAATATGGTGATAGGAAAAGCAAATCCCAACAAATTGTTTGTGAAAATCACAACAAACTGAGAATTGTCTTTATAAAACTGAGTCTGTAAAACCACTGTATTTTTGGTTCCATGAACACTAATCACATCACCGTAGTATGACAGGGGGAAAGTCACATAACTAAGTTGAAGACCTAAAGAAGTCAAAGCAATCAGTGTGCCCATGGTGCGCGTGCTTATCAGTGTTGAAGCTCGAAGAGGAAACATTACACAGACACACCGTTCCACTGCAATCACCATGGTGATGAAAGAGGATGTTAATCGAAGTCCATAGGTAATGCCTGTCACAGAAATAAACGCCTGTTTGTAAAAAATCGTGAAGATCCACTCGTTTCCCCACTCAAGAAAAAAAGTCAACGAATTAGTCATGAAGATGCCAATCAGGTAAATACAGTCTACTAGTGCCAGTGTGAAGAGACAGAGGTTCATCCGATCGCGTAGACTCTGACTCCAGAACACCAGACAGTTGATGACATTAGCTGGGATACCTATAAGACACATCAGTGATGGAAGGACCACCTCCATCACCATATTTATCAACGTGTGAATGTCCACTTCTGTGACGTCATACTGTGTAGTCCCTGTCGTTAGGCCGGGTGATGTCACCAAGTCCGTCATTAATGGCGGTAACAAACGGAAATAGAAATTGGAAATGTCTGTTTGGTCTGTTAGCTTGTGAAATAAGATCGGCGGTTAAAAGGGTTTAGTGCAATCATAATAAATGCTATAAACGCGGGTCAATTCGTAAACTTGTAAAAGCCGTTAGCACCTTTAGAGTAAGCCTCAAGAACACGTGAGAACTGATGGCTGAACACTTCTCATTGCACTGGTAACAAGAGAGTTTTAAGTCTGCTTTAGTTGATTTCAGACCGATCGGTCTTCGAGACATTTAGCATTGCCTGAGGAGGACAATAATGATGAAACTAAAGAGAGTAAAAACCACCCTCCTCGATACTGTGAGTAGCCGAGACGAGATCTGAACTGCAACTGATCATCCTCAAGGTGTGTCACAAGACAATGTCTGAAATATCATATACACACTAGTTAACTGTAGGCACTACATTTCTCCTTTTATTTGTAGCGAATAAAATAAAGAAAATATTTACCTTCCATTTCTAACAAACAAAAATAACAAAACAATCCGAACAAAGAAAATCTAGCGATTAACTTACTTCACAAATTAACCTAAATTTATCTGTTTAAAGATTCTAAAGCATGCACGAAATAAATAGAAGTTTGTATGTCAATAAATTCTTTATTTTCTCGCTCATCTATTTTACTTTCATTCACAATATATTTTGAATTTCGTCTGCAATCTGTTGGCTACTTTTAGAGTGTTCGTAAACATTTAAATGTGCTTTTACTGTAAATAAAACTTTAATAATAATAGTTATCAGTCATCTTCACAATTATGATCAGGCTCGTTCTTAGCCCCCGCGGGGCCCGAGGCAAAGGGCATGTGCGGGGCCCTCACGCCACGATCACACGGTTTTAGTTGGGATCTAAAGTCACATATCAATCAAAAGCGCGGGGCCCCTTGAAGCGCGGGGCCCTAGGCAGATGCCTCGTCCGCCTGCCCCTAAGCACGGCCCTGATTATGATGATGATGAATATTATAAATAAATGATTATTTAGTAAATGGTAATAAGCTTTAGGAATGCGTGAAATATTTTTTCTCATTTAATTAATTTTAACGTTCATCCCTCCTACATACATGATTGAGCACGGAGAAAATATTTTATGGGAAGTATGGACAATTTCAAGTAAATTACGCGGAACTCGAAAGAATATGTTTACATTTTTTGATACCAACGAAATTAATTAAACATTTACAACTTGAAGACGAAAAAATAAATACTTTCTCTCCACAAAATTACTTTACTTGTAATTGCCGTCCTTTGCATAATTTTTGTTTTCGTATTGTCAAGAGATGACGATGTCTAAGTAATGTTACTTTCTACAAATATTATTAATAGTCTGTGCACACGTGTTTCCGTACGCTTGTGTATTATTTGAGTAAAGTCGTCGGTTATTATTATTTTTTAATTTTATGTTTCTGTGACTTTTCATAGTTTGTACTGTTGATTAGATAAATATTGACATCACTGTCAGGAAATGTCATCATTGCTGGTCTCCATTCCACGTATGTTTGAGCTGTCCGTCAGTCTGTTGGTAAAGTCTTGCAGTTGTCTGTCGGTGCGTGCTGTCAGGTGGATGTCGTCTGCTAAGTGTCGTCTGCTAATCGCCTTCCACCCATGGACATGGAAGTGTAAAGGTTGTGGAGGGTCTCAAGCAGGATGTTCTCGTGAAATATGTTGACGATATGTAAATTGCTCAAGTGATCCACAAGTGCATGTCCTGACTGTCACGTGTCCTCCATGTGTCTATGACAGCTTGTCTCTCAGCCCGTCATGTCCATGCTACGTGACGTCCCCCTCAGTATTCTGCACATCTGGTCATGGACATTCCAAATGCGGAGAGCTGACGTGGATCACCCGGGGATAACAGTTACCACCAACTGAGAGGTTAAAAGAATTCGACTGTTGGCACCCGAGGGCTACCTAAGGGGAACAAAACCTCTCATCAGTTTTCTTGACCCGCTGCTTAATATAGTCGCATTTGGTCTCACTTACACAGTAAGCCACACACCAACAGAGAGAAGCAGTTCATTTTATCATAGGATAAATATTTTTAGAAAACTAGTCTCACACACACGCGCGCGCAAACGTTTCTTCAAACACGCATTCTACTCCTACTGTAAAACAGACATACTACAAGTGGTTTTGTCTCTATGTAACTTCTCTAATCGTTTTCCTACAACTCACCCAAGATGCCTCAGAATTCAGTGTAAAAAAAATCATAAAAAGCCACTTATTTAGTTGTTAATTGTGTAAGAACTTATGTTTGCTTAACAAGTGTATTCCCTCGAACGGGCGAAAACATTTAAAAAAACGCCCACTCATCTATCTCAGTATCATGCATAGAATCTTGATGTCTTAATCAAACAAGAAGTAGAATTCACACTGGATATTCAGTTTATTCTTTTATCCTTTTTGTTATTAACATCAACAAGAATCCATCCAGACAACAATTCAAGCAAGTAAACTCATTGTTCATTTATTTGCAATTATCAGAGATAACCTAGCATACAACAAACTAACTAAAGTACTGTGCAGTCTATCTTGGATTTTCATGGTTTTCAAAAGGAAATGACATCTTTGGGTTGGGAGCTAAAGCACAGTTTTACACACTGAACACAAAGATACTCATCAATATCTGTACATGTTCTTTCAAAAGACAAGCTATTTCTCTGGTAGACAAATCACCTCTCAGAGATAATAGATTAATACAAAGAATAGAAAAATAAGGAACTGACAAAATGTCCAAAGAAACGAACTGCACTGGGAAAAAGGTGATTTAAATGGCTCTTTCAAATTATTTGATCCTCTTACGGAAATAAGGCAAATAGCACTCTACACACTTTATCATAAGAGAGTATGTCTTAATGTCAGTATGTGTCATTAACAGACTTCCTTATATAACACTGCACTGTTTAAATGGGCATGGAACATTAAAAAAAAAAAAAGCTTTACATACATTACTCATACGGTCTCTCCTCGACAGCATACCATGTGGTTGTTTACATACACTGCATTAATGAGATTTCCCATCCCTGTTAATTATCATGCTGTGTTTAATACTGCCCTCTGCTTAGAACTAGCTCTACACTGATGGCACTGATGAGGTAACATCACTGTGGCTAAGCATGTGCTTTTTTAACTCGGACAACCACCTACAAAATTTCTTAAATACGCTGCACTGGTAAGGTTTCAAATCACTGTGATTCACCATGTGCTGTTTCAGGTAAGATAATCTTTTGAAAGCTAAAGGACGTACAGTACACTGGTGAGGTGTCTCCTCACTGTGAGTCACATTATGCCGTTTTAGACCAAAAGGTGTTTTGAAGGCTACATGACAGAAAGAACACTGGTGAAGTAACTCACCACCGTGGGTCACTATGTGTTCTTTTAAATCACTTATCCACTTACAAGCATTATTACATATACTTCACTGGTGAGGTCTCACCTTACTGTGAGTCACTTTGTGCTGTTTTAGGCCAGCAGGTGTTTTGAAGGCTAAAACACAGACCGAACAATGGTAAGGTCTCTTATCACTGTGAGTCAACTTTGTGCTGTTTCAGGCATAGAGGTGTTTTGAAGGCTAAACGACAGACAGAACACTGGTAGGGTCTCTCATCACTGTGTGTCACCATATGTTTCTTTACCTCATAAGGCCGCTTGAACATTTTCCTACATACACTGCACTCGAAAGGTCTCACGTCACTGTGAATCACATTATGCCGTTTTAGACCAAGAGGTGTTTTGAAGGCTACATGACACATAGAACACTGGTGAGGTTTCTCATCACTGTGGGTCACCATGTGCCGTTTTAGGTTACCTAATCTTTTGAAAGCTACATGACATAAAGTACACTGGTAAGGTTTCAAATTACTGTGAGTCACCATGTGCTGTTTTAGAGGACCTAATCTTTTGAAAGCTACATGACATACAGTACACTGGTGATATCTCTCATCACAGTGGTCAGATCTCTTATTACTGTTAGCTTCCTTGTGCTGTTTTAAAGTATCTATTCTTTCTAACACAACGCTACATGGAGTACAATTGTAAGCTTCAAAATCAGAGTGCATTTCCATATGCTTCATGAGCAGGGTTGAAAAACTGAAACAACATAAACACACTTTGCACTGATAAGGCTCGGCATCACTTCTGCTACCTGTTGCGGAATCAATGCTGACTTCAGTAACAGTCGCATGTGTCTGATGTTGTTGATTTTCTCTCATAATATCTGTCACCTCAGGAGTTCTGCATATAGCAACACTCATTTCTTGACAATTCCCATCAATGTTATTCTGCCACATTGCATGCTGACCAGGCCAAACTGTCTCAGTCTTCACCATGTGAGTATGATCTTGCTCTTCTTGCTAGATACAAGCTGCTTCTTCTGTCTTGCACACTGCATCAAAAATCCTGCTCAGTCTTAATTGAACAGTTGACATCTTGACAGTGGCACAGGGCCACGTTCACAGCATTCTCATGACTGCAGTCTGACTGCTCATGTGTGCAGTAACTCGGCTTTTATGGGACAAAGTTCTTCACCAGGAACTTGCTCAGTTTTAATACAACCAATGGTATCTTGAGAGCTTAGCTCCAGTTTTACATCATCCTCATGTTTCCAGTTTGATTTAGGAATGTTCTTAGCAAGCTCAGGTTTTATGTAAGTTGGACCAGAAATGTTTTTAAGCTGTACACAGTTCATTGATGAGCTATATGTCATATTTGTATCAAAACAAAATGTGCTTTCTGTCTTAAGCATTACTTTATCATTTAGGTCTTGTAGATCAGCTACAAACCTCGGTTCAGTCTTTATGCTGTGTATACATGAGACCTGGACTGGATTGTTTATGGCAGACATAGCTACCTCTTCTAATATTACATTCAATTTTTCTTTTTGAATTGTTCAAGTACTGAGAGAAACAGCGCGTTCTCAGCTACTTAATCTTTTGAGACTCAGCCCCTGGAGCTTTAGCAAAAACCTGCAATATTACAATGTAACAATATATTAATTACGTCTTACACCTTTTACCTTTTCTTTATTTTTTTTTTTATAGAGTTCTTAAATAAACAGTTGCATATGTTAAAGTCAAAATACTACACAGACTTTTTTTTCAAAAACACTTGGATACTGAAAACATTATTAATACTCCATGATTACTTTTCATGACTTATCAGGAAATATTGCTTTCCATTTAAAAAATTGTCATTCTTTTGGTGTTCATGCATGACAGTTACATTCACATGATAAGATAAGATTTCATAAAGGAACCAACTGCAGATTCATTAAACCAACAGAAAGTGGATTTTGTAATGGCAGTATGTGAATAGGCAAGAACAATATATTACTGAAAACGACATTTCTTCATTCATATTTCAATTAACAGTGGATACTGAATAGTAGTTTTTAAATGTAAATAGTCCACATGATTAATGTATACATCTTAAACATTCTGATACAATAGAAATATTGATAAATTTATATTTTTAACTGTCTATATATATTTATAATAACTTAGTACAGAACACAACTTTTAGGTTGTAAGATTTAAAATATTTTTAACTAATTACTTTTTTATGACAATTCATTATTATAACATACTGCTTATAACGTTTTGGGGTTTTTTAAGTCCTTGTAAAGTGAGATCATCTTTGTGGACATCTGCATGTTTTACTTCTTTTTTCTTTTTTTTTTTATTGAATGCTCTGTGTGTGTGTGTTCATTTGTTGCATTTAGGTTAGGCCTTGTATGTGCCTTTAGGTAGAATGAAAAGGTCTTGTTGAGTCAAGGCCTAAATGCATTATCAGAATGTTTTACTCACCGGATAATCGAGGCGGCTTCTCCTCAGGCAGGGGCGGCCATGTCACGCTCGACCACTTCTGCGAACACACCATGTGTTATTCTCCAGGCTACACGGACAGTCCGCTGAATGTTCGGCGGAGAGTTTCACAACTGAGACACACGTTGGCTTACAGTCGTCCCTACGATACAGTGAAGCAAGAGGCTAGGAACTGTTAGAGACCATTTGCTTTCAGATCATAATGTCAGTCGTTGGTCAGAACGTAGAAGTAACGGTAGTAGGTCATAGGTCGGTTGGGTGCATTAAACAGAGGGGAGAGAGGCTTGGGTAGGGTCCATTGTGCACAGGGGAGTCGAGCATTTTGTAGTTTGGCATAGAGTTGAGTGCTGCTAACAAGGGCAATTCCAGACAGAGCTCATACTAACAATATATACAGAGATGTATACGTATATGTGTCTAAATAATTTCACTCTCCCACAATACAGTATATTTATAAATAATATCCTGACGAGAAAAAGATACAGAAGGTCTGGTGTACCCTGGCACGAACCTACGAAGGGGGCACAAAACTTGGTCAGTGGAATTTTTCCTTCTTTTAACTCTGTGAATTTTTTCTATTTTGCGGGGTACTACAAGTTTATCCTTTAAGGTCATATTACCAAAAATGATTTACCTCAGTCTGACTCATGTCCCACTGGGTAAAGAATGACATGTATAAAATATGTAGAAAAATTATGCAAGCTATCTTTCACGACTTCCGGCATCGAGTCCGCTCTAATGGCAATGCCGACATAACCCCAATCACTTAAACCCATATCTTTACAGTCGGACATGCCGGTGAGATGATTAGTTTTCAAGCTGCTAATAATACAAAGCGCTGTACAGTTGTACTCACTGATGTCCAGTTGTTATTAAGTTCCAAGAAGTCGAGCAGACAGCGCTGTGGTTTCCAACTCTTTTAACTCAACACACACAAAATACCATTAAATCGTTTGCTGTAGTCGAATAAAATGTGCTTATTGCTTCTGTGAACAGGTGTAGTGTATAAAGCCAGTGAAGTTGTGGTAAACGCTCGCTTCTTTGTTAAACAGCCAGTTTCTAATACATCTTTTAAAACTTCGCACACAGCGCTACCATGGGAGACAACTCAGAATGCGAAGATCTCACGTAGGACTTGCTTCCCTTTCAGTAGTTATGCAGCAGTTTGTGTGTGGGTTTTTTTTTTTTAATTCTGTAACTTCAAAAAGAGCAGCCTTATAGAACAGGCGAGAGATACGTCTTCTCGATAGCACTTTTCATGGCAACAAAGCAGATCTGATAATATTCGGATGGGAGAATAAGAGGAGCGGAAAGGGACAAGGGCATTCAGAAAGAAAAAGTTGAACAGGTGTGTACATCACGAAGGGCCGTGCTTAGTGGGGTAGGCAGACAATGCATCTGGCTAGGGTCCCTCACATACCCTATGTAAGGTGACCAGACGTTTCGGGGGCGAAAGCGGGACACGTGCCGATGATGGTGTCGTCACCGTCAAAGAACGCCGAAAAAAGTGATTTTTAAAGACAACTGGGACATTGGATGGACTTGCCAGAAAGCCCAAAAGCGGGACACGAGGTCAAAAGCGGGACTGTCCCGCCTAATGCGGGACGTCTGGTCACCTTACCCTATGCCTTCGACCTCGCGGGGGCAAAACACGGGCCTGTCCCCAACCTGTACACTTGTGTACGCTTTCCCTTAGTCGCAACCATCAACTGTCGTGAGAGTATAGCGCGTGAAACACACGACAGTGTTGAGTGTGTTTATTATTGTGGTGACACTGGACAAGCAGGCATCTCCCCCGTCACACTGTGAACACACTTTCTTCTCTCACCTTTCTCTTTCTTCTCGCAAACGTTTCTTCAAACACGCATTCTACTCCTACTGTAAAACAGACATACTACAAGTGGTTTCGTCTCTATGTAACTTCTCTAATCATTTTCCTACAACTCACCCAAGATGCCTCAGAATTCAGTGAAAAAAAAAATCATAAAAAGCCATTTATTTAGTTGTTAATTGTGTAAGAACTTATGTTTGCTTAACAAGTGTATTCCCTCAAACGGGCGAAAACATTTAAAAAAACGCCCACTCATCTGTCTCAGTATCATGCATAGAATCTTAATTAAACAAGAAGTAGAATTCACACTGGATATTCAGTTTATTCATTTATCCTTTTTGTTATTAACATCAACAAGAATCCATCAAGACAACAATTCAAACAAGTAAACTCATTGTTCAGTTATTTGCAATTATCAGACATAACGTAGCATACAACAAACTAACTAAAGTACTGTGCAGTCTATCTTGGATTTTCATGGTTTTCAAAAGGAAATGACATCTTTGGGTTGGGAGCTAAAGCACAGTTTTACACACTGAACACAAAGATACTCATCAATATCTGTACATTTCAATGCGCAATGAGCATTCTTCGGAATGGATACCTGCGCATTACAAATCGACATCATCATCATCATGATCATGTTCTTTGAAAAGACAAGCTATCTCTCTGGTAGACAAATCACCTCTCAGAGATCATAGATTAATACAAAGAATAGAAAAATAAGGGCACTGACAAAATGTCCAAAGAAACAAACTGCATTTGGGAAAAAGGTGATTTAAAGGGCTCTTTCAAATTATTTCATCCTCAATGGAAATAAAGCAAATAGTACCTCTACACACTTCATGCATGAGAGAGTATGTCTTAATGTCAGTATGTGTCATTAAAAGACTACCTTATATAACACTGCACTGTTTAAATGGGCATGGAACATTTTAAAGAAAAAGCTTTACATACATTTACTCATACGGTCTCTCCTCGACAGCATAACCATGTGGTTGTTCACATACACTGCATTAATGAGATTTCCCATCCCTGTTAATTATCATGCTGTGTTTAATCTGCCCTCTGCTTGGAACTAGCTCTACACTGATGGCACTGATGAGGTAAACATCACAGTGGCTAAGCATGAGCTTTTTAACTCGGACAAGCACTTCAAAATTTCTTAAATACGCTGCACTGGTATGGTTTCAAATCACTGTGATTCACCATGTGTGTTTCAGGTAAGATAATCTTTTGAAAGCTAAAGGACATACAGTACACTGGTGAGGTCTCTCCTCACTGTGATTCACCATGTGTTTTTTAGGCCAAGAGGTGTTTTGAAGGCTACATAACAGAAAGAACACTGGTGAGGTAACTCACCACTGTGGGTCACTATGTGTTCTTTAAATCACTTAACCCTTATAAGATTATTACATATACTTCACTGGTGAGGTCTCACCTCAGTGTGATTCACCATCATATGCTCTTTTAGGCCAAGAGGTGTTTTGAAGGCTACATGACAGAAAGAACACTGGTGAGGTCTCACCTCAATGTGATTCATTTTGTGCTTTCGTAGGGTACCAGGTGTTTTAAAGGCTAAACGACAGACAGAACACTGGTAAGGTCTCTCATCACTGTGAGTCACCATATGTTTCTTTACCTCATAAGACCGCTTGAACATTTTCCGACATACACTGCACTCGAAAGGTTTCACGTCACTGTGAATCACTTTGTGCTGTTTCAGTTCACGAAGTGTTTTGAAGGCTACATGACACACAGAACACTGGTGAGGTCTCACATCACTGTGACTCACCATGTGTATTTTTAGGTCACCTGATCTTTTGAAAGCTTCATGACATAAAGTACACTGGTATGGTTTCAAATTACTGTGAGTCACCATGTGTTTTTTTAGAGAACTTAATCTTTTGAAAGCTACATGACATACAGTACACTGGTGAGGTCTCTCATCACAGTGGTCAGATCTTTTATTTCTGTTAGTTTCCTTGTGCTGTTTTAAAGCATCTATTCTTTCTAAAACAACGCTACATGGAGTACAATTGTAAGCTTCAAAATCAGAGTGCATTTTCATGTGCTTCATGAGAAGGGTTGAAAAACTGAAAGAACTTAAACACACTTGGCACTGATAAGGCTCGGCATCACTTCTGCTTCCTGTTGCGGAATCAATGGTGACTTCAGTAACAGTCGCATGTGTCTGATGTTGATTTTCTCTCACAACATCTGTCACCTCAGGAGTTATGCATCTACCAACACTCATTTCTTGACAATTCCCATCAATGTTATTCTGCCACAATGCATGATGACCAGGCCAACCTGTCTCAGTCTTCACCATGTGAGCATGATCTTGCTCTTCTTGCTTAGATACAAGCTGCTCTTCTGTCTTTGCACACTGCACAAAATCCTGCTCAGTCTTAATTGAACAGGTGACATCTTGACAGTGGCACTCCACCTTCACAGCATTCTTATGACTGCAGTCTGACTGCTCAATGTGTGCAGTATACTCGGCTTTTATGGGACAAAGTTCTTCACCAGGAACTTGCTCAGTTTTAATACAACCAATGGTATCTTGAGAGCTTAGCTCCAGTTTTACATCATCCTCATGTTTCCAGTTTGATTGAGGAATATTCTTAGCAAACTCAGGTTTTATGTAAGTTGGACCAGAAATGTTTTTAAGCTGTACACAGTTCATTGATGAGCTATATGTCATATTTGTATCAGAACAAAATGTGGTTTCTGTCTTAAGCATTACTTTATCATTTAGGTCTTGTAGATCAGCTACAGACCTCGGTTCAGTCTTTATGCTGTGTATACATGAGACCTGGACTGGATTGTTTATGGCAGACATAGCTTCCTCTTCTAACATTACATTCAATTTTTCTTTTTGAATTGTTCAAGTACTGAGAGAAACAGCGCGTTCTCAGCTACTTAATCTTCTGAGACTCAGCCCCTGGAGCTTTAGCAAAAACCTGCAATATTACAATGTAACAATATATTAATTACGTCTTACACCTTTTACCTTTTCTTGATTTTTTTTTTTATAGAGTTCTTAAATAAACAGTGTCATATGTTAAAGTCAAAATACTACACAGACTTTTTTTTCAAAAACACTTGGATACTGAAAACATTATTAATACTCCATGATTACTTTTCATGACTTATCAGGAAATATTGCTTTCCATTTAAAAAATTGTCATTCTTTTGGTGTTCATGCATGACAGTGACATTCACATGATAAGATAAGATTTCATAAAGGAACCAACTGCAGATTCATTAAACCAACAGAAAGTGAATTTTGTAATGGCAGTATGTGAATAGGCAAGTACAATGTATTACTGAAAACGACATTTCTTCATTCATATTTCAATTAACAGTGGATACTGAATAGTAGTTTTTAAATGTAAATAGTCCACTAAATTAATGTATACATCTTAAACATTCTGATACTATAGAAATATTGATAAATTTATATTTTTAACTGTATATATATATTTATAATAACTTAGTACAGAACACAACTTTTAGGTTGTAAGATTTAAAATATTTTTTACTAATTACTTTTTTATGACAATTAATTATTATAACATACTGCTTCTAACGTTTTGGGTTTTTTTAAGTCTTTGTAAAGTGAGATCATCTTTGTGGACACCTGCATGTTTTACTTCTTTTTTTTTTTTTTATTGAATGCTCTGTGTGTGTGTTAATTTGTTGCATTTAGGTTAGGCCTTGTATGTGCGTTTAAGTAAAATGAAAACGTCTTGTTGAGACAAGGCCTAAATATTTTTATCAGAATGTTTTACTCACCGGATAATCGAGGCGGCTTCCTTCAGGCAGGGGCGGCCATGTCACGCTCGACCACTTCTGCGAACACACCATGTGTTATTCTCCAGGTTACACGGACAGTCCGCTGAATGTTCGGCGGAGAGTTTCACAGCTGAGACACAAGTTGGCTTACAATCGTCCCTACGATACAGTGAAGCAAGAGGCTAGGAAGTGTTAGAGACCCTATGTTGTTTAAATCATAATGTCAGTCGTTGGTCAGAACGTAGAAGTAACGGTAAGAGGTCATAGATCGGATGGGTGCATTAAACAGAGGGGAGAGAGGCTTGGGTAGGGTCCATTATGCACAGGGGAGTGGAGCATTTTGTAGTTTGGCATAGAGTTGAGTGCTGCTAACAAGAGCAATTCCAGACAGAGCTCATACTAACAATATATACAGAGATGTATACGTATATGTGTCTAAATAATTTCACTCTCCTACAATACAGTATATTTATAAATAATATCCTGACGAGAAAAAGATACAGAAGGTCTGGTGTACCCTGGCCGGAGCCAATGAAGGGGGCACAGAACTTGGTCAGTGGAATTTTTCCTTCGTTTAACTCTGTGAATTTTTTCTATTTTGCGGGGTACTACAAGTTTTATCCTTTAAGGTCATATTACCAAAAATGATTACCTCAGTCTGACTCATGTCCCACTGGGTAAAGAATGACATGTATAAAATATGTAGAAAAATTATGCCAAGCTATCTTTCACGACTTCCGGCATCGAGTCCGCTCTAATGGCAATGCCGACATAACCCCAATCACTTAAACCAATATCTTTACAGTCGGACATGCCGGTGAGATGACTAGTTGTCAAGCTGCTAATAATACAAAGCGCTGTACAGTTGTTGTACTCACTGATATCCAGTTGTTATTAAGTTCCAAGAAGTCGAGCAGACAGCGCGCTGTGGTTCCCAAGTCTTTTAACTCAACACAAACAAAATACCATTAAATCGTTTGCTACAGTCGAATAAAATGTGCTTATTGCTTCTGTGAACAGGTGTAGTGTATAAAGCCAGTGAAGTTGTGGCAAACGCTCGCTTCTTTGTTAAACAGCCAGTTTCTAATACATGTACATGTACATCCTTTAAAGTAACTTTGCACACAGGTCTACCATGGGAGGCCACTCAGAATGCGAACATCTCACGTAGGACTTGCTTCCCTTTCAGTAGCTCTAGCGAACTTAAATTTATCGCCGAATTAACCCCAAACTTGACTCAGCTGAGTTGGTTGCTGTTTTAGTGTGTGTGTGTGTTTCTTTTTTTTAATTCTGTAACTTCAAAAAGAGCAGCCTTATAGAACAGGTTAGAGATACGTCTTCTCGATAGGACTTTTCATGGCAACAAAGTAGATCTGATAATATTCGGGATGGGAGAAATAAGAGGAGCGGAAAGGGACAAGGGCATTCAGAAAGAGAAAGTTAAACAGGTGTGTACATCACGAAGGGCCGTGCTTAGTGGGGTAGGCAGACAATGCATCTGGCTAGGGTCCCTCACATACCCTATGCCTTCGAACTCGCGTGGGCAAAACACGGGCCTGACCCGACCCTGTACACTTGTGTACGCTTCCCCTTAGTCGCAACCATCAACTGTCGTGAGAGTATAGCGCGTGAAACACACGACAGTGTTGAGTGTGTTTATTATTGTGGTGACACTGGACAAGCAGGCATCTCCCCTGTCACACTGTGCACACACTTTCTTCTCTCACCTTCTTTCTCTTTCTTCTCGCAAACGTTTCTTCAAACACGCATTCTACTCCTACTGTAAAACAGACATACCACAAATGGTTTCGTCTCTATGTAACTTCTCTAATCATTTTCCTATAACTCACCCAAGATGCCTCAGAATTCAATGTAAAAAGAAAATCATAAAAAGCCACTTATTTAGTTGTTAATTGTGTAAGAACTTATGTTTGCTTTACAAGTGTATTCCCTCAAACGGGCGAAAACATTTAAAAAAACGCCCACTCATCTGTCTCAGTATCATGCATAGAATCTTGATGTCTTAATCAAACAAGAAGTAGAATTCACACTGGATATTCAGTTTATTCATTTATCCTTTTTGTTATTAACATCAACAAGAATCCATCAAGACAACAATTCAAACAAGTAAACTCATTGTTCAGTTATTTGCAATTATCAGAGATAACGTAGCATACAACAAACTAACTAAAGTACTGTGCAGTCTATCTTGGATTTTCATGGTTTTCAAAAGGAAATGACATCTTTGGGTTGGGAGCTAAAGCACAGTTTTACACACTGAACACAAAGATACTCATCAATATCTGTACATGTTCTTTCAAAAGACAAGCTATTTCTCTGGTAGACAAATCACCTCTCAGAGATCATAGATTAATACAAATAGAAAAATAAGGGCACTGACAAAATGTCCAAAGAAACAAACTGCATTTGGGAAAAAGGGGATTTAAAGGGCTCGTTCAAATTATTTGATCATCTTAACGGAAATAAAGCAAATAGTACCTCTACACACTTCATGCATGAGAGAGTATGTCTTAATGTCAGTATGTGTCATTAAAAGACTACCTTATATAACACTGCACTGTTTAAATGGGCATGGAACATTCTAAAGAAAAAGCTTTACCTACATTACTCATACGGTCTCTCCTCGACAGCATACCATGTGGTTGTTCACATACACTGCATTAATGAGATTTCCCATCCCTGTTAATTATCATGCTGTGTTTAATACTGCCCTCTGCTTGGAACTAGCTCTACACTGATGGCACTGATGAGGTAACATCACAGTGGCTAAGCATGAGCTTTTTTAACTCGGACAAGCACTTCAAAATTTCTTAAATACGCTGCACTGGTATGGTTTCAAATCACTGTGATTCACCATGTGCTGTTTTAGGTAAGATAATCTTTTGAAAGCTAAAGGACATACAGTACATTGGTGAGGTCTCTCCTCACTGTGATTCACCATGTGCTTTTTTAGGCCAAGAGGTGTTTTGAAGGCTACATAACAGAAAGAACACTGGTGAGGTAACTCACCACTGTGGGTCACTATGTGTTCTTTTAAATCACTTAACCCCTTATAAGGATTATTACATATACTTCACTGGTGAGGTCTCACCTCATGTGATTCACCATCATATGCTTTTTAGGCCAAGAGGTGTTTTGAAGGCTACATGACAGAAAGAACACTGGTGAGGTCTCACTCAATGTGATTTCATTTTGTGCTTTCGTAGGGTACCAGGTGTTTTGAAGGCTAAACGACAGACAGAACACTGGTAGGGTCTCTCATCACTGTGGGTCACCATATGTTTCTTTACCTCATAAGACCGCTTGAACATTTTCCTACATACACTGCACTCGAAAGGTTTCACGTCACTGTGAATCACTTTGTGCTGTTTCAGTTCACTTAGTGTTTTGAAGGCTACATGACACACAGAACACTGGTGAGGTTTCTCATCACTGTGAGTCACCATGTGCATTTTTAGGTTACCTAATCTTTTGAAAGCTACATGACATAAAGTACACTGGTAAGGTTTCAAATTACTGTGAGTCACCATGTGTTTTTTTAGAGAACTTAATCTTTTGAAAGCTACATGACTACAGTAACTGGTAGGTCCTCTCATCACAATGGTCAGATCTTTTATTACTGTTAGTTTCCTTGTGCTGTTTTAAAGTATCTATTCTTTCTAACACAACGCTACATGGAGTACAATTGTAAGCTTCAAAATCAGAGTGCATTTTCATGTGCTTCATGAGAAGGGTTGAAAAACTGAAAGAACTTAAACACACTTGGCACTGATAAGGCTCGGCATCACTTCTGCTTCCTGTTGCGGAATCAATGGTGACTTCAGTAACAGTCGCAAGTGTCTGATGCTGTTGATTTTCTCTCACAATATCTGTCACCTCAGGAGTTATGCATCCAACATCATTTCTTGACAATTCCCACCAATGTTATGTCTGCCACATTGCATGCTGACCAGGCATCCTGTCTCAGTCTTCACCATGTGAGTATGATCTTGTTCTTCTTTGCTTAGATACAAGCTGCTCTTCTGTCTTTGCACACTGCACAAAATCCTGCTCAGTCTTAATTGAACAGGTGACATCTTGACAGTGGCACTCCATCTTCACAGCATTCTCATGACTGCAGTCTGACTGCTCAATGTGTGCAGTATACTCGGCTTTTAAGGGACAAAGTTCTTCACCAGGAACTTGCTCAGTTTTAATACAACCAATGGTATCCTGAGAGTTAAGCTCCAGTTTTACATCATCCTCATGTTTCCAGTTTGATTGAGGAATATTCTTAGCAAACTCAGGTTTTATGTAAGTTGGACCAAAAAGGTTTTTAAGCTGTACACAGTTCATTGATGAGCTCGCTGATGAGCTATATGTCATATTTGTATCAGAACAAAATGTGGTTTCTGTCTTAAGCATTACTTTATCATTTAGGTCTTGTAGATCAGCTACAGACATCGGTTCAGTCTTTATGCTGTGCATACATGAGACGTGGACTTGATTGTTTATGGCAGACATAGCTTCCTGTTCTAACATTACATTCATTTTTTTTTTTTGAATTGTTAAAGTACTATTTGAGTGAAACTGCACACGTCCTCAGCTCCTTTTCTGAGACTCAGACCCTCTGGCTCTATCAAAAACCTGCAATATTACAATGTAACAATATATTAATTACATCTTAAATCTTTTACCTACTCTTGATATTTTCTTAAACAGTACTTAAATATACAGTTGCATAGGTTAAAGCTAAAATACCACAGAGTCTTCTTTTTCAAACAAAGTTGGATATATTACTACTCTATGATTACTTTTCTTGACTTATCAGGAAATATTGCTTTCCATTAAAAAAATTGTCATTATTTTGGTGTTAATGCATGTCATATTCACATGACAAGATAAGATTTCATAAAGAAACCAACTGCAGATTCATTAAACAACAGAAAGTGGATTTTGTAATGGCAGTATGTGAATAGGCAAGTACAATGTATCACCTGAAACCGACATTTCTTCATTCATATTTCAATTAACAGTGAATACTGAATTGTAATATTTAAATGTAAATAGTCCACTAAATTAATGTATACCTCTGAAATATTCTGATACTATATAAATATTGATAAATTTATATTTTTAACTGTATATATGTATTGATAATAACTTAGTACAGAACAAAATTTTTAGGTTGTAAGATTTAAAATATTTTTTACTTATTACTTTTTTTATGACAATACATTATTATAACATAAAGCTACTAAAGTTTTAGTTCTTTTATGTCTTTATAAAGTGAGAACATCTTTGTGGACATCTGAATGTTTTACTTCCTTCTTTTTTTTTTTATTATTGAATGTTCTGTCTGTGTGTGTTAATTTGTTGCATTTAGGTTAGGCCTTGTATGTGCCTTTAGGTAGAATGAAAACGTCTTGTTGAGTCAATTATCAGAATGTTTTACTCACCGGATAATCGAGGCGGCTTCTCCTCAGGCAGGGGCGGCCATGACAGTCTCGACCACTTCTGCGAACACACCATGTGTTATTCTCCAGGTTACACGGACAGTCCGCTGAATGTTCGGAGGAGAGTTTCACAGCTGAGACACACGCTGGTTTACAGTCGTCCCTACGATACAGTGAAGCAAGAGGCTAGGAAGTGTTAGAGACCTTTGCTTTCAAATCATACTGTCAGTCGTTGGTCAGAACGTAGAAGTAACGGTAGTAGGTCATAGGTCGGTTGGGTGCATTGAATAGAAGAGGGAGAGAGGCTTGGGTAGGGTCCATTGTGCACAGGGGGGTCGAGCATTTTGTAGTTTATATGCGTTGAAATAATTTCACACTCCCACAATACAGTATATTTATATATAATATCTTGATGAGAAAAGGATACAGAAGGGTCTGGTGTACCCTGGCCCGAACCTATGAAACGGGCATAGAACTGGGTCAGTGGAATTTTTCCTTCTTTTAACTCTGTGAATTTTTTCTATTTTGCGGGGTACTACAAGTTTTATCCTTTAAGGTCATATTACCAGAAATGATTGTCTCGGTCTGACTCATGGCCCAGTGGTTAAAGAAAGACATATTCACATAAAATATGTAGAAAAATTATGCCAAGCTATCTTTCACGACTTCCGCCATCGAGTCCGCTCTAATGGCAATGCCGACATAACCCCAATCACTTAAACCCATATCTTTACAGTCGGACATGCCGGCGAGATGATTAGTTGTCAAGCTGCTAATAATACAAAGCGCTGTACAGTTGTTGTACTCACTGATGTCCAGTTGTTATTAAGTTCCAAGAAGTCGAGCAGACAGCGCTGTGGTTTCCAAGTCTTTTAACTCAACACACACAAAATACCATTAAATCGTTTGCTGTAGTCGAATAAAATGTGCTTATTGCTTCTGTGAACAGGTGTAGTGTAGAAAGCCAGTGAAGTTGTGGTAAACGCTCGCTTCTTTGTTAAACAGCCAGTTTCTAATACATCTTTTAAAGTAACTTTGCACGCATTGCTACCATGGGAGACAACTCAGAATGCGAACATCTCACGTAGGACTTGCTTCCCTTTAAGTAGTTATGCAGTAGTTTGTGTGTGTGGTTTTTGTTTTCTGTTTTTTTTTAATTCTGTAACTTCAAAAAGAGCAAGCAGACAATGCATCTAGCTAGGGTCCCTCACATACCTTATGCCTTCGATCTCGGGGTGGGGGGGGGGGGGAACACGGGCCTGTCCCCACTCTGTACACTTGTGTACGCTTCCCCTTAGTCGCAACCATCAACTGTCGTGAGAGTATAGCGCGTGAAACACACGACAGTGTTGAGTGTGTTTATTATTGTGGTGACACTGGTCAAGCAGACATCTCCCCTGTCACACTGTGCACACACGTTCTTCTCTCACCCCGGACGATAAAAGATGAGTTGCTCGACATCATCTTGTCAGTCACCTATCACACAAAGGTACAGGTGGTTTTTATTTCTTTACAACAGACCACATCATAAGACTCATCACTGTAGCTCACATGTAACGACTGGTCTTGTTGCTATGAAACTGAAAATAACTGATTGTGTTCTGGCATTTAATATATTGGTGTTAGCCTTCCACATTAGCATGTCTGTCAATACAACAGACAACATAAATATGAGTGAGTGCGGCTTGAACACAAAAACGTGAATGTCAGACCTTCCACTCGATGCAGTCAATGATGGAGAACACTAGAATTGCTTCCATACAGGCAGTGTAGATACTACTTCGCTAGTGAAATAATTAACTCATTATAATGATTAGCACATTAGAAAAAAAGAGTTTACCATGATTATTATTGTGCAGTACATTTTAAGACTTTCCTTCAAGCAAGTTTTATAAAAAAAAAATGTGTTCAATTTGCTTGTCCTTAAACTCGACTTTCATATTTTGTTTTTCTTTTGTTTTTTAGCAGTGGCCGAAAGTGTGTCAGTCTTTGTGTAGAGATACTCAGATGAGCTGTAAATAAGAGTGAAAGAATATCTGACCTCTTCTTTGCTACATACAGGTTTTATTTATATTTGTAGATATCAATATTTTAATTACTAAAGGTGTGATAGTATTACACAATAAAAAGCGAGTATAATGTTTGCCTCTCAAATTGCAGTGAACACACAAGTCCTCAGCTTAGAAACAGTAGGGTCATGTTTTGACAGGTAGCTTTTAAAAGGTAGCACTACCTGTTTTGATAACATCATGTGACAACATCTACAAATATCTACATCCGCAGTCGACTCACTGCTGTACACAGGACTGCCGAGAGAACAAGTTTCTGACCCACAATTAAGTAAACTGATCTGAAATTTGTCAAGAAAAAAAGATATAACATATTCAACTGATTCTACCTCAATATTTCTTTCTAAAACACTTTACTTCTCTCAATAACTGATACTTTGTGACCATAGCCGAGTCCGTCTACTGATAACAATGGTTTATTTCAGGCGCGTGGTTATCTACACAAAAGCTTGGCATTGGTTCAAAACTAATGTGTCCTAAAAAATAATGATTGGCCTCCAAAACACATCATTGATACTGATGTAGTTCAATTAGCAGCATGTGAATGTTGGAAACCGAGAAAAAAAAAAAGAACTAAAGTAGCTTGATGCCAGAATATCCGCCGACTGCTAAACTCAACTACACCGATACAATAGGAGGCATCACTGCACACAGCAAGGACAACACTCTCGGCTATTATCCTACAGTACTTTTAATTGTTAACACTCTCCAAATTTTGCTAAATCACAGCTATTTCTCCCTGTATTCCATCAAACAAGTGTTAGTCTAATCTCATGGAGTAAATATCTGTCGTCTTAGACTCCCTGAATTAGTTATAAAGGGTTATATATAAAAGAATATCCTTTAGTGACAGGTAAAGTTATTTGCTTTCCTTCATAGCTCTATTTCACAGTCCTACACTAACACATTAAACTAACAAATGAGCTTTAATGTGTCATTCAAAGTTTCCAATGCAACATCCTACTGCAAAAGTGAGAGGGCAAAGGTCACACACGGGCTTTGGTAGACGAGAGAGACTGAGATCATAAACACTGCTGGTCATGGGTGGATCATGAACCAGTGATGGTCCAGGCACAGAAAAACAGTGTGACCCCAGAGCTTCTGCTACCTGCCTGACATGACCTCGACACTAAGTAGATGCAAAATGAATAAAAACACACACACACACACACACACCATGCCCATAAAGTATTTTATATTAATCATAATAAATGCAAAATTTATAAAGCACATACTCACACTCCAACAGACTGTCATAGTCAGTGAAAATATTATGACATGGTAGATGTTTGTGAATGGTAATATGTATCTGATATTATCTTTCTTTATACCGAAAAGATAAAAATTGACTTACTTACACAAACTTTGAAAGGCACGTGGTCTTAAATACATTTCTCTATGTTCAGCATTCAGTGTTTAAATTTACAACGGCAACCGAAAATACGATCGCAATAAGTGATGTAAACATCGTACTTTGTTTAATTAACTTAATCAATTAACTAACCATCAAAATCATAGGTAATGTAATATTAGGACACAAACAGAAGGCCCTCAAATTTCAAACAGAACAAACCGGTGAGTGACCACTATCGGTACTCTTTCGCTAACATCCTGATCGCTTAAACTTAACGAGCAATAGAATTACACCTGACATTTTGTACCATACAGGAATCAAGGGAAGTGAAGAGGCTGATAAGCTAACTAAATTTGCAACAAAACAAGAAACAAACCCTAAAGTCACCTACCTAAACATATCTGTTTCCCCAGCAGAGAGGAAGATGGAAATAAAACGCCTCCCTACATACACACCTCCCATACCCAGACCCATCAAAGATCCCCATCCCCTACAATGCAAACTCACCGCGAAGTGGAAGCACTTTCCATCAAAATCAACAACAACCAGCTCTACTCACTGTTATTAAAAGAATATGATGATCACTTATAGAGACACAGTTAGCAGGGCGAGAATTCCCCTTTATTGACGTTTATCTTCTTTACTAAAGGCCCCTTATTGCTGTTTTCTACCAAATGTTTTCTACCAATGCATCATCATCAATGTATTCTCTTTACCTTTTCCTCCCTCACAAAGCTAAAACATGATCAGCATTAATGAATAATATATTAACTTCGGTCAACTTTAATCAAAGAAATACACATACAGAGCCCGCTGCCCATTCTAAATTGCTAGTCTTCTTCTTGTTGCTAATCACCCCCAGCATAGAACAGGGCACAAACTTCTACACTGCTATAGTAAATATTAATACATTGTAATCAAGCAGCAAATGTACTCAGGGCCGTGCTTAGGGGCAGGCGGACGAGGCATCTGCCTAGGGCCCCGCGCTTCAAGGGGCCCCGAGCTTTTGATTGATATGGTAACTAGGCTACTGGAAGTGTAGTCAGCCGTATCACATTCTCACTGGACGCGCTTGGAGACAGAAGGCTGCTGGACACCGAGGATTTATTGCGCATGAACGTTCGTGCATTGAGCTATTGCTGGATTTATGTGCCACTAGGGGGTGGGGGTGGGGGGCAAGTTGGAACTGAGTGAAGAGGTAGGTATAAGGTATGTTACTGAGGTGTGGCCAGTCTGTGAATTGAGCGGATTGGGCCCCGCCCCTGGCTTTTGGCAGTGTCAATGATAAAAGACGAGATATCCCTGAGGATTGAGGAAAAAAGTGACTTTAGATCCCAACTAAAACCGTGTGATCGTGGAGTGAGGGCCCCGCACATGCCCTTTGCCTCGGGCCCCGCGGGGGCTAAGAACGGGCCTGAATGTACTCACACTGTGACTGTGTATCTCGCTCGTTGTCTTACCTCCAGTACCTTACCTTCTATCGCCGTCAACTTGGCTTGTGTCGTAGTTACTGACCATATCCCAGGGATGCATGGGTCCGACATTTCAAATTAACCTTTATTTCTGGCCCTCGGTTATCTACAAATAAATTTGGCATATCTTTATGAGTGAAGTCTTTCATTACCTCCGCCATCTTTGACGAATACTCTCGTGTTGATTTTTGTAACAAGCTTTTTTCACATGGTGGGGTTGTTAACCCTACAACAACCTACTTTACCTCTAGGTAAAAATGGGCCTCGAACACTAATCATTTACAGAACTTGAGAAAGTAATTAACTCCTTGTGAGTATTGCAAACAGACAACAAAATGCAAAAGTAGTTTGCATCTAGGATCGCCGCAGACACCTACATTCCACTGTACTATACAACAAGTATCACCACTGAATACATCTATGTTTCCACGCGGTGCATTCACCCCAGATATCTTTTAGTTTCGAACTGATTCCACATTGTGTCATATCACAGGTACACTTCTGTGAATCTCATCAAAGAAATCTGTTATTCAACCTTTATGATGTAAAGACTTGACGCATTGGAGTTCTTTTAACTGACTAGTCAAAGATCAAGAAGACACTCTACCATCTTTGTGATAATGTTTTGTTTATAGAATTTATGTTTATTGAATGATTAACCATCATTAACCATTAACGGTATTAAAACTTATTATGCTTCGTAGCTTATTAAGTTCTCCGATTCACAGTTACACACTCTAGACTAACAATATGTATATTGAGTAAATTATAAATACATCTCCACAGCAACAGTAACCTTTAACAATAAGATGTAACTCAAGTTGTTGGGGTTATATTTGTTTTACTAGTAACACTACAGATGTTTTGAAAATGTTTCCTGAACGAGAAGAGCGAGAGAAATATATAAAGCAGGGAACGCAGGTATTGATTCCTGAAATAAAGTTCGTAAGTGCAGTTAAAGCCATAAACAAAAAGCTCTGATATACAGAGGCAGCGAGATCGGGCCAGACCGAGACAAACACATCGCGAGCAACAAACGGCAGCATGGTTCCGATGTAGACGCAGGCCGCTATGACTAACATCACCGTCAGCGCCCTCTCACTCCGACAACTGTCGCTGTCAACAGAACTCGACTTCTGGCGCCACCTGTAGGCGCTTTTCATTTAAATACAGTCACACACGTTGCCATCGCAACAATCAGAAATATGGTGATGGGAAAAGCAAATCCCAACAAATTGCTTGTGAAAATTACAACAAACCTATCATTGTCTTTATAAAACTTAGTCTCTAAAAAGATTCTATACTTCTTTCCATGAACACTAATCACATCACCGTAGTATGACAGGGGGAAAGTCACATAACAAAGTTGAAGACCTAAAGAAGTCAAAGCAATCAGTGTGCCCATGGTGCGCGTGCTTATCAGTGTTGAAGCTCGAAGAGGAAACATTACACAGACACACCGTTCCACTGCAATCACCATGGTGATGAAAGAGGATGTTAATCGAAGGCCATATGTGATGCCTGCCACAGAAATAAACGCCTCTTTGTAGAAATTCCTAAAGATCCACTCGTTTCCCCACTCAATAAAATAAGTCAATGGAAATAATATGAAAGTTAAAATAAGGTAGATACAGTCTACTAGTGCCAGTGTGAAGAGACAGAGGTTCATCCGATCGCGTAGACCCTGACTCCAGAACACCAGACAGTTGATGACATTTGCTGGGATACCTACAAGACACAACAGTGACGGAAGGACGACCTTAATCACAATATTTATCAAGGTGTGAATGTCCACTTCTGTGACATCATACTGTGTAGTCCTGTCGTTAGGCCGGGTGATGTCACATTCACCAAGTCCGTCATTAATGGCGGTAACTAAGCGAAATAATAATTGGAAATGTCTGTTTGGTCTGTGAGCTTGTGAAGTAAGACCGTTGATTAACCGGGTTTAGTGCAATCCTAATAAATGAGATAAACGTGGGTCAATTCAGAAACCTGTAAAAGCCGTTAGCACCTATAGAGTAAGCCTCAAGAACACGTGTGAACTGATCGCTGAACACTTCTCATTGCACTGGGTAACAAGAGTTTTATGTCTGATTTAGCTGATTTCAGACCGATCGGTGCACTGGCTACAAATTGTTCTCTTCGAGACATTTACCATTGCGTTAGGAGGACAATAGTGATGAAACTAAAGAGAGTTAAAAAAACAACTCTCCTCCGGTACTGTGAGCAGATGAGACGATATCTGAACTCTTTAACTGATCATCCTCAAGTTATGTCACAAGACAATGTCTGCCATATCATATGCATGCTAGTTAACTGTAGGCACTACATTTCTCCTTTTATTTGTAGCGAGTAAAATAAAATAAAGAAAACATTTACCTTCCATTTCTAACAAACAAAAATAACAAAACAATCTGAACAAAGAAAATCTAACGATTAACTTCACAAATTAACCTAAATTTAGAAAATATTTTATGGAAAGTATTGACAATTTCAAGTAAATTACTCGGAAGTCGAAAGAATATGTTTACATTTTTTGATACCAACAAAACAAATTAAACATTTGCAACTTAAAGACAAAAAAATAAATACTTTCTCTCCACAAAATTACTTCACTAGTAAATTCCGTCCTTTGCATAATTTTTGTTTTCTTATTGTCAAGAGATGACGATGTCTAAGCAATGTTACTTTCTACAAATATTATTAATTGTCTGTGCACATGTGTTTCCGTACGCTTGTGTATTATTTGAGTAAAGTCGTCGGCTATTATTATTTTACTTTTATGTTTTTGTGACTTTGCAGTGTTTGTACTGTTGATTAGATAAATATTGACATCACTGTCAGGAAGTTTCATTACAGCTAGTCTCCATTCAACGTATGTTTGAGCTGTCTGTCAGTCTGTTGGTAAAGTCTTGCAGTTGTCTGTCGGTGCGTGCTGTCAGGTGGATGTCGTCTGCTAAGTGTCGTCTGCTAAGTGTCGGCTGCTAATCTTCTTCCACCAGTGGACATGCAAGTCTAAAGGTTGTGGTGGGTCTCACGATTATTTCAATTATCAAGAATGCGTATTTTGAAATAAGTCTTCGAAATATGTGTGGCGAAACTGAGACCTCTCTGTTACGAATTAAATTTGCTAACAGTTTGTGTGAAGTGTCACTCGACGTCGCCATCGTTTTGATGCGGTATCTGACCCCGCGTGACCTGCCGGTTACCTTTGGGTCGCCTTTAATCAGCGAGTGTTGCTGTTGAAGTAGAAGTCATTACTAGAGTTGTTTTACGTGTGTCCCCGATTAGTCAGCGTGTATACGAGTGGACACTGTTGCAGAAACTATAAATAAAGTTATTCGTGCAAAATATATTCGACTGCAAAGACTCGGTTTTTTGGAAATGTTCGCACCTAAGATTTACAGTGGCGTAGGAACCAGGGGGGCAGCGGGGGCAGCCGCCCCCCCCCCAAGGAAAATACAGGGGGGGGGCAGGAATATCCTTTTGCCCCCCCAATATTTGAGACGTAATTCCTCACAAAGAGCAAAGAACCAAAGAAAGGTAGGGGAACGTAGAGAGGAGACGGTCATCACCGTCACAAAAGCGGGCCCTGAGGCAAGTGGAGGCTCTAACACCTCTGACGATCAGATCGGGGACAGTCGTTATTGTTTGCCATGCTAATTGCAGGCTGTGTTGAAGCTGAGCGAAGAAAGCAGCGGACAGTACATCGGTACATCGAGTGTGGTCTCCCTCCCCCCTCCCATAATGCCACGCCTTTTCTTTGGCGGTTTTCGTTGACCAACATAAAACATCCCCACCCACTCGCTGTCACCTAAAATTATCTGCTATCGCTTAGGGGCCGCACTGGCCATCGGGAACACAGAATGCCAGTAACGAATTAGTTGCATAGCAATACCCCAGTGAGTCTTGCCAATCAGACAGGAACCCTTACACTTTGTGAAAAGCTAGCGAAGCATGAGGAAGGCAAAGACTCCGAGTCCCTATATTGGTAGTTTTCTTAGAGCCAGAGAGACTGGTTTATTGCTATCTACGACTCAGGGAAGTGCATAAGTAACATTTCTAAAACTACACAAGGGCACTCTTTTATCATCAACGACTGTGGCTGGTACTCACATAAGTTATCTGTGTTATACTGTTTGGTTTGTATATATGTGTCCGTGTTTTGGTAGATGGCCATAGAACGTGTCGCATCTCTGGCTCAGCACCGTCGGGTAGCGAGGAAGGGGTGGCCCTGCGGCCATTCCCACCCTAGTTCGTCCCTGGCCACGGTGGTCTGGCCACTTTATGGCCCTTAATTATACGGTAGCCTTGCGTCCCTTCCTCTCTGGTCTCTTTGGTTCTCTTTGGGGTGGATGGGGCTATTTTCCCAGGTGTGCGGACACCGAGTTCAGTATAGGCTGTGCCTCTTTGTAACGTGTATTATCTCTCGGACGCTGGCCCTGTGGTAGGGAAGGTTCTGGAGGTTTTTGAAGCCTATAGAAACCTGCCACACAGGTATATGTGGACTGGGAAGACGGCGGGCGGAGAGACCTGTGCCCGTCTCTGGGAGTAGTCGGGGTTTGCCACGTGCTGTGTGTACTGTCGCTGGAACTGGCGTGGTGTCTAGAAGAGGGTTCCAGCAACCCGAGTATTTTCCCCGCGTTTGTTGTGAGATAGAACAACGCGTGTCACGAGCCGTTGGGTGAGTAGGCTTAATTAATCTTACCTTTGTTTTTCCACCCGATGGCTACCTGCCAGTGTGCAGACGTGTACGGTGTGTGACGAGTGTGACTGCGCAGCCTGTGCATGCGTGCATGTGTGCATAGGTGTGTGCGCGCTGGTGTATATGTGCAGAGCTGGAATGTTGATCGTTGCTGTCACGGGGGTTTGGTGTTTTCTTTTTAGGTATAATGTTTGGTAGCCGGGGAGTCATTCTTTAATTTGTTTTTTTTTTCTTATTTAATGCTGCTTTGCCTTTTAACAATAAAGCAGCGTGTTGTGATGCTACCACTGTGTACGTGCGTGCGTTCGTGCAGTACCCCCCCCATCCTTTTTACGTAATGTGCGATTGCGAACGCCGTTCACTGTCAACAGGGAGTTTGCCCCCCCAACGCCGAAAATCTTCCTACGCCACTGATTTAGGACTCGAAGCGAACCTTTGACGACTTATAGGTGAATGGGACTTGTGTTTCGTCTCTCATTTTAAATACGGACAATATCATCCTAATTTATCCGTAAATTGCTTCGGACAAAAGAAAAATTCTTCTTTAAAAGCCAATTACAGCACTTATCAACAAGCCAATGCTTGTAATTGTAGTTTATTTATATAAAATTTCATTACTGCAGCTTTAAACTATTTTGAGATTTTTCATTTAAGTGAATACGCCATGAACAAAAATATGTCACTGGAAAAAACCACCACTGCATCTCCAAAGTACTGCTTATGAAGCGTTGATGCTTATACTTATTTTATCATGGGTTTTAGTTGATTCGACATTACGGGAGACAACTGAGTAAGTTTATATCTTACACACGACTTGCGTCCCTTTAAAATGTTTTTGCTCAGTCACACAAGCAGAACATCACACGGCCGAGGCTACCATCGAAACCAACCGGTCCTCAGATCACTGATAAACACACACATGGGGAGAATACAAAGTATATATTTACATTTTTTAAAAAATATATGTGGCCGACCAACTTGACATGAAAAAATAAAAGTAAATTAATAAATTAATTAGATAATTAAAAAAACCGCCACCAATAAAAATATTATAAACACACATACAAGTAAACAATCCAATAAAACAAGTAAATTAATAGCCCAACACCGCACAGGGGCGCAACTCAGTGCAAGAGAAGATAACCCCCACCCACACCACTGCTTGGGGCAACACACTGCTAAACACAACACTGAGTCACTGTCAGACCAGAGACACTGGGTTCAGATCTCATCTCAGACAAGCTGTTTTCTCTCTCTCTCTGCTATTTGTTTTAAGGCCCGACTGCTTTCCGTAGTCTTAGTTTTCGGTTTGGCAATGAGATGAAAATTAATTTACCTCATCTCTCCTCATGTCTTCTCCTTATTTTTATTTCTATTTCGGGGTTAGACGTTTACACGAAACGGTACTGGCCAGCTTATCCACTCAGGTGTTTTTCCGTTGCCGTCCCACCTACAGACCACACCAAGTGTGATTGTGATGTAATAAAGACTGTAACGGATCTGTCCGAGTAATCGAATGTTTCGTTAAGCTTTCAAACACCACTAACTCAACCATTTCAATCCGTACAATCAAGAATGGTAATAAAATAAATAACAAAATAGAATTAAGGTAAAAAGACAAATTGTGTTAGCAGAATAGATAAAGCAATATACCAGTAAATAAAAACATGCAAAGTTATCTTTACAAACTCTCCAGGTGGCGTGATTGTAGCATCATGGAAGTGTATCCCCTGTTGAATCTTGATTTCTTCACACTTTTCTCTTTCTGGTTGACAAATATATTTCTTCTGCACGATGTAGTCAACAGATATATTTTTACAGAATAATCGAGTTTAGTTTAAAGATACACTTTGTGTTTGTCGGCTTTCGGTGGTTGGATCGTTGGAGCTAGGGGAGGGGCAGCGGCAGAGTGGAGACTGTTTCTGTTTTTTGAAGTCGACCCTTTGTTGGGCACTGCGTCGTCGGAAGTGAATGAACCTTGGAAACTTGACTGGAACTTGAACTGTCAGTGTTTGGACTATGTGTTAATTAAGGAGTTTAGATTGCTTTTTTAAAGGATAATATTCTAATTATTTGTGACTGAAAGTTTTGGGGTTTTTTTTCAAATTATTTTCATATTTAAATTTAACGGTTGCTGTGTTTTATTATTATTTCGTCTGAACGCCTCTGTAGAGTGCAGATGAAAGTTTGTTAAAAGCTTTAATACTCTTAGTAACCGGGAATGCGATCGTGATATTAGCTATGTTCCCTCTGTTTTGATATTAGAAAGTGTAAAAAAAAGTATTAACCATAAAACATATGTCACAACCATAAAAGAAATATACACGGTAACATT
Source organism: Pomacea canaliculata (assembly GCF_003073045.1). Classification (NCBI taxonomy): domain Eukaryota; kingdom Metazoa; phylum Mollusca; class Gastropoda; order Architaenioglossa; family Ampullariidae; genus Pomacea; species Pomacea canaliculata. The sequence goes on along the minus strand of NC_037595.1, from coordinate 21,754,474 downwards.
AATGTAAGTTTCGTTGTTCATGAACTGTGAATAACTGCAAAACATAGGAAAGAAGAGACAAAGATGAGGCTGACGTGGTCCTATACATTCTGAGACAAAAGTGTTCCTTTCTTCCTTTCACCCGATTTCGGAAAGTGAGCTTAGGACATCCTACTCCAGTTAGAACCCACAACTTGTCCACCTCGTTATCGGTAGACTGTCTCGACATCTTGCAGTCACAGAAATAGTAAATCATAGCTTGTCCTCCAGCATCTTCCCAACTACCTTCACAACAGCATTAGTAAAATCGCTGTTTGTAAAAAGCCTACCCTTGACATCAACGTGCTAAACAATTACTGCCCAGTCTCAAACTTGCCATTTCTATCTAAAATCCTCGACAAAGTAGTTCTCAAGCAACTTCTACCTATCTTATCTCTGAAAATGTGATTTCTCCATCTCAGTCTGCTTCTCGCCCTGTTCACAGCACTGAGAGAGCCCTGCTTCAGGTGACAAACGACATGTTGTCTGCTCTGGATAGAGGTGACATCTCATTTCTCATCATATTTGACCTGTCTGTTGCTTTTGATGCTATAGACCACAATACTCTCATTCATAGACTGTGTTCTCTATCTCATCTCAGGTCCCCACTGACTGGTTTCACAAATAGGAATCAGTCAGTGATAGTGGATGGCTGCGCATCTCAAACAGTCTCTATACGCTCAGGACTTCCCAAAGGTGGTTGTTGTTGTTGTTATCATGATGATGATGATGATGATGGTGATGATGATGATTATTATTCACTCGGTCGTGATAGTAAGCGCTATAAATTCCGGTAAACTTTGCTTGTGTCGTAGTTACAGACGCCGGGTAGGACTGACTATATCCCAGGGCAGCATGTGTCCGACATTTGATAATAACCTTTTATTTAAGGCACGTGGTTATCTACAAATAAATTTGGCATTTGTTCAAGAATAATGGTTCCTGGAAAATACACTAATCATTTACAGAACTTGATAAAGGAATTATTACCTTGTGAGTATTGAAAACAGACAACAAAAGGCTTAAAGGCCGAAGTTTTCTGTCAGGACAGAAGACAGTGGTATCGCCCGTGCGAGGGAAGGTAGGAGTACACGCGATGCTATTTGTGTCCAGTCGTCTCAAATTACTACTGTACCTGGACAAAGGCGGGGTAGAGATCCGAGACACCGCCGACCCGCCTGGCAATAAAACTTCTTCCTCCTCCGACCATTGTACTTGCCTCAGGGTCTGAGCGCTGAGGCGAAACGACTTCTATGTGAACCTACTGTCACAGGCTCTAGCCTAGCAATGCAATGTCTTTCTGAGCTGAGCTTTGATACTCTTAGCGACGTGCCACCTCTCGTTGATGTTTCTAACACCTTTATTTTTTACTAACTTATTTATTGTCACGTTACGATCGTGAACGTGTTCTTGAATTCTAACACCTGACTCATTCATACTTGCATACATCCTCTCGCATCCCACTGCCTCGTGCCGCTGGGTGCACACGTCGTCCTCTTTGGTGATATGCTGGAGGTTTACAACCTTGTGAGTCGACAGTCCTAAAGTAACATGATCAGTGTGATACGAATTTTTCCGACAAGCGTGCCGTGCATCTGTCATCACACTGATCCCGTCGTCCACAGGAGACTGTTCTGCTGCAAGTGCAGCTGCGACGGACTGGCGCTTCAAGACGTCAACGACTGCAGAAAACCGTGGCAGCCTTTTCCTCAAAAATGTATCGTTCACATATCCCAAATTGGCAAAATTAGAAATTTTTTTATATTGAATGGGGATGATCCCCGACGTAATGTACGCAAGGTACATTCTTTCATTTGCAAAATAACTGTCACCTAGTGGGGACGACGAGCTCCAGATGATAGTATGTCTGTTGGCACAGCCCAAAGTGATGATCAGCACATGCCCATCCATTGTTGAATTATTCACTTCGAGCGAAGAGGTGCACGAGACTGAATGTGCATGAACTTGATCAATAATATCCTTCACCTTGTCGTGCTCACCAACAAACAAACATGGGATTGCTGATGATGTTTGTTCTTGCATGGGTACATTACCACTATCTTGACTGCAGGGAAACTCAGGACTTTCACCGCTCAAGAAATTATCCAGTAGAGAGGACACAAAAGCAGACCGGGACTTACATCCCGATTTTTTTAGCCCAAGTTCAAACTTATCATTAAATATTTTTCTTGCTTCTTCATCATCAAAAAACAAGCGTGTATCTTTTGTTACAGCATTATACTCGTAGGTTTTAACAGTGCCGTCCGCCAAAGTTTTCTTACTGCGTTTCTTCAGTGGCGTTGGGTTTTTCTCCATTGTAGACCGGTCACACTGTTTGGTAAATCCAGGTAGCGAAGTTTTTGAGCTGAGAAATCACTTCGATGTTCCTCCCCAAAGTTGATCGCAAAAAGCCTCGAGTTTGCCTTCAAACTCAAAATCGAAACATCTGGCACGTGGCATTCATGCATTCGATTGGTCAGACATACCACGTGTCCTACCATTACAACCAATCACACACTACAGTTAGTGTATGACGTAGGTCCCATCAGCCTCTGCGTGTGTTACGTAATTCAATTGCCTAATTGTCTTAGTTATTCGTTTCTAGTTCGCGTTGCGTAACATTGTCCTTTCTCTTACGTAATCAAAGTACGTAAGTTTCGCTCTAAGACTTGTCTGTTACGACGATAACACCTCGTGGCTACATCTCACCCTGCCTTACGTCACCGTCATGACGTGAACGGCCACGTGACTATCTGACTCTTCCAGGCTCGCATTCTGTCCGCGTCGTGCTAGTTTGAGTACAATTTTTTTTTTATTTCATTCACAATGAGTTTCTCTGCGATACTGTGGGGTCGATACTACCACAGTAACATCATCAGTGTGATGTGAAGTTTTTCCACATGTGTGCTTGCATCTGTCATCACACTGATCCCGTCGGTCAGAGAAAACTGTTTTGTTTGAAGTGAAACTGTTACAGACTGGCGCTTTTCACAAATGTATCATTTACATGTCCCACATTGGCACAATAAACATTTTTGAAAATATTGAATGGCGATAATCCCCGATGTAGTGCAAGGTACATTCTTTCACTTGCAAAATAACTGTCACCTAGCGGAGACTAGTTACAAAATACAAACGATATTATGTCCGGTAGGACAACCAAAGATGATCAGCACGTGTCCACCCATTTTTGAAATGTTCACTTGAAGCCAAGAGGTGCACGAGACTGAATGTGCATGAACGTGACCTACAATTTTCTTCACCAACAGACAAACATGGACTCTGAGTTACAGGTGTTACAGGTGTTACAAGTGTGAATTGTTCCCCATTTGTAAAGGTACGAACATTGCACTCAAACAGATGTACTTTATGTCAGTCACCAGATGAATAACCTGAATATTGTGAATATTATCAACCCTTATGAGTGAAGAAAGATATAGAGAGATGAAAACAGATACACGAAAGCATCAAAAATAAAGTTTTAAAATTCAGTTGTCTTTGTGTTTGTGTCATTTCCGCTGTTCATCTCTTTCTCCCTTATTTTCTTTTTATTTGATGGAGAATACATTCAATTGCCGGTCCTAACTCTGACTGTGACAGTATGTTCAGTTGCCAACCGTTTCACTCCAGCTTTCTCACCGCCAACCCCAAGTACTCGGCTGAGAAAGACGGTTTATCGCCTGCGATCTCCACCCTGCCTCGGGGCCAGGGTAGCAATTAGGGAAGACTGACCGCTGGTACTGACCCCGTGTACTCCTACCTTCCCTCGCACGGGCGAAACCATTTGAAAACACGCCCATTTCGACTTCGGCCTTTAAGTAGCTTGCTTCAAACACCTACATTCCAATACCGATAAAAAATAAAGTAGCATCACTGTATACATCAAGGTCAGCACGCGATGCTTTCACCCCAGAAATTTGTTAGTCTCGAACTGATTCCACGTTGTGTCATATCACAGGTACACTTCTGTGAATCTCATCAAAGAAATAATTATGTTATTCAACCTTTATGATGTAAAGACTTGCCACATTGCATTCATTTTAGCGAAGACCATCATGAAACATCTACAATTTTTATATATGGTGATGTTTGTATAATGCCCAAGGGATAATTAAAATCATGATGCAATAGTATTGAAACGTATTACCCTTAATGGCATTTATACCTTCTCTTTTTCAAATCTCTGTTTCAAAATTGTACATTTTCACTCTAAACTAGTAAGATGTAAATTAAAGAAATTCTACATACAGTTCCACAACAACAGTGCAATTTACTGTATAAGATGTATATACAGTATAATAACATGTAACTAAAGTTGCTGGGGTTATATTCGTTTTTTAATAACGGTTAAAGACGTTATGTATATCTTTCCTGAAACGAGAAGAACGAAAGAAATATATAAAAAAGGGAACGCAGCAATTCATTCCTGAAAAAATGTTTACAAGTCCAGTTAAAGCAAGAAACAAAAAGCTCTGATACATAGAGGAGGTGAGATCGTACTAGCCCAAGACAAACACTTCCCGAGCAACAAACGGCAGCATGGTTCCGATGTAGACGCAGGCCGCTATGACTAACATCACCGACAGCGCCCTCTCACGCCGGCAACTCTCGCTGTCAACAGAACTCGACTTCTGGCGCCACCTGTAGGCGCTTTTCAGCTTAATTACAGTCACACCCGTTGCCAAGGTTACAATTACAAATATGGTAATGGGAAAAGCAAATCCCAACAAATTATTTGTAAAAATTACAACAAACCTATCATTCTCTTTAAAAAACTGAGTCTCTAAAAAGATTCTATACTTCTTTCCATCAACACTAATGACATCACCGTAGTATGACAGGGGGAAAGTCACATAACTAAGCTGAAGACCTAGAGAAGTCAAAGCAATCAGTGTGCTCATGGTGCGCGTGCTTATCAGTGTTGAAGCTCGAAGAGGAAACATTACACAGACACACCGTTCCACTGCAATCACCATGGTGATGAAAGAGGATGTTAATCGAAGGCCATATGTGATGCCTAACACAGGTATTAACACGTGTTTGTAGAAATTCCACTCGTTTCCCCACTCAAGAAAAAAAGTCAACGAATTAGTCATAAAGATGCCAAGCAGGTAGATACAGTCTACTAGTGCCAGTGTGAAGAGACAGAGGTTCATTCGATCGCGTAGACTCTGACTCCAGAACACCAGACAGTTGATGACATTTGCTGGGATACCTATAAGACACATCAGTGACGGAAGGACAACCTGTATCACAATATTTATCAACGTGTGAATGTCCACTTCTGTGACATCATACTGTGAAGTCCCTGTCGTTAGTCCGGGTGATGTCACATTCACCAAGTCCGTCATTAATGGCGGTAACAAAGCGAAATAATTATTGGAAATGTCTGTTTTAGCATGTGAAATACGATCGTCGGTTAACTGGTTTTTTCGCAGTCCAAATAAATGTGATAAACGCGGGTCAATTCGTAAACTTGTAAAAAGCGTTAGCACCTATACAGTAAGCCTCAAGAGCACGAGTGAACTGATGGCTGAACACTTCTCGTTGCACAGGTAACAAGAGTTTTACGTCTGCTTTAGTGGATTTCAGACCGATCGGTGCACCGGCTACGACTTTTCACCCCTGCACCTAATCATCCTCAAGGTGTGTCACTAGACAATATCTGCCTTCTGCCATATAATATACACATTAGTCGTAGACACTACATTTCTCCTTTTATTTGTAGTTAAGAGAATTTAAAAAAAAAACATTTACCTCTTATTCCTTCCACTTCTAACAAACAGAAATAATTTTTATCTGAAGAAAGAAAATCTAACGTTTAAGTTATTTCACAAATTAAACTAAATTTATCTGTTGAAAGCTTTGAAAGCAAGATATGTCAAAAATTAAAAGAAGTTTGTATGTTTATTATTCTTTATTTTCTCGTTAACCAATTTTACTGTCAATCACATATATTTTTAATTCCTTGATTAAGTCTGTAATCTGTTAGCTATTTTGAATATGTTCGTACTTCAGTGTGTTTTACTTTCAATAGAAGATAATACTATTACCAGTCATGTTCCCGATTATGATGATGATTAGTATTATACAGTGGCGTAGGAACCAGGGGGGCAGCGGGGGCAGCCGCCCCCCCAAGGAAAATACAGGGGGGGCAGGAATATCCTTTTGCCCCCCCAATATTTGAGACGTAATTCCTCACAAAGAGCAAAGAACTGAAGAAAGGAAGGGGAACATAGAGAGGAGACGGTCATCACCGTCACAAAAGCGGGCTCTGAGGCAAGTGGAGGCTCTAACACCTCTGACGATCAGATCGTGCGTGCGTGCAGTACCCCCCCCCATCCTTTTTTACGAAATGTGCGAGTGCGAACGCCGTTCACTGTCAGCAGGGAGTTTGCCCCCCCAACGCCGAACATCTTCCTACGCCACTGTTATAAAATAAATGATTATTTAGTAGAAGACAATAAGCTTTAAGAATGCGGGAAAAACTTTTTCCCATTTAAATAATTTTAACGTATGTCAGAAAATGCAATACAACGGCCCTCCTACATACATCCTTGAACAATGAGAAAAATTTATTTATGGAAAGTAAGGACAATTTCAAGAAAATTACTCGAAACATAATGAATAATGTGGGGTTGTTTTATTTTTTTTTTTTTTTTTTTTTTTTTTTTCAAACCAGCGAAACAAATTAATCATTTGAAACTTGAATACGAAAAGATAAATGTTTTTTCTTAACAGAATTACTTTACGTGTAAATGCCCTCTTTTGCATAAGTTTCTTTCTTTCTTGTCAATAGATGACAATGTCTAAACAATGTTACTTTCTACAAATATTATAAATAGTTTGTGTAAGTGTGTGTCCGTACGTTTGTGTATTATTTCCTTGAAGCCCTCGGCAAGCCGTGAATGATTTCTAATTTACTTTAATGTTTTTTAATGTGACTTTGCATTGTTTGTACTGTTGATTAGATAAATATTGACATCACTCTCAGGAAATGTCATCACAGCTGGTCTCCATTCCACGTATGTTTGAGCTGTCTCTCAGTCTGTTGGTAAAGTCTTGCAGTTGTCTGTCGGTGCGTGCTGTCGTGTGGATGTCGTCTGCTAAGTGTCGGCTGCTAGTCGGCCCTCCACCCATGGACATGGAAGTGTAAAAGGTTGTGGAGGGTCTCACGCATGAAGTTGTCGTGAAATATGGGGGGCACCTTGCCGGACGCTAACCGTCGTGTGTAAGAAACCTTCCTTTTGTTTCTCCATCAGACCTGCGCTCGTTACCGTGTGATACAGCGGCTTGACCACGTGCTCGACACCCTCCTCTATGTTTACGTTTTCGTCACGTGTCATAGCTCCTCGCGCCTAAATATGCCAAGAAAGATTTTTTAAGGTTTTGAAATTTTGAGAAAGATCGCGATGATGCTAAAGATGCATCTCCATCATTATGCCACAGTTGAAATTTTTTAAAATTTTTTCGTCAACTTTTTAGAATTAGTGGTGATGCGATCCTGTATTACTTTCAGTATGACTTCACTTTTGTGACTTATTAAGATTAATATTCTAACACTGGTTTTCCTTTTAAGACACTGGTATCACTTAATCACTTCTTTCATTCTTTGCATTTTAAAGGTATACTCAGTGCCATGGTGACGGTCAAAACATTTTTAAATGATTTTTGGTTACGATTGCAGTGCACGAGAGCAATAGAAAAGAAATAAATGATTCGTTTCTCTATTTATTGCCAATTATAAGCACTATTTAGCTTACCGATAGTCCAAGCACAGGTAAACAGTGACAAACAGTGACTTCTGTTACCTGTCGGATATGACCTCGAGGCTAAATGGATGCTAAAGGTGCTGAAATAGTAAGTCAAAGATGTAAATCAGTTTTTTGTTTTCTAGAATGAGTGAAAAACGACCTCTTTCTGTTGCTTTCAAAGTAACTTTGTGCATAGCGATTACATGGGAGACAACTCATAATGCTAAAATGTCACGTAGGACTTGCTTCCCCTCAACTATTATCCCCGTTCACACTATCACACTGTGCACACACTTTCTTCTCTCACCCTAGACGATAAAAGATGAGTTGTTTGACATCAACTTTTCAGTCACCAATCACACAAAGGTGCAGGTTGTTTTTATTTCTGTAATACAGACCACATCAAAAGACTCAACACAGTAGCTCACATGTAATTGTGACCCACAATTAAATAAACTGATCTAAAACCTATCAACACAACAAGATACAGTATTGCAATTCAACTGACTCTGTCTGAATATTTCCTTTACACTTTTCTTCTCTCAATAACTGATACTTTGTTTGTGACAATAGCCGAGTCCGTCTACTGATAACAATGTTTTGTTTTAGGCGCCTGGTTATCTACACAAAAGCTTGGCATTGGTTCAAAACTAATGTGTCCTAGAAAATAATGATGGTCCTCGAAAACACATCATTGATACTGATGTTGTTCAATTAGCAGCATGTGAATGTTTGAAACAGAGAATAAAACAACTAAAGTATCTTGATGCCATGATATCCGCCGAGTGCTAAACTCAACTACACGATACAATAGGAGGCATCACTGCACACAGCAAGGACAACACTCTCGGCTATTATCCTACAGTACTTTTAATTGTTAACAAATTCCACCTTTGTTATATCACAGCTATTTCTCCATGTATTCCATCAAACAAGTGTTAGTCAAATATAATGTAGTAAAGATCTTTCATCTTAGACTAACTGAATTAGTTATAAAGAGTTAGATATAAAAGAATAACCTTTAGTGACAGATAAAAGTTACTTGCTTTACTTTGCATCTCCTTTTCACAGTCTTGCACTAACACATTAAACTAACAAATGAGCTTTAATATGTCATTCTAAGTTGCAATTGCAACATCCTACTCCAAATGTGAGAGGGCAAAGGTCACACACGGGCTTTGGTAGACGAGAGAGACTGAGATCATAAACACTGCTGGTCATGGGTGGATCATGAACCAGTGATGGTCCAGGCACAGGGAAACAGTGTCACCCCAGAGCTTCTGCTACCTGCCTGACATGACCTCGACACTAAATAGATGTAAAATGAATAAACACACACACACACACACACACACCATGTCCGTAAAGTATTTTATATTAATAATAACATAACATACTCACACTCCGACAGACTGTCATGGTCAGTGTCAATATTATAACATGGTAGATGTGTGTGAATAGTAATACATATCTGATATTAACTGTCTTTATACCGAAAGGCAAGTTGTCTCAAATACTGTTCTCTATGTTCAGCATTCAGTGTTTAAATTTACAACGGCAACCGAAAATACGATCGCAATAATGGATGTAAACATCGTACTTTGTTTAATTAACTAAATTAAGTAACTCACCATAAACATCAAAGTGAATGTAATATTAGGACTGAAACAGAAGGAGATCAAATTTCAAACAGAGATAACTTTATGGTATTAGTATTGTCTTGTCTTTTCCTCCTTCTTCTCTCTCATTCTTATTTTCAAACTGAGTTACTGTACTTGATTCTTCTGATATTAATAATAATGCTTTTAAATTGTCTCGTTTACCGTGTATTGAAGATTTCTACAAAACTGTTTGAACTAACTACGTTAACTGTCTCTATGTGTTTAAAATGTTTAAAATACGGCCAGTGATATGTATTCACATTGTGGTTTTAAATATTTGTGTCAGACCGAAACCCCAACTTATCTGACCAGTTCTGTTCATTTCCCTGCCAGACAGTCAGGTGTCAGCATCGTCGGTGTAATCAATTCTAGAAAAGTGACCACGTGGTTTTGCTTCGCCAGTAGATGGCTCCCAGGCGCAGTCGGGTGGTGAACAAACCGTTGAGTGACCAATATCGGTGGTCTTTCGCTAACATCCTGATTGCTAAAACTTGACGAGCAATAGAATTACAACTGATATTTTATACCATACAGGAATTAAAGGAAGTGAAGAGGCTGACAAGCTAGCTAAGTTGGCACCAAAACAAGAAACAAACCATGAAGTCACCTACCTAAACATATCTGTTTCCACAGCAGAGAGGAGGATGGCCATCAAACGTCTCCCTACACCCACACCTCCCATACCCAGACCCATCAAAGATTCCCATCCCCTACAGTGTAAAATAACTGCGAAGTGGAAGCAGTTTTCATCAAAATCAACAACAACCAGTTCTACTTACTGTCATTAAACAAATATGATGACCACTTATAGAGATACAGTTAGCAGGGCGAAAATCCCCGTTTATTGACGTTTAAAACCGTTAGATCCTTATCTTCTTTACTAAAGGCCCCTTATTGCTGTTTTCTAGCTAATGTGGATCGGCATTTTGCTCTTACTGGAGGTAAATAGAGAGAATCTACTGTACACAATACATCTCTCTGTATTCTCTTTACCTTTTCCCCCCTCACAAAGGTAAAATATCATTAGCATTGATGAATAATATATCAACTTCGGTCAACTTTAATCAAAGAAAAAGACATACAGAGCCCTCTGCCCATTCTAAACTAGTCTTCTTCTTGTTGCTAATCACCCCCAACATAGCACAGGGTACAAACTTCTAAACTGCTATAGTAAATATTAATACATTGTAATCAAGCAACAAATGTACTCACACTGTGACTGTGTATCTCACACGTTGTCTTACCTCCAGTAACTTACCTTCTATCGCCGTCAACTTGGCTTTTGTCGTAGTTACAGACCGCGGATAGGACTGACTATATCCCAGGGGTGCATAGGTCCTACCTTTGAAATTAACCTTTTATATCAAGCCCACGATTATCTACAAATAAATTTAAGTGTAATGTCTTTCATTACCTCAACCATCCGTAACGAATACAGTGGCTTTGGTTTTTGTAACAAGCTTTTTTCACATGGTGGGGTTGTTAACCCTACCACAACCTACTTTACATTAAGGTAAAAGTGGGACTCGAACACTAATAATTTAAAGAACTTGAGAAAGTAATTATTACCTTGTGAATATTGCAAACACACTACAAAACGCAAAAGTAGCTTGCTTCTAGAGTAGCCGCAGAAACCTACATTCTACTATACTATAGAACAAGCAGCACCACTGTATACATCAATGTTTCCACGCGGTCCATTTACCCTAGAAATCGTTTAGTCTCGAACTGATTCTACATTGTGTCATATCACAGGTACACTTCTGCGAATGTCATCAAAGAAATCTGTTATTCAACTTTATGATGTAAAGACTTGCCGCATTGGAGTTCTTTTAACGATGTAGTCAAAGATCAAGAGACACTCTACCATCTTTTGATAAAGTGTTGTTTATACAGTTTATACCCATTTAATGATTAACCATCTCATACAACAATATTAAAGCTTAAAATCCTTCGTAGCTTTTTAAATTCTCCGATTCATAGTTACACACTCTATACTAACAATATGTATATTGAGTAAATTATACATACATCTCCACAGCAACAGTAACTTTTAACAATAAGATGTAACTGAAGATGTTGGTGTTATATTCGTTTTAAAAGTAACACTACAGATGTTTTGAAAATGTTTCCGGAACCGAGAAGAACGAGAGAAATATATAAAGCAGGGAACGCAGGTATTCATTCCTGAAATAACGTTTACAAGTCCAACCAAAGCAAGAAACAAAAAGCTCTGATACATAGACGTAACGGACCAGCCCAAGACAAACACTTCGCGAGCAACAAACGGCAGCATGGTTCCGATGTAGACGCAGGCCGCTATGACTAACATCACTGTTAGCGCCCTCTCGCGCCGACAACTGACGAAGTCAACAGAACTCGACTTCTGGCGCCACCTGTAGGCGCTTTTCAGTTTAATTACAGTCACACCAGTTGCCAACGTTACAATTACAAATATGGTGATGGGAAAAGCAAATCCCAACAAATTGTTTGTAAAAATCACAACAAACTGTGTATTGTCTTTAAAAAACTGTCTCTGTACAATCACTCTATTCTTGTTTCCATGAACACTAATCACATCACCGTAGTATGACAGGGGGAAAGTCACATAACTAAGCTGAAGACCTAAAGAAGTCAAAGCAATCAGTGTACCCATGGTGCGCGTGCTTATCAGTGTTGAAGCTCGAAGAGGAAACATTACACAGACACACCGTTCCACTGCAATCACCATGGTGATGAAAGAGGATGTTAATCGAAGGCCATATGTGATGCCTGCCACAGGTATTAACACGTGTTTGTAGAAATTCCTGAAGATCCACTCGTTTCCCCACTCAATAAAATAAGTCAACGGATAAGTCGTGAAGATGCCAATCAGGTAGATACAGTCTACTAGTGCCAGTGTGAAGAGACAGAGGTTCATTCGATCGCATAGACTCTGACTCCAGAACACCAGACAGTTGATGACATTTGCTGGTATACCTATAAGACACATCAGTGATGGAAGGACGACCTCTATCACAATATTTATCAACGTGTGAATGTCCACTTCTGTGACGTCATACTGTGTAGTCCCTGTCGTTAGTCCGGGTGACGTCACATTCACCAAATCCGTCATTAATGGCGGTAACAAAGCGAAATAATAATTGGAAATGTCTGTTTTAGCATTTGAAATACGATCGTCGGTTAACTGGATTTTTCGCAGTCCAAATAAATGTGATAAACGCGGGTCAATTCGTAAACCATTGAAAGCCGTTAGTACCTATATAGTAAGCCTCAAGAGCACGAGTGAACTGATGGCTGAACACTTCTCGTTGCACTGGTAACAAGAGGTTTACGTCTGCTTTAGTGGATATCAGACCGATCGGTGCACCGGCTACAAATTGTTGTCTTCGAGACATTTACCATTTACCAAAACAGACGGTACTGTGAATAGCTCATAGCTGAGACGACTTTTCACCCCTGCACCTAATCATCCTCAAGGTGTGTCACTAGACGATGTCTGCCTTCTGCCATATAATATACACGTTAGTCGTAGACACTACATTTCTCCTTTTATTTGTAGTTAAGAGAATTTTTAAAAAAACATTTACCTCTTATTCCTTCCATTTCTAACAAACAGAAATAATTTTTATCTGAAGAAAGAAAATCTAACGTTTAAGTTATTTCACAAATTAAACTAAATTTATCTGTTGAAAGATTTGAAAGAAAGCAAGATATGTCAAAAATTAAAAGAAGTTTGTATGTTTATTATTCTTTTTTTTTTGTCGTTAACCAATTTTACTTTCAATCACATATATTTTTAATTCCTTGATTAAGTCTGTAATCTGTTAGCTATTTTGAATATGTTCGTACTTCAGTGTGTTTTACTTTCAATAGAAGTTTAATACTATTACCAGTCATGTTCCCGATTATGATGATGATTAGTGTTATAAAATAAATTATTATTTAGTAGAAGACAATAAGCTTTAAGAATGCGGGAAAAACTTTTTCTCATTTAAATAATTTTAACGTATGTCAGAAAATGCAATACAACGGCCCACCTACATACATTCTTGAACAATGAGAAAAATTTATTTATGGAAAGTAAGGACAATTTCAAGAAAATTACTCGAAACATAATGAATAATGTGGTTTTTTTTTTTTTTTCAAACAACGAAACAAATTAATCATTTGAAACTTGAATACGAAAAGATAAATATTTTTTCTCAACAGAATTACTTTACGTGTAAATGCCCTCTTTTGCATAAGTTTCTTTCTTTCTTGTCAATAGATGACAATGTCTAAACAATGTTACTTTCTACAAATATTATAAATAGTTTGTGTAAGTGTGTGTCCGTACGTTTGTGTATTATTTCCTTGAAGCCCTCAGCAAGCCGTGAATTATTTCTAATTTACTTTAATGTTTTGTGACTGTGCATTGTTTGTACTGTTGATTAGATAAATATTGACATCACTGTCAGGAAATGTCATCACGGCTGGTCTCCACTCCACGTATGTTTGAGCTGTCTGTCAGTCTGTTGGTAAAGTCATGCAGTTGTCTGTCGGTGCGTGCTGTCAGGTGGATGTCGTCTGCTAAGTGTCGGCTGCTAGTCGGCCCTCCACCCATGGACATGGAAGTGTAAAGGTTGTGGAGGGTCTCACGCATGAAGTTGTCGTGAAATATGTTGACGGACACGTGAGACACGGGGCACCTTGCCGGACGCTTACCGTCGTGTGTAAGAAACCTTCCAGTTGTTTCTCGTTACCGTGTGATACAGCGCCTTGACCACGTGTTCGACACCCTCCTCTATGTTTACGTCACGTGTCATAGCTCCTCGCCCCTAAATATGTCAAAAAAGATTTTTAAAGTTTGTAAAATTTTGATAAAAATCGCGATGATGCTTAAGATGCATCTCCATCAGGATGCAACAGTTGAAATTTTAAAAAAAATTTCTTACACTTCCTAGAATTAGTGATGATGCGATCTTGTATTGCTTTCAACGTGACTTCACTTGGGTGGCCGATTAGGATGAATATTCTAACACTGGTTTTCTTTTTAAGACACTGTTATCACTTAGTCACTAGTTTCATTCTTTGCGTTTTAAAGGTATACTCAATGCTGTGGTGACGGTCAAAAGGTTTAAAAACGATTTTTGGTTACGATTGCAGTGCACGAGAGCAATGCGAAAGAAATAAATTATTCGTTTCTCACTTTATTACCACTTATTAGCACGATTTCGCTTACCGTTGGTTTTAAAACTCGAAAAAAACCCAGTTAAATCGACTGTTGTGTCATTCCACCGTGTAACTACGATATCTTCCCGAGATGGTCAAGCAGACGAACTTGAGTGTGACGTGGACAGACAGAAAGTATCGGTGATCTTTGCTAGGATTTGAACTCGCTATCGGTGGTGTCTCTTTATTTAAAATAGGCTTTAAAGTGAACTTTTCAAAGTATAGTTCTAAACTTTTAGAAAACAGTCTGTCTCAATTGGTAAGCAGTCTTGGTCATATGTCATAAGGTCACGTGACGGAGAACGCGACTTCGTCTAAGCATTAGAAGAGTTCCGTGAAATTTCTCTTATTAAACAAAACCCTCTACAAAAATTTTAATTTTTTCCACATGAACAAACACGAAAATATACGAGATTTAAACTGAACCTAAACTTTACGAGATTCTAAGCAAATTTATTTTTCCTTTACAATACCTTTAAATCTCTTTATCCCAGACCACAGAGATCCTTCAGCAGCTTCACTGGGACATTGTTAACTCCAGGTGACTTTTCTACCTTGAGACTGTGTACCTCTCTTTTGACTTCTTTTTGAAGCATTGGTGAGTCTGCAGCTGTGCTGTTTTGAAGGATTTTAATTAATATCATCAGCTTAAAGTTGTACACATCTTTACAATATTCAGTCCATCGGGTGACTACATTGTTTTCTGTGAGAAGCTGGCCACTGCTGTATTTTTACCACGTAGGTCTTGTATTGACCTGACGATGTCTGTGATATTCGTAGGAATGTCTGTCACCTCGTGCTTTGAAGTTTTATGTTGATACGGGAACAGAGCCACGTCCGAGAATCCGTAGTCCAACAGCGCCATCTCTCTTTAAAATATGACAGGGAGACAACTGCAGGTAGAAATCTCCATTGAGAGTCGAGCTGCTGTCACATAGGGTGACATGAGGCTACACACCCTGCACATCACGGGTGGCTAAACACCACTTGCCGGATGAGTCACAGGTGATTGTTTTCAGATGTTGGAAAAGAAAAGGAGAAGACAATAATTATAATTAACTGTCGCCGGCCAGCGCTTCAGTTCCCAAGAACACATGGCAGGTGGAGGGACACAGAGTGGAGTGAGTGGAAGCTGCTTCTTCCGAGAAAGGTCCGAGAATTTTTTTTTGTATTTCGGATTTATCTGGAAGTTTATTTTTTAAGTATTCTTTAAAAGATACGAATATAAATAAGTAATGCTGTTCTTTGTTGTTGTAGTTTTTTTGTAACTGAGGCACAGGGGTTTGGAGCTAGCTGGAGTTAGTTTTTATTCTGGAGTATTTGCCCAGAAATGTTGTAGTCGCTCATCCTCGTCCGGACGCTTTCCGTCGTGTGCAAGGAACCTTCCTTTTGTTTCTCCAGCAGACCTGTGCTCGTTGCCGTGTGATACAGCGCTTTGACTACGTGCTAGACATCCTCTATGTTTACGTTTTCATCACGTATCGTAGCTCCTCGCGCCTAAATATGTCACAAAAAAAAAAAAAAGATTTTTAATGTTTGTAAAATTTTGATAATATTTGAAATAGAGAACAAAAGAACTAAAGTAGCTTGATGCCAGAATATCCGCCGACTGTTAAACTCAACTACACCGATACAATAGGAGGCATCACTGCACACAGCAAGGATAACATCACTCGCGGCTTTGACCGTAAAGTACTTTTAATTGTTAACAACTTCCAAATTTTGTTAAATCACAGCTATTTCTCCATGTATTCCATCAAAAAAGTGTTAGTCAAATTTAATGAAGTAAATACCTGTCGTCTTAGATTAACTGAATTAGTTATATAGCGTTAGATATAAAAGAACAACCTTTAATGGCAGGCAAAAGCTATTTACTTTCTTTCGTAGCTCCCTTTCACAGTTTACACTAACACATTACACTAACAAATTAGCTTAAATGTGTCACTCAAAGTTTCCAATGCAACATCCTACTGCAAAAGTGAGAGGGCAAAGATCACACACGGGCTTTGGTAGACGAGAGAGACTGAGATCATAAACACTGGTGGTCATGGGTGGATCATGAACCAGTGATGGTCCAGGCACAGGGAAACAGTGTGACCCCAGAGCTTCTGCTACCTGCCTGACATGACCTCGACACTAAGTAGATGCAAAATGAATAAAACACACACACACACATACCATGCCCATAAAGTATTTTATATTAATAATAATAAATGCAAAATTTCTAAAGCACATACACTCCAACAGTGTCAATATCATGACATGGCAGATGTTTGTGAATGGTAATATGTATCTGATATTATCTGTCTTTCTACCGAAAAAGCTAAAAATTGATTTATTTACACAAACGTTGAAAGGCACGCTGTCTCAAATATATTTCTCTATGTTCAGCATTCAGTGTTTAAATTTACAACGGCAACCGAAAATACGATCGCAATAGCTGATGTAAACATCGTACTTTGTTTAATTAACTTAATCAATTAACTAACATCATAGTTAATGTAATAATAGGACGCAAACAGAAGGACACGAAATTCAAACAGAGATAACTTTATGGTTTTAGTATTGTCTTGTCTTTTCCTCCTTCTTCTCTCTCATTCTTGTTTGCAGACTGAATTACTTTACTTGATTTTTCTGATATTAATTTAAAATGCTTTTAGATTATATCGTTTACCGTGTATTGAAGATTTCTAAGATAAACTGTTTGAACTAACTACGTTAAAGTTCTTTCTGTGTTTAAAATGTCAAATGTATCCGGCCCCTGATCCGTATTCACATTGTGGTTTTAAATATCTGTGTCCGACCAGAACCCCAAGTTATTTGACCAGTTCTGTTCATTTCCCTGCCAGACAGTCAGGTGTCAGCATCGTAATCAAAGCTCGAAAAGTGACCACGTGGTTTTGCTTCCCATAGTAGATGGTTGCCAGGCGCAGTCGGTTGGTGAACAAACAGGTGAGTGACCAATATCGGGGCTCTTTCGCTAACATCCTGATTGCTAAAACTTGACGAGCAGTAGAATCACACCTGACATTTGATACCATACAGGAATAAAAGGAAGTGAAGAGGCTGACAAGCTAGCTAAATTGACAACAAAACAAGAAACAAACCCTAAAGTCACCTACCTAAACATATATGTTTCCACAGCAGAGAGGAGGATGGCCATCAAACGCGTCCCTACACCCACACCTCCCATACCCAACAAAGATCCCCATCCCCTACAGTGTAAACTTTCCGCGAACTGGAAGCACTTTCCATCAAAATCAACAACAACCAGTTCTACATACTGTCATTAGACAAATATGATGACCACTTATAGAGATACAGTTAGGAAGGCGAAAATCCCCGTTTATTGACGTTTAAAACCGTTAGATCCTTATCTTCTTTACTAAAGGCCCCTTACTGCTGTTTTCTACCTAATGTGGAAGGGCATTTTGCTCTTACTTGAGGTAAATAGAGAGAATCTACTGGCCACAATACATCATCGTCAATGTATTCTCTTTACCCTTTCCTCCAGCACAAAGGTAAAACATGATTAGCATTAATGAACAATAAATTAACTTTGGTCAACTTCAATCAGAGAAATACACATACAGAGCCCGCTGCTAATTCTAAACTGCTAGTCTTCTTCTTGTTTCTAATCACCCCCAGCAGAGCACAGACACAAACTTCTACACTGCTATAATAAATATTAATACATTGTAATCAAACAACAAATGTACTCACACTGTGACTGTGTATCTCGCTCGTTGTCTTACCTCCAGTACCTAACCTTCTATCGCCGTCAACTTGGCTTGTGGTGTAGTAACAGACGGCGGGTAGGACTGACTATATCCCAGGGGTGCATGTGCCCAACATTTGAAATAAACCTTTTATTTCAGGAAACCTTTTATTTCAGGCCCGTGGTTATCTACAAATAAATTTGGCATTTGTTTAAGTATAATGGGTCCTGGAAAATAATAATGGTCCTTCAACACTATTCATTTACAAAACTTGAGAAAGGAATTATTACCTTGTGAGTATTGAAAACAGACAACAAAAGGCTATAGTTGTTTGCTTCTAGCATAGCCGCAGACACCTACATTCATTTAGTCTCGAACTGATTCCACATTGTGTCATATAACAGGTACACTTCTTTTAATCTCATCAAAGAAATTTGTTATTTAACCATTATGATGAGAAGACATGCCGCATTGGTTTAATTATAACGAAGACCATTAAGAATCATCTACCATCTTTGTAAAATGTTTATATAATGCCCATGGAATAATTAAACACATCATGCAAGAGTATTACAACTTATTACCCTTAATGGGCAATCATACCTTCTCTTTTGTTAAATCTCTATTTCACAATTGTACATTAACACCCTAAACTAAAAAGATGTACATTGAGGAAATTCTACATACAATTCCACAACAACAGTGCGGTTTAACCATAAGATGTAACTAAAGTTGGTGGGATTATATTCGTTTTTTTAGGACGGAAGACGTTGTGTAAATGTTTACTAAACCGAGAAGAGCGAGAGAAATATATAAAGAAGGGAACGCAGCAATTCATTCCTGAAAAAAATGTTTACAAGTCCAGCCAAAGCAAGAAACAAAAAGCTTTGATACATAGAGGAAGCGACATCGTACCAGCCGAAGACAAACACTTCGCGAGCAACCAACGGCAGCATGGTTCCGATGTAGACGCAGGCCGCTATGACTAACATCACCGTCAGCGCCCTCTCACGCCGACAACTGTCGCTGTCAACAGAACTCGACTTCTGGCGCCACCTGTAGGCGCTTTTCAGTTTAATTACAGTCACACCAGTTGCCAATGTTACAATTATAAATATGATAATGGGAAAACCAAATCCTAACAAATTGTTTGTAAAAATCAAAACCAACTGTGTATTGTCATTAAAAAACTGAGTCTGTAAAACCACTCTGTTCTTGTTTCCATGAACACTAATCACATCACCGTAGTATGACAGGGAGAAAATCACATAACTAAGCTGAAGACCTAGAGAAGTCAAAGCAATCAGTGTGCCCATGGTGCGCGTGCTTATCAGTGTTGAAGCTCGGAGAGGAAACATTACACAGACACACCGTTCCACTGCAATCACCATGGTGATGAAAGACGATGTTAATCGAAGACCATATGTGATGCCTACCACAGGTATTAACACGTGTTTGTAGAAATTCTTAAAAATCCACTCGTTTCCCCACTCAAGAAAATAAGTCAACGGATAAGTCGTGAAGATGCCGACCATGTAGGCGCAGTCTACTAGTGCCAGTGTGAAGAGACAGAGGTTCATTCGATCGCGTAGACTCTGACTCCAGAACACCAGACAGTTGATGACATTTGCTGGGATACCTATAAGACACATCAGTGATGAAAGGACGACCTCCATCACAATATTTATCAACGTGTGAATGTCCCACTTCTGTGACGTATACTGGTAGTCAACTGTCGTTAGGGCCGGGTGATGGTCACAGTCACTAAGGCCGTCATTAATGGCGGTAACAAAGCGAGATAATATGGAAAAACCTTGTGTGGAATGTCTCTTGTGTCTGTGAGTTTATTAAATGTAATGGTCGGTTAATTAAAAAAAAGGGAAAATTTGATGTCAACGAATTCTTTGTTTAATTTGTCGTTCTCCTTTTTCACTTTGATTCATTATATATTTTGACTTACGTAGTTTGTTGACTTTTTTGGTCCGTTCAGACTTAAATGTGTATATACGTTTAAAAGAATTTTAATTCTATTACCACACACCAGGACGATTATGATGATGATTATTATTTTCATTGGTATTATCATTAAATATTATTTAGTAGAAGAAAATAAGATTTAAGAATGCGTGAAAAACTTTTTCTCATTCAATTAATTTTAACGCACGTCAGAAAATGCAATACAACGGCCCACTACATACATCGTTGAACACGGATAAACATTTATTTATGGGAATTACAGACAATTTCAAGAAAATTACTCGGAACTTATTAATGAAGAATGTCGTCATGTGTTTTTTTTTTTCGTACCAACAAAGTAACTATTTGCAACTTTAAGACGAAAGCATAAATATTTTCCATCGCAGTAATTGAAAGATTCTTTGGCATATTCTCAACAAAATTGTTGTAAGACTTTATGTGTAATTCCCCTCTTTTTTTTTTTTTTTTTTTTTTTTTTATTATTGTCAATAGATGGTAATGTCTAAACAATGTTACTTTCTACAAATATTATAAATAGTTTGTGTGTGTTCCGTAGCGTTGTGTATTATTTGCTTGAAGCGCTTAGCAAGCTGTGAAGGATTTCTAATTTACTTTTAATGTTTTTGTACTTGCATTGGTTGTACTGTTGATAGATAATACTTGACATCACTGTCATGAAATGTCATCACTGCTGGTCTCTCATTCCGCGTATGTTTGAGCCTGTCTGTCAGTCTGTTGGTAAAGTCTTGCAGTTGTCTGTCGGTGCGTGCTGTCAGGTGGATGTCGTCTGCTAAACACCACTTGCCGGATGAGTCAAAGGAGATTGTTTTCAGATGTTGGAAAAGAAAAGGAGAAAACAATAATTATAATTAACTGTCGCCGGCCAGTGATTCAGTTCCCGAGGACACACAGCAGGTGGAGGGACACAGCGTGTAGTGAGTAGAATCTGCTTCTTCCAAGAAAGGTGCAAAGTTGTTTATCTTTCGGATTTATCTTCAAGTTTAATTTTTTCAGTATTCTTTAACAGATATGAATATGAATAAGAAATGCTGCTCTCTTTTTTGTAACTTAGGAACAGTGATTTGGACCTAGCTGGAGTTAGTTTTTATCCTGGAGTATTTGCCCAGAAATGTTGTGGTCGCTCGTCCTCGAGATGCAGCGCAAGTGTGTATTAACGTCTGTCCCCGAGTAGAGGCGTCGATGATTGCTTTGTTCTTTTAGAATTTAGATAATTAGTAGCAAATATATATATCATGGAACACCCACCAAATGAAATTTTTCAGTCATACTCCCAAATAAATCATGTCCATTTGCAAGCATTAGCTTGTTAATATTGCCATTACTATGGCTTTAATTATCCTGAAAATGAGCAGTTCTGAAAATTTAATGTTTACAAAGACACTAAACTTAATAATCAATGAGACCAGGTAATGATCTTAGTGCAGCTTTTCTTGATTGCAAATTTCTTAATCATCAAGCTAATACCAAAACTTACTGTTCTGTTGAAAAGAGAAGTATATTATACTTTTAATCAGCGCTTCTGCTAAGGCTAAATTCTTTGGGGTCCCAGGGACCCCTTCTTCAGATTTCTAAGGGGTCCCAGGCTAACTCTAAGCGGTCCCTTTACAATGTGGAAAAAAAATTAAAAAGTCAACATCCTTTGGTTCAACTGCCTTTTAAGGCACAAAAGCACCTGTAAAGTCTAGTCAGAAACGGCTGAGATTTTGTGCCATGAGTCTGTGCAGCTATGCTAATGTACTTGTGGGTGCTCACATTCTTTCCGTTTCTGAGACGATGCATTCTAACTCGCTGTCAACATCTTGGAACTCTCCGGTAAGGGCAAAACTCAGTGCAAGGGAAGTAACTCTCACCTTGTATGCAGACGACAACAATAGATTGGGCTACGATGTCAGACCTACACTTAACCAAATTTTGTATCTGTTGTTCGCCAATTTAAAAGGTCCCTGGGAGCCATTGAAGCGAAAATTGAAGGGGTGAGCGCAGAGGATTTTCTCAGAACTTTTAATGCGGTACTGTACGCATTTTTTTACGTAAGCAAGTAAGCCTGACTTTAATATACACGTAAAGATACGGGCATTGGCACTAGGCTCTTGACATTAGCGTATTCTATGAGAGAGTTGATGCTCCTGTACAAGAGAAAGATCAAGCGTAGAGGAGCGGCATTGAGCAGCTGATATGATCGTGAAATCTGAGGCAGAAGGATATTTAGCGTCGTGAGCTGGTGTAGCGTATGCATTGGCATGCTGCGCTGCTGCCTATGAGGTCACTGCTCACGATACCGGCCGATCATGATCTTCACCAGAGGAGCAGAGTCTGAGTTCTTAGTCTTTATAGATTAGCTCTGACCTGTGAATGTAAGAGCGTATCGTGTGGTAGGAATTACAACTGAAGGGTGGATGGTTCAAGGGGCTGCATCAGAGGTACTAACAAAAACTTAGTGGGAGCCAGCAGGACTTTGCTTGCGTTACCTGTCAAGGCCAGATGGGTGGCAGGTTACGATCTGTGAAGGCGCGAGTAATGATCGGAGACGTAGGCTTAACTGCCCGGATCGCCGATTCTGCGAGGACAGGTAGGCTGGGTCGACAATGAGCGAAGTACGGTAATTAGCTCCAAAGATAAAAAAAATTAAGTTTTCCATGTTTTCTAGAATGAGTGAAGAACGGCCTTTTTTCTGTGCTTGCTTTCAAAGTAAGTTTGTACATGAAGCATTAACATGTGGGAGACACTCATAATTCTAGTATATTTTGTCTCAGGTAGGACTTGTGCTTCTTCCTTTAACTATGTTTAACGACCTCATATGGCGGATCTCGTTTTCACTCACGTGATATCACAGTCGCAACGAGGCGGCTGTTCCAGCCATTTCTTCCCTCCTACGCTTTCGACGTTTCTTTTCAGCGGCTCTATAATCGGCGCTTGTGTCACGGACACGGCTAGCGGTATCTCGAGCGCAACCCCTAGCGGAGTCGCGACAATTGCGTGCTCTTTCACTCATATAACAAATTACGATTGTTGCCTATACGCGGGAGTCTTGCCTATGTTTATCTCAATTCGAAAATTAAATATATATAAAGTAATAAAAAACCCTATGAAAACACAGTCATCTATAAATTGGCTCGTTCCTTTCGTCAAACACATTTACCAGTCCATCCGAACTCCTTGCACACTTTAAAAAACTCACTGTCTTGGCAATGTCTCCTCTATACACTTAATTCACACAATAATCCTGTCATCTATTACTATTCAATACTTCACTGCTCTTGGCAATGGTTCTTTTCTAACACAATATCAAAATATCCACTTGAACAATGCTTCTACACAACATTATGAAGCACGGCTGTCTTGGCAATGGCTCTTTCTAAGCACAATCACAAAAAATCCACTGAATCTACTATTATTAAAACTTTTCACTGTCTTGGCAATCAAACTTCGACTAACACAACCTCCAAAACTAAAATGTACTCGATCTCTTACACACTAGTGAGACACACTGTTAGCAAATGGCTCTCTTACTCTTAAAACAAGCGTCCACCTCTCTCCGAATCCTTTTCTCTTCTCTCCTATTAAAACACACTGTCCCGGCAGTGGCTCTCCCTTCAATAAGAACACAATCCTGCCTCCCTTTTCATTAAGTGTCCAGTTTCACCTCTCTCTCACTCATTGCTTGCTACCGCCTTTTTTCAAATCTCCAGTCACACCTTTTCTTTCTTTCTTTCTTCTTTAACAATCAAACAAGAACTTTTGCACATTCTCAAATGCATTATTTATAATTCTTTTCAGAAAATTTTGTGTCTGCTGACAGAACACATAACTTAAAAAAAATCATTACGAGGTAATGATGGGGAACATATCAAAATCCCAATCTAAATAACATCACTGATATGGATTACTAAGAAGAACTATTGGTTAGGTAATGCTAAAAATCCACAAAGAAGCTCTTTGGCATCAATATTGCTCTGAATTAGCTTCTGAGAAGCAATTACGGCATTTGCATTCAAAGACAATAACATTTGATTCAATTATATCATGTTTGAGTAGCCTGGTTAATAAGCAAAAATTATTAACAATTATTCTTCTTCAACAGCAAATATTTGATCAACATCATACAAAGCAATGACATCTCCAGCAAAGAACAAATTCTATATTGTTCACAGTTTCACATCAATTTACCAAGTAACTTATCTGATCAGATTGGATATCGTCATGCTATATATAAATAAAGGTGCGAAAGAAAAAAGAACTACAGTAAGGTAATTGTGCATTTTATATCTGAGAATAACGTGTTGTGTTGGTGGGGGTGTTCTTTGGTATTATTTGTAAACATATACATTGCAAGCATGCATTCTGAAAATAAAATGCTGATTTCAAACTAAAAAAGTTGCACTAGTTTAGCTACTCAATTCGGCACTTTGGATTTGTATGGTAAATTTACAATGCAGCAACAAGGTTGGTGTGCCGAAGCTATTTTGTTCTATGTGACTGATTTATCATCACCGTAGGCTTTGTTGCCTATCGAGGTCAATAGGCACTTTAGACTTGCAAAATTCCAAACTTTCTGCGAACAAAGCCTATAAACTCTCTCAACATGAATTCGTACAGAGGCTATTTTTCTCGAATTTTCAACTTGTAGTGGCTGAAGTTGCTTTTTCCCATGGGTAAAATCTGAAATTATTAATTTAGCTTGATTAAAAAGAACTTCATCTTCAATGTTGAAAACCTCTGTCGGCCATAATTACATCTCCTGGTAACAAGTTGGGGACAACAAAGAAGTATTTTCAATGATGTGTTTGTCTGAAGCCCTGCAACCAAATGCATCTGAAATGTAGCTGATTGAACCTTGTGGTGTGATCCCAATCAGATATTTTGGCAGAATGATATTTTTTTATAGTTGGAATAAACTTGGATCTGATTTGGTTTGGCCCGAGGGTTTCTGTGCTTCAAGTTCAAAACAGTCAATCGAATAACAGCAACTTTATCTTTAAAGTTTTCTCTAAAGCACATAGGCATAGACAGTTTCAGTGCATCTCTTGAAGGCCAGTGCAAACAAAAAGACAACCGTGCTACAAGTACATCAAGAGTTCTATGAAAACTCCTTTGCACAGTTGACACGGATTTTCAGCTGATACCCTATATCCTGGAATTGGTAGTTCAGTCTGATCTTAATTAACACAGCAAAAACTCTTGCTCTTTCGGGAGGACAGTGACTGTGTTTCATTAGACATGTATGGCTCTACCGTTCTGAAAATAAGGTCCATTTGTACTGCCAATGAAGGAAGTCCCGTGTAGAATGGAACTTTAGCTTCATCTTCAACATACACCTGTCTTTCATAAATAGAACAATGTTGTCTGTTTTTAACTGAATCAAGAAGTCTGGTCTCAGAGTCCGGCATGATTGCATCCATATTTAGTCCAGTCAAATCTGTTTGAGTGTTCTGATCATTTGAACATGAATCTTCTATGTCACCATGTAAACTTTCTTCCCAAGCACTTGAGCAACCAAAAACACTTTCACATATTTTTTTTCTTCCTGGCTTGTCTCACTGCTGATTGATTTTCGCTTCTTGCTTGCAGTATGTAGAGTAAGGGACGGATGCATTTACTTCTTTTGCGAGACACAAGCCTCGAATACCTTGTTTTTCGAAGTCTCAGCTTCTGAGCAAGTACTTGAGTCGCCTCATGTCCCAAGTGTAGAGTGGAAGCCACGAAGGGCTGTTCCGGAAATTCACATATGCTGGCTTTCCTAGACACCAAGAATAAAACAACCCATGAATTACATCTTTGTGATATTAACTACAAAAAAATAATAATAATTCACACTGAAACAAAATAAACAAATACACGTCTAAAAAGAAAAATAATGAAGTAGAAATACATTTTTTATCCTCTCTCTCTATAGCTATAGTTTATTAGTCGTGGTTCATGCATAATGAAAGTCTTGTTTGATGTTCACTCAAATCACGTGAACTGTCACCAACCTACAATGAAGAGAATATTTATCACAATGTGTACAACATGCAGAAACAATGTTAAATACTTTAGCAATTTGGAAAAAGTCTGGGTTTCTTACCGCCAACAAAGTGTTTCGAACAGATAACTATTTTTGTTCCACTTCTCTTCTGTTGTAATATCCTCTTCGGTAAAGCAGACGACGTCGTTCTTCTGTAAGTTTTCTTGTTTCGTCGCCTTGGTTCAAAATAATTTTGGTATCTTATGAAAAGATACATCTAGAGGAACATTTCGTTTACTGCAGGGCTTGTGTTCCGCATCCTTTTATAACCGCAGACGACCATGATAACCGATCAGTTGCCAGCAAGCTTCCGTAACCACTGCTTAGTAGGGAAAGAAAAATGGCCGCTGAAGCAGCTCGCAAAAACTGATGACGTCACGTGAAAACCACCCATAGAGGGTTGAAGGGGGGAAAGTTGACAACCGTAGTTGACCTGTTTTTCATGGAAAATGTGAACCACGAAATTCAGCGAGTTCCATGCGCGGGTGAGGCAGTGTACACACTTTGCACTTGGTCTTGTGTAGTGGGCTGGATGTCATTTGGGAAGTTACTTGAGCAAAAGACATTAGGTGTGACGTCAAATAACGTGACGACACAAAGGTGACGACAAAAAGGTGACGACATAAAGATGACGTTAAGAAAAAGGCAGAGGCTGGAAAACGGCGGGTCGGAGAAGGAGCATCGGTGTGTGGCGCAGCGGTGGCCATTTTGTTGTTGTAGCCCGTGGATTGAAGGGTTGCACCTGCTGGCGGTTGTTGTCGTTGGCCGAGACCCCTCCAGTCCGCTGCACTAGTGTGGCTGGGGTGAGTGTTTTGGAGCACGACCGATAGCAACATATCGGCATCGTATAAACACTCTTTTTACCATTTATTAAACTATAGGAAAGAGGATTAGAGTTGAACATAAAACCGGGGACTGGAGCGCTGCAGGGACTAAACGTTTATTAACTTGTTGGATTTCGTCAAAGAAGTACATGTGTTATGAATGATGATGACACTGTGGATATAAATTGTCGGACTGCGTCAAGGATTATTATTATAACTTTTTAATTGATGCTGTGTGGATTCCGGCAGAGTGACATGTTAAACTTTGATGGTGTGAACGTGATAGAGTGTTGTTTCTATTGACGGGTGGATTACTGTTGATATTTTGTCCTCTTTTAAACTTGTGTTTGCTCTTAATAATTATTGGTGCCTCTAAGGAGGGACGCCCACCCTCAAGCGACCAGGTTATATTTGTTTGTGGAAAGAATGCGCATGTCTGCAGACGGTCCGTGACAAACTAGTTCTGTTTTTTTGAGAAACTCAGTAACTTTAAGAGCAGCCTTATAATACAGATGAGAGATACGTCTTCCACATTAACATATCTGTCAATACAACAGACAACATAAATATGAGTGAGTGCGGCTTGAACACAAAAACGTGAATGTCAGACCTTCCACTCGATGCAGTCAATGATGGAGAACACACGAATTGCTTGCATACAGGCAGAGTAGATACTACTTTACTAGTGAAATATTTAACTCATTATAATGATTAGCACATCAGAAAAAAGATGTTACCATGATTATTATTGTGCAGTACATTTTAAGACTTTCCTTCAAGCAAGTTTTATAAAAAAAAAAAAAATAATGTGTTCAGTTTGCTTGTCCTTAAACTCGACTTTCATTATTTTTTTTTTTTTTTTTTTTTTTTTTTTTTTGCAGTGGCCGAATGCGTGTCAGTCTTTGTGTAGAGATACTCAGATGAGCTGTAAATAAGAGTAAAAGAATATCTGTCCTCTTCTTTGTTACATACATGTTTTATTTATATTTTTAGGTATCAATATTTTAATTATGAAAGGTGTGATAGTATTACACAATAAAAAAAATCGAGAATAATGTTTGCCTCTCAAATTGCAGTGAACACACAAGTCCTCAGCTTAGAAACAGTAGGGTCATGTTTTGACAGGTAGCTTTTAAAAGGTAGCACTACCTGTTTTGATAACATCATGTGACAACATCTACAAATATCTACATCCGCAGTCGACTCACTGCTGTACACAGGTCTGAGGAGAGAACAGGTTTGTGATCCACAATTAAGTAAACTGATCTGAAATTTGTCAAGAAAACAAGATATAATATTGCAATTAAACGGACTCTATCTGAATATTTCTTTTTAAAACACTTTACTTCTCTCAATAACGGATACTTTGTGACCATGGCCGAGTCCGTCTACTGATAACAATGGATTGTTTCAGGCGCGTGGTTATCTACACAAAAGCTTGGCGGTTCCCAGTCACTTACTCCCCAGACACTTAATCCCCAGACACTTCATCCCCAACGCTTCATCCTTAAAATGAAATTTTAACTATAAAAATTATGAAGCCAACGAAAAATTTAACTGAAATTCAAATAATTATCTTCATATAAACATCACAATAAGTTTTACAATTAAAATAAATATTGAAATACATTAATAATATTCAAATCATGCTATTAACTTCAACGTCATTTGAACCTCTACAACATTAGTTAAAGTATTTTAATGGTAAAACTTATTGTGATGTTTATATGAAGATAATTATTTGTAGAATTTATTTATAGAAACAAATGTTGAAAGGCACGTGGTCTTAAATACTGTTCTCTATGTTCAGCATTCAGTGTTTAAATTTACAACGGAAACCGAAAATACGATCGCAATAGCTGATGTAAACATCGTATTTTGTTTAATTAACTAAATTAATTAAATAACCATCAATAGCATAGTTAATGTAATATTAGAACGCAAACAGAAGGAGATCAAATTACAAACAGAGATAACTTTATGCTTTTAGTATTGTCTTGTCTTTTCCTCCTTCTCTCTCATTCTTGTTTGCAAACTGAGTTACTGTACTTGATTCTTCTGATATTAATTTAAAATGCTTTTAAATTGTCTCGTTTACCGTGTATTGAAGATTTCTAAGAAAAACTGTTTGAACTAACTACGTTAACTGTCTCTATGTGTTTAAAATATTTAAAATACGGCCAGTGATATGTATTCACATTGTGATTTTAATGTCCGACCAAAACCCCAACTTATCTGACCAGTTCTGATCATTCCCCTGTCAGCATCGATGTGTCGGCATTGTCGGTGTAATCAATTCTAGAAAAGTGACCACGTGGCTTTGCTTCGCCAGTAGATGGCTCACAGGGGCAGTCGGGTGGTGAACAAAATGGTGAGTGACCACTATCGGTGCTCTTTCGCTAACATCCTGATTGCTAAAACTTGACGAGCAATAGAATTACAACTGATATTTTATACCATACAGGAATTAAAGGAGGTGAAGAGGCTGACAAGCTAGCTAAGTTGGCAACAAAACAAGAAACAAACCATGAAGTCACCTACCTAAACATATCTGTTTCCACAGCAGAGAGGAGGATGGCCATCAAACGCCTCCCTACACCCACACCTTCCATACCCAGACCCATCAAAGATCCCCATCCTCTACAGTGTAAAATAACCGCGAAGTGGAAGCAGTTTTCATCAAAATCAACAACAACCAGTTCTACTTACTGTCATTAAACAAATATGATGACCACTTATAGAGATATAGTTAGCAGGGCGAGAAATCCCCGTTTATTGACGTTTAAAACCGTTAGATCATTATCTTCTTTACTAAAGGCCCCTTTTTGCTATTTTCTTGCTAATATGCATCGGCATTTTGCTCTTACTGGAGGTAAATAGAGAGAATCTACTGTGCACAATACATCTCTCTGTATTCTCTTTACCTTTTCCCCCCTCACAAAGGTAAAATATCATTAGCATTGATGAATAGTATATTAACTTTGGTCAACTTAAATCAGAGAAAAAGACATACAGAGCCCTCTGCCCATTCTAAACTAGTCTTCTTCTTGTTCCTAATCACCCCCAACATAGAACAGGGCACAAACTTCTAAACTGCTATAGTAAATATTAATACATTGTAATCAAACAACAAATGTACTCACACTGTGACTGTGTATCTCACACGTTGTCTTACCTCCAGTACCTTACCTTCTATCGCCGTCAACTTGGCTTTTGTCGTAGTTACAGACGGCGGGTAGGACTGACTATATCCCAGGGGTGCATAGGTCCTACATTTGAAATTAACCTTTTATATCAGGCCCGCGATTATCTACAAATAAATTTGGCACTTGTTTAAGTGTAATGTCTTTCATTACCTCAGCCATCCGTCACGAATACACTGTCTTTGGTTTTTGTAACAAGCTTTTTTCACATAGTGGGGTTGTTAACCCTACCACAACCTACTTTACCTTAAGGTAAAAGTGGGACTCGAACACTAATAATTTAAAGAACTTGAGAAAGTAATTATTACCTTGTAAATATTGCAAACATGCTACATAACGCAAAAGTAACTTGCTTCTAGAGTAGCCGCAGACACCTACATTCTACTATACTATAGAACAAGTATCACCACTGTATACATCAATGTTTCCACGCGGTCCATTTACCCTAGAAATCGTTTAGTCTCGAACTGATTCTACATTGTGTCATATCACAGGTACACTTCTGCGAATCTCATCAAAGAAATCTGTTATTCAACTTTATGATGTAAAGACTTGCCGCATTGGAGTTCTTTTAACGAAGTAGTCAAAGACCAAGAAGACACTCTACCATCTTTTGATAAAGTGTTGTTTATACAGTTTATACCCATTCAATGATTAACCATCTCATACAACAATATTAAAACTTAAAATACTTCGTAGCTTTTTAAATTCTCCGACTCATAGTTACACACTCTATACTAATAATATGTAGATTGAGTAAATTATACATATATCTCCACAGCAACAGTAACTTTTAACAATAAGATGTAACTGAAGATGTTGGGGTTATATTCGTTTTACTAGTAACACTACAGATGTTTTGAAAATGTTTCCGGAACCGAGAAGAACGAGAGAAATATATAAAGAACGGAACGCAACAATTCATTCCTGAAATAACGTTCACAACTCCAGTTAAAGCAACAAACAAAAAGCTCTGATACATAGACGTAACGTACCAGCCCAAGACAAACACTTCGCGAGCAACAAACGGCAGCATGGTTCCGATGTAGACGCAGGCCGCTATGACTAACATCACCGTCAGCGCCCTCTCAAGCCGGCAACTGTCGCTGTCAACAGAACTCGATTTGTGGCGCCACCTGTAGGCGCTTTTCAGTTTAATTACTGTCACACCCGTTGCCAACGTTACAATTACAAATATGGTAATGGGAAAAGCAAATCCCAACAAATTGTTTGTAAAAATCACAACAAACCTTGTATTGTCTTTAAAAAAACTGTCTCTGTACAAAGATTCTATTCTTGTTTCCATGAACACTAATCACATCACCGTAGTATGACAGGGGGAAAGTCACATAACTAAGCTGAAGACCTAGAGAAGTCAAAGCAATCAGTGTGCCCATGGTGCGCGTGCTTATCAGTGTTGAAGCTCGAAGAGGAAACATTACACAGACACACCGTTCCACTGCAATCACCATGGTGATGAAAGAGGATGTTAATCGAAGGCCATATGTGATGCCTGCCATGGGTATAGACAAATAGTTGTAGAAATTCCTAAAGATCCACTCGTTTCCCCACTCAAGAAAAAAAGTCAACGAATTAGTCATAAAGATGCCAATCAGGTAGATACAGTCTACTAGTGCCAGTGTGAAGAGACAGAGGTTCATTCGATCGCGTAGACTCTGACTCCAGAACACCAGACAGTTGATGACATTTGCTGGGATACCTATAAGACACATCAGTGACGGAAGGACGAACATAATCACAATATTTATCAACGTGTAAATGTCCACTTCTGTGACGTCATACTGTGTAGTCCCTGTCGTTAGTCCGGGTGATGTCACATTCACCAAATCCGTCATTAATGACGGTAACAAAGCGAAATAATAATTGGAAATGTCTGATTTAGCATTCGAAATACGATCGTCGGTTAACTGGATTTTTCGCAGTCCAAATAAATGTGATAAACGCGGGTCAATTCGTAAACTTGTAAAAACCGTTAGCACCTAGAGAGTAAGCCTTAAGAGCACGAGTGAACTGATGGCTGAACACTTCTCACTGCACTGGTAACAAGAGTTTTACGTCTGCTTTAGTGGATTTAAGACCGATCGGTGCACCGGCTACAAATTGTTGTCTTCGAGACATTTACCATTTACCAAAACAGACGGTACAGTGAGTAGCTCATAGCTGAGACGACTTTTCACCCCTGCACCTAATCATCCTCAAGGTGTGTCACTAGACAATGTCTGCCTTCTGCCATATAATATACACGTTAGTCGTAGGCACTACATTTCTCCTTTTATTTGTAGTTAAGAGAATTTTTAAAAAAACATTTACCTCTTTTTCTTTCCATTTCTAACAAACAGAAATAATTTTTATCTGAAGAAAGAAAATCTAACGTTTAAGTTATTTCACAAATTAAACTAAATTTATCTGTTGAAAGATTTGAAAGAAAGCAAGATATGTCAAAAATTAAAAGAAGTTTGTATGTTTATTATTCTTTATTTTCTCGTTAACCAATTTTACTTTCAATCACATATATTTTTAATTCCTTGATTAAGTCTGTAATCTGTTAGCTATTTTGAATATGTTCGTACTTCAGTGTGTTTTACTTTCAATAGAAGTTTAATACTATTACCAGTCATGTTCCCGATTATGATGATGATTAGTATTATAAAATAAATGATTATTTAGTATAAGACAATAAGCTTTAAGAATGCGGGAAAAACTTTTTCTCATTTAAATAATTTTAACGTATGTCAGAAAATGCAATACAACGGCCCTCCTACTTACATCCTTGAACAATGAGAAAAATTTATTTATGGAAAGTAAGGACAATTTCAAGAAAATTACTCGAAACATAATGAATAATGTGGGGTTGTTGTTTTTTGTTTTTTTTTTTTTGGTTTTTTTTTCAAACCAGCGAAACAAATTAATCATTTGAAACTTGAATACGAAAAGATAAATGTTTTTTCTCAACAGAATTACTTTACGTGTAAATGCCCTCTTTTGCATAAGTTTCTTTCTTTCTTGTCAATAGATGACAATGTCTAAACAATGTTACTTTCTACAAATATTATAAATAGTTTGTGTGTGTGTCCGTACGTTTGTGTATTATTTGCTTGAAGCCCTCAGCAAGCCGTGAATGATTTCTAATTTACTTTAATGTTTTTGTGACTTTGCAGTGTTTGTACTGTTGATTAGATAAATATTGACATCACTGTCGTGAAATGTCATCACTGCTGGTCTTCATTCCACGTATGTTTGAGCTGTCTGTCAGTCTGTTGGTAAAGTCTTGCAGTTGTCTGTCGGTGCGTGCTGTCAGGTGGATGTCGTCGGCTAAGTGTCGGCTGCTAGTCGGCCCTTCACCCATGGACATGGAAGTGTAACGGTTGTGGAGGGTCTCACGCATGAAGTTGTCGTGAAATATGTTGACGGACACGTGCGACAGGGGGGCACCTTGTCGGACGCTTACCGTCGTGTGCAAGAAACCTTCCTTTTGTTTCTCCATCAGACCTGCGCTCGTTGCCGTGTGATACAGCGCCTTGACCACGTGCTCGACACCCTCCTCTTTGTTTACGTTTTCGTCACGTGTCATAGCTCCTCGCGCCTAAATATGCCAAACAAGATTTTTTAAGGTTTTGAAATTTTGAGAAAGATCGCGATGATGCTAAAGATGCATCTCAATCATTATGCCACAGTTGAAATTTTTTAAAATTTTTTCTTCAACTTTCTAGAATTAGTGGTGATGCGATCCTGTATTACTTTCAGTATGACTTCACTTTTGTGACTTATTAAGATTAATATTCTAACACTGGTTTTCCTACTTAGTCACTACTTTCATTCTTTGCATTTTAATGGTATACTCAGTGCTATGGTGACGGTCAAAACATTTTTAAATGATTTTTGGTTACGATTGCAGTGCACGAGAGCAATAGAAAAGAAATAAATGATTCGTTTCTCTATTTATTGCCAATTATAAGCACTATTTAGCTTACCGATAGTCCAAGCACATGTAAACAGTGACAAACAGTGACTTCTGTTACCTGTCGGATATGACCTCGAGGCTAAATGGATGCTAAAGGTGCTGAAATAGTAAGTCAAAGATGTAAATCAGTTTTTTGTTTTCTAGAATGAGTGAAAAACGACCTCTTTCTGTTGCTTTCAAAGTAACTTTCTGCATAGCGATTACATGGGAGACAACTCATAATGCTAAAATGTCACGTAGGACTTGCTTCCCCTTAACTATTTTTCCCGTTCACACTATCACACTGTGCACACACTTTCTTCTCTAACCCTAGACGATAAAAGATGACATTAACTTGTCAGTCACCTATCACACAAAGGTGCAGGTTGTTTTTATTTCTGTAATACAGACCACATCAAAAGACTCAACACAGTAGCTCACATGTAATTGTGACCCACAATTAAATAAACTGATCTAAAACCTATCAAGACAACAAGATACAGTATTGCAATTCAACTGACTCTGTCTGAATATTTCCTTGACACTTTTCTTCTCTCAATAACTGATACTTTGTTTGTGACAATAGCCGAGTCCGTCTACTGATAACAATGTTTTGTTTCAGGCGCCTGGTTATCTACACAAAAGCTTGGCATTGGTTCAAAACTAATGTGTCCTAGAAAATAATGATGGTCCTCGAAAACACATCATTGATACTGATGTTGTTCAATTAGCAGCATGTGAATGTTTGAAACAGAGAATTAAACAACTAAAGTATCTTGATGCCATGATATCCGCCGACTGCTAAACTCAACTACACGATACAATAGGAGGCATCACTGCACACAGCAAGGATAACACTCTCGGCTATTATCCTACAGTACTTTTAATTAATAACAAATTCCACCTTTGTTATATCACAGCTATTTCTCCATGTATTCCATCAAACAAGTGTTAGTCAAATATAATGTAGTAAAGATCTTTCATCTTAGACTAACTGAATTAGTTATAAAGCGTTAGATATAAAAGAATATCCTTTAGTGACAGATAAAAGTTACTTGCTTTACTTTGCATCTCCCTTTCACAGTCTTGCACTAACACATTAAACTAACAAATGAGCTTTAATATGTCATTCTAAGTTGCAATTGCAACATCCTACTCCAAATGTGAGAGGGCAAAGGTCACACACGGGCTTTGGTAGACGAGAGAGACTGAGATCATAAACACTGCTGGTCATGGGTGGATCATGAACCAGTGATGGTCCAGGCACAGGGAAACAGTGTCACCCCAGAGCTTCTGCTACCTGCCTGACATGACCTCGACACTAAGTAGATGTAAAATGAATAAACACACACACACACACCATGTCCGTAAAGTATTTTATATTAATAATAACATAACATACTCACACTCCGACAGACTGTCATGGTCAGTGTCAATATTATAACATGGTAGATGTGTGTGAATAGTAATACATATCTGATATTAACTGTCTTTATACCGAAAGGCAAGTTGTCTCAAATACTGTTCTCTATGTTCAGCATTCAGTGTTTAAATTTACAACGGCAACCGAAAATACGATCGCAATAATGGATGTAAACATCGTACTTTGTTTAATTAACTAAATTAAGTAACTCACCATAAACATCAAAGTGAATGTAATATTAGGACTCAAACAGAAGGAGATCAAATTTCAAACTGAGATAACTTTATGGTATTAGTATTGTCTTGTCTTTTCCTCCTTCTTCTCTCTCATTCTTATTTGCAAACTGAGTTACTGTACTTGATTCTTCTGATATTAATAATAATGCTTTTAAATTGTCTCGATTACCGTGTATTGAAGATTTCTACAAAACTGTTTGAACTAACTACGTTAACTGTCTCTATGTGTTTAAAATGTTTAAAATACGGCCAGTGATATGTATTCACATTGTGGTTATAAATATTTGTGTCAGACCGAAACCCCAACTTATTTGACCAGTTCTGATCATTTCCCTGCCAGACAGTCAGGTGTCAGCATCGTCGGTGTAATCAATTCTAGAAAAGTGACCACGTGGTTTTGCTTCGCCAGTAGATGGCTCCCAGGCGCAGTCGGGTGGTGAACAAACCGTTGAGTGACCAATATCGGTGGTCTTTCGCTAACATCCTGATTGCTAAAACTTGACGAGCAATAGAATCACACCTAACATTTGATACCATACAGGAATTAAAGGAAGTGAAGAGGTTGACAAGCTAGCTAAGTTGGCACCAAAACAAGAAACAAACCATGAAGTCACCTACCTAAACATATCTGTTTCCACAGCAGAGAGGAGGATGGCCATCAAACGCGTCCCTACACACACACCTCCCATACCCAGACCCAACAAAGATCCCCATCCCCTACAGTGTAAAATAACTGCGAAGTGGAAGCAGTTTTCATCAAAATCAATTACAACCAGCTCTACTTACTGTCATTAAACAAATATGATGACCACTTATAGAGATACAGATAGCAGGGCGAAAATCCCCGTTTATTGACGTTTAAAACCGTTAGATCCTTATCTTCTTTACTAAAGGCCCCTTATTGCTGTTTTCTAGCTAATGTGGATCGGCATTTTGCTCTTACTGGAGGTAAATAGAGAGAATCTACTGTGCACAATACATCTCTCTGCATTCTCTTTACCTTTTCCCCCCTCACAAAGGTAAAATATCATTAGCATTGATGAATAATATTTCAACTTCGGTCAACTTTAATCAAAGAAAAAGACATACAGAGCCCTCTGCCCATTCTAAAACTAGTCTTCTTCTTGTTGCTAATCACCCCCAACATAGCACAGGGTACAAACTTCTAAACTGCTATAGTATATAGTAATACATTGTAATCAAACAACAAATGTACTCACACTGTGACTGTGTATCTCACATGTTGTCTTACCTCCAGTACCTTACCTTCTATCGCTGTCAACTTGGCTTTTGTCGTAGATACAGACCGCGGATAGGACTGACTATATCCCAGGGGTGCATAGGTCCTACCTTTGAAATTAACCTTTTATATCAAGCCCACGATTATCTACAAATAAATTTAAGTGTAATGTCTTTCATTACCTCAACCATCCGTAACGAATACAGTGGCTTTGGTTTTTGTAACAAGCTTTTTTCACATGGTGGGGTTGTTAACCCTACCACAACCTACTTTACATTAAGGTAAAAGTGGGACTCGAACACTAATAATTTAAAGAACTTGAGAAAGTAATTATTACCTTGTGAATATTGCAAACACACTACAAAACGCAAAAGTAGCTTGCTTCTAGAGTAGCCGCAGACACCTACATTCTACTATACTATAGAACAAGTATCACCACTGTATACATCAATGTTTCCACGCGGTCCATTTACCCTAGAAATCGTTTAGTCTCGAACTGATTCTACATTGTGTCATATCACAGG
This sequence comes from Pomacea canaliculata, assembly GCF_003073045.1. Lineage (NCBI taxonomy): Eukaryota > Metazoa > Mollusca > Gastropoda > Architaenioglossa > Ampullariidae > Pomacea > Pomacea canaliculata. Next base: position 21,716,695 of record NC_037595.1, on the reverse strand, counting down.
TACACTTCTGCGAATGTCATCAAAGAAATCTGTTATTCAACTTTATGATGTAAAGACTTGCCGCATTGGAGTTCTTTTAACGATACAGTCAAAGATCAAGAGACACTCTACCATCTTTTGATAAAGTGTTGTTTATACAGTTTATACCCATTTAATGATTAACCATCTCATACAACAATATTAAAGCTTAAAATCCTTCGTAGCTTTTTAAATTCTCCGATTCATAGTTACACACTCTATACTAACAATATGTATATTGAGTAAATTATACATACATCTCCACAGCAACAGTAACTTTTAACAATAAGATGTAACTGAAGATGTTGGGGTTATATTCGTTTTAAAAGTAACACTACAGATGTTTTGAAAATGTTTCCGGAACCGAGAAGAACGAGAGAAATATATAAAGCAGGGAACGCAGGTATTGATTCCTGAAATAACGTTTACAAGTCCAACCAAAGCAAGAAACAAAAAGCTCTGATACATAGACGTAACGGACCAGCCCAAGATAAATACTTCGCGAGCAACAAACGGCAGCATGGTTCCGATGTAGACGCAGGCCGCTATGACTAACATCACTGTTAGCGCCCTCTCGCGCCGACAACTGACGCAGTCAACAGAACTCGACTTCTGGCGCCACCTGTAGGCGCTTTTCAGTTTAATTACTGTCACACCAGTTACCAACGTTACAATTACAAATATGGTGATGGGAAAAGCAAATCCCAACAAATTGTTTGTAAAAATCACAACAAACTGTGTATTGTCTTTAAAAAACTGTCTCTGTACAATCAGTCTATTCTTGTTTCCATGAACACTAATGACATCACCGTAGTATGACAGGGGGAAAGTCACATAACTAAGCTGAAGACCTAGAGAAGTCAAAGCAATCAGTGTGCCCATGGTGCGCGTGCTTATCAGTGTTGAAGCTCGAAGAGGAAACATTACACAGACACACCGTTCCACTGCAATCACCATGGTGATGAAAGAGGATGTTAATCGAAGGCCATATGTGATGCCTGCCACAGGTATTAACACGTGTTTGTAGAAATTCCTGAAGATCCACTCGTTTCCCCACTCAATAAAATATGTCAACGGATAAGTCGTGAAGATGCCAAGCAGGTAGATACAGTCTACTAGTGCCAGTGTGAAGAGACAGAGGTTCATTCGATCGCGTAGACTCTGACTCCAGAACACCAGACAGTTGATGACATTTGCTGGGATACCTATAAGACACATCAGTGATGGAAAGACGACCTCTATCACAATATTTATCAACGTGTGAATGTCCACTTCTGTGACGTCATACTGTGTAGTCCCTGTCGTTAGGCCGGGTGATGTCACATTCACCAAGTCCGTCATTAATGGCGGTAACAAAGCGAAATAATAATTGGAAATGTCTTTTTAAGCATGTGAAATACGATCGTCGGTTAACTGAATTTTTCGCAGTCCAAATAAATGTGATAAACTCAGGTTAATTCGTAAACTTGTAAAAGCCGTTAGCACCTATAGAGTAAGCCTCAAGAACACGTGTGAACTGATGGCTGAACACTTCTCATTGCACTGGTAACAAGAGTTTTACGTCTGCTTTAGTGGATATCAGACCGATCGGTGCACCGGCTACAAATTGTCGTCTTCGAGACAATTACCATTTACCAAAACAGACGGTACTGTGAGTAGCTCATAGCTGAGACGACTTTTCACCCCTGCACCTAATCATCCTCAAGGTGTGTCACTAGACAATGTCTGCCTTCTGCCATATAATATACACGTTAGTCGTAGACACTACATTTCTCCTTTTATTTGTAGTTAAGAGAATTTTTAAAAAAACATTTACCTCTTATTCCTTCCATTTCTAACAAACAGAAATAATTTTTATCTGAAGAAAGAAAATCTAACGTTTAAGTTATTTCACAAATTAAACTAAATTTATCTGTTGAAAGCTTTGAAAGCAAGATATGTCAAAAATTAAAAGAAGTTTGTATGTTTATTATTCTTTATTTTCTCGTTAACCAATTTTACTTTCAATCACATATATTTTTAATTCCTTGATTAAGTCTGTAATCTGTTAGCTATTTTGAATATGTTCGTACTTCAGTGTGTTTTACTTTCAATAGAAGTTTAATACTATTACCAGTCATGTTCCCGATTATGATGATGATTAGTATTATAAAATAAATGATTATTTAGTATAAGACAATAAGCTTTAAGAATGCGGGAAAAACTTTTTCTCATTTAAATAATTTTAACGTATGTCAGAAAATGCAATACAACGGCCCTCCTACATACATTCTTGAACAATGAGAAAAATTTATTTATGGAAAGTAAGGACAATTTCAAGAAAATTACTCGAAACATAATGAATAATGTGGGTTTTTTTTTTTTTCAAACCAACGAAACAAATTAATCATTTGAAACTTGAATACGAAAAGATAAATGTTTTTTCTCAACAGAATTACTTTACGTGTAAATGCCCTCTTTTGCATAAGTTTCTTTCTTTCTTGTCAATAGATGACAATGTCTAAACAATGTTACTTTCTACAAATATTATAAATAGTTTGTGTAAGTGTGTGTCCGTACGCTTGTGTATTATTTCCTTGAAGCCCTCGGCAAGCCGTGAATGATTTCTAATTTACTTTAATGTTTTTTAATGTGACTTTGCAATGTTTGTACTGTTGATTAGATAAATATTGACATCACTGTCAGGAAATGTCATCACGGCTGGTCTCCATTCCACGTGTGTTTGAGTTGTCTGTCAGTCTGTTGGTAAAGTCTTGCAGTTGTCTGTCGGTGCGTGCTGTCAGGTGGATGTCGTCTGCTGTGTCGGCTGCTAGTCGGCCCTCCACCCATGGACATGGAAATGTAAAGGTTGTGGAGGGTCTCACGCATGAAGTTGTGAAATATGTTGAAGGACACGTGCGACAGGGGGCACCTTGCCGGAGGCTTACCGTCGTGTGCACGAAACCTTCCAGTTGTTTCTCCACCAGAACTGCGCTTCATCAGAAGTGCACGAGAGCAACGCAAAAGAAATAAATGATTGGTTTCTCTATTTGTTACCACTTATTAGCACTATTTAACTTACCGATCTTTATAAAAATCTAGAAAGACCCATTAAAATCGACTGTTGTGTCATTCCACCTGTAAACACGATATATTCCCGAGATGGTCAAGCAGACGAACTTGCGTGTGGCGTAGACATAGGACTGAGGGCTTTATGTAGACTACGGCCCATGCTGACTCAAGCTGCTGCCAACTTGCTGTGGCTACCATCACATCACGATTAGACTACTGTAACAGTGCATTGTGGGGTATACCTGCTGCTCAGATGGATGACTCCAAAGAGTTCAAAACACAGCCGCCAGGATTGTCACCCGTGCAAAGTCGTCCACTGAGCACATCACCCCTATCCTACAGAGCCTTCATTGGCTCCCAATGAACAAGCGCATTGACCACAAAGTACTTTCCATTGCTCAGTCCTGCATGTCTAAAACTGCTCCTGACTATTTGCAAGAAATAGTTCCTCCGTACCAGCCGTCACGTAGCCTGCGCTCAGGCTCCCAGTCACGCTTCTGTCTCCCTGCAGTGGAAGACTCCAACAAGAAGCGCACTGGAGCCAGGGCCTTCAAACACGCGGCACCTAAGCTGTGGAATGCTCTGCCATCGTCACTCTCCACCATCACATCACCAACCACGTTTCGCAAAGGACTGAAGACCCATCTGTTTCTTTCAAAACAACCAAGAAACACATCTGTCTATATATTCTTTTTTATTTTCCTGGTCTTTTATATATTTGTTCACTTTATTTTTTCTTCTTTTGTTTTTTCTGCGCAATGAGCATTCTTCTCAATGGATACCTGCGCACTACAAATTGTTAGGAACAGGGGGTTGTTGCCCCTGTCTTTTGTTTGTCAGAGATTATTGCCCTTACCAGTCAGCATATGAGTGTTTTTGCTGCGTCGTGGTTTTGCGTCAGAACCTGACGTCATTTTATGACGTAGTTTTAGATTGTGCGGAGAGTGAAAAATTTTTGGAAGAAGCAGACGACGGGAGACGAGATATAGAGAGGACAGGCGTGAAAGTGGTCTGACTGTACGTGTGGATACAGGGACCGGTAATAAATAATTAAAATGAGTTGCTTGCCCAGTCAAGGAACTACGAAGGGACTCACTGGGAGTGTGGAATCCCAACGTAACCGCAGTAGAGGTGATGAGAAGCGGACCGAGAAGATTTTTGGAGAGAGGAGGCGCTGTCTGACTGTACGTGTGGATACAGAGACGGTTGGGAGAAAGGACGAGTAGCAGACAGAGTGTATGGATTGTCCGTTTTGGGAACTTGTGTGTTGTTCCAGAATAATGATTCGTGGTCGCCACCTAGATGTCGGCCAAGAAAGCATCTACCCCTTATAAGAACTGAAAATTGTGAGAGTTTACAAGAAGAGAAGAACTGTCAAACTAATCTGTACGACTCTGTTAAGACGGAGAACACAAGAATCCTACAACTGTGGATTTTAAGAAAGGACATGTCGTAAAGGAAAAAAGACTTATCGTTGTTCGATGTGTAGTCAGAAAAAGAGAGTGACTACGATCATTAACATTCGGATGCAGTATAGTCAATGTAAAATTCAAGGAGGCTTTTACCACAGTTTATTCCTGGGTGATTGTTTCGGACAGTGTGGAAGTATGAATAAGTGTGAATAACAGAAGCCAAACTGTAAGTAGCAATTTGAGAACTTTTCGAAAGAAAAACGGACGAACAACTTAATTGAATGACGCCACAAAAGACATTTATATCGATGTTACACCGTATATGCTTTTAATAATGTATGTGTTTAATGTTAAATGTTGAATTATATAACTCTTATTTGCCCACGACAAATCTCTGTGATATCTGTGTGAAAAAGAACACGCGTGAGGACGTGTATACATATGGCCGTCAGTGAGTTCGAGTGATGTGTGACGGTGTATGAAAGTGTGAAGTGAACGCGTCTTTGACACAAATCGACATCATCATCATTATGAACAAGTGATGGTCCAAGCACAGGTAAACATCAGTGACTTCTGTTACTTGTCGGATATGACCTCGAGACTAAATGGATGTTAAAGGTGCTGAAATAGTAAGTCAAAGATGGAAAAATCAGTTTTCTGTTTTCTAGAATGAGTGAAAAACGACCTCTTCTATTGCTTTCAAAGTGAGTTTGTAGGTTGCGATTACATGGGAGACAACTCATAATGCTAACGTCTCAGGTAGGACTTGCTTCCCTTTAACTAGTTCTGTAAAAAATTTTTTTAATTTTTTTTTTTAAAGAAACTCATTAACTTCTGAAAGAGCAGCCTTATAATACAGATGAGAAATACGTCTTCTCGACAGGACTTTTCATAGCAACAAAGTAGATTCGGGAATATTCGGGTTAGTATGAATAAGAGCAGAGGAAAGGGACAGGGGCATTCCGAAAGAGAAAGTTGTACAGGTGGGTACATCATCCACCAAGGGTGGTGCTTACGGGCAGGCAGACGTTGCATCTGCACACTGTGCACACACTTTCTTCTCTCACCCCGGACGATAAAAGATGAGTTCCTCCACATAAACTTGTCAATCACCAATCACACAAAGGTGCAGGTTGTTTTTATTTACAACAGACCACATCATAAGACTCAGCACAGTAGCTCACATGTAACGCTTGGTCTTGTTGCTAGGAGTCTGAAAATAACTGATTGTGTGCTGGCATTTAATATATTGGTGTAAGCCTTTCACATTAACATGTCTGTCAATACAACAGACAACATAAATATGAGTGAGTGCGGCTTGAACACAAAAACGTGAATGTCAGACCTTCCACTCGATGCAGTCAATGATGGAGAACATACGAATTGCTTCCATACAGGCAGAGTAGATACTACTTTACTAGTGAAACAATTAACCCATTATAATGATTAGCACATCAGAAAAAATATTTTACCATGATTATTATTATGCAGTACATTTTAAGACTTTCCTTCAAGCAAGTTTTATATTAAAAAAAAAATAATGTGTTCAATTTGCTTGTCCTTAAACTCGACTTTCATTATTTTTTTTTTTTTTACAGTGGCCGAATGCGTGTCAGTCTTTGTGTAGATTTCCTCAGATGAGCTGTAAATAAGAGTAAAAGAATATCTGACCTCTTCTTTGCTACATACAGGTTTTATTTATATTTGTAGATATCAATATTTAAGTTATGAAAGGTGTGATAGTATTACACAATAAAAAGGGAGAATAATGTTTGGCTCTCAAATTGCAGTGAACACACAAGTCCTCAGCTTAGAAACAGTAGGGTCATGTTTTGACAGGTAACTTTTGAAAATTAGCACTACCTGTTTTGATAGCATCATGTGACAACATCTACAAATATCTACATCCGCAGTCGACTCTCTGCTGTACACAGGTCTGACGAGAGAACAGGTTTGTGATCCACAATTAAGTAAACTGATCTGAAATTTGTCAAGAAAACAAGATATAATATTGCAATTAAACGAACTCTATCTGAATATTTCTTTTTAAAACACTTTACTTCTCTCAATAACGGATACTTTGTGACCATAGCCGAGTCCGTCTACTGATAACAATGGATTGTGTCAGGCGCGTGGATGTCTACACAAAAGCTTGGCATTGGTTCAAAACTAATGTGTCCTAGAAAATAATGATGGTCCTCGAAATCACATCATTGATACTGATGTAGTTCAATTAGCAGCATGTGCATGTTGGAAACAGAGAATAAAACAACTAAAGTATCTTGATGCCAGAATATCCGCCGACTGTTAAACTCAACTACACCGATACAATAGGAGGCATCACTGCACACAGCAAGGATAACACTCTCGGCTATTATCCTACAGTACTTTTAATTGTTAACAAATTCCATCTTTGTTATATCACAGCTATTTCTCCATGTACACATATTCCATCAAAAAAATGTTTGTCTAGTATAATGTAGTAAAGATCTTTCATCTTAGACTCACTGACTTATTTATAAAGCGTTAGATATAAAAGAATATCCTTTAGTGACAGATAACAGTTATTTGCTTTCCTTCCTAGCTCCCTTTTACAGTCTTACACTAACACATTAAACTAACAAATTAGCTTTAATGTGTCACTCAAAGTTTCCAATGCAACGTCCTACTGAGAAAAGTGAGAGGGCAAAGGTCACACACGGGCTTTGGTAGACGAGAGAGACTGAGATCATAAACACTGCTGGTCATGGGAGGATTATAACCCAGTGATGGACCAGGCTCAGAAAAACAGTGTGACCCCAGAGCTTCTGCTACCTGCCTGACATGACCTCGACACTAAGTAGATGCAAAATGTATAAAACACATACTCACACTCCGACAGACTGTCATAGTCAGTGTCAATATCATGACATGGTAGATGTGTCTGAATGATAATACGTATCTGATATTAACTGTCTTTATACCGAAAAAAGATAAAAATTGACTTATTGAAACAAATGTTGAAAGGCACGTGGTCTTAAATACTGTTCTCTATGTTCACCATTCAGTGTTTAAATTTACAACAGAAACAGAAAATACGATCGCAATAGCTGATGTAAACATCGTATTTTGTTTAATTAACTAAATTAATTAACTAATTATCAATAGCATAGTTAATGTAATATTAGAACGCAAACAGAAGGAGATCAAATTTCAAACAGAGATAACTTTATGGTTTTAGTATTGTCTTGTCTTTTCCTAATCTCTCTCATTCTTGTTTGCAAACTGAGTTACTGTACTTGATTCTTCTGATATTAATTTAAAATTCTTTTAAATAGTCTCGTTTACCGTGTATTGAAGATTTCTAAGAAAAACTGTTTCAACTAACTACGTTAACTGTCTCTATGTGTTTAAAATATTTAAAATACGGCCCGTGATATGCATTCACATTGTGGTTTTAAATATCTGTGTCCGACCAGAACCCCAAGTTATCTGACCAGTTCTGATCATTCCACATTCTAGAAAAGTGACCACGTGGCTTTGCTTCGCCAGTAGATGGCTCCCAGGGGCAGTCGGGTGGTGAACAAACCGGTCAGTGACCACTATCGGTGGTCTTTCGCTAACATCCAGATTGCTAAAACTTGACGAGCAACAGAATTACAACTGATATTTTATACCATACAGGAATTAAAGGAGGTGAAGAGGCTGACAAGCTAGATAAATTGGCACCAAAACAAGAAACGAACCATGAAGTCACCTACCTAAACATCTCTGTTTCCACAGCAGAGAGGAGGATGGCCATCAAACGTCTCCCTACACCCACACCTCCCATACCCAGACCCATCAAAGATTCCCATCCCCTACAGTGTAAAATAACCGCGAAGTGGAAGCAGTTTTCATCAAAATCAACAACAACCAGTTCTACTTACTGTCATTGAACAAATATGATGACCACTTATACAGATATAGTTAGCAGGGCGACAAAAACCCGTTTATTGACGTTTAAAACCGTTAGATCCTTATCTTCTTTACTAAAGGCCCCTTATTGCTGTTTTCTACCTAATGTGTATCGGCATTTTGCTCTTACTGGAAGTAAATAGAGAGAATCTACTGTGCACAATACATCTCTCTGTATTCTCTTTACCTTTTCTTCCCTCACAAAGGTAAAATATCATTAGCATTAATGAATAATATATTAACTTTGGTCAACTTAAATCAGAGAAAAAGACATACAGAGCCCTCTGCCCATTCTAAACTGCTAGTCTTCTTCTTGTTCCTAATCACCACAGTGTAGCACAGATCTCAAACTTCTAAACTACCATAGAACACATGAACACATTGTAATCAAACAACAAATGTACTCACACTGTGACTGTGTATCTCACACGTTGTCTTACCTCCAGTACCTTACCTTCTATCGCCGTCAACTTGGCTTTTGTCGTAGTTACTGACGGCGGATAGGACTGACTATATCCTAGGGCTGCATGGGTCCTACATTTGAAATAAAACTTTTATATCAGGCCCGCGATTATCTACAAATAAATTTGGCATTTGTTTAAGTGTAATGTCTTTCATTACCTCAACCATCCGTAACGAATACACTGGCTTTGGTTTTTGTAACAATCTTTTTTTTTTGACATGGTGGGGTTGTTAACCCTACCACAACCTACTTTACCTTAAGGTAAAAATGGGACTCGAACACTAATAATTTAAAGAAATTGAGAAAGTAATTATTACCTTGTGAATATTGCAAACACACTACAAAACAAAAAGTAGCTTGCTTCTTGAGTAGCCGCAGACACCTACATTCTACTGTACTATAGAACAAGCAGCACCACTGTATACATCAATGTTTCCACGGGGTCCATTTACCCTAGAAATCTGTTAGTCTCGAACTGATTCCACACTGTGTGATATCACAGGTACACAGTTTATACCCATTCAATGATTAACCATCTCATACAACAATATTAAAACTTAAAATCCTTAGTAGCTTTTTCAATTCTCCGATTCACATTTGCACACTCTAGACTTAAAATAGATTGACTAAATTTTACATACATCTCAACAGCAACAGTAACCTTTAACAATAAGATGTAACTGAAGTTGTTGGGGTTATATTTGTTTTACTAGTAACACTACAGATGTTTTGAAAATGTTTCCTAAAACGAGAAGAGCGAGAGAAATATATAAAGAACGGAACGCAGGTGTTGATTCCTGAAATGACGTTCACAAGTCCAGTTAAAGCAAGAACCAAAAAGCTCTGATACATAGCAACAGAGAGATCGTACCAGCCCAAGACATATATTTCGCGAGCAACAAACGGCAGCATGGTTCCGATGTAGACGCAGGCCGCTATGACTAACATCACCGTCAGCGCCCTCTCACTGCGGTAACTCTCGCTGTCAACAGAACTCGACTTCTGGCGCCACCTGTAGGCGCTTTTCAGTTTAATTACAGTCACACCCGTTGCCATCGCAACAATTATAAATATGGTCATGGGAAAAGCAAATCCCAACAAATTGTTTGTGAAAATCACAACAAACCTATCATTGTCTTTATAAAACTTAGTCTCTACAAAGATTTTATTCTTGTTTCCATGAACACTAATCACATCACCGTAGTATGACAGGGGGAAAGTCACATAACAAAGCTGAAGACCTAGAGAAGTCAAAGCAATCAGTGTGCCCATGGTGCGCGTGCTTATCAGTGTTGAAGCTCGAAGAGGAAACATTACACAGACACACCGTTCCACTGCAATCACCATGGTGATGAAAGAGGATGTTAATCGGAGGCCATATGTGATGCCTGCCACCGATATCACCACCTGTTTGTAGAAATTCTTAAAAATCCACTCATTTGTCCACTCAATAAAATGAGTTAAAGGATACAGCGTGAAGATGCCAATCAGGTAGATACAGTCTACTAGTGCCAGTGTGAAGAGACAGAGGTTCATTCGATCGCCTAGACCCTGACTGTAGAACACCAAACAGTTGATGACATTTGCTGGGATACCTATAAGACACATCAGTGATGGAAGGACGACCTCCATCACCACATTTATCAACGTGTGAATGTCCACTTCTGTGACATCATACTGTGTAGTCCCTGTCGTTAGGCCGGGTGATGTCATATTCACTAAGGCCGTCATTAATGGCGGTAACAAAGCGAGATAATATGCAGAACCCTTGTGTGGAATGTCTCGTTGGTCTGTGAGTTTATTAAATGTAAATGTAATTGTCATTTAATTAAAAATAAGTGAAATGTTTATGTCAATGAATTCTTTGTTGAATTTCTCGTTCTCCCTTTTCACTTTGATTCATTATATTATTTTAATTACGCGATTAATTTTGTATTTTCCTGACTTTTTGGTCCGTTTCTACTTCACTGTGTATATACATTCAAAAGAATTTAAATTCTATTACCACACAATAGAACAATCATGATGATGATTATTATTTTTTATTGGTATTATCATTAAATATTATTTAGTAGAAGACAGTACGATTTAAGTGAAATACTTTTTCTGATTCAGTTAATTTTAACGTGCGTCAGAAAATGCAATACAACGGCCCTCTTACATATATCCTTGAACACGAAGAAACATTCATTTATGGGAATTAAGGACAATTTCAAGAAAATTACTCGGAACTTAATGAAATACATGTTCACGTGTTCTTTTTTCATTCCAACAAAGTAAATATTTGCTACTTGAAAACGGAAGCATAAATATTTTCACATCGCAGTAATTCAAAAGATCCTCTGACATATTCTCAACAAAATTGCTGCATGAATTTATGTGTAATTCCTCTCTTTTTATTTTTTATTATTGTTAATAGATGGTAATGTCTAAACAATGTTACTTTCTACAATTATTATAAATAGTTTATGTTTGTTTCTGTACGCTTGTGTATTATTTGCTTGAAGCCTTCAGCAAGCCTTGAATGATTTCTAATTTACTTTTATATTTTTGTGACTGTGCAATGTTTGTACTGTTGATTAGATAAATATTGACATCACTGTCAGGAAATGTCATCACGGCTGGTCGACATTCCACGTATGTTTGAGCTGTCTGTCAGTCTGTTGGTAAAGTCTTGCAGTTGTCTGTCGGTGCGTGCTGTCAGGTGGATGTCGTCTGCTAAGTGTCGGCTGCTAGTTGGCCCTCCACCCATGGACATGGAAGTGTAAAGGTTGTGGAGGGTTCTTTTAGATAATTAGTAGGAAATATATATATTTCATGGAACACCCACTTAGTGAAATTTTTCTGTCATGCTCCCAAAAAAATCATGTACATTTGCAAGCATTGCCTTGTTAGTATTACATTACTATGGCTGTAATTATCCGAAAAAATGAGCAGTTTTGAAAATTTTATGTTTACAAAGACACTAAACTCAATAATCAATGAGACCCGAAAAGGTAATGTGCAGTTTTTCTTTATTGAAAATTTCTTAATCATCAAGCTAATACCAAAACTTACTGTTCTGTTGAAAAGAGAAGTATATTATACTTTTAATTTACACCTTAACAAGATACCCCATGGCAGTCAGTCTTGATTTCCACAGAAAATATAGACAATCAAACGTTGTGTTGTACTGTATCCCTGTCACAACCCCATCATATACTCACCAGAGAGCATGGAGTCTGATTTTTAAATTTTTGTAATTACTGATTTGAAATTTAAGAGTACTGGCAAGTTATGGTCCAAGCACAGGTAAACAGTGACCAGCAGTGACTTCTGTTACCTGTCGCATATGACCTCGAGACTAAATGGATGCTAAAGGTGCTGAAATAGTAAGTCAAAGATTGAAAAATCAGTTTTCTGTTTTCTAGAATGAGTGAAGAACGACCTCTTTCTGTTGCTTTCAAAGTACAGTGATACCTCGGTTCTCGAACGCCTTGAATTTCGACCAAATCGGTATTCGACCAGGAAATTCGAGAAAATTTTGTCTTGGAATCCGAACAAATATTTGGAACTCGAACATCCGAACGTCCGAGATGAGCCGAGTTGAGCCGAATGGCGTTCATTCTGCCCAGCGCGCCTTGCTTGCGTCATCAGTGCGAGTGCAGAGAGAGAGAGAGTCACGTTTTTGTGGAGAGAGTCATGAAATGTGTGCAAAATGGGCAGAAATCGCAAATTTTGTTGAACAACATCACCCTGATAAAGTGGTAGCAAATAGAGCAGTTAACATTTTTAATGATAATGTTATGTCCACTTTCCGCAAAATTTTGCAAAGGAGAAAAAAACAGCAAACAATTGACAAATTCTTCCGTAAAGAAATCAGACAAGCAACTGCAGAGCATGATTCTGATTCTCCTCAGCAAAAAGATACAGAGAACAGAAACACCCGAAGAGCAGTTACCCTCTGTTTTTATTGAAGAGGACTCCCCTTCAAAACAATAACCATCCCCCTTCCCTCCTCCCTCCACATTCATTCCCTCCTGCCATAAAGTTTGGTACAGGTACAGTAAATGAAACACAATTTACTGTACTGTACAGTACATTTTGTTTTGTTTTGTTTTTGTTTTAATAAATACACTTTTATTTCTTATTTCTTGTTGAGACTCATGTTTTTCTACATATTATATACAAATTAGGCCAGTAAATAGGCATTTTCTGGGGGTTGGAACGAATTAATCCAGTTTCCATTATTTCCTATGGGTTTCATTGCTTCGGTTCTCGAACAATTTGGTTCTCGACCGTCTTCCCGGAACGAATTATGTTCGAGAACCGAGGTATCACTGTAACTTTGTACAGAAAGATTCCATGGGAGACAACTCATAATGTTAATGTCTAAGGTATGACTTGCTTCCCTTTAACTAGTTCTGTAAATTTTTAATTTTTTTTTTTTTTTTTTTTTTTTTTTTTTTTATTATCATTTTTTTTTTGGAGAAACTCAGTGACTTTCATAAGAACAGCCTTATAATACAGATGAGAGATATTTCTTCTCGACAGGACTTTTCATAGCAACAAAGTAGATTCGGGAATATTCGGGTTAGGAGGAATAAGAGCAGAGGAAAGGGACAGGGGCATTCCAAAAGAGAAAGTTGTACACGTGGGTACATAACCTACCAAGAGGATGCTTACAGGCAGACAGACGTTGCATTTGCACACTGTGCACACACTTTCTTCTCTCACCGAAGTTACCCGGACGATAAAAGATGAGTTGCTCGACATCAACTTGTCAGTCACCAGTCACACAAAGGTGCAGGTTGTTTTTATTTCTGTACAACAGACCACATCAAAAGACTCAACACAGTAGCTCACATGTAACGACTGGTCTTGATGCTAGGAGTCTGAAAATTGATTGTGTGCTGGCATTTAATATATTGGTGTTAGCCTTCCACATTAGCATGTCTGTCAATACAACAGACAACATAAATATGAGTGAGTGCGGCTTGAACACAAAAACGTGAATGTCAGACCTTCAACTCGATGCAGTAAATGATGGAGAACACACGAATTGCTTCCATACAGGCAGAGTAGATACTACTTTAATAGTGAAACAATTAAACCATTATAATGATTAGCGCATCAGAGGAAGATTTTACCATGATTATTATTGTGCAGTACATTTTAGGACTTTCCTACAATCAAGCTTGATGGAAAAATGTGTTAAATTTCCTTGTCCTTAAACCTGACATTTATTATGCTTTTGCCGAATACTTGACAGTCTTTGTGTAGAGTTGCTAATAAACACACCCCATAAACAGCCCATTTTTAATATATCTACATCCGCAGTCGACTCACTGCTGTACACAGGTCTGACGACAGAACAGGTTTGTGATCCACAATTAAGTAAACTGATCTGAAATTTGTCAAGAAAACAAGATATAATATTACAGTTCAACTGATTCCGTTTGAAAATTTCTTTCTAAAACACTTTACTTCTCTCAATAACTGATACTTTGTTTGTGACCAAAGCCGAGTCCCTCTACTGATAACAATGGATTGTTTCAGGCGCCTGGTTGTCTACACAAAAGCTTGGCATTGGTTCAAAACTAATGTGTCCTAGAAAATGATGATTGGCCTCGAAAAGACATAAATGATACTGATGTAGTTCAATTAGCAGCATGTGACTGTTAGAAACAGAGAATAAAACAACTAAACTATCTTGATGCCAGAATATCCGACGACTGCTAAACTCAACTACACCGATACAATAGGAGGCATCGCTGCACACAGCAAGGATAACACTCTCGGCTATTATCCTACAGTACTTTTAATTAAATTCCACCTTTGTTATATCACAGCTATTTCTCCATGTACACCATCAAACAAGTGTTATTCAAATTTAATGGACTAAAGATGTTTCATCTTAGACTAACTGAATTAGTTATAAAACGATAGACATGAAAGAACAACGTTTAGTGACAGGTAAAAGTTATTTGCTTTCCTTCGTAGCTCCCTTTCACAGTTTACACTAAAACACTAAACTAACAAATGAGCTTTAATGTGTCATTCAAAGTTTCCAATGCAACATCCTACTGCAAAAGTAAGAGGCCAAAGGTCACACACGGGCTTTGGTAGACAAGAGAGACTGAGATTATAAACACTGCTGGTCATGGGTGGATCATGAACCAGTGATGGTCCAGGCACAGGGAAACAGTGTGACCCCAGAGTTCTGCTACCTGCCTGACATGACCTCGACAAAATGAACAAACGCACACATACACCATGTCCATAAAGACATGAAGTATTTATATTAATAATAATAAATGCAAAATTTATAAAGCACGTACTCACACTCCGACAGACTGTTATAGTCAGTGTCAATATTATAACATGGTAGATGTGTGTGAATGGTAATACGTATCTGATATTAACTGTCTTTATACCGAAAGGCAAGTTGTCTCAAATACTGTTCTCTATGTTCAGCATTCAGTGTTCAAATTTACAACGGCAACCGAAAATACGTTCGCAATAAGTGATGTAAACATCGTACTTTGTTTAATTAACTAAATTAATTAAACGACCATCAACATCATAGTTAATGTAATGTTGGGACGCAAACCTTATCTTTTTTTACTATAGTCCCCTTAATGCTGCTTTCTAGTTAATGTGGATCGGCATTTCGCTCTTACTGGTGGTAAATAGGGAGAAACTACTGTGTACAATACATCATCGTCAATGTATTCTCTTTACCTTTTAATTCCTCACAAAGGTAAAATATCATTAGCATTAATGAACAATATATTAACTTTAATCAGAGAAAGACAGATAAAGAGCCCGTAACTCATTCTAAACTGCTAGTCTTCTTCTTGCTCCTAATCACCCCCAGTGTAGTCAGGGCCACAACTTCTACACTGCTACAGTAGACATGAACACATTGTAATCAAACAACAAATGTACTCACACTGTGACTGTGTATCTCACACGTTGTCTTACCTCCAGTACCTTACCTTGGCTTGTGTCGTAGTTACTGACCATATTTCATGGCTGCATGTGTCAAAGATTTCATACTAACCTTTTATTTCAGGTCCGTCGTTATCTACAAATATATCTGACATTTTTGTAAGAGTAATGTGTCTTGGAAAATAATATTGGGCTTCAAACACTAATAACTTACTGAACTTGAGAAAGCAATTAACTCCTTGTGAGCACTGGAAACAGAAAACAACCGATAAAGTAGCTTGTTTCTAGGATAGCCGCAGACACCTATATTCCACTATACTATAGAACAAGTATCACCACTGTGTACATCAGTGTTGCCACACGGCGCTTTCCCCCCAAAAATCTTTTAGTTTCGAACCGATGCCACATTGTGTGATATCACAGGTACACTTCTATGAATATCACCAAAGAAGTATGTTATTCAACCTTTATTATGTAAAGAATTCCCGCACTGGAGTTCTTCTAACGATGTAGTCAAAGACCAAGAAGACAATCTACCATCTTTGTGAAAAGGTGTTGTTTATACAGTTCATGTCCATTGAATGATTAACTATCTTATAAAATTGTATTAAAACTTAGAATCCTTAGTAGCTTTTTAATTCTCAGATTCACATTTGCACACTCTAGACTCAATATGTAGATTGAGTAAATTATACATACATCTCCACAGCAACAGTAACCTTTAACAATAAGATGTAACTCAAGTTGTACGGGTTAGATTCGTTGTACTAGTAACACTACAGATGTTTTGAAAATGTTTCCTGAACCGAGAAGAACGAGAGAAATATATAAAGCAGGGAACGCAGGTATTGATTCCTGAAATAAAGTTCGTAAGTCCAGTTACAGCAAGAAACAAAAAGTTCTGATACACAGAGGCAGCGAGATCGTACCAGCCCAAGACAAACACTTCGCGAGCAACCAACGGCAGCATGGTTCCGATGTAGACGCAGGCCGCTATGACTAACATCACCGTCAGCGCCCTCTCACTCCGACAACTCTCACTATCGACGGAACTCGACTTCTGGCGCCACATGTAGGCACTTTTCAGTTTAATTACAGTCACACCCGTTGCCAACGCAACAACTATAAATATGGTAATGGGAAAAACAAATCCCAACAAATTGTTTGCAAAAATCACAACAAACTGAGAATTGTCATTAAAAAACTGGGTCTCTACATAGAATCTAGTCTTCTTTCCATAAACACTAATCACATCCCCGTAGTATGACAGGGGGAAAGTCACATAACTAAGCTGAAGACCTAGAGAAGTCAAAGCAATCAGTGTGCCCATGGTGCGCGTGCTTATCAGTGTTGAAGCTCGAAGAGGAAACATTACACAGACACACCGTTCCACTGCAATCACCATGGTGATGAAAGAGGATGTTAATCGAAGACCATATGTAATGCCTGCCACAGACATAAACGCCTCTTTGTAGAAATTCCTAAAGTTCCACTCGTTTCCCCACTCAATAAAATAAGTCAATGGAAATAGTATGAAAGTTAAAATCAGGTAGATACAGTCTACTAGTGCCAGTGTGAAGAGACATAGGTTCATCCGATCGCGTAGACCCTGACTCCAGAACACCAGACAGTTGATGACATTTGCTGGGATACCTATAAGACACATCAGTGATGGAAGGACGATCTCCATCACCATATTTATCAATGTTTGAATGTCCACTTCTGTGACATCATACTGTGAAGTCCCTGTCGTTAGGCCGGGTGATGTCACATTCACCAAGTCCGTCATTAATGGCGGTAACAAACCGAAATAATTATTGAAAATGTCTGTTTTGTCTGCGAAATAAGATCGTCGGTTAACTGGATTTTTCGCAATCCAAATAAATTTGATAAAAGCAGGTTAATTCAGAAGATTGAAAAATGCTACAGAGTAAGCCTCAAGAACACGTGTGAACTGATGGCTGAACACTTCTCGTTGAGAGAGTTTTACGTCTGCTTTAGTGGATTTCAGACCGATCGGTTCACCGGCTACAAATTGTCCGCGAGACATTTAACATTGCACGAGGAGGATAAAGGTGATGAAACTAAAGAGAGTGAAAAACCACCCTCCAGACGGTACAGTGAATAGCTGAGACGACTTTTCACCCCTGCACCTGATCATCCTGAAGGTATGTTCCAAGACAATGTCCGCCTTCTGCCATATAATATACACGTTGGTCGTGGTCACTACCTTTCTCGTTTTATTTGTAGTGAGTAGAATAAAAAATTTACCTTTCATTCCTTCCATTTCAAACTAACAAAAATAATTTTTATTTAAAGAATGAAAATCTGACATGTAATTAACTTACTTCACAAGTTAAACTTACTTCATCTTTTAAAAGATTTTAAAGGATGAAAGATATGTTTAAAAAAAAGCATTTTGTAGGTCAATAAATTCATTATTTTCCGGTTCACCTTTTTTAATTTTTATTCACAATATAACTTTCCTTCCGTGATTAACTCTATAATCTGGTGACTGTTATTTTGTATGTTCGTACACGAGAAATGTATTTTTTTATTCAATAAAACTGTAATACTATTACTAGTCGTCTTCATGATGATGATTATTCGTATTCTCAAAAATGATTATTTAGTAGAAGACAAAGAGCTTTAAGAAATCGGGAAATCCTTTTTTTATTCAATTAATTTTAATTAATGCGGATGTACGTCAGAAAATACAATACATCGGCCCTCCTACATAACACGGAGAAACATTTATTTATGGAAAGTAAGGACAATTTCAAGAAAATTAATCGGAAATGAATGAAGAATGTGTGCACGTGGGTTTTTCTTTTCTTTTCTTTTTTTTTTAATACCAACAAAACAAATTGAACATTTGCAACCTAAAGGCGAAATAATACATACTTTCTCTCGAAAAAAATTACTTTACACGTAAATTTCCTCCTTTACATAACATAACTTTCTTTTCTTTTAGTCAAGAGATGTCAATGTCTAAACAAAGTTAATTTCTGCAAATATAATTATTAGTCTGTGCACGTGTGTTTCTGTACGCATGTGTATTATTTTTGTGATGTCTTCAGCAAGCTGTGAATGATTTCTAATTTACTTTAATGTTTTTGTGACTTTGCATTGTTTGTACTGTTGATTATATAAATATTGACATCGCTGTCGTGAAATGTCATCACGGCTGGTCTCCATTCCGCGTATGTTTGAGCTGTCTGTCAGTCTGTTGGTAAAGTCTTGCAGTTGTCTGTCGGTGCGTGCTGTCGGGTGGATGTCGTCTGCTAGTCGGCCCTTCACTTAGTCACTACTTTCATTCTGTGCGTTCTTGGTCCTTTTATCACAGACCACCGAGAGCCTTTGTTGTTGTTTCCCCACCTTTTCTGCCTTGAGACCGTGTACCTGTCTTTTGAGTTCTTCCTGAGGCACTAGTGAGTCTGCAGCTTTGCTGTTTGTGTCTGTTTTGAAGGATTTTAAAGACTGTCATCAGCTTAAGGTTGTACAGATATTTACAATATTCAGTCCATCAGTTGACTACAACATTGTTTTCTGTGAAAAGGGAGCAACTGATGTATTTGACCACTTAGGTGTTGTGTTGACCTGACGATGAATGTCTGTAATATTTGTAGCAATTTCTGTCACCCCGTGCTATTGCCTCATTTCTAGTCAATGGACATCGGGTGATGGCTGAGCGGTACTTCGTCCTCAGCTTCGTCTTCCGTCGTGGTCACTATGTCAGCGCCTGGAAATGTCCTCTTCTTGGCCTTGTTGATGCTGGACTTAAAGTGTCTAGGAAGAGAAACGGAATTAGCGAAGCTAACGATAGGGGCCGCAGACTTCTAGTTTTAGGACAGAGCCATCCACCCACCTTAGTCAACATCTTTAAATCGACTGCAGGGCGAGTGGCGCTGACATGTTACACTCTTTGCCAAATGATGCTGTGAATTGTTTATGAACGAGCTTTAAACATTCAATATTTTGTAACTGTCGTCTGTAAATGTACTCGTGTGTTATTAGCGTTTTCCTTTTTTAAAAACTTACAGTTTATGTTGGCCAGCTTCGGGATCAACGACCAGATTTGCTAACCCTTAAACTTTTCAGATGGATCATATAGTTCATTAAATTTCAAATCAGTAATTACAGAGATTACAAATACAGACTGCAGGCTCTCTGGTGAGTATATGATGGGGTGGTGACCGGATACGGTAAGAAATAAAGTCTGAAATTCCATACTTTTCTGTGCAAATCGAGACTTGTCGCCGTATGGTACCTTTATTAAAATGTATGTTAAGATCATTACATACTTCTTGTTCAAACACAACAAAGAGTTCCTTGTTAGCTTAATAAGTAAGAAATTCACAATAACGGGAAACTGTACAAAGGTCATTACCTATCCGGATCTCATAGAACATTTATTTTAGTGTCTCTGTAAAAACTATTATCCAAATTTTCATCATTTTTCTCGGAAATCCCGCAGGACAATTACCCCAAAGGAATACTAATATCACCAAGTCAATGCTTGTAAATGTACATGATTTATGTTGGAGTATAACTGAGACATTTCATTACTGTATCTTTAACTTGTTTCTGAGACTGTTCTCTTTAAGTGAACACACCACAGCTAAAGGATTGCCATTGGAAAACACCAGAGAATTTCGAATTCAATGAAACACAAATTCCATGATGATACGTGTAAACAGTAATTTATTTAACAGCAAAGCACTCTTTTTCAACTAAATTGCATCTGTACTATATGTATTATATATCAAAATCTGTTGTTATCACAAACTCGACCACAGTATCCCAAAACCTTTATTTTGTAAAACGTTCTCTCCACTAAAAATTTCGCAATAACGCATGCACACAATTTCTCTTAAATCGAATTTTGAAAACAAATTGTGAGTCGCCATTATTCTTTTGGTTGGACTTTCTTATTACATGTATTTGCAGATGTTCAAACAGGTGTTAATGTTTGGATACTTATTTAACCTGGGTCTGGGGCGATTCGACATTCGCTGCTCAGACAACACGGTGTGGTTTATTTGAATCACCCATACAACCTTACCTTTTACACTTATTTACACTCATGTGCACCTAGCAGCATGTCAAAAACACATACTTTCACGTACACATGCACACACACACACACTTTACAGAGCGGTACGTGTAAGAGTCACGTGACAGGCAGGTGGGAGAATGAAGCAAACAGCAAACAGAGGTCGGAAGGTGACTGTAAAACCTTCATCCACACATCACTCAGTACACAGATGTAAGTGAGGTATGGCATCAGCTTACAAGCTTCATCCTTAAATCGTGTCCGACAGGGACTAGAAACAAGTAGAAATCCACTTGGCACTTTTGCTTTTTTAAATTTCTTCTGTAACACTCAACCTAACATCTTAGACTGGAATATGTTTTGGGGGATAAGGTGATAACTATTTTACTTCAGATAAATAATTAACAAAAATAGTAATTGAAAAACAAGGTAGAATAATTCCATTGAAAAGCAGTTCGCTCTACCCACTACGATATAGAATGTTAAACTAAAAGCGATTATTAGTTTAAAGCTATTTGATGTTCTACATTTTCATTAGACGCCATCAAAAGACAACTTTAAAAAAGAGCACACATTTACAGCAAAAGTCAGAGAACTAAGGCCCCACATGATCCCTGGTAGACTAGAGAGACTGAGATTATTAGAAGTACTGGCATGATTATGACCAAGTGATTGTCCAGTGACAGGTAAACAGTGTCCCCCCCAGTGACTTCTGTTACCTGTCTGACATGACCTCGAGACTTAAATAAATGCTTAAGGTGCTGAAGTAGTAAGTCAACCAGGGAAAAATCAGTTTTCCGTTTTCTAGAATGAGTAAATATCGACGTCTTTGTGTTTCTTTTAAGAGAACTTTGCACAGAGCGCTTCCATGGGAGGCAACTCAGAATGCTAATAGCACAAGTAAGACTTGCTTCCCTTTAATTTTTTTTTTTTTTTTTTTTTATATATATATATAAACTTTAATCTTTTCTAATGGAGAAGCCTTACATTACAGATCAAGAGAACAGGATAGGGTCAGTGCTAGGCTGTGTCTCGCTCTAGGCAAAATACAAACATGCCGTTTGTCACATGAAACAACTCAATATTAGCCTTAATACAAACACCCCATAAACAACCGGATTATGACCCACTGATGGTCCAGGTACAGGTAAATATTATACACGGAAATGTTGGTGAATGTTAATACGTATCTGATATTAAGTGTCTTTATACCGGAAAGGCACGTGGTCTCAAATTCAGTTATCTATGTTCAGCATTAAGTGTTCAAATAAACTATGACAACCGAAAATACATTCACAGTCAGTGATGTAAACATCGTACTTTATTTATTTAACTAAATTAATTAACCAATCATCAACATCATAATTAATGTAATAGTAGGACGCAAAACAGAAGGTGATCACATTTCAAACAAAGATAACTCTATGGCCTTACTATTGTGTTGGCTTTCCCTCCCTCTTCTCTCTCATTCTTGTTAGCAAACTGAGTTACTGTACTTGATTCTATCGTTTACCGTGTATTGAAGATTTCTATTTAAAAAAGCTGTTTGAATTAAGTACGTTAAAAGTCTTTGTGTGTTTAAAATGTGATATGCGCCGACACCTACAATAAACCACGAACTTGTATTACTGGACTGCTGGAAGCCGATTTTTTTCCAGTTAACTACTAAAGTGAGGCATGAGACTACAAAGCTTCCGGTTTAGTCACACGCTTTGTTTAGGCTCGCCGAGACTAACAGCGGAGAACTTCGCAAAAGGCAAAGGGTTGGTTTCGGCAGACAGACAGCAGTCTACCTACACACGTCCGTGATTCCACTATACCGACGGAACAAGTAGCATCACAGTATACATCAAGGTTACCACGGGTAGCTTTCACACTAAACATCTTTCAGTCTCAAACTGATTCCATATTGTGTCATATCACAGGTACATTTTCGTGAATCTCATCACAGAAATATGTTATTCAACCATATGATGTACATTTATGCCGCGTTGGACTAATTTTAACGGAGTAGTCACAGATCAAGAAGCATTTCCTACCATCTTTGGGATACGAGTTGTGCATACAATTTATGCCCATGAAATGATTAACAATCTCATGCAACAGTATGAAAACTTATTATCCTTAGTAGATTTATTAATTTTACGATTCACAGTTGTCCACTAACAATTTA
Organism: Pomacea canaliculata; assembly: GCF_003073045.1. NCBI lineage: Eukaryota > Metazoa > Mollusca > Gastropoda > Architaenioglossa > Ampullariidae > Pomacea > Pomacea canaliculata. The sequence goes on along the minus strand of NC_037595.1, from coordinate 21,693,653 downwards.
GAATAACAAAATGTAGATTGAACAGATTATATATATAATTCCAAGACAACAGTGCGGTTTAACAATTAGACGTAAATGAAGTTGTTGAGGTTTGATTTGTTTTACTAGGAAAACTAAAGATATGTTGAAAATGTTTCCGGAACCGAGAAGAGCGAGAGAAATATATAAAGAAGGGAACGCAGCAATTCATTCCTGAAATAAAGTTCACAAGTTTAACCAAAGAAAGAATCAAAAAGCTCTGATACATAGCAACAATGAGATCGTACCAGCCCAAGACATACACTTCGCGAGCAACAAACGGCAGCATGGTTCCGATGTAGACGCAGGCCGCTATGACTAACATCACCGTCAGCGCCCTCTCACGCCGGCAACTGTCGCTGTCAACAGAACTCGACTTCTGGCGCCACCTGTAGGCGCTTTTCAGTTTAATTACAGTCACACCCGTTGCCATCGTAACAATTGTAAATATGGTAATTGGAAAGGCAAATCCCAACAAATTGTTTGTAAAAATCACAACAAACCTTCCATTGTCTTTAAAAAACTGAGTGTGTACAAGGATTCTATTCTTGTTTCCATAAACACTAATCACATCAACGTAGTATGACAGGGGGAAAGTCACATAACTAAGCTGAAGACCTAGAGAAGTCAAAGCAATCAGTGTGCCCATGGTGCGCGTGCTTATCAGTGTTGAAGCTCGAAGAGGAAACATTACACAGACACACCGTTCCACTGCGATCACCATGGTGATGAAAGAGGATGTTAATCGAAGTCCATATGTGATGCCTGCCACGGATATACACAAGTGTTTGTAGAAATTTCTAAAGATCCACTCGTTTCCCCACTCAAGAAAAGAAGTCAACGGATTAGTCATAAAGATGCCAAGTAGGTAGATACAGTCTACTAGTGCCAGTGTGAAGAGACAGAGGTTCATCCGATCGCGTAGACTCTGACTCCAGAACACCAGACAGTTGATGACATTTGCTGGGATACCTATAAGACACATCAGTGATGAAAGGACGACATCTATCACAATATTTATCAACATGTAAATCTCCACTTCTGTGACATCATACTGTGTAGTCCCTGTCGTTAGGCCGGGTGACGTCACATTCACCAAGGCCATCATTAATGGCGGTAACAAAACGAGATAATAATTGGAAATGTATGTTTGGTCTGTAACCTTCTGAAATAAGATCGTCGGTTAACTGAATTTTGCGCAATCCAAATAAATGTGATAAACTCAGTTTAATTCGGAAACTTTAACAAGCCGTTAGCACCTACAGAGTAAGCCTCAAGAACACGTGTGAACTGATGGCTGAACACTTCTCATTGCACAGGTAACAAGAGAGTTTTGTGTCTGCTTTAGTGGATATCAGACCGATCGGTGCACTGGCTACAAATTGTTGTCCGCGAGACATTTAACATTGCCTGAGGAGGATAAAGGTGATGAAACTAAAGAGTGTGAAAAACCACCCTCCAGACGGTACAGTGAGTAGCTGAGACGACTTTTCACCCCTGCACCTAATCATCCTCAAGGTGTGTCCCAAGACAATGTCTGCCTTCTGCCATATAATATACACGTTAGTTGTAGACACTACATTCCTCCTTTTATTTGTTATGAATAAAAATTAAAAAAAAACACATTTACCTCCTATTCCTTCCATTTCTAACAAACAGAAATAATTATTATCCGAAGAAAGAAAAATCTAACGATTAACGTACTTCACAAGCTAAACTAAATTTACTTGTTGAAAGACTTGAAAGCATGCAAGATATGTTACAAAATTAAAAGACGTTTATAAGTCAATAAATTCTTTATTTTCTTGTTCGCCTACTTTACTTTTATTCACAGTATATTTTTAATTTCGCGATAAAGTCTGTAATCTGTTGACTATTATTTTGTATGTTCATACACACTGAAATTCGTTTTTACTTTCAATAGAACTTTAATGCTATTACCATTCATGCTTCCGATTATGATCATAATCATAATAAAATTATTTTTTACTAGAAGACAATAACCTTTAAGAATTTGGGAAATACTTTTCCTCATTCACTTAATGAAGAATGTGTTCGTGTGTCTTTTATCATACCAACGAAACAACATTTGCAACTTGAAGACAAGAAATTAAATACTTGTTCTCGACAAAATTACTTTACACGTAAATGCCGTCCTTTGCATAATTTTCTTTCTTTCTTGTCAAGAGATGACGATGTATAAGCAATGTTAATTTCTACAAATATTATTAGTCTGTACACCTGTGTGTCCTTACGCATGTGAATTATTTGTCTGCTGTCTTCGCCAAGCCGTGAATGATTTCTAATTTACTTTTATGTTTTTGTGACTTTGCAATGTTTGTACTGTTGATTATATAAATATTGACATCACTGTCAGGAAATGTCATCACCGCTGGTCGACATTCCACGTATGTTTGAGCTGTCTGTCAGTCTGTTGGTAAAGTCTTGCAGTTGTCTGTCGGTGCGTGCTGTCAGGTGGATGTCGTCTGCTAAGTGTCGGCTGCTAGTCGGCCCTCCACCCATGGACATGGAAGTGTAACGGTTGTGGAGGGTCTCACGATTATCTAAATTTTCAAGAATGCCCACTTTGATATTGTTGAATTTCTTGGAGATATATATATATGATGAAATTGGGGCCCCTCTGTTACGAATTAAATATGGCAGCAGCCTGTGAGAGGTTTGACCACTTTCACGACACCCTCCTCTTTTTTTTTTTAAATTTTCATCACGTGTCATAGCTCCTCGCGCCTAAATTTCTTAAAAGAACTTTCTAAGGTCTAAAAAGCTGTGACACAGATCACGATGATGCTAAAGATGCTTATCTATCAGGATGCGACAGTTAATCTTTTCAACTCTATTTCCTCCATGTGTGAAGAACGTCTGCTTTGTTATGTTTTGTTTTTGTTTTTATTTGTTTTTTGTTTTTTGTTTGCTTGTTTATTTGTTTTTTTGGTAGTACTACCTCGGGAGTGATCCTGAAGTGAATGAAGTGATCCTGTATTACTTTCAGCGTGACTGCTTGGGTGACTTATTAGGATTAATATTCTAACACTGGTTTTCTTATTATGATTCGGGTATCAGTGATTACTTTTCATTCTTTGCGTTGTAAGTCTCTTTATATCACAACACTGAATGTTGTTGTTGTTGTTGTTGTTGTTGTTGTTGTCGTCGTCGTCGTCGTCGTCGTCGCCCCAACCCTGCTTCAGCAGATCAGCTGGAAGGAGACATAAACAACAACTCTCTACTGTCAGACGACAGCAGCTCACAAAGCTTCTAGCAGACGACACGGAAATGACGGACTTCAATCACAGCGTGATAGAGGTCACGACCTTTCGGCGAAAGGGATAAAAATATCCTTGAAAATTACGTCATTTCAGGCGTCAAAGCGACGTCTGCTACACGCTGCCTGTCTTCTCTCTGTGCATCCACTGCGTCATGAGGGACACACAAACCGACCAATGTCTGCCACGCGAATAATGTTTGGAAACGAGGCTGCGCCTGACAGGCTGAGTTTCTTGGTTCTCCAGCGATTTGTCTGCTTTCTTTGCTTTTTTTCCCCGTATCCATAGATTTCTTTTAGTTTCAAGTTGTATTTGTTTATCTTAAACTTTCACTTGTTACTGATTTTTACTGCATGTAATTGTCTTGTTTTCTGTTTCTGTGGATTGTACTGTGACGGTTACGTTCTCCGCCATTATTGTAGATCTGATTCCTACTGCTCGCGCTGTTTTCTGTTTTCTAAAACTTAGTCTCACTTTAGATTCTCCTCTAGCATCTGTTATCTATTATCTGAGACGTGGCTTAAACAGCAAGGCGACGACATTGTGTGTGTGTCGATCTCACTCCAGTAAACGCAGGTCTGATAGACTAGCACTGTGCATCTCTCTGAAACTAGTTTGTCCCCGTTAGCATGATGCTCTAACAAGAGCTGTCACATGGAACATTATTTCTGTCTACAAAAGTTAAGCCACTCCACCAAAGATTGACAGTTAAGCTTCCATATAAAAAAAATCGTACTAACTCTCAACTATTGTGTAAAGCAAAACTTTATTCATTTACAGAAGATTTCATGCAATGGCAAGGATACAGACCGCGTATGTACTGATAGCTTTATTTAACATTAGTGGCCACACATTTGTCTTATTGTGTTTAGTTAACGTTCATTATTAATACGTCTGTGTTTTTCTTTCTTTTCTTTATTCTAAAGCACTTTCAGCCTACCTTTGATGGTAGTATAAAGTGCTATGTAAATTTTTACTTTTGCAGACAGATCTTATAGTTTAATACTCAAATCAGTAAACACAGAGATTAAATATACAGACTCCAGGCTTTCTGGTGAGTATATGATGAGGTTGTGACCGGGATGCGGTCGAATTCTATACTTTCCTGTTGAAATCGAGACTGATCACCGTGGGGTACCTTGATTAAAATGTATGTTAAGACCATTACATACTTCTTTTTTAAACAGAACAAAGAATTTCGTGTCAAACCGAGACTAGAGAAAAGTAGAAATTCGTATCTTCTTATTATTATTCCTTTTCACTCCCAGTGGAGCAGGGGCCGATCTTCATATCTAAGACTGGAATATTTTTTCAAATATTCAAAAATAGGCAATTGCTATGCCACATCAGGTATCTAATTAAATTTTTGGTCTTGTGTTGTTGTTTTTTTAAAAAAAACTCCGTTATTACGGTGTGGAGTAAAACATTATTATTGTTGTACCTGCTATATTAATTCTGATGTTGATTATTGAAACCAGTTGTTTGGTCTCCTATCTTCCCATACATTCTTTAATATTCTTCGTTATTTTCTGTCCGCCGCTCAGCTTAAAGTTTTCATCTCAATGGAGATTGCTAACTGAAGTTTTCTCTCTGTCATATTTTAAACAGAGATGGCGCTGTGGAACTGCTGGTTCTTGGACTGGGGTCTCTTAGTCTATCAACATCAGTCAGAACAGAAACACTGTTACCTCATTGAAATATGTTACTTCTTGCGTTCGTTTTCTTCTCCTCTATTTCCTACTGGAAATTTTCTGGTGCTTCTCGTAGCTTGGCTCCGTCCTCCGGATCTTCCTACGCCATAGTCACAATAGGTACTCGTGTCTATAATATTATAGTCGACTTGCTTTCCTTTAAATTTTTTTTTTACTGGCATTTCCTTTTTTTTTTTTAAACTTCTGTCTTTTCAAAACAAAACCTTACATTACAGATGAGAGAAACAGTTATCAACAAAAAATATTGAATAATTAAGCGTTACACATGATAAGAAATGATTGTCGTGGCCTGTATCAGGGCTCATTAGGTTAAAAAAGACAAAACGTGTTACAACTCTCAGGATGTAGAACACTGTTTATTGTTGAATCTTTTTTCGCTTCACACTTTTCTCCTTCGGTCACAGTCTAGATCACAAATATAGCTTTTTTTTTTTTTTTTTTTGCACAAAGTAGTCGTAGAATACTTCGTAAAGAATATACTTTTTAAGTATTCATTTCTTTCTTTATATCGCATTGTGTACCGTGTTTTAAAGATATTCTATAGAACTGTTTGAACTAAGTAAGTTTACGGCCTTAGTAGTAAGTTTATTCCATGTCCTCTTTTCTAAAAGGCACTTTAATACTGTTTTGCTGTTTTCTAACTCACGTGGACTCATCGTCAGTGTATTCCCATATTTGTTTTCTTACTCACAAAGGTAAAAAGAATGATTATCATTGGTGAATAATCTATTACTTTTGATCAAACTTAATTAGAGAAACACACATACTGAGCCCGCTGCTCATTCTATACTAGCATAGTACACATTAATACATTGTAATCAAACGACGAATGTCCCCAGACTGTGATTGTGTATCTCACACATTGTCTTACCTCCAGTAGATTATCATATGTCAGCTTAATCATTACTCTTGTCGTAGTTACCGAAAGCGGGTAGGATCGACTATATCACAGGTCTGCATGTGTCCGAGATTTGATAAAAACCTTTTATTTAAGGCCCGTGGTTATTTATCTACAAATAAGTTTCGCGTTTGTTTAAAAGTAGTGGGTCCTGGATAATAATAATAATGGGCCTCAAATAATGATCTACTATACAAATGTTAGGAAAACAATGAACAGCATGTGAGTATTGGAAACAGATTATGACTCGGTGATGGTCCACAGACAGGAAAACAATGTAAGATGGAGTCCTTACATGAGGGTTAGCGTGACAGGAAAATTTCAAGGGATTTTAGTAATAATAATGTTTAGAGAACACATTTGACACAGTAACCGTATTATGATATGATCAGCAGGTGCACCTCCCAAGGCAGCACGTGATTTCTTACGTGAGTGGGCTCGGTGACTGAATGGGTGAACCGGAAGATATCGAGTAGGTCCGCGATCCTTTTGGTACAGATATGCGTTTCGTCGTCAAAATGGACATTAAAGTCACCTACGACCACAGGTATGCCACTGAGCATGTTGCAGTGGTCAAGCAAATCGTGAAATTGTGTCAGTCAATTTATTTGTGCTGTTGGGTAGTGGTCTATATCAACACATAAGATAAACTTCTCTGTCTGGCAATGAAAGTCTTGCATTAACGAATTCAAATGACTGAAGTATAAAAATGGAGATCACTTCCCAACGCAGAGTGACTCACGAGAGATGTTTTAAAGATCACATCAATCTCTTCTCCGCTACTGGCACAGGGAATATCCGTATACTGTAGTTAACTGGGGTCACATCAACACAGACACTTTCATCACCACGATCACTGAGCCACGTTACAGTCAACAGCATAATGTCCAGATCACTGTCACTGATGAACTTTGCGATCTCTGTTGTCTTCAGTGCTAATTGGTTGGATGAGACAGACCAGCCGTTAAAAAGCGCGATACGTAGTAGTGGAGACAATGGAGAAGAAGAACGTTTATACCGTTTAGAGTCGATGAATGTGGAACCTTTAACCTTTGCGGTGTGATCAGAAACGCATCGGGGTTATAAAGAAGACAACAAGGTGGAGTGCGACGTCGATACACAGTATCTGTCGAACTGTGTAGACAGACCTTCATCATAAGCAGGAAGATGTCGACGTCGCGGTCTGTGGCGTCGGGATCTATGAGTTCTTTTGGCAGTTTGAAGGTGCTGCGGCGAACAGGGCTGACAGCGATAATGAATACGAATCTCATGTAGGGTCTTGAACAGAGATGGATTCCTGTGCAACGTTCTCAAAGGCAGGAATTGGTGTCTGGTGTAGAGTCGAGGCTCACACGTGTTGATGGTCATGTCCACGTGCTCCGTTGTCCTTCTGCACAGCCGAGTCAAAAAAGACGGCGGATTCCAAGATGGCAGTGTCCCTCCACGGTGATGTGAGAAAACATTGTCGATGGAGGGTCGAGGTCAATTGAAAATCGTACTGGGGTAAAGATAAGTTCACAGTGAACAATAGTAATAGAGAAACGTGACAATTAAACGAATGAAAGCACAGAAGAGACGATGAAGTACCGAGGTCAGGCAGTTCGGTCAAGCTCGCACACACCCGCAATCGGAACGATGCGGCAGAAGTGAATGAATAGTCAGACAGCTAATTTGACACAGGACACACGATATGTAGCTTTATCGAGGGAAATGATAACAGATTCCAGAGTCTGGTGTTGAATATCCACTGTATAAAATGTCAGCGTGAAATGGTTCAGGGCTATCCCATATGATTCAGTTTCTACTCCATCATAAAGTGATGTCATCATTGTAACAAAACGGCTAATAATCCTAGTTTGCTGCCAGGATAGCCGCAGACACCTACATTTCACTATACCAACAGAGCAAGTAGCATCAGTGCAACCATCAAGGTTAGCACTACGCGCTGCTTTCACCCAGTAAATCTTTTAATTTCAAACTGATTCCACGTTGTGTCACATCACAGATACATTTCTGTGAATCTCATCAAAGAAATCTGTTATTCAACTTTTTTGACGTGAAGATATCTCACATTAAACTAAGTTCTCATGGATTATATAATCTCCTACCATCATTATGACATTGTGTTGTTTATACAATTTATTTAATTAACCATCTCGAGAAAGAGTATTACTACTTATTACTTCCGAAGTTTATATCACAGCTCATTTTTAAGTCTCCTTTTCCCAGCTGTAGACTCTAAATTAACAAAATGTAGATTAAGCAAATTATATGTACAATTCCACAACAACAGTGCGCTTAACAAGAAAATGTAACTGAAGTTGTTGAAGTTATATTCATTTTTCTATGAAGACTAAAGATATTTTGAAAATGTTTCCGGAACCGAGAAGAACGAGAGAAATATATAAAGCAGGAAACACAGGTATTGATTCCTGAAATAACGTTCACAAGTCTAGTTACAGCAAGAAACAAAAAGCTCTGATTCATAGAGGAGGTGAGATCGTACCAGCCCAAGACAAACACTTCGCGAGCAGCAAACGGCAGCATGGTTCCGATGTAGACGCAGGCCGCTATGACTAACATCACCGTCAGCGCCCTCTCACGCCTGATACTCTCGCTGTCAACAGAACTCGACTTCTGGCGCCACCTGTAGGCACTTTTCAGTTTAATTACAGTCACACTTGTTGCCAATGTTACAATTACAAATATGGTGAGGGGACAGGCAAATCCCAACAAATTGTTTGTAAAAATTACAACAAACCTTCCATTGTCTTTAAAAAACTTGGTCTCTACAAAGATTCTATACTTCTTTCCGTGAACACTAATCACATCACCGTAGTATGACAGGGGGAAAGTCACATAACTAAGCTGAAGACCTAAAGAAGTCAAAGCAATCAGTGTGCCCATGGTGCGCGTGCTTATCAGTGTTGAAGCTCGAAGAGGAAACATTACACAGACACACCGTTCCACTGCAATCACCATGGTGATAAAAGAGGATGTTAATCGAAGGCCATATGTGATGCCTGTCATAGGCATAAACGCCTCTTTGTAGAAATTCCTAAAGACCCACTCGTTTCCCCACTCAATAAAATAAGTCAATGGATATAGTATGAAAGTTAAAATAAGGTAGATACAGTCTACTAGTGCCAGTGTGAAGAGACAGAGGTTCATTCGATCGCGTAGACCCTGACTGCAGAACACCAGACAGTTGATGACATTTGCTGGGATACCTATAAGACACAACAGTGATGGGAAACAGACCGTTAAAACCATATTTATCAACGTCTGAATGTCCACTTCTGTGACATCATACTGTGTCGTCCCTGTCGTTAGGCCGGGTGATGTCACATTTACCAAGTCCGTCATTAATGGCGGTAACAAACCGAAGTAATAATTGGAAATATCTGTTTGGTCTGTCAGCTTGTTAAATGAGATCAGCGGTTAACTGGATTTTGCGCAATCCTAATAAATGTGATAAACGCGGGTAAATTCGGAAACCTGCAAAAGCCGTTAGCACCTATAGAGTAAACCTCAAGAACACGAGTGAACTGATGGCTGAACACTTCTCATTGCAAGAGAGGTTTACGTCTGCTTTAGTGGATATCAGACCGATCTGAAACGTTGATGAAATTAAACAAAGTTTAAAAAAAAAACACCTTCCAGACGGTAATGTCAGTATTTGAAACTAGTTCTGAACCCTGCACCTGATCATCCTCAAGGTATGTCACAAGACAATGTCTGCCATGTAATATACACGTTAGTTGTAGACACTACATTTCTCCTTTTATGTGTAGTGAATAAAATTTTTTAAAACTTTTACTTTTTATACCTTTCATCTCTAACAAACAAGAATACTTTTATCTGAAGAAAGAAAATCTCAAGATTGATTAACTTACTTCACAAATTAAGCTAATTTCATCTGCTGAAAGACATTAAAGCATGCATGATATGTTTAAAATAAAAATGACATGTCTGTCAATAAATTCTTTATTTTCTTGTTCGGCTATTTTACTTTTATTCACAATAAATTTTTATTTCCGTGATTAAAGATGTAATTTGTTTATGTTTACTGTTTGTTTGTACTTCAATGTGCTTTTACTGTCAAAACAACTTTAATTCTGTTACCAGACAAGAGGACAACTATGATGATTATTATTAGAAGACAATAAGCTTTAAGAATGTGCGAAATACGTGTTCTCATTCAATTAATTTTAATGAACATCAGAAAATGCTCTATAACAGCCATCCTATATACATTATTGAACACAGAGAAACATTTATTTATGGAAAGAAAAAGCGATTTAACGAAAATGTGTTTCCGCGTTCTTTTTTTTCTTACCGACGAAAATAAATAAACATTTGCAATTTGAAGACGGAAATATAAATATTTTCCTACCGAGGTAATTGAAGAGATGCTTTGCCTTTTTCTCGTCAAATTACTGTAAGCATTTACGTGTAAATGGCCTCTTTCCTGTAATGTGTTTTCATTCTTGTCAATAGATGACGATGCAAGACAATCTTACTTTCTACAAATACTATTAATAGTCTGTGCACGTGTTTCCGTACGCATTTGTATTATTTGTGCGAGGTCTACGGGAAGCCACAAATGATTTCTAATTTACTTTAACCTAACCCTTTCACCGGTGGACAAGGAAGAGAAGTGTTTTTGGAGGGTCTCACGATTATCTAAATTTTCAAGTATGCTCACTTTGATATTGTTGAAAGTCTTGTGATATACGGTGAGTGTGGAGTCTCTCTGTTACGAATTAAATGTGGAATAGTCTGTGAGATGCGGTATCTGAACCCGTGTGACCTGTCGGTGACGACGTGTGTCGCCTTCAATTAGCGGGTGTCGCTGTGGACAGACATGTCAGCCGCTTGTCGATGTAGCAGGAGTCGCTACCAGAGTAGTTTCGGTGTGTGTCCCCGAATGGCCGGAGTGTATTTAAGTGGACACTGTTGAAAAAATGTAAATAAAGTTCTACGTTTGAAATATCTTTTACTGCAAAGACTTAGTTTTTGGAGAGGTTTGCACCGAAGATTTACGACCCGACACGGACCTTTGACGACGTACAGGTGAATGGGACTTATGCTTCGTCGCTCAATTAAAATACTGACAACAACACCATCCTACGTTATCTGTAAATTGCGTCGGAGAAAAGAAAAATTCTTTCTCTTTTTTAAAAGCCTATTATGACCAAAATAATTCAATTATAAACAAGCCAATGATTGTAATTGTAGATTATATATATAAAATTTCACTACTCTAGCTTAAACCCATCTTCAGAATTTTTAGTTTTGCCATTACACCATGGTCAAAAAATGCACTTGGAGAAAACGACCATGGCATCTCCAAAACACTACTTTATGAAGCGTTCATGTTCGGATATTACTTTTAGCTTGGTCTGGGTCAATTCAACATTACGGTAGACAACTCAGTAAGTTTATGTCTCGCGTATGATTTGCTTCCCTGTAAAATGTTTTGCTCCGGTCTTTTTTTGTTTGTTTGTTTGTTTGTTTGTTTTTTTGTAAAATTTCAGTCTGTTTAAGAAAAGCAACTTTATAGTGCAGATGAGAGATACAGTGGAACCTCGGTTACCCAATACAATCCGTTCTCGAAATCTTTTCGTTATCCGAAACAATTTTTTCCATAAGAAATAAAGGAAATAGATTTAATTGGTTCCCAGCCTCAATTGACTCGCTAATATTTGAAAGTTACAGGCTATATTAGTATATAGGTTTTTTTTTAATGAGAACAGTTATAATGCAATATAAATGGAGTTAAATAAACATAAAAACATTAACGAAAGCATTTAAACATCAGAAAACTTTCCGTTTTGACGGCATGGGTGGATGGAGGATGGAGGGGAAGGGGTGGAATTACTGCTTGAATTCCCTCTCAAAGAGCACGTGACATTGTAAAATCGGAGGTGACTTCCCTTTTCTGTCGCTTTAAGGTTGAAGGAAAACACCTGTCCAGTGTCTGTTGCTTCTGCATTTTCTGTAAAACTCTTCGTTAAAACATCACATTATCATTGAACGTGTTTATGCTCCTATTGCCTATCGCACTGTTAGGGAAAGACTTTTCTACAAACATTTGCAATTCCCAGACCCCACCACATCGCAAACATTTCTTTATTCATTGAACTTGGGAATTCCTTTTGAATTCAATTGTTGGCCGCTTCCTTGTCATTACCTCACTACTATTAATTGCTCTTAATCTTCTTTGGAGCCATGATTGAGGATTATCTTATTAAAATAAAGCACAAATATCACTAAATAAAAAGGATGCGCATAGATAAGGCACGACCGATCGTAACTGTGTCTCGAGCGCCAATGATGACATGCTGGTCGGTCACGTGTGGTTCACGTGACTTTTCGTTATCCGAAAATTTGTTCGCTGTCCGAGACAAATTTATAACGAAATTTTTGCTCGTTATCCGAAATATTCGCTATCCGAGGCTAATCCGAAGCTAATACAGACAATACATCATCGTCAATGTATTCTCTTATCCTTTTCCTTCCTGACGAAGGTAAAGTATTATTAGCATTGATGAATACTATATTAACTTTGGTCAACTTTAATTAGAGAAAGGCAGATACACATTCCGTAACTCATTCTAAACTGCTAGTCTTCTTCTTGTTGCTAATCACCCCCGGTTAAGCACAGGGCCGCAACTTCTAAACTGCTATAGTACATAGTAATACATTGTAATCAAACAACAAATGTACTCACACTGTGACTGTGTATCTCACATGTTGTCTTACATCCAGTACCTTACCTTCTATCACAGTAAACTTGGCTTGTGTCGTAGTTACAGACGGCGGGTAGGACTGATTATATCCCAGGCTGTATGGGTCCGACATTTGATAATAACCTTTTATTTAAGGCCCGTGGTTATCTACAAATAAATTTGGCATTTCTTTCAGAGTAATGGGTACTGGCAAATAATAAACGGCCTCAAACACTTGTTATTTACAGAATTTGAGAAAGCAATTAACTCCTTGTGAGAATTGAAAACGGAAAAGAAAGCAGCTAAAGTAGCTTGTTTCTAGAATACCGGCAGACACCTACATTCCACTATACCGATAGAACAACTAGCACCACTGTATACATCAATTTTCACCTCAGAAATCTTTTAGTCCCGAACGGATGCCACATTGTATCATATCACAGGTACACTTCTGCGAATCTCATCAAAGAAATATGTTATTCAACCTTTATAACTGTAAAGACTTGCCGCATTGGAGTACTTTTAACTGACTAGTCAAAGATCAAGAAGCATCTCTTACAATCTTTGTGATAAGGTGTTGTTTACACAGTTTATGTCCATTGAATGATCAACAATCTCATGCAACAGTATTTGCAAGTTATTATCCTTTACAGCTTTTTATAGCCTTCATTTCACAGTTAAAACTAACACACTAGACTTACAATATGTCGATTGAAAAAATTCTGCATACAATTCCACTACAAAAGTGTGCTTCAATAATAAGATGTAATTGAAGTTTTTGAGGTTATATTTGTTTCATTAGGAAGACTAAAGATGTTTTGAAAATGTTTCCGGAACCGAGAAGAACGACAAAAATATACAAAAAAGTGAACGCAGGTATTGATTCCTGAAATAAAGTTCTTAAGTGCAGTTAAATCAAGAAACAAAAAGCTCTGAGACATAGAGGAAACGAGATCGGGCCAGCCTAAGACAAATACTTCGAGAGCAACAAACGGCAGCATGGTTCCGATGTAGACGCAGGCCGCTATGACTAACATCACCGTCAGCGCCCTCTCACGCCGGCAACTGTCGCTGTCAACAGAACTCGACTTCTGGCGCCACCTGTAGGCGCCTTTTAGTTTAATTACAGTCACATTCGTTGCCAGCGCAACAATTATAAATATGGTGATGGGAAAAGCAAATCCCAACAAATTGTTTGTAAAAATCACAACAAACCTTGTATTGTCTTTATAAAACTTAGTCTGTACAAAGATTCTATTCTTATTTCCGTGAACACTAATCACATCACCGTAGTATGACAGGGGGAAAGTCACATAACTAAGCTGAAGACCTAGAGAAGTCAAAGCAATCAGTGTGCCCATGGTGCGCGTGCTTATCAGTGTTGAAGCTCGAAGAGGAAACATTACACAGACACACCGTTCCACTGCAATCACCATGGTGATGAAAGAGGATGTTAATCTAAGGCCATATGTGATGCCTGTTATAGGCATAAACGCCTCTTTGTAGAAATTCCTAAAGATCCACTCGTTTCCCCACTCAATAAAATATGTCAACGGATAAGTCGTGAAGATGCCAATCAGGTAGATACAGTCTACTAGTGCCAGTGTGAAGAGACAGAGGTTCATTCGATCGCGCAGACTCTGACTCCAGAACACCAGACAGTTGATGACATTTGCTGGGATACCTATAAGACACATCAGTGATGAAAGGACGACCTCTATCACAATATTTATCAACGTGTGAATGTCCACTTCTGTGACGTCATACTGTGTAGTCCCTGTCGTTAGTCCGGGTGATGTCACATTCACCAAGGCCGTCATTAATGGCAGTACCAAACCGAAGTAATAATTGGAAATGTCTGTTTGGTCTGTCAGCTTGTGAAATAAGATCGTCGGTTAACTGGATTTTGCGCAATCCTAATAAATGTGATAAACGCGGGTAAATTCGGAAACCTGAAAAAGCCGTTAGCACCTATAGAGTAAGCATAAGAACACGTTTGAACTGATGGCTGAACACTTCTCACTGCATAGGTAACAAGAGGGGTTTACGTCTGCTTTAGTGGATATCAGACCGATCTGAAACGTTGATGAAATTAAACAAAGTTTAAAAAAAAAACACCTTCCAGACGGCAATGTCAGTATTTGAAACTAGTTCTGAACCCTGCACCTGATCATCCTTAAGGTATGTCACAAGACAATGTCTGCCATGTAATATACACGTTAGTTGTAGGCACTACATTTCTCCTTTTATTTGTAGTGAATAATTTTTTTAAGAATACTTTTATCTGAGGAAAGAAAATCTAAAGATTGCTTACTTACTTCACAAATTAAGCTAATTTCATCTGTTCATTCAATTCTGTTACCAGATAAAAGTACAAATATGTTATTATTTATTACAAGACAATAAGCTTTAAGAATTCGGGAAATAATTTTTCCACATTCAATTAATTATAATGAACATCAGAAAATGCGCTACCTATAAGCATTATTGAACACAGAAAAACATTTCTTTATGGAAAGTAAAAACAATTTCAAGAAAATTTCTTTGAAATTAATGAAGAAAGTGTTCACGTGTTCTATCTTCATACCAACGAAACAAAATAAACATTTGCAATTTGAAGACCGAAACATAAATATTTTCCTACCGCAGTAATTGAAGATATGCTTTGCACTTTTTCTCGTCAAATTTCTGTAAGCATTTACGTGTAAATGGCCTCTTTTCCGTAATTTGTTTTCATTCTTGTCAATAGATGACGATGCAAGACAATCTTACTTTCTACAAATATTCTTAATAGTCTGTGCACGTGTGTTTCCGTACGCATGTGTATTATTTGTGTGAGGTCTTCGGCAAGCCGCAAATGATTTCTAATTTACTTTTATGTTTTTGTGACTTTGCAGTGCTTGTACTGTTGATTAGAAAATATTGACATAACTGTCAGGATATCTCATTACAGCTGGTCTCCATTCAACGTATGTTTGAGCTGTCTGTCAGTCTGTTGGTAAAGTCTTGCAGTTGTCTGTCGGTGCGTGCTGTCAGGTGGATGTCGTCTGCTAAGTGCCGGCTGCTAGTCGGCCCTTCACCCATGGACATGGAAGTGAAATGTTTTTGGATGGTCTCACGATTATCTAAATTTTCAAGAATGCTCATTTTGATAAATGGTGATTGTCGAAATCTTGTGATATATGGTGAGTGTGGGGTCTCTCTGTTACGAATTAAATGGGGAACACTCTGTGAGATGCGGTATCTGAACCCGTGTAACCTGTCGGTGACGGCGTATGTCGACGTGGACAGACATGTCAAGCGCTTGTCGCTGTCGAAGTAGCAGGAGTCGCTACTAGAGTAGTTTCGGCGTGTGTCCCCGATTGGCAAGAGGATATACAACTGGACACTGTTGCAAAAACTGTAAATAAAGTTCTTCGTTTGAAATGTCTTCCACTGCAAAGACTTAGTTTTTGGAGAGGTCTGCATCGAAGATTTACGACAGAAACGACGTATAAGCGAATGTGACCAATGCTTGTAGATTATTTATATAAAATGTCATTACTGTAGCTTAAACCTATCCTGAGATTGTTTAGTTGTCAATACACCATAGTTAAAAAAATGCCATTGGAGAAAACAACCGTGGCATTTCCAAAATACTACTTTCTTAAGCGCTGATGCTCAAACATTTTTACATTGTTCTGGGTCGACTCGACATTACGGGAGACAACACAGTAAGTTTATATCTCACGTATGACTTGCTTCCCCCTGTGGGACCCCGGGGTATGCTTGCCTAGCAAGCATTGTAAGAATAGGGTCCCTGCCATCCAGCCAGGCATGTCGTAAGAGGCGACTAAGGTGGACACCTCACCTAGAGGTAAATTAGGTTGTGGTAGGGCTAACAACCCCACCATGTAAAAAAAAAGTATGTTACAGAAACTAAAACCAGAGAACTCGTCACAGATGGCGGAGGTAATGAAGCACACCAGGTGACTGGACTAATGACGGACGACAGCCAAACCCGAAAGGGAGCTGGCGCCCCGACAGTGGATTTACTGAAGCCGAGGCAGAAGTTGAGGGTGGGGTGCTGGAACGTCCAGACCTTGTACCAGACTGGCAGGATGCTCCAACTAGTCAAGGAGTTTGACAACTACAACTTGGACATCCTGGGAGTCAGTGAGGTCAGATGGACTGGCACGGGAAAGAGGAGACTAGCGTCAGGACATACCATCTTGTTCTCAGGAAGATCAGACGCTCAGCACTCTGAAGGAGTAGCTCTACTCCTCAACAAGAAAACGGAAAAGGCACTGCTGGAATGGAAGCCTTATGGACCCAGGCTTTTGAGAGCAAGATTCCATTCAAAGTACACCAAGCTGACAGTGCTAGCTTGCTATGCACCAACAAATGACTCTGAGGCAGAAGACAAGGATGCTTTTTACGATCAGCTCCAAGCAGCCTCAGAAAGCGTTCCAGCCCATGACATGTTGCTCATCATCGGCGATCTCAATGCCAAGGTGGGAAGTGACAACACCTGCAGGGAGCATGTCATGGGCAAACATGGAATCGGAACCATCAATGACAACGGAGAGAGACTGGCAGACTTTTGTGAAGAAAACAACCTACTGATTGGTGGCACACTCTTCCCACACAAAGACATCCACAAGGCAACATGGACATCACCAGATGGGAGCACAAAGAACCAGATAGACCATGTCATCATCAACCGAAAATGGAGGAGCTCACTTCAAGATGTTAGAGCCTACAGAGGAGCAGACGTTGCCAGTGACCACACTCTTGTGATAGCCACAGTTTCCCTGAAGCTACGTCGATCACGAGGAAAACAGGCACGTCAGCAGAGAGTGGACTCTGGCAAACTGAAAAATCCAGTCATCGAAAGGGCCTTTGCTATGGAAGTAAAGAACAGGTTCCAAGCACTAGGAGACCAACAAGAGATGACCTTAGACGACTTCAATCGAGTCTTACAGGAATCAGGAGAGAAAATACTGGGCTTCCAACGGAAAAAGAAAGAACAGTGGATCAGAGAAGAGACATGGAAGAAGATAGAAGAGAGAAAGTCAGCCAAACAAAGAATCAACAGCACCAGATCAGAACGCCTGAAAGAACAACTCAGACAAAGATATGCAAAACTAAACAAAGAGGTAAAGAGGATGGCAAGAACCGACAAAAGATACCACATAGAGAAACTGGCAGATGAAGCAGAAAATGCAGCAAGTAAAAATGACCTGAAGACACTGTACAAGATAAACAAACAGCTAAACAACGGGTTTAAGAACAGTGATGTGCCAGTGAAAGACGTGAACGGTAATGTCATCGAGGGAGAGGCAGAAAACTACAGCGCTGGAAGGAACATTTTGAGTCGGTTCTGAACAGACCAGATCCCCCTCAGCTTGCAGACATCCAGCCAGCAGCTATAGACCTTGACATCTGCACAGACCCACCAAGCCTGGAAGAAGTGACAGCAGCAGTCAAGACAATGAAGAGCGGCAAAGCACCAGGGGCAGATGGAATAACAGCAGAGATGTTGAAAGCAGATATAAATGTGACAGCTCCCAAGCTGACTGAAATCTTCAAGCAAGTTTGGGAATCAGGGCAGCTCCCTGTTGCTTGGAAGACAGGGCTCATCTTCAAGTTACCCAAGAAAGGAGATCTTGGAGACTGCAATAATTGGAGGGGCATAACACTTCTTTCCCTCACCAGCAAGGTCTTCAGCAAGATTGTTTTGTCAAGACTGACGGCAACTCTTGAGAAGACCTCCGACCACAGCAAGCAGGATTTCGTCCTGGGCGATCCTGCTCCGAACACATCTTCATTCTGCGACAGATTCTGGAGCAGAGCAACGAATGGAACACACCGCTGTACATCAATTTCATCGACCTGGAGAAGGCTTTTGACAGCATCCACCGCGAGTCCTTATGGAAGATCCTGAGGCATTACGGAGTCCCTGCAAACTTGTTCAGGTCATTGCAATGCTGTACAGCGATTTCAAATCCCAGGTTGTCTGTGACACGGAGCTCACAGACCCTTCAACGTCAGTACCGGGGTGAAGCAGGGCTGCATTCTGTCGCCGTTCTCTTCATCCTGGCCATGGACTGGATCATGAAGACTTCCACGACAGTGAGAGGAGAGGATCAGAATGGACCATGACTATGACAGCAACAACAACGCTGGAAGACTTGGACTTTGCTGATGACATTGCCTGCTGTCACACCGCCACCAAGACATGCAGGAAAAAACAAAGGCCTTCTCAGAAACAGCTGGAACCTTGGCTTGAAGGTCAGCACAAAGAAACGAAAAGTATAAGAGTGAACGCCAGAGTCCAAGACGGCATCAAACTAAATGGAGAAGAGATTGAGGAAGTTGACAGTTTCACCTATCTTGGGTCCAAAATGTCAAACACGGGGATGCGGAGGTGGAGATTCGAGCCGACTGGCGAAAGCCAGCCAGGCCTTCGCCTCACTCAGGAGCACATGGAAGGCAAAAACATCAGCCAGAAGATCAAACTGAGAATCTTCAAGTCAAATGTTATCAGCACCCTCCTTTACGGATCAGAATCATGGAAGATGACCAAAACCATCAGTAACAAGCTTGACGTCTTCCAAAACAGATGCCTCAGGCGCATACTTAACATCTTTTGGCCAAATACCATCAGCAACGAAGAACTCCACCGAAGAACTGAAACCGAGTCCATCACCACGCAGGTTCAACGAAGGCGTTGGCGATGGATTGGACATGTGCTCCGCCAGCAGACAGCAGACCTTTCCAGAGTCGCCCTACGATGGACTCCAGACGGCCGAAGAAAACGAGGCCGCCCAAAGGAAACTTGGAGAAGAACAGTGGAAAGGGAGATGAAAGGAAAGGGCTGGACATGGGGTCACCTAGAGCGGGTTTCAGCCGATCGACATCGGTGGCGGACTCTGGTTGAGGCCTTATGTGCAACTTGATGCACGAAGAGGAATAGATAGATAGATAGATGACTTGCTTCCCTTTGAAATGTTTTGCTCTGGTTTTTTTCAGCCGTGGAACACCTCTAAAATAAATCGTGGACAGCACCTTGACACTCGTCAGATGGATTGGTTCATAACCAAATAGACACAGACACACACTAGAGATGGTAAATGGGGGCTGGCTTTCCTACAGTAGAAAGCAGGGAGCAGGCAGTTAGCCATTTACTTCCCTTTCAATTATTTCTATTGGATAGTAATTGAGATTAACAATTTCTTATTACAGTTAGTACTGTGCCTATTTCACAAGATTCAAGCCACGTGGCTCATAGAGTAAAACTGTGGAATGCAAAGAAAGACTAAAAGAAATTTTACTTTTAACAGACTGTTTTTGTTCTTCACTTTGTGCACTATGAAATTGTAACAGAGGTTGTGCAGGGGTGTGACATCAAAAATATTGACAGGACAACAGCTTTACAACAGAAGACTGTAGAGACTATAACACTTAAGGCATAGGAGATGAATTCCATTATCTATTTAATTATAAAAAATGTGGTGACCAGCAGGAACATAATTTACCCGATAATTTGTTCACAACTCAAATGCTTATAAATTCCAGTCATCATTAAACTTCAAAAAGGAAAAAAAAGACGTCAGCAGACTAGCTCGATTCATGAAGATATTACTAAGGAAAGTGAACGATGTGAATTGATAAAGTGTGCAAGTATATATATATAAGAGAGAGAGATATTTGGATTAATGGGAGTATGCTAATATATACAGTATTCCTTGGAGATAACGAAATAGTTTAGAGTACATAGTGTATAGGTAGAAGAAAAATGTGTTTATTCTTTGTTTACATTTTTTCAAATACTTTAATTTACTTGACTATATATACATAGGAATGCATGAAGAGGCTGAAAGAAAACAAGAGTAGATGATGCAAAGAATTAGGTTGTTCTTTTTTTTTTTTGCTCTTGTCTGTCATAAACTAACCAAAGTGTATGTGAATGAGAGGTACTATTTATAAAGATTCGAGTGTGTGTGTGCATTGACACAGTTTTAACATATTAATACCCCTTAAAGGGTGAAAGAATTTTGAATTTTGAACAGAACTCTATAACACTATCAACTTTTTTGTTTTCAGTGTCCTTAGATCCATTGTTGAAAAATGACCTGTTTGTGGATTGCTATACCTGCTATACTTTGAAATTACTTAAATATAAAAATTACTACTTTATTTTTACTTGTTAGCTGACATGTTGCTTGTGTCATCTGACTTTACTCATCGATCATGTTTGTCAGCCCATATGTCACTTCCATGAGGAAGCATGTCTGTTATTTAATAATGGCAACTGTGCAATTATTCAATCTACAAAAATTAAGTCTGTGTCTAATTCGATCAATGATTTCTTGACGTGAACTTCCTAGTGGTATTTTACTTGCATTTCGATCCTTTTCCCTCTGTGTGCTATCTCTCGGTAGTCATGGCTACTAAACGGATAATGTGTCCTAGTGAGAAGTCAGAGGGTGAGGCCAAGAACAGTATGCTATATGTTGACTAATGCTACCAATCATGTGGAATGTTTTAGACTTATTTTGTGCTATATTTTGGAATTATTTTTTGTAATGTATTTGTATACATGTAGGTCATATCTGTATTTCTTCTTTTTGAACTTAAAATTCATGTCGCTATTTGTGTTTAACACATTCTCCGGGTCAACATTATTCTCACTGGCTATAGGTGATCTTTCAAAAAGAACAAGGGAGAAACACGTGGACTGAATGTTGTTGACTACACGACTTTGACATACACTGTCTGCAAAGCAGTTTTATGCATCAAGAAAATTATAGTTCAAGCAGCCTCTTCTGTGAATGGGAAATCGTTTCTGTGAATGGGAACTGCTAAAAACTTCAGACGAGTTCCACTTTCATCTAAAAACCAGAAAAACAAGCGATGCTGAGAATTTTGATGAATATGCTGCTGAGCGACAACACTGTGAACACACTTCTTCCACCTCAGTTACCTTGACGACAAGCATCAAGAGTTGATCAAAGACAACTTGATGGTTGCCAGGTGTCTGAAAATATCCTACTTTCTGCTGACATGTTCGACTGCCAGGTTAACATTTCTGTCAATACAATAGAAAAATTAAATACAAGTGAAAGCAGCTTGAATACAAAAACTTAAATGAAGACCTTTGTCACTCAACGCTGCAAATAATGAATGCACTTTAATTTCTTCACTTTCGTCTTTATTCATGAAGCAATTGAACAATTACAATTCTTAGTGGATCATGTAAAGTTCATCAGAATTTTTTTTTTTTTACCAATTATTTTGCAATAAATTTTAGGAACATTCCGGACTCAAGCTCGATGAAAGCTCTTTTAAATTTACTCTTCCTTAAACTTGACTGATATTTTCTTGCTGTATATGTATGCACCTGTAAGCCTGTGAGCGTCACTGTGTGGATGTTGCATACATTAGCTTGAAATAAGAGTGGAAGATTGTCTATTACAATCAGCTCTTAGTTGTATATCTAGGTTTTGGTTATGTTTGTATAATTAGATATATATATCACTGTCTGCCAAGGCCAAAGCTTAGTTTCTTGCTAAGTTTTCCACTGCTAGTCTCAGCGAACCTAAACCATAAGACTAAACCGGAAGCTTTGTACACACCTGCCTGTTTTAGTAGTTATCTAGAGAAAAAAAATGTATGCCAGCAGTCCAGTAATACTAGTTTGTTGTTGGACGGCTTATTTAAATTGTGAGAAATGTTGCATGTCAGTTAATAAAGCTGTTTCCCGAGCCTAGCTTTTTTGAAAAAAGGGTTTTAGTGTAGGTTCTTGCACATGGATGAGAAAAAAACCATCAGGTCCACTTTCTCTTGTAACATAGGAGTGTGTATGAGTGCATGTGTGTGAGCAAGAGAGAGAAAGACAGGACTAGTTCTCAATATACCTTCAACACACACGCAAGCAAACACATGTAAAAATAACCAAAATAACAATAAAAATATTTTTAATTCAGGAGTAAAGTATCCATAACCTGCTGCCATGTTATTTCATGTCAATAGCAACCTCTATGACAAATTGGGCAGAAAAAAAATGTCTTATGCTATTTCACATCAGGCGCACATATACTAGCCAGCTTCTCAAAACATTTCAGTTTTATTTTAAAAAAGCAGGGTTCAAACTGTCAATGTACAAACAGCCATTTAGAAGTAGTTTAAAATACATCGCTAACATAGCATGCACAATTTCTGAATGTTCAGTTCACTATTTTTGCAACCTGTCACATAAATGGTTCACAAACAAACAATTCCTGTATCCCTAAGCCTATAGAAAAAGAAAAAGGTCTGCAAAAAATCATAAAAGCAAACTAAGTAAAAAATAAAAAAAGAGAAACTTCAATTCCCAGTGAACACTTCTTAATTAAAACAGAAAAAACAACAACCTCCCAAATAATATGAATTTTAATGTCATCTGAAGTGTTTCACCAATACAATATGTCACAAACCTGCTGCGCTACATTTTTTTCAATGTTTTTTTTTATATTAAAAGCCTGGAAGGGGACAGGGAAAAGTAACTGGAAAGGGGAGGTGTGAAAGACAGCGATTAATGATGCTGTCAGTGTCAACAGTCTGAGGGTGCCTCAGTGGTAGTGTAACACTGAACCTGTTGAGGTGGGTGTGTATGTATTTCTGTTGATTTTCGGTGTGTTTAATGTTTGAAGAATGTGGAAATTTCTGTATCGGATGAGTGTGATATATTTGTGTATATTTTATGGATATTGTTAAAAATAGTTGAGTTTTGAACTTGCCATTTGTTAAAAGACTGTTTTTTTTTTTGTCTCTCCAGGCTTTTGTGTGTGTGGTTTTTTTTTTACTTTTGTTGTTTGTTCTTCACTTATTCATCATATCCGCCTGGGGTTCGCTGACCAGGGCTGAATTAGAAATAATTTCAGGAAGAGCATCGGTGTCAGTGGAAACTTTGTGATACTTTAAAGTGGATACATTTGTGTTACTTAGAAGTGGAAGCTTTGTGTTATATTCAAGTGGAGACTTGGTGTCATTTTCAGCTGGAGACTTTGTGGGGAATTGAATAGTCGGAAGGAACATTAGATGTTTTGTGATAGTGGAAGCTTTTAGGGCGTTTACTGTGTTTAGTTACTTTGTTAGGGCATACGTTTGATTAGAGTGGTTAAGTAGGGACAAAACATCGTGGGCAGGCCAAGCTAGCACAGTACTGAAAGCTGTTGGATCTGGTTCCTTTTACCATTTTGGTATTTTGAACTCGCTGACTGATACTGTTTCAGGTCTGAATTTAAATTTAGAAAGTTGCTATGTAATGCTTCAAGTTAATATTGATGGCTTGCCACTTTTGAAATCACTAGCGACTCAGTTCAGGCCTATGCTTTGTTGAGTCTCTGGTCTTTTTGTGACTGATCCTTTTGTTATTGGTCTTAAGTGTAGTAAAGAAAAACCAAGTAATGTTCAAGAGTGATCTGCAGAAAGGCTGTCACTGTCACGGAGTAGCTGAGAAAGCATTGTTATCTATATCATTATTTGTGACAGACCAGCTACATCCTTTTTCAAGCAAGTGAAAAGTCACTCAGGTTATTATGGGCATCATGACGAATGTTTGCAAAATAGGTGTCAGGGATGGTAAGGTGACTTTCCATGGTGTAAATGCCCTATTGATCAGTTTGATGAAATGACACATGTATCACACCATACAGGTCTTTATTAAAATTTTTGTCTTTTGGAATGGTTATTTAGTTTCCTCTTGACTACATGCATCTTGTTTGCTTACGTTTAACTAGACTGTTACTTTGGTACTGGATAAGAAGCCCAGTTGTTAAAGGATTTCGGCTTAGTCAACATAACATTCCTATGGTCAGTTTCCACATTCTGGAAATAACATTCTTTTTTACCCTTTCAAAACAGATTCGGCATCTCTCCTGCGTTTGAGCATTGGGGTGGGGGGTGAGTTCTCCCTTGTGCGAGGATTTTAAAAATAATGTTGAACACAGAGCTTTTTACATACAATGTTAGCAGAGCTCAAGGGAAGAAGAGCTTCAATCCCTTTCAGTTGGAAGTCTTTATGTTCGAAGTAGTGGAGGCAGTGGCCACGCGCGGTGAGAGTTTTTTTTAAGTCAATGTCGGATAGTGATACTGAAGGTGATGAGTCACCTGAGTGCAGGGTCTCACTCTCCCTGTGTGACATCCGGAAGTGAGTTCATAGAGCTGGCTTTTGAGAGGTACCTGCGCCTAATAGGGAGGTAGGGCTATCGGGCATGGAGCTAGTAGAGTCTGCCACATGAGGAGGTGGAGAAAGCAGACAGACGAGATGAAAGAGCGGAGAGAATTGATTTGATGAACTCTGTAATGATTTGGAGATTGAGAAAGAAACATATTTGAGATGAAGAATGTGTCAGGCATCGAGGGTGAGGTGGTATGCCTTAAAATCCCTCCCATTGGATGAAAAGGAAGATCTGAAGACGTACCTCTGCCATTTTGAGCGTTGGGTCGAAATACAAAAGTGGGACCTCGGCACCTGGGCGGTGAGACTGGGCACAATGCTAAGGGGGAAGGTCAGCGACCTGTGTGGTAAGACCTTAGCGACAGTGATACTGGGGACTATGAAAAGTTAAAAGTTGTCCTCCTGACGAGAGATTTCGCCTGGCAGCTAAAACGTACCGGCGAAGGACGGGAAAAACACCCAGGGTCCGGATGTACCTGACGGGCAAGACAGCTACGTTTGAAGGCCTGCAGGATTTCTTGCTGTTGGAGCAACTGATAAACAGCGTGCCTCTGGAGCTGGCCACATACATTACAGAAAGAATGCCTAAGAACATTGTATATTTATACTTTTTCAGGACATGCACTTCATTAGGATTTACAATTCTTGAACCAGTGTTCACGTGCAGTCTTTACTGATGATTTCTACGTCCGACACATCGCGAGAGTTTGACCTGTATAAGGGACTTCCGGTCTGGGTAAAACTTCTTTCTGTTGAGTGCTGGAGACGAGAGGGTAGCAAGTACAAGTTGTCCTAATTCAGGTTAGTAGGAAATAACCTTGTATTTTGTTTTCATAGATGCTACTGGCAATTTAGACAGAAACTATTGCAGGGGGCTTCTTTTGTTGACGCACAGTTGTGCTGGAGGACTTCCACTGGGAGTCATTGTTACAACGAGTGAGTCTGGGGAAACAATCAAACATGCATTACATCTCCTCAGTTACCTTGTAGGCAGAAATGGACTGCTAATTATTGTCTTTTTTTTTTTAAGGTGTGTAGTGTGTTTAGTATGTTTAGCTACTTTGTTAGGGCAAATGTTTGATTAGAGCAGCTTTTGGTAGTGGTTTTGGGCCACTCTCCTCGGCGGGGAAAAATCCACCGGAAATGAACCAAGTGATACACAGAGAAAGAAGCTTTACTTTTCCAGGCGGCTTGGTAGAGAACGGTCGACGGAGGTCCGTCTGGTGTTAGACATTAGAAAAAAGGTCCGAGGGACTTAAGATATGATTGTATATGATTGTAAGGAATCTTTTGGTGAATCATGAACTATACCTGACAGTGGAATTTATTGAGAAATTTGGTTTGTGAGGAGAACTTTGACCAGTGAAGCGAAAACGAGTCAGAAAGCTAAGTTGTAAAATAAGATATACTTGTAACTATTCCTTTATGTAGATACATATGTATGCACCTTTTGTTTAATTATATTCTTTTTATTCATATTGAAGTTTGCATATTTTCAGTAATGTGTTGTAATTAGGCGTGTGGGCGCATGCTCGACGAATGCATGCGAAGGAAGTGAACCATTGTGCGCAGGACCCACATTACGTTCTTTACATATGGACCTGCCATTTTTATGACATATGACAGCAGGGCAGAGAGAGCTGCCATCCATGATGTTTTTCCATCATCCGTGTTGTTATGTATTTTTCACGTTCTGCAAGCACCTTGGGGATATCTTTAGGATGCTAAAAATGGCATCTCAAAGACTAATAGACCCTAACTTTTTTTTTTTGATAAAAAAACTTATTTATGCCTCTACTGAAGATGACCTTAATGAAAAATTTTATGAGGCACTTCAGCATGAAAAAGCAAAGAATTATCATACATTTTTAGAATACATGTATGTTAATAATTTGTATATTATTTATTTGTATAATAATAGCAGTGGATGCGCAGCAGTTTCAAAATTTGCTGAGGGTCCACAAAAAAACTGGCCACCGACTATCGCAAGCAGACTGAAAACCTTGCGGACACAAAACGACCCAAAAAGTTTTTCATCGACAACGACGACGAATAAAAAAAGATGACGATGTGTTTTTTTCCAGATGACCCAACAGTGCAAAAAACTTTAGTGTGCCACCCGCAACCTTGTCCGGCTGTGTGGAGTTGAGAGAGGCGGACTGAAAGTGTGTGTGGTGCTCGCTTCGGATCTTGTGTGTCAATCCCAGAGGATTTATGCGTGGTGTTCACTTTGGATCTTGTGTGTTGATCCCAGGAAATATATTTGTGGTATTCGCTTTGGATCCGGTGTGTTCATCCTAGAAAATATAATCTGAGTCGTCGATTAGGTGTGTCTGCAAAGTCAGCACTTACTATTATTAAGTATCGGAACGTGTATGTGGTTCCCTCTAAACGTTTGTGTGTGTGGATAACAGTCAAGTGTTGCCAAGACTACACAACTGTTGGACAAGGGGAAGAGAGGATTTTACCATGACGTTTCATTTTTGGGTGTAACTAAGACTCTTCAAACTATTCAAAAACATACGACAGTTTTGAGTTACAGGCCGCTGCGTGGAAGGTCTACGGACTTTGTATATATTTAGTTAATGTTGATTGATATCAAGTTTTGTTGCCCATGACAAATCTATGTGATTTGTGATTTAAAGAACACAAAAGGGGACGTGCATGTAGTAGTGAGTGAAAGTGTGATCAAAACTGCGTCTCTGACACAAGTTAATTGCCACCACTGGGATTAATAGCTGTAAGATTAATTTTAGCCCATTATGCTGGCAGACCTCTGTATGATTTCCAGTGCTAGCACTCATCTGTGATCCAACTTTTACCACGTCAGCGCATGTAAACCACGCCTCTCTGACTTGCATGTACAACCACACCTCTCTGACTCGCAGCCAGACCCGAACAAACTTAAAAGTTTTGAGAATAGGATATATACCAACTTCACAGCTTTGCTAGTCCGTGTTTATTTTCCAACGCAAAGCAAGGATCCAAGTTTCCTCAGAACGCTCGTCTGTATGGTCAACGAGGCCATAGTGGAGCATTGCAATGGATGTATTATCAACCATCCCTCCCAGCACCAGCACCCGTGCATGACCATGACTTTTGAGGAGGGTGTTGGCTTGTATCTAGAAAACATCTTAGCCAAGATGGACAGCACATTTTTGGCCGGGGAAGTCTTTCCCATCTTAAGAGACCAGCTCCTCGAGGCGCAGGAGCAATTCGTCGCCGAAATACCCGTCATTATATTAAGTGACACAGAGGAAAAAAGCGACGACGATGTTTTTCTCTTTGAGTCACCTCAACCCTCCACTTCCTCGGCGGTGGTGCCACCACCAAAGCGAAAGAGGCGGCTAGGGCGAGAAGAAGAAGAAGAGGGCGTAAAGACCAAAAAAGTCAGAAGAAAGCTGTTTTTCCCCCTCCTCATCCTCCGACGACCGAACGAACAAGAAGAGTTTGATGGACTTACTCAAGACCAAATAGAAAAGATGTTTGAGGAACCTTTCGACGCCTAGCCTCCCCCTCTTTCGCCTTTTTTTTTTTTTCTTGGCAATCGATTTAGCCTCACCTCCACGTGGTGACTGCTGGACAAAGGCTCACTTTTGAAATATTCTGATGCAGGATTATTTTTGGAGTGAGCTTTTGACGAAGAAGGCTAAAAGAAAACCCCTCCAAACCAACACTAGTCTCTCTCTCTCTTGGGGAAAAAACATACACGAGAGCCATACAAGCAAAAAGAGGTGGTCGGGTAAAAATAAGCAGATCTCTGCAACTAGGATTCAACAAGACACAGCTTACAAAAGCGTCCTCACATACCAACGCTTAGGAAAAATTACACGTGTGCAGTGTGTGTGTGTGTGTAAAACAAAGAGTGGTTGGGGTGGGTGGGAAATGGTACCATGCTGGTAGTAGCGGACGTTCATTCTGTAAGATGAATGTTGGCTAATGACGCTGGCTGACCGCTGCGGCTACCCAGCTGACAAGTTTTTTTTTTTTTTTTTTTGTTCAGTTATACTTTACTTGTGAAACTGTACAGGCAAAGTAATTTTTTTTATATTATTATTAAGCAATACATATATCAAACATAAACAATGAACATGTGCACATAAATTCAACAATTTTAAAAATACATCTATCTGTTAGACAAAATCCATAACTGAAGAGGAGAGATAGAGCGGGAAGGAAAAAAAAAAAAAAAAGAAAGAAAGAAAGGTGTCCACTTGGCTAGTGTTAGATTAATATGTTGCACCATGCAATTTACATTAAACAACATAGTCGTGAAATTATATATTTCCAGATGAACTCATAAAATTCTTATAATCAGCCCAGCTTATTATAAATTCATGCAATTTCATATTAACAAGTGCACTAAATTCCTCAATCTTGTATTTTCTATTTAGCTGTAGCATAAAAACTCTTTAAGTCTGGCTGTTTCTTCTCTATTTTACATTTATAGATAAACCACTTTTCTTCTAGTAGTATATTCTCTAACGTCTTATCTATTGGACAGTTTGCTTCATATCCAAATAGTATTACAGATTCATTAAGTGCTAATTTATTATTTTTAGGGCATTTTTCTCTTATTGCTTGTTCTAAGCTCGTCCAAAATAGTTTGGTTGCCTTACAGCGCCAAAATAAATGTTCAATTGTCTCCCTTTCCTTGCCACAGAAAGTACATTTATTATTAACTTCTAACCCCATATATTCTGCCAGGGAGTTTGTACCTAGAATTCTGTGTGTAATTCTGCACTGAAACCATCTCAGTTTAATATCTTCTATTCCTTGAACCTTTGAAAATATTATTTTCCAGGGTAATTGAACCCCCATTTTATTTTCCCATTTTTCACAACATTTGGGCCTGATTGTACTTTCTGTCAATATTTCGTAATAATATTTGGAACCTTTCTTTATAGAATTAATTAGTTTAATAGCTTTTGAAGTTTCTTGTGCAGTACCCAGCTGACAAGTTAATCACCGCCACTACGGTGATGAGCGGCATGATTAATTTTGACCCATGATGCTGGCAGACCTCTGTGGCTACCCCAGATG
The DNA here is from genome assembly GCF_003073045.1 of Pomacea canaliculata. Lineage (NCBI taxonomy): Eukaryota > Metazoa > Mollusca > Gastropoda > Architaenioglossa > Ampullariidae > Pomacea > Pomacea canaliculata. The sequence continues at coordinate 21,663,762 of NC_037595.1, read as the reverse complement.
ACCAGTGAATCGCCGCCACTATGCAAATGACCTCTGTATGATTTCTCGCTAGCTCTGTGCTTCAGACCCGTCAATCACAACGCACGTGAAGCTGCCTTTTGGCGAACTACCAATCACCTCGTCTTTAGCATCTTTTTAGTCCCTTAGACTCCCTCGAGCTTTTCATTCGAGCAGCAAAACACGTACATTGAACACGTCGTCCTCTCTCTCTCACCAACGATGGAAATCGTAAGTTGACGACTGTTCGTTTATTTTTTAAATATATATAATTTTTTTTTAAAACCGAGTATGCATCACGGATTTTTTTTTTCTCTTTTTTTTTTTCAGAAATGTCCTTTGTGCGGTTTACAATTTACGGCGGTCAAGAACCTAAATCGGCATATGAAAGCCATACACGAAAAGATAAAAGGTTTTCCATGTTCTTTGTGTTTTCGAACCTTTTCGCGCAAAGAGCATCTTGGCCGCCATGAAAAGGTTCATCTCCGTCAGCCTTCGACTGCTTTGATGGCTCCTCCTCCTAAAAAGCAAAAAACCCAGGCGCAGGGTCGGTTAGAAGAAGATGAGCTTTTATCACAGTTACCCCCTGATGTTGAAGAAGTGTATTGCAAAAACTGGAGCGCAGTCAAAACACATAAACGGTACGGGAAACATCAGTCGGTATTTACGTTCTTTTGGACTCCCAATGCCACTCCTCTATGGAGACAATGTCTCGTTGATCTTTTTGATTCTCAAAAGAAGCGTTTTAAAATTAATTTTTCCCACTCCTTTTTGTTAAAAAATAAAACTTCTAATGAGTTGTCATTTTTTCATGCCTCTGCCAACAACCACAGAGCGCTAGAAAGACCCCGTCTGATTTCCAATAAACAAGATTTTTTGGACTTTATACATCAAGTTCAAGACCACGACGCGTTGGAGCACGCCCAAAACGAACGTCCCGACAGTAAGGTGGCGGTGGAGGCCATCATGTCCACCTCCTTTTATGTCAACCCCATCGACGACTTTCCTATCGGTTGTTGTACAGAGGATGCTTTACCCGAATACATACAAAATAACGCAAGCCTGCATAAACTTCAAACAGACGAACACTACGGGCAGGCGTACCGTGACAATCTTTGTTTTTTTAGAGCCCTCGCATTACACCGTGGCGCCAACGTGCATTCGTTACAGACCCCTGCGCAAGAATTGTTTAACCAATGGTCCGCGTCTGCTTCTTTTTCTGACTTTCCAGGAGTGACCCTGCTAGATCTGCCGAGTTTAGAAGATAAATTTAAAGTAAATGTCGATGTTTTTCAGTTTGATGAAAGTCAGTCTCCTCCCGTTCTCATCCCCCTCCAGCGGAGCGCGTACAAGTATACAGACGTTCTCCGTCTTTTACATTACAAGCAACATTTCATGCACATCATCGACATGCTCACGCACGCGTTTAAATGTCCCAAGTGCGGAAAACTTTGGAAAAAAAAAATTGGATGATGGAGCGACACGAAAAGACATGTCAGGGGGATAAGGTCAAAGAGACGTATCAAGGCGGTGTCTATTAGGGTACACCCTCCGTCCTGGAAAGTTTACAATCGCACGGCTTTTCGGTCGACGCGTCGTTTGTTTTTCCGTATATGGCCACCTTTGATTTCGAAGTTTATTTTGATTGCTCTAGTCTTCCCTAAACCCCACAGCAACAACACGCGGTACACAGCACAACACGTTCCCCTGTCGGTGTCGGTAGCCAGTAACGTTCCGGATTTTGAGTCGCCGGTTTGCTTCGTCAGCGACGGCGACTCTCAACACTTGATCGATCGCATGGTCGATCATCTAGAAAAAATCTCGGACCGGTCTTATCTTTAATTATGCGAGCGGTTTAATGACGTACTTACAGAACTAGATGCTGTCGAACAACAAAAAAACAACTCCCCTGATTTTCTGATGTGGTACAACAACCTCGACGTTGTGCCTTTTCTGCAAGCGCTCGACAGCCAGATCACGTTCTACGCTACTCTCGGTGTAGACATGGTGAAAGACGCTATTTCGGCTCCCATCATCAAACTGTGCTATCTCTTCAAAACTTCCGACGTCTACTTTTCGCTGTTTAACAACAAAACCAAAGACATCCACTCGCTGCTTCGCGACAACATCACAGGGGGTCCCTCCATCATTTTTCACCGCAATCACGAAAAATCTCAGACATGCATACGCAACAACCTCAGCAAACCCGTTCAAAGCATAGAGGGCTTCGATGCCAATGCCTTGTATCTCTGGGCCTTATGTCAGAACATGCCAACGGAACACCCCATCATCCGGAAAAAAGACAATAATTTCAAGGGTGAAAAAAGAGACGTGTACGGACAAAAGTGTCGCGAGTGGTTGGAGTGGGTTATGTTTTCATTCACATTCAGCATAAATTCAATTCCAAAAAAAAACAGTTAGGGAAAAGGCGAATTCGCGTCGATGGGTGGGATTCGGAAACGCAGACCGTCTATCAGTTTCACGGCTGTCTTTTTCACGGACACGAAAACTGCTCCCTCACGCGCGGTCACGTCATCAACCCGTTTAACAAAAAGCCACTCGTCGAGTTGCGGGAAAAAACGCGCTAGATCACCGCGTACTTACAAAACGTCGTCGGTGTTGCTGTGCAGGAAATGTGGGAGTGCGATTGGGAAAGACAAAAAAAGACCAACCCCCAAATCTCCACCGTTATACGCTGCAAAAAGCTCCCCTCCTACAGTTCCAAACGATATCCCACCGAAAACGACATTTTAGCTGCCGTAAGAGACATAACGCTGTTTGGCCTGGTGCAGTGCGATCTTCACGTCCCCGAGGCTTTGCGCGAGCGGTTTAGCGAGATGACGCCCATCTTCAAAAACATTCACGTCACGCGCTCCGACATTGGTCCTTTCATGCGAGCGTACGCGGAAAACTATAAACTGTTGACCAGATCCACAAAAACTTTCATCGGCAGCTATGTCGGAAACAAAGTTTTACTAGCGACTCCTTTGTTGAAATGGTATCTTGAAAATGGGCTCAAAGTCACTGCCATTTACCTGGTGATAGAATACCAGCCCAAACCTTGCTTTAGGGCTTTTGGCGACATGGTCACCAGCGCGCGACGCCAAGGAGACAGCGATTTATTGATAAAGTTTTGTTGCCCATGACAAATCTATGTGATTTGTGATTTAAAGAACACAAAAGGGGACGTGCATGTAGTAGTGAGTGAAAGTGTGATCAAAACTGCGTCTCTGACACAAGTTAATTGCCACTACTGGGACTAATAGCTGTAAGATTAGTTTTAGCCCATTATGCTGGCAGATCTCTGTATGATTTCCAGTGCTAGCACTCATCTGTGATCCAACTTTTACCACGTCAGCGCATGTAAACCACGCCTCTCTGACTTGCATGTACAACCACACCTCTCTGACTCGCAGCCAGACCCGAACAAACTTAAAAGTTTTGAGAATAGGATATATACCAACTTCCTAGCTTTGCTAGTCCGTGTTTATTTTCCAACGCAAAGCAAGGATCCAAGTTTCCTCAGAACGCTCGTCTGTATGGTCAACGAGGCCATAGTGGAAGCATTGCAATGGATGTATTATCAACCATCCCTCCCAGCACCAGCACCCGTGCATGACCATGACTTTTGAGGAGGGTGTTGGCTTGTATCTAGAAAACATCTTAGCCAAGATGGACAGCACATTTTTGGCCGGGGAAGTCTTTCCCATCTTAAGAGACCAGCTCCTCGAGGCGCAGGAGCAATTCGTCGCCGAAATACCCGTCATTGTATTAAGTGACACAGAGGAAAAAAGCGACCACGATGTTTTTCTCTTTGAGTCGCCTTACGGCGTCGTCATGTCAAAGCGATACACGAGAAGTCAAAAGGTCTTCTTTGCTGTAGACATTTACTTGGAAACAATTTTAGCGAAGATGGACAACAAATTTTTGGCTAAAAATGTGTTTCCCTTTCTTAGAGATCAGCTCCTCGAATCACAGAAACAAAAAGCTGTTTACCTTCTCCTCCTCCTCCGAAGAGTTCGATGGTCTCGATCAAGACCAATTACAACAGATTTTCGAATGCTGTGACAGGATGTAGAACTCGTGGTCAGTGAGGCTAGGCGTCCTCCTGAAGGGGAAAGGGCTGGACGTGTACGTAAGCCTTAAGCGGCGGGCACACGAGAAGCCAAAAGCACAAAACTTCTCCGTAGCGACCCTGCTTTTCCTGCTTGCCGTGTGACCAACACTGCAAGCTATCCCCAAACGGCTTAGTAACCCTGCTTGGCTTAAGCTTGCGGCCTGCTTCGCGCTGTAGAACCTGTTCTACTTTTCCACGCGTGCTTCAAGTTGTAGATCATGGCTGTGAAAACAACAGCGCCTCTGGCAAACCTCAGCGAGGACCAGACCATTCATTTAACAGAACTAATCAACTCCCATAGTGAGTTATGGGACTCGAGATGGCCTAAATATAGGCACAAACAATTTAAAAGCGGATTGGCTGGTCATACACATGAACGCTGTTTCGAAGCATGAACGAAGCACTGTGCGAGAGTCGCGTCCCTTGTTCACTACAATGTTCGGTAGCGTCCCTTGTTCACTACAATGTCGGACACACTGGATGTTAGTGTGCTATGGCTGGCTATTAAAATAAAGGAAAAGAAAAGAAAGGAGAGACAAAGAAAGTGGTGGATCAGACAATGGATCCAGCGAAGGATGGACCATGGTGCTTACTATGCTCTGATGCAGGAGATGGCCGCCGATGACGGGGAATCTACCGCAAATTTGTGTGCATGGATTATCATCACTTCGAATTTCTGCTGTCACGAATTGAACCGCACATCAGAAGACAAAACACCAATATGCGAAAATGCATAACGCCTGGAGAAAGGCTTGCTGTGACGTTAAGGTTTTTAGCCACAGGTGGGACATTGTTACCTAATATTTATCAAATAGATTATATATGTTAGATGAAGTATTCCCGCATGTTAATATTGAACAGTACAAGCCCTGATGACAGATTGTAAATTTCTTTGCTATATTGTGTATAACACGTCATAATTAAATGGCACATATGACAAAAATCCAGAGATTTAGTCATAACAAAATTTGTCTTAATGTGTTTTTCCACACTTTTTTCCAGTAGACAGCTACCATTCTTTATCTTTTTTATATAGGCTTGAAAGAACAACAGTGGGAAAGATTATCCCTGAAACATGCAAAGCAATAACTGCAGCTCTTAAAAATCAATATTTGAAGGTAGGTTTGGTTGCTATAGGTTTTCACTGAACAGCATCTAGTGAACACTGGGAAGAATGAAAATGTGTTATACTTTTTGACATTAAAACTCACAAGTACTAATCCTAGTTTTACTCTATTGACAGTCATCAGGGGTTAATATTCTGTATAGCATGTGCATGTTTATATGATGTTTTAGTCTGTTTCTGTTGGGTGCTTCATCAGTAATTCTATTTAAAGAACTGATTTTTTTAAAAGTAGGAGCCCATCAGTTGTACTCACTTCAGCAGGAAAATAAATCACCAAGTGACACTGCACCAGGAACATGTCTGAATGATAAAACGCCTCTTTATCAAGTCAAATCATTTGCAGTTGCACCATTACTTTTTGTAATACGTTATGCCTAACACGACGAGGACGCCGGTGACTATGACAAACTGAAGAGCACAGTGCATGTGGGTGCTGAGTCCCCTTTTTTCTTTTAAACTGTTGTTTTCTCTTGTGTGTGCACAAGAAAGTTTTTTTTCTTAATCTTTTTTTTAAAATGTGGGTGTGCAGGTGTGTAAAATGTTATTAGTATTATTTTGTGTGTATGATAAATTTGTTTCTGAGTTAAAATTCTGCAATTAAAATTGCCGTCAGATAACTGCACATCTGATAGTGTAAAGGAGATAATCTATAATATAGATGGTAAGTACAGGCAGTAAAGTTTTATACTTTTTTGAGTACAGTTAGAAAATATCAGCAGTTCGATGCAAATACTGACTGTATGCAATTAGTGTCATTGAGAGCCACAGCACTGCCGCTGTTTCGGTGCCTTCAACAAATGTTAGCAATTCTGTGGTCTCGACAAGTTACAGCGTTCCTGTGACTTTCACTACTTCCACTGCTCCAGTAGCTTCCACAACTTCCACTGCAGAATGTCAGAATCACACTGTTGTTGCGCGAGAATCTCATAAGCAGAGTCAAAACAACAATGATAGCGAAACCAGTGTGGATAATGTTTAAATAGATAGCGAAAATAACCTATGGTGAGCAGGTAACTGAACTCATTGTTCAGCATGGCCCACACCAGGTACATGATTATAATTTTCCTAAAAATGAAAACTAGAGGAGGTTCTCTACAGTCCACTACAAAAGGAAACTGGCTAATAGGGAAGAGGTGCAACGCCAGTGGTTAGTTTATTCAAAGTTCAATGATGCAGTATTTTGTTTTTGCTGCAAGTAATTCAGCAAAAAGTCTGACAGCTCATCTCTGCAGAAAGTTGGATCAAAGGACTGGAAAAAATTACGACCACACTGTCTTCACATGAGAAAAGTGTAGCACATTTAGAAAACCACCAGACATGGAGAGAACTTGAGCTATGATTACCACATAGTAAAACCATTGATGGTGTCAACCAACACAAGATTAAGAAGTCTACTGGCGCCAAATACTGGAACGACTGATAGCTTTGGTGAGGATACTAGCAATGCAGAAACTTGCTCTCCGTGGTGCAAATGACAACATTCATAGTGCAGGAAATGGCAATTTCTTGAAGTTTGTCGAATATCTAGCACTTTTTGACCCTGTGATGAACATTTGTGGAGAATAAAGACAATGAAAAAATTATACACTATCTTGGAACAGATATACAGAATGAATTAATACAGCTGCTGGCAAATGCAATAAAGCAGAAAATTTTAACAGCTGCTAGTCACGCTAAATATTGTTCTGTCATCTTGGACTGCACACCACCACATTCACTTTTTTGTGAGGTAGGGGGGGGGCGCAGAATTTTTCTTCCGCATAGGGTGCAACACACCCTAGCGCCGGACCTGTGTGTGAACACATTTTGTTTTGTTTTCTTTGCCACCACCGGGACACCGGTGCTGAACGAGAGTGTCGCGGGAGTCAGAGGTTGATGTGGCCGACCGTGAGAAAGAAGAACGGAAGATGTCATAGGTACCCGCGGTTGGATGTAGTCACTTTAGTTAAAGATCAATAGCGGCAGGACAAGTTCGTTGTAGTCAGAGGGACCACGTGCTCTAGTGGTATATAGGCTAGGACAGAGCGGTAGCCGGGGCATTCTTTTTATAGTACTGCAGCAATGACAACAATGGCCAGTCACATGTGTAATGACACTGGTGCCAGCAATTCTCCAAACTGTCATCAATATCGTCGACGAGGCCATAGTGGAATACTGTAACGGGTGCATCATCAATCAACCATCGCAGCATCAACAACCGTGCACATCCATCACGTTTGAGGAGGTGGTAGACATTTACTTGGAAACAATTTTAGCGAAGATGGACAACAAATTTTTGGCTGGGGAGGTGTTTCCGTTTATAAGAGACCAGCTCCTCAAGGCTGAAAAGCAACTCGCTGCCCAGTCAACAACCGTCATCGTTTTAAGTGACGTGGAAGAAGAGAGCGCCGATGACTTTTTTAAATTTGAATCGCTGCAACCTTCTACGTCGTCGCGGCAGTGGCACCACCACAACGAAAGAGGCGGCTAAAGCCAGAGGAGGATGAAGAAAAAACAAAACAATAAAAAAAAAAAGTAAGAAGAAAGCTGTTTTTCTTCTCCTCCTCCTCCGAGCTTGATGGTCCCACTCAAGACCAACTAGAAAAGATTTTTAGTTTTTTTAGCACGTCAATCACGTGAAGCTGCCTTTGGCGAACCACCAATCAGCTTGCCGTTAGCATCATTTTAGTCCCGTATGAGGAATTCTTTTTCCCATCTGAAATATGGGGGGGGGGGGAATTCAGCCAATCGGAGCACACACAAAATATGCAATAAAAGGTCAGTGTGACCCAAACCTTTTCACTGCGATAACTGTACGATTACTAAAATCAGATCAACACAGCGGCGATAAGTCTGGAGATATTACCACTGAACAAACAGTATTTGCAATTTTTAATCTTGGTCAGCTTAGTCTTAATTTTGATAGGATGCTATACTCATTAAGCATAATATAATTAAGTGCACTTGTTAACAACTGAGAGTTCTAGAATCAAATACCATCTGGGGCTACCATAATATAAATATTTTGGGGCCGAGACAATACATTATATTCATGAATATCAAGGTTCTAAATGGCCTTTGCAAAGCACAAAGACTCTGGATTCTACTTTTGTTGCTTCCTTTTGTGGGTCTTGTTTTATCTAGGTGGTGTACAGGCGTCAGCACTCCACTCAGCCTAAATCATCAACTGCTGATGCTCGGAAAGGCTCAAAGAACACTAATTGCCCTGCCATAACATGCCTGACACTTTATCAGACTAACATTTTTGATTCTGGTGGCTTCAAAAGGAAAAGCAGGTAAGGACTAGCGCTCCTTTTGAAAAAGAATTTGCGTGCACAAAACTATAGTAACAACCTATTATATGCGGCTGACATACTTTCTCTAACACTCAAACATAGATACTTCTGTAAAATAATGTTTTGTCATTTTTTTTACTTGTATTTCTGTTTCTCCTTTTATTTAATATGTGGACATTTCTTTTTGTTTTGTGTCATGTTAAACTGTTTTGCATTTCTTTATCTGTTTTTATAGGTCATCTGACAGTCATCAAGCAGATTATCCTGCCCTCGTACAAATAAGTCACTGTCACAACCATGCCATCATTGCAGCCTCAGCTATCAAGCACAGAGATGTGTCTGAAACAACAAAGTTACGTCTAGAACAGCTGATGTTACAGGGCTATGCACCAAGTGCTGCTTTAGAAATGCTGAGGCAGCAATGCTAGTACTTAAAGAAAAAATATTAAACAGAACTAAAGCATTCAATGTACAGCAGTTGCTGGATTTCATTGTACATCACATGGAAGCACACTACGAAAGAAAGAGCATAAACATATCCAATAACATCCTCAGTCAAGTAGACTATCTCGATCTATTCATTCGAGAACCAAAGCACGTTCATTCAACACCTCGACCTCTCTCTAGGCAACCATGGAAATCGTAAGTTGATGACTACGTTTGATTTAAAAAAAAATTTTTTTTTTAAAGGAGCATACACAGATTTTTTTATTTGTCAGATATGCCCTTTGTGCAGATTAGAATTTACGGTGGTCAAGAACCTAAATCGTCATATCAAAGCGATACACGAGAAGATAAAAGGTTTTCCTTGTTCAACGTGTATACAGCACAACACGTTCCCTTGTCCTTGTCAGTAGCCAGTAACGTTCCAGATTTTGAATTGCCGGTTTGTTTCGTCAGCGACGGCGACTCTCAAGACTCCATCGATCGCATGGTCGATCATCTAGAAAAAATTTAGGACCAGTGTTCTCTTTTATTATGCGGGCGATTTAGTGACGTGTTTACAGAGCTAGATGCTGTCGATCAACAACAAAACAACTCGCAGGATAGTATTCAAATTCCCATCGCCGCCCTCAGAGCCATTAATGTCATCAACAACTCGTTAGACGATTTGTCCACTGCAATTAAGAAAATAGTCGATGAAAGGCTTATGAGGAAAAAAAAAACCATTTAAGTTTGTGGTTAAGCGAATCTACTTTTCTCTTTTCGATAACAAAACAAAAGGCATCCACTTGCTGCCTTACGACATCACAGGCGGTCCCTCCATCATTTTTCACCGTCCTCACGAAATATTTCATACATTTATTTGCAACATCAGCAAACCCATACAAAACATAGAGGGCTTCGATGCCAACGCATTGTATCTCTGGGCTTTATGTAAAAATATGCCGACGGAACACCCGATCATCTGTAAAACAGAAAATAATTTCAAAGGGGGGAAAAAAGAGATGTAAACGGTCAAAAGAGTCGCGAGTGGGTCAAGTTTTCTCAGAACGCTCGTCTGTATGGTCAACGAGGCCATAGTGGAGCATTGCAATGGATGTATTATCAACCATCCCTCCCAGCACAAGCACCCGTGCTTGACCATGACTTTTGAGGAGGGTGTCGGCTTTTATCTAGAAAAGATCTTAGCCAAGATGGACAGCAAATTTTTGGCCGGGGAAGTCTTTCCCATCTTAAGAGACCAGCTCCTCGAGGCGCAGGAGCAATTCGTCGCCGAAATACCCGTCATTGTATTAAGTGACACAGAGGAAAAAAGCGACGACGATGTTTTTCTCTTTGAGTCGCCTCAACCCTCCACTTCCTCGGCGGTGGTGCCACCACCAAAGCGAAAGAGGCGGCTAGGGTCAGAAGAAGAAGAAGAGGGCGTAAAGACCAAAAAAGTCAGAAGAAAGCTGTTTTTCCCCTCCTCCTCCGACGAACAAGAAGAGTTTGATGGACTTACTCAAGACCAAATAGAAAAGATGTTTGAGGAACCCTTCAACGCCTAGCCTCCCCCTCTTTCGCCTCTTTTTTTTTTTTTGGCAGTCGATTTAGCCTCACCTCCACTTGGTGACTGCTGGACAAAGGCTCACTTTTGAAATATTCTGATGCAGGATTATTTTTGGAGTGAGCTTTTGACGAAGAAGGCTAAAAGAAAACCTCCAAACCAAACACTAGTCTCTCTCTCTCTTGGGGAAAAAACATACACGAGAGCCATACAAGCAAAAAGGGGTGGTCGGGTAAAAATAAGCAGATCTCTGCAACTAGGATTCAACAAGACACAGCTTACAAAAGCGTCCTCACATACCAACGCTTAGGAAAAATTACACGTGTGCAGTGTGTGTGTGTGTGTAAAACAAAGAGTGGTTGGGGTGGGTGGGAAATGGTACCATGCTGGTAGTAGCGGACGTTCATTCTGTAAGATGAATGTTGGCTAATGACGCTGGCTGACCGCTGCGGCTACCCAGCTGACAAGTTAATCACCGCCACTACGGTGATGAGCGGCATGATTAATTTTGACCCATGATGCTGGCAGACCTCTGTGGCTACCCAGATGACCAGTGAATCGCCGCCACTATGAAAATGACCTCTGTATGATTTCTCGCTAGCTCTGTGCTTCAGACCCGTCAATCACAACGCACGTGAAGCTACCTTTTGGCGAACTACCAATCACCTTGCCTTTAGCATCTTTTTAGTCCCTTAGACTCCCTTGAGCTATTTATTCGAGCAGCAAAACACGTACATTGAACACGTCGTCCTCTCTCTCTCTCACACCAACGATGGAAATCGTAAGTTGACGACTGTTTGTTTATTTTTTAAATATATATATATTTTTTTTTTTAAACCGAGTATGCATCACGGATTTTTTTTTTCTTTTTCTTTTTTCAGAAATGTACTTTGTGCGGTTTACAATTTACGGCGGTCAAGAACCTAAATCGGCATATGAAAGCCATACACGAAAAGATAAAAGGTTTTCCATGTTCTTTGTGTTTTCGAACCTTTTCGCGCAAAGAGCATCTTGGCCGCCATGAAAAGGTTCATCTCCGTCAGCCTTCGACTGCTTTGATGGCTCCTCCTCCTCAGCCTAAAAAGCAAAAAACCCAGGCGCAGGGTCGGTTAGAAGAAGAAGAGCTTTTATCACAGTTACCCCCTGATGTTGAAGAAGTGTATCGCAAAAACTGGAGCGCAGTCAAAACACATAAACGGAACGGGAAACATCAGTCGGTATTTACGTTCTTTTGGACTCCCAATGCCACTCCTCTATGGAGACAACGTCTCGTTGATCTTTTTGATTCTCAAAAGAAGCGTTTTAAAATTAATTTTTCCCACTCCTTTTTGTTAAAAAATAAAACTTCTAATGAGTTGTCATTTTTTCATGCCTCTGCCAACAACCACAGAGCGCTAGAAAGACCCCGTCTGATTTCCAATAAACAAGATTTTTTGGACTTTATACATCAAGTTCAAGACCACGACGCGTTGGAGCACGCCCAAAACGAACGTCCCGACAGTAAGGTGGCGGTGGAGGCCATCATGTCCACCTCCTTTTATGTCAACCCCATCGACGACTTTCCTATCGGTTGTTGTACAGAGGATGCTTTACCCGAATACATACAAAATAACGCAAGCCTGCATAAACTTCAAACAGACGAACACCACGGGCAGGCGTACCGTGACAATCTTTGTTTTTTTAGAGCCCTCGCATTACACCGTGGCGCCAACGTACATTCGTTACAGACCCCCTGCTTGAGAACTGTTTAACCAATGGTCCGCGTCTGCTTCTTTTTCTGACTTTCCAGGAGTGACCCTGCTAGATCTGCCGAGTTTAGAAGATAAATTTAAAGTAAATGTCGATGTTTTTCAGTTTGATGAAAGTCAGTCTCCTCCCGTTCTCGTCCCCCTCCAGCGGAGCGCGTACAAGTATACAGACGTTCTCCGTCTTTTACATTACAAGCAACATTTCATGCACATCATCGACATCGACAAGCTCACGCACGCGTTTAAATGTCCCAAGTGCGGAAAACTTTGGAAAAAAAAAATTGGATGATGGAGCGACACGAAAAGACATGTCAGGGGGATAAGGTCAAAGAGACGTATCAAGGCGGGGTCTATCAGGGTACACCCTCCGTCCCTTGTTCACTACAATGTCGGACACACTGGATATTTTTGTGCTATGGCTGGTATCAAAATAAAGGAAAAGAAAGGAGAGACAAAGAAAGTGGTGGATCAGACCATGGATCCAGCGAAGGATGGAACATGGTGCTTACTATGCTCTGATGCAGGAGATGGCCGCCGATGACGGGGAATCTACCGCAAATTTGTGTGCATGGATTATCATCACTTCGAATTTCTGCGGTCACGAATTGAACCGCACATCAGAAGACAAAACACCAATATGCGCAAATGCATAACGCCTGGAGAAAGGCTTGCTGTGACGTTAAGGTTTTTAGCCACAGGTGGGACATTGTTACCTAATATTTATCAAATAGATTATATATGTTAGATGAAGTATTCCCGCATGTTAATATTGAACAGTACAAGCCCTGACAACATCACAGGCGGTCCCTCCATCATTTTTCACCGTCCTCACGAAATATTTCACACATTTATTTGCAACATCAGCAAACCCATACAAAACATAGAGGGCTTCAATGCCAACGCCTTTTATCTCTGGGCTTTATGTAAAAATATGCTGACGGAACACCCGATCATCCGTAAAACAGAAAATAATTTCAAAGGGGGGGGGGAGGAGAAGAGATGTATACGGTCAAAAGAGTCGCGAGTGGTTAGAGTGGGTCATGTTTTCTAGAAACATTCAGGTTAGACAAATTTTGAGTAATTACAATTTGTTTCTTAAGGTCTGCCTGGAGATCTTGCAAGAGTCGTGTAATGCTTTGCTGTCAGATGATTGCACATCACTATTGTGTGGATTTCTGTAATATTGTAGGCATAAATTCTCCACATGCTGTTAGGCGGAATTTCACAGGATTTGTTGTTGCATAAATCCATCACTTTGTGACAGGCTGTGCTACCAAAAGACGATGTAGCGTCGCTGGGTGGATAGCGGCTGGAGTCTGTGTAGGACTCCTCCTTGCGATGGCGATCTTCTGCTTGAGAGGAAGGTAAGGAGAGCTCTGTCAGAGCCTCAGTGACTAGACAGGAGTGAAAAAAAAAGGGTCTTTATTGCTGCAGGAAACAGATTGTTGGACAGGGGGAAAAAAGAGATGTATACGGTCAAAAGAGTCGCGAGTGGTTAGAGTGGGTCATGTTTTCTAGAAACATTCAGGTTAGACAAATTTTGAGTAATTACAATTTGTTTCTTAAGGTCTGCCTGGAGATCTTGCAAGAGTCGTGTAATGCTTTGCTGTCAGATGATTGCACATCACTATTGTGTGGATTTCTGTAATATTGTAGGCATAAATTCTCCACATGCTGGTAGGCGGAATTTCACAGGATTTGTTGTTGCATAAATCCATCACTTTGTGACAGGCTGTGCTACCAAAAGACGATGTAGCGTCGCTGGGTGGATAGCGGCTGGAGTCTGTGTAGGACTCCTCCTTGCGATGGCGATCTTCTGCTTGAGAGGAAGGTAAGGAGAGCTCTGTCAGAGCCTCAGTGACTAGACAGGTGTGAAAAAAAAAGGGCCTTTATTGCTGCACGAAACAGATTGTTGGACAGGGGGAAAAAAGAGATGTATACGGTCAAAAGAGTCGCGAGTGGTTAGAGTGGGTCATGTTTTCTAGAAACATTCAGGTTAGACAAATTTTGAGTAATTACAATTTGTTTCGTAAGGTCTGCCTGGAGATCTTGCAAGAGTCGTGTAATGCCTTGCTGTCAGATGACTGCACATCACTATTGTGTGGATTTCTGTAATATTGTAGGCATAAATTCTCCACATGCTGGTAGGCGGAATTTCACAGGATTTGTTGTTGCATAAATCCATCACTTTGTGACAGGCTGTGCTACCACAAGCTGATGTGACATCGCTGGATGGATCGCTGCTGGAGTTTGCGGAGGACTCCTTGTGACAGTTGTTGGAGTGGCGTTCTTCTGCTTTAAGGTAAGGTAAGGAGAGCTCTGTCAGAGTCTCAGTGACTAGACAGGTGTGAAAAAAAAAGGGCCTTTATTGCTGTACGAAACAGATTGTTGGACAGGCTGTGTAAAACGCACATTTTTGTCACGAGGAGATGGTTGTACGTGTGAACAGCCAATGTCCGATTATGTAGAGTAGTCTTAGCAACAATCAATTTTGTTTTGAGGTGAATTGGTTTGTGGTGACTATGCTTTATTGATGATTAATTGTTATATTTGATTTTGGTTATGCTATGCATTTAGGCATGTGTACTAATCGTTTTGGCTACCGCATGGATTTTTATTTTGAAAAAAAAATTGTGTCTTAGCAGGCACAATTTTTCCCCGGAGGAAGGGCTGATGAAGAAAATGTATTTTCTACATATTGTCTTTTTTTAAGGTGTAGTGTGTTTACTGTGTTTAGTTACTTTGTAATGTTTGATTAGAGTGGTTAAATTGGTTAATTGGACAAAACATCGTGTGCGGGCCAAGCCGGCACATCTCCCCTGGCTGGCGCGACACCCATCTCGCTGCCGGTGTCCAGTGCCTGTGTCAACTCCATCCGAGCACTTAACGTGGACGGCCGCGCTTGACGTACAGCCAGGGGAGAGAATTGTTCCACGGCCTTTGGTAGTGGTTTTGGGCCACCCTCCTCAGCAGGGGAAAAAAAAACCCACCAAAAAACGAACAAAGTAGGGAGGAGAGAAAGAAGCTTCACTTTTCCAGGCAGTGGGCTAGAGAGTGGCCACGACACAAAGTTCGTCTCGTAACAGACGTTAAAGGGTCCGAGGGACCTTAAGTTTTATCCTCTTCGGTAGTGAGTGTGTGAACTCCAACGTGGGGATTAGCAGGGACCTGCATTTTATTGAACTTAAACTTCACTAGGATCTGGGATCTGTGAGCTCTTACATGCGGATGTGTAATCTGTGGAATACTAAGGACCATCAGCGAGATAAGTGTAATAAGTCATTTAGTAACCAGATGTGTGATGTGTATAAATTTACCCATGTATTTCTGAAATATTCTTTAATTATTATCACAAGCTACAGTGAATTGTTGTAATTAGGTGTGTGGGAGAATGTATGAACGAAAGAGTATCCATTGCGCAGCAGGGCCCACGTCACCGTACTTTACAAGCAGTATATAGTGTGATTTAAAACATTCCTTATTCGCTTGGCACCTTAAGGAGTTTTGTTTTCTGCTTTACCCCGAGACAACGTTTCGGCGAAGGAAGTGGGTATATATGACGTAGATGGTTGCGATAAACTAGGACGATCTAGAACACGTAAGATTAAAATTCCAACAGATCAATGGCTTGGTCGTAATTCGGGGACGAATTCAAATGACACGAGGAATCAAAACACTGCAATGGAAGGAATCGAGAACAATCCAGGCAGTTCTACAAGTGAAATGAGTGGACAAAATGAGAACAAATTCATTGACAACTTTCAGTTTGAAGGTATGCACATAAACATTAAATTTAAAATATTTATATCCATCAACTAGTACATTTAATTAATCAAAGTCGCATATCTCTGAAATGATCTATATTTGCTTCTGGATACATGCACACAAATGGTATCATGTGTATAAACTATCATTTTAAATGTGCTGACGTGTGATCTTATATGTTAAGTTTGCTGCATCGGCTGTTTTAAAATATTTTAATAGCTTCTATTATGACCATGGGGGATTTCAGACACATATGCCTCAGCAACAAATACGTAGACCCAAGCACCTTAGAAACGTCCTTCAAAATAGCACGCGACATCCTCCCAGTCGCAGACACCCTATACTGCAGAGGTATAACCAAACAAAAGATGTGCGCTTTCTGCCACAACAAGCACACGCATACAGCAAACATGCAAGCAACTGTCCACGCTGATGAACAACCTCGCAAACACAAATATCGTCAGCCTACATCCAGCAGGCATTGTTATACATCCAGATGCATTTTGGTTGGCTGCAAGTCCAGGTAGAAAAGTGTACGACCAGTCAAAACCACAAGATCCCTTTGGACTATTAGAAATAAAGTGTCTAAGCATGTCAACAAGAGGCTCACTGGAGGAACTACCTTATTTGGAAAACATTAACGGAAAGCTTCAGCTTAAAAGAAATGACCGTTATTATTATCAAATACAAATGCAGCTGGCTGTAACAGGTCTAGAATGGTGTGACTTTTTTGTGTGGTCCATATATGCTTGCGACCTGGAAACAATACACTTTGATGCAAATTTCTGGAATAGGGTAAAAAAAAAACAAACAGTTGATATGATTTTTTTTACTTATCACCTTTAACAAACATCTGTTTTGCAGGGAATTTAAGAGTTAAGTCAGCCTCCATTAATCAGTACATCAGCTCACTTAGTTTTTATTATATTACATACAGATATATTTTCCTTAAACATTTTCTTGGTATTACTTTTAGACGTATAACCGGTGGCATAATAAAGCCTACATCTCTGTATTGGGATCGTAGGAGGCATTGGGTGCATATCTGGTCACAAGAGGAGGCTTTAGGTTTGTAAGCAGAACAGCTACAGTCCACAACTGATTTAAGATACCACACAAGGTCAAAGGAATCATTTGGTCATCCTTTGGAATGTCATGGAAGGACAATGTTGGACATTTATAGAGCTTAACTGTACACTGAGGTACACAGTAAATTCGATTATCTTTTTAATTTGTAAGAGCCCTCATGCTTGAAGAATGCAACGAGCAAACAGCAAAACCGGAAGTGGCCTAACATACATGCTGGGTGAAGGTCGTATGCATGCATAATTCTACAAAATAGCGGAGTGAGCAGTGGGATGTAGTCACTTCAGTTAAAGATCAATAGCGTCAGGACAAGTTCGTTGTAGTTCAGAGGGACCACGTGCTCCAGTGGTATATAGGCTAGGACAGAGCGGTAGTCGGGGCGTCACATGAGATGTAGGCAGCAAGTCTGTGGGGGCCCGTTCTACGACAACTTATTGCGCTGCTTGCTGGCACCTGCAGTCGGCAACTGGGGATGAAGAGGCGAGGGGGAGAAAGTGAGGAGACAGCGCAGAGGTGGGAGCACATTCCACAGAGAGCGCTAGTGTGTGATATGTACTTTCGCCATTGCCAGAACCATCGACTGGCGTGGGAGTAAATGATCTAGAACCGACGAAAGTGTTGTTTTGTTGTTGAGGAAAGATTGGGGAAGAGAACCGCATCTAACCCTGTTACATTTGTATCGAAGGATGGACTCGCCTCCGGTTGGTTTACTTTGTAGATCGGATGTAGTGCTTGATGTAATGTTTGTTTTTTTTTTCTTTTAAGTTGGCGAGTCGTATTTGGGGGACTGCCAATAAACTTTAATCTTGTGTTCAAACTTTGTGTGCGTATTTTGTGTCCACTGAGGGGCGATTGGCTTCGTTGCTTGCGTTGGAGGCGTGGAAGTTTGTGTGATTGCGAGCGTGTCTGTGAGACAGCGAGTCCCGCGACGCCCGATCGCGCTACGCGACACTTAGACATTGAGCTTTAAATGGAGGCCTTTCTGTCCGTTTTACGATAGACCTTGATTGATGGGGTCACGGAGTTGCGGGAGGGTTAGGACATGTTCCAGCAGTGACGTCGCTCTCTGAGTGATTTTCAGAGAGCAGTAAACAAGTCATCTCTACCGCGGAAAAGTTCATTTTAAAGATTGTTAACTCAAGATTGTTAAATCCAGAACGGACAGAGTGTTCGGATGGAGGAGGCGAGGTGTTTGCCGTCAGTGCAGTCACCTACAAAACCAAAGGCAAGTTAACCGAGTGGTGCTACCAATGCCAGTGTAAAGGAACAGTGCGTGTTCCAGGAGGGCTTCAGACTCCAAGACTGTGAACTGTAAGCCCGGACGTATATATCAACTAGTTATCATCTTAAGTCTGTAACCATTGATCACAGGTGATGATGCCGGGCTGCTTTAAATAGTTATATGTATGTTCAATTTCATATCTACCTAATTTTGCTTTTCTGTTTTAATAATAATTATTCAATATGTACAACTGTCTTGTCAGTTGTGTTTGCGTACGCAGGTGTGTGACTGTTAGTACACGTACGGACGTGTGAACAGGCGAGTGACTGAGTGTGAGGGTGAAAAGGGCGGAGCGAGCCAGCTGAAGTAACCCCTTTCCCCTTGGGCGAGTGAGGCCCTTCTCTTTGCACCGCTTTGTTCCATCACAAATGGGTGCTCGTCACGAGATTGAATGTTTATGTTAGGTGACTATTTTGTTTCCAGGTCTTAAGAAGAGATCGCAAGTGCGAGAGTGTGTTGTCTTGCGTCTTGTCACTGTTTATGAATGACATGTCGCTGTGAACACATTTTAATTGCAGCGACTGCAGGTAACCACACAGACCAAATGCAGCCTCGTAAAAAAAATATGAAAACACGACGGGCGAACGATGGACGCGAGGAGCTATCGTCTGCTACAATTGCAACAAGATAGGACACTACGCAAAAGACTGTAGGAAGGGTCAAGTGGGGACAGTGAACGCTGTCTCCACTGTAGTCGGGCAGAGACCTAACATGACGACAGGTCATGAAAACAGTCAAGAGAGCGCCATTTTGCTCGATTCAGGCTGTGACCTCCCCGCAATGGTGTGCCAGGAGCTCGTGCGTACCGAAAACTTGACAGAGGGAACGGTCCAAGCTAAGTTCGCCGATAGTTCTTTGGCCACTCTCCCACTCGCGTTGAAAAGGTACAAATGTTCAGCTGCAAATGTTTCTTAATGTGGGTCTTTAAACACCAAACAAAATGATCTATGGTGACCTAGGACAGTAACCAATATTGGTGACCACAAAAGTTAGATGCATTAAGTACCGGCTCTGACTCATTCATATGAATGACACCAGACTACCCAGAAAAGCATACAATATGTTATATTATCTACAAGAAAACGGCAAACGTACTTGGGCTTTCTTTGTAAAAGAACTTCTCTGTGTCAATGGCTTTGGATTTGTTGGCTTCAGCAAAGTGTCGGTAACCAGAATGTGTTTTTAAGAACCTTTAAGCAAAGACTTATAGACTGTTTCCAGCAAGAATGGCACAATGATGTATGCACAAGTGAAAGACTTGAGCTATATTCTAGTTTTAAGAGCTAGGTACAACCTGAGAGATGTGTAAATATACTGAGAATACATCGTTTTAGAGAAGCATTTAAGTTTAGATTTGGAATGAAATAAGTACATAAAGAAATTTTTATATGCACTGATTAGGAATTTATTAGGAATACTGCTGATGATGTTTTTTTTTTTTCCTGAAATTGCCTAACCCCCATGAAACAAACCAAAAGGTTTTTTCAATAAAGAATTTGTTCGTTCGTACGTCGAGGTAGATAGCAAATATGTATCAGGAAACATAGAGGCGGCCGTTCTAGAACGATCGACACATGATTTGTTTTGGGATGCTGCTATGTCTTACTAGATACACCAGCAAACCATGTAAACGCAGTCACCAGGGCACAAGCAGCTACGAGGAAGACCGAACCTCTGGAAACCACACAAGCAGCCGGAATTCGACATCACAAGAGATAACAAGAGCTACACAGACAGGACTGAGATGTGACGCTAGCTTAACGAAGCTGAGGGAACTAGCGCTGCTGAACGAAGTGCAGCCGACGAAGCGCGACAAGGTGAAATTCATCTTGAAGAAGGGTATGCTGTACCGACACTTGAAGAAAGAAGAGCAGGTGTACAAACAACTGTGTGTACCGGCGACTAAGCGTCAAGACGTGATGAGGCTCGCCCATGAGGGTTTACTTGGTGAACACATGGGCATATAGCCAAAACTATCGACAGAATCACCGCACATTAAATATTTTGAGACAGTGTAAGAAGCTGTGTTCTGACTGTGGGATGGGAAATTATTATTTGCTTTGATTCTTTTTCTTTAAATTTTATTTATTTCAAAACTGAAATTGTTTATATTTAGTCTGAAAGGCACTGTAGAGTGCAGATGACAAGGTGAGTGGAGGTCAAGAGGGTGAGGTGTGAAGGGAGCCAGTAAAGTATCCCCTTTCCCCTCTGGCTAAATAGCCATCTCTTCTCCACACTCATTTAATCACACTAGGGTTATTGGCTAGTTTACTTTACAGAATGAGTATGCATGATTTATATTACTGGAAAGACCTTTTTTTGTAATATATCATCCTTTGTATACCTGATTAAGTGAAAAGACAAACGTTAGGTACTGTCAGGGAATAACTGTCCACCTTAATGGTGTGACTGTAGCCTGCCCACTGTCCAGCACTCCCACTCTTCAGGACAAAAAATTCATCGACATTGCAACTACTCTATTGGATCTGTCGCCTCTGGATTCTTACTATCATGTTGTAAATGTACATAATGCATGTGACATTGTGGATTTTTATACACTGCTATCTCCAAAATATTCCACAGCGACATTTTGAAGCCAAGTAATAACATTCGTGTAAAAAAAAAAAAAAAAAAATCCCCCTTAAACAACAGGAAAACTGCATAAAAGATAATTTTAGCAACATCAGAAGTTTACAAAACACGCGCTTTCTGCATGTGTGTGCATAGGCATACACATTAACAAGATCATTTCTATTCCCAACAGAAGCAACAAATTGAACAGCAATGATTTAAGGAATGTGGGTGACTTGAGCAAACTGAAAATGTGACTTAAAAAACAAATTCTTCGATTTAAACACCCAGATTAGCTAAGCTGGGCACACCTTAGTGAAAACACAATGATTATTAAAAAAACCCACATACATTAGGTATTGCTCTTCAGAAGAATTTTGCTCCATCTTCATACTGTCAAACAGCATTCTGCATGACAAAACAAACATTATCGCTGTAAAATTTAAAGGAGCTGAACCTATATATTACATATGAGCAAAGACAAAATAATCCATTATCTCCAAATATGTCAAGGCACTATAGAAACTGCAAAATTTAAAACTGATGATAAATTCAATAAATTCGTTTATGTCTTGCAGTCTGGCATTGAAATACATTACTTTATCAAGTCACCCATAAGGGAAAGTGGTGAAAACTAAAAAAATGAAAAGAATGTCTTTGTTCAATATTTTCCACTTAAACCCATGCTAGTAAATTTGTCCACTGGCCATCACAGCAGATGAAAATGATTTAGACTTATGAAAAGCTGTAAAATCGTACTTCCAATTTTTTGGGTTGAAAACTCATGATGGGTAAAGAGTTTTTCATCTGAACAATACATACCTTGTGAACGAGCACAATGTCCTGATGTTCCTGTTAGCACTGGCTTGGGTTCAATCATACTTGTGTTGAATGAAGGCAGCACTTTCATGAATGGTAGTCAGGTCATCATGTCCAATCAATACATACTCCTCTGAGTCATCATCCGTCTAGACCACCGCACACGAACTCTGCACACCAAATAGTATTTGATTTGTTTAGCAATATTTTGAATTGTTAACAATACTTTTGCTCAAAGCAGATGATTTCATAAAACAACCTAAAGTCTCAATGTGCACAACCAGATAAGCAAAAATTTAATAAAGTTGTTCTTAACAGGACATTATCACCCAAACTCCCACCTTTTTATAAGGTAAGCTTGAAAAGAAAATCTTTGGTGTTGAATAATGAATGGGCTTACACTGTCAAAGATTAACTGGTACCTTGACATATGCTGTGTTCATTACAAGCATTCATTTTTTTTCCCTCCATGACTAAACAGTTCTGATCCCTGTATTTGGGAGACTAAAAACATTTGAAAAGGCTTTAGCTCATGATGAGGAATGACATCTTGTAACCATAGCATCACTTGACCTTGCATGGTATACTTCAGAAAAAAATTATTAATACACTAAATGAGAGACTAGGGGTACACAGAGTATCTGACAAGATTAAAGGTTAACATCTGTTGAAGCTAAATGTTGGCGTAAAATGATAAATTAGTTCAGATGCTAAACCCTTGATTACCTGACTGCAGGTCGAGAACCTTGGACTGGTAGTAAACGCCCAGGAAGTAATACAGGACGAATGTATCTCTGCCGCATCATGTGTGTCATCATTGCTTGCTGTTGTCTTTGTGCTAACATGGCGGCAGCAGCATGTGCAGCAGAAACTACCCTGGGCATAGCCGTAGACAAGGGATGGGCCAAACTGGAGGCAACCCTGGCAATGGGAGCTGTTAAGGGAACCACAGGATGAACTGCTGAGGGCTGATAATTTGAAGACATTCCTGGGTGGTGGCTAGTCAGATCTGTATTTGGGGATTTATTCTCAAATCCCTGATCAACATCTTCGGAGTTTGTGCTTGAGCCCCGTTTCTTTCCAAAGCACCTATAATTTCATAACCAGCTGGATCTCTTGAGAAATTTAATGCTGATTTTGTAACTTTCTGATGAACTTCATTTCTGCATCTATCTGACACCATTTCTCTATCTTCATCTTCCCAAACTTTGCAGCTTATGTCCCCATCTAGCACTCTTTGATCATAATCTTCAGGATAAAACATGAAGTCAGTTCCATTTTGCTTAGGTAGCTTTGTCAATCCACGTCTTGCAGCAGCAGCATCATCATTTACTTCAGACTTCACAGGTATTTCTGTGCAGCTGTCTTCTTGGCCTGCATATTGGAAATCCAAACAGGGGAGATGGTGTGCACCAGCGCTGGAAATGGAATCCAATTCCTATGCAAGCACATACAAAAGATATTTTTTGGTTTTAGTACACATGTATTGCGCACACACACACACAGAGCAACATCTATACAAATACACTTATCCTGAAAAAAAGTTTAAGGTACCTTCCAGATATATTCTAAAACTACAGGCAACTATTCTCCCCCCCCATAGCCATACGAAAATGTGAAATTGTTTAAATTCAACAAATCTGTGTTATAAAAGCATATGCATATATGCACTGTTTTGTGACTGCCAGCGATAGCAAACATTGTTTTGAAAATGTTTTAGATTTAAGAATTCTTTATCTTAAACGCATGACAAAAATTATAATAAAACTCCCATTCCTTCTACATTCATTAGTGAGGCATATATACAGATACAATGAATGGAAAATTTTTAAAGGTTTGACCAGGCATATCAAACATCGGGCCGCATGCGGCCTGCTGCCAGCACGAAAGATACTTCAGGTGGGATTTACTCGGTTTGACATGCCTGGGTTTGACAACAATGATTATACATGAAGTTTATCAAAGGATGAAGAGAACATAAATACAATACTTGAAAGAATATAGAAATAGAAAACCCTGCGGCGCTCACATCCCATCGAAGTCACATCTGCCACGCGTGTAACTTTCTCCCGCCACAGTCAAATCACGAGACGTTACCGACTGCTGTGTGATTATCAAACCCACTCATGAAAGAAAACCTCACATCCAAAACAAGAAAACTTGTTGACTGGCTGTTACTTTTTTGGTTCGCAAATGTTTGACTCCATAAAGAAATATCGCCTGATGGAACCTATTTCAGTGAAGTCGACCTGATGTTTAAAAAAAAAAAAAAACCGGTGCCAAACCCGGTGGTGAGAAAGACAAAGAGTAAATATTTGTTTTTAAAAAGTGACTGAAGGAGATCATGAAGAAAAGAACATAGTGGAAAATAAAACGGCGAATTGCTGCTATGTTACCTTCTTTGCCTGCAGTAAAGAAAAAAAGAATCGAAGCCAACACTAACCTCAATGCAAACTCGAAATCTAACGTCCGTCCTGCTGAACCTGTCTGCCACGCTATGCTAATGATGGCGGCTTCCCAGCCTTATATGGCGGTCACCGAGAGCAAAGGTCTATTTTTGGCAGTTCCACATCACGTGACGCTTTCGCAGGCGCCAGCGGCCGAGTAGGGAGCTCGTTCGTTGTCTTCAGTCCCGCGTCCCTGGACAAGGAAGCTGCCTCCCACTAAAGTGAGGTCACTGACACCACCACCCTCCCCAACGTCCTAAAATAGCGATGACCTTTTTTTACCTCCCTGTTTAAAAACGATCCACTGCGCCTTTTTTTAAATCTTCGAGCTGCCCACCGTGGTGCCTGTAAAATGGCGGCTTGACAACGACGACAAAAATGTAATCAAGCATATCACGTTAGATGTTGTCGTCCCGATTCGAAGTTTCAAGGTCGCAAATCATCTACCATCTCCATGACGATGAAATCTGAACTTTAAATATCCTTCTTTGTCGTTGCTATCTATTGCAAAATACTTATTTTTAGAAGATCCAGTTTATCTTTTTAGCAAGTACGCGTGCGCTCACCATAGGTACGCAGGGCTGCTTTGTGGCGAAAGCTGATTTAAATTTTGTAAGTTATTATTGATGTTGAAACATTTTCCTTTCTTCCCTTCGCGGTTCCTTCCACTTAATTACTCCTAATAGATGTTTTGTCTATTAATGTTACTTTGTTCCAAGTATAGTGTAAATCGTTGTCACTAACGTGTGGCCAATCGTATAGCACGCCGGGATGCTTAAAAAAAAAATGCGTCGGTGGCGTGTGCAACTTGCCCCAGGCACGTGGAGCAGACAATGGACCATTGACAAGCACATGTACCTGCTGACGATACACAGTCAGGCTTACAAGCGAATAACATTACCATACTCCTTGTTAAAACGGTTGTAAGGTTTCTAGACCTCATCCCTCCCATAAACATATCGTACCGGTGTGCTCTTCTTTCCTTGTTTTTCTGCATCTGACAACTGTGAGAAGATCGCCATTGCTCGCCGGACGTGGGGTCAATGCCAAGGGAACAAAGTATCCCGTCACTTCTTGAGGCTCGATGGTTATTTCCCCCCTCCTTTAATATTCTGTTGCTTATTTTCCAACCTTGTGCCAACGCCGTAATACCTCCGCCCCTTATATGTTCCAGGCTGTCCAGACGGTTATTATCACCCCTAATATTCTCCTGCTATATTTGTATGTAACCAATACGTCCAAATGGCTACGTAGGGTTGGGCTACGTTGTACAGGAAAACACAAGATGGATTTACTCACGTTGGAGTTACTTTATTCAACTCTTTTCTCGGTTGCAGGCCTGCCTCCTCTCTCTCTCTCAAATCTCAACAGCATCCAAGCCACTGTCTGCCCCGCTACTTATTTCCCTACCCTCAGAACATTCTAGAATGTCGATCCCTCCATCCCCTGCCCCCCTCGCCCTGTCTGGTCATTGTTTCCACCCAAGTTTTCAGGCGGGTGTAACAATAGACCAGTGGCCGGGGGGTGGGCAGTTCAAGGTCGGCTACCCTGAACTCAACCAGCATGGGAAAGGGCCAGTGGTCGCGGTTGGACACAAGGTTGGCTACCTACGGACGCAGCCAGCGTGGGAAATATGGCAGCGTCGCTCGACGCTGACCTTACAACAACAATTACATACTCAGTACACTTCTAGAGTGCTACATGTATTATACTCATTCTGTTAAAATTAACACTCTGTACTTTTAATGCCCACATACATTTACATGTAACTTTCTAGGCCTCAAGAAAACGCGTGCGAATTAAATACCTGTAAGCGTCTGCTAGAGTGACAGGTGAAGTCGAAGTGGGCGTATTTTTGAAATGGTTTTGCCGGTGCAAAGGTGGTGTACCAGCGGTCAGATTTCCCTAACTGCTTCTCTGGCCCTGAGGCAGGGTGGAGATCACAGGCGATAAACCGAGCAATAAAAACGTCTTTCTCAGCCGAGTACTTGGTGTTGGCGGTTAGAAAGCTGAAGTCAAACGTTTTGGAACTGAACATACTGTTAGGGTTAGGGCCGACAATTGAATGTATTCTCCATAAAATGAAGAAAAAAAAAAAAAAGGAGAAAAAGATGAACAGCGGAAATGATACACACACAACTGAATTTTAAAACAAAGTATACATAAAAAATGGAAAATAAAATAATAATACTACAGTATGGACACTAGCCTACATGCACGTCGCACTCAAAACTTAGGTGGAATGCATAGATCGTACATGTCAGTATGGACTACAAGCCAAATATTGATATCCCCGCTAATGAGGAAAGAAAGAAAAGAGACAGAGAGAAAGACAAAAGAGCAATAAAAATAAAGTTTGAAAACTCAGTTGTTTTAATGTTCGTGTCACTTGCGCTATTAATTCTTCTCTCCCTTGTATATTCTAGTTTTGTATGTTTGTGGAGAATATATTCAGTCCTAACCCTGACAGTTTGTTCAGTTGGAAACCGTTTCACTTCTGCTTTCTAAATGCCAACACCAAGTACTCGGCTCAGAAAGACATTGCATTGCTAGGTTAGAGCCTGTGACAGTATGTTCCGATAGAAGTCGTTTCGCCTCATCGCTCAGACCCTACGGCAAGTACAAAGGTTGGGTGAGGAACACGTTTTATTGCCAGGCGAGTCGGCGGTGCCTCCGATCTCTACCCCGCCTTTTGTCCGAGTAGTAATTTGAGACGACTGGACACAATTAGTCAACACAGCCTGTACTCCTACCTTCCCTCGCACGGGCGATACCATATTTGGACTGACAGATGGTGGTTTTCTTTGGTTCCCCAATACGCCCCCCTACCCCCAACGTTCATGTGTATGCGCGCTTGAATTTGATGACTACCCTTAAAAAAAAAAAATTCTTTTTAAGGCACAACACGTCGAACATTTTTTTCGTTATGTTCGGGTTAAGTTAATTTTAAAATATTAATTCCACAAATATAAGCACATAATTACGCTTACTTTTCAAAATATCAGCCTTCAAATATTGGTACTCTCGCCTGCCGCTAGGAGAGCAGAAGAAAAGTACTGGAGAGTTCAGTTGCACAAGTAGTATTTGTACCAGTGAGTCTGGCTCAGCAAACTGATGCACGTCTTCCAGTCAAACCGAACACTGCACTTAAAAAAACTAAACCTTCTCTAGATCAAAATTTAATGGACAAAAATGACGGTTATTGCAGCCTACGTTGTATCATTCTGTTACTAATCTTGCGTATTCGAGTTGAATTTTAATGCCACATGGCGAACCTCGACACAACACACTTTCACTCTCCGACGCTCAAAGACCCTACACGTGTGATTGGGAAAAGGCCCCGACTACACATCTACCCTAAACTACATACTAAGAGAACACGTGACTACTCGCCACTCAATCTGCCTGGTTCTGACGCTATCGCTCTAATACTGAAGCAACTACTGACCACTGCGCAATTCCACTACTGCTCCATCGTACACCCCCCCCCTCTACCCCGGGCCCCGATCGCCTGCATCAGTCTGGTTCTCACATTCCGCACAGGTCTTTCAATTAACACCCGCACCTGTGAAGTGGTGACTGCGCTATTATCTCTAACTTCGCCTGCGACCCCGGGGCCGTGACCGTGTCGTCAATCAAGGGGGACTGTCGTCCGTTCCCCCCCCCCGCCCCATCGGCGATCACTCGTCACCCACCTATTGTTTCAACTTGCTCCCACGCCGCCCGTCCATTGTTACACTGGTGTTACTTGTAACCCAAATCAGTGTATAAGTCGTGAATGTTGCATATGTGCTGCCTGACCTTTATCATTTTTTTTTTAAAAAAAAAACAGCATAGTTAGCTGTAAGAGCTCGTTGGCACTGTTGTAGGAAAATCTTTCTGGTTTTACTTTTAGTCCAAGACTTGTCTGTACTGTGTAAGTGATTGGATAAAGAACGATTTTGAACTGTTTCTTGAGTATGGTGTGAGAACGTTTCAACAATGCTGAGTATATACAGATCTCGGAACAAAGTTAATCCACTTGTTCTTAAATAAGTACAAACTCCGTTTAAATGTTGATGAGAACATTACAGCAACAGAACATTGTGCCCTGGCCGTTTTCTTTCACCGACGATGGTATCTTCTCTCTTGCAATACAGATTTTATTTTTAGAAATGGTTCCTTTTAGTCTGTTTTCCCGGCATTCCCAGGTGATTAAGAAAAAAAAACGTGAATATAATATTTTCGCGCCTTTTTGTCATAAAATACCGGAGTATTTGTGATACTATATGTTCCATTTTCAGCGATTTTTGCACAGCGTTCGTGTTGTCCTTTCAACGCAGTATACTAAGGTTGGCCTGAGTTACGATAAATTATTAAAGATGTATTCGCCGTTGGTTAAAATTCATGACACGAACATTAATGTAAGCTCATCTCCTTAACCCTACAATAAAAGTCATCATACCAGTTCGCTAGTGAACCCTCATAGCGATGCAAACATGTCGCGGGAACCACACACACAGATCTGTCGCTTTAACACGAATAAAAATTGTTATAGCAACAATAATTATGATAGAAATGATTAACACAAACCGTGCTTTTGGAGACAACAAAGTAACGTATTTGACTTACTGTCCATTTAAGCTGCTGCATTTATTGACAGTCGTTATCTCTCTGAACTGCTTGTACACAAATTCTCCGAGTTAACTTTTTTTGTAACCAGGCTTCTAGCGGAGTAAGCTTCCGGTTTAGCCATTAAGACGAAGACAAAAACAGTCACCGTACTGATGGAGGTACAAGAGATCAAGTCTGTTGTTACAGTTTATTGGCTCTAAATCACATCTGCTTTATCCTGCTTCTCAAATATTAACACTCCATCTGGTTTCTTGTTTATCAAACATACATTTTCTTTAAATTAAGACTGGATTAGGGTCTCCTGCCTGGGACGTTTTCCTACCAAGACAACTTATTCGTAAACATGTCAGCAATAAGTCAATTTGATGTGATATTTACCCAGGACAGATACTTCGCCTAATATACCCGCCAACCCCAGTATATATGTAAATAATCAGCTGTCACTACTCGCTGCCATTTGATCTCGATGCCGTCAATTGTCAAACATCACGGTCACCACACATCATACTTGGCATCAGCAGTGAAATTCTCACATGTTAAAATCTTTAATGAGATTGAGGGAAGGGGCAGCAGGCACCACTAAGTTCCTTATCTGTGATCAGTGCTGGTTCTGCAACCTGATCTTAGTTTTGTTTAATTGTGCTCGACATTTTGAAGAAAATGGTCCTTGCAAGATCACAGTTGAAATTCTAATTACTTGCTAGTCCAAGTTATATATATATAAACAGTAATTAGCAATTTTAAGAAGTTTGGAGACTGATTTCCTTTTTTTTTTTATAAGTTTCCAATGGGTTAACATTTTTCATTATACTGTACTCTGATGTTACTCAACTAGAAACAGACCAGTCGCTGTAAACCTCGGTATGAGGAGAAAACTGAGTATGGAAAAAAAAAAAAGGCAAAGATTTGTTTTAAAATTGCGTTTGTAGAGTCAAGATGCACACCACACGCCATGTGACACTCCATTGCAACAAAACGTTTAATTTGCTATGTTGCTATTTATTTTAATCTTCATTCTGCAAGGTAAAAACAAAAAAATTACCAAAAGCAATGCATGACCTAAGCAAATAACAGTTGGCAGTTAACTTCACACTCCTGCTAGGACCTCTCGTCCCTCAATGTGTCTACATCTGTGTTTGTGCCCAGTTATGAAGAATGCTTTCTGCCTATACCAATGAGACAGAACCTTCTGACCACTCATCATCCAGTTTCCACAATCAGTCTTTGTCGTTGGGACCCTAAGCCAGCCACCATTCATTCTTCTACTTACCTTGCTTCTCCATCCACCTTGAGTTTAACCCCCTTTGTATAAATCTCACGTTCTGGCCAAAAAACTGTCCATGAAAATGCAAATTTTATATCAGTATCAAGTATTCCTCACCTATGTTCAGAACAAGGTCAAAATACTAATTCTGAAGAAAGCAAGTCGCGACTCCGGAACTTCCCTACAGCTTGCAGCTTTGAAGATGCATGTATTTCGTACACCTTAATGAACCTGTGTTTCGTTCCTGTCGCCATTAGAAGTACTGTATTTTTAGTTGTGAACACGCGGTTTTACCGTTCAAGCACAATGTTTAGACATCACCACAACTTTTAATGTTTAATGGGTTTCGACATCAAATAAATGTCTTTAAAAAAAGTGCTAAATTCTTGAAAGTGATTGGTGTGACCAGTACAAGACATTACTTTCCCAAATCTAGGTGAAGTTTTGATACGGTCTCATGTTTTCGACACAGGTTCATCCTCACCATGCAGAGATTTGAAACAAGGGCGCGCAAGCACACACACACACAGTGGTCTGAATTGAAATCGATCTGATCTGGAAACAAATTGTTCCTTCAGACTTTTAAAATGAATGAGGTAGGGAGGGCAGGCAGGTGCCTTGTACATTCCACTTTAAAACTGAACACGACACGAATTAAAACCCAAACTTTTATTGACTTACCTTTTCTCAAGCTGGTCACATAAAAAAAAGCAATAAAATGTAATTAACTGTACGGACCTGTTGTCTCTATGGCTAATACTCATTTCTACACCGCCTCAATGTTTCAAGAGCAATCAATGCGGTGAATCGTCACAACCACATTTAACAGCTGACATAAATGTGCTTCCATCACCAACACGGTTATTCAGTTCTAACTAAACTGAAAATAAGGGCCTTGTACGAAAATTTTAATAACACTGAAAAACAATTCGAGGATGTCTTCATGATGTGCAGACTACACTAACAACAGTTCGGGTGCAACAAGATCAATAATTTGAAAATGATCTTTCATCACTGTTGTGATGTCTGTCAGTGTCTAGAACTGAGGCCTCATAAGAAAACTTCAGTCCTTATCTTGTGATTTCTTTTTAAGAGTGCGAACGACTTGCTTTCTTCTTCATCAAGTCAGAAATGTAGGATCTGAACAGGCCCTTCTCAAGACAAGCTGTAAAAGCATTAGATTATGCAAATTTTTTTTGCTTTTGTTGTTGCTGTTGCTGTGAAGCATACTTTCATTTTTTTTCCCCCAACCACATTATGCTAATATCCATTTTACCACATCAATATTCATGAGCTCTGAAGAACAGCAGCACCGTTGTTTCCTGAAATATCCTAATCTGCAAACCACATTTTATGGTAAGCTGGATGGAACAAAAGTCAGTACAAGTGTTTAACAAAGCCAATCTCTATCAATACTAAATGGCAACAGATACCAAATCCTGCACCCAGTTTTTTTTTAATATATCTCTTATTGAAGCCCTTTCGCCCTTAGAGAATAGCACTCCTCAGCTCGCAGTCGTCAGTGCGAGTTCATGATCTCGCCTTCCTGTGTGTACTGGTAGCAACACCAGAGCTCACTTGGTGGAACTTCCAACCTCATGACACCCCTGTCCATATGATAGTAACAAAATGTTCGTTCCTGTAATAATATCTATTGTGCAACAAATTTATGGTTCTAAATCGACGTATATCTTGCAACAGTTCTCTCGCTGCCAACTGTTATTTCAGAATAAATGATGCATCACGCGTCTTTTTCACTAATTTTCTCCAGCCCTGGAAAAGTCTGAGCTTACACTGTAAGCGGTTGTTTTGCTCGTCACAGTGACACTGATGTTTTCACTATTACCCACGATGTAATACTGGAAACCAGTTGACTAAACACGTGTCACTTATGTGAAATCCTGGTATGAAGTTGACCGCATATTGTTGACTTTGCTGTCAGTACCACGTTATCTCTTCATACAGCTTGCAACCACAAATTTCAGTTGTCGAGATTTAGGTACTTAACATCGGAAAGTACATACTACTTTTCTCTTACTGGTGGGGGATCAGTCTAAAGAGCTGTACAGTCCAAAGGGAGAAAAGTCGCCGAGGCGTTGAATGTGCCAGGTGAGCAGCTCAAGCAGGATGGAGGAAAAAACTACAAAGGCACTCACTGTTCTGTGCAAAAAAAAGTATGAGAAAGCAAAAAATGGATGCAGTCACTAGTAATACCCCCACACACGAATGAGAGGGGGGAGGTTGGTCTTTTACATATCACAGCAAGGCAGCCAGTCCTCCCCAACCCCCAGAAAAAAAAGGAAACAGCAAACACAACTGCAGAACCATAAGCCTTATCAGCCACCTAAGCAAAGTCATGCTGAAGGTCACATAGAACCACATCAGCAACGCTGCAGAGGAACTGCTAGCAGAAGAGCACAATAAAGTAGATCTTCAACTGTCGCATCCTTATAAAGCATTTTCAGCATCAACAGGACCTCTACAATAACTTAAATGTCTTTAAAAAGGCATTCGTCTGGTATCAAGGGGTATGGAATGTGATGCGAAAATTCAATACCGAAGGTCTCGTTCAAGCCACCGAAGCACTATATAAGGGTACAGTACTGCTGAATAACCAAATAAGACCTTACTTTTGCACCACGGTAGGTGCACGTCAAGGATGTAACCTATCACCAGTGCTGTTTAACATCCAGAAGAACATTATGCTCAAAACCCTCCACAATCATTATACTTCCATGTCAACTGGTGGAAGGTCCATCTGCAAAACGCAGATTGCAGATGACACAGATTTGTTAGCAGACACTAATAAACAACTGCAAGACCTCACCAACAGACTGAGACATTTTGAACACATACAGAATGGAAACCAGCCCTTCCCCTTGTCCACCCCCACCATTTTCCTTCCCAATACCTGTAGGAACGAGAAGGTGGGGGGAGGTGTGCTCAAAACCGGGTCCGCTGGTGAGGTGGCGTTGCGGCCCATTGCTCCTCGAAGAGTAACAATCAACAAACATCGAATGACCATTATCTATAACCCAACAAAACCGTACTTTCTTAAACACCTTATTAATTATACTACAAACACATGCCCAAACACTAAGCTTAACTTAATTATCTAACCTTACTCCCATCGAAAGCGGATATCCTCCTGTCAGCTCGCCGCTCGGCCCTTCTTGGTGTGTTGTCGCTCATCTCTGCTCCTAGATTCCTAGTCCTTATATACAGGGATTACACTATGTCACCATGACCTTAGCTGTCACGTACTGGACCTGGCTGGTCAACTCGCTCTGATACATCCTTGGACACAAGTTTCGGGAAATGATCACTGTTATACAGGCTTGAGTACGAATGATTCTGGTGAAATGACATCATGTATTTGTAACACAACATCAATCAACCACTACCACTTTCGCCGACTACGATACAGATGCCTAATGTCTGTAGCTCTTTTAAACTGTCATCAGCGACATTTTTGAATTTTCTCAATTTCGTCCACCCCTGGACTAGCAGATTAACAAAGTAATGCCTGCATATTTGCACACAGCCAAGCATGTCAACAAAGGAATGAGGAATATGGATGCACTCCATCCCTAGAAGCAGGTGTACATCACGTCGGAAGGCACTAAGAGGATGATTAATATAAAGCAATCAGCTAACAAACTTAGTTTTTACGGTTTACATTTTCATGATTGTTTTTCTTGTGCTGTATCAACTACCATGACCCCTTTCATTTGGAGATAAAGAACTACACTGATACTAGACAAATAGCTGAAAGGGGTCTACAAATCTTGCTTTGCTCTGATACCAACAAAAGACAAATTAGTCCTAGTAAGAGCATACTGCTTCCTGTACATTAAACATGTTTCATATTTGTTTTTTCAATTCTACACAATCTATAAATGTGCACAAAAATATTATGCACCAGCTATCAGATGACACAAATCAGGCAGGTATCTCTACTTCTTGGAAAGCACTCATTATTCACCAACAATCAAAAATTAATAATAATTATTATGTAAAAAGCCACAGCTATGATCTCACGATTACACATCCAAGACCTATTTCAATCACGCATTAAACAAAAATTTCTGGGAAATTGGTTTTATTTGTGCAACGTCACCTTCATTGCAATCCTGACATACACCCAGCCCAACAAACCAGATGATGTAACAGCCCGTTTTCTATTATGGTCCTCTTCTCATGACCATAGCTTCAGACTTTTAAGGTCGATACTTACGATGTAGTACCTGTGTTGCTCAGTCTGTCCGACTTCAAAAGTGGCAGCTTTACGCATGATTGTTACAGTAAAAGCAATGCTCTATTTGCTCGGCTACTTGTTTGCCTCCTTCCTCACACCTCCCTTTAGCTCAGCTCTGTAAAAGTGACCTTTCTCTGACCACCTTTCAGACTTTTTGCACACAGAGTCAGGCATTATCATAAAAAGTGACTGAATGGCGAGAACATTTATATTAGAATATTTTATAGAGCTTTGTGCAAGCAGACAAGCGTACCAACAATGGCTGAAACTGTACTACCACTCCTTAATTAAATTTTCCTATAACAACATTCTGTTAGAGGACGGTATAGTTTCTATGGTTAATAATCCCTTACTAATAAATCCCATTTGTTTTAATGACTGGAGATGTACCAAATGAACTCATCAGCCATACCCAAGCAAAATCCTATACGTAAAAATAAATAAAAAAGCAAGGATTGGTAAGCCAACATAAAATGCTGAGACAGATCTAACACTCATCTTCAACTGAAAAAGTTAGCTATGGGCTTGTTTGTACTGGATTATGAAATTACAGATTCTGATATCAATTTCCTTGGTTTCAAAGCCTCTCTTTTGAAAAGATCACCTTCATTCAACACCTATCTTTTGTGAGGTTGTCAAAAAAGATTTGCTGCATTTATACATTTTTCTTATGTTGTCTTGTATGCATTACAGCATGAATGGCAAAATGTGAATATCTATGTTATGCTTTCTATAGTAGTCTATAAAATCAATCACCATGTATATGAAATTCAGCTTATGATTTAATAGCAACCATTAAACCTCCATATGCTTCTCGAGTGTTTAACCTCTCTCAAGCCACTTGTTTTCTTCCTTTCTCTAATGCAACACATGGTGCAAGTTTGCAGATAGTATTCAAGAATACAATGTCTTGCCTAACATTATTAATTCCGACATTTTATGGTCACAGCTTTAGTCTTTATATTTTTTCCGGTCTTTATATTTTGTTATCGATGGTATTGATAACAGCGAGAAAAACTACTGCAGTGGAATCCACAGATGATAGTAAAGCTGCAAAAGAAAATAGCCCGGTTCCGACAGCCAAATCATATTGGTAACTGTGGTACTTGGCTTTATATATAGCTGAGTACCATTTAATTGATCAACCTGGGATGAAGGTTCCTTTTCACCTGTTGAATGAATATGGCCAATCTTTAAGGACAATCCTGTTAAGAACTTTATCAAACCTGTCAAAAAGAAGGACTACAAATGAGGTCAATAGCACAAAATGTAAAACAAACATTAAAAATTTTCCTGTTTCCATCATTCAGATCTAAACAAATCATACATACAAAGCATCATTGAATAAAGGGCCTAAGTTCTAAAATACAAAATTTCCAATGAAACCAGTGTCATTATTTCAGAAATTCTTGCATATGTATATGAATGGTTCCTAGACTATCAAATTAATAACACCTCAGCAGCTGTGTGTAAGACTTGAAAGGTCATGGGTTCTTTTTTTTTCCCTTTTTTTTTTGCAGTATGAATGATGTAACACCTGCAATAGATTAAAAGACTATAGTTTTCAGAACACTTGCATCATAGCTGAACAACGGAAAGGTTTGTGAATGACTTCAGTAACCACTCATGGCCTTAATAAAGTGCATTTACACAAATAGGCGTACAGTCTTCTCATATTTTCCAGTGCCACCAATAACATAGGATGCGGGCAAAGCAATATTATATGGAAGCTGCACCTCGATCTCAAGTTAATTCATCAGCTGAGTGATTAAAGAAGAAATTCACACAAACATCTCCCATTACAAAACGAGAACTGCGCCAATTTTTAAAAATAAACACTACATTAAGTAATTCAGCTTTAAAAGAAATTTGAAGACAGTGGTTTCCATCCTGACCTTTTCAATAAAGGTTTTCAATGGTGATTAGGTCCTAAGAGCACAGCAACATAGCCATTAAGCCTAACACAACGACAGCAGAAAGGGTCTCTAAATCCACTTGCCAGCCTCAACAGCATCCACAAACATACATGCACATATATATGTGCAACTTCTGCAATTTGAGGCCATCTTTAACAAAAAAAAAGCAAAAAACAAAAACACACACAAAAGAAACCAAAAAACAAAACTGTCAGCATAAATTTGATCCAAATGGCTGTTGCAGAGAAGTTATAGATGGCAGACATGCAGAAATTTAGTGTAGGAAGTGCACTACTGATTTCAGTAGAGCAAATTCTGGATAAAGATTAAAGTCAGCACGTTATAGAGCAACTGATAATGTGGATGTGTTTATTCGTGGCCACATAAAAGTAAGCAAAAATGTGATGACATATCTAACTTAGGAAACAGCCTCGTAGCTAACCAAACCGCATGAAGAAACATGTCTCTCCCACAGAACAGTCAATAAAGCTGTGGCAATCACTTTGTGATGTTAGAAGCATCCTTTACACTTTCACCTTTATTCATCAGGCTGTTGAGTTTCCATAAAAAAAAAAAACAAAAAAAAACCCAGCCAAAATAAATGGTACAAGAAACCACACGTGACTTAATTCACCTTTTCAGTCTTAATTCATTCACAGTACAGTGACTCTATCTATTCCTCTTCATACATCAGCTTGCACAAGAGCTCGACCAGAGTCCACCACCGATGTGGATCGGCTGAAACCCGCTCCAGGTGACCCCATGTCCAGCCCTTTCCTTTCATCTCCCTTTCCACTGTTCTCCTCCAAGTTTCCTTTGGGCAGCCTCGTTTTCTTTGGCCGTCTGGTGTCCAATGTAGGGTGACTCTGGAGAGGTCTGCTGTCTGCTGGCGGAGCACATGTCCAATCCATCGCCAACACCTTTGTTGAACCTGCATGGTGATGGACTCGGTTTCAGTTCTTCTGTGGAGTCCTTCGTTGGTGATGGTATTTGGCTAAAAGATGTTAAGTATGCACCTAAGGCATCTGTTTTGGAAGACGTCAAGCTTGTTACTGATCGTTTTGGTCATCTTCGATGATTCTGAGAAGTAAAGGAGGGGTGCTGATCACGTTTGATTTGAAGATTCTCAGTTTGAACTTCTGACTGATGTTTTTTGCCGTCCATGTGCTCTGAGTGAGACGAAGGCCTGGCTGTTTTTTTCGAGTCGGGCTCCAATCTCCACCTCCGCATCCCCGGTGTTTGACATTTTGGACCCAAGATAGGTGAAACTGTCAACTTCCTCAATCTCTTATGCAGTGGCAAGCCACTTCATATCACTTACGTTTGAGTCAACCAGAAGATGACCAGCCTTACACTTTTCATAAAGATGGTAAACTAGGGCAAAATATTAAAATCTAAAGCATCTGAAGTCAGTCAATATGGGCAACTTTTAGATTTTTCCCTTCAAACACTAACCCTTGTAAAAGATTTCCAACATTTCGAAAGCTCAGCACATTTTCACGTGTCGATTCAGTTATGGTGAACAGACTTTAAATTTTATAAATCATTTAATCGTCATGGATTTACTGACTGTTAATCCTGTCAAATGAATTATTGGCTATTTTTCTGTAGACTTATGAACTTTTCTGTTACTTGTAGAAAAGAATAAGCAATGCTTCCACAAGCACTACTGCTTTAATACCTACTAGCTTTTCCCATATAAACAGAATCACCTTTAACAAAAACCAAATGAATAATTGTGCTGGTGATTAATTTTCAATACTGAATATATCACAAGCTTCAGCTTCTCTGTTCTTTTCCACAAGCGATAAGACAAATCGAGTCTTCAAAAGCAGCTTCAGCTTTAATCCAAGATGTAAAGCATAGCAGTGTCAACCAACCTAGTATGACACATCCTGGATTTTTTTTTTATTGCACAGTGTGCTTATGGTATGGCTTCATGCATGCAAAACACACCAAATTGGTACAGATGAACAGGTGTGCATCAACAAATTTTCCTCCATATTATGAAAAACGTTACCTGGTATGTTCACTTACCTGCACCTCTACTTCTCTGCAAAACCAGGTCAACCTGTGATGACTACAACAGATGACACCGTTAAAATAGGGTAAAATAGAAATCACCATTCACACTCATGTTCTATCTTCGTCACATTGCAATTTTGCCAGATTCTTGTTGTCAGGAAACATATCTTGGCGGTAATATAGCAGAGGAAATCCCATCACAATTAACTGCAGAACTGATGGTTTAAGACAAATAATTTGAAAATAGAAGTGCCATGATTAAAATTAACAAAACTGATCCCTGGCTTTCCTTCTTAATCTTCCATTTGCACTGATTAGCAACGGCACACAGTTATCAATGCAAAGTTACGGAACAACCCCACTGTGTTTCTTAAAGCTTTCTTTCGCTAGCAGGATTCTCCTTTCAAACTTTTGTTCTATTTTGTACTCACTTCTTAATTTTAATTCTTCCAAGACATTATGTTGTGAACATTGATTGGTAGTTATCTTTCCACATGTGGCAACCCACCCTGAACGAATTCTCTGATTTCTAGGATTTAGCAACATCTTATCTTTCAAATAAGATTCCTCTCCATAACCTTCCAAGCACCCGTTTCCATCATAACGGTAAAAGGAGTAAAATTATGGTGTCAAAGAACAAAAGAACGATGAAGTATGATTTCACACCCTGGCACCAAAGTTAAGGGATAGCCTGTCTGTACATTTTCTAACCATCATTAGAGAAGCCAAAGTGGAAAGGCTATAATAATGGCCACAAATCCTTTGGATCATCTTTTACTATGAACATTATCACCCTAATAGGAATGGACTACAACCACGGTCCCTGCATATTTACACTATCTTCATGAAGATTCCAGCAAGTGTGAAAGAGCAGACAACTTTAAAAATAACTTCAACTGTTTGTATGTGGGAATACAATGTGGTTAAGTGGGATTTATATAAAACAGATTATATTAAGGAAATATTTCCATCGAGCAGACCACCATAATGAAAATGATCCTGCTGACTCTCTAACATTTAATTATGCAGAATGAGCACTTCCACAGCATGTTAGAGTATCTTCACAAA
Organism: Pomacea canaliculata; assembly: GCF_003073045.1. Lineage (NCBI taxonomy): Eukaryota > Metazoa > Mollusca > Gastropoda > Architaenioglossa > Ampullariidae > Pomacea > Pomacea canaliculata. The sequence goes on along the minus strand of NC_037595.1, from coordinate 21,624,394 downwards.
ATACCATACCTTCTCAGTGGATGTAAAACCTTATCATGTGATCCTGCTTCTCCTCCTTGACACGAGTTATAACTCATGGCTGTTTTCTGGAACCAAAGTGGCTTCTCATCTTACATAACTCCTGCGAAATCTTTCCCCTTCCTATTTTTGCTGTTGTTGTGTCCATTAGGGCTAAAGATTTTTAACTGCGATAACATGTAAAAAGCACTGGCAAATTGTTTACTACAATTCAGAGACATCCTTGCCTGTCACAGCTAGTGACAATACAAGATGCAGTTAATGAACATAACATATATGCCAGAAAAAGATACTTGATTTTTCTATTTATTCACAAATAGTCAATGCTTCATTTAAAATGAACCACTTATTCAAGTGACTTCCCTTTGCTTTATTTTAATTTAACGACAGGCTACTTTTTCAAATTCCTTTGTGGCAAAACAAGCAAAAAAAGTTCAACAAGAGCAATGTTTCATATTTTTTGACAGTTTTGATTTACGGTCATCAGAATTACCATATATCTTGTGATTCCTATTTAATCTGGATAATCTTGCTCCACTTGGTTTCAGTGTAATAGAGTGACTTGATTGAAAGCTTTGACATACATATCAAACTTTCACTGAAGCTCTACTTCGAAAATGCATTTTTAAAAAGCATATTGTGGTAATCTGATATGTGTTTGCTTAAAAAAAAATGTCATGCCTCAAGGTTAGAAATATTTCTTTTCATTGCTGCTTTTTAAAAAGGCAAAACTGTAGCAACCTAAAGCAGAAATTTTGGTTGAATGGTAGAGTGACTGCTAATTTTTATTTATTAACACATAAAGTTTGAGTTAGTAAGGGGTGGAGTTGAACATGCTAATAGATACGAGTCAGGAAAAGGAAACAAAGACACAAGAAGTAAAAAACTGATTCTGAAAGTGAGGCTATTGATAGTAGCAACCAGCAATCTTTCTCTTAATACAGTATTGTTGTATATATAATAACGGAAAAGATCCTGAATGGAAAACTGAAATCAAATTTTTAGACATGGCACCAGCTACAATATATGACCTGCCCTCTACCACATTTAAATCACGAAAACAATTGTAGTTTATGCACTAGACCACCGTTTTCTTTATGATTACTTAAAATTGTTTGATACTTGAAACAGCAGGTGTGAAAAAGCCATACAATTCTTTTTAAAAGAAATCCCACGTCTGATTTGCCAAATTCAGCATACAGTTTATACCTGCCTTTAGTTTGCTTTCATAATTTGACAAATGTATACATTATGCTGAGAATGTAATTTAAGTTTATATGAATGCAAGAGAGAAAGTCCCATTAACAGATCTTTTTTGAATGTTGATCCATAAGATAAAAGCTACTACTATGTACTCAAGCATTGCAATAATAACTCCAAATTTTCAGGGACATGCTGCAAATTTCTTTAATAATTTTGCAGTGTCAATTTTCTGAGAGGGAGAGAAGATGGTGATACCATGCTTTCAATCAGCTGGCATGCTGGGGCTACAGAGAAGTAATGAACAAAAGAGGAACCAGCTATTTAATCATTAACTGTTACTTTAACAATAACCAATCAATCTAAATCTTTCAAGAACTGTAGAAAAAGAAAGTGAAAATGAAACTGAAGATATTAAAATGGAAAGTGGGTGGGAGGAATGGCCATAATGATTAAAACTAACCCATTAGGGCAAAGGTAAACAGGTTGGTATTAAGTAATGGTGTGTGCAACAAGAGACACCAACTTTATATTCTCAGTCCACATTTCTGATGCCTCCTCTGGGAAATGTTTCACTGATTTAAAATCAGACTTTTCTTTACCAAGTTTGATGCTTTCTCCATCACGGAACTATTTTAGTTGTCAACATGAAGAGGTTACTGATAACCCATTTCACATTACTACACTTCACATTTTCGTGATACAAATTTTAAATGGTAGCTTATCTTTCTTTCATGTAAATGACTTACTGCCGTTTAAATTCTGAGACAAGAGGCACCATAAAAGTGCTCATACTGTAATAAACATTTTGATTAACAGATACCCAGAGTGCAATAATGTGAGAAGTGAACATGTATAGCGTGCATGCATGTTATACTTGTGATTACATGTACATGTGAAAAAATTTATAAAGTAACAACTTTCTCCTCAAATTTGATAAAATTTGCATGTCTCCCTTTAAAAAATACTACAGACAAACTTATGTGAACATAAATTTCATTCTTTACAAGATTAAGCAAGACTTGGTTGTACTGGACTACATTTATTTCACCAACACAGTGACAGAGTGAGAAAGACCATGTAACTATGATGTGGCTGTTAAAGAACAGCTTTGGAAATGACACCCAGGGATGTTGGCAATTTATGACACGTTGAAAAAAAGAAATAGAGTCCATGTTACGCACACCTGTACAAATAAATGAAGACTAGGGCTCAAGCTAATACACAGTTATGGCCATATATTTATGTGAAATGAAATGCTTAACATTAAAATAAAAATGAGATTGCTTTACATTCAAAAAGTCTTCACACTCCCACCAGCCCGAGAACTCCAACATGAAAGAAAAGCGAAGTCATTAAAAACTACAATCTGCCCATGCAATTTTTTTCTATAAAGTAAAACATTTTCCCTTAGTTTCTTCAAAGCATTAAGAAGTCAATTGTGAACGTAGGTGTGTAAACTGTACTTTTAACTGGTGCTGAACCCATACAATCTTCCAGCAGTTTTGGATACACCCCTGATTCACAAGTATTGTTCTCTACTACAAAACAGACAATAAAATATTGTTTGACATACCACAAGGCATGCCATTTTAGTTATTCTAAAGCTTGTTTTTCCAATAAAATGCACATTCTTCCATTTCAATCTTAATATTTGGATAATTTGAGCCCTTTGCAAACAGTACATGGTAAATGAGTGACGGCACAAGCCCGAGGTTTACTCAACCTCCCTTGAGACAAGGTTGGTCTCTATTCTTACACTGAGCAATTCCACATTGTTGTAAACACAAGAATTTCCCAGCTGTAAGGATGCCAATGCTGAAGGTGGAATAACATCTAGAAGCGTCGCATCCTTTTCATCTCTGCCAGATCATCATGCTGCATGGGTGCATCACGACGCCGGTCCATCATGCCACGATCAGGGCGACCCATTGGGTTCATTTGACTTGGAGAGCCAAACATACCTGGACTGCCACCTGGACCACCCACACCCCCAGGAACCCCTCCCTGGCCACCAGCAGCACCCCCCATGCTACCACGGCTGGAAAAGCTAGGATCAAACGGGCTCGGAACCTGGTCAAAACGCGACTGGCGCTGAAGTTTTTTTGTCCAATCACACACACCAGTCATCGGTGGACAGCATGAATTTTTGTAAATGTGGAAGACCATATTGTATGTTTCAGTGTTGCAGGATTGAAGATGGCCGCCAAAAGGATCCACATCATGCGAAAGGGAAAAGGAAAAATGGGTGCATTAGAAAAAGCGAATAAATTCTGAAGATCATCAATAGGTAGCACTGCATCTTGGTAGATTATGTAAATCACTTCAAAGTAAAATCTATTCCAGATAACTTGAAAACAAAACACACACAAAAAAAGTAATGATTGTTATATTACCCGTAATCACTGAGGCATGAACTTATTTACTAAACACTTTTATTTTCCAACTACCTACCATCTGCTCAAAGCAGGCCTTTTGTCATCAAATAAAACAATTAAAAACCCTTAACAATAAAAAATAATTTAGCGATCATCATAGGTCACACAGCAATTATTTCACGAGTCAGCACTCTTTAAATCGGCTATATTTGCCCCATCATTCAGAGAGAGAGAGAGAGACAGTGTAAAGGCGTGTGTGTATGAAAACAACGTACAGTGTTTGCAGCAAAACCAGCGACGTCAGTTTCACATGAATGAATGCAAGAAATAGCAATGACTGCAAAAATCTTAAAGATAAAGTGCTGTTGATAACAAACACTGTTTACTTCTACAAACAGCTAAGAATTTATGTCATACCTCTTTTGATAAAACTGGTTATGCATCCATGCCTAACTTACTACCATGCAGATTAAAAAAATACAAAACACTAATGATTTTCTGCAACCATTCATTAACTTATGAATAATAAGGAAACCATTAAATTACTTTATCGCCACTTTTGTCGATTTCACTAAATACGGTTTAAAACAAAACAATATTTAATGAGATGACAAGCTTTGTACAGCTATCACCATAGAATTCTCTGATACACAAAGAGTTACTTCCTTTAAAGCTATGTTAAAAAGTATGTAAAAGATATTAGTACAAAAATATTGGGGATGGGGTGCAATATATGAAAGCATGAGTTTTTAGATATTTACCTGTTTGGTAAATTATACCATGATAATAAATATACATCTTCATTAGGGTATTCAGATTTTTTTCAACAAATTTTGGTGTAAATGATTGAAAACACAGTGGTAGTTGATATAAAATATTTAAAAAAATGCTCTCACAATTTTTGGTATGATTTAGTTGTTAATCTGTATAAATGTGTAAAGCTGCCGAATTTCACTTGGCTTTATAGTGTGCAAGTTGTCAGATGAAGAAACTGCATTATATTTATCAAGTACATGATGTTTTAAAAGACAACTTTCACTCAAGTTCTTTTCACAAATTTATGACAGACAAGCAGGGAAACCACAAATGTTAGGAAAAAAACTGCATTATGTAAATGAACTTTTCAACAAATAAGCAGGACTTGCCAAAACCTCACTGAAATATCCGTATTAAAATGCAAAATTATGGTTGACAAAGCAAGGCACCAGCCTGTCAAATCTGCAGTAAAGACATTCGCTAATGACTACTACAAAAGTCTGCTGTAGATAATGGTGTCCTGTTTTGCTTGTTATAAGTAAATGTCTGAATGCTGTGAATGTTTTTTGGGGGGTGGGGGTCGTTATTTAATATACTGAATAAGCCTTCAGTCACCTTTTATTCTGAAAAATGTCATTTATTTGGAACTATGTAAACTGTGTACATGTTGACTTTTTAATATCACTTGTAACAGACATTTGCAACAAAACAATTAGTCAGACAACTCCTCTAGCAAAGCAACTGAGGCTGCAGTAACTTTTAAAGAGTATTATTTAAACCTCAATATGTTTCATTCTGCATGAACTGGCTTTTTTTCTAGAAATAAAACTTAGTGGAAGACTGAGTGTATCCAAGATCACTAGTCGTAGAGCTTGGGAAAAGGGTTAAAAAAATTTTACACTATTGCAGAAAAAGAAATATCACTTAAAATCTTTAATTTTATGCAATTTTTGGCTTTAGTGTTGTGTAACTGGCTTTATTTCCTTTTTGTAATGTAAATCTATGTTATAATGGGAAACTAATGCAATTATCAGAACTGAATGTATAATGCAAACATGTGTGAAAGTTTTAAACAGTTCCAGCATACAACAATGGTGGGAAGGGGAAGGCATTTCTTTCCCTTAAAAAGGTTGTGTGATGAGCAAATTTTAAAATCTGTTATAAATATTTTGGATTTTAGCTCATGTGCAGCGTGTGAAAACAAATGCTTGATGCCTCCTGCAAATCTATCAAAAGCGTATAACCTTAATAATTTCAAAATTGCTGTGGGATACAAGAACACCACCCTAATCACTAATACGAAGCATGAAAACTCAGCCACTAAAGCACAAAATCACGGTCTTTTTCAGCAAATATAATAATACAAAAGGTGTTGACTAAGACAGAAAAAAAAAAGTTCAACCCTCTCAGAAAACTGTGAATAAGTTGTAAATGTAATCAAGGTCTTGAGCTGCAAAGGCAAAAACTAAGCCAAGACAAAACAGCCAACAAGAAGGGTGCGCTTTGCATATATTCCGTTCTTGGGTAGCTTGGATACAAACAAAGATCATGGCACTCCAACCACGCAGATGCTCAGTGGAATGCAGCTAGGTACCAACTAGCTTTACGACCAAATTCTTTAGGGACTTTCACCAGACTCAGGCTCATAAATCCTTAAATACAAGCACTTTCTCAAACGGAATACTAGGTTACTGATAGGTTGTCACAACTATTAAAAGAAAATACTTATGAAATAAGAACATGCCTCAGTAATTACAGCCTAAACTCATGACTTAAGTTTTTGAAACAAATACCAAGATGGAGTGCAACACCAATACAAATTTGTTATCCTTAGAAAACACAACGATGATAACTACTTATCCAAAGCATGTGGCCCTTGATCCTGTCAACAGAAATACCTATCAGCACATCTCCCAAACCAGCAACAAATTCCCCCTTCCAGACATCATGCTTCTCCGAAATTGCTAAATAAGCATGGTGACTGTACTGAATAGCCAAGGACCAAAACTCTAATAGTAAGATTCATCTTCTACCTGAGATGGGTGACAGTAAGATATTTATGAAAAAGTGCATGACTATTTTTTCTTTGCAAGGTGGAGGAAGGAAAAGGTAGACTTGCAATGACATATGCAGGTATGGATTATAGCAAATAGCTGTCTTACAGCTATGTGAAAGGGGAATCAGCCACCTACTTGAACAAGCAAAAAGAAAAACCCAACATGGTGACTAAATTGGTAAGCAAACATCTGTAAATGGTAACAATTGAGCAACTGACATTTTTACATATAAATCCAGCAAGCAACACAGGAGTGTTTGTGTGTGCATGCATGTGAGACACGAAAGACAGAATTTAAGTTTTGTGTTGAATCTGAGCTGGTCAGTTCTAGCTAAGCACACATCAGTAGAAATAAAGAGGCACAGCATTATATTTCATAAGACAAATTCTTGCCACCCAACATTAAATGCTTTGGTTTCACTAACACCCTCTTTAACTTTGGTCTACCACATACCTTATGTCTTTCTGCTTACACCCATATGTACAAATTCAGAAGCTAAACTGTAGTAACAAAACAGCTAAATGAAAACTGTGAAGTGCCCTATCTTTGCTTTTTATTTCAGATCATGGTAAGAAGTACTGTGTTTTTCAAGAATAAGGAAAAAAATTGGCATCTTGATTTGTCGTGTCACACACACACCTAAGATTTTCTCTGCCACTGAACATCTACCAATTGCACTTTATGATTTTCTAATTGCAATATTTACTTGTAGCATTTAATGAGAAATCAAGAATGAGGCTTTTTAATTTTTACTGGTGTTTTATGGCAACATTTAATCTGCATTTAGCAGTTTTGGGAGTGTTGCGAGTAAACCAAAATCCTTAGCTTGCCTCTGTGCAAAATCGTGTAGTATACTTTTTAGCTAATTCTTAGTTGTTACTACATGTTATCCATTTAGTCTCTGGATCACCATCTTTGTCCTCGTCACTGCCTATTTTTTTCATGCCCTGCACATCGTCGTCTTTTTTCTGCCAAGCACCCAGACCATGCTTGTATACAAAAGTGAGATTCTTCACTAAAGAAGTTTCTTTTATTGTTACTTTTATTATTTGACTGTGAGGATCCTCGAGATACACAAATTACACTTTAAGTGAATCAAGAGACCTGAATTAAAGAGAAATTCAGAGTGAATTAAATCGTTTTCTGTTGCCAACTCCAGCCAAAGGAACAGTTTCCCATCATGGGGAGAACATAACTGTATGTCCCATTTAAAAATTATAAAGACCTATTAAAATAATACTTATATAAAAGAACAATCACTTCGTTGCACAGTGCTTGTTTAATGTACTTAAATCATTCAGGTGAAAATTAAAAGCAAAATACTTCTCTGCAAACATTTGTTCCTGTAATAAGAACATTTATGGTGGAAATTTTACACTTATAAGGCTCCTTTCACCAACCGTAATTTTGGAATCAATGTCTGATGCTGCACCTTGCAACTTTCCTCCAAGAAAAACAATGTGCTTATATTGTAAATGGTAGTTTTGTTAATCACGAACTTCTATATTTTCACTTGCATACCTAAAATGTAATGCTAAGATTCTGTTATGCATGGGTTATCTGAAATCCTGACATCAAATGTTGACCACATGCTGCTAAGTTTTCTGTCATCATGCAGATCTTTGTATTGCTTACAACCACACCTGTCTTTTTTCCAAGTTTTCAGCCATATATTCACAGAGAAAGCAGATGCACACAACAATGATCTTTTTCCCCAATCAACATTTGTATGTCTCACTTAAATGTAACCATGAGCGGCTAAAAGCTGTACCCCAAAATTCTGCTTTGACCACCAGCAGTTGATACTGTGCATGTACTGAATACTTTATGAAGCAGTGTCTTATTTGCCAAATTCTTCTTACAAAAGCCAAATTTCTGACAATTTCTTCTAAGGACTACAGACAATTTGTGCCACTACTTCTGACGTAAAATTTTAACATATATAAAACCAGCAAACATCAAAAATCCCGCGCGCATTAAGCTTTGTGTCTCTAAATCTTAGTGTTGATGAGTGGAAGCGAAGCAGTCAGTGCTTTGTTTCAAAACAAGAATGTCACAAATGTACTGGCCTCTATTCAGATCATTAAGACACTTTATCATGCCTCATAAATTTCAGCAACACAGACAGGTCATTTGAGCACAAATCTAGTTGCGATCAACATAAATAATCCAGTAAATACTTGCCCAGCCCATCCAATCCTATTATACACATAAAGGTCCTCTATTTCAAGGATGCCAAGGGCCACATGCCAAACCAGTGTCTGCCTATCCTGCTTGTCATATATCAATATGATTACTTATCAGTGCCCATTTTATCTGATAAAATAAAATGAGGTATACATTCTACACTAAAACTGAAACAGCCCAATCAAAAAAAATAAATAAATAAAATATAAAAAAAATGCATGGGTTCAAATGTTAGCAAACAGCAGTATGGCAATGGAAAAGATTAAGTGTAGTTCATATAAGTCAAATACTTGGACCTCACAACAACCATGGAGAGCAGTATACAAGTAAACAGCAGCAACCTTAACCAAATGTCTCTTGACTGCGGAAACCATCACTACAGTGAAGGAAATTCAATCACACACAGGTCCAAGATAAGGCAAATACCCTTGAACACAACTTATCACAAAACAAAAAAAAAGCAATAAAAAGAGAAAGAGGGAGAAAAACCACCACTATTCTCCTGTTATCGGCTGCTGTATCTGTAGACACACACACAAGCAGTCCTGTCATGTACTCCCAAATAATATGCAGGTACTCACCATTTGCTGGCCAGGTCCACCAGGCCCTCCCATGTTGTTGATGTTAGGACTTCCTCCCATTCCAGGCCCTCCACTACTTGGGCTTGCCCCTCCCATTCCTGGGTGGCCAGCCTGGTTTACATTTGCACCCTGACCAGCAAAGTTTCCACCAGCATTTACACCAGGGCCACCACCAGCCTGCATCTGCAATAACACTCGTTATGTGATTTTTCTTAATCTGGTATAAAGTATCATGTTTAACTCCAAATCACAGACATGGAACACAGGTAGAGAGTAAAGATAATGGTCTGTAATTCTCCATGTCTATATGTGCACTGTGGCAAACTGAGGCATTAACAAAAATGCTGTCTTTAAGATACTGAGGAAAATAATGGAGTATTTCAGGTTCCTTTCTCATATTTGTCATGTCAGCTGATTTCTGTTTTTTTTTTTCCTATAAGAATATTCCTATTATTCTAAAAAAACTGCTGTACTGTCTTAACATTTTGTTAATTGTTATATTAAATGACCCTGTTATTGAAAATTGGCAAATGAGCAGCTGCTCAAAAGGCTGGTGCACTCTAGATGGCTATATTTTCCATCAAACACCTAAATTGGTTTTTTTTAAATAATAGAATTTGTGTCAACAAGTCTTAAAAAAAGAAAAAAAACCTTTATCCTAAGTTTATTGATTGGAGGTTCAGAAAACCATTTAGTATGCGTATTTTGCAAACATGAACAATTTCATAATCCAGAGCTACACCAAGAAAAACTGTCAAACCTTTATAACAATGACATTACATCACGCACATGATAAAAATTGGAAAAAATGTCAATTAAAACTGCAGAAAACTAATGCACTAGACTATAAAATATCCGAAATAAAATCTGAATCCCATTAAGAAAAACAAGCAAGCATTCTAAATATAATTTTAAAACATATTAACTAGCTGGAAAAATGAAACATACTCTTCCCATACTGGCCTGACCCAAAGGCCCTCCACGTTCAAGACCCATGCCAGCAGGGGGCGCTGGAGGTGGCTGCAGTGGTGGGGCACCTCGTCCTCCACGCATGCCAACAGGTTCTCCCCCCGCAACATTGCATCCTGATCCACGCATACCAGGTCCCTGAGGAAATCCACCTCCTTCACCTCTCAATCCACCCTGCAGGATAATTTTTTCTTCTTAGTGCATCCTACATTCCTAAAAAAATCTAGCATTCACACAAGGGAAGCACAACATAGGACTACCCATAACTTCTTGCAGCTGAGCACAAATTTTAATGGACAAAGCTAAACACAAATTCACCACCCAAATCTCAATACTCCAAACGTCTGAGCTTCAGTGGGTGATTTTTATTTTTGTGCACTATTGTGTTTTTCATGGCCTTGCCCCAGTCTGTCTGAGCATGTTTTTTTGTACTCAATTGTGGCCTTTTTTCATTGCCCCTGGTCTCTTTTAAGTACACGCTGTGCTTGCCTCCGCTTGGGAAATGTGATGCTTAAATCTGATCATTATTATTACTTTTTACCAAATTTATAAATGCCCTTCCCTTCTTGCTCCCAAACCATCACAACATAATCAGACATTATAAAGTTGCTTAAACAAAAGCAGCAACAAAAAGTAGACCAGATCTATGACTTACCATCATTTCCTCACGGCCCCTCAAGCCCTGTTCCAATGGACCACCTGGGCCACCTCTCATACCAGGTTCTAGAGGGCCTTGGGGGACTCCACGACGTCCAGACATTTCCTGCTGCCGGATCATCATTTCTTGTCGTCTTCGCTCTTCTGCTTGTCTTTGTCTTTCCTCTTCTTGTCGTCTGTAATGTTGCACGAAACTATCATCCCACCTGTAGGTGAGCTCAATATGCTTTGAAATCAAATTTTTCACCAGAAAAAGCCAAAAACAAAATGCCAACAACAAGCAGTCCCATCAGACTGAAATGGCAATTATGTCAATACCAATGAAGCAGGCTGTTGATTAAAGTGAATGTCCTCTAGTCAATTAAGAGCTGTCCTTGTTAACATCAATAAAGTTGGACCCTGGCCACTGAAAAGATAATGACTGTACACAATGTATCTATCGTTTTCATGACACAAACAAAAATAATAGATTTACCTCATTTCTAACTCTTGCTGCCGTCGCATGCGTTCTTTGTTGCGAAGTTCCTCCAGGCGTCTCAACTCTTCTTGCTGCCTCAGGAGATCTGCAAAAAAGAAAAATCTAGAAATTAGCTTTGGTAAACTTGAGCACTGTAAACAATAAAAAAAGGAAGCCCATCAAACCTTTAAAAAAAAAAAAAACAACACACACAATAATGGTAATATTCTAATTTTAAAAAATCTTTACACACTTGGTATGATCCAATTACCATTAGGACTAAATATATATCTATTTTAAATGCATATTAATATGCAAATAGTAAAGAAAAGGACAAAAATGTCTAGGCACAAATGCAGTTAGGAAGTAGCACAAGACACTGTGCTATAACACCATATAGGAAAAACAGCAAAAGCCAGTGGTAGTTTAGCAACAGACCTTGTCTAATCTGCTCTGCCTGGTACTCATAAAGAGCATTCTGCATTTCATCTTCCAATTTTATGCGTGCCTCTTCTGTGTCTTTCTTGACTTGTTCAATTCGTTTATGCTCCATTTCATCCAACTGTTTCCATCTCATGCCAAACTCATACTCAAAAGATCCTGGTGGTGCAAATCGTGGCTCTTTTTCTCTCTCTCTATACAAATTAATCAACATTTTACTCTTAGTGAAAGTTACTTATAAACATGCATAAAGAATAAGGAAATAAAATTTTGTGTTTGCAGTCTCCCCTACCCATCATACACAGATTTATTTATCTTAAGATTTATTCATAGCTTACACAATATATAAGTAGCTTACTTTTTATACTGTTCATTTCTGGGTAAGAATTTTTCAGGCATTCCATCTTCTTCATCTTTTTGTTCTAAGGGCTCTACTTCAATGGGCTTTGGATCTCTGTAAAGATAAAAATACTGCACAGTCACAAAATTTACAATAAGCCCTTAAAAACAGCCAATCAAATCATTTTATAACAATTTACACCACAACTGTTGAAGTCACAACATTCATTCCCATCAGAATTTTTATGTGATTATGCAATGCATCTAAATGCCACAGGAACAGTTTTGAAAAATATTTCTAGCTTTGATTTTTCAGAATAATTTTAACTCAATTTTGCTGTGCAATTAGTCCCTACTTGTTTAAGAAAGCTAGGATTTAATCACCTGAAACCAAATTTAATTCATGTAACACTTTAAAGGTGTTTTAGTTGATTCCTGTAAATTTTCATCAGAGTTCTTATTCTTAACTCATGCAAAATACTCACATGCCAAGCAAAAAGACCCCTTCATTTATTCGCCGAAGAGCCTGCTGAGCTCCTGGTTTGCGCACAAATTCAATCAAGCCTTCACCAGTAGGCTTTCCTCTATCATCAACAATTACAATGGCCCTCTCCAGCTCCCCAAATTGAGAAAAGGCACGTTCAAGGAGCTCATTGGAGACGTATGGATGCAGGTTTTTCACACGCAGTGCTGCACCATGAGTGGCAAAGCGCACACGCAGAATACGACCTTTTCTCTGAAGGCCATCAAGAGCAGCTTTAGCAGCCTCAGCATTCTGTCGATAATCCTTTAAAATAAAAAAACAAAAAAACCCACCTTCATTGAGAATGTCCATCCATTTGTTAACATAAAACTCCTCTGCAGTTACAATGTACCTTCACAGTCTCAACATGAATAGCAGAAAACAAATATTCATGGTTTTAAACCTATTTTATCTTTCATTGTGTTTTTCTTTCAAAATTGGCCTCTTGTCTCCAAGGATCATATCTGAAAAAACTAAAACTAGCTGGCATGTATTTGTCTCAAAATTAGCAAAAACTCTAAAGTACAACCAGTCAAGTTATGACCAAATAAGGAATTTTAAAAAATATTTTTCAAATTCAGAATGTTGAATGCACCCATCAAGACAACATTTTTTTAGTGTATTAACGAATGATCAATTAGGAAGAGAAGTGGAATTCAAAATCAAAACAATATAAAGTCATAAACCATCAAAAGATGCTTTTAAAACATATTAAATATGAATGTTCTAAAGTGAAGCATAAGCATAAACAAAACAAAGAAATGATAAACTGCAGTTATTATGAGGGTGTTACAATTATGGATGTCTAAGCATCTGAATATAGTCTGTGCATGTGTGGAGTATACAATCAGCGGTCACATGGCATGCTAAGTAACAGATGCCTATGTATTATTGGCTTTCTATTCTACAACACATGATGAGACTCTTGTTTATGATGTGCTGTTGAATGGAGATTCATGCCACACGTTATACTAATTCTCCAATACATGCTCAGATACTTGTGATGTACTTTTGAGCAAAGATTCACATCAGATGTAATTCGGAGAAAGCATTGCCCTTAGTTTCTCTAAGTTAGCCCCCCCGCCCCCGCCCCACGATAATGTTTCACTCGGCCTCATAACTATGGCCTAAAAGTATAGAAATTCTTCAAATATTTAATGCTGTCACTACAAACTAAAAAGCATGTTTTAAAACTTAACAATTATCGTACTACCTGTCGTCGTTCAAATTAAAACAGTTGTCATACATATTTTACTGGTATTTCAATGAGTTATGAAGTATAGATGTTGTAGCTAGCCAAATGTCGGTAAACTTGAAATATAATTACAATAAAATTCAAATTTCTCACCAGGCGGATGAAGCCGAATCCACGACCTGTGTTCACATAAACTTCTGATATCTCACCGTAGGGCTCAAACATCTTCTTAAAGTCATCTTCGGTGACATCTGGGGTTAAATTTCCAACAAACAGCCTGCATCTGCCAGTAAATTTTTTTTCTTCAGCGGCCTTAGAATCGCCGTCTTTGTCTTTAGAGTTGGCCTCTGAAGCCAGCATAGACTCTGTGTCTTTTTCATCCTGCTTTAAGGAGTTTTTTGAACTGGAATCAGACTTACTATGAGATTTATCATTCCTTCCGCCACTAGATTCTCTTTTATGATCTCTGTTGTCCACTTTTCCCGAGTTCTTGCTCGAAGTTTTCGACATTTTAAATTCTTTCCTTCTCACCCTATGTCACTAGTAAAATGGCGACACCTCACACAGCAAATGAGGTTCAAAAATATTTAATTATTAAAAGTAAAAATTCACTTCACTAAAATAAGCAGACATATAATAAGGCGAAACTTTGTTATTTATAATAGTTAATAAAAATTATTTCCGTTAAAGAAATCTCGCTAATTCGTGTTTTCTTAAAGGGCCGGTACAAATCCCAGTGACCTAAATTGAAAACGAGGCTCCAGTGATCGCGGGAAATCTGGGACATCGAGGTAAACATGAAGTAGCTTAGAGTTTTTTGAAATGCATATAACACAGTTGTTGTACTAAGCTCATCCTGTCTATATCTCTATAAATTACTTCTACGGATTATATGAATCTGTCAGAATAGTCCTTTGAAGAAATCGATGTATGATGGCCGCCTCTTGCAGAAATCTTATCTCTGGTAGTAGTATAGTAATCGCTTTCCATACACATGAGTACAATCGAGACCTTTTCAAACAAGTACTACACATCTACGTTCTACATACAATTCTAAAATGTAACGTGTGTTATTATTTATTATGATGCCTTCCTTTTAGGCAACTATTTTAAAACTATGATCACTTTGTGGGAGGTTAACTCCCCTTCGTGTTGGGCTCTGGTTTTGACTAAATGAGGATAGGAGCAGTCTAAGAATATTTATCAATGGGTTAACTCGACGCTAACAGCAAAACAAAAAATTCTTTGTTGTCATTTTGTTTTTACAATTTTAAACGTCTCTAAACAAGTTTGGAAGTCGTTTGCGAGTGGAAATCTAATAGTACAGGCACAATCACATTGTCTTTATTTCAAGCAAGAAGCGTAAACGAAGGCACTGCCAATAATGATAATAAATCATATATGTTAGGCGCACTCTCCGCAGAGGCTCAAAGAGTGAAAAAAGCTTAAACGCTGCCCACAGTAAAAATAAAATGCACGATAAACACTTATACCTGTAGTGAAGCTTTGGAGGTGATCATTATTTGAAATATTTGATCACCGATCAGGATTGTTAGTTGTTAAATACATGTTGGCGCCTTTTCTTTAAAATGTTTGAGAAAGATAGAAAATCGTTTGTATGTTGACGTGTGAATGAAATACGGTTATTTATGTATAAATTATTGCTCCGTTAAAAATTTTGAATTTTGAATTTAAAAAAAATAGCATATTTACTCTATAGTCAACATCCAACCTTTATTTATTATGTTCTTCAATGCAGTAACAATAGTATTATACAGTAAAAGCCCTCATTCCATGTCTTTAAAATTTTTAAATGCATTTCTTAAAAGAAAATTTAGAAATCTGTATTTGAATATTTGTTTCAGAAAGCTAATTTTTTGGTATATTAAACAAATTGGCTTTTTTAGCATTTTATTTTTTATGATTTATGTCTATATATCTGCAGGTTCTTACAATGTCCCAGTCAGACGAACATGAGTCAGCCATTATTGAAAATGAAAATAATTCTAACAAGGTCATGGAATCACAAGGGGGTCTTGCCAGCTCTGCTGCAGAAGGACGCAATTCACTGCTAGCTGATTCAAGTTTACCCTCTTTAATTAGTGGCATTAATAATGATACAGGAGAACAGGAAGAGGAGTGTATGGAAACAGAAGCAGATGAAGAGAGTAAATCTGTTGATTTAAATGTGACTGAAGCGGGGAAAGATGCCTCAGGCATTGATGCCAATAATCAGCCAGAGTCAGGAGTTGAGGAAGAGAGCATGTCGGAGTCAACAAGAGGAAATGCAGATGAGGCATTTGCATTATCTGAAGATATGTCTACTGCTGCAGAAAATGACATTGACACAGAATTTTCTGATAGGAAAGTGGATGCTGGTGAAATGGAGGTAGACGACAGTGATAAAGAGGAAACGGCTGCAGAAGAAGAGAGAGAAGAAAGAGAAGCCGTTGGAGAGACAGAGGACAAAACAGATTTGGAATCTGCTGCTTTTTCACCAGAAGACAGTCCAAAAGAGGAATCAGAAGATGTGGTTGAATTCAAAGATGATGAGCCAAAGAAGGATATCAGTGATCAAGCTGAAGTGGAAAAGCTGCAGGAAGAAGATGATAAAAGTATTAACCCTGAGTCCACTGATGCTAAAGTAGCTGGTGTCGAGATGCAGTTTTCTAAAGGGATAGCTGCATCTCATGGTGGAGGTGAAACAGACTTGTCTGAAGAGGGGGGAGACGGTGCACAGAGTGAACAGGAAATAGACCAAGAATTGGAGACCAAGAAACATATGGATGAAGATGATATTGCCTTGCGACAAGTTGGACAGGTAGAAGATTCTTCAGTTACTGCAGAAGAAGAATCTCGCCTCCTCAGTGAAGATGATTGGACAGAAAAAGAGGTTAAACAGACAGAAACAACTGAGAAAGCTATAACAGATGATGCCAAATCTCCTCTTGCAGTATGTGAAGGAGAAGAAGGGCAACAGGAGGAAGCAGAACAAGAGAGGAGTATAGATACAGATGAACCAGCACCAGAAGACACAGGTGAAAGAGATGAGTCGCTTGATGCTTCGGTGGAAGAAACAGAGGAGAGTCTGAACCATGATACTGACAATGGAGAAAAGGCAACTGATGGAATTGCCCAGGAAGAGGCAGGTGATAGGATGGAACCAGTGGCCAGGGAGGCTGATAAAGAAAATCTCACAACCAGTGAGTCCATTATGGTGGATGAAGCAGTTGATGCAGACACAAATAAAAGTGATGTAATACCTTCTCATTCAGATGAAACAGTGCACCAAGAAAGCGATGCTGAAACGTTGCCAGAGAATGAAGGAGAGGTGGTGTCTACTGTGAAAGGAGCGGAGGCCAAAAATGCAGAATCAGCGAAGGAGGAAGGGGAAAATACAGAGATAAATGTTCAGTCAAGGCAGGATGAATCTGCGCTGGTGGAAACAGATGAGCCTATGAAAGAAACAGAAGACAAGGAAGAAGAAGCTTCAGATGATGTCTCACAGAAAAGTGAAACCATGGATGAAAAAGAATTACAAGCAAATGAAGAACTGCATGCGTCTATCAACAAAACCTCCATGCAAGCCCCACCAGAAGAGGATGATGATGTTGTGGTTCTTGATGACGACGATGATGATGATGAAACCATAGGTTCAACAAATGCTGCGAGTATTCCTGTGAAGAGAGAGGTTTTGGATAAGACTGAAGATTCGACAGCTCTTTTCAACAGTAGCAACGACATGGGCATCCAGATAGAGTCTGTCAGTGGTGGTGTTGATGAACTTCATGATTTGGCAGAACAGCCTTCAAGACAGGTACGCTTTGTGTCCGCATACATTCTTGTTCACACATGCATGCAGAGACAGACACTTAGTCTAATCAATGGCAAAGGCATTGTGCATGTGTCTTCATGTTAGATTTCACCATTTGTTGCTGGTAAGTGTTGTAGACCAGTCATGTCAAACTAAGAGTCCCCCAAGGGTCACATGGGTCACATTTGTGTTGTGTTGAGGGGCGCACAAGTGTACAGTGTCCTTTGTTTGCTTACAAAGGACCGCATATTTGACATGCCTGTTGTAGAGTACAACTGGTTGCTAGTTCAGAATTAAAGAGTGTGTGTTTTACATGTGCATGCATGTACTTGTCTGATACATCATCCAGCTAAACAAAAGAAGTGAGCATAAAAGAATCAATAATGTTTCGTAAATAAATAGACCCTCCACATTTTCTTGGCATTTCAATTCAGCGACATTTTAGTGATAGGTTTATTTCATCATTAGTAGTTTTTGCAACATAATGACACTTTTGTAATTGAAACTGTCTAGTATCTTCAGTTTTCTTTTCCAGGAAAATGGAACATTTGGTGCTGCAGCAGTTGATACAAAGAAAGAATCAAGTGGTAGGAATCATTACGATAAATTTATAAATAGTAATAAGATATTTTTCTTAAGTTTTAAGTCTTAACTCTTTCTGAGTTTCTTCCTTAAAAGCTGAACTTCTACTTTACAGCAGGAAGAGGATGGTTCTATTAGCAGGAGGGCAAAGAATGTTGTTGGGCCAGATGGAGGCACTTAGCACAAGTTTGAACATATACTCAGATGCTTCTGTCTAGATACATAGGACCAATTCTTTTTGTGCTGTATGCTTTTCTTCTGTCATTGTCAGTCACCATGCCATGTCACAGTAAGTTTTGCTGGTGTTGACAGAAATGCATGCCAGATGTAAAAGCTTGCCTGACCCAGAGCAGATTACAACTAAATGATGACAACTGAATGTAGTCCTTCTTCTTTTCCTCATTTTCTTTCAAAAGAATTTGCCCTTTCTTTTTTCAGTTTCTTTCAATTTAGGTGTCATTCTTAGACTTAGAGTTAGATTGGTTGTTATCTGGCATCTTATTTGTCATGTCTTCAGTTACTTTGAAGAATCAGTTTCATATGTCATTATCTCACCTCTGATACAGCCAAAATACTATTGTTATTTTGTGCACTCAAATAGGTAATTGCAGAATTCTTTTAGCTAGCATTCTCAAGTATCTTCTTGATCAACTTCAGATTTCAGAACAGTGCAACTTATCACATCTGTTGATTATCTAGATCTGAACATATAACATCCATCATTTGCTCTTTTCACTGCCTGATAGTTACTGACCATATAGTCTACAAACTGTCCACGCTGACCTACTCCACTGTCTCTGGCATGGCCCTCAGTACTTGAGTTTATTCTGTACTTTCGCACAATTGATCTGTTCTGATGATGACACCAGGCTTTTTTTTTTTGAGTTCCATTAGCTAAGACAAAGACTTATGAATGTAGTTTTTTTCTGACCAAGCATTGTCAGCTTGAAACAAATTATCAGCATACATCTTTCAGACTCTTTTTTGTGTTATGTGTGTATGTTTTTGTGCATGCACAAGTAAGATGGAGGAGAGGAAGGTGAATGTTCTTTTATGGTTAGGTCTGTATTGCTGGTTTTTCCTACGTGTGGATCACTACATATCCTGGCAGCAGGCCTGTTCTAAGTCCCCCATGGAGCCTGAGGCATAGGTCATGTGCTGGGCCCTCAGCACCATGATTTTAATTAAAATTGTGGGGCCCCTGGCAACTATCAATAGAGCGGGGCCCTAGGCTGATGCCTCGTCTGCCTGCCTCTAATCACGGCCCTGCCTGGCAGTGCGCTATATTGATCATCAGCACTAGACAGACCCTTTCCACTGTTTCTTCCTCTAGTCTGATTGTTTTTTTCCCCTATTGTCCAGTATTAAGGAATCTTGGGATAATTCTGGACTTTTTCCATGCAGCCTTTCTCTTTTTGGCAAAACTTTGATTTATATCCAACACATGCTTCTTCATACCAATTTCACATTCCTTGTACTACTCTCTGCTTAGTGAGCTTTTGCAGACACTGGTCCCTCTGCTTGGAACACTCTTTCCTTGCAGCTCTACCAGGCTGTCTCTTCAAGTGGGTACTTAAGAATCAACCCTTTAAAATATTTTTCAAGCACTCCCCAGCCTTGAACTGTTTTCATGGGGCCAGTGCGCTTTACAATTCTCAAAAACTTAAGTAGTAATAATATTACTATAAACATGACCATCAGGATAGTTACCCTCATATGTGGTTCTTGCCTTCTCTCACCGTGGTAGAATGTAATTTTTTGACAGGGATGACCCATGTCTTAATTAGGTGATTGTTCCCAGTCTGAACCCAGCTCAGGAAAATCAGAGGTGATCTTGGTTTCATTCTCATCTAGGAAGAATGGGCGCTTCAAATCCTCATTTGAGCATAACTACAGACTAGGTTTGAGGTGGCACGAAAGTTCCTCAGACCTGCTAATGGAATGTATTGACCAAAGAAAACTGTAATTATGTTGATGGTTAGCGTTATATAAGTGAATTTGAAGAAATATTGCTATTCTATTCTTTGAATTGCATACATTGTAATCTCATAGTTTATCCGATGTATATGAAATTTCAAGATTTACTTCATGTAGGGAGAAAACCTTATCTTCAAAATCATTCTCTCTGACAGGCAGTTCCACAACTGGCAAAAAGCCTGGACCAAAAACACAAACATGCATAGTATGCAAAAGGGTAGGTAGTCTTCTAAATTTTATCCTGAGAGAATCAAGTGAATGCAACACAGAAGATATGCAATTAGCCATATATTTTTTTAAACTGAGATATGCCATAAAAAATACTTTGATGCAAATGATTTGTAAAAGCATTTACTTTTCTATCTCGGTGCTTGTCATTAGCATCTGTTACTAAAGTAGCAATCTTTACTTGTGGATCTGTTGCAGGTGGGCAAATGCAAGTACAATATTGTGCGTAATGGTGACATCAAACATCTTTGTGATGACACCTGTTTTCAACGTTTTCGCACAAATCCTACAATGTACTTGAAAGGAACTCTTAAGAAAGAGCCTGTTCTTGCCCCAGCACCTCTTACCCAACCTCCGACAGCTGGAAAGGGTGGACAGACTGGGTACAAGACTTGTGTAGTGTGTCAGCTGATGAATATTAACACACAGGGGCAGTTCTGTATGTGGAAGGGGTTGGACTTCTGCGGCGAGAATTGTCTCGGAAAGTTCCAAGCTAGCTTACAAACATCATGTGCAATGTGCACGACTTACATACCCCTTACTGCCCGATCAGCCAACTGCTTGCGCATTGGAAGTGAGGTGAATACAGAGTGTGTCAACTCTCTTACTGTTGAATATCTCGTGTTAGGAGTATTTCATGATAAAAATATACATACTTCATTACTGTGTGCTGTTTTAAAACTAAAAATTCACCGAAACTCTCAAAAAAATTATGATTAGAGTTAATTTTTACTTGCAGCAGGCAAATCAGGGTTGTTTGTTTGCTTTGTTTTTTTTTAATTCAGACTTGTTTACCCTTATGTGTTTCCATAATCATTATAGGAAATTATCAGTTATGGCTAAGACCAAAACATGTTAGTTTGATCTGCAACTTGTTAAATACATGATGATGTGCCTTTTGTGTTTTGGGGGGATGGGGGATTAAAGGTTGGATATCTCAGGGGTAAACAGATAATTAAGAATCCTTCAGACTGTGAAAATGGAAGTGTTTTGCTTGAAAGTTATTTTTTCTGTACTTGACTGCTTTCTAAAGAAACAGTTGCATGTCAGAAACTGGTTTTGACAGACTTATATTTAACATCTAAGGTCATGAATATGATGCATGTAAAGAAATATTTATTCTTCCTGCACTCTGATTTATCTGCAGGTGCGGCCTTTCTGCAGTCATCGGTGTTACTCAGATTACAAACAGCGCATGCGTCTGTGTGCCTTTTGTCAGAAAGATTTGTCTTCTGCCTCTGACTCTTTCTCAGCTCCTGTTGGTTCTGATGGTGCTTTCAAGGATTTTTGCAGCCAGGGCTGCATGAAAAAGTATGAAGACCTTTTGAATAGCGATGTCGAAATTATTCGAGTAGAGCAGGGGAAAGCACGACCCTCCAACAAATGTTCTGTGTGTCAGAAGGTAAGCTATGAAATTACTAAAATAACTGCATTTTTTGCATTATGAAACTTTGACATAGACCAGACATATGCTAAATCATTTAATAAGAAAAGAATATGCTGCCAAGGAATATTTTTAGTCCGTAATCCTTCCAATTCTTGAAGAAACTTTTGCAGTAGGTGCATGATAACTTACTAACACTATCCTTGATCCTTGTAGGAATAAAATGCCTCAGATGGAGTTAAAATTGCTTAGATTTGGGAAATAGCATTATTTGTCCCAAAGGTAGATTTTAAAAACAATTTTGTTATTGGATTATAAAAGGGTTGTGAACTTTTCATTGTCAATTGACCAGGTTGAAATAGCCAAGCATACAATGAAATATGGAGGTCAGATCCATCATCTCTGCAGCGACCCATGCCTGTCAGCATTTCAGTATGCCAACAAGCTCGACATGAACTCCTGCGACCAGTGTGGCACATTGTGCACTACTCTTGAATCATCGCCCCACCTAGTGCAGTTTGAAGGCCAGCAGAAGCGCTTTTGCTCAGATACATGTGTCAATTCCTTCCGCACTGTGAATCGGAAGATCTCTCCTTGTGCATGGTGTGGATCCAAAAAGTCAAACTTTGATATGATTGAACGCCTTGACTCCAACAACAAATTCCAACTGTTTTGTAGTTTAAACTGCCTTTCTTTATACAGAGTCAATCTACAGGTAAAGTTTTTCCAGTTCTATTGTCTTTGTGATGTTGTGATTGTGAGTTCTAAAAAAAAAAAAAAAACATTTAGCAGACCAAGGAACAGGACAAAAGGAATTATGATCTTTCTTTTTAACTCTTTACAGTTTAGAATTTCTTGGTCAACTGGCAAGTTTGTTTTTGTTTTTGTTTTTTTTAAACTTTACATAGTCGAGTCAGCTGTAAAGGTTAGTGCTCAGTTTTTATAAAATGTTTCATTCAGCTACAGCCTGATTTTGCTTGTGCTTTTTATCAAAGGTTCTTGGCATTTTGCTTCTCTCTTTTTGGAGCTGATATGATTGTAGGTCTGATATTTTTTCTTGTCACCACAGTGCTTTACTCAAGATCAATGTGGTAAAGAGTGGTTCCCGTGTTGTATAATTTATGAAGTATTATTATATGCTTGTGTTTTAGCCATCAAGTTATGAAAACAAGTTTATTAACTAAGGGATCTCTTACTACTTTTTATGCAGGCAAAATCAAATCAGTCTGTGACCTGCGACCAGTGTCTCAAATTTGTTCCTGCACAGTACCATTTGACTATGAGTGATGCTTCAGTCCGGAATTTCTGCTCGTACACGTGTGTTATGACTTTTCAATCACAATTTACATCAAAAGGTGTTCCTCCTCCTTCAAAGTCAACCCCTGACCATGCAGCTGCTAAACATCGGCATAACACAAGAGGTTAGTTGTTTTGTTTTTGTTTTGTTTTTTGTGTGTGTTGTTTTTTTGTGTGTTGTTTTTTGTGTTTTTTTTTTTTTTTTAAGGAGGCATGCAAGTGAAAGCCTGCTTGAGTACTAGACAGAACTTGCTGAAGCCACTAAGCAGCTATCTTACCACTCTTATTGTCATATAAACCAGTATGAACATGGAGAGATTGACACTAACCCTACCTAAGAAAATAAAAAGCAGCACTGAGTGTGTGTTTTGAAAATGCAGTAGTAGGTTATTCATGATACTGACAGTGTTGCTGAATGTGAATCTGGCAGCAGCTTTGAGCAGAGCCAGCCAAGGTCTGTCTATTAGTTTCAGATCAATGTGCTATTGTTTACAGCAAACTTCTAAGTTCCACTTCACAACGCGTGTGTTGGTCAGCATGGTATTGTGTTTAGTACTTCAATAATATGAGTGTGTGTTACTTGATATTCTTTCACGCATCATACAACACTGCCAGGATACATACTATTAAGATGTATAGTCTGTATTTGTGCTGCTGACCAAATGTTTTATTCTTTCCTAGGTAACACACAGCAAGCAGTGAATCAGCCATCATTCCCAATCATCTCTAATGTTGTGTCTTTAGCTGCACAAGGTAAATCCCATCCTTTAGTTAGCACACCCAGTGTGCTGTAAAATAAATACATGCCAGTTTTTTAATTTTGCAACCAAAAAAAAAAAAAAAGAAGCAGCATGAGAAAATACAGAGCAATATCATTTTCATGAGTTCTGACATATATGTATTTTGTGATTTCTGAAGTGTTATAATGCAGTTAGAGGTCAGTAGAAAAGTTGATAGCAATAATCCATTGAAAGATGAGGGGTCTTCAAATTTGGCATTTGTTGTATTTTCAGTGAATTATTGCTTGTAAGTTCTGCCAGTTTCTGGATGCACTTCCTGATGAATATTGTTTACTGCTGCTTTTGACAGGAGGGCAGAAAGTAAACATCAAATCACCTGGAGGCATACCTGTTGTGGTCAGTGGGTCAAGCCAGAGTGTCAAAGTGAGTACAACTCGCTGTTTGATGTTGGTTCTTTTTCAAAGAGACACACTGGTGTTGCACACTTTCTTCCCTTGTCAGATTTCTTCCATCAGTCTTGGTTGTCATCAGTTGTCATGGTCCCATCAGTCTTGGTTGTGAATGAATGATTGCTTTAGATCTCGCTAGAAATGATAGTAAAGGTTTTTTTCTTCTTCTTCTTTAATGACCAGAGGGTTAGAGTTAGTACAAGTTAGTACAAGATGCTATTTTCCCAAACTGGAGTTACAATTTTCTAGCCTTCTGAAGATCATACAAGGAAAGAAATCAGAAATGTGATGCCTTCAAAGTCCCATAAACATTTAGTCCAGATTTTCCATTTAGTATAGCATTGATAACATAAGCATATACTTATATTTTTAATAGTTTTGACATTTTTCCTGTTTGGTAATGTTCTTGGCCTTGCATCTTGAGAATAGGGGGATTATTGAGAAGGATCTGGAGAAACAGCATCTTCACAGATCTTAACTCAAGTTTTATCTGTGAAAAACAAGATTCAAAGACCTAAATGCTTTGTAAAATTTGGTTTATTTGTTGTTTTTATTTATTTATTTATTTATTTTTTGTCTCCTGTAGGCAACAGGTGTTGCAAGCACAGCAGGAGGCCTAGTGCAGCAGCAGATTATAATCCAGCCCCCACCTCCAAAAGTGGTGAAGAATAAATCACTGCTGTGCAAACCATACGTTCAAACCAAAGCTACTTCCTGTCGTCCTCATACCCAGACACGCGAGTGTCAAACTGGTACGTTAATTTGAAAAAAATGTTCTGCCAGAAGGCATTCCCGTTGTTAATCTTTGAAACTCATCTGTCTGCCTGTTGCAGTATTTTCCCTTCCTCCACCCGTTGATTTGGGGACCCAGACAGTGGCAGTTCATGAACACATTAGTCCCATCAGCATTGGCATGATGATTGCATAGAATTTTCACTCGTTTTGAACAGCTTCAGAAAACTTTTTGCTGATATGATATAAATAAAGGTAGTCCCTAGTCATTCAGTCATTAGGGGAGTAAAGGGTTGGAGGCCGTACTTTTCTTAGAGCCATTTTATAAAGTAAGTGGTTGCTCATCACATCTGTCACTGCCTTTTCTTGTCCAACCCTGTGCAGTGTCAGGTATCCATTTCACAACTGGTTTAACTCTTGAAAGTATGCTGTGGTACAGTAGTATCAAATTAGCTAGTGTGCATGCGTTCAGCCCTGTAGACCATGTACCAAAAAGATTTTTTAGCAATTTAAACATTTTTAAAGAGTCTTTTTTTTTTCTTTTCTTGCCTTTATCCGAATGGGGGCCTTTTTTCTGCCAAGAGCCACATATTTATAACATCATTCATGGGCCATGTAAAATTATCATAATTAACTTTTTATGTTTGATCAGGCTGTAGATTTGCCATAGTGGACTAACACTATTGCAGTGTGTACACTTCCAGCCTGTTTGACACTGACTGTCCTCTGGGTCACAGCAATACATGTAGACAGACCGTAGGCATCCAGTGAAAAGGATGCGTGAATGTCTTGTCATGCCCTTGAATGTGTCCTGTCTAACGGTGGTTGAATGCTGGGTAGATAAGCCATATGGTTACTTATCTTTTCTTGTTGTAACACTCTTTCTGGAAATTTTTTTTTAAATACCTTTTGAGTCAATGCAACTCGTGTTCTTGAGGTGCAGAAATATGCTATGTAATACTTCTTGTGGTCATTGGTCAGTGCCTCCATAGGAAGATAATGGAAACAGTTCTTAATATCAGTGTCACTTGTATCAACTTTACGAAATAAAGAGTTATGAAATAAAAATAAGAAAAATTTGAATTCATTTACTGTGAGTTTTTTATCATTATTTTCTGTGTGATAGATGAAGTGAAGAGCAAGCCTATCCTAATTCCAGTACCAGTACCAGTCTACCTACCTGTGCCCTGTGCCATGTATACTGCCCCTACACCAACACCTGTCTTTGTGCCCATTCCCATTCCAGTTCCAGTTTTTATACCCACCACACGCCGATCTGCCAATGGCATCATGAAGCATATTAAGGTAGCACTTTACTAGCTGGTTTCTATTTTAGTTTGTGCTAATTTCTCACTGTAGAATGGTAAAACATTGCATTCTTGGCTCTAAATCTGTAAGTAATGTTGATAATTCTAAATTGGTGGCAGATAACTCTTTCTGCTCTGAAGTTCTTTAATAAGTTGTTAAAAACATGCTTGTGATCAGCTCATTGCAATATTTGTCTTACAATTGTCTTTAAAAGTTGAACCCTAGCTTTCATTAATATATTTATACCTCAACATTAGTTGTCCAAGCTTCCATGACATCAGAGTAAAATTTAACCAAAGAAGCAGATTAGGAAACACGAAGGGATATTTAATGATATGAAACATCAGGAAACACTCTTCATCCTGCGAGAAAATGCATTCATGTATCTGTTCTATGTTGAGATTTATGACTGTTTTGTCGCTACCTACAAGTTGGTAAAGCTGATACATATATGTTTTTAATGATGAGTCGTTTACATTGATCCTGTGACTAAACACCTGACATGACATTGGCAGATAAGTACCTTTGTTAGCGTTATTGTGATTTAGGAAAGGGATTGTTTATTGTGGTTTATATTACGGGTGACAGGAGATCCAGGAGAAAATCCCTACAGATCCCCTGGAGGCCGAGATCCTTATGATGGCTGCTGCCGTGGCAACAGACAGCAAGCACAGCTCTGACAGTGACTCAGATGATGATGATATGCTTCAAGATATAGGTAATTGAATTAACAGAAGAAATTATCTTTTCAAGTGAGACAGGGCAGTAGCCTATCCTAATGATAAATGTTTGCTTTCAGAATCTTTCGTACAGTTACATTAGTGTTATTCCTTGGATATTTAGTGAGAGTGACACAAATCTTTCATTTTGCTTTTTAAAAGCAGCTTCTAATCGGGTTTTATTAAAACCACCAAGTTACTAATTAAGTTTTATTATAACTAGACAGCTACTTAAAAGGTTTTATTATAGCCCCTAAGCTGTTAATCGGGATTTTATTATAGCCACTAAACTACTGATCCAGTTTTAATAAATAATAATGATGATGATGGAGATTTATATAGCGCATTTCTCCACTGTATAGTAGACTCAATGCGCTTTACAAATATTGTCTGAGGTAGGAGAAGAGCCTGAAGTTCGAGATTCATCAGTTCATATTTGATGTGAGTTGGTACGTATGAGCCTCAACAGTCAAGTACAACTTGTTGATAAATTATGCATGTTTTCACTATTTGATGCATTTTATGTTATGTTTTATACCTTTAACATTTTTGCTTTACTGTTACTGTTCTTTCAGGGGCTATAGTAATAAGTTATTATTTATAAAGTGAAATATTGCAGCCAAATTCAAGCTCACTGCACTGAACAAAATCCACGTAAAGGTCACAAAGATGTAAAATGAAGAATGATGTGAAGACTCACTGCATTCTGTAGATGTAATGGTAATGACTCCAGAGAACAAGGGTTAGCAAGCAGCAAGAGAATACTCAGAATATATTGAGTAATCTTGAGAATATTAAATGTTATCATATGTAACTGCAAAAAGTATCCTCACTTCAATTTATTCCCTACAACTCCAAGGTCACTGCTGAAGTGAGTGAAGCACGCTTAAGTTAAAATCCATCCAATGGATCCAGTCATTTCACACGTCAAAATAACATCGTATACAATCTAGCTGCAAAAGAGAAGAGTGGCGTAAACGCATCACAAGCCACACAACATGAAGGTCCAATACTTCAATTCAAATCATAGCATGACCACAACACAGAAACAAAATCAAGGAGAGCAGATCCCTCACCCTGTTAGGCAAAGAGACAGAACTCTCAATATATTTTATTATTTCCCCTAAGCTCCTGATCAGGCTTTATTTATTTTTTTTTTTTTCCAGGATCCAAACGAAAAGCAATTCGTGGTGGTGATGATGATGAAGAAGATGATGATAATGATGCCGATGTAATGCCATTACCGGGGCCAAAAGAGGGAGAAGTTGGGGGTGAAGAAGATATGATTCAGATGGCTCAACGTATGGCAGAGGAAATGTCTGGTCCTATTGCAGATTTAGAGTCAGCAGTGGAAGCAGTTCCCATTAATACAGGTGAGATTTTTCAGGGTAGTACTTTTATATATAGCACTATTCCCAAATAGGTCCACTGTGATAATATATGATATCCACACAGTGCAACCTCATACACTTTCACTGCAATTTACAATACTAAACAGAACAAACTGTGTAAGCACAACTTTTTTCTAGACACATATCCACACATAACACATAAAATAAGTAAAAATTGTAGCTTAAAGTTAAGAGATGTACCCAGCACTGAGAAAACCCTTGACATAAATCTTGTATTCGCCAGGGGAAATCAGCAGTGCTATAAATTGCTTGTTCGTTTCATTGCAGTTTTGTTAAGATTTGTACATCCAACAAAATATATTCTGTATGACAAGCCACATTGTATTTCCCACTGGATTAAATGCACTGTGAAAGGAAATCTTATCAGGTGTACTTTAGGAAATTTGTGGTAATAAATGAGACTGCTGGGCATAAAAAATCTTTCTGTGATTGTAGAGATCATTCGGTCTGCAGAGCTCATTCCATTATGGTGAAGCATTTCTTATTGAGGATTATAAAAGGCTTAGGAAAAAGTTCTTAGATTTAGTATTTATATGGTGTGATGCTGTTCTGTAGAAGTCCCTATTATTAGAAGTAGTAGTATCTGGTCTTAGGTGAGTTAAGAGTATGAAACTCATTTTTAAAATGTGGCCGTGAATAAGTTTCAGAAGCTGGTCTTATTTGCTAAGTCATCAAAATCTATATATATTTTTATTGATTCCTTGGCATTACTGCTTTTATTCAATCTACAAAAGAGCCTCCACCTGCTGCGCCCCGAACTCCATCTCCAGCAGAGCAAGTGTCTCGGACAGAACAAGAATTCATGGAAACACGGTCATCACGAGGTAGGGGCAACAAGCGAGGGAACACCAGTCGACGATCTAGTAGTCGAGCACCAAAGAGACCAAGAGTCACTGCCCCACAACCCGAGGTCAACTCCACTCCTGTTCCTCCAGAAGCTATTGCACCACAACTTCCTCCTGCGGATGCTAACTATCATCTCAAATTTACCTATGGTGTGAATGCCTGGAGACATTGGGTCTTGTTCAAAAATGCGCAGCTAGAACGGGCAGGCAAGCGTGCGAGCGGCCGGATCAAGTTGTTTAAAACCGACATACTTCAATGCACAGCAGATGAGCTCAATTACTCCCTGTGTCTCTTTGTCAAGGAGGTCCGCAAGCCTAACGGAGATGAATATTCTCCTGACAGCATTTACTACCTTTGTTTAGGTGAGCTTACTTCACATATTTGTAAGTTGGGGTAATTGTACTCAAGCAAACATATCTATGCATAGGTGGATTTGTATTAATTAATAAATGTTTTAGTTACCTATCTACATCTGTACGTTGGCTTTTCTCTTAAAGCATCTGGACATTCATAAAGGAAAAACATGGGGAAACTCTTCAAAGGAAGGGATTGTGTCCAGAATATGAGGAAATAACTTTTAAGTCAGTTTTGTTTTTAATACAAACTTTCAAACATCAAATTCCCAATTTGCTTTGTAGTAGTATGTCAGAACCTTAGTTTTTACTACATAACTAAAGTAAGTTTACTGTTAAGCTACACTTTGTTAGTATATCTGTAAGTTTGGGACACTGCTTATACATTGTCAAATGATGAAAATATTGCAATACATTTTTGTGACTTGCAACAGCATTTTAAGGTTAATTTTATGTTTGACAAGGGTTAACCCTTTAACAGTTTTTTTTCCCCTGTTTACTCTCCTCCTCCAATCTTTAAAACACACAAAATACAAACAGTACATTTTCTGCTTAACTTTATCTGTCTCTTCTGATCAAGCCATTGATATTGATGAACTGCATGCTTAAGTTTTAGCATGTCTGTCCTTTAGTCCTAAGATTATTGTAATGTTTTGTTGGTGCAGGAATACAGCAGTATCTTTTTGAGAATGGACGCATTGACAACATCTTCACAGACTTGTACTATGAAAAATTTACAGAATGCTTGACTGACATCCTGTCACGGTGTCAACCCAAGTTCAATGCAGCAGGTAAGAAGCTCACTCAACAGTTTTATCAAACTTTTGTCATGTGCAAAAGCATTCTAAACCTTCAAAAACCGAAGATGAGAATTTGTAACATATTGGTGATAAGATTAGTGGCATATCGTGAGCAACAAACCTTTATGGTTAGCACTTTTTCCAACTCACTTTCAGACACCACTACATGCACTATGTATATGTGTAAAATGTGTCTTCTGCTTACCCCCAATGAATGTGGACTTACACACACATGCATAGACTATGCATCATCCACATTTCAGTAACATGCATGCGAGCATATACGTGGATGCATGCACTTTGGGATACACTGCACAGAACTCCCAAAGTCAGACATAAAGAAAATCATTCGTCCAAAGTTTTTCCCAACAACTAAACTGTTAAATAGAGCATTACTGCTGATGAATGTTAAAGACCAACCTAAACAGTTTGCATTTTTTTTTTTCAGATATTGGTAAATATAGGTGATATAAAGCTAACCTGTAAATTTCAGCCTCCAAAACCCATCACTAATTATCCGCTACGATTCACACCTGTGATCAATGAGCATCGTTAACAGTATATTACGTTACACTAGTGCACCATTCACAAGGTGCCAGCAATACCATACATAGAGAGAGAATGAGAGACAGTTTGGACTATTCGGATGTTGAAAGCATGCCTATCTCGTGCAGTTCTTTATACTTAAATACTGACATTCTGCATATCCAATTCAAAGGTCAAATGGTTTGCCGCATAGAAGAAGAGCACTTGTGGGAGTGCAAACAGCTGGGTGCTCACTCGCCGTATGTCCTTCTTAACACCTTATATATTTCCACACCAAGTATTTCATGCTCAAGACCCCAGAGGATCACATGAAGCTGTCTTTTGCGCACATTCTGAAATACTGGAAAAAGGGACAGCCAGGTAAAGGAGGACAGCCAACACGCAGTGTTTCACTCCGCTACTACAGCGTCAGTACAGCTAAAAAAGGTGGGTACCAGTCAGCCTGCTTAGCTGTGAACACCTCAACACCTAGTTGATTTAGGGTGACCATTGATCATGTAACATTGTAAAGGTTGATTGCTAAGTAAATGTGTATTATGCTAAAACAAGCAGGAATGAATGGGTACTGTTGGGTACATGTGGCGCATTAGAGGGAAATGAGTCCTCTTGGACCCAGGTTCAATGCTGTGAAATTTTAATTTTGGGGATGCACTGTCATATCCACAACTTTACTAACCAAGAGCTAGCTCATCCAATCTTTATGGTTATTGAATTTTTGTTTCTCTGCTTGGACCTTTATATACTTGATATCCAAGAAATGAGGAATCAGCTTTATTTGAGTATGAGGTGTACACGTGGATGAGTTGCTTTGTAATCTCTTACATATTTTCATAAAGTTTTTGTAATGTGCAGATGGTTCAGCACCAACAAGTACAACCAAGAAAGGCAGTAAGGAAGGTATCCCAGTTTATGAAGTTACGGAGAATCAGGAAAACCCACTTCGCTGTCCTGTAAAGCTGTATGAATTTTATCTATCTAAATGGTAAGCCTTGTCTTACAGAGTTTGAACCACCCACACATATTGATTTTTTTTTTTTTTAAACCTTTACCTTTCATTTTAGTTTCCGAGATCTAGGCTTGTGTTTTTAATGAGCTAATCCTAGCAATGCATTATCTCTACAATCTTCAGATTGCAGATTTGAGTAATAATGAAGTTAATGCCATAACATTTCATTAAGTGTTGTCTAAATAGATGATTGTATCACTTACCTTGTAAAGTGATCACTAACATTTTGTGGCTATCTTTGTGTGCAGCCCTGAAAGCATAAAAAACCGCAGTGACATTTTCTACCCCATACCTGAAGCGCAGCTGTGTGCCAGACAGTCCTGTCTGGTACTCTACTACACCCATAGGAGTCGATACAATGACTAAAATGTTAACTCGCATTTTGCTTGTGAGGGAGATTCAAGAAGCTCATCTTCATGCACAACCTATTTATGTGTGACTGCTGGTCACAGACCTGTTGGTGCAAATCTGCTTCATACATTTGCATTCATGTGTTCACACTTACCTGCTTGTATCCAGACCAACTGCATCATTTTCTTGATATTTGTGTTTGTAAGTGACTTCTTAAAGAAACTGTAACCAGTGTATATTAGAAAATTACAGCTTTTACATCAGAAGTTTCCTGAATTTTTCTCAAAAATTCTTGTTAATGGCAGTCATTTTTATATTTCATTTTTCAACCTTTACCACCAAGCCTCATTTCATGCTTGTATTATAGAACTGCCTTCAAGTATTGTATCATACCACATCTCATAAGCTGTATGCATATGTGTGAGCATGTACACTGTGTGTGTGTGAATTGGGGGATATTCCTCTTTACTTTATTAATCTTTGAAATAATAAATGTGTTCAATGTACTGCCAAAAGTCATCAATATCTGGCAGCACTTTATAAGCTGAGCCATTATCTGACCACTAAGTTATGGAGGTTTTTTTTTTTTTTAATAAATATTTTTGTGTGACTGTATGTAGTTATAGCTGGAAGTTGATCTTTGTGTCAGAGTAATTTTGCTTCTTTCTGCATTAAATTCCTGCTGATTTTACGAATTTGGGAATAGATGCTTGACTGATTTTCAGAACTCAATATCTGCCATTGATTTCCTCTAGTGACGGGCTCCCTTTCTCTCCTCCTTTCTAGTTTGCACAAAACAGACGTGAATATCCAAGATTTAATTATTGTGATAATGAGGCATCTGAAAGCTAGTCAGAAGAAACTCAAGAGAAAGACCATTGGTTTGCAGAGATGCATGGTCTTAAACTTGCAGAATGACAAGAAAACATCTGAGTAACCGCTTTAGTGAGACCACTTAAATGGGAATCTCCCACAGTGTGAAGGTGTCCTTCTCTAGCAGGACTATTATTACTCTGGGAACATCAGTGATGAAAATGGATTATGTCCCCCTACTATATGTGTATGAGCAGACATGACATTCTAAAAGTGTATGCTGTACTTGTTGTGACAGAATTAATGTCTTTAAGTATATATTTAAAGTTACAGTGAATGTGCTCTGGTGCTTGATAACAGTACAGAGAGTAAAGGCCCTCTATTGTTTATTTTGTTTTTCTTTGATGCTTCTTTCCTCTAGGAATATGCATTTGTGTCCTCGAAATGTTATAGTAACTGGTGTTTCTGAAAGTCCTTATTGCATTCAAGTAAATTTGACAAAAACTAAATCAGACCTTCAAATAATTAATGTATATAATTGACAAATGGAAACAATGTTATGGTGTTACAGATTTTCTTGTATATGAGACTTCATTCCCCCAAGATTTGTCAAAAAAAGGTTGTCTCCCTTTTATAACTACCATACTGCATAATTAAGCTTGATTTAAAAAAAAAACCAACATATTAGTCCTTGATATATTGCAAAATTATTAAGAAGTGATTATAACTAAACAGTTTATAATCCAAGATTTTGTGTAGAAACAATTAAGGCTAAAAAATTTTAATTTAAGCCTAGCTAACCATTTAACTTTCCTTTTTAAGAACTGAGGTTTGGACATGAGCACAAAACTGGTGCGAATAAATTAACACATTCTCAGCTCGGCACATCCTCTACTTAATACAATTTTTTAAGTCGGTAATGTCCGTATTAAGTACTGAACATTGAGTATATGAAAAGGTATCAACAGTTCTTTGTTTGGGAACGGTTTCCAGATGCTTCTGGTATCTATCACCTTACAAATTTTGTCAGAACGTAATCTGCAATTTTTACAGGGTGCTTTTGTTAGTTGGTGGTGATGGGTTAGGTCACTGAAAGACACCTTCAAAAAAAAAGAGCTAACTAAAAGGCAGCTATTTGTTTTGTACAGCCTATTTTTCTGCATCACCCATTTGATTAAGCTGGTAGCTGTGACCCAGCTAACAATAAAGTTTGTACTTTTTGATACAAGTTGTTGAGTAAAAAGATATTGATATGTACCAGTCTTTGACGCATGTTATGCTTTAGACACTTCATCTAGTTTGTCTTTCAGCTTAGGCCTGTTGTGTGTTTTAACAACCACACTTAGTTTCTAGTAAAACAGCTTTGTTATGTTATATGCTGCTGTTCTGTCAGGTGCACATGCAGCTCAGCATCTAAATTATATCCCAGAGAATGTCTCGTGTTAAACAGGACACAAAATGGTCACTCTACAGAGGTGTCTACACCTACATAAATGTCTAACATAAATGTGGAAACTACTTAGTTGTAAATAGTTTGAAGTAACTTTTTGGTTGACTTGTATGTTGTCTAATTTTTATGATACATTATTTTCATTGAGCATAACATTAAAAAAATGAAATGTTATTGCATCCTTGTGTGTATATATATAGTTTTAAAATCTTTTTGATGTAATACTTTTTTCTAGGTTATCCCCAGCACCACACTTGCATGCACACACACACTGCTTTTGATAATGATAGATTAAATCTGTTGGGGCCTATTTTGCAATCCAGAGGCCTTCTGAAACTGTCCAAAGGGAAGGTGTGTCTTTGTGTAATGGAAAATCCTGACGAAATATTTTAAAATCCTGTAGTTATTGCAAAAGAGATAGGGTGATGAGAGCAGACTGCACTTTGCAACGAAAACAGAGCCAGGCCCCTATGTCAGATTCTTTCCTCACTGAACATCTCATCCTCTTAGCTGCATTTCCCAGATTTTGGGCTTCATTCCTTTTACTCTCCACCCACTACAAAATCCAATAAAGATGCAACCAAGCAACATCACAGGTTATTCCCAGCAGGGTCACATTAGGGCTATAGAAGGAATGTACTCCAGAGATGGGCGGACTCGATTGACTGAGGCTGCACCTTCATAGCAAAATTTAGAGCATTGCATGACCAGCTGATTAATTGGTGCTGACCACAGCAACCTGCCCTCTAGAAGTCCATGTCAAAGAAGTTGCAGCCCATCAGGGATCTCAACATCCAGGATCCCATCCTCCTTCAATATGGGTTGCCCTCATTCCAAACATAAGGTTCTAAAAAGAGACCAATGGAAAAGTTGGTGTGATGGGAAAGAGAAGACGAGAAAGATCAGTGTAGATAGAAGACAGGAAAGATGAAACAGCAGGTTAAAAGGGACAAAGTTTTTGGAAGAAAAGACAAGAAGCAGGGGCATACCATAAATTTTTGACTATAAGCTGCGACTTCTCCCCGTTCTTAAACTTTGTGGCTTCAACTGCAATGCAGTTTGCGAATTTTTAAGATTCTGATTAATTTTTTGATGAGCTCCGTGTTAAAGTGTTAAGTTTGCATGTTAACTGTTTACATTTTAAAATCAAAGCTATATACAATTGAAGCATTCATATCAGTTGCTGAAGCACACACCCTCATGCTGTAAACTAGATGAAAGGCCTACAATGCAGTTTTCAAGTTGCATATGTTTGCTGCTTATTTATGAAAAAAGTAGAGATTTAAAAAAAATTTAGTGGTTTCGGGTTATGTACAGGTGCCCTCAGTAGACCAGTTTAAATGAAACTTAGCATCTAAAAAGAAAAAGATCATTCATTACCAACGCTGAATATTATGGAGAACTTAACATCTGCAGAAATGCCTGAAAATGCTTTACAAGGATAGATATAGCTATCTGCATTGAAATTAAAATACCTGGGCATGTGCCAAAAAAAAAACAAGTTTAAATGAAGTTCACGGACATAAATCTAGTAAAAACAAGCACATATTACATGCATACATAGTTTGTTACACTGTTTTAATGATTTTTGTTCAGTCTTACAATGCATTCTGACAATTCTCTAGTTGGAGCTGCAAATCAACAATTATATCCGCTGCTCGCACTACGGAGCAATCTAACTATATAGAGCAAATAAAAACCGGACCATTTGGTCGGATTAATGTGACAGAATGTCCTTTTTGTGTTAAAATGTTGATTTATTACAATTAGTTAAAGCGATTTGTTATAACAACTAGCAACGTTATTAATTCTGTTGATGCACCTCGATCTGTACGTACATTGTTTGTGGACATGTTTTAGTCTCTGTTCTGCGAATTCGTGCTTTTACATTTTTTTTAACCAAACTGAGCCTTCTCTAAAGCAGGGGTAAACACTTTATAAATTTCGGTTGTTATTATTAGTAGTAGTACCAAAGATACGTTTAGTACACAGGCATAGGAGTCCTTGAGTTCATGGCAACGAGGTTTTCTAGCAGACGACAATATGGAAGTGACCGGTTGCTAAGGTCGGTTGCTAATGTAAGCTATAAAGGCGTGTATATATAGATGTTTGCTTTTTGTTGAGTACGACGTTTCACAGTATCATTTTCTCATAATAAAGGTAAGATGTGTTTAATTATATTCCTCAATTTCTGGGCGCGCGCATATTTATAGACAGGTGCAAAAAATTGTAGGCAGACACGGGAAAACGATTAATTGATCAGTGATCGATATTTAAAGTACCCCTAAAAATTATGTTTAGCCTCGGACGTGTATCAATTCAGGGTTTAATTGTATGGATTTTTCAAATGTATGATGCTTTAATTCCATGACGAAGTCATTAAATAGATTATAGGCTTTGTCTCGATCTTTAAAATACATAATATGACCCGGATTTGCTTAATTGTGGGTGGGAAAAGCTAGGAAACTGCTGTCCAGCTACAGAATTGTGATACGAGAGTACTTATATATAGCCATCTGTGAAAGTAAATCAAAACAAACAAAAAGTTGACCTGTCAGCCTGTTAAATTTATTGGTCGCCCGCATGTGTGTGTGATTCAAAACAATTAAATGCCTCATTAATCCCACCTTGAAGAAGTACATAAATTAAACTGTAACTAAAAGGGATCTACAACAGGAAGAACATAAAAGTTTATATAAACATGCCTAGCTGTTCTTACAATTTAAACTACTTTTGTGATGTTAAATTTAGAGCAGTGCATTTGAAAATACATGAAAAAATGAAAGTGAAAAGATAACAGCTAAGAAGAAAAATATGCATGATATCTAATTAAGTAATAAATAAGAGGAGAAG
Organism: Pomacea canaliculata; assembly: GCF_003073045.1. Taxonomy (NCBI): domain Eukaryota; kingdom Metazoa; phylum Mollusca; class Gastropoda; order Architaenioglossa; family Ampullariidae; genus Pomacea; species Pomacea canaliculata. The sequence continues at coordinate 21,586,977 of NC_037595.1, read as the reverse complement.
CACTGACTTTAGTAGATGCCAGTGGAAGAAGCATCTTTAAACCTGACTTTAATGTTAGTAACATTAAAACAAAGCAATCATTCTCTTCTAGGACATAGGCAAAGAATACTGGACTCAAATAAAACAAGTGTTCACAAGATTTTGTAATTCATAATCAAAAGCATTTACTTAAAAATATATATCCAGACTTTTTAATCATGCAGAGAAAACTATGGTAGACTTCCAATCCAAGCAACGAGTTCACTGGTTTGGTTACAAGGCTACTGTGTTTCCTGAACCATCTTGTTCATACCGTGAGCAGTATCATGTGCAAGATCGTAAAACCTTTCCGGCTCACATCAATCTTGCAGGTATAAATACAATAGAAACATATATACATACCAACCCCTTAGGTATAAATTCAACAGATAGACACACACATATACTTAATTATATACAGACATACACAGATGCATGCACAATCTATACATGCATTAAATATGTAACATATGCGTTTGTGGTTGTGTGTGTAGGTGTACTGCTGCAATTAAATTTTTATACTTTCTTTTGGAGGAGACATGAAGCAACAAAAGTAATTGTAAAAATGCATCTGATGAAATACATCTTCTTTGGCCAGAATAAGATAAGAAGCAGATATACCAAGGACCTCAAGCATAAGTGGGATTCTCATACAATGCCAACACTGCGCTACTGGGATGAACTGCCTTTGCTGTCTAAATTTGTTACATTTTTTGGATTTCAGTCCATGACTGTCGAGCAGAGGTGGTTCAAGACTTAAATGCACCGACTGAGTGGGAAGCATGTCTCCTATTACCTGGTCTACGTGCCACTTATTGTGATGTTTTCGACTCCCATGATAAGAAAGGAAGCAATACACCTACAGATCAAAAGTAGATTTACTTTTTTTTTATATTTTGAATGCCAAAATCAACCTTTTCTTCATCATCTTTTTGATAAATTCATATTCATATTTTTTCTGGTGGTAATCTTATTTATTTCTTCATGTTTTTGATGCAGTATTTCAACATCTATACAAACTATGATCTTACTTTAAACTGTGAAAATGTGTTTGCAAACTTAGAGCACCTTTTTAAGTAGTTACACATCTTTATCTTCAAAAGTTTGTCTAAGATTGTTGTTTAGTATAACATCACAGCAGATGCACTAAGTCTTACCTACATTGTTTGATATTGTCAGTCTACAGTGTCTTTGCATATGTCTCAGGTTCCTTTGTCAATAGTAGATTTGCTTGTGAATGCACATATACTTCTACTCTGTTTCTGCATGTAGGGAAGATAAACTTTTGTACAAGCTGGGTGCCAAGGGATCGAAAAATGGAGAGTTCAACTATCCTCGTGGTCTTTGTACAACTGTGGAGGGTGACATTGTTGTGGCAGACAGCAAGAATCATAGGGTACAAGTGCTGAGCGGATATGGTGTTTTCAAGTTTGCTTTTGGTCAGCACGGGACAGACATAGGAAAGTTTGATGAACCAACTGGCGTCACTGAACTCCCAGATAGGAACCTTGCTGTTGCTGACCGTAAAAACAGAAGAGTACAGGTTATCTCTTTCTCTCTTGTGTATATTTGTACATGTGAATGTTAAAATTGATCTAACTTATGCATACATGTTTTTTAATTCTAAAAAGATACATTATTTTTCTTGAAAAAGATAAAAGGTCAATAGTTTTAAAGGTAAATTCACACACTTTCCCAAATGCAAACCTAAATGTAAACATTTTCTTTCATAATCTTACAGGTTTTTTCAGAAAAAGGCAAGTTCTGCTACACTTTTTCTACAATGAATGAACCTTATGATATTGCCGCTGATCACTGTGACATCATAGCAGTTGCTTCTGTCACTCGTTTGGTTGAAATATACCAAGCACGAGACTGCACTCTTGTATCTCACTTTCTTGTGCCTGTAATTTCAGGCTGCAGGCAAAATGGTAACTGCCCTTACACATTGGCCTGCTTGAGCAGAAAATTGTAGTCAGTGATTCTGCTGATTGTCATATAAAGTTTTTCAATATTAAAGGGGAGTTTCTCCATCAGTTTCAGCCAGCAGCATTTAAAGATAGCTTATATGTTGCACCGGGGGGATTGTGTGTGAACTCTCTTGATTGCATAATGTTGATAGATACCCTAAATCATGGGGTTAGTCTGTATTCATCTGATGGCACAGTGTTACAGCATGTGTTACAGCCTGTCGATGGCACTGGCTGTTTTCACTCTGTCTCAGTTAGCCCTGAGGGTCACTTAATTACTTCAGAGTTTTCCATCGCAGGTGATCACTGCATAAAAATTTTCCGTTTTCAAAAGTGTTTGTGTCATGGAAGACTGAGTCCAAGTAGCAAATGATTAAAAAAAAAATTTTTTTCTATTTACTCTGTTTTAGGTGTTTATAGGGAGGAGATGGAAAAGGTGTCTTGTATGTGTCTTTGATAATAGCCTCAAAGTGATGCTCAGAACCCTGAAAAAAAAATTTGCTTTCTTTGTTATACATGTTTGTTTAATGACCATTCGTAAGGGAAAACAGAGTTTTGCAATAACAAGTGTCACAGTGTGAAATGTGGCACAACTGCCAAGCAACTTTTTTATAAAATAACTTTTAGACTGATCAAAATGTTATGGCAAACTTTCTGCAATAATTCGAGCAATAAGTTCTAGTAATTTTTATTTATATTATTTTAATATAAACTAGATGCATTTTAATAGTCACTTTCTTATCTTGTGTTGTAATATTCTCAGTAAACGAGTATGTCTTGCTTACTATCTTACATTGCTGTCTAATGTTTGTAATGAGGAGGTTAACATTGTCTTTCTGTCTGGTGATATTTATCAGCTCAGTATCTACTGTGATTTTACTGTGACTTGGTACTGAGAAACCTTGTGATCATCACCGCAGAGTTAATTTAACTTTATGTGTCATATGTGTGAGTGTATATGCACTCTTTACTTTCAGGAAAATATATTCATGTATTTTGCATGTGCATGTGTATGAGTGCATTTTTATGTGTATCTACAACATATCTATGCACCTGCAATATGTTAATATTTAAGAGCCAGCATTTGTTACCTAAACATGTTTTTGAGAGGCATATGTCATGGCATTATATGGATGTTGTAAAGGATGTTATCTTGTAAGTATATTACATTTTAATCTCTCTACATAATGCACATTTTGTGATTAATCTGTTACATTTACTTAGCAATATTGAGCATTAAAGAGGTTTGACAAGTGTTTTTCATGCATCTATGGCTTAAATTTCCACTTTGACTGAAAAAGACATCAGAGCTTTTCTGTATCGATTTTTTATACAATACTGCAACATTTGTCTGTATGCGTTTAATCTGGAATTTTCTGGAATTCTACTTCAGCTGCTGTTCAGTTGTCTTGTGAAACAGTTAAGAGTTCAAGTGTGTTCGTAATAGGTGTACACTTGCTCAGTGATACAGGCACAGCTGTCGCTGACTCAACAACAACAATCATCATTCATTCACTGATGCAAACAGCTACAGAAATCACTGATGGAGAGAAACAGTTATCATTTGTTTGTGAATATCATGACTGGAGAGAGGCAGAAAGACTTGACAACTAGTGCCAAGAAAGAATCAACAGATTGTCATGAATTTTAATTGAAGATCTTTGTTTTGGAAACTGTCATTGCTTTGTGGTTGATTCTTTAGATTCTATTTCTCCAAAGGTGCAGAGCATAAAGAGAATGAATGCAGTTTTGCTGTTTGAAATTCTGGTGTAGTTCATATACAGCTCACAATATAAGAACAGGTACATCTTCATGTTATCATCTTTTGATAAAAGCTCAGATGAAGGCTTTTTACCTTCTACTTAATACAGCATTGAATACATGCTAACAGACTGCAAGTTATAACAGCTGTTGATAAAACAATACAAACATGTCACAATGAGGACAGAGGTACACTGGCAGGTTAGCCGGCTGGTTGTTTCAAGGTCTGGTGATAGTGTTAGTTTGCAAGATACTTTTTTTTTTATTTCCATGTTCTCACTTTATGTTTTTGTGTTAGTCTCCTGAAGTATTCACACATATTTTTTATATTGTGTCTCCACTGCAAAGACTGTGTACACCACAAGAAAAAAATGGTCACCTTTAGACACTATCGTTCTGCTGCTACTAAATCACTATAAACTGAAACAAAACTCAGGTGCTTTTGCCTAAATGTTAAGTCTTTCATCACTCAAATGCCTTCTCTGCCCAAAGGTGCGCCATTTGGTTTTGTTCCTGGTCACGTTTGAAGCTTATCGCCAGTCCATTAATCCATCTTCTTTATTTATTCTTTCGTTGTTCTCGGAGATCGACAAGAAACCCCTTTAAAGATTGTAGAAAAGGTTGACTGGTGTTATCAGGAACTACCGGGAGCCATACCAGGAGCAGGAGGTAGCTGTTACAAGAAGGTTGGTATGCTGTAGGGTGACAACAGAGATTGTAGAAGTCTGTGGTGGCCAGGGTGTATATAGGGGAGGGGAGGAGAGTGAAGAGGGTACCAGCAAGATCAGTGGAGGTTCGACTGGGTAGGGCTGGGGTGAGATTATTAAAACTGTCATGAATCAGATGGGGCGATAACCGGGGTAGATTAACAACGAAAGGGTAGCAGTGCACTTGGAGCTATATTCAGAACTGACCGGAGGATCTCCGGAAGAAGTTGGTAGCAGGCAATGGTTTGGACAAGTATAGCCGCTTGAGGCGCCCTTGTGCTCTCCAGATCATCCAGTCTTCTCTCTGGAACCCACTGGAGTAATCTGGTCAAACATCTGTGACAGACAACAGTCGGCTGACTGATGGCACCGTTCTAACTGAATAATTACTAATCTGACACTTCTGGCTTACCGTATTATTGCTTTCACCTGTTCGCAAAGTCTTTGAGGCATACAGCAAATCCAAAAGATGGCGACAGTCACTGTGCCTCCTGCATCACTATGATATGTTCCATCTTCGTTGAAGCTTTGTCAAGTAATACACATTTCTTCTGGACGGACAATCTTTTCGTGAATGTGTTGTCTTTCTTTATGACCTATTTTATGTCATCATTGACATCGCAGATTTTTACCTGTGCCCAAGATGTGGAGTCTGTAGCATTCTAAGTCCAGCTCTACCTTGAACAGGACACTCAGCATTCAACCTCCGCCTCAAAAGATGGAAGTTTAATCTCGACGGAAAAAACTTTAATAACTAAACATCTTGCAGGTGTAGGGTTAGGCGTGAACTTTGACAAGTTATTGAGAATTACATTTGTAGGAATTTTAAAAGATGGCGACAAGCTGGATCCAAGAGGAAGACACCCTCGCCGACATGAGGCAGCGGTTGGATCGACTTCGCGGTCAAAAAGCGCGTGATTTTAAAGGTGAGTTTATTTCCATCCCCTTTGACATTTTCTACAGTTAGGCAATTCATTATCTTCTGCCCCAATTCCTTATTATTAGTTGACTCCATTCCGTACTAGTGGCAAAGTATTCATCAGATATTGTTCCATACTAAATGCAAATGTAACTTTTCACAAAATGTTGCCGCTAATTGGAACTCACTGCCGAGTAACTTTAAATACTCATGAAATTTGAACTGCTTCAATAACTATAGATAACAGTCCATAATTTTGTAGAACTATTTTACAGTTTTGACGATGAAGGAAATATATTATCTACTTAAAAGTCAGACCCAGACAATATAAGTGACTTTAAGAGTGGGTGTTAAGCAGGCGGCGAGGACTAGGCAAGTGATAGCCAGTCCCTCCTACTACTACTATTATCATTTTGTCTGTCTTTCTCTTACTTCAAAGGTCAACTCTATTTTGGAACACTACTTTCAGTCTCTTAACAAACATTTAAAACGACGTATGCTTTTTTATTTATTTATTTTTTGGTTTTTACAATGACAAGTTTTAGAGAGAAATAAAAGCTATGCTTTCGCCACATTTCTGATGAAGCAAAGACATACCACATACAGAGACACAAAAGTATTGAAGACATGATGTGTGTACACAGATTGTTGATGCAAGGATATGTGCAGACAAATTATGCACTCCTGGATGGCTATTGTATAAATATATATCTTGTATAAATTATTGACACATTCAGACACACTATACACTAGAGGTGTCCATGACAGTGTGGTAGACTGGTAGTATATATAATATACATTTAGCTTCATGTTGTTTGTGAAGAAAGAGTGTATGTGTGAGAGTGTGTGTTCTCGAGCGCCATCGCATGAATTCACCATTTGTCACCAGCTCAGCAGTTAAATTCTGAGTTTAATTTCATTTTAATTCCATGCACCTGTCGCTGAATAAACGAGTTTCGTTGTTAAGTGAAAAGAAGAGGTATACCAGCTTATGAAACTCGTTTATCACCCCAGTGACTGAGGTGTGATCTGTACTCCATTGTCCTTTGACACAGACAGGCTTTCTGTTCAGTCTGGGCTTCTGGACATCAAGCAGTGTGTACCGGCTTCTACACAGTGTTGTGCCATCTTGTCTCGCCCTTGTTTTTATGTCAGTTTTTAAAGAAGAGGTTAACAGTTGCGAAAGTGTTGAGGAGGGTGTATTGAAGGTTTACCTCCAGCAGCTGCTGGTTTCCTCCATTCACTGTCATTCGCTCCCTTCTCCTAGTCCTTCTTTGTAGTTTGCAAATTGTTGTACTCTAGAGGTTTCTTATGCTGTTCTTTAACTGAAGAACATTGAACTCACTGCCAAGCGGGGAAGTTAACTATATGTCTTTTTTTTTTCTCTTCCTACTTCACAACGAGGATTAGCACAGAAGACTATGTTCATTCCATGAGCTCTCTTGTAAGCTGCTGGTTGAGTTTTTGGCCCGCCGTGTAGCTTTTGGAAAAGTGTGTGAGTGTGTGATTTGTCATAACAGCGGTTACTGGGGTACAATACTAAATTTTGCGATAAAAGCTGCATTTTCCAAGTCTTCTTTGCTTCAATGTTATTTTACAGAAGAGGAAGAAGATGATGCCAAACCCGACACACTCAAGATCTTGCAGTCCAAGTTTGGGTCACCGGTGTATGACCCTACGTCGCCTATGCAAATAGCCTACGGTGAGTGCCTATACCAAGCTTATATAAACTATCACTGTACATGAGATTGTTTAGTGTTTTCTGATTGGTTCTAATTTTTTAGCACTAAGCGACCGGTTTAAGTGGTTGAGAAAAACATCAGCAACGAAATTTTCAGCACTGATTCTTTGTCTACTAGCCAAGCTATTGTCCAGATTTGTCTCCTCATCCACCTTTCTTCGACAGATCGCAGGTGCTCGCGCGCTGGGCGCCGGAAGTCAATAGAGTTCGAGGACCTATGCCTCGCTTCCGGTCGTCTACATTTGTCTTCCGCCAGGTCAGGTCACCACCGCACCCAGCCCACCAAAGACCCTGCGACCTCTGAGGCGCAGACTGCGAACCAGCAGGCCAGCCCCGTGAAGCAGAAGCACAGAAGGATCTCCGATCCCACCGTTCCCAACAGACGTAAGCTGCTGGCTGCGAGGCATCATGGGACTGGACAGGGTGATGGGCAAGACAACGTCGGCCATATTGGACGTGGAATTCTGGGAATGACTTTGGGAAAGGAGGAACGCCAGAAGATCGATGAAAGATTGGCAGGGATCGCGGATCCCGATCCCATTCTCGGTGAAGGACATGCTGAGTCGTCAATAGTCAGCAGAAAACACAAAGCAAAATAACTGCCTTACTCTGGCGCCCTCCCAACCAGCCCTTCTCTTTCCTCGCGAATGGAACATCTATTACAGTTTGATGCACTGGCTGTTATTTAAAAAAGTCTGTTATTTTTAATAGTTTAAAGAGTGTTTAAGAAGGTTTTTTTTGTTTGTTTTTGCTTTCTTTTCGCCTGACATTTTAAATATCCTTAATTGCAGACTTCTTTCATTCCAAGACAACCCGTCTTGTGGTTCGTCACAGGACTCACCTTCCACATGCCACTGAATTGAAGATGGAGACTAAGACCAAATGCACGACAGTTTTTATTTCTCACATGCGTCTTACACATTTCGAGGCCATATTTTCAGCACTTTCATTTTAAGTACTTTTTGCAATCAAATGAACGCTAAATATATATTTTTCTTGTAAAAATGCTGGGAAATGGGGTTGGAAGTTGCAGTGAAGAAGACTCAGATCACATCAGATATCTGCCCAACATCTGAAAAGAAACAGTCTTCATATCTGTTTACTTGTTGAAGAGGATACAAAGTTTACTGTCTCCGAGAAAACTGACACCAGGGGGTCGAGGAGTGGGATTTAAACCCCTTGTCCTCGATAACTGCCACGAAGTCCTAACAGACAAACTCTTGTGTTCCATTGACATGACTGACAGCACACCTTCTGTAGTTTAGGCCTGACTTACACTTTGTTTGACGAGTGGATCCGCAGCATTAATAACACATACCTTTGCACCCAAGCAGTGTCGTAACGAGGTTTCTCCGAAGACTCTCAGTTCAAAGACACTAGAGTGTCTAGAAAATAACCGAGTTCCGTGTCTTCTTCAATAATAAGTTTCTGTTTGTTTGTTTCTTTGTTTGTTTCTTTGTTGTTGTTGTTTTCCTATGCTTTTATTGCATACAAGATTTGGTTTTCCACGTTAAGACACCTCGAGGTAAGAGCCCAGTGCTCATGGCATTCTTGTCATGAGGTGGCCGTTTGAGACAGGTTGCACTGTTTGACATTCCCTCACGGATTCAGTGCTGATTTCCAACTAAATATTTTGAACACTCTTGTGAGTATCCACAATAACTAACGTATGTACACCCTGACTATTAATATTTTAACTATTTTCCTGTTATCGCTGCTGCGCAAACATCTGACATGACGATAACAGAAACTATGTCCTACTACATTGGTATGGTCCCTCCTTCAGGCGACCTGTGACCTCAACATGGCGCGGTCTTTTCCTTGCTCCTCCACCGACTTCCGGGGGCGTCTGACCGACCTGATGGCTTCCGGGTCACCTACCCAGTTCCCATCCACGTTGCGGCGGGAGGGGGAAGGGGAGAGGCTGTAGGGGGAGGGGGTGCCTGACCTGCTGCTCCGTGCGCCCAGCATCTGCAGCTTGGGTAGAGTCAGCTTACCTGTTGTCGTGTTCACGTGAAGGTCCTCGAATTCGTGCGACTGGCGCCTTCCTCGCCTGGTGGCGTATTTCTGGCCTGAATGAATAATGAAATGAATCTATAGAGAGAAATATCACGTTCACAAAACTATGAGTTGTCTGTGTTTTGTGTGAATGTTGTAATGTGGTTGTCATTACTTATCCAATATTATTTCTCTCATTGCATATCATGAGCAGGACCTCAAGAGTCCCTTTGATGAATCCACACAAACCTATGGCTGACCGCTTAGAAGTTTTGGACATGGTTGATTAAATGGTTGTAGCTAGAAAGACAAAGTTGGCTGTAAGTGGCTCTAAAGACCCTGGACTACTTGATGATAACGGCTGTAAGGACATGCCTGACTAAATTTTAACAGCTATAAAAAATCTTGGTTCTGATGTTGTGATGTTCAGAGCCGGTCACTTACAACACACACACTCACGCTCGTGCACACACACATATCACTTGGTTATTGTTTTGATTTGTGCACGTGCAGTCGACTAGTGTTTCTAGTACCTAGCGTTTGTTAATATGACAAGAAAACTGGTGATTAAGAAAAGTGCAGCCGCTCGTGATTTTCCTGCATACCTCTCACAGATGCTGAAGGAAGCAGAAGAAAATAATGGATTCATTATTAAGCAGACTGAAGGGTCACCACCTTTTCACAGGAGCGCACAACCGACCTTTCACCTGCAACCATTGTCACCGGTGACCTTACAGAAAACGCAGGCTACTGAATCACTGCCACCTGTGTGGTTGGGATCAGATTCCATACGGATCGGTCTCTTGGCATTTCAACAGAAAGAAAAACATGTTCGGCCTACCGAGAGCTTTAGTACACTTTATCAGAGCAGGTTTTGAAAAGAGCAGGGTATTTACAGAGCTAGTCAAGCCAGGCAGTCTCTGAAGTGGGAAGACACAATCAGTAAAAATAACGGTACATCGTAACAAACTGTATTTGTTCCTGGCTACCTACTGACCGTTTTTTCGTCATTCTCAGACCTTTCATTCATCTTAAAGTTCTCGCTGGTCAATACAATAGCCTCGACATGTTGCATTTCCTGAAAGAAAGACAGACAGAAAGAAAAAAAGAAAGTCTGTAAATATTTGTGTCGACGTTTCAAGTCCTTTCCCCCCAGTGGCGACACCTAGACATTGCATTCATGCCTTCACACAAACTGTTATCTTTTCCGCGAGACATAAACAGTTTTTATGTCATGTTTTAAGAGATATTGAACATGTCACCGTGTTCCTCAATTCAAAGACAGTTCACTTCAGTTCGAGGCAAAGAAGAGATAAGAGACTTGATAAACAAGCTGACAGGTTGATAGGTTGAGTCTTCAAAAGCCGTAGTTATAAAACACTGGGTCTGTCGCTGACTCGGGGAAACATGGGGAAATCAGGGCAAAGGGTGTTGTCTCCATGGTTACAAAGTGCATGGTGTTCTGACTCGTGGATAATGTTTTATTACTTTAGCTAAGGGCATCATTGCCACTGCTTTATAACTAATGTTGTGGGGGGATCGAGATAGTATTTTCAATAAAGTGTTTCCTTAACATAAGCAGCTTAAACGATTAAAAATTATTTCACCTTACTAAGGAAAGTAGATAAATAGAGGAAACAAGTTGGGTCATTGTGTAAAATTATCTGAATACACGGTGTTTTGAATATCTTCACTGTACAGAGCGAGTGGGTGAGTGAACGAGAAATAGAATAATGAGATAGTCCGTCTTACATTTTTCTCCCATCGTGCCGGCCCGTGTCCTCGGGGGAGAGAGAGTGATGCCAAAGGTCACAGGGTAAGGGTCGAAATCTGAGATAGGAAGGATTTTTTTCTCAGAATCATCGGTCGGACGCTTTGTTTCTTGACTTTGAACTAGAAAAAAGAAACGATGTCAAGGATGAACACTTTAAGGTATTGCATGGTCTTGAAGCTGAAAAAAAACTTTTAAATTTCGTTGACAATAATATTAACTAAATATTAATTTCTATTTTATTTTGAACTTTTTAGTCTTTGTGAATTTTGTTATCGACTTTTTTTCGCATTACTCTGTGACTTATTCCTGCGCATTGACCAAAGTAGGGGAGGTAACTATACTTTACTTGTCCTCGAGCAAAAGCTACCTATCTCCCCTAGTTCGGTAATTGATACTGTATACACGATTTGTTTTTTATTCCAAAATTATTTTACTACTTGTGTACTGCTGAAAATGATTTAAGATTTTTCAACTGAGTAACTAGTGAAAATTTAGACCCCTTGGACGATACGAAGTGGGTGAAAAATATTACAAAATTCCATGGACAGACTAGCAATCATAGTGAATTATATTTTTTTTAAAGTAATAGTAAAAAGTGTGAAAGACGCACACACCTTTGACGGATGCCGTGAGAGTCGGCTTGACTCGGTCAATCTGCATGCCTCGAAGCTGTTCCCGCAGCTGCTTCTCCTGTCTTGTCCTCTCTGCCGCCACCACTCGGCGCTCCACCTCGATGCCCAACGTCCGCTTCATCAGCGAGTGGCGACGGGCTGTGTTCTTCACCTGGCACTGCCGGAAGCTGCGGGTGCTCTCATTCAGATAGCGGTCCACCTGACTGCAGTCTTGACATCTTGCCACCACCGTCCAGATGCTATAGTTCCTTTGGCTTTATTAAATGTACAGTCGGTTTTTTTTCCCCGAAGTCAGCAAGCATGAGTCACTGTTAGTGTCCTCAAAGAATCTTTGTGTTGGAAAGAACTCGGCTATAATCACAGGCTCAAACAGGTCATTAGCTTCAGTTGGTTCATTAGCAAAGGTCAAGGATGAGCTGAACTGGATTTAGTGAGGTCTGCAGCTGATGTCCACTGTCAGTGACTCGTTACGTAAAGAGATAAACCTATGCAACCACTGGTTTTTTTTGGGTGAGAGAGTGAAGGAGGATGAGGGAGTGAGGGAGGCAGCTGCTGATGGTGGTGGTGCACCGTTGTGACACTGGCCGCTGGTGCGGGACTTGCGTGGGCGCCGACGTGTTTTGAAGTCAGAGCCGTGAAACTTGTTGACACAAGGGTAATGAAAACGCGTCTGGGGTCTCCTACGGGGAGAAGAAAGAAAATTACTTTGAAAAAAAGAGGTAAAAACAGAAACAGTTGTGTTACTCTCGGTCTATGCAGAGATCACACTCGATAATAAACACATTTGCGCACACACACAATCTCGTGATGTCGGGTGGGGCTGAAAGTTGAGAGTGGTTTCAGGTATATGGGTGTAACATTGATGACAATATACTTAACATCATCGGAGATAAATCGTCTATTTGTGAAATGACATTTATCAAGCGAAACACATGTAACATTGTGTTCATATCGCATAATAACAAAGTTCATTGAGCACATAAGTACACGGAGGACACTTTAAGCGTCTCCTCCTTTCACTTCTCTTCCCCCACTCAACCTTAAAAAATAATTTTAAAAAAGACGGGGGCCTACATCGGCATTTTGGACATAATTAAATCGCTTGGAACTAAAACCAACTCAGCTGAGATGTGAACGCGGACCATAATATTCCGCGACTCTGAACACTGACTGCTTCTTCGCGGTCTGCACTTCGACCACCACTTGAAATTGTCAGCCTGCTGATGCGGGTACAAACACACACAGTCGCCATCAACTTCAAAAAAATGCTGAGATATCACTAACACACGCTCTGACATGTGGAGGTCTGGGGTCAACAGGGCCCCGAGGTCTACACCGAGACTAAGTCAACATTTATACCGCCGACAGCAAGGCCTGCATGAAATCCAACTCAACTTGTTCAAACATCCGAAGTTCGTAAACAACAGTCGATGTGATATCATCAGCCTTTCATCAATACTTCCACTTGCCAGACTGAGCTCCATTACCCAGTCTTGAGCCTATTCTTTTGTTTGTAGTTTTATTTTATTTTACTCCAGATATTACTTACAAAGCACATAAAAATTGTCTATTCAATTTTTTGGAAGTGGCTTTTGAGATGTATAAATATTGGTTAGACGCTGTTCAAGAGACATAGATATTGTATATAATATTATCGCGCCATGAGCGTTATAACTATTTTAAGTGCCAGTTGAGAGCGTCATTTGAAAATATTAATGTTAAACTCTGCTATTGTGAAAAAAAAAAACTTCTGCCATTTGAGAATAATAAAAATGGTGCCACTTGAAATACTTCTGTCATTTGAATAAATTCAATACTGTTTCCTGGTTGAGAGAAGCAAATACATAGAAAGGTCACCAGGCTGACATGAGAAGATGATGTCCTCTTAGTGTCATTTTAGAAAATGTCCTCTTTAGTGTTATTAAAAAATATGTCTCGTGCACATCCACTTGTTATCGTTAAGCTTGTTGATGTGATATGTGAAGATGACCGTTCTGCGCCATCTTGGCATATCCAGCACCTCTCTCTCTCTGCGTTTGGTGATTTGACTCATCAAAGCATAAATATTCTACTCGCTGTTGGTAAAACAAAGAATATTCCTGCAATGGAGCGAACGTAAACATCGAGACAGAAAGCTGGCAGTACCTTTAAGAGACTGTGCAGTGTTGACTAACAACCTGTACATTTGCTCACTTAGGTACAACCAGATTTTAACTTTCCTCAAGGTAGATACACTAAGAAATTGGATGGTGATATGAAATAAACAGAACTGGAAAAAAAAATTAAATGGCTGTAAAAGTCCACTAGAAAACTGAACTTCAAAAAGACTGCATGAGCAATGGGGAAATGGAATGAAAGGAGAGAGCATACAAAATCCGAACTCAGGAAAGACTGAACGTATATTTTACTTACTTCCTGCGAGCTTTGTAGTCCGTGCTCTCGGGTTCGAGACAGAAGGTCGCCGGCCTATCGACCAGAGAAATAAAATGCCGCGGAAGGAAAGGCTGGAACACTCCTATCGAGGGTTTGAACAAGGTGAACCACGTACAGCGGTCTGCCCCACGACTGTCGGCCTTTTACCTTTTACCTTACCTTACCTTCCTTGATATTAATTTTAGCCCTCGGCTTTCATAAGGTCAGAGCTGGGTGTACATAGTCACAAGCGACCTCTGGTCCGGCAAGGTCAGAGTTAACAACGCCCACTGTTTGATGTTGACGTCACAACCAGATTTGACGTCATGGCCAGCAAAACAGAAATGAAGCGGGTAGCGACCTTACAACCTCGGCGCCGTGACACTGTTGACAGTGCGTTTACTAACTCATTAGCGAGGGGCGACACCTGTGCTTATCTTATTATACCTGGCTAAAGTAAACAACCATCGCAAACAAGTCTCAGAAGTTGTCTTCTTCAGGTACGACGGAGGATGACCGTAGGAGCTGTGGGTGACGGGATGAAGAAGGAGACTGGTCATCTAGTAATATACAAAAGTGGTTGGTCAGGACTAGGGAAAAATAAATGTAATAGTTTGTGCGATGAAATAGTAGCCGATAGAACAGGGTGGGTTAGGTTGGCGTACTTGCATGGGTTGAACCCTCTGACAAATGAAGGGCAGAAAAGAATGATCCGTGAAGCATTTTGACAGCAATGGAAAAAAAATAATAAACAACTCTCAAAATATATGAAAAAATACAAGAAGACTCGCTCTCACAAAGTCTCTCTCTCTCTTTCACACACACACAGAAACAGTATCTTACCTAAGCAAGTAAGTCGCGGATGATATGAAACACCACAGGCATCACTCAATGCAGTATAAGGAGTTCCTGGACACCACAATCTACACTCACACCCCGTCACATCACAATGTCCCTCGTCTCAAACTATCGAGACATCACTCACCCCTCCACTTCCTGTCATGTGCACTGAGACGATGACGTCACGTGCGCAGTCCCCAGGGGTGGATTGCAGCGACCTGGAGTACGTGGACTGTCGATACCCCGGGTCACAAGGTGCGATAGGCTGCAAACCTGTGTGCAGCTGTGGGTCAGCAGGGTGCAGAGCAGAAAAATGACAGATTCGTCTGTCCACTACCCAGCGAAGACTTTGTAACAGAATTTTTACCTGGAGTTTTGGAACAGATGGACCCAGTCTGTTGTTCCTGACGATTGAAAGTGAAAAGAAGCTTGAAGATGGTCTTAGTAAGTCCCCAAAGCTCTTGAAAGCAAATATTTTCTCTTTTTTTCTGAGGAGCTGTCGCCTCAGTTTTTCAGGGTGGCTATTCCTCGCACTGACAACCTGAGTGGACTTGGTCCATATATTGGCAAATGTGTCAGAGGAATTGTGTCATGTGTAGATTGTGTGTCGTGTGCAGTCATGCATCACCTGCTCAGTGTGTAACGGAGACAGTATTCTGCAACTCAGTGTAATGACAGTTATCTGATCGGTGCTAGGGAAATTCACATATAAAAATATTCAATACACAAATATTTTTCGTTGATTTGGAAGATAATATCAGATATAAAAATAAATTGCACATTTAGAGTTCCATCTAAACAGCAACAGCTACGCTGAATACAATACGGATTACAGACATCGAGGTGAATGGATTATAACTTTTATTGCAATTCGTGCAAACATTAACACGAAGAGCACCGGCAACTGAGAGAGTGAGAGAGGGAAGAGAGAGACAGAGAGAAGGAGGGAGAGGGGGAGAGAGAGAGGGACAGAGAAATTTAGAACAAATCAAATCCACTGTTCAGCTGTAAAGCCTCTCTTTCGCAATGACAACTCTCAGTTCACAATCATTACCTCAGGTCCTCCCTGAACAACATGCAGTGGAGGAGATTTTTTCCCTCTCGCGTACGAGTATCCCAGGAGAGGTCATTTGAGAGGTCATGTAGAAAGGACTGGGCGAAAAACATGCAGATAACGTGCGGCCACATTGACAAACAGATCGATATATGCAATGCAGCCACAAAGGTGTTAGTTAACGATGCCAGAGCCCAGGTGCACTGATACAGTGATGGCGGCCATTAGCTCTCTTGTGAAGACTCCAGTCATCAACTTGGCGAATGGCAAAGACTTGATTCATTTTTTTAAACGCGCGTGTGTGTGTGTGCATGTGTGTGTGTGTGTGTGATGAATCGGGTGGGAGAGAAATGGAAGATAGAGAGGACTTAAAATAAAATGATCTGACACTTGTTTGGGTCCAACTCTGTTCGGGTGTAAACTTTGTCCTGTTATCATCCATCTCCTAATTTTCATCTCATTTGATGACAACTTCGTCTCATTATGGTTAACGTGTTATTCTGTTGATGTACGAGTTCTGCTAGCAAAGCTGATAACTTCCAGTGTAGGATGTCAGCTTTATGTCCCACAGTCACGTGATCTAGCAAGTTCCGTTGATGTGAGGTGACAGACGCGCTGATGCTCGTAATGTGCACGTGACCAACGGCTAATGTCCTCAACACCCAGTCATAGCATTTATTTCGACAGAAACAATTAGTTGTAATGTTGGCGGCTTTGTTCATTGCACCAAACAAATTCCTGAAATAATAACTCTTTTCTTTGATGAGGGCTAAGCTTCGAAAACGTGTGCCAAGAGGTCGGCCTCATTTCCAGGACAGGTGTGACAACGGCTCGCTGACAGGTGCTCAAAGGTTTCTAATTTGCTGCGACCCTCGGTGACCTCAGAGATTAAAGACCTACGCAAGCTTCATGTCACTAACCTTCTAAGAAAAATAAATCGCATTTCATGTTTATGACAAATTATGACAGAGAAAGATTTTATTTAATTAACTTGTCGGAAACGTGTCATGTAGATTATATTTGCACACAAACTTAAAACAAGCAATGATCTTTATTATCTGTATATGCAAACTTTGTAAGTTCTGACCTTTATTATCTGATTGCATACTGAGGATTTTCAATCGTATGGTAATTTATTTGACAGCACAGGGCTCTGTGTAAGTAAATAATAATAATAAAAGACTGAAACGGAGGCTTCGGTTAAGGACAGACCCTCCGTGTACCAGTTTTGTTTTGTCATTTGTTACTCTTGGGAGAGGAAATGGAAGACCTGCAAGTAACAGAAGCGTATCTTCCAATAATATGAGAGTATGGTAGAATGGAGAAATGATAACTGGATAAGCCTGTAGGCCAACGGACAGACTAGGAAATACAGAATTCCTGATGTCTTAGTTTCAAGAATAAGTTATTGGCCAAGTGACATTGCACTCGGAATATGGTTTGATGATATACAGACAGAACACAAGAAAGAAATCATCCTATAAATATGCACATACATATCTATCCTTCTTCCTCGTTGCTCTCTCGTCAACACTTCCTTTCTATCACAGACACTGGCCACATTAACCCTCACTTTGCAGAGTCAACCTAAACCCAAATGGATGCGTGGTCGCCCACGAGTACTATACAAGACTGTCCCAGACATTCACTAGGACTGATCCTGACAATAGCTTCTAGTTCAGGAAGCCTATCGCTTCAGCAAAGAAACTCTATCTTAACCGGGAAGTTCTGACCCCAGAGGGCATGAGACAGATCAGGCCATTGGCCGGGTGGGAAGCATCCACCACAATCTTGCGTCTGCCACAGACTGCACTGGGTGTAGATTGTGCCCACAGGGGGGAGGTCACAGCTAATGCATCGACTAGCTGCACGCACCACCCGGTCGAGTAGGATCTTCTGTTTTTGGGTGGAACTTCCGCACCAGACGGCGAACAGGGAATGTCAATACACTCTCGATCAACTCCGGGCAAAACTGGACCAGAATGTCCTTCTTGTGCCAAATGTCTTCAGCTGGCGGAGAAAGTAAAGACGTTCTGGACATTCTTGGTAGTGGAAACACATTGACTTCCGAGCTCAGACCATTGGAGATGATGGAAACCTAAAGAAGTTGACCTCGTCGAGAGTGAGCGGCTCAACAGGAACTATTGAAGTATTAAAAATGCCATCATTCATTTTCCTAGCACGAACATTCCAGAAGTCAGTTGGAGGCGGCTACCATAAAAATGGCGAATGACACTGCAGGGCACAGCCAACTGGTCACGTGACTCGGGTCGGTTTGGAAGTTTACATAGGATGCGGCTTCATAAAGATTCCTGAAGCATTAAAGCTCGGGACAGAGAATAACAAGTATCGAGAATTCTCGAAATTTCAGAAACTGACGGAAAAATGCAAATATTGTGTGTGTATGTGTGCGTGTGTAATGACTAATCTAGTTTTCACTGCTAACTTCTGTTCGCAAACTTCAAGCGTTTCGTGTGTTCCTTCGCCTCTTATCAACACAGCACACGCATCAACCGCTGTCACATCTCGATTTAGCAAAATCTTTTACAGACCAGAAACTAGGAGTCACGTGACATACATGTGCATTCCATCACTCCCACGCGCTTTCATTCACAAACTGTAGAACTGCAGACGTCACACAGAGCCACTTTATATTTCAAGCCAGTCAATCAACTTTATTACCGTTGCCATCGAGAATGGATATCGCCTCTGCATAGCCACTTCATGGGGCTAAAGGCTATCTCACACTATACAGAAACACTACACTTCAAAAGGCGTATCGCACACTGAACTGGGGCCATGTAGGCATCAAGAGGTATATATCACATCTTCTACAGAGCCACTTATCAAGTATACCGACACGTAATGGAGAAACACCCTCGTTATTACTCCATTAAAAAATCATTAAGGCACGCGCATTTGTCACGTCTAAACATCGAGAACTCTCGAGATCAAAATAAACAACAATTTCACTTTGTGGTTTTGCACACATCTAGAATAGTAATGGATAGCGTGGTTATGATTGGCTTAAGAAATGTACAAGATTCCGATATAAAATATAGGATATTAGAATAACAGAGACTGGACCACAGCAACCAGCGGACAGGCAGGTAGACACAAGTACACGTGAAGATATTAGGATACGTGCAAACATGCTAACGTTCACACCTGCACACATACCTTTATGGACAAGGAGGTGGTAGTGGGAAATATGAGGAGGAACTCAGCAGTAATCAAATAAAACTTTCGCCGAAAGGCCCTTGTAATTATACATCGCCATCATGTTATTAGAAATGGAAATTTATTTCTGACTGGACATTGTGAAGATTTGACATGTCGAAAAATAACCCGTTCATGACCTTTTCGAACTATTATGCAAGAAAGTCGCGAAAGAAAGTTACATTTGTTGTGGTTTGTCATTGTGGTTAACAAATATCATTTCAAGAATCTTTGGATGCAAAAAGTTTAGAAAATCGGCGCAAAAAGCAAAAAGGTCTTTGGAGGGACCGACGAACAGTCGGAAAACCAGAAACTGTAACGATGACAGTGATGACGGTGAGGGAGTATATAATGCCAGTGGTGTGATGTAGAACACATTAGAATATGTCAATGTTGTTGTGTGTATGTGTGTGTGTTCGTTGGCGGTGTTCATGTACTTGTGAAATAAGCAGAGAGGATAGGTGTGGTATTCGGTTACTGAAATATCACAACCAATCATGTCAAATAAATGCATGAAAATGATTGTTCTGTTTGTCAACCCAGGGAGGCAGTTTAGACTCATGTGCTGTCTGGAAATAAACGTGGAATGCAGGCAAACGCCCTGAGACAAGCAGTCTGACTTAGGACCTGAAGTAAAGGCACCTCTTTGTAAAAAAATAAGTATTGTTTTACAATAAGCATTGTTAAGTATACAAAATTCTTTGGGAAATAAAACTTTAAAAACACTTCTAAACATGATTTAAAACTGGAACAAATGTTTAACTCAAATGCAAAATCTTTGACAAGTCGTAGTTATTAATGATAATGTAGCTAGTCAACTACATGTAAAACCTGAGACTGCAGCAGCGTTTATCAGAAGCGACAGGCTGACATATTGCCGCAGCCTCATCCATACTGGCCACCGTAACTACAAAAAAAAAAAGAGGAATGGGGGGAATCTAGGGACCTGACAAACATAATCACAAAAACTGTGCCATCATTAACTTTTGAGTAACACATAGGTAGGAGTAGTTTAGTACAAACACACAAACGCACATACATACAATAGACGGAACCGCACACATGCATACACTGACACGCTTTCGGCCGCTCGATGTTCACATCCATGACTTTGAGGAGTGTTGGAGAGGGAACCGGGTGGAATGGTAATAAAACTAGAGAACGGTGTGCAGAGGGGAGGTAAAGTGGGCGGGGATTGGGGAAGCAAAAGGAAAATCTGCAGTCTATGTTGAAAAATATATATTGGTGTTGGTTAACTAAGAACTGGTCATTAATTAGATTGAGTACGTGCTGCAAAATACAGATTGGTGTGGTGACCTTATCTAAATATCAAGTCGAAACCAGTCATTAATCAGACTGGTGTGTTGGCCTTACACAATTACCTGAGGTGACCCAAATTATCATGAAACTAATCGCACGAACGCACACACGTTAGTTAAACGTAGTGAGTAAGATGATCATGTTGTGCCGCAGTCAGCTCTCCTTCGGTTTTTTTTTTTTTTAACGGCAACAATCATGTGGCGAGGCTCAGTTACCCGGCCTGAGAGCGACTAGGGTGTGTGCGATGTCATCTGTAGAGAGACGACAGGTCTGTGTTTGGTGACAGCTGTGTGAAGCGAGTGTCGTACTGCGGCCAGTAGTTGGGGTACAGCTGGGAGGACTTCGTGCCGAATCCGTCGAGCAGACGGCGATTCATGCCAGCAAACCTGTGACAAACAGTCACATCAGCAAACCTTCGATAGTGATCAAACAAGGATATATTTATGCCAGCAAACCTGTGACAAATAGTTGATGATCATGTCGTAAATGCGTCACTGTTGTCAAATGAAACATTCATATAATTATTCATTTTTTTAAAAAGTCCAACGGCACTGACTGTACATGGCAATGATTGTCATGTGTGTTATTTCATGGCACTCGTGTGTCGGTACGTGTCCTAAAGTTTATGGAAAAAGTGGTTCTCGTTATTATTCTTGCAAGACTTCAAATCTGATATTTCACGAAACGGAGTGTCACTCACTTGCCCTCAGTCACCCGAAGAAGAAATTTCCAGTAGGCAGAACGAAGCGCATGTGGTTCGAAAACAGCCTGAAAACACGACCAAAAAAAAAAAAAAAAAACGACATGAAACATTTCACAAGCATGAGACGCGACACGGAACAGAATGAAACACAGCACAAAAACAGCCTGAAATAAACCATAAACACAAGAATATTTTGAAAAACGACACAAAACTGCCTAATGGTTTGTTGGGGTTTTTTTTAAACTAAAATTCTTCATTATATATTTGCTACTGTGTATGACAATCTCTCTTTATAGTCGACGAAAGCTAAAACACTTTTTAAAAAAAAGACAGATTCACTGGTCGGTAATGGACAGTACAAATTGTGTGAAAGATGGCAGTCAGTCTTGCTTGTTTGTGTGAAGATTAAGTACAAATGGGTCTGTCATAAGAAGTGAAGAAGCTTACAGCATGGAAAACAAAAGCTGTGGAAAAGGCGTAGATTAAGACATCTGCCCATGGGATGTGCGGCAGGTGCCCCGACTCAATCCCTTTAAAGTACAGGATCTGTAAAAACCACAATACTGGATTAGCTTGCATTCCGACCTGTTATGACTGCACAAAACTCTTTGTAATACCCTTTAATAATAACGGCATAATAATTAATGTTCTGGTCACTTATTTAAAACCCTGCGTTTTAAAAAAAAAGCCAAGATGTTCAAGTTTAAAGTATGCAAATGAAATAGTTGGATAGCCGCTTAGGGAAGAGGATAAAATAATATTTAAATGGGGGACTTTGTTCTGACTGAAGCAAGCAGCAGGAAGACTTTGCGACACGGCGCTAACCTCCATCAGCTTGGCGCAGCTGTACAGGGACACGGTGATGCTCTTGTAAAATATCATGGCCGCCCCTGCTGCCAGGCCTCCCACAAAGCCGTGCGCGGCCGAGTCTTCCCCTCGAAGCCAACGGAGGGCGCAGTTGACTGCCTGCAAGTACATGTTACAGTGTGAAACAGCAGTTGACTGTATGTATTACAGTGTGAAATAGCAGAAGACCGCATGTGCAAATGACTGTAAATTAGTAACCCACTGCCTATAGAATAGCATGAAACTACAGTTGTGTATGTTATACATATATCAAATGACTGTATGTACAGATTACAGTGGCAAAATAGATGAGTTAAGATGAAATATAAAGATAACAAGGGGGACAAAACAGTCATGTCTGAAGTAAGAAGCGCAACATGGGACAGTGCACTTCTCTCCCCGCCGAAAGGCAGCGTGGTACTTTCCCCTGAAGGCTGTTTTAACCAGGACAAATATTGATGGACTTTTGATTAAGTCTGGAAAAAGGTTTTATATATCCGATAAGTGAAAACTTTGTCCAACTTGCTCAAACATTCGCCGTATTTGTCAGGTTAAGAACCGCCTTTATGCCAGTTTTTAAGGCTAATAGCCAGTTCTCCATTTACACTGAGGCTGACAGTTCCTCTTTTTTAAACTAGATGGAGGAAGCTGCTCTTTCTGTAACAGGTCATCACATTAATACTAACCCTGAAGAGAGCGCAGTAAAGACCAAGAAAGGCTCCCAGTCCCATGTTATGCATGCTGACTAGAGATCGGAGCACTTGAGACGGCCTTCTCCTCAACAACGACATCGATGACATCAGCTTGATGGTACTCTGAGCCAGGAGACCAACACCAAACATCTTGAGGAGACCCTTAAGCAATGAGAACACAACAGGTATCAGAGTCATTTTCCGCAAGGACAGTCTTGCGGGGACAGACTCAGTATTGCCGCCACTACCAGTGTCACAATCAATCAATCACATCATCAATCAACCAGCCAACCAACCATCTATGAACAATTCTATCATTTTCTATCCTGTAATAAAACTATTTTCGGATACACTAGTAAGATTGTGTCTAAATAGTGTATACTCGGTACGGTAGTGTCTTTTTGTATGATATACGCCGTCTGGGCACAGAAATTACACTAAATGTTCCATCCACATAGGACCGCGGTAAATAATGATAATAACAGTGAAAAAATTTAAATAAAAAAGACAATTTTAATGTCTAATTATACTTTCTCTAACGCAACGATTGATACAGATTACAGATTTCATCGAACACTCGCCATCATTAACAAATGAAAGCAACCGTGACAACGGTTTGGTGTTGCGATACAAGGGAGGTAATAAGTAAATTCTTTCTTGAAACATTTACAACAATTGCTTCCCTTGCACGACATTCTTGTCACCAAGAAATGCTTTTACTCAAAATTCATAAAATCATCACAGAGCAACAACGATGTGTATTTAATTCTTATGTTTGTTATTTTGTGTCAGCAGGTGTGCAGACAGTGTTTTATTTGACGACTTCCATCTCTCCAAGACACAAAATTATATTTGTTCTTAGTTCCGTAGTTAAGCACAAAAAACTGTCGTCTAATAAAGATAATAATTATAGAAGCCCTCTGTTGGTCATCAGTCGCACTTCCTATGACAATACCAGTCTCACCGTGACGACATAGTGCAGGCACCCGTGGCGGTGAGGGCAGATCGGGTGGCGAGGTGTACCCTTCATCAGCTGTAGCAAAGCCAGAGCGCGCTCACGAAGATACGGTACCCCGGGTATCCTGGCGATCGACGCCCTCCATCCGTCATCAGAAGCAGAACTATGTCGTTTGCTGTTGCTGCTGTTGTCGTGGTTGTCGCTGGTGGAAATGCTCTCTCTTTGGCTGTTATCGCGAACAGCGTCTGGATTTTCCTCCGAGCCCAGCAAGAACCTTGACAACAGCAACATGGTGATAAAGATGCTCTATCGTCCCAAGACTACTAGTAGTTGAGCCTTCTATGTACTCTCACTAGACTGACAGAAACTGTAGATAAGATTGTTACCTACGTGGTCTAATTATGATGGACACCTGACAGACCCTAAAGTTGTAAAACTTTTAATCTAGACTACAGAGAACATCTGCAGCCATTTTCATTTGAAGTAAAGAGGATGGAGGTAGCAAGGGATAGGCATGGCAACAGGAAGGACGATTGACAGACATGTCCCAGAAGCAGAGATGTGTGCTTTATTGTAAGAATCATATGAAATGACGATTTTTTTTTTCTTTTACGAAGTAGCTCTTACCGGAAAATTGAGCGGCTGACAGGCGGGAGGCCATCTCGCCTTCTGCAACACACCAAGAAAGCCTGGCAAATGACAGCGCCCCCACAATCATCACATCTCAGGCAGGGGCGTCAACTCTAATCTTTCGTAAGACGAGTTGACGTTTGCCAATAACCTGCCGTCTGCTAACTGGTCGATGGCGTGGACTGACATTCTAACTCTAAGGTCAGACCTTCGCGCACTCACATCACCAAAGTCCTTTTTCCCTCCCAGCTGCCCCGACACACTGACTGCCCTTTATTATTACACGAGCCCCTAAAAATTGTCTTCAGTGATTGAGTTGTATGCAAAGTTTTAAAGGACAACACGAGCGACAAGCAAAAATGAAATAAAGCATAAAGTCTCCTCAAAACATCATCTTTTCACCCCCCAGTGGAGTATAGGGCCACAACTACAATCATCAAAACATATATATGTGGTATTTTATGACAAAGAGACATGATAAATATTATAGTAATTGTTTTCCTTCAATCACACTTGGATTTGTCGCAAAAAACAGTAAGTGACAAAAGGGAAGTATTTCTAAAAATAGCGTCGTCTGCGCGAGCTGAATTTCACGTGGAACGATCCAGTCCTCGGTAAAAGAAAACAGACCAACAAACATCATCATACATATGTCAACAATCCTTTAATTGGTTTTTTTTTTTTTTTTTGTTCATATCACAACACCCACGTGATGCAATGGGATGGGAGGGTATGGAGGGTAAGTGTTTATGTCTCCGATGCCACCAAATTTATTGCTGTTATTATACTAGTGTTTCCGTGTCATCACCATCACCACCAACAACAGCAAAAGATATTGACGTTCAAGCCTAACTTAGAGAAACTTTTTTTCACAGGCCAGTGGCCACGAGCCCTGGCACGGTGCCAGACAGCAGCAAGGTGAGGCAGGCCGTGCATATCGCAGGCGGCGCGGGGCGAGGTACTTCAGGACACAGACGACCCCTACCGCCTCCTCACCCGACCCTGCGTTCCCTCCCGCCCCCTCTAGTCTACCACCCCCTATCCCACCACCACCACACTGCTATCTCCGACAAAGTCAAACCTCCCCCACCCACCATTCCACCCTGTGCAGTTGGCGGTGGCGGTGGCGGGGGCGATGGTCAGATAGCGTTGGCGAGTCTGCGACTTGAAGGGCGGCAGGGCACCGCTCACAGGCGGCGGAAAATCCGACGTGCTGGTACGGAAACCCCTTTCAGATTGGATGCAACCGCCCAGAAAACCCGCCACACGGGTGATCAGGACCCCCGACTGATCGATCTCACATTAAATATGAACGAAGGCAATACGGAAAGACCGAAAAAATTGGAGGAAGAAACGAAAAAGAAACTGAAGAATGAAGAAAATAAAGAAAGGCAGGAAGAGATGGGGGAGGGAGAGAGAGAAGAGAAGAGAGAGATCCAGATGGCTGTGCTGATTGTAGCTTATCTGGTATGTAGCTATCATTACTGCCACATACTCACTGCAGACCGAGCACGCAGCCTCCTCCAATTAAGATCTGACATCAGGTCGGTGATGTACGTCAAAGCAAAGGATACCCGTTCATAGCTGACATCAGCTCCACCCTTATCAAACGATGTTTGTACTCGAGGACATCAGTGTCAACCACAACGAGCCTCTGCAGGATGTTCAGGAGGATCATACTGACCAGCCGTCACGTGACAAAGCAGGTAAACTCTTACAAGGTGAATAGTTGCGGTTCGCTTCCCAAGGCGTGGCACCAATGCGAACCCATGAAACTTCGCATAACTGGAAACGGTAACTTAAAGCAAAAAAGAAAAAAAAAATGGAACTGAATGTTTAAGAATCCATTTTTCTCTGCATGCCGTGCTCTGCTCAAGTTCGCTCAGCTCGCACAACAACGAGTCGCAGGACACAACGACGGTTGTCCACGTGATGGCTGAACTATCGTCAAGACACTTGCTCCATGTCGTCATCGCTTAGTTCTGCTTCTCAGCCTGCCATTCAGCCTCGTATTGATCCTGACACCACTGTTGCCATTGCTGACAGGGAGGCCGCCCGGACACTGCGGAGACACCACCAGCACCAAAGAGGACGTTGGAGAAGCAGACGATCGCTGAAGCCATCAGGCTGATGGGAATGTGGCGTGTGACTGGCACTCGCACACGCGGACTCGTCTTAACTTCGCTCGATTAAATATCGAAGTAAACACTTGTCAGTGGTCTCTCTTCCCCTCCTCCCCATCACTCCCCACACTTAGTCATTTCCAAGACATCCATCGCCACCCCACACACAGTAGGGAGAGTGAGAAACCAGTCAAAATAATCGAGGCTGAGAAGGGAGTAGAGAAATAAAATTTTTTTTTAAAAAAAGGAAATTGTTTTCTAGTTCGTCGCTGATGCTTGTCACGGGATCCGACTGGGAACCGTGACCATCCTCCGTATCGCTGGGCAATGCAGCAGACAGGGCGACGCAGGGCAGCCGACTGTATCGTAGGTGCGTACGGTCCCCGGGGCAAGCTTACCAACATCGAGCATGCAAACCCACCATCAGGCGAGACCGTGGCGAGGGCCTCTAAGGAGAGGTCGCCCTGTCCCGGGAAGCGCTGAGAGAGGGCGGGGGACGGAGTCTGGGGAAATTACAGCATTAAGTCACGGAGTTGTCTCGCGATTCATCATGATTATTGCATGATTGCGTCCCTTGTGCGACACGTAGGCGCGCGAACGCGAGGTGCGACGAAAAGAGCTGACGTCAGGGTGGAGGACGGGGTGGGAGACAGCGTGGGGTGAGAGGATGCAGGGGTGAGGTGAGTGAAGGGAGTTTAGTGTCGCGTAAAGGGAGGATCTGGGGTGACGACAGGGGAGACAATCAGAGACTTGGAAAGAGTCCGCCGCTGCGACCTCTGCTGCAAGTCTTGCTTCTCTCCCTTGCCACCACCTCGTCCGTGCGGGGGCGACAGCATTCATCCTCTCCCTTCGTCCGTCGAGAGAGCGATAGCAGTCATCCTTCGCTTCTCTCCCTTGTCAGCCGTGCCTCGTTCGTGCGTCCCTCGTTCCTCGCCCCTTGCCATTCGTCCTCCAGTCGCCGACACCTCCGCGGTGCCCCACGCGCCATCCTCATCACTCACTGACCAGCCGCACTCTCTCGCTTCCGCACCCAGTCGCTCGCCAGTCTGGCCCCACATCGTTTGCAGCTGCCGGTCTGCCATCAACACCAGACTACACGTCGTCGGGTGGCGCACCTTGTCAACTGTTAATTCCTTGAAGAGGAAATGAGAATGTTCTGTGTGTGTAAATGAGGGGTTGGGGTGAGGGTTAATTCTTCAATGTCGCAGCCGTATGGGCACCGCCATCCTGTTTTGACAACGACACATAACTCTGGAGAAAACACTGAACCAACGCCCCATTAAAACCCACACCCGCAATACCTATCACCACAATCAGATACCATTAAATATTTATCTCCAAAACCCTAGTAGGGAAGTTCATGCAAGTGGTGGTCTTCCATCAATACTTTTGATAAATCAGGTACCGATTTCCGTCGGACATCTATGGGTGGAATGAAGTGGGTGGAAGTGCAACCGAAACCCACCCAGGCCTCAAAATGAACGTCTGCTCCACAGTAGAACAGATTCACCACCCAGGCTTCATGTCTCCCCACAGTAGCAACCATCTCTGATGTTTCCCTGGATTAGTTCTTCCATTCCTGTAGATCGTTCTGGCCGAGCCTGTACTTTAGGCTAGTTACACAAACGACTGCTTCATGTTGCCATAATTGCTGTGATTTTCATGAGCGGAAGGCAGTTCTGGCGGCTGTCCTAAGCCTAGCCGCGGTTCCACCAGTCTTTAGCCGCGCTCGTCTTGTGATATCCGAGACACGCCGGATCGATGCCCGCCTTGACTAGGCAGCGCCAAGATGTGAAACAAATGAGATGCTACACGCGGCGATACCAAACCCACGCACTGTATGACTGAACATAAATGGAAACTGGAGAGGACGAATTCGCTTTCACAAACACGCACATCCTACCCCTGGGTCGTGCACACGAGAAGCTGTTCCACGGGGAGAACGAATGTTGGGGTGGAGGGGGTTGGGAGTTCTCCGGACCAAAAATTACTGTGCAAATGAGCAGTGAGCAGCAAGCTGCTGGTTCACGCATGCGCAGCAGGGTGGTGGCAGCAACTCAATGGCGACAGTCGACTACGTGAGTGGCCCCAGACCCTGTTCTTAGTACCTCACGAGAAAATCAGGGTGTCCCTGTCAGAAAAACAAATCAAGTGTGGGTGGATGGGAGGTCAAAGCAGGGTCAGACATATAGGGGACATCATGTCATGCACGCGCGAGGGGGCAGTGAGGGAATGTAATAGGGGAACATAAGGAAGAACAAAAATGCGAACTATGTCATTCCTATTAACGACACGTGACGTAGCCTGCTCCTCATTTCCGCAAAAGATTAAAAAAAAAAGCAGGTAAACAGAAGCTTGTACATCATCAGTCGACACGCAAACGTCCGGCGCTAAGCTGACTACTTATCATTGACCTCACTCCAGGATTCCAGGTTCCGGGTCATCGCAAGCAAATGCTTCATGCCTGTGTCAGCAGCGAGGCCAGTGACACACAGGACACTCCTCGTCCCACACACCTGATCATCTGTACTTTTGACACCTGCCATGCGTGTAACACTACACCCGACTTCGGCGAAGTCCTGCGACCCTTTTAACAACATATACAAATATATATTAATCTGCACTGAAGAAAACGTTGCTGCACTGAAGGTGTAACCACGTGACTGCAACACGTATCTTGTGCCGACACTGGAGGTGGTATTAATGCGCACTCAACCGTGTCACACACGAGCATTGCTGGAGTTTTACTCCTCATCAGTGACCAACTAGTCCATCCTTACTACAACAACGAAAGTACTTGTGTAGAGCCGAGATTGGAACCGACAGTGGCGGGGAGGGGCAAGGCGAGGGGCGGAGGGACGATGATTCAAACGGTTGAGCAGACGGCGGCAACAATCGTCCGGACGAGAGATGAGCGCAGCAGCTGGTAGCCGCGTCGGTGGTGGTACCTGTAGCGGTGGTGGAGGTGGTACACGAAGACCGCAGTCTGTGAGATGCTGTTACAATGAAAAAGGCGGAGAAGGCGTTTTGGTGGTAGAAGCACGTAGAGGCCATTTTTCACTTTCTGACAAGTTGTGTTCTTATTCTGCCATCAATAGCACCCCCGTTGACAGCCTGCCCTGCTCACCCCCACCCCTCTCTCTCTCTCCCACCCACACACTCACCCCCAAAACACTAATGCTGAGAGTTTCTCCTCCACTACCCAACATCTCCCTCGCTTCACCGCCATCTTGCTTTTGAGTGAAGAGGAGAAATGTTTCAATAGGTCGGTGTCGGTTTAAAATGTGATTTGCTGACGGCCACCAGGCCAGCCAACAACAGCCCGATGCCACCTTCTTTGTTGTCAGCTGCCACAAACTGCGGGGGAACTCGGGGAATCGGCGACCCGTCTGCCCGCTCTTTGGAATTCGTCGTTGGTGACAGCAGCACCACCACCATCAGTACAACCCTCAACTCTTGTTTCCAATAACCCTGAAAAGGTCAGCCCCTGCTTCCCTTCGTTCCAAAATGTGCTTAAAACCCTGAACATTTCAATAAAGACTTTACACACGACTTTGGTGCAATGTGCAGGAGAAAGCATGTGTGTCTGAAATAATGATTTTGGAGATGATAACGACAATGAGGCACTTCATCGCAGCTGATGTTGACGACGACAAGCATCTACCACCTTGGGTACCTGGTGACACAGTGTCTGCTAGAAACGAGGTTCCTTGTACCAATGTGTAGTTACAACTAGAATTTGATCAACTCTTGACAGATCAAACAAACATCACAAAACCGGAAGTGGCTGGTCCCTCGCGCTAGGATGGATCACGTGATCAGAAGTCGGCAATCCATTAGAAATTAAAGTTTCTCCTTGGTTGTGTGCACGAGTGTTCGGCAAAAAGTGGGTTTTTTTTTTTTTAATAGCCAACGCCACCAACCCTCTCCCCTCCTTTCTTTATGTGGTAATGCTTAGGGACCAGCCTCGCTCCCGTCTGACGCCGAGATCCCTGCAGCCCTGTAGGGGGTGACGTTACAACAAGCGCTTAAACCGACACACGTCACTAAATCACTGATCACCAAACCCTGCACCCGGACTTTTTCCCTTTTTGTAGGCAAGGGGAGGGAACGCTCAGCGAAACCAAATCGCAGGATTAGGACGGGCGGCAAACATGAACCCGTACTTACCTCCCCTGTTTTGCTTGAGCGTCGCTAGTCTTGTCTCCCCCTGGCGGCTACGTCGGCTTTACGTCAGCGCGCGCCGGGGCTGGCAAACGGCGTCGCATGACCGGTGGTAACGGTCCGCTGTCAAGGTGTCACAATGACTTATGGGAAAAGGCGAGCCGGGGCCGACCTGTGTCAGGTGTACAATGACACGTGTTACCTGCCGCCATAAATCATCGCCTGTCAAAGTGCCGACCCCTTGACCCCGCGCAGCCCACTCACTCTTCCACCCGCCTGTGTCTGTCTCTCACGTTTCTATTTAATGCCTGTTTTGTTCCACCCACCCCGCCAACCCACCCCATACCCGTCACACAATGAAGATCAGTTCCTTGCACGTTGTGTGCGGAATGTATGCGCGTATAACTATTGGTTGGATGAACAGTAAACACAACTCACCTGTCTCCACTTATTCGTCGGACATGATGAAACACATTGTGAAATAAAGACTACTGTAATCAGAAATATCTGCTTACGTCTATATCACCTAGCAACAATTACAGGTATTTTGTCGGACGAGATAATGAAGAAAAGAAATTTCACAGGTAACAGCGAAGACATAAAGCTTCTAAGCCTCACCGGGTACAGACTGGGTGTGCAGGAAGGAAGAGAAAGTCCAGGCAAGACATCCTCTCCCTCCGTAATTTCGATGCGATGTTTAGTGGAAGTTATGGGCATCTTGTGATCTGCTGCTCTTTATTTTTATGGCTCCCGTCACGGTGAGCGGGTGTCATCTTGAGCGTGTCAGTGACGTCGCTCCCATCACGCGCCGGACGTGCACGCACCCGTCAAGCCGGCGCTCGGTCCCCCGGATGCAGACGTGGCAATCAAGAGGAAATCACTCAGGCAACGAGAGAGGCACTGTCAATCACACGGTGTTAGGTTTGAGGTCCAATCGTCGAGGAACGATCGTCCGGTCGGCGTTGTCCCCACCACCACCGACGCCCCACCCGACAATAGCAGCTTAGAGCATCGCGGGTAGTTCTGTGGGTCACGAAGCGGTAGTACATTCCATCACCACCTTGCATTCACCCCCTCTCACACACTTCCACTGGCTGCCACTGGCTACCCCTTTCCCCCCTACGACACAGGGTACCTGTGTGGGACCCTACACCTGTTCCTCATCTCTGATCTTTTCTTTTTTTTGTGAAAAGCCTACCACAGAGGCAAGCGTGTCAACACTGGCAGGGTGGAGAGGATCAGCCGCTAGGGTGTCGGGGAAAGGAAAACACTGGACCCTTGTTGGGTGGGTGAGGAGGTGGGTGGGGTGAAAAAGGAGGGAAGGAGGGGGAGAGGGGTTATGGGTGTAGACATGAGAAATGGCAATTTGATGGACAGAGCTGTGCGAGGCAAGTTCAAAAGGCACAGAAGGTTGCTAGACTAAGGGGAGAAAGGGAAAGCAAGCGGAAGTTCATGCGGCTGACCTTTTACCTAAGGAAAACTGCACTGAAAGCAGCGTTTATCGACCAGTCAGACGACTGCCTCACAAACTCCCTCACGAAATGTGGCAATGTGAGGACAGGGGTATGTTAGCAAGGGGTAAGGACCTTGCCTTGCCTAGTCCTAGTGAGTAACGGTAGGTGACTGCATACTCGGGGCCACCCAGTGCCTTGCTTCAACTCGCAGACATGATCATTGGAAGTCCTTCAGCTCTCATTTTTCTTGATGAGATCATACTAACTGAAATATTCTGTTGAGGTTAATAACACACACATATAATCCAGTTCACCAGCATCTAATCAAATGCAACGCAATTCCTACAACTTTCTGACATTCCGGAAGAAGAGATAGCTGTCATGTGGATTGTACGCCAACTCAACCAACATCTTGATGCAGCACTTGTACACCACAGTCAAAGAGATTTTTAAAAATATAAAAAATCATTAGCTAGGTTATAAATTCGAACGCGATAGGCAATTAGCAGCACAATCAACAAGAGCGCGAAGTCAGAGAAAAAAAAAAATCCACGGATGATTCCAAGCCAGAAAACAGACGGAGTGAATCAGGCCTGGAACTGCTGTCCACCCGACTCAAAGAAAAAAGTGAGTCTCAGGTCTTTCAATGCGAGACTTCACACACCCAAGATCATGAGGGAGGTTAGACCATGAAATGTAGAGCCAGCTGAGTGATGTCTTCCCCGTCAGAGTCCCTCGCCATCGTCTGATGCCTTTGGCTGTACCTTCACATTTTCTCTCCGCAGTACGCACTTCATCTCCGATGGTAATAACAAATTGTTCTGGTAACAAACATCTTGACATTCTCATAAAACAGCAGCAGATGCGAAGTCTCTGACAAGAAGCTACTGGCAAGCCCACTCTTGCACGTCTCCTACCAAGTCAGGTGCGCGCTGCATGATACCTGCTGCGAGCTGTCGGCGGCGCACCCGCCCCAAGCTTCTTGTGGACACGACTCCAGACCCGGGTGCTGGTACGTGTACACACAAAAGCAAACCACGAAATGCCAGCGGAAAGGCCAGACGTCTTGGAAAAACGACAGGAACAAACCCAGTCTGCACCCGTGGGCCACTCACTCTGTATAGTCAAGCTCCTCAAAAGGCGACACGACTCCCTCCATCTCTTGCCCCCTACCCCCAGCCCGACAATAGAACCGGAAGTCAGCCCTTGGTGTTGGTTCTCCAGGCTTCCTTGACGCAACCTGTCAGAAGTGACCTTGCCGGTATGCAGGCAGATTAAAGACCGATATATACAACACCTTTCCAGCGATCCCCGAATCTTGACCCACCCGCTGTTCTTTCCCCTTCCATTCCCGGACGCCGACCTTTGCACGTGGGCCGGCCAGGTGTTTCTGATTGCTCGTGACACGCTGCCGCTAGTCCGCCTGGTGGCAGCACCTGCAGATGGCTCGGCGTCCTGCTGCACCTCCCTTCCTCTGCGCTGCACCAGCACCACCCTGCATCTCTGTCGATTGCATCCCTTGCTGCTTCATCGCATGTTTCAAACAGCAAATGTGGAATGGCGGCCATATTGTCTCCCGTCTAAAGAGAGAGGAGATTCTTGTCAAGCCCTCGTGAACTGGCCGGCCTGCTGAACAGACATCCCATTGGCAGAAACCAAAGCAGCGGCCCCTAGTGTCCAAATCTTGAAGCCTGCAAATGCGCTCTGGTCAATAAATGTCACTCGGCAAACAATTGGAAGCAAAAAAGAACATCCTGCCCATCCAGACACCCTGTTACTACCCTCAAGTATAATTCGCAAGAACCACCACCAACTGCCAGCAGTGATGAACGTTTGCACTCTTCTCTCTCTACCCTCTCTCTCTCTCAGCTCCCATCAAGGTGCTGCATGTCCAAGAAAATCTCATTCGTCCAGTTTCAGAAGTGCTCCGCGGCAAAAGCTCTTTCACCGAGTCCTGCAACACAACCTGCCTTCAGTTCAGGGAAATAAAGCCGCGTGTAGTTCCGGTCCTCATGCCAGATTTCAATCAAATATTTCGAAGCAAGCTGGCTTTTGGTTACTTAGCCACAGATCATTACAAAAGAAAGATGGCGATTTTCTACAATTAGTTTTATCTGCCATTCGAAAGAAAAACAGACAAAACTGACAAATCAATAAGATCAGAAAGATGGAAAATTAAACCCAGCCACACAAAACTGATTATTTTCCTAAAGCACGACAATGAGACAATTATATTTCGGGGTTTCTTTTCTCTTTTTTTTTTCTTCTCTCTAACTGAAATTTTGTTTTAAAAAAAGTTATGGATTTCTTGAACCTGGTTACAGCTCAGCTGATTATTATTTTATTAAGAGAATGGGTCAGGGGTCAAATGCAAGTTTAATGTAAAGGGTGTGCATGTGGAGTGTGAGTGTGAGAAAGAGCGTATGTTCGTGGGTGCAAATAGAGAAAACAGAGACAGTATGTTACCACGGTAGCTCCGTGGATCCTCAATACCAATAGCAAAAGTTTGCGATACAATACGGTTGCTCCTGGAAATACGGTTGGTTTGACAGGAAAATTTAAGTGATTTTTGGAGTATGGCTAGTATATGTGACGAAAGAAAGAACAGTTAAATACCAATAAAAGCAAGTTATCACATTCTAAGATTGTGTCCCCGGTCGAAATTTGAACCCAGGACCTTGGGATCATCCCTGCATCGGTGACAAGCTCTACACCACTGCACCGCCAGAGCGCGCTGTAGCAGACTCAAGTCGATGCCAGGACAGTTTAGTGATCGACTGGGGTCCATGCATCCTCCCTTGTGTCGTCACAAGCGCCCTCACTTCCTGCACGGCCACAGCTCGCGCATCGATCATCTTCACAGCTCGCGCATTGCCGGATCTTGCGGCGACAAAGCCGGCGATTGGACAGGACCGAGTTCTCAGCGCCCGGATGCTCTAGCTTTGCGAAGAAAGGCAACTCTGTACCGAGTACCCTCCCTTAGCATGTCATTCCACTCGTCATGCGCTGCTTGCCGATCAGTAGATTATCTGCCTTTGATTTCGGTCGCGTGGGAAAAGTACGTGTACTTTACGAACTGGTTCTAACCGCAATCCCTGCCACCCTGGTCTTTCATCCTCTCTGTCCCGTATCCCCTTTTCTAGTTGAATTCTTTGCAAGGAAAATAAGAAGGAAATCTTTAAACATGCAATCAGGTTTGTCCCAAGGAACTGGGCAAGATCTGAAGCCAAGAACATTGCTCGGCACAGGGCATGGACATCGAGCCGCATGGCAGTCACAGTGCAGAATCCATTAGTCCTTGTTCATTAGTCTTTTACCCATGCTTGACCATAAGAATAACTAATCAGATGATCTGAAACTAATTTTAGGTTGTTCACAACAGACTGCAGCTGCTGCCAACAAGCGGTGCTCGAGTCTGAACATTGTCGAGGGCTCATCTTGGATGCACCCAGCTACGGTTCGGGACGAGTTTGCAGGTGACACGCACACCACGAAGACCGCAGCCCCGCATGCAGCAAGTGCGGATCCGTTTAGGCGCAGTCCCAGCACAATTACCGGTAACCGATCCCAAGCATATGTCACCCACTAAAAAGATTCCCCTGATTATTTCCCCCCTTCCACCTCCCTAATAAAAAAAAAGGATCGTGATCACATCGCGGAGCATCCTAACGACCTCACGCCTCGCGCTGATTGCTAGCTCGCGCCCTTAATCGCTTCACATTGCTTATCCATCAGCCCAACCACCACCCCTACTTAGCATCCGCAGCAGTTCTACTGCACCTACCACCACCACCACCGCCGCCGCTAACCCTGCCGGCGAAAAAGGGCGGCAAGCGGTTGAAATGGCTTGTGAAGCGTAATTGTGTCCCCTGAGAACCCGCCATGTCCCGGTTGCCGCCGCTAGTTTAGCGGCCGCCGTCAGGGTGTCAAAGGCGACTATTAGCTACATAACCGTGCGACCTGATGGGAAAACATCCACCCCGCTGACTCCATTCTGTCGCCGTCAGTACCGCCTTTCTGCCAGGCGCTGCACACACCTTCCGCTCCCTCCTCCCCTGCCGAGGGCGGGTGTAAAAGTCTTTCTGGCGGCTACCGGCATCCAGCGGTGCCTGCACTCCCGGGGCTGTCACTGTCGACATATTCACTATTCACACGGCCGAGAGTTTAATTAAAATCTGACAATTCCAATCATTACCTACTACAAACCGTTTCCTGAAGTTTGTTGTTGCTTCTATCCGGTCATTGACCAGTGCTAAGACGAGGCAAGGTTGACACATACAAAAGGTATGCGAGGGCAGAAAGAGAAGAATTAAAAAATATCAGAAAGAGAGATAGTACGGGGAGAAAAATCAGGTCAACTCACAGGTAAACGACTAACATGTGTTCGGTCAGGACAAATGACAACGGGCAATGTTAACAGTTGCTTGCAGCCGTCAACATTACTTTCTGAAGGCCTCTCAATCTCAACTTTTCAGAAAATCGTTTAGTTTGGTCAAACAGTATCAACCTTTCTGACTCAACCTAAGCTTAGTCTGGTCAAAGAGCTGCATGGCTTCATAAATTTATTTTTTTGTTTGTTTATTTGTTTTTGCTAAGCAGCACGGACTTTCGTTTGAAATTCTTTTTTACTTTGGCAAATATTAAGATTCTAAACAAGGAACTACTACATTCAAAACAGACAAACTCCATTTATAGTTACCTTCAAATTTAAATGGCGTCAGGAAAATCTCTAGTTCCGATGACTAAAATATATATATATACAAAAGAAAGGTAAGAAAACTCGTGGATTATTCTAATTTATTCCACAAACTTTTTGTATCACGACCTTTTGATCACGTTTTAACAGCCATTTACTACAAAGCTGAGTGATAACCGAGTAGAGAATTCAGCGAAACATCAACGACCATGCTAATGTCGTCACTCTCCGCACTTAGTAATTTTCGCCCGCGTGGTTGGAAAGTAGTGCACGGGAGACAACATCCACGGTCTGACAACACTGACAGCCTAATAAGCTACAAGAATACCGGGCGTTTTAAAAGGTCGAAAGAGAGATAACTGGACGAGCTCGACGGGGGTTTCGGGCGGAAGTGGGACTCTATCACGGTCCCGCGTGGCCTGATAAGCATCTCGTCCACGCGTGACGGTGCCTGGCGAGCACGGAGGCGAGGTGATGCCAGACAGCGCCGTCAGACAACGAGATCCACTTCCTCTCTACCCTAACACCCACCCACGACACCCTCCTCCTACCCAGCCACCATACACACGCGGCTTACGATAATTAGCGTCTCTGCATGCTCGACCGCATCCGTGCAACCGCTGGGCCAATCAAGCATGCAGGGTTGCTGCCACTCTGGCTAATCCTGACGGCTCTCGTCACAGGTCACGACCTGCCGCTAACCTAGCCTCTCTGGCACTAGTGGAAGCCCTCGGCCATCAAGGGAAGCCGCTCGAGTGGTGGCGAAGCACGCCAAGGACCGCTAGTCAAAGGGACGCGAGGCGCCCCGAAGGACCTCGGGCCTGCAAGCTCCCGATATGAGAGGCGCCGGGGGCACGCAAAGACACTTTAAAAAAAAAGGAAAAAAGAATCATGACCACCGTACGAAAAAATAAGGGCAACCGAGCGAGAACTTGGGAAGAAAAAAAAAAACAAGTGGAAGGAACCTTAGCTCCTGGTCAACACTTGCGAACTTGACAGTAAATGCGAAGCTGGGTAGGGGGATGGTTAGGGTGTAGGAAGGAAACACGGGTGTGTGTAGGGGAAGGAGGATGGAGGCTAATCCCAGAACAAGAACACTTGACAGTCGGCTTGCCGCGATCAAAAGGTTTACCACCCCGCGGAGAACCCTTTACCGTGCGCCGACCAATCACCTTTATCCCTCGCTAGGCACTGGACAGCATGTCTGTCGCCGCTCGTGGGCGCCGCGAAATCAAATACCAGGCTCTTTGACACTCGTCTTTGAGGGTGGTCCTCGCCGGCCTCCGGCAGCCGGCAAACTGACTCGAGTGGAGAGAAAGAGCAAATTGAGTTCTTTTATACTTTTTTTACACCTCTACCAAAGCCACACATGAAAGTTGGGGGAAGGAGGAGGACGAAAGAACGAAGAGGGAGGGCGCCTTTAGTCGGGGTTGGGGGTTGGGACAAAAAGTAGTCCAGGAAAAGGTGACAACAATCTAGAGTTGTTTCTCCTGTTGCTTCAATCAGAAGCATTTGCTCTGTTTCACGTGTGATTGTTGCCCTTTCTTCATCTGTTTAATATTTTACACCAACCGCGTTCAGAGTTGAAACTGTTTTGTTCTTCTCATGATTTCCATCCTCTTTCCAAGCCTCTAAGCCCCTCCCATCGACTTTTGACCCTAACTGGGCGGAGGTCAGCAAGTTCTGTGGAAAATGAGTGAACATAAAGCAATTCCTGTATATGAAAATTACAATTCTGGTTAAGGGTGAGGTGGACAATGATGACAACAGGTAGAAGTGCATCTTTCTCTGGTCTCTGTTCATTGCAAGTGGACAGAGTGTAAAGTCGTGCGTCCATACCTTGATATTCCTGCACCCGACCCATCCACCCCTCCTTACCTCGTCCTCCAACTGCACCTCAAGAAAGGCGCTAATCTGCCACCGGAACCGTCCACCGTGCACTAATTTTAATATGGATTTTTCTTTTTTTTTTACTCCACGAAAAAATTTCATTTCTCTAATGGTCCTGGCCTTTATTCACCGCACCACACATGGCTGCCCATTTTCTTTGAACACCATCTGTACCGAATCTCAAACTAGGAAATGAAGAAACCGTAATCTTCGTAACAGCCCTCACAATCGCCTTTCGTCGGCAAAAACTGCGATGTCTTCGACGAAAATTTTCATTTAAATAATTGGACACCAAGCAGGAAAAGGGCACTCCCTCCGCCAGAGAGAGAGAGAAAAGGAGAATCAGGAACAGCTCTTTTGTGAGTTAAGCAGCCATTTTCACAGCCAGGTTCACAGTTTGTTGGTTTCTTACCTTGCAGTGAGTTTCACAAGCAGTTTATTCGTTCCTAATGTATTAAAATTTGACAAGCAGTTTGTTCGTTCCTTAGCCAGTTAACCAGTTTCAGAAGCATCATTCCTTATCACAAAACTCCTCCTTTTAGTTTCCAGCATACCTCTGCTGGCTCAGTTTTTCTCAAGAAGTGAAAACAAGTATGAGAACTATAACATTCGCATCAGAAGGTTAAAAAAAATAAATAAAAATGCAAAGCTGGTGACTATGCTCTGTACCCATCCGTTGGTCTTAAGTCCCACACAGGAGGTTGGATACAGTTTACTAAGGAACTGTTCACTGAATACCTGTGTTCTTTTTCTTCCCGAACAAGCCTATCTACCACCAATCCCTAACGACCACGAAGACTCATCATCTTTTCGCTTTATTTTTACATCTTGAGAAGAATATTAAAAAATAATAATAAAGAACATAACGAAAAATTGCAAGAAATAGTTTGAGGAGAAAAAAAAAAAAAAAAAAAAAATAATGAAGACGGCATGGAACACAATACGACGGAAGAAGAATATGCTAGACGACAACGAGGCTTTAAGCAGAATTAAAGGAGCATTTGTTATTGTCACCTCTAGCTTAGCACTGCCAGCCGGCACAAAGTCCCTGCTAGCTCCAGACCTCGCACCAGGAAACGCTAAGCCGCCTGCATCAGCAGCAGTCTAAAACGGGAGGCAACTCTTGTTCGTTTCCGTCTACTTCGCCCGAGTACACCGCTAAGGTATTTGAGTGAAGGAGGGAGGGAGTCGTAGAAGGGAGAGAGAGGTCTATCTTTTGGAATTTTTTTTTTTTGACGATCTGTGCACCGTACGTGGCGATGTGCAGTTTGCCCACACGTTTCTTCCATTAGTCCGCAAAGCTAAAATTGCTTCTTTATCAGGGGGCGTCACTCTCGCCGCAGCCTTTAATTACACAAGATCACGCCAAAGTCGTCGTCTCTGTCAAGTCACCAACACAATGAAGGAGGGAGAGCCCACGAATCAATGTAATCCCTTCATTAGCAAAATTCATGAATTTTTTTGTCCGCAGACCCCTTACCAGCCTCTCTCCCGCATTCGCCAGCTATAACTAAAGCTTCCATCACACGCAGACTTTTAATCGCAAGACCAAGAATGGTCGACAGTTAATTTTACGATGAATAGAGAGATCGGGAGGGGAGAAAAAAGTTGTTTCGGGGGTGGGAAGAGATACATCCAAATCAGATTCAGAGAAAACTGGGAATTTCAACGGTCAAGGGCTGATATCAAGTTCAGTGGGATCCAAAGTCTAAAGCTTGACAGGAGATCGAGAGACCATCATCTACCACATTCAACGGGTGAGTGCAGGATTGGGGGTGGTTACTTTGGTCTGGGTGGCCATCTAAGGAGCAAGGCATCAGACATCGCCCAGTGCGAACGGGTAAGTGGAGCAAATTGCATCCCACGTTCTACGTTCAATCCACGTCAGAGTTGTAGCTGAAACGGGTGGACATCAGCATCCGTCTGTAAGTGACCCCAAATGATTTTCCTCCAAGGCTCCAGCTTCCAGTTTTCCCGCATCCATATGAAAAAGAATCTGATTACACAGCTGTTGAAAGAAGAAGAAAGAAGAGGAAGAGGACAAGGAAAAGTAGGGAGAGGGGGAGAGGATTAGCTCCCTTTTCGCTCTTATAATGAAACAATGTAACTCTTGTGTGTGGGTGGTAAAATAAAGAGTGTTACCCAGAATTAGGGGAAATCCGTTTTGCGGCAAAATGCGGCGAAAGACGGGGTTGGTGATAGAACGAGTGGAATATAGAGTGGACTATATTTAGGTGCAAGTCGGTGAACTGACAGCAGCTCACTAGAAACAGGTAGGGGGGGCATTGGTGTTTTACGCGGTGTCAGCAAACTAAGGCTATATTACGGCAAGCAGCCAGCCCTGGAAACAGATGCCACGTGCAGAGAAAGATCAGCGTGCCCGAGACGAGAAATGAACTCAGGGCAGCCTACCTTCACTGTATTGGTGACAGGCGCTAACAGCGCTAACCGTTGCGCCACCGGACCGCTATATAGAAACAGGTAGGACTGCTGAAGCTCGGGTTCAATACTTGGGGGGAGAGGAGGCGGAGAAGAGAGACATAGAACGATAAATGACAATTATTACCGGGATCAATAGCGTGAATGTATTTTTTTTTTTTTTTACCAGCGACCTTTCATCCTACAGAGCTTTTACATCGCTTATTTCAAGAACAAAGCTTCTTGAAAAAAAAAGAAGGAAAAAATCAAACATAACCAACAATCCAAATAAAACAAACTAGCCACAAAAGGAAGTAAAGAACACCACAGTAAGCAAAACACGACTGTAACAGACACAGAACACAGTTCAATAAGTACACTCCGTCTCCTGGCGACTCTAATTAGTTGACGAGGGGGTCGATGAGGACGTCTGTCTGCTCATCAGCCTGTCTCATGTAAAGCTATCAGTGTAGACGCGGCTTTACACACGGAGGAGTAATAAGGGTAGAGAGAGAAGAAAGGGCCACACCGCCTCTACCCACACAGCATCTCATCTTGGGGGCGGCGGCAGATCAAAGACTGGAGGCGCGAGAGCCGCGACAGCAGCCAGTGTGGTGGCAGAATGGCCATCTCCTCTCCCCCCGTACCCTCCCACTCCCCACCGTGGCCGGCATTCCGAGCGACTGGACACCGACAACACTGCGCCCGCTGCCGTAGACTTCCCTCAGGCTCCGGCATTGTGGGTAGACCGGAAATGAAGCCACATCTCTGTCTCCCTGATATCTCGGTCTCTCACTCGCGCGTGTGTTCAGAGAGAGAGAGAAGCAGGGTTGAAATAATATTTTTGCTGTAATTCTCTCGCAAAAGGGTGTCAGATAAATTATTTGAGAAGTTTTTCCCTTGAACAAGTTCTGGCATCCTGGCCTGAGTGAGATGTACGACCTTGTAAAAATTCAAATTTTACGACTTTCTTTTTCTGGCATTTTCTAGTCCATCTTTCGAGCCTTGTTTGCTTCCTTCCCCCAGCCCCCACCCACTTCATTGATTTGCCGTTTTCGCCAAAAATTTAATTACAAAGACTAATGTCAAGCATATATTATGATGTCCTTTCGCCCGT
This sequence comes from Pomacea canaliculata, assembly GCF_003073045.1. Lineage (NCBI taxonomy): Eukaryota > Metazoa > Mollusca > Gastropoda > Architaenioglossa > Ampullariidae > Pomacea > Pomacea canaliculata. Next base: position 21,544,921 of record NC_037595.1, on the reverse strand, counting down.
GTGTGCGTTGGGGGGCTGTGGGAAAGGATGATAGTAAATACAAAAATATCGAGTGTATCTGGGTGCCCTGTATGTCTGAACTATAACGTACACATACAGAAGAATGAATGATGCTATACAGCTGAACGTATATTCAACATGTCAGCTGTATGGGTTCGAGTAAACAAACAAAACTGAGTTCCCCGATCAGCACGAAACCAGGCCGCAGTTGATCATATTTACAAACGAATCTAGCTGCCTGAACGAGGTTCAAACGATCACGTGATTTATATACCATACAAACTCTGGCTTATCTACAACTGTATATAACAGAAATGATAATCCACAATATTCATGGTTTATTTACAATACACGCTTCCAACCATTCCAGCCACACCGACATCGAAACGTATTCCTTCATTTCTACATGGTTCGCCTCGAATAACAGCCCCTGTGGGCTCTCTCTCTCTCTGTTCTGTTCTTTTGAGAGAACTTAATCCGTCGACACCTACTGTAAGCCGGGGTTGGGTATCCTATCCTATTTCCTCCTCTGTCATACGGCTCACCCAACCAATCGTAAAACCCGCACATTGCTATCCTCAACAGCAACTGCAGCAGTGGTGATGGTGTGTGTGTGGGGGAGACAACCCAACCTTTCCACTCACCAGCGTCAGCAACAGTAACTGCGGGGATGGTGGTGGGGAGACAACCCAACATACTTCCGTTCCATCCGCTCACCATAACTAACTGCAGCGGCGCCAGCAACGGAAACTGGAGAGAAGTGGTGATGCGGGAGGTAACCCAAACTGCTTCCTCTCAATCCGCTCACCAGCATTACCCCTCCTCCTCCTATCCCCTTTCCGCTCTTTTTTCTCCCTCCACTCCCAGGTTGGGGATCAGCACGTCACTGTACAGCCACACCTCCCTGCGACTCCCACCCCAACCTGCTCATTAGCAACAAGACACGTCGACAAGGGTATAAGGGGAACATGGGGATAGGCCGGGTGAGAGGGATAGGGGTGCTGGGTGCAAAAAGCGCGCGGGAACCTGCCAAGGACGGAAACCACTCAGTGCCGCAGGTAATCTCTCCCCCCTCTCCTCACAATCCCTTCCCTCCCAGCCCGTCACTTGGCACTCCAGCGGGATTAGCCGCCTGTCAGCAGCAAACATCTGCAATCAAATACTGGAAACCGGGGGAAGCCAGAACAAGGCCTGCCATGCTTGTTTTGTATAATTTGAGCGAGTTTACACCGCGCCTAACTGCTTCCCGAAGGTGTTAAAAAAAAAGAAAAAAAAAAGCACGGATGGAAATGATCACATGATTGTTTTATAGGTGCGGGTGTACGCTGAGTGGGATTCCGCCACGAATGTGCAATCACATACTACCGGCACATGCGATGACACCCACAGGAACTGGCGACAACGAGGCTGAACGGATTTGTCGTGCTGATGTCGATACAATGTCCACTATCTAAATCCCGATGGTACCGCACGTGAGCGCGTGGACACACATGTGCATGTTAACAACTGTTTCACCAAAGTCATGCAAATCGAACCAAGGGGAGGTAACATCAGATTTTTCTATGAGTAAAGTAACGCAACCCGAGCTGTGAATCCCATCCACTAGATTATCCAGTGGAACGCAGGAGGTCCGAGGCGTGACCAGCGAAAGGAAAAGTCACAGTCGAGGGGTCCTGGAAACCTGAGGCGTTGCTGAAGATCAGCGGCGAGGCGCCAACGACCGGCGACGTCCGGGGAAGCCACCCCAGCCAGTGGCGTCGGCGTGGTTGCCAGCAGCGCGATAAAGGCCGAGGCAGCAAGAGGTTAGTAAACTTGATCGCTGGGGTCGCTCTCCATGTTCTCCACGTTTCCATGCCCGCACACCCGACGCCAGTCGATGCACGTGCGCTAGCCGGGGGTCCGCGATCCGTCATCCTGTTCCACGACATCACGTGGTTGCTGTCACGACAATCCGCACTGTCTCCCATGATTATTGTTCTTTCAGTTTCTTCAAGTTTTGAACAGCGTCGTTAGACAATTAATTAACCACTAATTGTTGTTCAGGAGGGAGCCAGCTTGCCAGGGGAGGTGAAACCGCGGTTGCCATAGCAGGACTAGTCTATGAAAACTAAAAGACTACACCCACAAAAAGGTGTCTAGCAAACGTGTGTCAAGTATGCATTTTCTGAAAGACAAGCAAAGTTTCGAAGCCACATGGACGTATGTAAGGACAAAGATCACGACATATAACCGATTAAATAAACGACTTGGGGTTTCTTGATATGACAATGATGAAGTGAGTGTCACACAATATTGCTTTAAAGAAACTGCAAGCATATCTAAACACTATATTCCGTTGTTGACGACACGGGTATCTGCATGGAAAACACCGACTCGATTAAACAGTTTATGCGAATAATTACTCGCAGTCTTTATGAGGCTTGTCAGACGCACTGAGCCCCAGTTCAATTAAATATGCGATAAATAACCCTAGTCCTCAAGTCTGGCAGCCATTTTGTTGGAGCAAAAAACATTAACGAAAATAAAGCGCGCTGCAAACCTCCAAATCCGCAAAGAACAGTTTGCCTAGTATGTTTGCGAAAAAACAATAATTAATAAAACGAAAACGAGTTTCTTTAAAAACAAACCAAAAAAATCTATAAAAAACATAGATTGCAACGGAAGCCAGCACACATATCATCCGGGTTATTTCAGTCACCCGCTGCTTCCTCCCACCCCTACCACCAAAAAATAATTGCAAACGGATCGTTCCAATATCACTCCAGACACCTGCACACCTCTTCGCGACACCATAGGTGACGTCACGAAGGCAGGTGTGTGGGGCAATCTCAGACACGACAGTACGGTAGCTGCGGTCTGTCGGACAGGACAGGTGACATCAGACTAACGTCGCTTCCACCTCCAGTTGCTGCCGTTAGTTGCTCTCCCTTCTGTTTGTTGCAAACCACACACACACTCCACCGCACACGCGCTCCACATTTTTACCGAGGTCTCTCGAGGAAGGGTGGACGAAAGAAAAAATAATCGAAAGAATGAATATCTGCCTGTGTGGTCACCTGCGGAGGATTCACGAACATAACCATCTCGATAAGGGACACAACTCTGGCAAGCATCGCACCACAGACCGTTTTTCTTCAGACTGGTAAAGTCTTCTTTGTTTCTCTTTTAGCTAAATCTGATTTGCGAAGATGGTTCTGGTCGCAAAGGAGTGAGACTAAAGGAGGGGGAGAGAGGGTTCAGTTAGAAAGAGAGAGCACCCCAGTCAGGTGGACACGTGCGCGCGCGCACATACACAAGAGAAAGCACTTTGCTCGTAATGGCAGTGGCGTGCTTATACAGCCCGCGTCCTGTTTCGGTTTCTCGATACTTCAGTTCGTTTTGACACCTAGTCTAAGCGATTACCTGGCGGTAGGGGGCTGGGTGGGTTGGGGAAAGGCACCGTGGAGCAGTGGGTGGAAACCGAGTATGCTGTATCGTCGCCAGGTTTCCTCCGACAGCGCGTGCGATAACCCCATGCCATTCAGCACAACGGTCTGGGCAGGATACCCCTCCACCCCTTCCCGCACACCTACCCACCTGTCCCCACCCACCTGTCGTCAAGTCACGCCAACACGTGGCGTCCGCCTGTCCGCTGCCTGGACGCAGGGCGATGCTGGCATTACCGTTTTTCACCTGGCCCTACCTTGCTGATTGCAAGCAGGACAGTGATGGAAGGGGCGCGGGTGTCGGGGGCAAGTGGCTGCGCACGCGCTGGGTGTAGGGGGCACAGGTGTAACGAGCTGCCACGCCATCTATCTTGAGCAGATAACTACGTTGTATGGCGGCGACACGACATCGACGCCGCCGTCAACACCGTAATGGATCGGCCTCCAACAGCGCTCTCCACTACAGACGAGTGGAGACGGAGTCGGTGGCAGGCGGGGTGGTGGTGGTGTCGTCGCACCCAGGGGGCGGAGTGAGGTGACGGGATGGGTGGGTGAACACAGTCACAAGTATACTGTACCCGAAATCGGGGTAGTGGAGGGCGTGACGACGGAGGGAGGACGTGTGGAATAAGAGCCCAAACTACGAAGGCAAGAGACAGGTGTGCGTACATCAAAGAGTAATTGGGGTAGGTGTTGAGGGATTGGGTAGTTTTGCATAAAAGACTCAGCATTATCGAAGTGATTTCCGGCGCATCACACGCAACAATATCTTTTTAAAAAAATGGGTAGTATGCACAGAACAGCAGGTGCTTGCATCGGAGCATGCTGAGCAGCACTTAGCACAAGGTAATTTTCGGTGCAAACTGGTTATTCAGTGCTCCTCTGCCTTCCTTATATAAAGGTAGTCTAGTGTCCTTGCACTTGATGAAGGAGGGATGCCGGTGACACGGAGGTAAAAAGATCAGTTGCAACCAATTCAGGGATAAACACAACGTTCAAGAAGAGATCTCCACTTTCAGAATGTGACACCTGTACACACCTGTACTTTTTCCTTTCTAGTTATTCGAGTTTCGGCACGCTTCTCAAATTGCGAAATCACTTCGAGTATCAATGGCTTTCCAATCGAACAAACCAGCCACCTAACTGGCCCAAAGCCGTCTACTTCCCTCGAAAGAAAAAGAACCCACCTCCACAGTTGGAAGTGAATGTGTGTTATTTGCCTTGTACAATGTCCATTGGTGCAGTGGCAACGCCCCGAGATATGAAAGACCACCCACACAGCAGGCGCCTGTCACATAGTTCCCACATGTTCCCAGACCTCATTGAAAGCCGTTTACAATCAGCACTACGGAACTCCCCTCCCACGTCTCCACGGCAACAAGAAGCTGAAGGGGAGAGAAGGGACAGAGGTGACTTCTCTAGGAGCGAGTCAGAATTGAACTAACCTCCCTAACCGAGGAAAGATCCTACACAACCACGCCCCAGTCCCAGATACCGATGATACCGCCGGTGGCAATGGTGTTGATGAGGACGACGATGGTGATGAAAACTGTGAAGGTGATGGAGGAGGGGGTGGTGGGCTGGGTGGCAACGGTAGGGGTGATGCAGACGGCAAGTTCAAAGCAGCCAAAAGCCTGGTATTGTGACGTCAAATCTAAGTTCATCGACGTCACATGGATTTCGCGTCATGAATGATGTCAAGATCGATGACGCAATTGTAATAATGACGATTTTTATTTTTTAGCTGATTACGAACGTTCATCTCTGCTACAAATATTGATGTAAACATTGATGCAAAGCTGATGTAAACATTAATGTAAAGCTGATGTAAACATTGATGTACAGCTGATGTAAACATTGATGTAAAAGCTGATGTCAAGAGAACAAAGCTTCAGTCAGGGAGGTGATTACCACCACAAAGCCCTCCTGTTAACGATCTCGACACGATTTAATTGGAACTTGACAAAACTCTTGAAACGAATCGCAGCGCCGCCGATCTGTCGACAAGGTGGAGTCGCGGTGTTCACTTCTGATAGCGGCGCGGTTGACACGTCGACAAGGAACTCTGGCAAATTAATGTGTTACCATCTAAACAGCGCAGCAGGAACAAATTTCCCTTGACAAACAGATTATAATCTTGTCAAAACTAGATGGCGTTGGCGGTCTTGCCTATCTGGTTTCACCCGCGCCTATTTTAGATGAGGTTGATTAGACCAATGGCTTTTCTGTCTTTGTGGCCTTTCCTGTTACACTGCCACCAGGCTACTTTATACACCAGGTCAGCTTCGCGTAAACCGAATGGTGACAGATGAACCTCCACACTCTCACAGACCAGGGAACAAGCACACAGCCAATGGCTGCGGTAGAGCGTTAGACTGCGACTTGGGGGTCTGAGGTGAACTGTGTGAGGTCACCCAGCTTGTGGCTTTCTTAAGAAAATCGGATCTGAAATTTTTTCCATTTTCTTTTTCTAGGAGGTACACAAAGAAGAAATAAAAGCTGGACTTCATACTGCTCCAAAATTTTTATCCAGGAACCATCGAAACTACTTTCTTTTACTTGCAAATAGAGGGGGTGACAATTCTTCTTGCCGACGCCTTTTCTTTCGGACAGAATGAACAGAAGAAACAACTTAGGTCAATGTTTGTTAGTAAGACAACAGCCTTTAGCTGTTCTGCAATGCACAGAACACGATAGTAGCCCATGTCAGTAAATAATAAGTCGCCACCGGGCTCGCACTTTCAGACTCCGGTCTCAAGTTCAGTTCCCAGGCTCCGACCAGGCTCCTTCCTGCCAGCTGCGCCAGACTGCCTCGGAGCTCAGGGCTTGACATCAGCACCCAGCACGCCACCAGCTCCACACCTCTGGAACCATACCCATCGCTATTCACCCACTGGGTAAGCTGTCCGACCTTCTCAAGACCGGTCCCGATGGAGTAAGCTTCCCAATACTGCAACTCACCCTCCAAGAAGAAGAAGAACAAGACTATTAATTGTAACCATTACAACATGGCAGGCACATCCCAAAATGACATCACGAAGCTGACTTCTGTCTGAGGACGTCCATGTCTGAAGGCTTAAGACCAGAATGGAATTCCGTTCTCAGATTTTAAGACATAATTAAAAATTTATAAAATAAAAAAAAAACCTCAGCAACTGGGTCATGTTTAATCATGTGCTGAGGAGAAGAAGACTCGGTTCAGCGATCTGACGTGCCCGCCATCCAGTGTGATCGGTGTGCTGGCTGGCAGGCTGGCAGGCGGGTTGGTTGGTCGGTTGGTTGATTAGTTTTATGCTATCAGCAACAACGATCATATCTGGGTTTGTAACGAATTCGCCGATAATCAGACAGACCATGCCTCTACAGTCCTGTCACAGACCCACAAAGTCACGGGGGAAAGTAGGAGACGGTGTCGCTACCGCAAAAGTACAGCAAGTGTCACAAGGCTGATAATCGATGGAGAGAACAGCAGTTGCACAATTTTGATGGAAGCAAAGCTCTGGTCAGACAGATACAAGAAGTGTCCCATTAACCATAACGAATCTGCATCAACAGATGCTGGCATATGAATCAAAGAAATGCCCCGCAGACTGTCAGCATCAACAGCTGCCCAACTGACGCAACTGCTGCTGTTTACACCTAGCAAAACCTCGAGATGTTCTCTATAAAATTAATTGCCCCTGTGTTTATTTCAGGGCTAACGAACTGCTAATGGTTAAGGTTACTCAGTTGTGATCATAATGCACCAAAGTGTAGAGGAGATGGGGGAATGTCGGTGAGAGAGACCCCGAAGCACAGAAGAAGAGAGAGAAAGCACTCTGATGGATATGCAGAAGACACCAACAGAGGGCGCTTCGCTGTATACAAAGACAAACAGACGGCGGATAGTCTTTCATCGGACGAATGTGAGTGACGCAATGCTCTACTTCCATCGTCTTCAACCTCGCTGGGTGGACTAGGGTAGTCAGTCATCCAGTCAAACATTGTTGAAATGGCAACTTTCTGCGGCCAGATGTACAACCTTGTTTGCCTCCTCGCTGTACACCACCGCCCGCTAGCCTCTTTGATGCACGTCACCATCCCAGCGCCTGTTTGCAGTACCTCACCATCCACGTGCCTCCCTGTCTGCTATTTGTTTCTTAATGTGCACGTGCGAGTTTGCAAGTGTGCATGCATCTGTAGGGTCTAATGTATATGTAAGACACACACACACACAAACGTACGCTACACATACGTATATACCCGGTTGTTGGAATTTTCCAATGTGTCGGTGATCACACAAAGTATGTCTCTTGGAAATGCAGGAAACCCCGTTCCATTTTTCATCTCGCAGCTCTCGGCATCTCCACTCCATTGCCGCCTCATTCATCACCTCCTATTATCGCGTGCTCGAGCCTCTTGCCCGGCTCGCATGCCAGGTGCTTATCATCCCCCTGTTACGGGGCATCAAGCTCGGCAAGGACGGACAACCTGGCGGTGCCTGCCAGACCGCATGCTCTTGCCGCAAAAACTGTGGGCGGCGAGGTCCGCGAAGCCCTCCGCATCCATCACCCTCACGCGCTACAAGGGGAGATCACTTACAGGCTACAGCGATGGACTTCGGGGTAATCCATAATCCCGGCGCTCTCCTGTCAGTCCCACATCACCTGTGACCGCTTGCTCTCCACTCTGCACAGGAGTTTGTCTGGGAAGAGCAATCCTTCAGTCAGTCCGAGGCAGTAGTCAGGATCGTGTGCTCCAGTCTTTCCACATACCCAGCATGGACAAGTCTTATAAAGAACTAGTTTCCGAGATAGTAAATGTAGTTTCCCTTTCCTCTCATTTCCTTTTCGTTTGTAACAGTTGCAACCAACCACCATCACAAGACCTTGTCCCACCCTCTCTCCCCTCTGTGTATACACTTATTACAAGTTTTTCCCTCAATCCCTAAGGTCATTTCCCTCCCATCGTGCTCTGTAGACCGGATACGACCTGTATCGTGGTTATGTATAACTGTTTCGTCAGTTCGGTGCCGCTCAGTTCGCCTCATTTCCTGTGTCTTCACCAGCCCGCTGAAGACTGCAGTGCAGGTCCTCTTGGCCGCGAAAATTTGAATTAAAGGAATTAAAGATGATTTACACTGCGCGGGCCAGACTACAACTCCTGCACACACAGCTGGCAGGGCCTGAGTAAACAGTCTCCCCTCCTATCTCATACCAGTCTAATCTGGCAACACAAACTGTTTGTGAACACGGTAATGCGCTATGGCTCACAGGCAATAGTGTTTCTCAGAAAGCAGGATGAGAACCGCACCACCTCCCCCATCCCACACACACAGATACCCAGGTTTAGAATGAATGGCACAGACCCCATCCACCCTGATTCTGTCCCCGTCATCTCACCCGTTTCCACGACATTACCCGCCCCCTACTGATGGGGGTATAAGCAGGGATCGAGACCGAAGAAGTGGCTGTAGTTTGAGAGGAGGGTGGTGGTCTTCCTGGCAGAAGTGACGTTTCCAATTAGGCTGAGGAGGAGCTCAAGCGGTTTCCCGCCTTTTTAGTGGCGCACTTCGGGCTCGTGACGTGCCCTCCGGAAAATGCGCAAAGGCTCGTCGCAATATGGCTGCTTAACAGTCACTATTTTGACATTTCGCTTCAAGTGGATTCACTTCTCACATCAGTTTTCGGCTCCCCCGAAGCAGCCCACTCCAGTTTAAATGGCATAAAACGTCGCCCGAGCTTAAATCTTTACCTGAGCCTTTTCCCATTTCAATCCGCGAATCCGAGTGATGTTTTATACCATGGAAGCGGGAGACAGTCAGCGAGTGCTACAGGTCGACCCTCGACAGAAGTGTAGAGCTGGAAAAAAAAAAAAAAAACCAAACACTTCTGCCGTCCGACGGAGGAAAGAACATGGTCTCCGTGCGAGGAGGATACCTCTGCTGCGAGCCATTGGCGGACCAGAGGAATCCCATTACTGTCTTCATCCATCTTGCGCCGAGTAGGGACTTCCGCCTTTAACACTTATCTTCCCATGGTTTGAACCCAGTACACTTACAGCACGGCATTGCGCGCCACGAAGAGTGAAGAAAACCTCGACTATTCTGCGAGTTTAACAGACAGGAGATGCTGCTTTATATATTGGTCTTCTGCTTGAGGGAAACTGTGGACGATGTGTAAGAGGACCACACATGCATGCATCCATGCACGAACCACACACACAATGTCTTCATCCCTGATATCATCATGTCCCTGAGATGCTGCCGGCATCTATAGGTGGATATTCTATTACAGGTTTCTACACAATGTGTGTGTGTGATAGAGAGATAGAGAGAATTTATGCATGGAAGTGCGTATAGTTGCGTCTGCAAGTGTGTTAAATTGTTATTTGTCTGTCAAGTAGTGGCCATAATGTTCATCATGCAGTGTCACCTGCAAATGAATGAATTCTGAAAGATTTTCAGTCACGGCTCCGAGCAGGCTGGTCGAACAAGTGACCTACTCCAAAATAGACCTGACTAACCCCCCAGTCTACTGTGTGATGCACGCACAACACATTCTCAATGCCCATTTATTTTAGATTGAGGCAAAACACTGTAAAAACAAATTAAAAATGTGCAACTCACCTGAAGAGGTACAAGTAGACGGCAGATGCCAAACTGAACAATATCACCTGCAATACAAAAACAGTTTTAGTCCTTTGGACACTTGTGAACCCTACAAATTTTGATTAATTAGTTCCTTCATTTATCATTTAAAGGATAAGTTCATCTTTCTTTATATTCCTATATTTACCTATAAGGAGTCAATAATTATCCTTATCATACCAATAAATCTTTTTCAATAAAAATACAAAACTTGCAAAATCATTTTAACAGTCCCTTTCTTTTTCAACGATCTTCTTTCATCGTTGCACACTCTTCATTTTCCCATCGGGGAAAAAAGTTTTTGGTTGAGCAACGACCCACGCACACTCGGCTTCCTTAACGTCTTGGTTCGAGGTGAAAACGATTCCTTAATGTCTTCTTGAGTGGACCAGACAGCGGTTAGTATGAAAGGGCGAGAACTGGACTATCCAGCCAATACACCTTATTCACACAGGCGCCATCTTACAACCAAAATGAGGCCTAGAGGGCCGGTGTAGTTAGTAGGTACGAGAAATAATGTTCAGTACAATAAAGCGAAGGTTAACTGTGTCGTCGGTGTGTCACATGTGACATGTGCTGCAGACAACATAAAATTCTAGCGGCTAATAAGAAATTGTATAATTATAAATTGTATTATTTTCAGCCGATAGAAATGACAACTGTGAAATATTTTATAGGATTTCGATATTCCAAAACTGTTATCCCATTCTGAGCTAAGACAAAGCTGTGCCGATTTGTCTCCCTGCGAATATCTCTTCAGTTTCTGACACGGGCAGGACACAGCAAAGAGCTTGGAAATGACCGTTTAACACAGTTTTGCACTTAGGAGTTCAGTCTTTCGCCCTTAAACGACTTTCCGCTTTGCCCATAAGCAATGAAACGCCTGGAGGATGCTGGTATAGCCACAATCTATGATAGTGGGCTGATGACGATGTGGTGTCCGATATCCCACGTATCCTTGTCCAGGGCCAAGCAGGACAAAGTCATCAATATTACTGTCCTCAAAGAGGACTACGAAGAAGACGTGGGTAAGAGTTATCGTTCATAACAGCTGTGTGTACCGTTCCCACCATTACCACCCCCTCTTTTTTTCCCCTCCCTCTGTTGTAACGAGACGGTCATGTTAGACAGATGCTAACCCTAGCAGTCAGCTAAAATGTTTACAAAATATTAAAAGCGCGACTGTGCACCCGGCCCCAGGGCGCCGACGTTGCTAAACATTAAAGGGAGGTAACGTGCATGAACGGTCGACGCTGGTGTGCGTTCAAGAGGTGCAACTCCCACGCATGTCTCTTCCTCCTTTCAAATCTGAATAAACAGAAAGTGCATCGGTCCAGGCTCTGACATAAGTTTTGCAAACTACATTAAATTCGGGGTTAGCTCCCTTTTAGCTTTCACGAGCGTCTCGCGATCTTGCCTCCCCTCTCTGTCTCTGTCGCGGTGCCTCTTGCATTAAGCACTCGTCTACCTGTCAAAAATTAATTTCCGTCGGCTCCTCCGCTACAAACTCGTCCGGTTACGAAGACAACGCCGCTATGATTACGTTCCCCACTGTGTCATGGCGCTGGCAACAAGAAGGGGGAGATGGGATGGAGGGGATGGTGGGTAACGGGGAAAGGGGGAGTAAAGGTAAAGCCTGGTATACAGACTATATATGACAAGCTGCTGGCAAAACACGAGGCTCGAGGCTTCAGACAGAAGTGGAAGAGCAAACAACGTGACGTCTGACAGGTAAAGATTATCCCAGGTGCGCTTGGGTCACTCTCGCTCCCCCGATCCCCCCTTCACCAACACCTTCTCCTGCCTCCCTCCCACCTGACAGCTTTTCTTCGCCCGCTGATGCCTCGTCTGTAAAGACAGAAACGAGAACATGCTGCCCCTCCCACAAACAAACATCCACAAAATTTTTTTTTTAAAAAAAGGTAGAACTGAGCCCCTCCCACACGCTTAAGTGCCAAGCGCTGAGCAAACAGCCGTGCGTTCTGTCGCCCGCTGGTCCGTGTTGACGGACCTGCCTGAGTGTGGTTTGCGTCGGTCAGTAAACAAACAGAGGCCCTCGACACGCGGCCTCGTGTGTCGTTTGTTTACTCCTACCATTGTCAGCAGGTGGCTGATAAGTGCGGCCTAGTCAGCGGCCGCCAGGAGAATGTTGCGTGTGCAGGCCCTCCGGTTGACGTGGACAGCGAGATGCGCGATAACAACACCGCAAGCGCTGCAGCATGCATTCCGGGGGAAGTATGAGCTAAGACTCCAACGATGAATTAAAAAATAATTTTAAAACAAAATCGTCATACAAAGGATATCTAATCGCGTGGAGGTTTTTTTTTTCTTTTGACCTGGAAGTTGAATGCTCACAGCGGTCGAGGGTCAAGGGTCAAGAATGACATTATAATAACTGACACATGTCTACGACTAACAGCTGTGAGATAATTTAGAGTAGACATCAGAACTGACAGCAGAGGTTACAGCTGACAGAAGTTGGTCACTGACAGCTGTGACAACCATCATTCCTTGAGCGACAAGCGGCAGGTAGTCACCGAGATTTACACACATACACAATACCGGATTTCGTCTACATTTAAGTGCGTCTTATTATGTACGATTTTAATTTCCAGTAATAATGATACGAAATGTTTTACTCCAGTCAGCACTGGCCTGCTGGCGATGACTTTAGCGCTGCCCCAATCGCAACAGACCATCGATACTCACACTGGGTGTTCACAAGGAAGAGGGAAGTTTTGGAACTGTTCTCAAGTGTCGAGTGAAGGTGTCTGGCTGCCTACAGACTGTAGTACCTGCACCTCAAACTCTCCCACAATACCTCAGCACCTGGAGTTCTTGAGGCGGCAACGGGCAGTTATTTCACAATTTGTTGTCATGCCATCCCATCCCATGCAATTTATGCCTGTCCCATCCCGTCCCATTTATCCATCCCGTCCCATCCCACGGACGTCCATGATCCCACTGGTAGTTAACAACATGGACAAAGAACTTTTCGGCTTTTGTTCTATAATTCCTGCTACTTTCACATACAATAGATGGAGAAAGTTGATGAATGTCAGCTGTATCGACTGTGGTACCATGGAAATACAATGTGCTTCCGTCCATCCCATCCATGGGACCAGGGATTCCATTCCTAATGGACACAGCAAATTTACATCTTTCCCTTCTTCTCAGAGATTCTCGTCTCCAGGTCCATTTACAGTTTAGTGCACCAGATGACTTTTGTAACTTGTGTACTAACATCTTGGATTCTGTGCTGTGAACAGTTGGTGGCGTGGTGGTTGGGGAGGGGAGGGAATAGGAAAAAACCTAGTTAGAAATTCAATTTGGAGCTTTTCGTGTTTTTTCTTTTTTCTTTTTTTTTCATTGTTTCATGTTTTTTCATTGTTTTTTTTCATTGTTTCATGTTTTTTCATTAAAGGAAGTGCAGTGCTGTCGTCGTTAAGTGCCACGAGTCTCAACAGTCAGTGCCCCGACACTTTACATGTTGTGTGTGGCATCATAAACTACAAGCAGCTGTTTATACCTCCTCAACAGGAGAACACCTAGTCACTGTCGAAACATTTGTTGGGGAAGACAAAATGGCGTCATCCTTCTTTTCAGTTTGAGAACAAAGCACAAACCTCTTTCCATTTTCCTCACCATCACCGCCAGCATCTCTCTCATTACCACATCTCAACATCAACGACAACTGGAAGCCCGGGTACAACACGTCTGCAGGACCTTTGAAGGCAAGCTTAAATCTGTTCCAGTCTGTCGCTTTTTCAAGATTAAAGGAAACATGTTGTGAGGTTTGTCCAGTCATACAACGCAGCAACAGCAATAGTTCACACCCTTCTCTTCTCTCTCAATTTAGTCTCTACACTCGGGGTAGCTATTTTATGTTCAAAGATATGTCGTCTGAAACACTCTATAAGTCGCAGCAGGCCCCATACAAAGGCCGGATGCCTACAGCAAAACACCTTCGTCAATGGCTTTCACGTGTCCAGGTGTTCGTGAATCGCAGCCACCCGCTCGCCCACACCCAATGAAAGAAAAACTAACTACACGACATCGCATGACACCTTGCTTCACCAAACGAAGTTAACGAAATTCTTTTCACTACCGTGGGAGTTATTCAAGTGTCAGTTTGTAGCAATTCCCTGCTCCCCACTTGAGAGTCAATATTCCCGGTGTTTATGTTCGCAGCCAATCACATCAGTGGTTTCGGCAGAACTCTCGGTGATAAGAGCAGTTAGTGCGCTCGACTGACGAGCTAAAGGTCATGAATTCAAAACCCGCCTCGAGCCGGTAATGTGCGGGGTGGATGGGTGGAATACTCCTGTTCATGCAACAATGGCAGCTTGTGTTAGAGAAGGTAATGGTTGAGTAAGGTGAGGTTTGAACTCCAGTACCCTAGAAATAGCGGATCAAGCATAGAGTGGTTTGTCGCCACTAATGCCACGAACCAATGAGACCTATAACCATTTTATAAGAGTTAAAATAATAAAGGGCAATGATGACGACGACAGCGATGAGGAGATCGACTATCGATGGAAAAAAAAAGTAGGAAATGCCGGGACCTCCAGGAGCTCTAGGGAAGTCTTTGCACCGAGGAACATGGAAAGCTCCAGGTCAAGCATCTTATTTGCAAAGATATTAAAGGGTGTGGAGACCCCGTACAAGTTCTTTTACCCCTAGAGTTGATGAAAGCGGTGGCAAAGATACCTTGGAGGTAGAGAAACATAAAGCAGTGTCCGCAGTGTATGCCACTGCCTTGAAACAACGAAAACAAGCTTTCACTGAGGAAACGACTTCAAGTTCCAACTCCAGGTACATGTACAGGTAAGTTTCGCCGAGCAAAAGAGGAGCCAGCAAAGACAAAACTACTTTCACCTGTAAACGCACCCCAACAACAGCGGGCTGTCACTCAGCGCCAGCCACGTCACCTCGTGTGCGCGCGGCCGCGGTGTTGCTGTTGTCTGTCAGCGCCGCCATCAACAAGCTGCTACACCAGAGCCTGCACCACGACCTGACGATGATGGTAACCGCAGCTGGCGGCCACTAGGAGGAGAGGAACCCGCGGCCTGAAGATAAACTTTGGGCCAAACGCTCCCCTGACAACCCGCGGCTGTTGAGATCAGGGCGGGGTACTCGCCAGGCGAGAGAGAGAGATATAGGGGTAGGTGGGGGCTAGGTCTGTTTGTAGACAAGCCTACGAGTCTGGCGCTGCACACGTCGTTCACCATGGAACACGACCGGGTGGGGATGGGGTAGAGAGAAGTTGGGGGCTGAGAGGGTCTCGCAGGCCTTTGGGAGCGAGTTCCTCTGAACAAGGAAAGGAAAACCTAACACTTTTGTGGAGGTTCCACACCAACTTGTTCCTCTTCTCACCTTTATGAAAAAGCCCGAACATTAGCTTTATTAAGACGAGAGTTTTGATACCGTAAATTAAGGTCAAAAATTAAAAAAAAAATAAAATAGACAACAGAGTAGCAGGACAGAAATCACTTGCATCAGTAACAACATGGTGGCATGCACCTACACATCCATAGCTGTGATGGAGTTCACCTGCACACATCACCTCAAAGCTCTCCGTCTCTTCCATTCCTGTCCCTCCACGTAATTAGCAAAACACAAAAAAAACTAATAACATTATTTTTTTAAGTCAAGCCTTGCTATTAAGTGTGTACACTTGCAGCTCGCTTCAATCACATCACTTTGTTTGCTCTCGTGAAGCAGAAGTGATTGTTTCTCCGCGCGAACTCACGAACGTCATCAAACACCGGATATTGATAATGTGTGATCGATGAGTTCTGAAGATTGTCCTCGCTGATGTTTTAATTAAACACTTGACGCCTGCTTTTCAGACTTCAGAAGCCGTTTTGAACACGCAACACAACACGTGACTGGTCAGCGGTCACGAAGAGAAACAGAAGTCTGGTCCCCAACAGAGCTGAAAAGATAAGAAGAGGTTCCTGCAGAAGGTCTTTGACTTCAGGACTGGACATCGCTGGCAGCTCACTTTCGATTCATTGTGATTGGTCTAGCTCCATACCAGTGACCAATGTGTGTGACCAAAAAGAGTATTCACATCTTGAAATTTGCCTTTTTCCCTTTTCCGGGTTGGTGAGAGCAGCCATGCACAGTATACATTTTTAACATTAAAAAACTTTCAAAATTTATTTAGGATAGAGAAACATTGCCTTTGAATAACCCACGCGCGAGCACACACAAACATCGTATCAACCGCTGCTTTTACTTTTATATGATTAGTTTGTGGATGTTTCCTCTCTCTCTGCATCTGTGTGTATGCTTCTTTCCTGTCAGCAGTAGACCGCCTACAATTTTCTATTCTGCGATTGTACGGTAGTTTGGTCCTGTCCCCCATCTGACTCGGTTCAATCTAATTGACGACCCCAGCTCGGCAGTACATGCTCACTGCACCGTGGAAACAGTCGCCCAGCCAATTGAATCAGTGGAGTCACAGCAGACCTCGAGAGTAGGCGCACGCGCACACTAACACACAAACACTTGCTTCTCGACTGAAGGTGGAATGTGTCGATGGTTTGCCTCCTTGGGTGCTCGCTTCTGTCAGATGTCATCTGTTGTCTTCGTGCGAATCCGTTGCCTGAAAAATTCTGTGACGTCCTCAGGGATCCTTTCCTCGTGCGCAAGGATTGCGGGGCGCGAAGACTAGACGACCTCGGGTCGAGAGATCGTAAAGACGATTATTTAGATGAAGCCATCGTCCTGATTATGTTAATCCATGTGATCACAGGCGCGCCACCGCCATCGCCTCTGCGAATACTTGTTACACACAAATAAATGTTCGTGTTGGACAACCTGCTCTTGAAAGTCTCGAGCAGTCGGTCCTGCGGATATTATTACTTTTTGTAACCTTCAAAGCCTTCCCTGTTATTCCGAGCACAGCTACGGCTCCGGCAGGCTTTTTCTATCTACCAGTTGATCCTTCACTATAGTCTAGTCTACAGACTAATACAGGAGGCTGGGTACATACATCATCAGACAATCGCTGGATGGCTAAGGTTAATCAGTCAGCTACATCTCACATAAAACATCAATTATGTCCACTATAATTTGTTAATAGTAATGAATTTTAGACAAGTAGTCACGTGACTAAGCGTAATATAATATTCCCAAAAGCACATGGACTCGCCGTGGACCTTTCTGTTCAAATGCACTAGAAAAGTCACACATCATCCATAATGCATTTTCCTAGAACTTTCCTTCGCCTTCATTCAAATAAACTGGAAGTGGGGGGGGGGAATTCTTGAAATCTTCTATAATGCCAAATCCTTATTACTGGCCATGATTTACAACCACAGCGATCAGCGCATGCGCACTGGAGTGGCTCCCCGGTGCAGCCCTCGGAAGATTTGAATTCTAAATAGTTCTTATCGGTCACGTCACGGAGCTCAAAATATGGAGCAGCCAATCATCTTCTACGCGGCCTGGCAAGTGGACGGCAGTCCTTTTTTCTTTTTTCTTTAATAATTTTATTTTTTTGTTGGACGCTGTGGCTCGACCGTTAGTTTTCCACACTGTCAACGTGTATGGATCGGCCGCTGCAATCCGGGCTACCGAGTGCTGTCCCTTGGCGACATCGTGGAAAATGGTATTCGCCTGCACGGCAAGGGAGATTATTACATAGGCCCACCGCATGCCAGAAGGAAACTTGCCTTTCTCTTCCTCCCGATTCATTCACAGAAACACAATCATGTAAATTCGTAAGCCAACAAAGACTCGGGCAAACGAGTGGCCAGCAGAGGGCAGAAGAAAGTCAAGAGGAAGTGAGTGGAGGAGAGGGGGGGGCGAGGAAGGGATGGTGGTGTTTGGGTAAGGGGGACACGAGAACGAAACAGGAAGCGAGACAAGAATGAATCAAGAGAACCGGAAGACCTTGTGGAAGAGTCAGGAGGAATGATGATGAGGAAAATAGCGATAACAAGCACAGAATGTCAAGAGTTGAGAAAGCCGCGGAATATTTCTCTCTCTCTTTCTGGTGGATGCACACAGCATGCACAAACATATATTTATATATGTACTTACCAACCAAACTACCTTTCTACATACACGCACGTAGCCGGGTGGTTATAGCACAAAGTCAGTGGTAGGAGGCACACAGCCATGGCAATTGCCCCTAAACCTCATGCTAGTCCCAGGTGTTAAACCCCTTAAACACTAGAAGAAAAAAAGCAGCAAGAGAAATGTGTTGGACGATGCTCTCACAAATTTAAAAAAAAAATTGGTCACGAAATAAGCACGATCTCTTTAAATAAGATGACGATCTCTAATACCTCACACCCCAACAGCTGAAAGTTTAAGAATTTTTTTTTTAATTTTTACATAAATGTATGCGCATACCCAACCCATCCACGCATACACGCCCACAACACACACGGATACAAGCACAAGAAAAAAAATAAGAGAAAAAGAGGGAGAGTCGACAAGGGAAGCAGAAAGAGAAAGACGAGAGAGGGGAGGGGAAAGAACGAACATAACTCGCACATCATTTCCATCCATCAGCCCGAGAAGATGATGGCAAGACTTTAAGTGCCGGCCGTGGACGGAGGGCGGTGACAAGAGTCTATTCAATTCCGCAGACTCATCCCGTGACCAAAGGTTGCGCAGACATTAACCCCTCACGCGCAGTCATCAGCCCTCCTTTCATCCTTGCTTCCTTTGGCGGGCCCTGCCTCCGGCTCGCTGGCCCACTGCATCGGGGCCCGCACCCGGCCTCCGCAAGCTGGTCCACGCGGGCAGGTCAGCCGCCAGCCACGCTCTCATCACACTACAGAATAACCGACTAATTAACACAGCCAGCGAATTCGTTAAAAAATTAATAATTTCCACTGCTTTATTCTGATACCCGGAATATGAACATGCCAATAATCATTCAGTGTGAGAGAGAGAGGAAGGGAGAGAGAGTTATGCAAATCTGTTTTCCGATCCAGACCATGTTTAATACTAAACCCTAAAACATAATAAATTTTATTTATATTTATTATATACACGCTTCAACCCATATATATATGCAGATATATTTATTAACATCTCATCACCACATAGATATAATTATCCCCACCATTTTTCAACAGAAATGGATGACGATGATAATGTCACCTCCACACACCCTCACACCGATAACAACAAAAGAAGAAAATATGAAAAAAAAATATGAGAAAATGAGACTGGACTGGAGATTTAAAAGCAGTGCACCATCATACCCATAAAAGCCCGAGGCAGCTCGGTTTACAACATTTCTTTGCACACCGTGATTTGACACGGGAGTCGCAGGCGGGTGCAAATGGCGAGTGAAATTCAGTCCCAGGACATACAGGCGGGCGAAAGTTTCTGGTGAGCGGAAATGACGTATCGAGTTTCCTCCCCAACACCAAACACTCGGGGTGCGCTAGTGACTGCACTGCCTCCCCCCCGCACACAACCAACATGATGGCAGACAGAATGTCTAAAGTGCCTCAACAACCCAGCTCTTGCATTCTTCCATAAAAACCGATATGACTGCACGGACCCGTTATATAGCTAGTTCCGCTGAGAACGGTTTTACCCGAGGGGCAACGCACGCGCAACTTATGGGGCTTACACGTGGAAATATCCATTTTCTTATATAAGTGCTAAAACGCCATTGGCAAACAATACAGGCAAAACATGGACTCACTAAATCGTTCGCTCATGCTTATATTTCTTTCTCTGAAATAACAATGAAAAATATAGTGAAATATTTATAAATTTACAATACAACGGAAGAACACGACAGTAATTAAAAGAGGAAAAGATGCGACTACATGGCATACAGGTAAGTAATTTATACACGTGTGATGTCAGAGTTATAATATGAAAAAAAGTTATGAAGTGTGAAGTTTCGACAAAAACCCTAAACAGTAAAGTCGGGGCAAACAAACAAACAAACAAAAAACCAAAAAAAAAGAAGAAAAAGAAAACAAACAACCAAAAAAAAAACAAAACAAAAAAAACAAATAAAAACAAACAAAAAAAAAACAAAAAAAAAAGAAAAAAAACAAAAAGAAAAAACAAAACAAAAAAACAAACAAACAAACAACAACAAAAAACAACAACAAAACAACAACACGAAGACGTCCACATTTGACAAACTGTGTATCCTAGGATTGTACTTCTGTCTCACCTTCCAACCTTTGTTAAGGAACTCCATATACCTATCTTTGGCAGAAGTTGTCCACATCAGTTGTTACATGTTCGCGTCTCACAATGTCAACTAACAAAACATCATAGCAGAACAGAGCGAGACAGAGATAGAGGGGAAGAGGCTGCAAGGAGAGGACGAGGGATACAGCAGGGGCTGGAAGTGCCTGACTGAAGTACGCAGTTCATGAAGGTGATACGCCGAGCAATTATCGACGCGATAAATGGCATCCCATCATCTGTCGACTCGACCGCCGTGCAGCCTCTGCAGCGCCGCACGCGACGGCGCCGGACGCGTACCCCTGCCGCCCCTTTTCCTGCGACACCGCCGCTGCTGCTGCTGCTGTGGTGTTGCAGCTACCACGGCAGCAGTCGTCTGCTGGCCTTCCCCCGTCATGCTGCACCCGTCTTCGTCTTTCCTTGCTCTCTCCAACCTAATCGTAGTTTGTTTCTAAACAGTGCTTCGATTTCCCAGACCTTCCAAATTCTTGCTCGATCCCCAAAATTCCCTAACAGCTAAGATGTACCCGACACCGCCATCCAATGACTCCCATCATTTCAATTTCATAATCGGCACACCTCAAGCAATACCCCTCCAATTCAAACCTCCCCAAATTGAAGTATAACTGTGTTTTGAAACTTTCTTTGTTTAAATCCCGGCTGATCTTCCGTCAGTTGAAGGACGAGTAAAATGCTTTCCAAGCATCGAGGCCTTAAAGGGCCCGGAGTGGACTGGCGACGAGGCAGCTGCATGCGGCTGGGAGGAAAAGCGAAGTGCACGATTGGTGCGAAGCCATTAGCGAGTGTCCGAGGTTTTCTGCACTATTTGTCATGCAATGGCAGCCCTCTGCTGGTGGAAGTGACAGCCACTAATTTGCTGCTTTCATCACGATTTTGTTTTCAATGAAGAGCAAATAAAAACACATCCTCTATCAATAAAAAGCTGTTTTTGTGCGTTTCTGCCTGTGGATGTGCGTTCACAAGCTCCCCCTCCCTTCCCCGGTCCACGCGTGTACACACAGGTACAGAGAACGAGAAATGTAACGAGGGAAATACTCTCTGCTGTCTTTTGAATGAAAATGCTTAACCTCATCATCTCATCCCATGTAAAAAAAAACTGTGAAGTCATCGCAACAAAGAAACTTCTTTCAAGAGACAAATGCAGAGTTTGTCACCGGACTATTCTGTGTCGTTATCTGTGATTGGCTGGAACCTCAGTCTCCTATGTCTCACCTGCGAGAATAGTCCCGATTACCAAAGACATGCAAGACTTGTAGTCTATCAGGAAAATGAGAAAAAAGCCCCAAACCGTCCAACTTCTGTTTAATTAGCTCTGATCATAAGCTTCCTCGGACTGGACGGAGGAAGAAAACCAAACGAACAGTTGCATGTACACACACACACCCATGGTACCTACTGCAACTCTGTTCTTATTCATATTGTTCTCTGGGGAAAATATGCTTTCTGCTTGTTGTCGATTGTTTGAAGCCAGTCTTTTGTTGTCGACTGTTTGCCATCAATGCAAAGGTCACAAGGATTTGACAGCAGAAACAAAGAATAAAATGAGCAAAATTCCCAGCACTGCTGAAAATGCGAATCGTTATTTCGCTGATGGTGGTCACTAGGTAAAGAAATATGCTCCCACTAAAAAAAAAAAAAAAAAAAAAAAGTGACTCGACCCGAGCTTTAAAAGCAATCTGAATTGCACCAAAAAGTGGTCGACACACCACATCACCGGATTCCTCTTTGCGTCTTCTGTTGGTTTTTTTTTTTTTCTCTCTTACTTATTGTCAGTACTGTTCACTTTTCCATTTTCATATACTGTCCGCGTCTTGTTTTTGTCACAAGCATGATCATGAGTTATATAAATCACGAGTTTCTTTTTATGATTACATGATGCTTCAAAAAAGTGTCGGCTTACACCCTTTCTTGTAGAATACCCTTTAGTCCTTTGTCAAACCTTTCAAGCGTTACGAAAAGTAAAAAATAAAAAGAAAGAATTTCTGCCAAAGAGAACCCAACTAAACCTCGGATAGGCCAAACATATCTTTGACCAAAACAAGGACCATTCCAGTCACGGAGTCTCCGTCGTCCATGAACTCATTGCCCTGCCAGGCGCCAGGATGGACTTGGACCTTGTGCTGTAATCCGAAACTGGACTGGCGGCAATCACTGACTTCTGGGTAGGCAGGTAGGTACGGAGAAGGGGATGGAATGCAGGGCCGAACCCTCCAATCATCAGCAGGAACGACAGCCGTTCGTTCCCCAACATCTGGATGCAGCCTTCAGCCTCGCTGTCGTGAGCTAACCCAAGATGACAAGGCCTTCCGTCTGAGCTAAGGCAGGAGGAACCTCAGCCCCAGATGCCCGCAGTCTCTCCAGGAGGCGACGAGCCAGACAATCCTGGCGATGGGGTGCGCGGCTGCTGTCAAACATCGGCGTGTCAGTCGGAGTAACGCGGGTGGCACGTTCCGCCTTGCTTTAGTCTTTCAGTCCGCCATCCCTTCCACGCTCCTTCCACTCATCAGGGTCCAAACACTTTCCTGGACTCCGCGGAAGCTGTACTGGGGCCGGACTGCAGACGGTGGAGGTCCTGTCAGATGGGGGGCAACACAACATCATCGGGACACGGGGTACGGTAAGGGGTCATGGTGCCTGAAGGCTGAAGGGGCGGGGTACGCGGGTTAGGAAAACAAGTCGGCCGGGTAGGCGGGTCACAAAAACAGCGAGGCGAGGGTCGCAGACGTGCGAGGCAAGCTTGTGCGGGATGTCTACGGCCAGAGCTGGCAGGGGAAGCAACAACAAACAAACTGCCGGCGAGGCGAAGCTTCTTCGTGCTGGCAGCTGCCAGGCTCGACAACTCCAGCATCGTCTGCCACTGAGTGTCATCTCCCCATCCACTTAATCTACCGCCCTCTTCCTCACTAGTGTCGTCCACGCATCTGTTCAGAAGCATGCGCATGCAGTAAAATTATATCAACCAGCAAATAATCAGCATTTATACAGAAATGTTTTCTTAGTAAATAATTTGGACGATATATATAGCCAATGAATTCACATAGGCATAAAATCTTTCAACACCCTTATTCTGGAAACTACGAGCTGGTAGAGAAGCAGACATGCAACCAGACACTACCAACCCAAACCTGCATTGGACAAACAACTTTTGAAGACTGACAAATCTACTGCACACGTCACACTGAAATTAATTCCACTTTTCAATGTGGTAGTGCTTAGCTATCTACTTATAGCTACAGTGATCTCAGACTTAGCTACAATATTTTTCTTAGTTGTACAAATAAAAACAAAACAAATAATCTTCATCCAGTATTACGTCCAACGTCTTCAACGTGAAGAAAATGACCCGGACACTAAGCTATTAGTGACTAAGGCCTCGTGTTCTCTCGACTGTAACTAAAATAAACACTTAGACAGCCTAAAGTTAGTAGCATTGTGACAAGTCAAAGAAGCGAAACTGCACAAACATTTTGCCGCCATGTTCAAACTCAGGCAGTGGAGGAATTTCTCAATATCGTGGGTAGAATCACAGCACGTTCCTACCGTAATCTTGGACATAATGGCCGGGATTATAAACACCTTTAGCTCTGCCATCTTTTTGTTCTTTTCTTTGTGCGGCCATAATGCCGCTCCATTCATCACACGTCTGGATCAAGGAAACGGGTCTTCTGGTCTTACTAAGAGTCATCTATCTCCAGCGCTAAGGCGGACACCCCACTCATATGGATAAAGAAGAAAACGAATAGAGACGATAGTAAGGATAAAAATGCAATATATACACGTCTGATGATAAGATGGCTTTGCCCGGACTGAACCACCCGAACGATATACCGTGTCCTTTTAGCCAAATAAATTGGCCCCTTAGAGACTTGCCTCCCCTTGCCTGACTTATCGCCCCTCCTGCCAGGCTTCGTGCTCTGACAGCGGCAGATAACCCGTCGAGTCTGCCGGTCATCGTCAACACCATCGGGGGTGATGGGAGGACGGCTTCCTATCATGGCAGCCCGAGTATCGTGTCAGCAGAGCTTCTGCGATCTCAAGAAATGCGAAAAGGCTTTAAAAACTTTAAAAAACAAAACAAACAAAAAAAAAACTCAAACCACAAGAACAAAAGGTAGCTGCCGTTTGTGGAATAATCTGTTCCCAAGCCAACGAGCTTCTCTAGTTAACTTTTAAAAAATTTATAGTTCACATAGGTGTCATTCGTAGAGAGCGTGGGTTCACGACCCTCGACTGCTGCAGGCACTGGTATACATAAAGGGACACAACTGCTAGTGCATCCTATATAAACACAGCGAAGTATGGCCTAAACCTGATAAGGAAAAATATCCCCAAGTCTCAAAAGCATTTATTCATCCACCCTGCCGGGTAGTTATAAAAACACAGAACGCCACTACAGGCTCAAGGGAAATGTACTCGAGGTAAGACGATCGACAGAAAGTAAGGCGAAGGATGGAGGAGGCTGGTAAATCAAAACGTTTACATCAGGGTGAATAGGCTAAACGTTTAGGAACACAAACTTGTGCCAAAACTTGACTAACTTTTTTTAAAATACTTTTCAAACACAAAAAAATTGACTGCAAAATGAATGTTGTTCGTCCTTATTCAATATTTTGTACGTTTTTGAAGTTCTGCCTCACTGGAGCTGAAGTTATGAGGTGTCCAAGTTATCGGCAGCTTCTGACGAGATTAGAGGATACGAGGCGGGGAGAGGTGGTGGGGGTGGTGGACCTCAAATGGTAACGTGTGGGTGGGGGTGGCCAGCGGGCGCGAGGGGTGGGGAAGGGGTGGATGAGTCGATTTCTTGGCCGATCTTTCTGGCACGGCCGCTGGCCCGGATGGTCGGCAGTCTGTCTTTGAAGTGTCAGCAATTACAGCGGGCGGCAGGGCTCAGACTCGGAGGCTGTTCCCAGACAAACGATCGCCGCCTGCCAGCCTCTGGCACCGCGTCACGTGACCACACCCGCTGTCAGTCCTCTCTTTACGCGTGACCGCCCGACGGTCCCACCCGTTTCTCTCTTGACGAACGCTGGGGACCAGTTTATTGCATCTTCTGAATTAGGCGCTAGTTCCTTAAGTATTTGCTGTTAGTGATTAGTATCGCTTTCACTATAGGCAAGCAACCGAGTGGTCCGAGGCCAAGAGAGTGTACATTGGCCAGTTGATACCCTGTGGCTCAGCGAACTTCCCCCAGTTGACTCACCTGACATCGCATTCCCCAACGACCGACAAATCTTCGGGACGATTTTACCGTTTACTTTTCATACTTAAAATATGCTTCGGCTGTTTATTTGGAACAGAAAACCTTTTCCTCACAAATGTTTCCAAGCTTTGACAGGTGGACGGCGCTTACATAGTCTGATTTCGCCTGGTGAGGAACGAACGTGTACTAAGGGGTGGATGAGAAGACGACAACACAAAATGCTCCAGACTATTGAGAACTCTGCAATTTCAACGTCCAGCACTCGGCCGAGTTTCTGAAGTGGCACAGAGGCAACCAAAATTAATGATATGAAGGCATAAATATGTGGACAGGTACATCAATCGAGATGAAAACAAACGCGAAGGTCACGGTCATTGCGCGAGGTCAAGCACGGGTCACCGTCCTGCATTGAGTTATATGTTCGATACACCACCTGGTCCTCTCGTCCACGTGGACAGGTGAGAGATGCAGCAGGCCAAGCCACTGACACCTGTCATGTTTCATTTCAAGTAACGCAAGTCACAGTCCGGTGTACTTTGAGTACCTGTCACGAGCTGGTCACTCGGTGATTTGACCGACTACCTTTGACAACACCACCTGCCCAGCAACGGTTGGCAAATGAACAAACCCTAACCCTAACAGCCTAACCCTTTAGATGGTGTTCAGCAGTTGAGATCTAACGAGTCACAAACAAAAAAAAAAAGACGTGTGATTGGTCAAAACGTATCACATGATGGAACCTAAACCCTCGACATAATATTCAATCAGCATGACAGCGCAATGGCTATTGCTCTAATATAATTTTTAGTGGTTGGACACAATACCTGTATAGACTTTACTGGCGCTTGTAGTGGTTTAACCAAAAAAAAATCTTCTCTCAGGTGAGCATGCAGTAAAGGAGGAAGCGAGTGAGTGAACGGGCAAGAGAGCGAGACAAGCAACAACGAACATAAAATAAATATTGTCCCAACAGACATTCCACCTCAAACACCCAACCCCATACATAAATAATGCGAAGGCTGTTAATAAAGTTAACCAAGAAATCATGCAATGTTTACTCTAATCAGCGGCCTCAATAGCTGGCTATCCGAGATGATCGCAGGCAGCTCCTGGGTAATAATTTTCCCGTCGAACCACCTTTTTGTTTCTGCCATCTTATCCGCTAACAAGTGCTCTTTTCGGGAAACAAAAGAAACTACAACACAGCCCGCCTATGCAAAGTTTAAGTGTTCGCTTTTTTTTTTCAGTCTTATTTTCTTCTTTTTCTTCTTGAATTAAAGCTTGCTGGGATTTCTTGCCCCATCTAATCAAGCCCTTTTTTTAAAACCTTGTGTCCTATCAAACTTTACGACGCAGTTCAAAGCAGACGGCACAATCTAATACCTTTCCTTAGTCGAATTTAATGACTGCAGTAGAGCCATTTTGAGCGAGACAATTCTGCCAGGAGCTGCAGTGATCAGTAGAGGATGAAGCGCTCGCGGAAAGAGGAAAAAGTCTCGGCAATTTCTGAATACATTATCCGAGCCTGAAGTAATTGTGCCTCCGTTCCGGCCTGTAAAGACAGATCAAAACTGCCAGGCCCCGCTGATGGCCGTGCCACCATTACCTCCTCCGCCGAGGAAGGAGAAGCAAGCAGAAGAAGAAGACTACCTGTCCATCTTTGCCGGCAACCCCAACCTGAAGGTCCAGTATCAAAGCCAGGCTCCATTCTTTGATGTCGAGCCATCGTAATGGCCACGGAACTAGACACTGAGTACACCTCACTTTGAAGTCGGACATCATTTCCCCTCTCTTGACTTGGCTGCTTTCGTCGTCCCACAGGTACCACCACCTTGCCTTCTCTCCCCTTCCTCCCGACACTACTACCCTTCTTTCTTTCCCTCTTGCTGTGATCGTAAATTTCATAAGCACTCGTAACAAAGGAGACACTTAACGGCCGTCTTAATGTCAATTTTCAATTATGATCTCCCCTGTGTTAATGACTAGGGCCGTGGCGAAACAAAAACGCCGAGAAATCGCAGTCCAAGTGGAGCATCTTCGCCGGCTGCAGGGAACGAAATCGGTTCTCTCCCTTTGCAAGGTCCCCTCCATCCACTCTGGTGTGCAGCTGACCGCTGCGCCGCGCCAGTTCCCAAGAAAACGCCAGTCTCCTCGTTTTTACTTCTCCTTTCCCCCTTCAGCCCTGCAGGCAGACTGCGCCGGCGAAATCAAAGACTTCTTACCGGCTTCCGACGTCGGCACTAGCACTTTTATGCAAAGGTCAATAATGGAGTGAATGATTTAATGGCCTTTGCGCTTGTTTTCGCCGGGGGCCATTACTGCTGCCGACGGCTTTGTTTTCTGATTGGCTAATAAGTTCAGCCAATGGGCAGGGGTTGTTGTCGCGCGACGTGTAGCATCAACAGGTAGTGGAATGTTTCTCCTCATTTCTTCCTCTTTACCTAGTCTCCCCACTTCTTACTTCGATAAAAGCAGGCGATGAAGGGACTGCTATCGCTATTTCAAAAACAAAACTCGCTACACTCTTTTCAATTTTGCCGACTAAGAACTGGTTTAGAGGTGGTCTGACAGCTCTCACATGATGTATAAGCACTATTTCAGTTCCTTTTCAGGGTCCACAGGAAACCATTGCTAGCCACTAGCTTGGGTCGGCCATGTGGCTGGACACGACACCTTACCGAAGACAATCGTCCAGGACTTCGTGGAAGGAGGGCAACTTCGAGGTAAACAAAAGAAAAACTGGTTTGGGAAGGTGAAGGAGTGGACAGGCTGTTCAATGGAGGACCTGCTAAACAGTGCACGACCAGATTTGATGGCGAGCCCCTGCCGCTGCAGCGTCTAATCAAGTGCCCACGGGTGGCGGCTTGCTCCGTATCCGGCTGGTGCCACTTAAAGAAGTGATGATGATTAAAAAGATTCCAGGCTATCTAAAGTCTCAGTTCCTAGCTTAGTTCTCAGATTTAAGTTCCTAGTTTTAAGCCCAGTCAAAAAAGAAGATTTGTTTGTAGTTTAGACCAGAT
The DNA here is from genome assembly GCF_003073045.1 of Pomacea canaliculata. NCBI lineage: Eukaryota > Metazoa > Mollusca > Gastropoda > Architaenioglossa > Ampullariidae > Pomacea > Pomacea canaliculata. The sequence goes on along the minus strand of NC_037595.1, from coordinate 21,516,439 downwards.
TTTGGGCCTGCAGACCAAGCCAGACCTAGCGGCCGAATCAGCGAGTAACTCATTTTGTTACCTGTCGGGGATGCGTACAGGGTGGATAAAGATTCAGAAGGTAGGAAGGGTTAAAAGCGCGATGACTCTGAACACACGGTGAAAAATGGTAAGGATCTTCATTTTCTTAGAAACAATGCCCTCGATCAAAATCCAGCCAATCAGCCATCCAGCGAATGGTGAGTTACTCCGTTCAGGAAGCGCGCACGCACGAGCGCATGCAAGCGACCGAATGAGATGCGGCTGCAAGAAAAAGTCGTAAATACAACGCAGAACTGCTGCGCTGGGGAAAAATTAGTTGGAAATGATCGGTCAAAGTGGCACAAACATCTCTAACCCTGAAGTCGATACATCGGGAAGACATGACAGCGGAGGTTGATGGCATGGCGAGTGGTGGACCATCAAAAGAAAGCCTTAAACCGTAAAAAATAAACGTTCAGTTATTGAAGCTTATATTTGCAGTAAAACATTAAAAAAAGAGAAATTCCAAACTCTTCCACGACTTATAAGCACTAAAGTCCTCATCCTTCCGCCGAAAATGACTACAGCTAAGGGAAATAAACGTCTATAGAAATAGAACTTAATTATCCAATCCTTTCTGCTTCAACCAAAAGACAATGGACAGCTTTGTTTCCTCAGTTGATCTTAAATGTGAAGTTTCTAGAAAAGTTTCGGAAGTTAGAGCCCATTTCTCCTGCAGCCTGGGGAAGTAACCGTCCCACCGTCAGTTAAAAGTAGTGACGTCACAAGTGTATCGCCTAAGGGGTCAGCAAGTGCTTGAGCATCGACCTCGCTCCAGCTCCTGCTGAGAGAGAAAGCTGCACGTGCCAGGCAGACAGACAGGGGACGCGTGCATGGAGGCTGCAGCATCTCTTCGCTGGAACCAGTGAACCTCCCACCATTCAAGCCTCCCCGCCCCACCCCTCCCTATTTTTTCTGCCCTTCTCCCACCACTTCAACTCCCACCCCTATTCCTCTACCCCCTCTCTCCATCCCAAACTTGTACTGAAAAAAACCTTTGATCAGTTTTCTCGCGCGTTCATTTCTTCAAACGGCCCAGCTTGCGTCCAGACGTTTGATTTGCTCATCGGGCCTCGAGCCTCAGTCATCGAAGAAAAAAAAAAAAAATCTCTTTCTCTGAGAAACCCCCTCCCAACCTTTAATCTCCACTTTTCCGTTTCTGATCTGACTTCCGTCTGGGAAGGCCAGCATCAAACAGCGTTAGTAGTCAGTGGCTACCGACGAGGCCGGGCCCCGTGTCGCGCTTCCCCTCTTCCATCTTGGCCGGCCGTCCTTCCAGCGACTGCGCAATCACACCCGCCACCACCCGGCATCAGCCTCACACCCCTACCTCCCTGCTTCCTTCCCCCCAAGCGCCCTCCTGCGACACATTCACGATCGCTTACTGTCCCAGATGCTTTGTTCCTTCGGAACTCGATTGGCGATCGAAGTGTCACTGTCGGATGGAGGGTTCTCTCTGTTTTTAAGACGCTCGAGCGTCCATTTCGCATTTTGATGAAGCGTCTCACGTAAAACGCACAATGTATTTCTGTCGGCACACACACTTAAAGACCTACCCGAGTACATGTTCTTTTTTAAAGGAATGGTTACAGCATAAGTTCCAAAATATGAACAAATAACTCTCTTGTCGATCGCGGGATTCAACCCCTCTACATATGATAGAACTCACTTTCCACACGTGTAACATAAACATACACAGTAGACACGCCCATCTATACTTATATTCATGCAAGTGCCACCCACCAACCCACCAACCAACACGCACGCACACGTGCGTACAGCACTGCCATGCTATGCAGCGTCTGCGGCCTCAGTGGAACAGGAATGCCTGGCTAATCAAGACCTACTGTCCAGCACCTGCCATCCATTTCCTTCCAGCCGCGTCACAAACACCTGGAGCACGTGCAGCTCGGCCGCCGCGACTGGCCGCACCTGTCACTGTGTATTGGCCCACGTGCCGCGGCTTGTCGTGCAGGTGACACGGACTACATCTTGTTCCGCCATCCCTCCCTCTTCTTCTTCCTCCCATCGCACTCCTTGACGGCATAAACGCCGTGTTGTAAACAACAACAACACATCGTTCTTATCTCACCTCACGCATGACCATGAACATGATCAGGCACTTTTTTTCTGTTTAGGGACCTCTGGGTTATCAACTCAAAGCACTGTAGGCATTTTATAGCTAAAGCACTCGCTAAATTTTAGCGTAGATTTTAGATAATGAATGTTGTTACAATGTTCTTGTGTTTGCTCGTCAAACGTGAAGTATTGTTGCCCTGGAACTGGGCCCGTGAGTATCAGTTATGACACATTCATTTATCATTCATGTTAATGTTATACTGTAGAGGAAATGTTACTTACTAGGTTCACATGTCAGTAATTTAATATCTCCAACGAGCCCCCATAATTGGTCCTCCCCGGATAAAAGACTTAACGACGCGCAAAGTACGCAAGAAAGTAATTTAATAACATTCAAGTGATGCAAAAAAAAACAACAACAACAACAAACAAACTAACAACAACCCCATAAAACATCGCTCATCTAAAAGGGGTTTCAGTGTTATCGGTGCTTTTCGTACTTACAGTGCTCTCAAAACCACCACCGGCTTTTGCAACCTTTGAGAACGACAACTTCTCCTGCCGACCTTAGTGTAACTTCTACCTCTGAGAGGGAACCCTAGTTCTGGTCGTTTGTGGACAGTTTTCGCGACAACAGCTGGAAGTCCCGATGGTCCATGTCGCTAATTACCCCTTGGGTGATGGTTCTCTAACCCAAGCGTTCAGACTTTCTCCCAATTCTTTGTCCTCATGGCTAAAGTCTCGGTCTGGAAGTCCACTGGCGTTGGAAGGCAGCTGAAGACATACCAATGGTTGACCAAGTCCTCCTTTTGCACTCACGATGTGGCAGGAAGTGCCTTAGGAAAGACTTGTTCCCTTGCTTAAACTTCATCAACACATGACACTCAACAGGGGACGACCTCAGGCGAACACACCAACACACATCCTTCAACAAATTATCGACTAGCTCGCGCGAACAGACAATAAAATCACAACCCACCTAATTTGTGACTAGCCCAGGTCTCACAGATGACAGCAAGGAGAACAAAGACTACTTTTCTCACCGTCCTACGGTGTGTAAAGTGCCTTCCGATGTTTTTTCTGTCCCGCAGTCAGATGCAACCGCCGCGATGCCCTCTGACCCTCAAGACGTTCACACCTCCCCTGCAGGCAGCTCCCCCCTGGCGCGCCGCTGTTCACACTTGACTCTCTCAGGGACTTAAGGCCGTCTACCTTACATAATGCTTACACAAGACCCTTTTAATTACCGAAGGTTCCTCTGGGAGTGGATATGTCGACAATTTCAGTCGAGGTCTTTAATCGTGGGAGATTTTCCTGTCCCACTTAAAGTTTCAACCAAAAAAAAAATTTAAATACGACTAGTTAGGTAATAAATTATTTTGTAATGGATAAAACTACATTTAAGATATTGGCACTGAGCTTAAACTAACCACTAGAATAAGGTTTGCAACCCACTAGTCCTTTAAGCTAGAAATCACGGGCTCTCACCAACACTCCACCTCTCTCTCGGGTGCGCGCGCGCACAAACATTCATTTTTCTGTTTACAACAATTCAACTCACAACAAATGTTGCCTGGTCTGTTGACATGCAGTGACGACTACAATTGCTTAGCGAAACACACCCGGTGAGTTTAATGTTAGATCCAGATTTACAAATAACGAGAGAAACATATTGTATAAAAGTACAGGCTGTATATACATTCCTGCACGTGTGTCACCCACCCTATCGACTGTACGATACACGTGTGACCACCCTATCGACTGATCAGCCATATTTCTTTGTTGATATTCCGACATACCAAGTGTTTTTTTTTGCCGGTTGTCCAGGTGTGCAGTGAAGTATTTGTCCTGTTTCAGGAAGCAGTCCCTGTGTTTGTGTGTGCGTGACGATACATAAACATGTAAACATGATGGAAGAAATAGATTATGGCAAAATTACAGGCACCATACGTTCGTCTCAGTCGACTAACCAGCAGAGTGAACACTACTTTAGCTGTTTTCCCATTTGTGATGAACTAAGTGAAGTATATATGACTATTTTCACAGTACAACAAATGCAGTAACTGTGTCGAAGTGTTTGAGACTGACAGAATAATATCAGTTGTTACTAATTTATTTTATATAGGTTAGAGACCTAAATGCCATCAATTTTTTTTAATTTTTTATTTTTTGAAAAAAGAAGAGAGCATTAATTCAAATTTGTCAATCTATATGAGAAATTCTCGACTTTTAACTGTCAGGGAATGTGGTGTTGATGACATACTAGATGAGACAATGTAGATATTGTAGATATGTAGAAACGTGCTATGTATTAAAGTACTAACAAGCAGACTGCTGTTAACACTCAGTATTTCTCAGGGTTTATAGTACAAACATCTTATGGGTTGCTGACTACACCCGGATGGAACTGTACGGATATTTTACACTACACCTCAAGCACCCACCGGCAATAACACCGAACTTGACTCTGTGCACTGCAATGGAGGAAAACCTAAGTTATAAACTCAAGAAATAAAGATTACAATATTTTCACGTGGATGTTTAATGAGGCACTGAACAGCCTTCAATGAAGGGTGAAAAAAATGAATAGGACCATATTACGATAAGGCGGAGGGAGCGAGTAATTGAGTCAGCCCCCCAAGCCCCTCCACACTCACACATGAGCGAGCACGCAGGTAGACATACCTCAGAGAGCGAGAGTGTGCGTGTGTGTGTGAGTGCGTGTGTGTGTGTGTGAGAGAGAGAGACACACACACAAAGCAGACAGGTAAAGTCGAGGGGCACGCTATCTGTTACCGCACGGGTGGAGTGGATGGCCACTTGTACCGCGTTTCAGCAATAAATCTGCCAGTCGCTGCTCGACTCGTGACACACAAGAGCCATCAGTTTCCCAGGTGGAAAGCCAGAGGGAGGCTCAGAAGTCTGAGGATAGCAGCCAAACCCGGTAACACCCCCTCATCCCACCACCACCACCACCACCACACACACAACCCCGTTAGCGATCTCCACCCATAAAACAGATATTTCTCCAGTAACAACAATGTCAACAGATTCCGACAGCCACACAAAGAAGGTCATGTCAGCAGTACCCGCTTCGTCACCCAGAAAATCACTGCATCGCAAAGGCCACTTATTTTGTGTGTTCGTGTGTGTGTTTAGTGCGATATTTTTAGCATCCGGAAACATACCGACACGACTCTAGGTCCAGAAAGCAGTGAAGGAGAGCAGGGAACGGCCCTCCACCCTGATGCGCCCACTTGTCATGCTAAATGGCTTCTTGGCGGGTAGCGTCTCCGGTTATCACTCGCCCTTGAAGGATGGTCTGAGTGGCCCGATGGAACTGCAGTAAGCTGGAAATATCAGCCTGAGAGTAAGAGGGACATGAAAGGGGTACGGTCGGTTTGTTTGCAGACCGTAAAGATTAGTCTTCGTTAGGGTTAATGGAAGCATCTCGTGCTGAACGAGACACGGACGACACCGCTCTCGCCGACCGTTTCATCACGACCACGTGCTGCCGTTGTGGAGCGACAATCATCCATCTCCACTGACAATCATCAATCGTGGCCAGCGGCTTGATTAACTAACACAAGCGGTGGTGGGCATTGGCAATATCCGGCTGGACAGAGACAGCAAGACTTTGTTAACACTGGCAGCAGCGATCAACACCTACAACCACCGGATGATGCTTCAGCATCTTCACTTCTTGTTTCTCTGACAACCTCTATCCATATTTAGGTTAACTTTTCAACTACGACGATGATGATCCTGATGGCGATAAGGATATTGATGAAGAGAGCAGAACTCTTGGTGATATTCTTTTAGAACAAGCAATCTGCTAGAAACTATATTTGAAATCTGCACTCACCTCTCCGTTGTTGATTGGCGTGACAAGTCCTCGGTTGACCAACATTCGAAACCCTGTCTCCAATGCCTGCATGGACAGAAAGAAACAGGGATATTGAGGTTAAGGGTCAAATCATTGCCTAGAGGTGCGCCTGAATCTCGATCTCGATAAATTCAATAATAAAGTTCAATAAAAATTAATAGTTGGGGCATTTTATGAATGCTGAAACACACACACACAGAGTACACACGACCTCCAAACGTTATCAACCATGTTTCATTTATTAGTCAGAAGAAAAAATATCTTCATAAAAACATACAAAAGCCACGACAAGCTAAAAAAAAACAAATGTACAAAAGTAAGAAAATATGAAAATGATATTGCCAAGAAAATGTTCTTGAAAAATCGGCCCCTAAAAATCATTCTTACGATCTTGTTTTCATGTTTTGTATCCTGGCGTGTGCATCATGTACATAGCCTTAGCCTTATCACCTTAAATCTTGCCGTGAGACAGGCTCAGCTGCTGACACAGACTAAAACACCAACTACCACCTTAACTTTTAATCTCTGCCTATGCGAACCCCATCCTTGATATGATAATACATTGCCCTGCACGGGTTTTTATTTTGTCTTTGATTTTTTTGGTTTCGTTTCTGCTTGTTTATTTGCTGGTTTGTTTATTTATTTACGCTTTGAGTTTGTGGGGACATGAAGTCACTTTTGCAGACTACAAACACTAATGAGCAGCAACCTTCGCATGGCTGAGGTCACCACTGACCCATGACCCCTCACCCGCCAACCTCGCCGACCAAAGATCAAGACAGGTAAGGTGAAGCAACTCGTGGCGGCCCCTATGCTGGAGCGCAGCGCCGCCTTACAGTCACCTGCTGGTGACAGGTGCTAACGAGGTGCCGGCTCGCGGTGACCCAAACCCACCCTGCTACCATCTCTCCTTCCGGCCCTTGGGTAGCGGGTGGGTGAGTGAGTCGCTGAGAGATAAATGACGGGTACCGGGGTGAACCTGGCGCGCGTGAAGGTGTTTCCACCGCTACTCAAACTGTGATGACAGGGTCCAATGACATTACAGGTAAGCGTTGTAATCAACAAGTCAATCTACAATTTATCTTACTACAGGTAAGTAGGAGCAAAACTTACAGGCGGGAGCAGGTTAGGTGTCTGAGAACATAGACGTGTTGAAGTCGGGACAGTGTTATGTAAACTGTGTAAGGTGTAATGAAGAAATAATTTGCTCTACATTACGATAATCTCGAAATCGATGGACTTCTGACCTTTGTGCACTCTTCCTAAAATAATTATTGAGTCTGTTCGTGAATTTTTTTTTTAATTTTAATTTTTAATTTTATTTTTTGTCCACACACACGCGCGCATTATTTCACCTCACGCATTAAAGGAACCAGTGGAACGCACCGACGATTGTGTATGTAACGTGTTACTGTGAGCAATGTTGATCAGTAACACCCTGTCTCCCCCTCCACAGCCGTGCGCCCCCTGTAATCAGCCTCGTTACCATGTTTACCTCGGGTGGCGCAGCTCTGGCCGCGTGCTGACGTCCACCACCACCACGCGCTGGCGCCGCTGTTTGTCGCGTCGCTCTAAGACATCCCTCGCGTTCACCGCGTGCTTTGTGGATGCCGCTTGTCAATCAGCCGCGCGGAGGTGGAGTCAGGACCGCACGTGGCAAGGAGGGGGGCGTGGCCGGGTTTGTGACCGTCACGTTCTCTCTCACACACCAACGACAGGATGGCGGAGGGTCGGTCCCCGTTCTACCACAGAATCTCTCTCGACAGAACTTTGTTGTGGTTGTACTTGGCGGTGATTCTAGGTGACCCGACAGGAAACCTACTCACCTCGCAGTGGACTGTGAGTGGTGTGAGGGGGAAAATCGTGGGGAAACGGTTTTCAGAAACACTCGGCAATCCAGAAAAACAAATAAATAACATCACAGGTCCAGTTTTTAATAAAGTAGTCATCATAGACAAGGCCTTACGTAAACAGCACAACACTTATAATAATACCTTAATGTCGAGGGAGGAATGGAGGAGAGGAAAATCAGCTTCCGACGACATTAATTAATCATACAACCTACACAATATTTGTTGCTATTTTTTTTTTTTTTTTAATTGAAGTCACAGGTCAAGTTAGACTGTTTGAAAGTAACTGGTATCCCAACTCTTACTGGAGATATAAGTTGAGACTCCTGAAGAGAAAAGTGGAAGGCAGCACTTCTCACGCATACTGTCGAAGTGACTTCTCCATCACTAATTCACACAGACTTTGACATGAGGTCACCAGGTTCGGTTCACATCTTTGTGCACCCCAATGTTATTTCACAACCATATTTCACATTCCTTACGCATGCTGTTGATGCATTCGCAACCGTCGGGCACTGGGTGCACTTTTAAAAAATATATTTTTTGCATTTTGAAAAGATACAGCATAAAATATCAAAAGAAAATAAAATGTCATAAATTTAAGAAAAAGGATTGGAAAATGAGAAGAGTTTAAAAAAAAATCGTGTTAGATGCGGAAGAAAATACCTCTCTCTTTAACATACAACCAAGAGCTCACTCGTTTTTCTTCTACTTCAATGAAAATCTGCAACATTATTGGTTTAAACATTATGTGTTGATTATGATATGTTACTATGTTTTGCTTTGTCTCCGAGATGTTTCGGTGATAATGTGGAATGATGACAAGTAATGCCAGGTCCCCAGTGTGGAGAAAACCGCGGTGATGGAAGCTATGAAAAACTTTTACAATGTTTGACTTCATAGAAGAGTAGACCAGCAACTGATCGTAGTTCAGCTGTGTTGAGGTAGGGGAGGGAGGAGACGGAAAACAGTGTACAACAAAGATGGGAGGTCTGAGGGAGGGAGACAGACACCGAAAACAGTATACAACAAAGATGGGAGGTCTGAGGGAGGGAGACAGACACCGAAAACAGTATACAACAAAGATGGGAGGTCTGAGGGCGGGAGACAGACACTTGTATTTTATTTCCTGAAAAGGTTGATAACGACTTGGGTGTCGGTTGTCGGCAGCACGGAGGGGCTGAGAAGGGGCTGATGGATTTAAACCGACCAGGCAGGCGTTTATGGAGCAGTTTAGCGGCGTAAGCCAATATGCCAGTGCACCTGTGAGTGTCGTCATCTGCAGCGCTGACACACCGGCACGTAGTAACCGTCACCCAGGAATGTGGCACCTCACCTCACCTCACCTCACCTTCACAGTTCCTTGTGACGCCATCGCGCACAGCCGGGGCTTTCTGCGCGCGCAATGGTGTGTGGTTCTCGCACAAAGGGGGTCGAGGGCCGAAATACGGGTAGCCACAAGTGTTTGCGAGTGTGCCTGCGTGTTTGTGAGATGGACTTTAGACAAAGGGTGCGAGTTTCTCAATCAGAGAGGTGGTTCCGTGGAAAACAGGTATGTGGGAATGTCATGAAGCTGCCTGGTAAGACTACGAATAAATGACAATGAGGTTGGGGAGGAGAGGAGGATGGCAAACACCCGGCGCATGAGTGTACGTGTGTCTGTGGGCGACCGTGCCTGCTTGACTCTGTGGGCGGGATGTGCATAAGCAAACTATTATTTCCTGTGGCCAAACATCTGCACGCTGCTCCAGCAATTACTGTTTTTGCAGCAGGAAACGAAATAAAAATATATACGATACATAAACCTTTCTAGTACCATTTGCACTATATTACACCCCTCACCCTCCACTCGCGCGTGTCTGTGTGTACGCGCACGCATGTAGGTGTATGCATACGGGTGGATGGGAACCTGTTTGCTTTCGATCCCCTCGCCTACCCCTCACCCTGCACCCCACTCGCTACTCACCAGATTCGTCAGGTAGACTGCCAGCGGTCCCCGCCTGCAAAGACAACAAATCGGGCAGATTACCAACTGATCCAGATACGGGCTGGGAACATGCCCTTGACATTTAGCCAACATTTTCTTTAAAATTCGCTTGCTAAAACACGCGCATGTTAAAAACAAGTAAAAAAAATTATACATGAACCCCTGAGTGGGCGAGCAGGAACCAGCTCGTCATAACAAGCCGACATTGCAAACCTGTGCATCTTTGAATGGAAAGGTAAACATCACAGCGCGGTGAAGGTGTGACAGGTCGTGCAGGAACAAGCAAGGGGTAGGTGGGGTAGGTGGGGGTCGCAGGCAAAGGTGAGCAACATGCGGTGGAGGAGGCGCTGGTGTTTATTCTAATTAAAAATGTAGAAGGCTTGGTTAGCTACGCTTGTGTTCACAATAATGTAACTTGACAGCTTTCACAAACATGTTCTACTTTTTAGTCAGAGGCCAGAGGTTGTTGCGATTAAAACCTTAATGACATCTTGGAGAAAACAGAAAGAAATAACAAACACAAAAAACCCCAACAACAACAAATTAAATTCAAAAATTTAAATCTCGAGTAAACTTGAAAAAATAGCTATATCTAGAGTAAATAAATTTTTATAAATTTTGAAATTTTTGAGTAAACAAGTGTAAGAAAACTCGTAATCGTTTGTGTTACACTATTGCTTTCATAAATATACATACAAACACGTGTATCATTTTATATATAAACATGCATCAGTGCAAACGTCTCTGGACGTACATGCTTATGTATCAACACCTACAAATACATGCATTCACTACACATATACTCCAATATACATGCACGTACATCAAATATATCCCAACTTGTAGGTACATCACATTTGTCCGAATGTACACGTATATATATATACCAACCATACATCCACATATATTAGTAAATACACGCCCATGTGCACATAACCTTTCTCCATACTCTCCCATTCAAAGGATGACGAAAGCAAATCACGAAAGGCAGGGAACGAAAAAACGAAGTTTCTCTGTCACCTTCCATGACACCCTAGCCTAGACCCTTGACACCTTTATAGTCCCTCCCCACCCCAATCTTTTTCCTTTTTTTGTGTGTGTACCTCCCACCCACTCCGCGCGCTCACAGGTGCAATCCGCGTTTAGTCTCGCCATGTCCTACAGCGTGTTTGACTTTTCCAACTGTCTGTGCTACCTTCTTCAGTCTTCTTGTATCTGTCCAACGGCCTAAGGCAAGGAAATTCCTCGTCTGTTGACGATATCCTCGATAGACACGTCTCCGCGCGCATCACTTGGTGTGGTCGTCGTGGTTTTGATTAACCCCTTGTGATTCAAAGCCATTCCCGTCGGTCAGCGCTGGCAGCGTCAACAGGCTCCCAGGGAAAAATGCGAACCGCCTAACCCCACCCCGGGTCGCCTTTGGATCACAGACTGAAAGGTGTAGAAGAGTGCAAAAAAAAAAAAATTGTTTTTCCTAATCGCTGGTACACGATACCATTTCCTAAAATCTACCCTGCCCCGACTTTTTTTTTTTCTTTTCGAGATGTGCAGCCACACATCAGTGAACACAACAAGAGGTGAACACAAACGATCAGTACATGAATACATTTGTCAAGAACCAACCGATGGGAGTCTGGGACCACTCAGCAATTACAATGTACAATACAGTTTTTAAAACAGTACCAACCCAGTATAAGATTTCTAAGCTCAATGTAGCCATTTTTTCCCTTTTCAAAATATTTTTAATCAGCAGTGAAAGGTTACAAGAGTAAAATTGTTATACTCCCCATAATTAATGCCACTGTACATAGAAATAATAAAGTTCTAGTTCGTCCTCTATCTGCTCATACTCTAATTCTTTAGATAACTATGGAAACACTTCACATATACCTTTGTGGAGACATGTTCGTCAGTGAGATTTGACAAGAAAGCACAAGCAATAATGAAGGAGTATTTTAAAATGTTTCAAAACATTACAAATGTAAACAAGGTAAGTTTGTATACAAAAGTATATAAAAAAAAGTCTGAAAAAAAATCGCCTGTTGCATGTTTAGCCGTTTGTCTACGATGTATTTTCTGTCTGGAGCATCATGGTTTTCTTTATCTTTCAATCATTAATGAAAATTGGTGATACTGAAACGCAAATCTTAAGTGCTTGCTTTGTTCAACTGCTCTCATCAAACCAGGACCATAATTTTGTACCACTTTCACGCTTGCTCTTCTTTTACTGTTTGTTGAGGTTTTTGTTGTTTGTTTTTTGGACGAAGTCTTTTAATGTAACTCCCCATTCTTTCAGCGAGTTTTGTAGTTGTAAAAACCAGAGAGAGTGTACTGTCAGCACCACCCTTAGTTTTGTTGACAGTCGAGAGCTGCACATCTCTCTATCCACTCCAATCCTCTCTTTTCATCAGCTCGTTACTCCTCTACGACTGACACCGACGAAGAAGCCGGCATCTCAACAAAAGAGTATCGTATAAAAAAAGACAACAATATCTTTAGCTGATTTTGAAAGGTGGGATGGAGGGAGGTTGGCTATGAATCGCACTGAATACTGAAATGATCTCACTGTTTACGAAATCCTGAACCGTTTAACTTTGCATTTATAGTCCCTATAGTCAGACCGTTTTGCACGGAATCCTATATCAGAGGACGTGAGGATAAAAATCGAGACATTAGAGAACACTGAAGTTTGACGAAAGTCTGTGTAAAATAATACTCATTAAAGTGTTTACGGCAGCCGCTCGGCGCTTTTGTGTGCGAGGGTATAATCATTTAGTGGAGTCAGGGTGGAGCTAAAAATAGACAAAAGTTCCATGGAGGTGACCGAAGTGGATGAAATCTTAAATCTCTATGGCGTGCGAGTTTTTGTTCCACGGTGAAGACCTCCGATCCCCATTACCCCCGAGATACCACACGCGAGCACGGCGTACAGATGAGCTGCTAGCTGCTCGGGTTTTGTCAGGTCAAAGGGCAAGACAGATTTTCAACTACAGACATACTTATTTCCCATGTAGGTCTAGTGCTTGAAAGTCACCCTCGTCGAAGGTGTTTTGCGTTCCATTCTCATCTTATAGCAAAGGGGCCCGTGGTATGGGCCAACAGGATTCTTTAGACAAAGATGCAAGAGAAGATGTCGTCCAGCTGCTGTCCTCGAGCAAGATAGTCCGACTCGCTAGGACCAAAGTCGGGTGTCCAAACCAGAACTACATCGGATGTAACAAAATATGTGCCGGTGGGCAGTGATGACTTCGTGGCCAGTCGAAGGCCGAGATGCTTCGCGAAATATCGTCCATCGATGGGAAACACAAAGGGGCAGGGCAGCCATCATCAGCGGAATGCCATCATAAGAATGATGCAAGGCATCGCTCGTTATCAAAATCGTCCTCCATCTTCCGCTAGCGGGTGTCGCAGGTGAGTAGGTGGGCGGTTAGGTCGTTACCTATGCGCGTTGTAAGCGGACAGCTCAAGCGTCCAGACGCCTCCTTATCATTACCATCGTCGTCCTCGTCGACGGTAACACCTCGCCGTCAAGACGCTTAGCTCACCTCGCTCCTACCTGTGCTGCGGACGTCCCCGCCTCACCTTTGATGCGCGCAAAGCTCTCTCGTCTCCGCACGCTCTTGTTAATCTCAGCGCATACCCGCTTTACTTCGCGAGTACCTGTCGGTACCCGGGGTCTACAAAGTGCCACGACCCCAGCCGACGGGTCAAGTGCCCGGGCACGGGGCAACGGCAACCTCATCAGCTACCGGGTGAAGCTGTGTTCGTTGGGCTTTACACGTAACGCGAATGACAAAGGCTCGAGTTCACTCCTTTTCAGACCTTTTTTTTCCCCCATGTACTAATCACCTACGCTCTCATCGGTGCAACCCGACATTGTCCGGCAGCTGTTAAAAACAAACATTAATGGTCAGATCATCGAACAGGAATTTAGCGAGGCCTGGAGTGCGTGTTCGAAATACTAACTGCACAACATTCCACGCCGATGTTTACCCGGTTGAACATTTCCATTCGGTTTGTACGATGGACATTGATTGTATTGGTCGAGTGGGGAAGAGGAGGAGGGAAAGAAGACTGTTTACCATTGTCTGATCGGCCCTCATCTCAACTCTCTCCCCATTGTTTTGATAGTTGTTTTTTTTACCCCCTCCTTCTTCCAGATCCAAGCAGGGCTAATGAATCCATCAGTACCGCCGCTGTCGAAAGAAGTTGTCGGGTTGTTTATCACCGAGGAAGAGCTGCAATCCCCACCCCTTCTTCGCCCGTTGTTCTCGATGAAATGGAAGCATCGGGATAGTGTCCCCACAACAGCAGCAACCGCTTCACCATCTCACAAACACCGCTTTCGCCCGAAACAACGACCGCCTTCAAGTTTTATGCCCCGGCACTGCACGGCCCTCGCCTCCTAATCAGACAGTTCAGAAAATCGTCAGCGCCGAAATCACCCAAAAACAAGACAGGTGCCGGTGGGAGGGACGGTAGTGGTAGCCGGGTGGCCGCCCCCTACCCCTGCTTCCAGGCAGGCAGAAATCCTTCAACCGAGGCGTGTAACTAGAGAAGCAGGAAATTAAGGCTCATAAAGACTGGCAGAACAATTTTCTCACGGAGATAGCAAATTGTTGCCCAGCAGCCTCTTAAAACCTCTTGCAGCCGACCCGCAGTGGCAAATAAGGTTGGGTGCAATTAACTGTCCACTGGCCGGCTCGCACGCGGCTCTGATGTGCAGAACTGATCGTCTTCACCTGTGTGCCAGCGCGTGTCCACAGACTTTCACTCCCCAAATGTCGATCACATGACAAACTGTCAATAGTTGTGAGAGTACTCTACCATGGCCTGAACGCTATCGTCTAGGATTCTGACAGTTTTCGTAGTACACACAAGACAGTGTTTATAAGACTGAGAAAGTAAGTGTATTGCGGAATATCAGCCATGCATGCTTCTCTTGTTCAATGCCAAATCGCAAAAATAAGGTCGTGATAAATATTTTGCAACATTACACAGGGTCCGTTCTTCTAGAAGGCAAAACTGGCAGGACAGACCTGTACTCAATAGAAAATTAGAAAACACCAGTCTTCACATATAATTAGACGGATGTGTGTCGAAACAGATGGAATCCCTAAAAGAATTATTTTGTATTTATTGATCACAAAAGATCACGAAAGGCAAACTCTATAGCTCATTTTTTTCATAACATTTTTCTTTGATACTTTTTTCCAATCAAAACTATGAAGAATAATTCCTATCTAGAACAAAAAAAAAAAAAACAAAAAAAAAAAAAAAAAAAATTATCATGCAGCTCCAAACACAGCGCTGGGTAGAAGCACAAAGGCCAGTTAGTGCAAGCCCTGGAGTAAAGGTTCGCATCCCTATTGTATCATATATCAGTTGATCACAGTCTGGGAAGTTCTTGGCTCTCAGATGTCGCCACATTGCGCCGCATAGTCTGGCCACCCGATGAAGATACCGAGAATTGAGAATTGGAGCTGGGTGAGATGGAACGTGCAGCATGTAAACTCACGCTACACCACAGTTGCAGCACTGGGCATTATCACAGTCTGCAAGCGTGACAGACCATAGATTATCATGCACAGATGCCAACCGGTTGTTTTTTTGTTTTTTTTTTTTTGTTTGTTTTGTTTGTTTGTTGTTGTTTTTTTCCTTTTTTGTGGTTTTTTTGTGTTTTGTTTTGTTTAAACACAGATGCGACTTAGATGGAGTTTTTACGAGCATAGAATAAAGGTCAAATGCCTAGTTAGTTTGCTGGGCTGATGAGCTGCTTGAGTTGGGAAGGGCTTCCACCTACAGGTAATTCCGTACTATGATGGGGAGGAGGGGGAATCGGTTTTTTTCGAGCAAGCCAGAAACTAATCACAAGGCAGCCAGTCCTATAAACAGACGACATACGCAGAAAAAGAACAGAGAAAGAACAGCGTGCCCGAGACGAGTTCTGAACCCACGACAGTCAATCATCACTGAATTGATGACAGGCGCTAACCGTTGCGGCACCGGATCGCCTGAGAGCATGGGGAATCGAAGTACCCGGAAAAAACCCCTGATGGCGAACATGCAGAGACGAGATCTGAACCCAGGGGCTTTCTCTGCAGTGGTGACAAGTGAAGGTTTGAACCATTACACTACTGGGCGCCGATTGGCCGGGTCTTTTCTCCTTCGTCTTTAATACTGGGCAGAAAGGATCATCGAAAACCTGTGCTTCGGTGTGTTTCAATTACTGGAGATGAAAAGATGAAAAGCTGTCTAGAATGGAGCAGACTCATAAGACGCTGTGATGTCAGTTGAAAGCAGTGCATTGGGTGCAGTGCCGGTGGATCAGGTTTAAATTCTATGATGATCAGTTCACTCGTCTGTGTGAAACCAAGGCGCACAGGGACTAATGCCGATAACTCCGTTTATCACTGTTTTTGCAGCTGTTTCTCTAATTCATTTTCAGGACTTTCATTACAATACTCTTGTCAGTGCCTCTAGCTGAATAAAACTGGCTTTCTGAAAGGTGTGTTCAAGTCCTCTGGTGTAAAACAATTGTTTGTTACAATGTTTATTTTTGACGGTTGGATATCCCACTTTTAAGCTTCGCAAACTTCATAACTGTCTTTGCTACATATAATAACTACTGTTAATGGTCAGTGGAGTGAAGCTGAACAAGCTAATATGAAGTTCCTGATGCCTCAGAGGTCGTTGACCTTTAAAGAAAGCCTTACGAGAGCAAAGGGAAGTTGGAGAATACTGCTTCATTCGTCTATATGATATAAATATGAGACTTCACAATAAACTGGGGATCGAGATGATTCAAAAATTATTAAAAATCGAACCACAGAATGGAATTTAGGTTAGTAATGCAAAAACAATAAGAAATTTAACAAAAAATCATCTCGTCATCAGAACGATTTTAAATGATTTCCCTTCCGTTAGCAGCTCGCAAACAAGCGGCGGCAATGCAATGAGGACACCAACAACGACACGACAGGTGAACGGCCCCACACGCTGCCAAGCGTTCAGTGAACCGGTTAACTCCCTTGTCCTCCCTCTCCCACGCTGGAACCGCTCAGCAAATACGTTAAACCGCTGCAGCTTTCAGTGTGTCACGTAAACCCTTCAGCAGGCATCGATGTCGTCGACTACCCAGGCGCCATCCACCCGTCTTTTAACAACCGGGATCTCGGTCTGTTGGGTGTCAAACTCTACCCGGGATACGCCCAGCGTCAAGCTGACGTCCACTCACAACCTCAACCACCAGGCTGTGTCATCTCCGCCTCGGCAATACCTGCCTCGGACTCAACGGAGCTAACGCGTTGATGGAACCTGATACAGAAACACAAACCGTAACAGTAGACTGACTACAGTGCTTCCCTAGCTGTGCTTGCACTGGCCCCGGGGGTATGTTCCGCAAGGGCTGTCACGAACTTGAGTTCACGACCCCTGTATCACCGAGGCGACCAGTGAGCGACTTCCCCTCGTAAACATCTAAGGTCAAGGTGACAGTAAGACCGTACTTCTCTGGTCAACCTTCTCAACTTTGAATATGGGAACCGGAACATGTTTCTTTAAAGCAGCAACAAACAATGGAGGTGGTGATTTATTCGAAATTGCTGTTTTAAATGAACATGGTCCTGTACTACTTCATCGTCATCATCATCATCTAACATAATACTCCTTTCCACGTTGTCCATCTTGGCACGTAGTAGTCTTCACAAGATTTTCTCTCGTCTCTCATGCGACACACATCACACACTGTTCCCTAAGTGCAGTCTCAAGCTATCTTCCGCCAAGTATCTCATCCTCGCTTCTATAGTTTAGTTCCGAGACCGAGGCTTCATGCTCCTGTCTGTGGTGTCCGCCGTCTGTATATTTTCCTCCCTGCCTCGCCATCTAGACTTTATTGTGTCCTTCGTGTTAATACAAGTCATATATCTTCAGAGGACATGCCTTTTATTTGCGCTTTCCTACTAGCTGTCATTACTCTTCTCCAGGTTTTACAACTTTTCAGGTTCAATGTTTCCTCTTCGCGTGCATCTTTTTCATCAACGTTTTCCTGTAGTAGTTTTCTTTCGTTCTGATTTATCCTCTTCATTTCTAAGAGGCTTGTTTCTGATAGTGCCTTCACCTCGAGAGTTCTTGCCGGTATGGCTGTGGTAATCTCCCATGATGCTGTTGTCCAGCACGATGTGCGGCGATTGTGATGTGGTCATTACGACCGTGTGATGGCAAGAGCTACCAGCGGCTACGACAATGAAGCAAACATCATTATACAAACACGACATCAAGCAGTAAACATTCAGTGACAAAAGAAATACAAATCATGGCGAAGAACAACAAAGGTTTAGCCACACCAGCCACTGTTCTATTCAAGTGTCTGCACTCAGCTGATGTTGTGCCTGCATCCCATCCTATATGTCCATCTCAGTCTTTCTGGTCAGATGCCTGTCCTGTCTTTCGTACAATGTACGACTAATGACAGACAAGACGAAGCTGTTTTGTCAATCAAGCTTCGTTGTTGCATCAACTTGATAATCCATACCATCTGGTACAAGAACATCTGCTACATGACATCTGGTACAAAGAAATCGAGTGCTTGCTTTACTTAACTATTTTGCTCTACATAAGCAGCTGGGCAACAAAATTTAGGACGATTCATGGGGCAGAGGGGAGGGGGAGAGAATACTTTTAGCACAAGCTTACTTGGGACAATAGATGGTGAACGCGTGGTACACAGGGATGTCACCACAGGGTAGTTTTTACAAGCAGAACAGGATGGTTCTCTACTGCATTGGATTCAAGAGTGGGCAGTAGTATGAATGCAAGATGAAATTTCAATTAGATGTATTCTACCACGAGAAAATAAACTCGAATTTTTTTTTTTTTTACTAGAGTTGCTGTTAAATTTCGACTTTTAAAAATTCTGGTATACAGATTACACTGTACTTCCTGATGACTTTATCTCTGGGTATGACTTGTGTATATCTTCCTATATCCGTGACAATCAGTTTAACATTTTGCTAACATACGAAATTAAATAACATGGGAAAACCACTGAGGTCACTTCTTGGTAGTTGCACAACAGCTGGCCGAAAACACTTTCAAAAGTGTTTTGAAGTGTAAAATATTGCTGTGCTTGTAATATTATGAAGACACGCTCTTCAATCAGTTTAAAAGTCTGTGCAGTGGGGAAGCATCTTCAACAATTTCACCTTGACCAGAAAATTTGGTAGAAAACGAGAGTATACTAAGTTGGTCGCTTTACACAGAAGTGTTTTCACAATCTGAGGCGGGAGCGAGTTTCTTAGACTACAAACATCCACACTCGCATTATGTGCCGTCTGTAACAACGATGACATGCATGAGTTCTTTCCTTACAATATCTTTCCTTCATGTTCGCTAGTGTGTCTGCTTGCTTGCCTCTCCTTGTTTTTCCTCTGATGTTCACATCCGAAAAGGAAGCAAACAGCACATGGAAGGCGCGGACAAGGGAAAAAAAGCACTCGTGAAAGTTGTACTTTGTACTGGGGAAAACAATTACGAGAAAGAAAATATTGACTTGTTATGCCTTCCACAAATATTAAATTAGATGCGTTTTCTCTCTTCCTTTCTTCCGCTGAATTTCCTTCACGCCTCTTGTTAGGATAATTTTGTGTGGCAGCATTACGTAAAGTGAAAGTACAGTCCGTGCAAAAAACAGATGGATGTGAACAAAAATGAAATTATGGCAATAACAAAGAGGAAGTTCAATGATAAATGAAATTAAAGGATAAGCGAACAATATTTCCAACCTCCATCCTTTAAAAAAAAGCAAACAGAAAAAAATCCTAAACAAATAAAAATATTAACAAGAAAGAAACCGTCGTGGAGTTTCACCCGGCAACTTATTAGAGAAAGAAATTATACGTTCCAATCAAAGATGAAGACAGGAGTTGACAAAAACATGAAGCCACCAACAGATACTTTTTAGATATACAAATACAGGAATAGATTGTGCAAGATCTGGTAGGAACAGTTCAAACATCATCACAGTCGGATCGCATTCAAAAAGCACCAGACCAGTGAATCAGTAAGCAGACATTTTCAGACGGACTCAGAACAGACCCTTTCGGGAAAGTATGACAAACTCCGGCCCGTGACCACAGGGTTGCTAGGGACCAGCAAGCCGGTAGAGAAGAACTCGCAGAAACCAGAAAATGTTGTAAAATGGAGATCGATGGAGGCAGTGCGGGAGGCCGAGTTGTGGCCCCCTGTACTCGGCAGGACGCCAGGGTGGCTGCCTGTACCGCATCCCCAGAAGTGAGGTTCTTGGCGGGCGACAAGTCCCGCATGCAAAAGAAGATATGAGTACACACATGCACGTGCACACACACGAGAGACAGAGAGAGTGTATAAGAACGTGCGTGTATAAAGTTTGGCACAGAACAGAATCTTCTGTCCCGCTCTGCATGTGGACGCGTGGACAGGTAAGTCTTTGAAATGTCTGTTCGAGAAGGTGACCACTGCTTACAGTTGACAGTAGTTGTCATGCAGCAGCACCTGGTCCCTGCATGGTTAGACAGGTGCTCGCAGGTAATCTTCACAGCCAAGGAAACCGAAGGAAATCCAGTTATAATGAAGTGATGATCACCATCAATCGTCGACATGATGATGATTATTATCAGCTTATTCTGTAGAAAGGTGTAGCATGCGCTCGCAGGAAAGTTCAAACAGTGCAGCTCTCACCACCATCTACTTCCGATGGCACAGCTTGCTGTCTGCTGAAAGGGGCAAAGAGGAGGAAAAAGTTTTCTAATTTTTTTTTTTCTCGTCCTTCTTTCGTGCCGTCTCTGTATCCAGCCACGGCGAGATTCCCCCTTTTATCTTATCTCAATCTCCAGGCACCCAGAAAACAAAAATTCAACACTAATTTTTTTTTAGGGGAGGTCGGTACTGGAGGTTTACATGAACAGAAGCAAGATGATGCTGAAATAAATAAGCAAACAAAAAAGCAGTTGCGATTTTAAAAAAATACTAATATACCTTCCCCACTCAAAATTAAAAAAGAAAGACTACTGCACAATAAAGAAATAATAATTTCATAGATGTTAGATAATGCACTAAAAAAAAAAGCAAGCAGCTTGCAAGCTTAGTATGATACCCAAATTTTAAGATGACCAACCTTTCGATATAATTACTAGACTAATGATGGCAAAGCGTACCAGGCTACCAGCATGCAAGCAAGCAAGGTGAGATGCCTACCTATTTTTTCTTTCCAGCAAAACGGCGCAGGCTGCAGCGAGATAGGCTGGCAGAAAAGATGAGCTGAGAAAAGTGAAACAACCCAGAAGATGCCTGTCGAGTGACAGAAAACAACAGATGAACAATGTGCTGCCAACTGAGCATTTTTTTTCTTTCTTTCTCTCACCCACTCTTCCCCACCCTCACCCCCCAACCACACCAACCATCATCTCCTTTTCTGTTAAATCTCCCTTTCATTACGCCTCCCTTGTTGCACGGTTGGCCGTCTTGGAAGCCAGTGCAGCCAGACTCCGGTTGTGCAGCGCTTTATCCTTTCCTCGTGAATTCCTTAACTGCCTTCGCCCTCGCCGAGTCGTTCGAAAAGTGCGCAATAAATTACCCACGTGTTTAGCATTCTCGCCGATTTCGGCGTTAATTTTGCGGGGGTAACGAGACGTTCGTCCGTGACTCAGCCTGTTTGGGGAGGGAGAAGACTCGTGGAGTAGTGGTGAGCATCGGAGAACTACTCTCCGCTGGCTAGACTGGACATTCTGTAGGCAACAGCAACCAGAATATCTAGACTTCGATAGAAAAAAAAAAAACATCGGTGCAACTCTGCAATATCAGCGCCGAGTGAACAGTTAACCCCCATACGAGTCGTGAGTGCTCACTGGTTAATTTTTTTTTTTTTTTGAGTAAAAAAAACCATTTTATATCACCACATTTATTTATTTCGGCACAACACACGGCAGAACAAGGGTTGCTAATCTTGACCCACCCTGGATAATAATGCCATCATCTCTCTTCTCCTAATATCAACATTTTGCGACATTTTGTTTTCTTGGTTCTTCCGAATATCTTTCCTTATTTGCTTTCTGTTAATCTAAAATAGCTTGTCTCTAGCGGGTCTGTTTTGCCAAATTTGCTGTAGCTGACCTGAAACAGTCTTCCTATGCACGAGCGCACGTGCACAAGCTCACACACATTCAATAACGACCTCTATCCCCCAGTCTCTACCAGTAAAACAGCGCAACAAAAAATATATTAAACGTGAAACATGTTAAAATTTATTTGACTTTACTTAATTTGTATTTAATTTTATTTCCTAGTGATGCATGATCATTTCAAAATGAGATTTCCCCTCAGTTCCCATAAATTTCGATATCTCTGCTGGCTGTCCTGCAGTAAACGCGGCTGACGGAGATCGAGACCAGGGCTGCGTGGAACTGTTTTAACTTTCTCATCTCATCTTTTCTGTGTTTAGCAGCCGCAATCCACAAAATAAATAAACACAAACAAAATTGGAAAGAGGTTTTAAATTCACATTAAAAACCAATAGCAATTAGCAACCATCCACAAACTGGGCTCACACGCGTGGAACAACAATGGAATTTACTGCCAGACGCGGGCTGGGACGATGTCGAGTGACTAAGCAACCGCACGACTGGGATCACCAGGCGGACGGTCGCTCGCGGACAGAAACGAGCATGCGAACACACTGCCACACTTGAACCTGTTTGTCTGTGTGACAATCAACATATCTCTGCCATACAACCAAAGTCAATGCCGGGATCGAATCCCCGAGCGGTGTTTAAACATGGCGCAGTGATTTGGCTTTATTTTCATTGGGAGGTCTGGCACCTCAGGGGAGAAGGTGGGCGGTTTGCTGGTCTTGACGAAGAAATGTATAGGATGGGTTGTAGTTGTGTCCTGCTTGTTTCCTTCTCTTGCTACTTAAAGGACTAGTGGAGTGCAAAGTTGTTGTCTAAAGATTGGGTGAAGCTTTGTACCATCTCCTCCAAACTGAGAGAATTCTCCTCTTTCATTCCTACAAATATAAGTCTACAAACATCATATAACAAAAAAAAAAAAAGTAGTGAACATGGTTAACAAAGGTTTCCAACTCTCCCAACGAGGCCTTCACAACGCAAACATCTCCACGTACAATGCTGACGTCAGTGCTGTTGACTTCTGTTCATGGTGATGTTCGTGGGCTTGTATCTCGAGAACGAAAGGGGGGTATTCTCTCAGATTTGGGGAAAACAGTATCTTTTGACCGAGCTTTACCTGATTTACTCCACAAATTCTGTAACCATTCGAAACCACACATTCCCTTTACGTATTATACACAGGCCGTGCAAAGTCGCTGTGTCAACAGGTCAGAGTTCGGAGCAAACACACAGTGAGATTCATGCAGTAGGCGCACAGAAGCCCAGAAGAAGCAAAGGTGAAAACAAGTCAGTAAAAACCACTCAAGCGTAAAGGTTATATGGTACAGCAAACAAACCAAAATTCAACATATTAATCTCCAGTGCACACACAGTCGCTAAAAGGATTGTGAGACAAAGTTTGAATAAATAAAATAAAGACTGGTTTCGGCTACAAAAAAGGGCTGTACAAGCATCTACACGGGAGATGGATCCCAGCGGCTGCAAACCTGCATTTCTGCTCCACCACAATGGACAGGGCGCAAGCAGGAATCCCGCAGACGAAGGTGTTGTAGAAAATGTAGAAGCCGCACAGCTTTCTGCAAGGAACACACCAACGCGATGAACAACATAACGAACGCTCACAGCTACGACTGCACACGGGGGACTTCAGCGTTTATACAGTCAAAACCCTGCGACCACGTACTCCTTTGTTGCTGATCTTAGTCCCTAAGGAAAATGCAAGTATGATTCAAGAAATATAAAATTATTTGCGATGTAATAGAAGCAACAACAGTAAAAAAAAAACAAACAAATGTTACCTGAAAAAAACCATAGTTTAGTGGGGTAGGAAGATGCTCAGCTTTGAGGGGAGAGGGGAATTGGTTTTAAACGCCGAACCAGCAACTAATGCTATATGACGACATGGAAGCCAGCCCTGGAAACAGATGCCACATGCAGAGAAAGAACGGCATGCCCGAGACGAGACCCGAACCAGGGACAGCCAACCTTCACTGTATTGGTGACAGGCGCTAACCGTGGCACAGCCGGACATCCCTACTCATACAACAAACAAATAGAAATTCGAGACTATGATGACAGTGAAAGACAAAGCAAACTTAACATTTTTTAGGGGGCGGCTGCCCCCTTTGCCACTTCCCTGGTTCCCTGGTTAGCTAGAAATAAAAACATTAGCATCATTAATGTAAAGATTTTTAAAAAGAAATGCAGCTTCATGTTGTATGATTCATTGTACAATAATGCATACATGTAATATCTTCTGTATGCTACAATTTAATTTTCATAGGTTTTGTTACACATATCTAATGCAAATAAATATCAGATTCTGGATTTACAGTACGCACTACTACTAATAATACTAGGAGACTTGCACAGTGCACATTGATAGACAGTTCAAGGCGCTGTTCTACATTTTCTGCACAAAAATGCATATCCTTCAACATATTTTTTGAAGATTTTGAATGAAATATGATCAAGTAATCTTCAAACTTTTTAGTTTTACTATTATTCACATGCAAGGACGTGAGAGCAAACATGAGAGGAGGAATAAAAAAAGCACAGGCGTGCTCTCGTCCGCCCCTCCCCACCATTCCCTCCCGCCAGATCGTAACCCTCCCCTAGCTTTCGCACACCTCCCAGGAAAATGATTGCAACAAGCATGCTCAAGTCCCATTTAAGCGGTGGAAAGTGAAGCAAAACATGTGGACACGCCTTGTGCGCCGGGCCCCGCCAGGGACACCACTTCGCCACCCGCTCCCCAAACTTGATTAATTCTGGGACGCTGTGCTCAGTGTGACCATTAACCGATTCCACTGAAGTTGTCACTCATGCTCTTTGTTCCAGGACCTCGAATATTCCAGTTGAATTCTTCCCAGATGTCTGCCTGCATTTCGCAGACTGCACAAAGTGAAAAGAAAGTTTTGAAAATTAAATTTCGCCGTTTCAATTGTTCGTTGATTGACGGGAGGTCCCGGAAGGAGTGCGGTATGCTTTTGTCTTTTTCCTCCCATCATTTTCATATCTTTATTTTTCTGTGAACGTGAACAAAAAGCGCGATAGAGTACAATAGTTTCATGGCCACACACACACACACAAAAAAAAAATGATGAAAAAGTAAGACGACGTACGCTGCAGAACACATTTCTGTATCTCTTGAGCCTGAAACCATGTTTTTCTATAATTTATTAGCCAGGCAGTCAGCCATACATCCAGACAGCGAGCTAAAAGCCAGTCAGCGAGCTAAATGAAGCGCAAAATAAAACTCAATCGTCTTTTATCGAAATGTTCTGGCAATACAGCCGCCACGAGAATACATTACCCTAATTACTTCTAAATAGCAAAATTAACGAGTGTATTTTTAACACTGCTTTCTAAACAAGTCCGCTCTTTTTCAATATGATTAGAAGTCCTCAATTCACATGATCTATCTAATTACTTTATGTCAAAAGAAAATGAAACTGCCACCGAAATTTTTTTTTTCTTTAATCTCAATGCAGAAGCGATTTCAGTCTAAGAAATCTGAGGACTGTTTGAATACATTTTGAACATTTACTTTTTTAAGAAGGATTGATTGCATTTGCTTTAAAGAAATTTAAATTAAATTGTACAAGTGGGATATTAGTAAAATCCAAGTGTTTGATCACTCAGACTGTAATTCAGCAGATTTGCGGCCTATGAACAGAAGCTTCATATGATAAGCAACATTCCAAACAAGCCAGAGAACATGTGGAGTGTATTATAGAACTCGAATACCCCTAATTCTTTGTTCTTTATTCTTCCCTCTGCAATCACTAGTATCCTCCTTTTCCTTCTTGCATTCCTATTCGCCATATACGTTTCTGACACAACCAACTCTCTCAGTGTGTGTGAGTGAGAGAGAGGGAAAGATGTTTATTCCTGACAATAAATTTCGCAAACTGTAGACTCTACAATCACACAGATTACTGCCATTTTTATACCAAAAACTTTACAGTCATGGGATCCTATGGCATCTCTTTTCAATTCTCACCTCCCCCTTCCGCCAACTGCAATATTCACTAATAGGGCGTTTAACGTGCATTACTTTCAGGGACGGCAAGAAAAGGACAGCCTGCGCTGAGCGAAATCAATTACCTCCGCCTGCCTACCCGAATTCATTATGGCTAATCCTTCTCATGAAGCTAGCATGCTAGGACTGCCGCCTCTCAACTTCTTTGTCTCCATTTTCTAGCATTGGTTGTTATCACAAGTAGCTGGAGGGCCACTGCAAATTCCGAGCTCTACGTGGATAGGCATCTCTAGATGTTTCACAACAAACCAAGAACTGAGGAGACACACAAAAAAGTCTTCCATATTTTTTGACGCCCAAAACACCTTATACCATTTTGTGCGTGTGTGTGTGAGAGAGAGAAGTCTGGTTCTTGAACTCGAGAGGAAGATTTCTGTAAGAGATGTAAAAATTATTCAAAGATTGTTCAAATTTAAACACGAGGAGGCTCTTCTAAAATGATGTAAGAATTTGCACGATTATTTCTTGTAGCCTGCGAGGAATATCACTCCATTACATCAGATCATGACATTCCTCTTCAGCTGAAGAACTTCCGTGTGATAAGTATCGCACATCCTCAACAGGTTCTAGCTATGTGATATCGTTCACCCACAACATAATAAATTACCTTAACTATCGCTCATCTACAGCAAGATAACCTACAGTGAACATCGCTCATCTACAGCAAACAGGATCCATCAGTTGCACGCGGCACTCCAGCGCGGCACTTGCTTGTCCAGAGGTCCACGCAAGGCAAAGGCGTCCTCGTGAGAGTCCAATGCAACGGCAACTGCAGCCTGGCGCAGAAGGGGGACCCTCGGGGAGGGAAGGGATGGTGGAGACGCTATCAGATGGCTCCCATAGTCACAGAACGGCCTGTGTGCGGAGATTGCTGGAAGCACTCGGTAACCTTACACTCGACGCCTTTCATCGAGTTTGAGAAAGCAAGGACTGGTCACCCATCCCTCTCTACAAGAATCGATTCTCGTCGAGGCCAAGAAAAAAAGAGAGAAGGGGGGTGGGGGGGGCAGAATCTGAATTTGCATGCTGGCAAAAGAGCACGCGCAGGCGGCACGTCAAACGGCTTCTGTCCCTTTACGGCGATGCTCTGCCCCTATTCACGGCCGCCAGACGTGGTCTTCGACCCCTTCGGTCACGTCTCCTTTCCCGTCCCATCACCCCCACGTCTGGCTTCGGAAAAGCACGTGCACTAAGGTCATGAGAGTAGAAACTTTGTTCTGGGTAAAACTTCCTCCAGTGTCCCCTACACTCCTGTTTGATGATCGACCTTGCTTTTGACACTTCTGACACAAGCTGGGGTCTGAAGCTTCCAGCCGTCCCTGTCCCGGGGTCACGGCATATCTGGCTTGAATCGGTTAATTTTAGACAGACATGGACCAAGTAACGGCTATGAAACTGAATCTTTCTCCCCTCCATTCCCCGTGCGTGCAATTTTGTTTTCTAATTTTTTTTTTTAAAAAAAAAAAAAACAGGAGCTCCGGCCCTTGCTGTAAAAATCATGAGCGAACCAGAGATTCTAGTGGGGCGGCTCATAACCTTATTCAACAGTCTGAACAGCTATCTTAGAAGACTAAACGCCTGAGAAGATCCTTCCAGGATTGCTTCCTGCTGAAGGCAGAGACACCCCATGGCCAAGGGAACTCCACTAAAAAAGAAAGCTCTATGGGAGCAAAAGGGACTTGGAGGACACTGCACTGCTCATCATGCAGACTGGGCAGAAAGTGAAGCTTAGTGACTAAAAAGAAAGAAATCTGATGATAAACATACCATCTTCAACCCATCTCTAGCACACAGGCAACAACTTAGGGTAAACAAGTCTTCTGAAGCACAACCAACACCATAAGTACAACTATTATCACAACTAGCAACAGTGAAAAAAAAATGAAACATTCACTGCATCAGAGTTATTTTTGATGCACGAAGAATGCAAGAAGAAAAGCATTATGTTTAAAGAAACATTGGCCTATTCATTCTTTTAAAAAACTGTCCTACTACTATTATTCATCTATAAAATATAGCAATGCCTCTTACCCTGCACTTTTTATCACTAAGACCTGAGGACAAGGCCCTCATCTTCGATTTTCTCAACACAAATGATCTTACCTATTGTAACTGGTGGTAAAACACAGCAAACAAATAAATGTTGCCACAGCATGGCTGCATTATTTCTTGCTGTCAGATTTCTTGTCATTATCATCTCACAGAATGTACCTTTTACTGAGGATAAAGAAACAGTCGCTGTTGAAAGCATGGTAGACTCTATTCCTTCCAGCCACTAGATCAGTAGTATCTTAAAGAAGCCTCCAGACAAATAACAGAGTACTTGTCATCAACTTCATCCTAGTGATCGAATAGTCTCTTCCAGCGATAAAATTTCACACCCAGTGTGCATGTGTGTGTGAGAGAGAATATGATTTGTGTAGATACAGTGGAAATACAAAAATAACCAAGG
Source organism: Pomacea canaliculata (assembly GCF_003073045.1). Lineage (NCBI taxonomy): Eukaryota > Metazoa > Mollusca > Gastropoda > Architaenioglossa > Ampullariidae > Pomacea > Pomacea canaliculata. Next base: position 21,487,919 of record NC_037595.1, on the reverse strand, counting down.
AATACATTCAAAGTCCTAAAGGATGCTTTGACACCAGCCTCTAATTAGAATGCATCACATTTACCTTTTGAGCATTACTAAGAATTCTGTCCCAAAACAAGCCATAACATCCATCTTCATAAGTTTAAAACACACGCTAAACATCCCAGACCTACATATTCTTATCTTGAAGGTTCTGTCACAGATCATAATGTAAACTACAAATAACAGAATTGCTAAGATTTGTCTAATACGACAAGCCAGGAAAACCTAAGTCACCCTCAATCAGTGGCTTTCGATTATCTAAGGCCTTGGTAGGCAGACGAATTTATCCCATGCCAATTATTACAACACAAAATACCACAGGTGCAGACAGCAATCACAGTAATTAAGTTCCTGAATGTGTTGGAGTTACCAAGCCCCGAATGCAGATTTTTTGAATTGGTTCCCCTCTACTAGTCAGAGGCACAGAGAAATTAATCTGCTAAGTCTTGAAGTGACAACCTCTGAAAGACTTGTGTGAAGGACAGTCTATGACTGTGACTGGAGAAGGAACTAAAACACATAGCGTATGTGTGTGTTTGTGTGCGTGCATGTAATATAACATAATAATAACATGTAATAAACCCTAATAATATCCTATCTGGTATAGTCCATGTATTAACCTGAAGCCATTTGGGCTCCATTTTTTGTGAACATCCAGACTTTGCTTGATCTTAACTCTTTATAGTTTCCTAGAACATACAGGGTCATAAAACCCACAGTGGATAAAGATCAATGACATGAAAACGTTTTTAGAATTTGCTGAATAGCCAGGACCAAAAAGCAGAAATATTAATGAAGCTCATTTCAGTGTGTAATTCTTTGAGCATTTAAATGACACTTCTAGTATAAACCCTAAACCTACACCCATGGATGTCTAACTTTCAAATCACAGACAGCTTAAAAAAAAACCAACCTAAAACACCATATATAAAGTCTGTGAAGATGACAATATCATAAATGAATTCCTACATGTGTGAATGATTAGAACTGATGTTAGAAATGAATGAAGAATGGAAAGTCTTTTTCTTCTTCCTAATCACCCCCAGTGGAGCATTGGGCCAAAATGAATGAAAAATAGGAGAGTTAAAAAGAAAATGAGGGAGGGTTTATTACTAGAACATGTCACTGATGTGAAGATAATACTGCAGATAATAAAAATTGTTGAAAAGAACAAGAAAAAAAGAGAAGGAAAGAAAAAAAAAACGAGAAAGAGCTTGATTATAATGACAATGTATGAAGCTGACATGATAACAATGATGGTGGTTGAGGGAGTAAGACAGAAAAACTGAGAGACAGAGAAACATTACAAATACTTGTTTTGCTCAGGAAATCTATATGTTCTTCATGACTGTATAGGGTTGTGAAATGAATCAAGAATCTTGAAATAAGAAACTAAAGAGTTAAGCCGACATGGCTGTCAAAGTCAAACACCCACACCATACTTTTTTTCTTAAATGACCTCAGTATTTTTCATATCAGAGTAAGATATGTAATTATAAAACTTACATAGGATGAATGCATTTTTCCAAATACTACTTCCTCTAATAGCTTATTACTGGGGTCTCTTATGTTCACCATTGATCTTATTTGATGTAGGAAAACCCCCAAATTGATTACATTTTATTTTGAATGGGTCACAAGTTTGGGCAGCATGATTCAATACAAACTATCATTTCAAGTGTCCTCTCTTGGCAGAACACAAAATCAAAAGAAAGAAATATCATTCTCTAAGGCACTTTCAAAAATTAGAAGTTGTCTCATCCAGCCAACCATCTATCTAAGCTCCTCCTCCCATCAGCCAGATGTTTATTCAATTTTGAAACTCATCTATAAATCTTCTGTTTTACAAAAATAAAATAATAGCAATAAATTGTAAATATTAACTCATTTAGTGCCTATATCATATTTCCTTGTCAGCAATTTTTAGCAATTTTCATGTTTGGTGCAGATTTGCCTTTAATGTCTATGTCACGTGATGTGACAGCAAAAACTAATCTGATGCACATATTTCTTGAATAAGACTGATTGACCAAAACTAGAAATTGTACTTTTCAACCATGCCTATTATCACACAGAAAGACAACAGCTGCTCTAAAAAAATCAGAAAAATTTTGATGAACCGCTAAATTTCTCTGAAAATGAGTAATATCATAATAGCATGAAAGGTACATTTTGTCTCACGCTGCCAAAGCTGCTCAAATTCTTTTCCGACCATTGTTGCCAAGTGACACTTTAATGGCATGTGACCAAATAAAACTGTCACTCCTTTTTATGATCAAGCTGCAAATAGACTAAAAAAATAAAAAAATTAACTTGTAAAAAGCAACATCTCCCAGCTGCAAAGGGTAATGCATTCATCATTAAAACACACACCTCTTTGCACAATATCTTCAATGCCATCCATATTGTCATGAAAGATGAGCTATATGGAGCGACCAATGCATGGCAGATAATGTGTTAATATTGTTTTTGACATAATGTGTCAAGCAATTTGCCTGGTCCAGAAATAGAAGTCAGTTCATGCACCATATAATGCTGGCAAACACTCAATTTCTGCATATCGTTTTCCTATGAAATAAAAACATATTTAGTGGATGAGGTTTAGCTGCAGGTTAGTGGATACAACACAATGCAGAAGTATTATGTTGTTTGAAAATGTTTCCAACATGCAAATGACATTATCTCATTCCTGGAAATAAGGAGATGTAAAATCAGTAGCAACTAATATAGTAAATAAATCAAATAAGACATAAAGCATTGAAATTGTTAAAGTATCAGACAATATCAATCAATAAAAGAAGCTGCAATTTGTCCAAGAAAGCTGGCTTAATATAATAGACTAAATAGTGAAGAATAAACACATTTTAAGATGTCTAAATGTGTGCGAACCTAAATATGATGCTTATACAATTTTAATTTCAGATTATTATTCAACTGTCAGATTAAGTAAGATTTACTCTGTGTATGTGTGCACGTGCATGTGAGTTTGAGCAATCATGTTCACACATTTTGTGCATGAGTCTATACAAAAAGTCTGTTGTATCAATAATAAGCATAATTATATAACAAAAGAATAAATTTACTTCCTACCTCCATATACAAAAAAGGGTGATAAAAAGTGAGCCATTAACAGTCAGGAAAAGACTTGACCGAAGTGTCTCAGGTACAAATTTCTTTATATAGTAGCTCCAACCACGTTTCCGCAATAGTGCTGTAATCTGCAATATGTCGTATTTAAAAAGTATTATGGTAAAATTAGTAACCAATGAATATAGCATATAAGTTCACACAGTGTAAACACTTGTATACTTCTCCAGAATCAAATGTTTAGAACAAATCTGTCTACAGCTAAACCTGTTTCAGAGTATTGTAAGGGTATATATCTCTTAAAACTAATTCTTTAGCTTGTGACACTGCATCTGGTGTAATAAAGAAACATGTTTGCTTCTATCTTTCACACTTTTCAGGATGCCACGTTCATGATGAACTGGCCATTAATGCTACTGATACTACATCCAGAGATAAATCACAGGTACTAAAGGCAAGACACTAGATCCTGGTGCAGGTGACAATTATTTGGCCACTCACACTTAGCTATTCAAAATACAACAAAATGTCCATTTTAAAAAGCTTAATCAACAAGCAAGGAAAACATAATTATGCAATTACTTCACATAAGACTTGAAATAAAAATAACACAAAAGAATATAGCATAATCATGTCAAATGCTGACTCATTAATCAGTATAATTAATATGCTTCACAATAAGATGTTGGAAATTAATGTGAACAAATAAGTTTTCATACTGTTGTTTTATTTTATATGTGTATAGACCATTATTCTGAGAAAATCATTATGGCTAAATCTTGATTAACTAACAATTATAACAGTAATAAGATAGAGATGAATAAGACTGCCTTCATAGTAATCTCTACATGCAATGCATTCACTCATTTAAACAGTTTGGTATATACATAAACCTAATAAAATTTAATTTAGTAATCTGACTCAATAAACTTTATTTAATAAACTGAGATTAATAATGTACGTGATCTTCGGTATTTACAAAAATGTGAAATAATGCAGTCAAAACTAATAAAAATCATCTCAGTTGACAGTTCAGTCTGACAATAGTTGTAACATATCTTTTCGCAAAAAGGCGGTTATAATCAGTATTATTACAAAAGACAATAATTTGATTTTACTGAAATGGTTTAGTTTTTGATGCCACTTTCTTTTCGAAATGTCTTACAGTATATAAGACTTTCAATGCCATTCTATAACAATGTAAACATTCTCTTCAAACTGTGTTAACAAATTTTATCACGAATCAGAAATATAAAGATCTTAAAAAAGTGAACGTTAAAGAATAATATTAATAATATTATTATTAAGATGTGTATGATTGTGTGTGTATGTTTTCCAAGCAAAGAGCATACTGTTAATACATTTATTTTTGTTAAGGATTATCGAATGGATGGCAAGCGACACGAAAATCGTCTGCTCAAACGACAGGTACTCTGACAATGACTTACCAAATACAGAGTTCCATATATTTTTATCGCTTCTTAAACACATTTTTCGCGACGTCTTTTGTAGCTTGTAAGCAGTAAGGTGTCCAACAATGACCCAGTTCATAACATGTACAGTGTAGGGTCAAAGGTTTGCTGAGGATCGCCATAGTGTCGTCCCGCAGGAAGAGCGATTTTTAACCAATCAGCTTTCACCAGCCAGGGAGCAGTTGGTACTCCACAAACTTCCCTTTTACTTTCGCACTTCTGCTCAATTATTCAAAAATTCGTGCTTTATTCTGAGCTTTAAAGAAGTAAGTCTTCATATCTATATTATTATTTTGGACGAGAAATATGAATAGTTGTAAAAAAGTCTGAGTTTATAATTGTCTGCTCCTCGAATCGTACCCAGTCGTCCGCGTTTCTATGGCGTTGCTAGAGAAGCGATTGAGGTGATCGATTTGACAACAGAAAGAACAGTGCAATGTTATGATGCCATCTGTTACACTTGTGCAGAGTTTTGATCTACCAGTCATCTTTCAGTTGATTTAAAGCTTGTAATGCTACACTTTAATTGCAAGCTCATTCGGATATCGTATTTCGCTGAGCTATAAGCGCGCTGTCTGCGCTCACGGTTGAACATGCTGGGAGCTAAGTTATCAAACCAACTTATACTTAAAGTTCGGGAAAGAAGGGAGGCAAACAAGAGTGCAGAAGATAAGTAATGAAAAGTAAACAGTGTATAGTTAATGTCTGTTTGCTAGCCTATAAAAACCACCTTCAAACTATAGATGCCTTTATTGCACCTCACAGCTGTCGCGCTTATCTTAGATACCAGTCCTGCTGGCACGCTGGGCCCTCACTACGACACAAGTTTGGCTCAGTTCAGCTCGCAAATGCCTGCGATTTTCCAGCTTGATGGTGTCACTTAGGTTGTACAAATGTTGCATAAAAAGTAAAGAGCTAGCGCTTCTAGACATTACTGGCTGAGAAAAGTTTTCAGAATCCAGCAAGGTGACACGCTACTGAATGAGGTTCTTTAATGACATCACAGTTTAGTGAATTATATTCTATGTCTTAAAAATAAATCGTGCCCTAGTCTCTGTTGTAACAGTTGCTCCAATAACAACAACAACAACAACAACAACAACAACAACAACAACACCAACAACAACAACAACAACAACAACAACAATAAAACAGCAAAGTTTAAATAGCGCATACTCCCACTCCTAAGGAGCATGCTCTTAGCGCTGAAGGTGTCGGGTAGGTTAGAGGAAGCTTAAAAATAATTATGAACACATGATGATGTCCTCATGAGTTGATCACGTTATATTGCCATATTCATCGTTTACATTGCACAAGATTTTTTTATTTACGAGCAGTGAATAAGCATCCATGAAGGCAAACATGTTATTATTTACTGGAAACGCAATCCCGTCAGTTTCAGCATCTCACAAACCTGAATTGTGCGCCCGACTGGGAGAATGGTTGATCAGTGGTTTGAGAAAGTATTTACTGTATCACTGTGTTGTTTTCCTTTATACGAGTCGGCGCTTTGTTCTTTCCTCATTTTCACGCCTATTGCTAATTTGGTTTGAATCAAAAACTGGAAAACATGAAATTTTGTTGAGTTTGCTTGAATAAATGGTGTAGACAATTAATGGTATGAATGATTGTGAATGAACCTTTAGTTACAGTTTATGAAACTGCTTGTTACATCACAAGCCACGGAATTGGTGAAAATGAAACTGCTGTTCTGGCAATGTAGTCCTAGTCCAGCTAAGTAGGTTCCGTATCTTTGGAACAAATCATGTCTTAATTGTTGCCCATATTGTCTTAAAACAGAGAAAGTAACCAACGAATATTTTATTGATTAGGCCATCGGTCCTTATCAATTCACAATACCTATTATTGTGAGTTTCCTGCTCCATTTGCTAAACGATGAAGGGGTTGAGGAAGATGACGCTGAGAGAAAGTGTTTGAGAAGAGAGCAGGGAAATTGCGTGTAGTCAGACGAATAGGAATGTAGGTTTGCGCGCGCGCACACACACACACAAAGCACGCACAGGTACACAGACAGTGTCAAGAATGGAGTTAGAGACCCGGGCAATGTTGTCCTTGTTTAATACTAAATATTATAGTGTTCACGTGTACGTACAGCAGTCAGCCACGAACCTCAAACACTTGCACACCACGTGACCTTTAAGTCAATTCTCCCAAGTCACTCCAGCGTGCGGTTCGCCAAACCAGCAGGTGGCGCGAAGTACCGCACGAGGAGGAAGGAGGCAAACACGTCACTTCCTGTGTCAGCAAGAGGCCAAAGCCAGACGTGACGGCGGCTGTTGTCTTGCCTGGAATCCATCAATGCTGCAAGTGCAGTTGTCCAACACTGCGACGAAGCCAGTGCTGCCCCTCACCCCTGTCCACACTCGTGGTCAGCAGAACGTGCGGCGGCGACGGGGCCCGGCCCTGTGGACAAACAGCGCTCATGGTGGAGGACAGCAGCCTTGGTCAGTTGACATGCGCACAGCGCGACTCCACCTTCGCAATCGATTCATCAGTAGGATAAGGAAAAACACAAGCGTGACCTCTGCCCCTCCTCCCCTTTGTTTGCAGACAGAGCGAAAAGCCAAAGAAGAAAAATGACGTTTCAAGGCCCACCACTCATGATTGATTGTGAAAGGAAAAAATATTTTTCTAATTCTTTTCTTAAATTTAGTAGTATATATACATAGAAACACACAATATGCACATCATTACACATTATCTTATATATAAATATACAAGTAGTTTATTATATAAGCAGTCCCTAGAGAAGACGATTGAAATAGAGAAAGACAACAGTATGAAAATAGAAAGAATTACCAATTAATGGATCATCTCAGAACCGTACAAATAATGATCATCGATGTGTAAGGCTAACAACATCTGTAACTTCCGACTACAAGCCACACCATCCAGTAGTGGGAGCTGCGGCAGGAACTACAACAGCGACAGCAGCAATGGCCAGGATGGACGACATCATCAGTTTTGATGGTATTGCAACATCGACACACTGTACTACTGTTTCCTTCACAGCCTTGTCTCCAAACATAGCATCCTCCAAACATCCTGCTGATTGCTTACTGGCCGAAATCAATTTCCGAGAAAAAAATAGTTCCCGAGTGAGAGGAATCTCAAAGACATTTACAACATTAATGAGAAATAAGAAGTATTTTCATCACTTTTCACAAAGACCTGGTGCTAGTGATGGCAGGAAGGACTATTTCTCCCAGCTCTCAGTAAACGTGGCTGACCACTACATTTAAAGTGACAATTAGGAATATTTACCGTGGAGCTCTCTACAAAAAGAGACCAGAACTAAAATCACGAAAAAAAGATGACAAATGAAGAAAAAGTTTGCAAGAGAGCATGAAAAACAAGACCAGGAAGATTGGGAAGAGAGAGGCGACAACTGTGGGAGCTGGGCATCGAACCTTACCCTACAAAAAGAACTGAAACTAGTTGCCCAGGAGGATCAGTGTGTGGGGAGAGGAGGTTGTTCCAAGTTATAATGGGTCTCTTCAAACGATTTTAAACCAACTGGGAGTGTGATGGAAACAGCGGGCGCCTCTATACAGACAATTTCATTTTCGTGCATGAGTTATTTCAGCATTTTATTTTAAAATATAAATTATAATTTTTTATCTTTTTTACCATGTCTTTAAAAGTTGCCTAGAATATCATAAAATGGTTTAAGTATGCTTAGGGAAGGTGTCGCATATTGCTGCTTCATCCCCTTCTTCTCTTAGAATGTTGTCATTATCTTTGCCCTTGTCCGTCTCACATCAACACTTGGTGGTGATGCTGTTTGACCCCCTGCACATCACGTGCTTATCTCTGGGTGCACTCGTCAAACCCGGGTGTAACTGCAGGCTCAGACATCAGGGTCACTGTGAACATTTCTGGTTACGAGACAACGAGTCCACAGTGGCATGTGTATGTGTGATTGTGTGTGCGTATTTGTTTATGAGTATGCGTAGGTACGTGCGTTTGTGTGTGCGAGTGCCCGCCTTTCTGTGCATAGATGTGCTTGTAAGTTTGGTTGGTGTGTGCTTTTATGCATGTACGTGCATGGTCATGCAGCTGTGTTTCAATTCATCCAGCCTTCTTTAATGGAGCGAAGTTATTTTGGTATAACACGCCGCCAAGATAGAAAACAGGAACGATAATAAAGCAGCGACATGAGCGTGACGTAGCTTTCCCTCCCTTTATTACGTGTGTAGTCGTAAACTACTACAACGGCAGTCTGAAGAGGTTTGAACACTTTGCTAATAGCTCTGTTTCTCTTAGCTTGAAAACAAACCTCAAAGCTACGGGCCTCAGGATGTAAGAGTCAAAACGTGGCATCCCACTGTTGGAGGTTTCCTTTTTTTTCTTTTTAACTTAATTTTTTTTTTTTTTAAGTTGAAGTGCAATCAGTTGGCAAGAGCGCGAAGCACAACGAATAAATCACATGCTAATGACATGCCGGCTGCCAAATGCAGTTCTCTTTTACTGCTGCGGTCTTCCTCAAGCCCCCCCCTCTAACGGTTCCCCTTACTCGTGGAGGTAAAGCTATATAGCTACTCCGGGTTGGTCCCGATACGTGTGTAAGGCGGTTATCCAAAGAAATGCATTCACCACAAAGTTAAGGTAGGTTTTCGATATGTAAAGCGGTTTCTTCGATATGGGGACCATCTTTATGGGTCTTCTTGTTGCCAAGAGGAATATGGACCTGGAGGTGTAGTTTCAGGCGCCAGTAATCAGCATGTGTGTCACTCACATTCGTTTAGAACAAAAGACCGTTTGCGCATGCGGCAGGCTGATTATTTTTCCGACAAACTCTTAAATATAAATACTACTTCTGAAACATAAATGCTGCCGGTGTTAACTGTGGGACTTCTGTAACAGCCAACGCCCTGCAATTTTGGCATATTGATTTGTTGTTGTTTGTTTTTTTTTTTATTTAGAGTGTTGCATGCATCGTCATGTGTCAGGAAGCAGATTGCATTAGTGATGGTGTCAGAGTCAGCTAAAAACCTTCATTTTCATCAGTTGCAAATCCTTAAAATAATTCTTCAGCTCTTTATACATTTTCAATGGTCCTCACAGAGGCGGATGGTCAGTATCCAGGTATTCTGTCAGGTATAACTTTAAAAAATTCTTAATCCTACAGCTCAAATCAATTCTGCTACAAAACTGTTTTCTCCATCAAAAATTTTAGTGGGTGTTCATCTGGTGTTCATATATTTATCAGCCTGACCTGTCAGTTGAAGTACTATAAGGCTATTGATGCCTGATAAATGCCGGATTGTAATAAAGATTCTGTAGCCACAAGACTTTTCGTAACTATAACTGTATTCCTTTGAGAATATCATTAAACCGTCAACTTTTAAAATGATCTCCTACAATATATTCTTCCGACTTCTTATAAAGGTAGTCGATGTTTAACTGAGAAATGAGGGGTTTAAAAAAATATAAAAAGTCTTTAAAAAAGTTCTGACCCGATAAGCAACTGGTGTAGGAATGGGGGATCCAATGAGAGCAACATAAACACGTTTTGCTGTCGACGCATGCGCAGTGCTAAAGCTCACAAGAAAAGGTATCAAAATGGCCGAGTGGTTAGAGCAGTGGCGTCCGAACCAAGAGAGGCGCTCTGGTTCGATACCTGGAAACTTCCCCCAGTCAATACAGCTGTCAAGAGTTGGTACTTTACTACAATAGTTGTTGGGAAAGTTGGACAGAAGGGGAGGGAGAAGGAGATGGGCAACGCCCTCGCATAAATCTAGTGTCGAGAAATGGGAAATCCTATACCATCTCATTCCCTAACGACCTGATAAAAAGGTCAGAGGACGACCTTTACCTTTAAATTCAACCAATGAGCTGAAACGTCCATGTATGTTTGTGTGTGACACAAAATAGGACCACCACAAGACTTGGTCGGTGTTACTGCCTCTTTAACATAAATATAACTGCTTACGTGACCACTTAAAATTCCTCAGAGAATAATTTATACACATGATGAAGTCATTGTGCCCCTGACATGTCCTAAAGCTCTGCTGTCAACAGTAAACCGCCGTGTGTCTTTAGCATGCATTTCACATATTACCGGTGAATGTGCAATAAGGGGAACTTCATGTTGTATTTTTTATGCATTTTTTTCTTCTGAATAAATGAATGAACAATGAATAATTAATGCATGAAATGATGAATCAAGAAATCTGATAAGCCTGTCGTTGTAAGGCCAATCTGGGGTTCATCGGTCATCCAAAAGAATTGTGGTACAGGTAATCCGTTTCCCTACAGGTAATTTTTCTCTCTCTCTTTTTTGGTTTTGTTGTTGTTGGTTTGTTCGTCGTCGTCGTCGTCGTCGTCGTCGTCGTCGTCGTCATCTGATTGTAGAGTTTCTCTCAGCTCGTCATGCGATACCAACCATACTTGTAAAACAGTTCAGTTGGAAGGGGGATGTTGCTGCTACTTTTCTGAGACAAGTGACGAATTAAAGCACAATCAATCAATCAATCAATCAATCAATCAATCAATCAATCAATCAATCAGTCAATCAATCAATCAATATCTGTATTTAGCTTTCTTTCAACACACTGAAAAGTTTCATAGTGTATAATGGAGCTTGTTCCTAGGTTTCAGACTACTCAGACGAGCAGCATTTTGAACATGATTTCCCTTTAAAAGATGATATTATTTTGTCTTTTTGCTCCTAATAAAATTCTTAACAAATGTTCAAAACTCCATCTTTCTACAGACAGGTCGTCAAGTGTAGATAAGGTTTCACTGTTGCTGAAGTTCATTGCTGAACTGTTGGCCTACAAATCTGTCTGTTGTTCCACAATTAATTTTCAGACCACATATATTTATGTTGACTCATTTCGTCCAGCAAGTATGGACTATTTGTAAACAACTATCCTTCAATTTAGTTTTTCCCATCATCATATTTATTATCTTCATAATCATTTTCATCATTATAATAAATGCTTCGAATAACGAATCCCTCCTTTTTATTTCTAATTATTTATTTTGTTTTACTTAACCTTTTTGTTTATATTTTTAATTTATTTTTTAATTTATTTTTTATTTTTTTATTTTTTTTTTTGTAGACCTGCTGTTAAGATACAAGTTACAAAGGCTCAGTGTTCTTGGCCTGTCGGGGTTTGATCAGCACAAATCGTCTGTTTGAAAGCAGGAGACAGAGGATGGTGGGTGACTGATGGCACAGCTCATCTCATTCCTGCCAACGGCCATTTATTTCTTGACCCGACTTAATGCCGATGGGCGCCCAGCTGCTTTCTGCACCCGGACCTCCAGGGACCGCAATACTCCAGCACACAGAACGAGTCCCATAACTTCCCCAAATTCGCTTAACTTAGCAAAATATTCAAACAAGGAACACTAATAGGAGAAAGATTCCTTTTTAATTTAAGAATTTTACAAGCAAATTAAGGCGGCACGCAGCAGTAAAACCTCAGAAGCAATCTGAGTTGCTAACTGTTTCTTTTACAGCTGTGTTCAGAACATTTTATGTGTTTGCGAATAGCAGAAAGAGGAATAAAGAGAAACAAAGAAGAAAGAGAGAGAGAAGATGGGAGGAGGGGGAGGAGATTTGGAGACACTGGAAATAACTATCAAGAGAATCACTGTCAAGCAGCTGACTCACTTCTCGCACAGTTTTAGACAAACGTCCCTCCGGGGAAAGGTGTCAATAAAAATAAACATCAGATTATATGAAAAAGTTGAGTGGGAGGCGTTAACATCGGCAAGGAGTCGGTTACAGCGAGTCTGGGGATGGCATTAGCACTACCAACACTGCGTCCGTGAAGATGCTGAAACACAAATAAAGTCAGTCGTTAATGCCCCAGTGTTTGTCGAGATATTTTTTTTAACCATATCTACCCATCCACCCATCCACTCTTTCTCTCTCGCTTTTTTTTTAAATGTATCTAATGTATGTATCTATTTTATGTACGCACTAAAGTTGGGTTGTTTTTTTTTACCTCCTATCATTTTTTTCTTTCCATCTTCTCTCTTTCATTTTTTTTAAATAATTGATTTCACAATACAAGGCAACAACGATATTTTTTTCTGCTTCATTGACTGGGGTTGAAGGTAGTCTATCCAGAATAATCTAAAGACTTCCTTTAATCCACATTACTCTTGTTACTCAACATGGACCGAAGGACATCCCCTCCAGTACCACTCTTTATGGATTATTGTTAGAGATCACTCTACAGCAGGGGTGGGCAAATAGCGGCCCGCGGGCCGCATGCGGCCCGCCAAGTGGTTCTCTGCGGCCCGCAGAAGCCCTTTGGCAACACAAAAAAAATATTACCGAAAACAAGTTACACTTAGTTCCTCCCACGCCTGCTGCGTACGTAATGGCAGGCCTTGAACTGTCTCGCCGGTAGCAGTGGACCTTTGTTACACTGAGACTTAGGAAGGTCATGACCAGACAGTGCTTGCTGATCACCCATTCTGGAACGTTCGACTGGGACAGAATAAATAGTGTAGTTTTGAGTGTACAAGACTACAAGGCTTTGAGTTGTGGAAGTGAGAGTGGAAAGAAGGCAGCTGGCCAATCACTCGAAGGTCGTGTTTTAATAAGAATGGTCTTATGTTTACTGTGCCAAGATACCGTTGGTGTGCTGAAAGAATACAATTTACGGCGTCATTATCAAACAAAGACGGAGATTTCGGATGCAATCTTGGAGAAAGAAGAAAAAAGGCTTTGGAATATGTCTCAAAGCTGGACAAGCAGCAATCTCTGTTTAAAAAACATTCATCGAATCAGGATACTGCGCTGGAGGCAAGTTTTAAAGTGTCTTACTTAATTTCGAAGCAAAACAGACCTTTCTCATTGTTCGTAAAACAATGTTGGTGGATTGCGTAACTATAATGTGTCCGGAAATGAAAAACAAGTTCGAGAATATTTTTATCAAGGAGAACTGTTGTTCGACGTGTAGAAATGATTAGTGAAGAACTTGACGGATGCAAGTAAAAGTTTTTTGTGTTATTCATTACTGGACGAGAGCACAGACATACAGGATACTGCCAGTTAATTTTTCTTCGTGGGTCGATGAAAATTTTACAATCACACAAGAATTACTAGCAATGAGTCCATGAAAGACCAACAACTGGCCAAGATATATGTGATTGTGTTCTAAAGCAGTTGATGAAGCGGTTTGAAATGGAACATCTTGGCTAGTATTACTACTGATGGTGCAAGGGCATGCAATGGAAAACAAGAAATCACAAGTCATTCCATTGCATTCTTCACCAGGACATTTATGCAAAGAGCACTTGATATGAAACATATTATAGATCCTGTAGTAAGTGTAACTCAATACAATTCAAGAGCAAGACAATTTAAAGGAAGTTGTTAAACCGAGTGGGACTTGCGGCATGAAATCCTGATGTTTCTGACAGTGTGACTCTTGACCGGATGACTTGAAAGGATCATGCATTGAAGGAAAGGTTTTATTCCTGTCACATTTGCTGCCCAGCCTATTTTCAATATTTGGTTCAGTTACATCTGTGAGAGTTTTTCCTGCATGAATATTCATTCAGATGCAAACTGCAGTCAGTTATGAGAGTATCTACCTGAGGAGTTGTTCAGCAAAATTGTATTCAAAAACATTTTTCTCATTAATTGTGTGTGCTTAATTGTTCATTCTGGTTTTATATTTATTCCTACAGTGTTACATATTTCATGTGAAATGCGTTTGTTTACATTTTGGCGATTTTACGCGCTTTTGTCAACCTCGCAACAAAAAAGTTTGCCCACCCCTGCTCTACAGGATAGCTAGAAAGGGAAATCAGCTGACTTGTTATTTTCTGGCTGTGATTTCCCAAGTGAATCAGTTATTAATTTCACGGTACTCGTATCGGTGGCCAAGAATTCCAATCGATATTCACTCGGAGGCAACGGATATCCCGGGACTGATATATCATTTGACCCCAGTCGGAGGGAGGGTGACTGTTTTTCCAGACGAACCCTGTAGAAGCTGAAATTTCACCTCCTCCCTGACAGCTCGTGAAGAGCATCCTCCGCTGCTGGCTCTGGCACGGCGCGACTCCTCGCGAGGGTTGACGGGAAAAGCAGTCGCGGCGCGCGCAGATAGGTATCTAGTGATTAGCGCGTGATAGTGTGTGTGTGCGCGTGTGTGTGTGTGTGTGTGAGTCCGTGGATAGGTATGCAGGTGCGTTCGTGCATGGTTAGGTGCGTGCGCGCCCGTGCGTGTGAACGTGTCTGTTCTTATCGCTGTCTGCTCTTCCAGCTGCAGACTTCTTTTTTTTTTTTTTAACTTGACGTCGCCGAGAATGGAATCTACCCCTCTCCTCCTCTCATCCTCCACCCCATTAAAGTTCAGTTTTATTTCCCCCACAGTGATACGCGAGGTCTGTTTACTCTCCGAGCTAGCCATGAAAGTTTTCGCAAAGTTCGTTTATATTCCTCATAAGTGATAGGTCTTGTCTCTGTACATTTTTAGAGTCGTGCTTTCCAATTTTTACATTTTTTTCCTTCTCTTTCTTACCTCTCTCAGTTTTTTCAGTAACAAACGGACGCACGCATGCACACATACGCACACGCACAAAAAGAAATGTCCATTCCATAATCAACATCACCGCTCTTTCACCTCAGCTTCTGCTTTAAACAGTCATTATCCAGTCTCACTCTTTCTTTACTTCTTTCTCTCTTTGGATCTTTTTTTTCTCTCTTAATTTCACCATTTTCTTTGTATAATTTCCCCCTTATTTCCCTTTTTATTTTCTCTGTTTTCGTTTTTTCCTTTCTTTCTTTTGCTGTTGTAGACAGTTACCAGGTTAAGATGATTATTCACCTGCTCTGCTGTATAGCACAGGACATTCTACTTTATTCAACATCAGCTCTCTCTCTCTCTCTATCTCTGTGTCTGTGTGTGTGTCACTGTATGTGTGTGTCACTGTGTTACAAACAACTAAATAAATAGAATAAAACTGAAAGTTACTAACAAAACGATTTCCTTTGGAGCTACCACTATCTCTCCAACCATCTTAAGATTTACTTCCTGTTTTTCCTTTTTCTTTCTCTCAAGAATCAATCTCTCTTCGTGAGATATTAGACGCAAAGTCCTTTACCATACACACCTAACCCGATTTGTTTTGGTAGTCCACTTCCTCCTTACACTTCATGACTCCGGAGGAAGTCTCAACACCATCCCCTTCATTTCCGTTAGGACCTGGGAGCATGACAGCCTGCCAGCCTCTCTCAGGTTTTTTTGCCCTACTCCTTTCCTTTATCACGGACATCATCAACACTTCCATGAGGGAATCCAGATCTGTCCCCGACATCTTTATGTCGATAATCACTCGCCCTCTCTTGAAACACGTGATCTTGACCCCAAAGTTTAAAAAAAATTATCGGCCAATGTTCATGTCTTTCTTGGTCAACTCTTGGATAGGACGGTTCTAAGAAAAGCGAAATGTTAACATCAAGCAACTAACAACTTTATTTCACCTTTCACTCGGATTTGAGGATTCAGAGAAAAGTGAGTTCTCTTCACTCCCCAAGGTCCTGGAAAGGTCAGGGGACGACCTTTACCTTACCTGACACCGAACGTTTAGTCTGTCAAGCAAAGGACGAAGAAAATTGGTTTGCTTAGTGTAGATAGCGCAGGAGGTGTAGACCGCCATCCATTAATCAGGATCCATTGTCCCAGATGCTAGGAGGTCTACTTTTTACACTTTAAGCTGATATTTTAGTTCGTTATGGAAGACGACCGAAGAACGAACAGTTCACTTTTCGACTTTGATTTCTCTAAAGCCTAAAAGATGTCCACATACTATAGTTTTTAATAATAAAGTACAGGATGAAATGAAAAAAGAGGAAAGATACTTCGGCTTTGAATAAAATAGCCAACACATTAACCTCCACCTCATCCTCCGGCCACACGTGTACTGTATTGTTATTGACCTTTTAACATCGGCTTTATCGTGCAAGTTTTTTTCACGTAAATATAAAATATTCTTTTTTTTATGTAGAAATAGATTTTCCTTTAAAAAAATTACCTTTAAGTAAACAAGTTTTGAAGGCTATGTTTGAATGATATCATAAGGGAAACATTTCTCATAGGTTTAAAGGGCAACACGAGCGTTCAACGAACATCGATGAAAATAAATATCACAAATATTGCAAAATATCACGTATTATATACATATACACACATAAAATATCACAAAACATATTTCCGTGGTATTTTATGACGAGAAGGCACGAGAAATATAATATTAATGTTTCTCTCTTAATCACACCTGGATTTGTGGAGAAAACGTTGAAACTGACAAAAAAGCAGTATTTCTAAAAATAGCTTTATCTGTGTAAGCTGAATTTGAAGAGGAGAGATGCATTCTCGGTTAAAAAAAAAGATTAGGACACGATGTGCTGTTGCTGGATGTTTCTTCAACACTCAGATGGAAAGTTATTTTTTACTCATTCTCATTTCCTAAAAATACTGGCTACAAACGCCTTGTGGATTAACCTTGTTCAGAGATGAGTATATACCGATCTCTAATTTGTTGAACTTCATCCCCACACCATACTCAAGAATTTTCTCAAACATTTCCAAAGCAATTTTTATCCAGTCATTTATACAACACAGGCAAGTCTTGAACTTTCTGTAAAACGAAGAGATGTTCCTACAGCAGTGCCAGGTCTACAAGAACACGAGCTGTTAAAACCAACAAATGTACGATTGCTGGTGAAAAGCGTAAACAAAGATCAAACACCAGATATACAACATCGACGCTTTCTACACCGTTGTTGTCTACAAGTAACATCGTGACAAACACTTCATCAGTCGTATCCCTATTCAGCACAATGCTAAAAACAACTGACAGTGTGCGGGCTCGACACAGCTAAAATAGAATGGAGGGGGACAAACGTGTGAGGAGCTGCACGTGCGAATAAATAGTAAATGTTGCATGAAGTAAATGAAGAAGAAATATAAGTTTTTATATTGATAAAAAAAAATGTATCAAATTTTAGAATGTTATTTTATTTTCAATGGTAAAAAAACATTATAAGCAGTCAGCTACTATAAATACTGGAAATCAACTATTTATCAAATAAGAGAGTAATTTTTTTCCTGCTTTCCTAGAGGCAGGTGAGAAGGCCGATGTTTGAAGGCTGATATCTGAAAAATAAGCATAATTATAAACTAATATTTTGGGGATGATTGTTTTAAAATGAACTTTACCCCACTATAAAGAAAAAATGTTACACTCGTGTTGCCCTTTAAGCATGCTGTTGTCTCATGTAAACAAGAGAACGCCGTGGATTTGTAAACAACGTTCGCTAAGGATCTGTAAACAACTGACGCTGAGGAATGTGTAAACAACGGACCCCATGGTTCTATCGATAAAATATCTTTTTGGGATACAACTCTCCACACCTACACAACCTGTGGTCGGTGAATGTTTGCTGACCTCCAGTCTTCCCTCTGGCGGTCTTGACAGTGTCTCGGTACTTCAAATTGAAGTTCGCACGAAATGACAGAAAGCGCGGATATATTAGTACTGGACATACATGTTTACTACACCGTTAGAAATGCAATGACGGGGGAGACGGGTGGTAATGGTGGGGTGGTGACGATATCCAAACTGCATCTCAAATTGGTGACTACAGCGTGGTAAACCGTGAGACAGGTGGCCAGAGAATCTGTTTGGAGAAATTGGAGTTTTCAGTCGGCGTCCATGCTCTGGGTCTTGTACACAGTCAAGCTCCCCACCGCCCTGTGCATTGTTAACCTGAGCTTCTGTTTGTAGCTGCACATCGTTACACTTGCCCCCTGCAGCGACGACCTGACGGTGCCCCTTGACCCCAAGCGTGACGCCCTCGGACCCCAATCACGACGCTTCGCGTGACGCACGTGCGTTAGGCAGGCTGCATGCGCTCAACCTATCTGCCGCCGGCAGATAACATTCTCGTGGTGGACGACTTCGTGGGCCCCCTTGTTTATCTCCTCCTCCTACTCGCCGTGGAGGATCTTTTGTGCAAAGTCAGCCACCAGAAGATGGCGCCAGGGGCTCGGTCCCTCGGTCCCACTGTGTCTCACGCTGAAACGTAGTACAGTCGGAACGAAAGGAATCCGATCTTCTGGGACCCTTAAGTATAAAAGGGTATGTCAGACATATAGTTTATACAGCGTCTGTGATTCAGCATGCTGCCAGACCGCCCATCAGACCGACCATCATCGCATACTCCGCGGCAGTACACAGTCACGAGAGATTTGCCCTTTTTATTATTGCTCCGAAGAGAATAAGCATGTAAAAATAAAGGTCACAGCACCAGCACCTATAAAAAGAATTCCGCCGGACTCTTTGAAAGGCAGTTGGATGGAGGTTTTTGTTACTTTTTGTTACTATTGTTGTGCTTGTCGTCGTTAGAGGTTTTCTGGAGTAGATCGAGCATTAAACTTTGCGGTTTCAGTTATTAAATATCCGGATTTAGATAAAGTCCAATTTGTATTTCTAGTGATTCGTATAATTTTGTTTGTTGTTTTGTGGCGATATTGAGTTATTTTTATTTTTGTCATTAATATGTAGACTTGAAATTTGCAAGTAGGTGAGTCAGTGACGAAGGACTTGAGGACTTGCACTACCTGTAGACATTGAAAGCCAAGCCCAGAAGTCGTCGATCGTTCTCAAAGGAGGAGAAGGTCTGCTGGGTTCGCCGAAGCTCCAAAGGACAGGAGGGAGAGAGACTTCTCATGAAGGTGGTATTTGTCCGGCAGTGAGTCTTGTCTTTGGGGAACAATAAAATTAATAACAATAAAAAGAAAATATTGTCTGACAATTTACATTTGATTTCGGGGTTTTCTTTCGTTGCATGTTAAACGATAGTATGTGACCTTTTTCAGGTCGTGAAAAACGAGAACTCCTTTTTTTTGTGTGTGTGAAACAGAGCTTGACTCCGAAAACAATCTCATGAGACCCAGTTTCTCGTTAAGTCTCACGAGAAAAGCGTGAGTGGCAGAGGACAAAGAACTGGGAGAGAGGACCTGGGGTGCTCACGGACGGTAACTAATGACACTAGTTAAATGGCCGCCACCTCGCCGTATTAGCGTGTGAAGGCAGAATTGCGTCCCCTGCTCCCACGGGAATTTTTAAAAAGCATTTTTTCCCTCCCTCGTGCAGCGCATTTGTTACACCAAGACTTATTTCCCTGGCCAGCCCGCCATTGACTTGTGTCGTGTTGATTAATTCCCCTGTTCCATCAGTGCACCTGTCGGATGCTTTCTTTTTTCGCGTAGAAGCAAAACAGTTCTCGGCGAGCGGATGGGGCGCTCGCGTGACTATCACACCTTACGTCCTGCCTTCACGCCGGTGTGACGTGAAATGTTTTAGGTCACTACGTCTCTACCCGGGAAAAGGGAGGAGAGAGAGAGAGGGAGAAAGGAAGATAAGCGGGGGTTGGGTAGGAGAATAGCTTTGAAAATAGACAAGGTGGGAGTTGGGGGGAAGAGGTTGGGTAGGTTGAGATGGTTTGGAGTGAAGTCGAGTCACTGAACAACAAGAAATCCAAGCAACAAAGCTGATACGTTATCTACCCATTTTCCACCCTCGACCATCCATATTATAGCCATGTCATTCGTTGGATATTTTTTAAAAAAAAGAAAACCCTACTGTTAAAAATTTCAGATAGGAACGGATTGAATCACCAGAAAATAAATCTCACATAAGGCAGCGGACCGTGCCTTTGCTTGGCCCACTTTTTGTGGACGGCCCACTTTTTTGTGGCAGGGATCTGGTGGTGTCCTCCTTTATCGTGGTTCTGTTAGCAGTCAGCTCCGCCCAGCGTGCGTGCCTGACCCTCGCAAATTAAGCCTCGATGTCAAGAACTAAAATCAGTCTGGTCTTTGTTACTCCCTGGCCTGGTCTTTGTTTCTGCACGATCTTCTTTCCTTTTTTTTTTTTTCTCTCTCTCTTTTCTTTTTTTCTGTGAGCAGTGGGTCATGGTCGTGACGATGAGTGAGTTGTTTGCTCCTGGACTGGCAGCAGATTCCTGGTTGGTTTATAAGGCTGCAAGCTGCAGACCTGACTTGGTGGGATACACAATATCGCCGAGCACTTAATCTACTCGTTAGGGGATCTGCTTTCATAAAGCAAATTTCCTGTGTAAGCATTGGGGAAGTAAAGCAGTCACACAGCAGTTATCATAGAAAGCGCGGATAACCAGCTAAATCAATCCGCATTGACTGGAGGATGGATTTTTATGTTAGAGGATTTTTGTTCTCTCTTCCCTTCCTTCTCTCTCCCTTTCTCATTCACTCTGTCAGAGAAAGAAAGAGAGAAAGTCTGACTGGATCGTCAAAAAAAAAAAAAAAGAGAGAAAAAAAGATTTTGGAAACCCCTGGAATAAAAAGTAGTCCCGGCCACAAAGATTGTGCCATGCAAAGACAAACTAAACTTCTTTTTTTTCTTATTTTATCTATATTTTGTTAAATCTCTTTCTCTCTTACACACACATATTTGGGTTTGTTTGTTTGTTGTTTGTTTTGTTTGTTTTTGTAAGTAATCACATTTCAAACTAAATAGAAGCTTAAACTTAGTGAGTAAAGAGAATATTTTTCTGTAATCAGGAAATGAAGCGGAATGAACAGTGAAGATGCTCAGGAGAGTCTTTCATGACGAGTTCATCTCACGCTGCAAACAAGTAAAAGAAATGTTTTGTTTGGAATCGATCGCCATGGCAATCGAATCTCGCAAAACGTCTTTTACCGTTGTGCGCGAGAATGGAGAGAATGGAGAGAAGCTGCCGTGTGACCACTGGAGCGTGACGGGTCTTATCTCCAGCAACCATCTCGCGACACGCTCCGCTAGCCGTCACTTAACTCCCTCCTGCCTCAGCCTATCATCAGCCAGCCAAGTCTGAGGGTGAAGGGCGCAGCTACGCTTACGTAAAAGTATTAGGAAATGGCTCTGATTGGACGCAAGCACTGAGTGACACACATTAGGGCTGCTGATGGGACTTAAAGCCTAACCCCACAGCAACTTTCTTTGAAATAAATAATTTTATAGATATAGGTCTATAGTTCTCAAAATCTGAGCAAAAAGTTATTTTCAATTCAAGATACATGCTTTTTTTAACATTTCAGTTCTCGTCTCGATTCTGGATTTAAAACCTCGACAGTTTCTGTGACGTCATTGACTGTTCCCTCATCTTTGAAACTGTCCATTGGCTGTGTTCATCAGTGACATCAGAAATATAATTTTAAATATATGTACACGAGCTTTTCTATTTTAAAAAATACGAATTTTTGTTTCAAATAAAAGTTTAATTTCATGTTTGACTCGAGTCAGCCTTTAAGACTCGATGGAACATTCTGACGAGGGTTCTGCCGAGAGATGCAATCTGCAGAAGAGGTGGAGCGAACTGGAAACGCTAACTGGCCCTTTCACCCGGTGCAAACATCATGCAGGGGAAAGGAGAGGGCGGATGACGGCGATGCCAGTGCATGACGGCTCCAGGGTCCCGGTGCGTCTGCACTGTGTCAATTAATACGCATGCGCGATGCTGGATATTTTTCCTGCAGTTTCCGTCCATTTCCTTACCGCATGTCAAAATGGCGACCTGCGAGGTGCTTCACAGCTGTTTTGTCTCAAAGACATGGACTTAATGTTTGCAGATAATCTGTTTTATTTATTATCGTTTAATGTATGGATGTAAATAGATAGAGCGCCTGCCAACTTCTATCTCAACCTACTCCTTACCCCTTCTCTCCTCTTTCTCTCTCCTCTCTGTATTTCTGCTTCTCTTGAGCCATTTTCAGTTTTTGAAAACTTCCCACACCTTGATCAAATTATAGAGGTAAACTGCACACTTTTCAAAAGTATTTTTCTAAAACAACTGCGTGTTTGTATTTACATTTCGATGTTGGACAGATCGAGCTTGAGTGCTCCTAAAAGAATATGGACCCCGCAGTGTGCTTTGTCTCCGATATTGTTCTACATTTATAAACCAATAAACTCCGTACAAATTTTCCAGCTTGTAATCAATTCTTTGATTGAATTTGAAAATGATATGGTAGGCTGCTCGGTCAAAGACAAGGACTCACTGGCAAACTATTTCCTTGAGGTTACGAAATTAACTGAGAGGTCTGAGGACAGGTTGCTTGGTGTTCAATGTTTCAAAGACTTAAGAACTGGTTCTTGTTTGAAGGAAACATTAACTTCTCTCCACATCCTTGGTTATTGGCAGTGAGAAGGTACAACAGGTGCAAAGTTTAGGTACCTTGGCTCAGTTCTAGAGAGCAAATTATCCATTCGTGAAAACACCGACATCGCCTGCACAGGCACCGGAGCAATTCCGGGGTCTGAACCCTGTCCTTCGATGGGTATAGTGCAGCCTGATCAAAAACATTTTAACATTCAGTCTGTCTGTGTGGTTCGGGGTCCTCTCTATCAAGGATAGAGTTTGTTTGATGAGGGTAGTCAAGACTGCTAGCAAGGTCATTGTTCCTCCAGAAATACCGTTAGGTGATGTATATACACACCCGAGATGTCAGCACTATCACAGACGCCTCTCACCCGCTACTTCACCATTTTTCGAGGGAAAAACAAACCAAAAAAAAGATCAGCTTAAAAACTGACTGAATTTGTAAATCTTGTCCAATCACAGTTTCTGGCTGCAAAACGATCGTTGACCTATAACTGCGTGTACAACACAGCTCTGAGGGTGGACATAAGCCGCCATGTTTGCGCAATCTTTTGCGAAAGAAAAAAGTTTCAATTCACGGGGCGGTGGGGAGAGGGCGAACCTACCGGACAAGGAAGGTATGGGCGATGCCGCAGTTTAAGCACTTTAACAACAGAGAAAATCACAGAAAGAACCCAGATGAGAGTCAGACCACCTCTTTGAAGAATAACAGTGAAACACTGAGGCAGACTGTTCTTTTAGTTTTATTCCACTTAACGTTGTACATGAATTACTAACAAAGCGAATGTTTTGATATAAATCTCCAGCCAGCAGGTTACAATGCAAATGTTGTTCCGGTATCCATTCATTGTTTTTTTTGGAAAAGAGGTTGCTGGCACAACAAATCCTCTCTTTAGCAACCATCGCCATATTGAACACACAGTTGCCACAATGGCACTCCATGGAACTGTTCTTACTCCATCTTCTGTTTCTCCAGTCTTCTCCGATTTTCTTAGCTCTTCCTCGCTGTATTCTGGTTCTAATTATCTCACTATCCCCATATTATGATGCCAGCGTTTCAAACAACTGCACGTAAAAGACTGAAACTACTGAACGGTTACTTTAGTGACCGCCGGTCTAGAAGACATCACTCGACAACACAAGATGGTGGCCTGCTTGCTCCGCCTCAGGATTGTGTTTTAGAAAACACTGAAAGCAAACCATACTTTGCATCTGGTGTTGGCAGCAATAGTGGCGATGATGAATGCTTTTTTTTTTTTTTGAAAGAAATTGGTCTCTCCACTGAGCTTGGTGAAACTCGGTTGAAAGCGATGACGCTGTCACGTGACTCTGTACCATAGTTCACATTGGTGATAAAGACCAGATCTGTTAATAAAAACATCCTCTTTTTCCTACCTCCCCTCTCCCCTGCTTCCTCCCTCCCCCCAGCAAGATCTGTCCAAGTGACGACTGCAATATTTCACCGCTAGTTCCCCATGTAAACAGTAGATAGGTTTTATTATGAAACTTTATAGGACGGTCAGATGATCCGGGGCTCATAAACAATATGGCGGGTGATATTTAGAAACGAGAATCCTCCGGCAGCTCCACTCTTGTTTATCGGCTTGCTTATTTCTTGCCAGACCTGGTGATACGGGGATGTTCTTGCTGTCTGCCGGCCTAGGAAGTCGTATATCTCGGGTGCAAGCTCCGTCAGACTGAGACGAACTACGTTACTGCTTCACTCGCGCAATGATTTCTTGAGGGTGGAAGAAGTGTTCCGCGTGACGTAACTCAAAATATAGTTCTTCTAGAGTCGTGCTGTGATACGCAACTGCGGTGGGGGAAGATAATGGAAATAAAATACTCCCTGAAGAAGTGAAAATAGTAGACAAAACTCATTCTTATCTCTTTTCTCACCAGATGAGCTTATTCATCCGCGCGATGATATGGACAAAGTTCGCTGAGGAAAAAACTAACCAACTAATCAAACAAATACAAAAACATCAAAAATTTTTTTAAAAAAGCTTTGTGTGTGATGTGGACAGGTGTTGCCTCCAACAAACTCATTGGTAAAATTATTCAATTCTTTTCGGATGATAAGGAAGAATTAGTTTTCACATATGACTAGAAAGAGACAAATGTCATTGTTTTCTGTTACGACGTTAGCGTTAATCATCATCCTCATTATCATCATCATCATCATCATCATCATCATCATCATCTCATCATCATCATCATCCATAAGTATATCCTTTATGAAAGCACCACCTGCAGTCGAATGATAAAGGACATCAAGGCACTCTGCTACAATTTACGACTCTACGACAGCCAGTAACAATTATCTCGAGTACATCCAGTCATCAAACCCACAGACTGTTGCTTGAGACCACAGACACAACCCTGGATGAGGACAGAGTTTCCGATTTGTAAGCAAGATCGCCTGCATGTCGGGGTCGTGACCTTCCGTGATGATAACCGGCAGACGACTGTCGATGACACCGTCACCTCGCCAGTCGTAAAGAGTCGCATTACAGTCAGGTTCCTGGCCATGACTATCCATGTTTCATCTAGCTTCTCTCTTCTAATTCTCTGACATTGTCATTGTGGGTTTTTTAATGTCTCCATGATTATTTGTGCATCTAGCGTTTCCTTCCGACAGAAGAATTCATTACACGAAAATGTAAAGACAAATACGAGGAGAAATGAAAATCTGATTGGAAAAGTGATTGCAACTACGCACGAGAGATAGAGAGAAAAGGAAAGGGAGGAAAAGAAACGTATGTGAGTCCACCCTGCTGTGTGAGATGGGAGTGGGTTGAGGGTGTAAGAGAACTGAGCGCGCGTGAACACATCTGTGTATACATACGTTTGTGTGTGTGTCCGCGGGCTTTTTCCCGGACAACTAGCTAATCACGTGACCACTGTCCCGGAACAAGACGCCATGATGAAATTGCTGCCATTTTTCCTGAATTACGTTGTCTCGCGCTCGCTCTTCGCGGCAGCAATTATTGGTCAGGCGTGACGAATGAGTCCCAGCGAGCCGCGGCCGAGAGTGGAGAAATGGCAAAGGACGACCACTCTCGTCGCCAAGCAGCGCTGTCGAAATAATACATTATTCTCCACTCGTGAACTTCAACCGGTGTCCGACGCAAAGGGAGCTAAACAGCCTCATTTCAAGTGGGAAAATGTTTAAACATGGAGGACAGCTCTCGACCAGACGATGGACAGCCTCGATTTAATCTTTTCTGCATGACCCACCCCCTTCTCTCTCCTTCCCCTACCCTTCCTTCGCCCTTCACTTTCTCTCCGTTGCCTCCGACGTCTGCTTCGGATTCCTCTCCACCATTATGGAAATGATGTCCCTGGCCCACCGGAAGCCCCTGCCTGGAACCGCTTCACAGCGCATGCGCATCCCATGGGACGGCAGATGAAGTTAGCGACAGGATCCCGGATGTGAAGCAGTTCATGTACCCGGTCTTAGTCTTGCGGCACATGCCTCCTGAGTAACGGTCTCGTTTGTGTTGCGGGAGGATATTTTTTTTAGGAGGGTGGGAAGGAGTTGTGGGGTGGAGGGTATGAGGGTGAGAGAGAGAGAGAGAAGGGAATGGACATGCATTAATGCTTCACTTTCCCGAAAGCATGGTCCGAGACAAGAAAAACATTTTCCAGCAGCACCGGGCCCGGACGGTCGTAAGCGCCAAAAGCCATTTTCGAAAAGTACGTGGGGGAGATTGAGTATCGCACCTCGTATTACATGGCCATGACGTCACCTGGGGGGAAGGGAGGACCGCGAGCCTGGCACGCGCTGTCTTTACTCGCCCCGCGTGGACCGTCAGTCGCCGTGCATCGATCCTCCGTCTGCTCACGACACCCTGGAGTTGGTCGTAGATGGCGCTGCTGCCGGTCTAACGAGGGTACAATTCTACAACCGGACTTGTTGTCGGGGTGACTCGCTTAATCACCGCCAATGTTTATTGTCGAGTTTTTCTTGCCTGCACTTTGCTTTCCGACGGTCGGTTTTTTATTGATCAGTTGGCAAGAGTTTCCTCCGTGTCTCGTTGTCTTTCCATCTGTGATTGATTCTGTTTGTTTTCTCCTTTCGTGTATGGTCTTCTGTGATAAAACTTGCGTGGGTCGACCACGTCACCCTGCACTACACCCTGCCTTGAGACCATTTTCAGGGCACCCTTGAGGCGGGCTGTCCCTGAGGTCGAAACACACACACAAACCAAAACTTGCTGGACAGACCCTCCAGTTCAGCAGCCACGGCGGCGGACTTTGTTAACATTTGCATCTATCCATTCCTCGTCCCCTTCCTCTCTTCTTTCGATCAATGCAGTTTGTCCCTACATCTACTTCCACTTTGATGTTTCCTATTGCCTTGCGTCAAGTCATTTCCACCTTTATGCTTCCTCTCTGCAACTTATTGTTCGTCTTGACTATCTTGTTTGCTGTTTGTTTTTGTTTTTATTTTTTATTTTATTTATTTTTTGTTTTGTTTTGTTTTTTGATGTTGTTGACGGGATTATTTGTCTCCCCTTTCTCTGCTTTTATTTTTCTTTTCTTTTTGTGATCTATAGACTATTTCTCTGGTTGTCCAGATGGGTATTGTAGATGGTTGTTCAATATCTCTGCTGTGGATTTTCTCATCATCCAGCTATTTGCTCAGTTACTTACAACAACACAAGACATAACCGCAGCTCGTCTGTCGAGCGAAGTCTTTCGTCTGTCTGGTGGCCATTCACTTCTCTGTTAAAACCATTCGTACTACCATTTCTACTTAGAAACGACTCTGAAGCTGAAATGTAATGTCATGGCAGCAATCAACTGAAGCACCAGCTGATCGGGTGGAGGAAGAGAACTCAGTACCAAGTCATCCCATCCCCCACCTACCCACCCCCATGAATACTGCATGGCATCTGCTTTATTTTATCTTTTGGCACAGAAAATGCAGAGAAGCATCTCACAAAACAACAATATTTGTTTGCTCCATGTTACATGTGTTACAGACAGTCATACCTATCGACAAGTCCGAACACTGAAACATCACGATTATTAAATAAACAATTCTGCTGCAACCTGAAATTATTTGAGGTAAATACAGTATCTATCAGATTCAAGTCCTTGCCGCTCCCTTTAAAAGCCAAGAACATAAAGCACAAAAAAGCAAAAACAAGAAAAAGAGAGGGAGTATAAAAAGTGAAAAAATAGGATAAAAGAGTGAGTGAGCGAAAAAGAGGAAAAGAGAGGAAAAAAGTTGCCAGCAGTGTCCAGGTCATTCCGTTCTGCCATGGAGGGGAAGGAATTAAGCGCCAGGAGCCCTCTCCAGACACCCATCAATGCCTGACGGACTGAAGCAGAGTTCAGAGTGAAAAGGAGAGGTAGTCATTGACGAGAATGTCAGCGTCCAGGGACAGGGAGGCATCTCGGGAAATCCGGCAATATTTCTCAATCTGATGATCTCGCCCGTCTTCTCAGACTACCACGGGTATTTTTTACATCCCGCCCCCTTTCACTGGCATTAATTGAGGACGCACGCGATGTGAAGACTGTCGGCTGTCGTGTGTGTGTGTGTGTGCGAGTGAGCAATATATTTGTAATAGGTGGCAGATCTTCGAATCTTTATGAGAGAGAGTGTGTGTGTGCGAATTCATTATGGCTAATCCTTCTCATGAAGCCAGGATGCTAGGACCACCTCCTCTCAACTTCTTTGTCTCCATTTTCTAGTATTAATTATCACAAGGGCAACTGCAAATTCCAAACTCTACCTGGATGGACATCTGTAGATGCTCACACTTGAATAAAAGATGATGTTAAAAAAATTTTGAAAATATTTCTGTAATATTTAAAAATATGACATGATGCTCACCATCGGGTCTGTTGGTTCTCCTTCATTTACTCCCAAGAATTCAAGACTTCCAGAACAGACATGTATTTCTAATCCTGAAATCGGTCAGTTTTATTATCCGCTGCTAGTTTTCTAGGATTTTTAACAATTCTCTATGCTCACAAATGTCGGTTAGGTCAGATTTTTTTACTTTGACCGTAGAAGAACATCGCAAGGGTCGACCACTCTGTTTGGTTCTAAGCTCGACCAGCGGCAAGTATCTACAGGAAGTGAGTGAGTCTCTTCAGAGGTCATCAAGAGGTGACGGAATGGAGTCGAGAAATGACGAAGATGGACAGTCTTGCCAACCTTGGCCTCTATTTATCACGTGACTTTTGATCTCTTGTAGTGTTGGCACCAGGAGGCAGCCGGCATCATCTACAGCAGCAACGGGGCCCTATACGCCGGGTCCTCATTTAAAATGGAAAGCAGTGAAGACAAATGGGTTTTCTATGAAGGCACGCTTGCTGAAGGCTCTTTCTTATCAAGATCAACCCTACAGGTCAAGGTCGTTTGCTTCCTCACTTTCCTGTCCAGAACTGTTAAAAAAAAAAATTCTTAAAGAAAGGAGTGAGGGACAAAAAAAAACCTTGCAGGAGGGAGGCAGTAAATCCTGCGCCTGTTTCACGCCATCTTTTCTGGAATTTCTTTTTCAAATGATGTGGCTCGCTTCATTACAAAATATGTAAACTCCCTAAAGACTGCGAGAATAAACACTTCGCTTTCAGGAGAAGAATCAGTCCTTCAGACATCCATATTCCCAAGTGTTTCAGAAGGAGATGGACATAAATACTGTGTTAATGTAACTCCTCCATCGGGGCCGTCTTGTTAAAACACGAGCACCTCGGTAGTTTGGGTTCCCCCCATTCTGGACATCCTGATAATGGAAGCCTTGTATTTAGTAAACTTTTTTAAGACTCTGAAATTATTATCACATAATGAACTAAATGTTTTCAATTGAAAACACAATTTTTCTCTCATCGTCATGTTGTCGTCATGCATGTTGTCCTCGGAGATTTTCTCCAGACTGTTGGAAGCAGCCTTCCTTGGCGGTCGACGATGTGTCGTTTGATCAATTGACAGTTATTGGGCGATAGTTCTCTCCTGCCACTGAAGGAAAGCATTCATGCAACATGGTGTGGTTTCACGACTGAGAGAGTTCTGGGCCAGCAGCAGCTGAGTGTGGTTTCACGACTGAAAGAGTTCTGACCTGGCAGCAGTCGCCCGTGAAACTATCCTTCTTTTCTTGGCTGTTCTCTGGGCTGTGTGAGGTCGTGTATATTTATACTCCATTGCGTGACAAAACCTATCTACGAATTTACTGCCTCCTATATTTAGGAGAATGTATTAGTCCAATTCACGCGAGAGAATGCGTGATCCCACTATCCCATGTGATCCCACCCTCGTGGTTACCTACATGTGCGCTCGCGAGTGCGTTTGTAAGTATGAATGTATACTTATGTATGTATGATGTGTATATTTGCTTGTATATTGAATATGTATGGGTATATTGTTTCATCCTGGACAAAGAGATACTACAGAAACACAATTAAAACGTTTGCAACGTACAAACCAAACTTTCACCATTAATGAATAGAATAAAGGCCTCGTATGAAGAGTTAAATGTACTAAAAGATTAACGTTGAGAAGAAAGGAACAAACACACCCTACAAGGGAAAAAAAAAGAAATAAACCTCTACTGACATGTCTTGTATAATTAGCGTCTACTTCGCAAGACAAAACAAAATATCAACAGTGCAAGAAGTGCTATTTATTTTTCTTGACATCAGACATTCCACCCATAGCCATGATAATTCAAGCAAACCGGAAATGACGTGAGGTATGCAAAATCTCAGGGAGTGGAAAGGAAGATAAGTGAACAAATCAGTCTTGGAGTCCAACGTTTGCGAGAAGCAATTGTGAAGTGTAATAAAAGACGAAAGACAGAGTTTTCTCGAAGCTGCTCCAAGTGGAACTCGTCCCCGAGTGCCTGTGGGGTAGGAGGTGGGAGGTGGGGATACAGCAACGGGAAAATGTCTGAACTGATTCATGAAGGTATGACGGGTATTATTAAAATGTTCCCTTCTGTTTTCTATTAGTGTCGGTAAGGCGTTGATCACAGAGAGAGAGAGAGTCCTACTACACCAACTAGCAAAGAATCGAACAAAACAAGGTAACATAACAAGACGCCCTGTTTCACTCCCTGTCACATCACGTGTTCAGCGACCATCAAGCCTGGCTTGAAAAAAAACAGCAGCCATGAACCTTGGAGAAAGATGACAGCAAAATTTCAGAAAGTAGTAGGTCAAATGAATGATGATGAATTTGGGACAGAACGAAACACTTCTAACACAAAGACGAGCTGCCAAGCGCCTGGAAGACAACGGTGTAGATAAAATTAACCTCATTATAAGCCCTCGACAAGAAAAAGAATATTAGAAGAGCAAAGAAATTTAGCCGACAGATCCACAGAAGTGACAAGCCTCTCACCCTCAATGAGCTACAATCAGCCCTAAAGAAGATGAAAACTGGAAAGTTACATAAGCCAGAGGGGTTCACTAATGAAATGCTAAAGAATCCAGGGTATCTAGACATCTATGATTTGATATTGTGCAGGTAAGAATATGCCATAACTACCTGTACAGAATGCGGCTAGCAGCTGATGGACTCGTGGTCGGGAAAGAAGAATTGTGAATCATTAAGGTGTTTCCGTTTATTTTCAACCAGTATAATTGAACTAAAAAGATATTTCAACAACAATCTATCATCGAAGAGGACAATTGGGATTGTAAAACGTCGGAGTCACACCCTAGAGATGCGATGAAGACGCCATGTACCTCGGTCTCAGCTTTGACAAGAAGCAAACATGAAAGCAGGACATCCAGCAAACAGAAGCAACGCCAGACAGAAATTTGTCTCTGTGTGTAAATTGGCTCGTACCACTTGGGGAGCAAATTAGCAAATATTGAATCGAGTGTATCAAGGAGCTGTCACACCAAATCTTGAGTATAGGACAACAGCCTGGTCCATGGCAGCCATGAGCCATCAACAATTTCTCGAATCATCTCCCGGTCCACGCGAACTACACCAATTACAGCCATGAAGGAGATAACTGCCATTCAACAAAGAAGAACGAAAGAAGAGGCACACAAATAATGATTCAAGCAGAGAAATTGAAGTGCTTTGTGGAATATCTATTGAAGAAACGAAGACTCAGACAAAGAATCGACTCAAGCGCAGCAGCTTCGGTCATAAAAGCGAGCCGTGGGTCAAAACACCCTTGTCAACACTCCAGAAGGAGGAAAACGATCAAGTTAAAGGCAAACTTTTGAACCAATTATTTTCTAGAATGTATGGGCTTAGTGCAGCCAGACACTTATTCCCATAATTTCAGCGAAAGACGAATGCCTTTTCAACATTGCAGTTCTCACCAATTTTTTTTTTTTTTTTTTTGGCGAAAAAAGTCAAGATCTGATTTCAGTGATGCCACAAATGTCTGTGCGCTGATTGGACAATGCCTTATTAGCATATTCTTAAAGGTCTGGTATTGTCTGCAACCTTCAGAAGTTCGAATTTATGTCTCTCCACATTTTTTAATAATGAAAACAATGAGTACCAGTTTCTGTGACAAACAGCTGTATGTTCTGCTAATTAGCCAGCCACTTGAGACATAATTTCAAATTTCACTCGGGGTTGGTTTCAAACACACGTACACATAATTAACAGCAATGGCAGTGATTCTGTCAAGGCTGACGTCACTCGTGTCAAGTCCTTACGAATGACCTGCAGGTGTTGAGGAAACATGCACATAAAAGTTTGTTGAGGCAGGTGTGTGATCATGCTAAATACTGCGGTCCATTAGTGTCAAACGTGACCCTTGACCCTCGCGAGCTTCATCTGTGACAATGGCATGTCATGTGTCAGAGGTCAGTTTTGTCGAAGGCTGATGTGACTGGACGTGTCAAATATGGTCAAGATTTTTTTTTTGACACCTGGCAGTCGACCTCAACAGACATGAAAGCTCCGGACGTGAAGCATTCATCACGTATCACGCACACATACATGCACATTCACACACATGCACACACTCACTTTCACATTCACACACAGAGAGAAAGGGCCAATTTCCTCCAGCCTTAGGTCCGCCACTTTCGCCAAACCCTGGGCTGAAAGGTCGCGTCAGTCAGTGTCAGTGTAATTTCACGGCCGGAATAAAAGACGTTTATTTGCAGTTGATGTTCTCCTTCTTCGTCTGGGGAGACAATCTGCTCGGTTGCCACGAAAAAAATTACGCAGGCCGTATAAATAAGCAGGGGAGAGTAGGCTGCACTCTACTTCTGGTCCAGGACACGACAACCCTTTCAGCTGGCTGAGGATGAAGAGGACACACGGACCAACCAGGCGGCCATGTCCCCGTACAGACTTATCTCCTCGTGCATCTGGGCACACACTAGTGCTGACGTAGACACGAAAATAGGAAATTTTATGCAATCCGTAAACAAGAAAACAATACTGTATTCTGAATCCTTGTTATCACCCATATTTCTCTTCCTGGGCAGGCAACTTTTTTTTTCTTCGTGAGATCTTTTTGTTTATATTGCTGTTTAGTTGTAGTCACTGCATCCGTCTCCAGGAAATGTGTCTCTGTGTCAAATAGTTCCGTGAGATCATCAGGGCCTCCTCCACTACAGCTGGACATTAACAACACCATCATCAACTCTCACCAACCTTGTTCTGTTCTCCACCTTTCCCTGATGACAAGCCCGCCCACTCCCGGATGTTTATCCTTCCGTCCATTTCTCGTTCTAGTCTCAAGCGCTGAGATAATTCTCCTTCATCAGCGTGATTATGCGCTGAATAAATCACAAATTTATTGTTATTGTTGCTGTTATTATTATTATTCAACAATTAACCCAAGACAAACAGCCGCATCAACAGTTCACGACCATGTAGCCGCGTCCTCCCATTCTGTCTGGTCATTCTCATTATGTTCACGTCTGTGTCAGTTCATTCTAGAAAATCTCTACTTAATAATTATCTGCAGCGAGTACCTATGGAGATATCTACAAAAATTCTGCTCTATTGCCGTACTTTTTAAAAAAATCAACAATAAACAATTGTGCATACGTGTGTGCGTGCGTGCAATACATATTTTAGGAGTGTGTTCTTTGTCTTAATTCTTCGAAGATCGATCAATCCCATTTGGTTTATTCACTTACTTCATTGGCTTTCCTGCACACAGTGCTGCGTGAGAGAGACAGAGACAGACAGAGAGACAGAGAAACAGGGAGACAGAGAGACAGAGACAGTATACAAACGACTCACTACATATGGTTTGAGACAATAAAGTACAACTAACAACTTTACTGTGTACATACACTGCTGATGACATTGTATACACTTGCTCTTATCGGTCGGTGCCTAGACATTTTATTTGAGATTTTTACAAAAATAAATGCCCCGAGCTCAGCTCAGTGCCCTTAAAACAAAGCCCGCGCTCAAACTAAGTGAGGTCTGAGATAAAATGGACTCGCTCAGCCGAGACGCGGTTTAATGGCGGACGGTGGGATGGAGACGGCCCACGTGACACCGCGCGAGGAGGCAAGTTATACCCTGGTGGTATCGATCTGATGAAATGTAAGCTAAGTGGGCAGGCGCACCACTCTGACATCATTATCAAGAGAAGATAACCGAGAGATTTGTGAGTCGTTGACATTTTAGCAACGAAATCCAGTCCTCGAGACGCGCGTTAATTGAGGACGAAATTTTACCATTGATTTTCTGGCATTTTCATTACTTTTTTTTTAGAGTGGGGAAATTTACCAGTGTTTTAAAACAGGTGAGAAATTTTTTTCATTTATAATCTTATTCAGATAATAATAATGTTGAACTGAGAATAGACACCGTCAATAAGTCGTTTGGTTGGTCGGCAGGAATGTGCTGAGAGAAGTGTTTTTAGTCTCGATGAGGGGAGAGCGAGGAAGGAGGGAAGGAAGCTGGAGAGAAAAATCCTCTAGGCCTAAAAACATTCAAAAAACTGTCCCAAGGGGAGATCTGAACCCTTTGCTTTAATTCCCAGAGTAGTGGTGAATAGTAAGTGTTTTACCATTAATACTACCGGGTGCTCCTGACAACTTTGATAAATCACAGTTAAGTGCGTCCGTTCCATCCCAGGACGAATAGTGTTTGGGGAAAAAAAGACTGAAATGTAATACTGTTGGAAGGGCATACTTCGTGTGACCCCAGAAACAACGGGAAACCTGCAGCTGAAGAAATGGTCTTCGATATTATTGAATCTTTGTGAAGTTAACCCCAGCCAGACACAGACTTGCTTTTTTCAATAACAAATCCCGTGAGACAATGCGCGAAATGTAACATAAATGTCAGTTGGACATAATCGGCAATGAAACTGTCAGTATATTAGTTATTACTTAGACAGAAACTTCGGTCACACTTGCTGGGCTCCACTAACAGTCATCATACAAAGATAAAGTGAAAGAAAGTGGAAGATAAACAGTTTCTGCTGGTGAGAAGAAAGATGGGAAAATCAGTTGCTGGATGGTGACGGAGCTGAATTTGTTTTGTTTTTTTTTTTTGTTTTTTTGTTTTTTTTCTGTTTGTTTTGTTTTGTTTGTTTGGTTTTTTGTTTTTTTTGTTTTTGCTTTTTTTTTTTTTTTTTTTTTTTTTTGCTTTTTTTGGTTAGTTTGTTGGGTTCTTTTTTTTTTTTTTTTTTTCTTTTCGATGTTGGGGTGTTCCCAGCTACAATGCTTGTTGCTGCATGTCGGTCTGTGTATTTTGTTTCACTGCATGTTGTGCACTGTGGCTGCACCTTGATATTTTCCTCTCATCCAATTTCATCTCGTTGTTTTTATTCGCAGATTTCTGTGTTCGTTCTTTCCACCACATGCCTTTGTACTGCTAGTCACACTGTGTCTGTGGAACATGCAATATCTGTAATATGGTCTGTATTTAATCAATGAATGTACAATAACTGTTCCTGTTATTTTGTTGTTGTTGTCAGGTATGGTCAATGAAGTCATTCACAACACACAAAATCTCTTTCCTCTGGGGGTTAGGTAGTTCACCATAAAGGTCGAAGTTGAGAGGTCACAGATGAATGCACTCGACAGCCTCAAACTCGGCAGCAAACGTCACACCAGTTCATGGCGGACACTCGCATCACAGACATTACTGACTTGTTACGTGACACCGACTGCTGCAAAAGGTCCTCGTCCAAGTGAGATACGACCACCACTGCGCATGTGCACTCGTCGGCTTCTTCCTCCCCACCCTCCTCTACCTCAGCCTCGCTGACCTAACGAAGTATCATCGTGGTGTTCAACTCCCTGGCGTCGGTTCCAGTGACCTCAGTGCAGTATTGACGAAAGGGCAAGAGAGATAATTTATTATGTGCAGTTTCGTTGGAGGGTCATATAAATGTCGTGGTGTAGTCCAGGAGAGAGTATCGAGTGGTCCTCGTGTCTCTTGGGAGGTCACATCTTTCCTTTCTCCCTCCCGGGGTTCTCTTGCACAGGTGTCTCTTCTCGCGTTCGTGTGCGAATGTTCGCGTGTGTGAGTGTGTGTGTGTGTTCATTTCGTACTTTTTGTGTTTGGGAATTAACCACCCAACCACCCCCAATGTACAGTATGTACTCTGTTCTGGACAGGGTCTACATTTGTGTACCTTCTTCCTCTGCCATCCAGTTTGTCTGTCAGCATCCACCAATCAGAACTACGCACTCATATAACACACACATAGATGCACGATGGAACCGTCACGTACACCAACACTTAAGTATGGAGGCAAGTGACCATAACAACGGCCATAAACAACCTCTAACTACAGGCTTGCCAGTCTGTCATCTTATCCACAAAGAAGTACATGAGAACGTCTGGCTTTAAAAAAAAATTGCCATAGTGAATAACTGGGTAATCACGATCGTTTCCCTTTAAGGGGAGTGAGAGATCGAGGAGGAGGAGGAGCAGGAGGAGGAGGTGGAGGAGGAGGAGATTTTGGTTTTAGTTAACTAAATTGTTGACAAGCTTTGTCAAAGTTGTTGTTGACACACTCTGTGGGTAAACATTTACTAAAATAGTTTTACACAAGTTTGCTCATTGTTAACATCCTCATCACGCGTTTCCATGGAAACAGAAATAGTCTTCTGCGTCGGTCTCTTTCTCTCTGTGCGCGTGCTTTTGCGGGTAGGGTAGCGCGCGTGTGTATGAATGCGTTCGTGTGTGTGTGTGTGCATGCGTTAGCGGGGTGTGCGTGTGTGTGGTCTTCGGCTGAGACTTTCTCTCATGTCTCTTTTTATTTCCAAGGATAAATCCGGAAGAATTTATTTACAGGGGACCGACACTATGAAGGGAAAAGTCACTTAGATAATAATAAATAACTTGTGATTTATACATCGCATCATCACGCTCACGGTGGAGCACGCTAGTAGGAAACGAGGACAGCATAGGACGGACGGAAGGAGAAATAACTATGCGGACGAGCAATGAAAGACAAACATAGAAGACACGAAGAGGAATCAGGGAAGAATCAATAAGGATGGACAATGTCATCAATCTGAAGAAAGACGAGCCGACGGACTATTGACAACTTTTGACAACGATGTTGACGGGTGGCGCCAGTCATGCTCGGGTAACAGATGTGGTTTTGATGCCGTTTAAAGGATTCGATGATGGGCGGATGGCGGATACTGAAGTGATGCACACTCGAATGACAGTCAACAGCAGTCCCTCATGACAATTGACAATAGTCTCTGCAACCTGCATGAGGCAGTCAATCTAGACAAAGACCCTCCATGGCAACACGAAAGGCTCGGCACCCGAGTCAAAGGTGAATAAGTTAAAAGCTGGAATAACGAGAACCGAACACAGCCCTGTCAGGTTCAACTGATTTGTGGTGGAGTAGTCACTGAAGACCAAGACAGATGCCCGAGCGCTAGCAGCATCAGGTAATGAAATGATTGTCCAATCAGAGAGACCAGGTTTGTGACGTCATGGGGAATTTTTGAAAACGCAGGTGAGAATGTCACGCGCAAACCTGCTGCAATTGATTATCTCATCAATAATTAAACTTCCACGTTTGAGAATAATTCTGCTCTTGGGTTATTAGCCTTTAAGAGAGCGGTTGAGGAGGAGAAGGGCAACGATGTGATGAACTAATAATAACAGCTAGACTGCACGAACGGTTTCATCACCCGTAGATATTCAGAAGTCATAACTTATAATGAAATAAATTCACAATATTTACTGAAAGTCAATTTGACATTTCGTCTGTGGATACCGGCAGACGCACGGCGGGCAGCCAACCAGAGATATGTGTCTGTCCCGCCATGTGTGCGTCCAGTCTGTCCAGTAATGGACGTTCATTGCTTATCCCTCAAAATGATTCACTTAGTATAAATTTATGTTGCTATGAAAAAAAATCTCATAAATTTACTGAATCTCGAGTTCCCGAGGCAGTTGTCTTGTCAGACCAAATTGACATTCCCCACCCCTGATTGAGCGAACAGTTATGGCGATGGACTTCACCTTCTGTCTTTAATCTTTAATATTATTCTATTATATTGTTTCTGTTGCATCTGAAGACTGCTTGCCGTTCCTTGGTTTCCATTTTTATGAGTAACTTTCCCCTATCATGGAATACTTTTCTAAATATGTTATTTACTACTGTCATAGTAAAAGAAAGTATCGCTGCTTTTGGAGCAAACAAACAAACAATTTTTTTTCTTCGAGTTTTCTAAGAAACACACTCATTGACCCCCAAACTATTTCCACTTACTTCTGACTCAGAACCCTCTCCTTTACTCACCTCAGTACTGCGAAATCACCACTTTCTATCTAAAGAAACATCAGCAGCAATGTCAACAACAAAAACAACACACTGGAGGGAGAGAGAGAGATGCAGGGATGGAAAGGAAAGATTAGACATGAGAGGTAGAAGAGAAAAAAAGAGAAAGAGAGAGCTACTGACAACTAAGGGATTCAAGGACAGCAATTACAAGAAGTCTTGGTGCTGTGTGTCTGCAGGAAATGGAAAAACAGACCAACAAAAACGTGATTATTTGCACCGCCTCACCGCCAGCGGAATAGGCGCGCGAGGGGCGGGGGTGTGAGGGGTGAGGGCTGTACCATTGTTTACCGAGCCTGGGTTATCGCCCTTCCATCACGGGCATGTGACAGACACGAAGGATAAGCATCAGTCTGGGAAATGAGTTGGTCTCTTAGAATTATCAGCCCTGCCATGAAGCGTTTACCGTCCAACGCAAAATCTAGAAGACCTGAGGGCAAGAAGGGAAAGTGAAAAAGAAGGGGGCCTTGTACCGAAACGAGAAATCGCTATTGCGTACTGAGGAGAGAGAAAAAATAAAAAAAGGAGGAGTGGAGCTCTTCCGATTGGAATCTTGTGAGTACAAACACAAGGAACTGGAGCCGATTCCGCCGACTTCTGGAAGCGATTACGTCATGCGGACCCCTCGTGCGCCCCTCGTTACGGCTTTTGGTCACGCATCCCTTGAAAGGACCAGGAAGACAACTAGCGATTGGGAAGAATAAAAGGAAATGTTGGAGGAAGAGAAGGGAAGTGGAAGAGGAGGAGGAGGAAGAGGGGGAGGAAGAACCATTAGCTTTGTAGCAAGCTGTAAGAATGACATCAGAAAAGATGAAAATGGTCAATCAGGTTTTCGCTTTATATTTTTAAACCAGAAAACTAGATGACAAAGAAAAGAACGAGAATGAGAGAAGAGATAAATCTAGAGTAAAGCCTGGTGAAGGGACCAATATCTCACCGCGTCGGGGAAAATATATTTCTGCTTAACGCTGAGCCAAGGAAAATCCACTGAATTCCGTATAGCTCTTAGCTAATTCCTCTACAAGGCCGGGTGCTAATTCTACCCACAGTTTATACACCCGCTGTCCACTCGATAACCTACCATCCCTCGCTCGTCCCACCATCCTTTCTGTCCCAGTGAGCAAACTTTCTCAATCCGATGTCCTATAGAGATTCGATAAATTCTCGATCTCTCGCAGCGGGAAGACACATCATAGCCATAACGAATAATGACATTATAGTGATTAGACGAAAAAAGAAAGAATAAAATGTCCTCGTGAGAACTACATGGCAGTATTCACATAGAAAAAAAATAACCTATTCATGTCTGCATCTCGCCCTTCTCTCACACACACTCCCCCTCCCACCTCATTTACCTTTCCTCGGGGTCACGGAGGGCAGGCGAGAGATAAATTGTTTGCTCGGCGACGGAGGTTGGTAGCCACGAGGATATCTGCCACTCTGCGCCGCAGCAACCGATCTATCTCGATGTACAATGATCGGTTGTCAGCCAGCTTCCTGTGCTTGGCAACCGCTTGTAGGAGGGGTGGCAGGCTGGGTGGGTGGCAAGGTGTGCGACGAAACTGCGCATGCGCGCGGGGAAAACTAGCGGTGAACCCTCGGTAAGGTCACCTGACCTTCTTCACTTGTTGCAATCAGCCGCGGTCACACCAGCATGTCGCGGGTCAAAGGTGAGATGGTCAGGACTGACGATGTGAACCCTCCATCGTTCGTTTAGGTGTCCTTTGCAAGGAACAGATTTTGGAAGAGCACTATATGGTCCGTAGTTCGGGAATAAAGGCAGGACGGTTATCCGTCCTTCTATTCTGAAGTCTGCGATGTTTCAGCTCGGTTGTACCTCCGCTCTGAAGCAGCAGCATCTCCTCATTCTGGAAACTGGAACTTTAATTAGCATTCTGAACTGAGTCCAGACTTGCTTGCCAACACATTACCGAAGTATTTGTCAATACAATAGGACTTTAAAGTACTTCGGACACTTCGGCACTTTGTCGGGTTAAGAACGGCCTCTAGGGACTGTGACTGTGAAGGACTGTGACTGTGAAGTACTGTGACCTCTCGGTAGAAAGACTAAAGACTAGTAACTATGTAGTAGACAAACTAGTTAGTGGCTGGTAGCGAATATTGTGCTGCCCACCAACCAGCTCACCGTGGAAATATTCATCAACCCCAGCCAGTTGTGTACCTCATTAGGCAAGGGGCTACCCTGCCACACCTGTGCCCCGCCCTCCTCCGCCAGTGCACGTGAGATGTCTGTGTTATCTGAAATTAATGTTGAAATGATCTTGCACAGCTGCCCGGCAATTTCCCTCTACAGGTACCCGACTACCCGTGGCTACAATGGGCTTAGCGCTGCTCGGCTCTTGAGACAAGTCCAACAGGTTCGTAAATCTCCAGATGGAATGCAAACCTTGTCCACCTTGGCAGGAACAAGGGGCGGTTAAGTGAAACGTGTTATCTCCCCTACTGCCGTTGCTGTCTACGCAACATAGTACACAGATGAAGCATGGCAAGAGAACACTTAATTAGAAAAAAAGACATTATGAAGTGGGTCATCATTTTTGTAACCGCCCAACCGAGGGAAAATTTATGCAAGTGCTTAATGTTGGTGACTATTAATAGAAATAATTTTATTGTTTTGATTTCATCATTCATCATCATTGTCGTCTTTTACGATTGTTATTTATTGGATACACACATTGTGAATGCTTTATGGAAAGAGTGAGATCAGACAGTGAGAACCAGGCTTTCAGTTTCAAAATGTTTTTTTTTTGTTTCCATGTACAGGACTGGAAGGACAACTCTGACTTGACCGGAAATTCAAGTCCTCACGAGGTCAGTTAGCGGGCCTGCGCAACTTGAGCCTGTTGCCGATCAATCACTGTCCATTTCTTGTCCTTTCCTTTGTGTGTGTGTAAAGAGAGGAGAAAGAGAAGGAAGAGAGGGTGGTAAAAATAGTCAGAGGGACGATGGACAGGGCGGACCTCTTGCCCGCGTTCCCATCGGGAGAGAACTCTCATTGAAAGCAGGCAGCCATTTATCACGAGGGCCGCGGCATAGCCGAGGACAGCGCAGGCATGCACACATTATGTCCCCAGACCCCAACGCCTTTAATTAGCCAGCCCGCTATTCACGGGACCCTGATAAGCACGACGACACCAACCCGATATGGCCTCCGTTGCCCGGCAACTCTTGACAAGGGAGGTAAGGCACAGCTTTGTTTTCGGACAACTCGCGGAACGTGATTCCAGCAAACTGTGGAAACGAGGTTGGTCAGGTTGATTGGAAACGAGGATTCTTTATCTCCGCTTTCTTTCGGTGTGTTCGGAAACCCAGACCCTTACTTACAGAATTCGAAATGATAAAATCGAAGAATGACAGTAGTCAACTCCAGATAGATGTTGATTGGGTTACCTTTACAACCAGGGCGGAAGATTCAAATAAAAGACAAAATGATAGTAGTCAACCTCAACAAAACGTTTTGATTGTGTTATATTTTCAACCAAGCCGTTGAAGATTTCAATAAAAAGCGAAAATGTCTGAGGTAGATGATTGAAAACATAGTGGTGTATGTATGAGTTTACCCGTTCTTAATCACAAATATGTTGTTTACCCGTTCTTAATCACAAATATGTTACGAATGTAAGACACTAAATTAAACTTTGCCAACTTAGGAGGGCGCTAACGTATACCAAACTTATCTTTGCGCATGTACCTGAGGGGTTGCAGTGCATTTACACCTGTGTGCGCATGCGCATGCCTGTCTATGCATTTTCGAGAGAAGCTATTAAACGGAACAAAGATTGATGACTGTCCATTTTGCTAATCCCACCAGTGGTAAAGAGCAAATATTGAGCATCCATTGACCGTCCAGGGTAGCTTGCCACCCGCAAGACCAACAGCTCACAGTTACCCCCAAACACATATTTCCTAACCGGGTATTCCAGACTTCCAGCAAAATCTGCTTGAAACTTACCATCAGCATAAAAATTGAAGAGGATGCATTGTCTGTGTTAAACCCAAGGTAAAGAGGTTTTACCCCCCTTTCCCCCTCCCGGCTGTTCCAGAGTGCACGAGCATGTAAGACTGTGGCAACCCGTGCAGACAGGAAACCCAAACCCTCGCGAGATTTCTAATTCCACACCTCATCGCCCGCGATATCGCAGACCGAGGATCTGGTTTTTCTCACGGCCACAGAGGTAGATCACAATGGTACGAGGCCTCCAGTGTGGAGGCTCGTGGTGTCCCTCTGTGTCCTAATCACAACTGGAGCAGTCTCTGACAGAAAGGGTGATCTGGACTTCGTGGCCTTCCTCCCCAGCCCCTCGCGTTTACATATTCAAGAACTCGCGACTGACAGTCGGCCATGTTTTCAAGTGGCGAGTCTGGTCAAAAGGAGGCAACATGCCCCCCGGGGGTTTTGGAGGGTGAACAGCGGTGGTCTTGGCTGCTTGTGTATCATCAAAAGTTTAAAAAATAGATTATAACAGAGAAACGCTCCAATTTAGAAGCAGCCTTTAGAATCTTTTTTCTTGAAGTTTCAATGAAGCTTCGACCGTTGGATTGCCACCTCCCACAGGTTTTCAACTATTCCAATGAAGACCCTCCAAGCACAATGGGGATACTCTGTTTACCAGCAGAATTGCCTGATTATCGCCTCAGTTTTAATTAAATGTAGCGCCTAGCTGCTCTCTCCTCGAGACGGAAAGGAAGTGAAGGTCGTAGTTGTAAAAATATTCCAGCAGACAGCTGTTTGGAACCCGAGCAACATCAGGTGAGGCCGTCACCTGCAAGGTGAATACTATCCTAGTCTGTGAGGCTGTGAACAGCTGCAGGCAGATGTGTTAATATCGCACAAAGTTTCATGGGGTGATTAATCAAAACTTTTCAAAAAAAAAAATTCGCATTAACTTAGAAACCATTGCCTACAGAATTCACATCAACTGGCATAGATGCCAATCCAGACTTCACAAGTCGAGGTAATGGTGTGGACTTGACCTACACTTACAAGAAGATACACAGAGTATTGTTTATCACAGTGTAGATGTAGTCAGTTTAGATGATATCGTCAAAAGTCGGTCTCTCACACTGATAATAAGGGATAAGGCGCCCACCCATGGTGGTAAGGGTT
The DNA here is from genome assembly GCF_003073045.1 of Pomacea canaliculata. Taxonomy (NCBI): domain Eukaryota; kingdom Metazoa; phylum Mollusca; class Gastropoda; order Architaenioglossa; family Ampullariidae; genus Pomacea; species Pomacea canaliculata. The sequence continues at coordinate 21,444,293 of NC_037595.1, read as the reverse complement.
AATTACATGACTGACTCGATGGGTTAGCTCGCGCTTGGCTTGTCCATTTGCTACTTCCCCGATTAACTGGCGTACCTGACACACCTGTCACAATATTTTGATGTTTGTCAGCCCCTCGTTTGTCCTCGTCCTCTCCAATAAGTCCCTCCCTCCTTCCCCTTCCCCTTCCCCTTCCCTCTCCTTCCCCGCATAGCTCATACTCACCCCTCGTTCGTGTGCGGAAACCTCCTCTCGGCAGCTGACCTCTCCTCCACCCACCCCGCAACGTAACGGTGTCGTGACGTCGACAAGGCCATCCGACGGGGAGGATGGTGGAAGTGGAAAACTCGGTGGCCAGCGCGAGAGGGGGAGAGCCGGTAGCTCCAATGTTTAGGCGCTCAATATTTACCCAGGGCCTGGCGGTCCTGTTCTCGTTTATTCTCTCCACGCCTGCTCGTAAACAATGGACCGGCGAGTGTTTACACTGTTCCGGCCGGCGGAAGAGGCAACAACTGCAATAACAGCGTCACGACCCGGCTCCTGCTGACAGCGGCGGCCGCCCCTCGCCAGCCGAGGGCAATGCAAACCACGTGAAGACTCCTGCGGCCTCCTTCTCAACACGGAACAAATATAGATGGTCTCCCTTGCTCGCTTCCTCTTTACTCTCTTTCGTCAGTGTGTATGTGTGCGTGCGCATCCGTCATGTGTTATGTTAGTGTTGGGGTGTGTGAGAAAGTGTTCGTGCGATTTTTGTCTGTCTTCAAGAGGGAGAGAGTAGAAGATTGCATGCGCTCTTGAGAGTGATGTCCCTTTGCTTAACCTGGATAGAAGGTCGCTGTTCTCCGTGTTCCTCGGTGAGCATGAATTTTCGTGGTGTTTGGTGTCCACTGCGTTTGTTGACCTTTGCCTTTTGTGGTACTACCTGCCAGTGTTCTTTGACAGTTATCCTCTCCTGTCTCAATCGCCATGTCTGTGCCATCTTGACTTTGGTTTTTTCAGTTTGTTGGATTAATTATTGATCTTTCCAATAATTGTTCCCTCAGACACTTCTCCATAAAGCAACCTGCGACTTTTCTTGCAATACGGAAGTTCGCAGTCCCTCTACACAAAAAGGGAATCTCTGTCTCTGGGGATCTCTTACTGGATGTACGGGAATGTGGTCATGGGATCTCTCGTGAGTATGGACGTCTCCTGCTCTTCATACTGACATTTTTTACTGAGGGGTCCTGCGTTCCGGGTGGCGGTAGACACCCGTATCTGAAGGATGGAAGGTGAAGTGCGCGCCGGCTTATGGTTGTTTGCTTGCGTGAACCCCTGTCCCTGGCAAGGCAAACACCGCCTGTGGACTTGAGGAGATTCCTGACAAACTGTACGCCCCCAACCCCCAACTTTAGGTGTTCGACAGCAAACAGCGAGGGAGAAGGGGCAGAAAGGAGCAGGCATACCAGGGCACACACACACATACAGAGAGTCACGAACATTGTGAATGATATAGAAAAGTCATTAATGTAAACACAACTCATTATTATTTTTTTGTCTTCTTTCACAACAATAGGTCACCAAAAAATCGACTCAGGGCCTTAACCGAGTAATTTTTTTTAATGTAAGTCCTTCAAAATGTTTGTCCATGAGTATGACTATGTGTGTGAGAGATGGTTGATTGTGTTTTACGCCGTGCCAGCAACTAAGGCGAGTGTGTGTGTGGGAGAGAAGAGAGAATTGTGAGAAAATTTAATCTCGATATAAAAAGTCAACGATTGCATACAAAAGGTGAAGATGGTCTCCCTTCTGAACCTTAGTCCGCGGCTCTTCACCCCAGAGACTTCCGCAATGGTCGCCGAGCGGAACGCATACCTCTGAGCTATCTTGCGTCCCCCGATAGTGTGCCTCTCCTCCCCCTCCCCATCCCCATCCCCAGACCCCCGGACCCCCAAGGACGCGGCCCAACAGCGCTGCAGCCCGCTGCACGGAGGAGGAATGCAGGACGGCGACCAAGAATGCCGTTCTCAATTTATCTCGGATCTTCGGCAGCACCGACTGCCAGCCTCCTCCTTCGCCACCCACTCCCCCTTGTCTCCTCCAACACCGCTAACCCTGATATGATTGGATTGCCTCACCATAGGACTGCGGCATAATCGTGCATTATCTCCCTTCGACGGCGTTGTCTGCCCCTGACGGCCTTCGTTCATTACATCAAACGTGGACAGTTGTGGAGTCTCCTGGGCTCCGCCGACCCGTTCCCTTTGTCCGCGCTGCGCCTCCGTTGGTGCAGTGTCCTGTCCTATTAATTCCTCCACTGCCATCCCCTTTGCTAATTAGCCTTTTCCCTTATCCTCCCTTATTCCCCATCCCGTGCTGCGCCGTCACAGTCGGGACACCACCGGAAGGCCGACAGCGCCTCCGGTCGCTAGGATACGGCGAGAAGCAGCCAATCGTATGCCTTGCAGTACATTCGGAAATTATTATTAGTTTCTTTCCCTCCCACCCGCAACCTCGCTCTGGTCTGCAATTAGGTCCTTCATCCTTTCTCGGGTAGTCGGCGGCGGCCATTCTGTGGTTGCAGTGGAGTGTAAGACCGCGCCGCTTTGTGAGAGATGATATCGGGAGGTGCGCTTGCGGAGGATAAAGGCGGACGAGGAGATATCGGGAGGGTTGCTAATGAGGAGAAAGAAATGTAATGTTGGGAAAAAAAGACAGAACGCACCCGATCTAAAGGAGTGTAATTAAAGAGGGTGTGACCTCTGTCCGGAAAGACTCAGCGCGGGTACAATATGTTGCAAGCGATATGAAGTGGAAGCTAAAAAAAAAAAAAAAAATGGACAGCTGGTGATCGCAGATGATGAGGGTTACAATGAACATATGATGAGATGTTAGAACGAACCGACGAGGAAGGGTTACAACCAACAGATGACGAGGGGTTAATACAAAGAGAAGCAGGACGAGTACAAGAGAGAGAGAGTTGGGTGGAAGGGAGGAGAAGTGGGTGGAGTAGAGACAAAAAATGTGTTGACAGGCTATCAGTCAGCACTGGGCTGGGTATGAACATGCATGTGGCCACCCGACAAGTGCATGATATACAATACAATGTGTGCATTCAATCATCATCGTGGATTGCCATCAAAACGTCAGGCAGCTACAAACGAGCTGAAAACAACTAGGTGTCGCTTTCTGTGCTTTCATGCGATCTGAACTTTTTTGTATCAGCTATTTGAACCCATATTATTATTTTTTATTTATTTCCTTCTGCTCCCTTTTTCCGTTTTTTCCCCCCAACATAACCTTCAAAATAAATTCATCCCTAGACAAAACAGAATTAAATGTTCTCTCTCTCTCATTGTTTTCATCGGCGCACATGTGACAGAAACAGCGGGAGAAACTTCCGATGGAACCGATGTACATAAATGTGTTAACGCCAGACAATGATAACATTACCTGTATTTACCTGTCGTTTTTGCATAACGTCATCCTCTGCACGCGCATGCCGCAGTGTGCGGTGTGAAGCCGGGTACCTGTCGTGCGTGTGACCGCCTTGTCTCGACAAACACAGGCGAGGGGAGGAAGCGGCTGGCGACAGATTGATCTGACAGTAATTCCCGCCTCCCTGCGGCGGCTACTGAATAAAAAAATAATAATAATAACCCGCAGTTGTCTTTCGCTGTCCCCTGATTACCGCCCCTGACAAAGTGTTGATGGCGTCACACCACTGGGATGCGCTGTCCTGAGATGCGGTCAGTGAGTAGATGCAAGTCGATAACGATTAGTGATATAAGATGAGCAGATGAATAATATATTTCCAGAACTTACTCTTACAGGATCGACATGTCGCAGTACTCCCCCGATGTCGATCTCGCGCTGAACACGAAGACAGGATCTCGCGAGGTTTAGCGAGAGAAGGTTGGTAGTGACGCCACACGCCCAACTCTCACTAAAACCTTTCACGTCACTATCTGTAAAGTCGCGGGTGTTTGCTTTTAAATGTTTCCTGCAATTGTTTCCAAATGTAAAACAAGTAGTCTTCAATTTTTCAAGAGGAAATTTCTTTCGCCCGACCGTGTCTTTCGTGGAACTACGAAGTAAAATTTGCTGGACGAGGCGCAATTATCGTGTCGCAGCCTCCACCTGAAGCAGAAGTGATCTAGGGTCAGGTGCACGAGAGGTCGCTAGGTGTAAGGCTGGGTGGATCTTAAACATGGAGCACTCAGGTAAAATGTTCATAGCTAGTGTCTAGTGGCATGTCGTGCAAACAGCTCCTTGTCTCCTGCGATTTGTCATCTCCAGTCAGGTCTGTAGAGAAGGTTTACAGCTTTTACAGAGCTGGCGGCAGAAAACAAATTAGAACGGACGGCAAATGTTTTCGTCTGCAGGAAGATTTCTTTTTCCTATTTTACATTGAATTTCCGCCTTATAAAGTTCACTGTTTCGCAGACGCAATGAGAGAAAACTCATAGATGCCGTAAGACTTCCCCGGAACCCTGCCTGCTGGTGGCTGGACACTCACGTCACTTCCGGTGAGCTATCAAGACGAACATTCTGGAGCACTAGCAACACATTACTTTGGTGGTTAATTAGCTTCACTTCTGGTCAGGCTGATGTATGATTTCTAGCGAGCTAACAACATTTAAAATGGATAAAATAGTCTGGAGACGTCTATAATAAGAGGATTGAGACTAGTAAGTATTGGTTTATAGTCACGTGATCCAGGTTAGTATATAGTGACACGAATCATGGGATAGCGCGATCTAGTTTCATGAGATATGATATAATTTAGGTTAGTATGTGATGATTTGATGGTATATTATTGGTTAATACTTAGTGGCATGATGCTAACCTGAAGTGGGTTAGTACTTGGTGACATGATTCACATTAGTATGTGATGGCATGCTTCCTGCTCAGCTGTGCTGGTATGATTCTGGTTAGGACAAGGTGACATTAGTTAGTACTTTTGTTGTGATCGTGTTTCATCTCACAGCACTAGGATGAGGTGGAGGAGTCTTCTGTCTTCCGATCCTAAAAAAATATTTCTGCGCGGTTTGTTTTTGGTTGCTTCACTGATTGCTTTTGTAAATATTACCGCTGACTGCTAGTTCATGTTAGCTAACTAGTCTCTAGTCCTGGCACTTGCAGGTTGTCTGTCCCCTGTACACTTGCCCTCTGACCATGCACGTGGGCCTTGTGCTCGCCAGACCTGTCTTCTCTGTCCTCATTAATGTCAGCTTTATGTCTGCAAGTCGCAGTTGCCTCCTCAGCGAGATGTTGAGCTGTTGTCATGGAAATTCCTCCTCTAAGGTCCTTGACACTAACAGTTCTGTGTCCTGAAATGAAAAACATTTTATTATCTAAAAAATCAAGGTATTAAAACGTTTTACATATAGCCGGAAATATAACGCCCTCTTTCATTTCTTTTTCTCTTCCTTTCCACATTTTTCATTTTCTTTCGTTCTCTCTCTCTGCTTCGTCCCTCCTATTTTTTTTTTTTTTCTTTTTTGTTTCTTGGATTACACCTTGCTATCAAACCCCTCCTGTCTTGCTGAAACACACACACAATAGGAACACCAAGGGTTCACTCAAGTGTCCCCCCGTCCAACTGACCGGTCGGAAGTCTTGCTACTTCAACAGCAACACTAAAACATTTGACAATAGCATGACCTCGTGACACCAAGACATATCTTCCAAAGTATTATGTTATGACACTAAAGAATATCATAAAGGCACTAAAGGTTTGGCACTAAGAGCTGCCATAAACCTGTTAAATTATGACACCACAGATATGGCGGGGACAGGAGTGAGAGATAGGGAGAGTGCATGAAACTGCTTGTCTGTCCCTTGTATCGCTGTTTTATGTCGGAAAGTGAAACGAACTTTATCTCCTTCCATCAATAAACATCTCTCAGAAACAAGTATCTTATCTCCACTGGACTGTCCTGGTAAGGAGTCCGATGTCTGACAGATGTGGGCATACTCCGGGTGTTAGTCCGGGGTAAGGCAGCGTGGGAAGGCTGCGATAGTCACATCTTCACTCCATCTTTCTTTGTTCTTTATGTTCCTCGTCACAAAATATTAGTAGTTTCTCGTCTTTTAACGAGAGGGGTTCCTCTAGCGAGGACATAAATGATACAGATTTAGTTCTCTCCCATCACTCATACTAGTTTATTGGTTAAACTATCGTTTGTATCTTTTAATGGTATAAAAAATAAATAAACAAACAAAATGCAAAGCAAAGTATATTTTAAACACTGACATCAAACAAGTCTTAGGATGTTCAGACCTTTGCTATAATCGTATAGAAGCTGAGATTTATAGCTCTGGTGGGGTGTAGTTATTTCTCTTCTGAATGACATGGGTTTGTGTGTGTCTGATGTAACCCTCGACAGTTGATTTACACGAATGGAAAATATTTTTTAAAAAAAACAAAAGAAAAAAAGAAAAAAAACCATGAAAGACAAAAAAAAAAAGAGAAAAAAAAAAGAAATCTCTCCCGATATATGTTGGTGACTTGCAAAACTATCGTTGACCAAGTCTTCAGAAGACTGCGGTTGTCAACACAGTCTTCAAAACATTAGACAGAAAGGATAACTCGTAACTAATATTGAGAACACTTTTTTCCCCCCGAAAAGAAAGAAAAAACTTTGAAAAAATTAAAATATGGGGAGTGGAAAGTGTGCAGAAAACGGCGATTATGTCTGAGCACCCGATGGTCCACGCATGCTGCTGGACTGGGGACAATTATCTGTCCAATGGATGCGAGGATGCGAGGCAGACCCTGAGCATCGTGAGCAGACTTCCGGCTCAGAGCCAGAGCAATTAGCTTTGTGCAGAGTGTAAATCGCCGCCAGGCGTCTCCCTCCGACACTTCATTGTAGCTGGCGTCCAGCTGTGCAGGCTGTCTGTGCAGCTGTCTTAATGAGCAACTCAGTAGCCGGACACGACAGAATCCTGTCTCCATCTGATCCCCCATGTGACATAACTGAAACCTTGTCATCCTCTTGTGACATAATATAAGGAGAGGGATGTGTGTCAGAGAGAAGAGAGGGGGGGGTGGACGAATAACAATTTTTTTTAATTTTGCAGAAGGAAGATGTCTTGTTGCTTTGATCTATCTTTAAAATATCTTCTGATCCATGCAACGTCCTCCGTTTTCATCCATAGTGGCTCGTTTTTCCTGTTCAATCTTTACAGCCGCTGACAAAGATGGGGGTCAGCATTTATCGTTAAGGTCAGCCTAGCAGTTTATGTCCAAATCCAAGGTCCTGACGAGTTCAAAGTCAGACTAGACAATAAATTTCAATAGTGGATCGGCACAGTCGTGTTTGACTACATGTATGCTACATCTGTCCAATGTTGATTGAACTGTACTTGCATTTTATTTCAGCAAATATTGTTTGTCATAAAAAGTTTATGTTGAAATCAAAAGTTGCGTGGACCTGCAGAATTCACTTGTAAACATGCACATCACAGAGAAACATCTTATACACGACACAGGTGTAGAAAAGTGTGCACAGGTGTAGCAGTTGTACACAGGTGTAGCTAGGTGCTAGGTGTTATCCTCCATGTTTTCTTATGTCACAGATCAAGCAACCTCCTCGCCACCTTATCTACTGCAGTTGTCAGGTATTCACATGACTCACCTTCGAGAAATGATACGATAATCCTCATCAACATTCTGCATCGGCGGAACTATTACCTCATCTAGATAGAGGAAAAATAACGGAAAACTCAGAACATGGCGCTGACTACGTCCTCTTACTTCCTCCATAAGAACTGCTCGCGACTCGCGCATGCGTACACAAGCCGATAATCATGACCTCCAGCGACACGCTCTGGCTTTCCTGCCGCAAGCCGGTCTTATCTCTGCAAAGGGACGCAACTATCTGCGAGTCTTAGCTAAAAATGGCGGCGCTTCCGGAGAGGAAGGCATGCGCGCTGCTGTGGCAAGACATCCCGCGCGCGTTCACTGACCGTGAGCCGTGAAACTGACGACATGCAGCGAAGCGGAACGGCAGGCGGTCTCCGTCACGGCTGATTGCACAGGGAGCCCTTGTCCCGGAAGTGGAACCTCATGCGCAGCGCAGCACGGTGAAAGAAAGGGCAAGAACTCTTGGCACGCTAATCGTACGATGGGCGTTGGTGCTAATGACACGTGTCCTTGGAGAGTTGGGGTGCCTCCAGTCGGGTGGGTGGCTGGAGGCTGCGATCTAAGATTACAATTAAAATTCAAACTTGACAGTAAGCAAAATTCGGATGTTTCAAGAAAGAGAAATAAATTCACCCTCACCTGACGACCAAACTGCTCTCCTATCGTTGTTATCCTTCATGTAATTGGAGTTTATCTTGCTTACAAAGGAGAACTTTGTTCTGAACAAATATATTTCCAGCCACATTTATTTTTGTCGTTCTATCTCGTATTTTTCCGTGAGCGCCATTAAGATGTGAAAGGTAGTTATCCACTCCGATTGAAATAGGTGTAGATTATGAGGTTTTGTTTTCTGTACAAAGCTGGTCGTATTTGGAGGTAGATATGCTTATCCACACTACTCTTTTACTAGAGATACCTAGTAGATATAAACCTCAAATTAAACTGATAAATACCCTTCTTCAACTCTCAGTAAATGAACACTTTACATATGGCGACATGCGGACAATGTCGTACATTTATCCTTTTAGCTCTCGACTGAAACAAGTCTCGTGTTAATTCATCTCTTAATACACCAAAAACAATTATCTCTATATAATTATCGTATTTTTTATTAGCTGTTACCTGGCATTTAATTAAACGGTTTAATTCTTTCATTTCAATCCTTCCAACCCTCTAACTAACTAAAGGAAAAAAAGAAAGAAAGAAAGAAAAAAAGAAACAAACAAACAAACGAACGAGAGAACAAACAAACAAACAAACAAACAAACAAACAAACAAAGGAACAGAGGAAGAAGAAATTCTCATCCTTCTTTGTGGAGCCTTGAGAATGATACCGAGGACAGACAGCAGACGATTCCTGGTTCAGACCCTCCTCCCCCGCAATCACCATCGTCTCCTGCTGCCTTCTGTGATTTTAAGTCATAAACAAGGAGCGACTAGCGATACACCACGTGGCAAGCTGTGTGATGTAAGGCACTCCATAAATCTTGGGTCTGCACTTCGCAGATAAAGTTATTTTAGTGTTACAATTTATTTATCTTATCACCTTTCGTGGTTTACTGTAATTTCTATTTTATCCGCTTTTAAAAAAAAATCCGGCTTTATGCTGGTGTTTAACAACACACACACACACCTCTGTGAGCCCATCTCCTAAGTGAGAGAGAGAATGAGAGAAAGAGCAAGAGAGGGAGGGAATAGACAGATCCGAGAAGCTGGTTGAAAGGACTGACAGGTGTGCAGGTGAAGGAAGAAATCGAAGATCTTACCTGGTGCATTCATTTTTCTCCATCGACCGTTGCAATGACCAGAAAAAGTCTGTAGTGCCAGTCTGTCACCATGGGAGACAGTCACGTCACATTGGGAATATTTGTGACATTTGACCCTTGAGAACAAGTGGACTGTAAATGCAAATGACATTAGGGAATACAGAATATATCATCAGAGACTACACACTGTAGAAGCCCGTGACTATACATAAAGGTCTACTATAGTACACAACTGTTTCCTAAAGATTGTGCCAGAAACATCAACAAGCACAGAAAAAGTCAACAACACAAACATTAGGATCTTACATACACACATACACACGTTTATTTTGTCTATTCGTTTCTGTGGGCAATCTTTTGTTCTCATGAACGGATGAGAGTTATTCATACTGAACTTAATTTAGTAATTTTTTTTTTTGATTGCAGACTATTATAGCTTTGACATAGATGAAATATTACTGACCGCCGAGAAAACAGAAATTCAACGAAACACAAATAATTTAAAAAGAAACTTTTTTTTTTCTACTTTCACCCATCCAATCCGATTCAGCAAAGGAAGAATAATAACACAGTCATCTCGCATGTTTTCAGTGGCAAGAAACCATCGGCATTGCTTCGGCGGCCAACTCTCGTGTTTCCTCGTGCCTCCAAGACGCAAATCCGATTTTCAAGGGAGGTAATTCTACTCAATAAGGGGAGGAAATTGAATTTCCCTTCGACTATCAGGCTGTAGACGCGAAGCACTTGTCGTCGTTTCTAATTTGTGTGGAATTTATCGTCTGTATTGCTTTTGGCTAACTTTGTTATCTGTGTCCGAGTACTGGCCGCGCGGGGGACTGTGGGAGGAGACAAGTGACACAAAGCTGGCAGCGGTACCTGCTCTCTGTTGCAATCAATTTGTGTTGTCGTTGCTATGTCAGGGATGGTGTTCTCTAGCAACGAATTTTTTTTTTCAAAGGTTGACGTTGACGCTAGTGACTTGCGATACAATGTCTGTTAGTCGGCTTTACTGGAAGTGGTTGCCAGTAGAGAACAAAGAAAAGAGAGAGAGATAAAAAAAACAAAAACAAAAAAAAAAAACACTCACACACACAGACACAAGAAAACAAAAACCACAAACAATGGCGCCTTCCTGCACGTGCCTGCATTTGTATGCGAAAAAATTCGTCTGCCAGCAGTCCAGTAATACAAGTTGACAGACATGCAGACACTGTAGGACAGACACACTGACAGACATGCAGACACTGTAGGACAGACACACTGACAGACATGCAGACACTGTAGGACAGACACACTGACAGACATTCGCAACACACTCGCCCTCAGTCATACGGACACTAGCGACAGGTCGGCAGCTGACGTTGATAAACCAGTAAACCGTCTCCTGACGTACACAGGTCCTGAGATTTATTTACCCACCTGCCGTTAGACACACTCGTCTGTCTCGCATGTCATTAGGTACATCGAAAATATCTGCTGACACGATCGCGGGGCTGGGAGAGAGAGACACGGTTACAGATAAATAAACAAAGCAACAGGTCTGTACACAAAATGACACGTTGTACTCAAATTACAATCCTGTACACATACCGGATGTGTAGCCTGCTGAATGCCTTGTCGATATCTACAGTTCTGTAACGAAATCCACCGAGGACAGACAGATGGGGGATGTCATCTGGAGCACTTCTCTCGCCACTTGTGGAGGAAGAGTGTTTAGCTTATGATTCATTCGTTTGTGTTCGTCCAAGCCGTTCGTTTCCTCCTCGCCATACAGCGTGCTTCGCATTCTGCAGTTTTCTATTACCTACCTGGCAGGTGTAAGTTTTAAAAGCGGTGAGGGAGGTGGTGCGGCTGATACTGCATGCCTCACTTCTCTGTCACGGGCTCTGTGCTGTAATCCAAGGGAGGACAACTGCGATACATCGGGAGGGCCGCGGCAGCCCCTGACGCCGGGCAGATATCGCTAATTTGAATTTATGTCAACCCTGGCTAGTAAACTTGCAGCCACCTTCAGTAGGGTGCGTTCCGCCGACTGCAACCGCAGCCCCCACAGTGGGGCCCGCCACACAGTTCCTGCGGAAATACAGCGAGTAGATGCCCCTCTTAAAGCCACCCGCTTATCTCCCATGTGTCCGTCTAGATATGGCGGCGAGTGGTTTAGCGAAGGGTGTGTGTGCTTTGGACTCGGTCATGAATCACAGCAGGGAGGAATGTGCACCTGAGTTTGCTTAAAAATAGGTTAGACATCTCCATGTGCAGAGCCGTTACATTATTCTTCATGTCGAGCAGACATTTTACATTATCATAAAAACTCCGGTACAAATATATTATACAGTGATAGCTTGCAAACACCTATTGTTGATGTACAACACACATAAATATTTATAAACGGCAATTAAAAAGATTCACCGTATAATATCTAGAAAAACTTGGCATTATTGCCGATGTCCAGCGAGCACCTCATATTGTTATAACGACCTGGCAAAGAATTAACTCACAGCTTTGTCAAACACAGTTTAACCATATTGCATAATACATCCCACACGAATCATATTAATATTGATGTCAAGCAAAGCACTACATCATCCTTAATATCCAAATAAAATTCATACATCACTTTGAATCAAGATGAAAACCATTTTCTCACTATAAATCGTTATAAAAGAAGGACATCATTATTAATTTCTCCCTAAGGCCTGTCACCTCGACGAATAGCCATACAGAGCATCCATATTACTTGATCATAAATCGTCAGATCACACTTCATTTCAAATGTTCAGAACACACTTTCATTGAAATGTTCAAAAACCAAAAAATATTCAGAAAATACTTTATTTGAAATTTTAAGGAAACACCTGACAATAATTATTATTAATGCTCTTATTTATGTGTCTAGTATACGTTTATCATTTATGTATTGATGACTACACACACTTTGTATTTTAATATTTACTTTTTAGTGTGTATGTGCAGAAAAAGCGATTACTGGAAGTTAACGTATAATCTGTGAAGTTTTCTCTTCTTTCCATCTCACACCAAAGGGAGCTAAGTGAATGTGACGCGAGTAGTCTGCCTTGTTCTGTGTGGCGGGAAGTGCTGGTGGCCATGGGAGTGGTAGCGGTCATGGCATACAAGTGAGTTACTTGTCAGGTAATGAGGTCGGACAGGCACTTGTGATATAATGAGATATGACAGGCACTTCTCTAGGCACGGGTTACGTTGCAGGGCCTCCATTACCTCCCCTTCCCCCTCATAGTGCGCATGCGTGACAACAAGTTATTTGTCGGTTTCAGGTCGTCTCCCTTTTCAAACTCAAGCATTCGCTCACTCACCATCGACTTACTCATCCACCCAATTACTGTAAAATACCAGAGCATGACGAACTTGTCACTAGCACTAACCGCCACATTAAACATGGCGGACTAAATATGTAACAACAGAAATGTAACATTAACCGTGCAGCACTAAACCGTTAACCCTTAACCAAACTTAAAATCCACACAACCAAACCGTTAACCCTGTACATCAGACATTAAACTCGCAGCACTCAAGTGTAATGGCAGAGATTCTCCAAACGAGGCTCTGAGCAAAACTTTTAAAGCCATTGTCTGAATCTCTGGTTATGAAGAGTTACTTCCCATACCGCTCTAAAAATAGCTTCAACGTCTGGTTTCGAGAAGAGTTGCCATAATATCATAAATCTTCGCTTCCTTTTTTTTTTTTTTATCTAGGCCCTGTGCCTTCCGCCTGTCATAATGCTCTGTCTGGAACCTGTTCAGCAAAAGTTTTTTGGTTTTTGTTTTTTTGTTCCACAAGTTCCTGCGGACAGTCGCAAGTCCTACCAAAGTTTGCGATTTTTATTTTGAGTGTTGGCTGCATGAGGCTACCTTTTGCCTCCTTTTAGTCCATCTCTAGAGAAAACACATTTTGGGATGGTCATCAGAATAATTCAGTAGAAGTTGCTTTATAAAATATTGAATTAGTATTCCCTCGGGAGTCTCCATACTCTGATTCCAAAAGTAGTAAAAGGTTATTTGTCTCAAAAGAAAAGGTCACTTGCCTCGAAACCAATATTCGAAAAATATTTTAAAAAAAACTAGCATTAAAATACTTCAGTATGGAATGGGTATTTTCGTCGGCATGTTATCAAAATAACAACAGCATCAACTTTCCTTTTCCCATCAATCACCATCAGGTTGCAAGCAAGATGCGAACCCACCCGTCTACTGGCCACTGACTGCACGTGCATCCCTCCGGGTGACGGCCAAACTCTCTCAGCTCGAAACCAAGCAAATCTCTATTGTCTGAAATAAATGCTTCGGCAGAGGAAAATCTAAGGGGATAGCGAGGTACAGTATTAAAAACAATGCTTCGCTTTATCTACGATCGGTAAGGATGGGTAGCGGTTGGAGAAAACTGGGGAGTGGGGGGAAAGTGGAAGAGAGAAAAAACCCACCTCCCTTTTTTTTTCTTTCTTTTTTGAGACTGACAGGCGAAATGGAAGAGATTTATTCTCGCGGGTTCATCGGTAAATGCGGAGAAGACGCGCGCGAAGGTCGGGTGGTGGAGGGCAGGGAGTGGGTGCTGAGGAGAGAGAGAGCAGCACGTGCTGCAAGAAAGAATGAAGCAGGAGGCTGACACACTCTGACAAGCGCGCGAGGCTCTGGCGCCACACGTCACTCGCAGCGCCCTCTGGAATGTGTCTGCCCTCCTCCTTCTCTATTTCTAACCCTTAACCTCCTCCCCTTTCCCCCTTTCTCTTAAACACACTCACACACTGCACGCAGACGAACAAACATACAAATATAGCTTTAAGGGTAAAGTTTCACGCGCTGACTAAAATTTCTCTACGGGATAAAGATTTGAACCGAGATGGCCTACCCCTTACCCCCTCTACCCCATCCCACCCGTCAAAGCGCCTGCCGCAGTTTTGGACTAGTCGAGTTAAGCCTGGAATTGCAGAATCGTTGCCAGGCTGCGGTCAGAAGAGAAACACAACAGATGAGACCTGACAACTGTGTGAGATAACAGACTCGGCACCGGGAGGATGCTGAAGGTAAGTCCTCCGTTCTCGGGGAGCAGAGAGCTCAGATTAACCGGCGAAGACCTCGTCTGCAGCCAGCTTACTCACACTCTCAGACTCTCAGACTCACACTCTCACAGTCATTCACTCACTCACACTCTTACTCACACTCTCAGACTCAAACTCACCCTCACAAACAATCTTACTCTCACACTCTTACTCTCTCAGACTCTCACTCTCACTAACTCGGGTGAAGAGTCACCCTCTCATTCCACACTCTCCGGCATTATTGTGGGGGGTAGGTGCCATGGTTCCAGTGGTCGCAGGTCATACAGAGGAAAACCTGCCATGTGTGGAAACAATATCTCAGAAGGAGATAATCGAATCTCTTATATATGTAGTAATTCCATGTTTAGGGGGAGTAATGGTGGCAAAGTAAGAGTGTAAGCTGTTTTAAGAATCTTTTTTCTTGTAGCAAAACAGAGAAAGCATGCTTGCTTTAATGAGGTGAGAATTCCGGAGGTTTGGGTCTCGCACTCTCAGCCAGTTGAGATCAAGTTCTCAGCCAGCTGGAAGCACACGGCCCACGTGACGATGCACGCGCCACAGTCGCTCGCGCATCCAGGACATCGGAGATCCGAGTGGTTAGTGATTGGAGGCGAGCTCACTGAGCGGTTCGAAATCCGTGTGGCGCAGCAAACTTCCCGCTGGTTGACAAGAGTTGTTGAATGTTTATCCGACCCTTTAAAATGTGTTAAGGAAGTAAAGAAGATAGAGAAAGAAAAAAAAAACCTAGCCCCGAGATGTGTGAACCTTCCAAAGAAAGGTCATGACACTACCTCCACCTTTTTCTTTTTCTTTTTTTTTTTGAACCTCAAGCAGTTGCAAAACTGGGAGGGGGAAAGTCGCGGGGGACACGGGTTTGCAGACTCATTTCTCTAATGAAAATTTTCCTGTGCGAACTCAACTGTGACGTTCACAGCTGTGGGTGTAAGAACAATGTCTCGCGCTCAGCCCCGCGCGCACCTTGTGTTTGGCCGGCACCCACTTGTGTCTAAGGACCCGTCAATAACGAGCAGTTACAGCGGACGCTTTCCTTCTTCCGGCTTTTCCAGCCACTTCCGGTAGTGATCACGTGGGCCATTTGTACACTTCCGTAGATTGCGTCATCGTTCCTCACCAAGAGAGAGTAAAAACCATCCGTGTGCTTCTCTCCCCTTGTCTTTTGCGTGAGTGTTTTCCTCTCTTCCTCCACCGGTCAGTCCTAACTCCTCCCAATCACAAAAACAAATCTTTTTTACTTTTTTTTTTTTTGGTTGTGAATGAAGCAGAATGAAACACGTGACTCACTCCCACATACGTAGCTAGGTAAGGAGCGACGGGTGTCCCACAGATGCTTACCCTCGCTTTAACTTCACCCAAGCGTGAACCCAAGCAGCCATGGAAAACACCAAGTGAGGACGAGCCCGTTCGTGCTCACTGAAGCTTGTGGTTGTGTAAACTACTTTTTGTCCCCAGGCCCTCAGTCAGACGTCTGATATTGTTTGGCTTACCAATGCGCCGTAAAGCGGAATGTGCAACATACAGCAGCGGGTTACGACATTGCATGCCGTATGTCGGCGAGTGCGACTGCATTATCTACACCTCACTAAACCTTTTGGTGTATAATACTTAAGTTGTAGCTCAACGAAGGACCCTCTGCACCCGTCACCCACCCCTACCCTCGTTGTGAGGCACAACCGTGGAATATCCGTGTGTCAAGAGAGTACAATACATACAATAGCAATGTGGGATGTAATATTTCAGAGACTAATTGCTGCCGTTTGTCTGCTATCTCCCCTTCCTCTATCCCCTCTCTCTCTCTATCGAATTAGTTGTGAAAGACTGACTACGTCTATGCTGATTACACAAGACACATTATATCACAATAATAATCTGGCGAACACTCCCCCTCCTTGAGGTAAGAATGAGATGTAGGACTTTGTCAGAAATAGTTGCTAACACATCACCATGGTCAATAAAACAATCGCCATTAGCATGTTGTTTATCTTTTTCTCTCTATCAACAGCATGGCTAGCGTGTGGCAGCCATTCCCACTTCCACTCCACTGCGCCCACCCTTAGTGCTAACTCCTACCCGACATGTTTCCGTACAAACACTATCGACCTCCAGCTAAGCCTTGTCCGGGTGGTCGCGTGTAGGATGCCGGAGGACAACAAGGTGACACGACTGTGCACGTGAAATATTTCTCACTTTTTTATCATGCGACAAGACCGATTACCACTTGCAAACACCGGTGCAAGTTGAAAGGTGACTCATTTGTATTCAGGATGGAGGAGCCGGGTCGCTTCTATTAATAAAGGTGTGAAAACAGGATTGTAACTGTGATGATTAACGAGTTATTAGGCTGAGCGACTACGACTGTGGCGGTGTTGTCGTCGCAGGACAAGATGGATGTCCAGGGTGGACCTGTTGGCGTTCCTCGTCTTTCACCGCCATATGAATATGTGAAGTGCTAAAATGTTTCCAGTGATAATGATTACAAAAAAAACAAATAGGAAACAAACATTTTCCAGTTTTACTTCCATTGATCCAATTTGATGTAACATTACCTTAACCCTAAGATGTCAGACAAAACGATTGAGGTGAAAGTTAGTAACCGGATACGGCTGTTGGCGCATGCGTAGAACAGGTCAGTTGCCCAAGGCAGTGACATGCGAAGAAGAAAAAAAAAAAGCGGCGGGTGGTGTAGGTAGTGAGTTAACGGAGCGGAGCGAATCGCCGCGAAACACGTCTCCTGGCGGACACACTCGCCGCCCAGTGTTCCCCTCCTTATCGTCGTGCTTCACCTTCAGCTGCATGTCAAGCTTGTACGTCCAGCTGCACGCTCCACCGGCAGATTCCAGCTGCATGTCAAGCTTGTATGTCCAGCTGCACGCTCCACCGGCAGATTCCAGCTGCATGTCATGGGTTCCTGATTCCTGACTGCTCTTTCCGGGGAGCGTGTTCCAACGGCGTGTTCCGGCAGCGCTGGACACGTGTCCGGACCACGGGTCGCGACAACGCGACGGCAGCCCGTCTGTCGCGGCACCGCGGCGGCAAGTCGCTCGCCATCGGCCATTATTTGCCTTCCACGTGCGGCGGCGCTGGCTCGCGCGCGGCTCTGCTGCCGCTTGACGTGCACATGCAGGACGTTATCGGGTTAGGTGCAGGCCACCCGCGGTGTGACCGGACCCCGCGCATAAATTCATCCTGCTGTGTTCCTCTTTTACGACAGGGTGCGCAGCGTGTGTGCACAGTCGAATGCGCGTTCAGTCATGGAGCCGGGTGCATGCACGAAGACACACGTCCACTAGAATTATGGGACACGCGCACATTCATACAGATATATGTATACCCAGATGTACCTAAAGGTGTGTGTGCTGGGATGAGGTACCCAAAGCACTTCTGTCGGGTTGTCCAGTCCACTTCGAGGTCCTGCACCGCAGTCCACTGTGGCATCCACATACGGAAAATTTAGAAGCAATCATGAGGACGCATCCTCCTCTCCCGTGTGTACAATCATGTCAAAAAAAAAAATAAATAAATAAAACTTTGACGAAACTCGAACGCCTGCTGCGCCGGTTTAAAAGTTGTGTTCCCGTGAGTCAACTGACGCCGTTTGCTGGCTTTCGTCGTCGCCACCATTCCTGCCAACGGCGATGGCGCTCGTGTTAATCCAGGAGGATCATAAAACAACTAGGAATAACCTAACTGCTCCATTGCATTTGCATAGTAATGGACAAAATGGCTTTTGAATGTCTTTCTTCGTTAGAATAATCCTAAACATGGGCTGGCAAATGTCATGGGAAGCAGTGAGTGGGGTGAACAGGTCTTAATCCAGCGGCCTAAACAAGCTTTGCTTGAAAAAAAAACCACAAAAAAAAATCAATCTCCATTTAAACAAGTCTGACCTTAGTTGATGGCGGCATGCCCACCATTTGCTGTCTGGGGGGACAGTCGGTAAGTAGCTCGCCTACTCATCCCCACTGCTGTCCCCCCAGTCAGCCATCTTGGCAACGCGCGCGCAGTGTGTTCAAGCATTTACTATTCTCTCTCTTTCCTCTTTACTCGATTCTTGAGCTCTTTCTCTTTAAAAAAAAAAAGGTGGGGGATGAAGCGTGTAGACACTTAATGTTCTCCTTGCAATACAATGCAAGCTTTCCCCTCAACCTTTCACCTTTCATGTGCTGTCTTTAGCGCATCACCAAACAAAAATGGGGTTTGAGACACCGGGACAAACTTTCACAGTGAGCAGAAAGGTGAACGAACCTCTATTTTTGCTGTTATGAAAGGGCGATAGACGCTACATTAATTAAATTTTTTTTTTTTAAATGTTGGATTACTTATTTAATGTGTTACCACGGAATGGGCGAGAATTTTTCAGGGCTGACCTCAGATACTTGAAGAATGCAAGAGAAAATAAACATTCCTGGAAAAAAAATTGTGAGTGAAAATAAGTCAAACAGGTGATTATAGACCCACTGCTGGACCCTAGGGAGTGTGACGCCTGGTTTTATTGAGTTCCTTGCATCTACTAAAACTTACACGATGATTTCCTACTACAACTTGTTTAACGATGTAAGCACAGTGTCCTCCCCACCGGTGACAGCCAAGGTATACTGCCAGGTATACAGGAAGTTGTGTATGTGTCGTCACATCCTGCGCGTGCCACTGCGCCACCGCGAGTGACGCCCCGTTGGCATGCGAGGCCGGTGGTGGCGCCGCCAGGTGGCTGCGTGGGCCTGTGGGCCTCGGTGGGCCGCGGTGGGCGGGCGGCAGGTTCACTGTGTTGACGTTTCGCTGACGGACCGTTTTCCACAGTTTGCGTGGTATGTCGCCAAATCCTACACAAACTGTCCCCTCGCCTGTCAAACATCACTGCCCCTAATTAATACAGCATTTACCTGGCCCGCACCAACGCACCACAGGGGGCGCTGCTGGCCTCGGTGTGATGCGGCTTTGACCACGTGACCAACTGAGAGCGTTGTCAAGGCGTAATGGCCGAATACATCATGTGGTTATATGCACGGATCAGTAAGTCTGGTGGCAGCCAGGAACCTCCGGATTATAACCACTGACCATAGGAAGTGGGGACAAGATGAGTCGGAGACAAAAAACCGCTAGCGACAGTTCCAGTATCCGGACATAATGTCTGCGAAATGCTTTATGTGTGACAAGCTCACGTGAATAAATAATGACACGTGACGCCGTGCAAACGCTTTTTCTCAACGACTTCCTGCAGAAGTAAATCGCTGACCCAGGGAAAGTTTTTTTCCTTCTTTTGTAACACTTTCTTCCTCTCTTCCTGGTGAAAAAGCGAACGCAAGAATAATGTGTAACATAAAATTTCAATGGACGACTGTTTTAAAAATTTAGAAAAAGGACAAAGGTCAGCAGGTAACATATGGTGAATGAGAGCAGTACTTAAAGTTTGAAAAATTTACGACCTTCCTAAACAGACATTTTGTTCCTGGCTGGTCGAAGATTTAAAGGTGTTACGACCCTGTAAGTGGCAGGTGAAAAGAAGTGTGTGAGGATCCTGTAATGGCTGGTGACAACAACAGATGTTGTGCAAGTGCCTCAAGAAACTGTGATTGGAATTGTGACATTGTTTTGCAAGTCAAAATCTTTAAAATGTTTCCGATGTTTTTTTCTGCAAAATATACAATTATAATTTTCTGTTCATTATTTTGTACTTACTAGTTTCCACTTTAACTAATGTTTCCAAGGCGAGGCTCCAAGGTAAAAAATGAAGTATTTTTCAGCCATCCCAAGAGACCTAACCCATTGCACACGCATTATTTTACAAAAGGAGACAGGGGAAGAGGATCACCCTATTCTAAATGGTCTCGAAATATAAAACCTGTGCATGGACTGGACAAGGTTTGAACGCCTCAGCAATGACGACCTCTAAACCTTTTGAAATTATTTTTATTTGTATAAAACCCGCAAAATGTAACAAAATCAAAACTGGAATAAGTAATCTGAATATCAGGTCTGTGCATCCAACATACTCTGACTTCCACACCGAGGCCAGGCGCCCACGTTAGTGACGTCATAACTGGAGTGTCAGCGGCAGGTAACTGCAGGTCGTGATGACAGCTTTGCCCTGGTCCTTGAAGAAGAAGAAAAAAAATTAGCTCGTAAAAAAAATACAGCTTCCTGGCTATAATTCTCCACGTCATTGTTTAATGTTCATAGCCTGCGCCAACAAAACGGTGGTTTGTATAAGCGCTGGGAATTGAAATTTTATGACTTTTGTTCACGGGGACCTCGAGAAACACCGAGAATTTCCATTTTAAACCCTTTCCGGTGAGAAGCTGCGATTGTCCTGTGTACATCGTTTGTACTTTATTCGGTAGAATTAACACAGCATACTAACTGTGTAATATTGAGAGAGCGGTTAGTTGTGTGAACACACATAATCTCTTCTCCTTTTATTCCATTTGGACATTACTTTCCTTTGTCTAACGATGACCGATGTCCGTTTAATAAAAATGTTTGAGCGTTGAGTGTTTCTGAGTCTCTCTCTCTCACACACACACATACCCTGACTCCATACACCCTCGCAAGCACGGACATACTCACGAAATAACAAGTGTACAAGCTTACGTGCATCATTTTTCATGGTAGGTGCCGTTGCTACCTTCTCCTACCTGTTGTTGACCTCTGACCCCGTGGGCGCTTGGCGTGGGGGTCGTGTGTGTCGGCAGCCATGTAGGAGTTTATGAGCGGATATAACGACGGCGCCATATATCAGTGCTGCCTGCCTGCCGGTGACACTTTCATTTTCCACCAGCTGTGCCAGATTACCTGCCCCCAGTTATGTGCCCTTACCTACTGACGTGGGGAGGTGGCAAAAGACTAACTACGGAAAGGTGATCGATAAAACAACATGTTGAGTTATGTAGGGCGATGATAGCATCGACCAGTCAGCACCTGGCTGTCCGGAACTGTATAATTTTTATTTCTTTTTTTTTTCTCTCTCTCTCCTACTCTTTCGCTCTCACTATCATTTTTTTCTCCATTTCTCACCCTTTATCAATCATTCTCATTTTGTTTCATTCTCAATCTAATTCTCACGCTTTTCATTCTCATTTTGATTTGTTCTCACTCAGTACCATTCGCACTCTGTTTCTGCTGTCTCTGTCTGGCTGGCTTTGTCCTCTTCCTTTCTCTGTTTCTCTGCTAACCATAACCTATGACTTCCAGTAATATACTCAATATCTCTTTGTCTTCAAGCAGCTTTTGTGGGTCTCGATACTTCTAGCACTTCTTTCTTTCCTCGCTATTTTCTTTTCCTTCCATTTCTCACTAGAAGCAGAATTATTTTTGCTGTTGGATTACTCCTTCCATCGAGCTTTTAGCTCAGCAGAGCTCAGTTCTATCACCCATTCAGCAGGTAAAAATCTTTTTAAGAGCATTTCCACCTTGTTGGCAAAAGTTTGGTCTTAACATTACTTTTTGGTATATATTATCCACAGCTAAGTCAGTTTTTTTTCCATCAGCTTTCCCTTCTTTCCAATGAGCTTCTAACCCACTTAATATCATTTTATGTGAAAAGTTCTGCAAGGTCTCGTGCATCATATACTCTAGTCTCACACATGTCGTCTCTCACAGAAGATCTGTTACATGTCTTACACAAAGCCAGTCAGCTGAAAGTCCCGTATGTAGAGTAAAGTAGGTGTGTGTGTGTGAGAGAGAGAGAGTATATGTATTGATATTATGTATGTGTGTATATAAATGTATGCATGTGTGTATATTAATGTTATGTATGTCTGCTAGTGTATGTGAGTATATATATATATGTGTGTATGTGCTTGTGTGCGCACACTCTCCCCTTTCATCAGTTCTCGCACAATGGTAACATGCATTAGCGAGGGCTGACATGCATTTACTCACCAACACGTGCCTGAGACTCCGAGGTCAGCCGGAAGTCTCGCTGGCTTTTATAAACCCACAAAAAGCATATCTGCTTGTCACAAATTTTACATTTCAAATGTCTCTTTGCTTGCGTCCATGAATATGTGTGCGTGTGTTTCTGTGAGATGTTTGTGAATATGTGTGTATGAGAGTCAATATATAACCCTCCATTGCACCGTTGCAGCGCGTGAGGCTGACAGTGGAGGAATGTTTATCAGCTGCCGACTGAGCAGATGAGCATGTTTGGCGGTTTGTGTCAAACTGACAACTAACTTGTCCCCGTCACCCCTACCACCACCACCACCACCCGCACCACATTCCCTGCCGTGGAGGAGGTGGCGGACATTGAAGAGTATTTGTCACCCACGTGATTTCACATGATCACGTGACGTCGCCTCCTGCCACGCCCTTCCTTTCTTTCCCACCCTCTGAGCCTGCCGGGTACAGTTTTGTGTACCCCACTAAAAGACAACAGTACCTTGGTGCAGTTCCTGTCAATTCTAGCGATTTAAACCCTCGAGACAGTCTTCAGCAGCGGCGGGGTGGGGTTGAGGGGAATTATAAGGGAGGAAAGGGTGGCAAGATGGCAGAGGGAGGGGGTGAGGAAGCAGACAGACGTAGAGGCAGGTGTGGGCAGTTTAATTAAGAGGTGATGACAGGTGGGAGGCAGCTGCTGGAAGCGAGGCTCCGGCACGAACTGCAGGCAGACGCGATGGCTCAGCATTCCGGGGGAGGCTCTGTGTATACAGCGGCGATAGAGTAAAAGGCGGGTAGATAAGATACACCCGGACGTTTCCCACCCCCGCTGGTTCCTGTCCGTCACCCGTGTTTACTCGGCCTCTCTGATACATCACTTGTAGCGGGTGTCAGGTCGGCTGACGTCCGTCCAGTCAGTTATCGAACCTTCCAGACAGTCATTCTTGGGATGCTTGTATCAGTGCTGGAATCGCCCTCGTGTCCGGACTGACAGCTGATTGACCAACGGACCAACATGTCAGTCATAATCAGCCCCATGATGAGATATTTTGATGAGAGGTGGATAGGGACAGGCTATCAGATGATCTAAAAGCTTGCAGACGGGAGGCCAGTCGCGTCTGGCTGACCGCACAACTGGCCGGCCTCGTCCCTGCATGATGCCGTCTCGCCTGGTTGTGTGTGTCCACGTGATCAGTTGTGAGCCAAGCGGTTCTTGCTATCAGACTCAACTGAAGTCTTTTTTTTTTTTTTTTTTTTGGTTGTTTTTTTGATTGATTTTTGCTGTTTTTTGTTGTTGGTTTTTTTTGGTTTTTTGGGGGGTTTTTTTTTTTGGTTTTTGGTTGGGTTTTTATTTTTTGTTTTTTTTTTGTCGACTTGTCCTAAACTAAATTTCCATGTACTGTTGCAGATTCCTCCACGTCTTCAACTGACGTCTGTGGCGCCTGACAGTCTCTCTCTTGCCGACAGACACACACCAGCGGAAGTTGTCGCTGACCAGTTCACTCCCGCACGCGCGCGACGGATTGCCTACACGCGCCGCTCGCACGCATGCCCCATGCTGTCTGCATGCACCCGGTACCCTGACCCCTGACCCCCTGACCTCACGCTGGCCCCGGCCGGTGCAAGGGGTTAGGCGGGTGGGCGATGTGAGCACGCGGGCCATGGGATGCGCCAGGCTAATCGATGACGTGTCAGGACCTGCGGGAATCAAGTGGAGGCCACGCTCGGTGCTGTTACCTCACACCGCGTTTGCTGTATCAATCAAATCGTCGTCGGCCACGCCGAGTCCGCGCTCATCGCCGGACATCAAAAAAGAGACTAACTGCTCTGTTGACGCCGGTTTAGTGTATCTTCTGTTGCCCACCCCCCACCCCACATCCTCCACTCCCTCTCTCTCTCCCTCGCTCCAGCTCCTCATCACAACCTCGAAAAGACGAAGAAAAGCCCTTGGGTATTGTAGTACTCACAGACCTTCATTAATGATGTATCATCCATGATGCAGGACCCTGGTACCGTCTCCTCTCTACGTGTTTGCTTTGGAGGAATTACTCTCAAATATTGGGGGCAAAGGATATTCTGCCCCCCTGTATTTTCCTTAGGGCGGCTGCCCCCGCTCCCCTACGCCACTGCCATGTCGTCGAGCAAGCCATAATGCGTATGCTAGGAGGAGGGGTTTAAAAGTAGAAAAAAAAAAACTGATCAGATATAGGTGACGTGTATTTGTTTCTCCGTTGTAACCTAGCTGAACTAGGTAAAGACTGTGATATATGTGAACACGTTACAAAAACATTTATTCGTTTGCTTTCATGTCGCTCCTGCAAGATAAATTTGAATGAGCAAATAATCTCCTGTATGCATATACTGAACTGGACAATTGTTTATATCTTTATAGAGTTCCTCGTCACATATAATCAAACAGGGTGCACGTTCTGGATTCAACTTGTAACGAGGGGTAAAAGCAAGGGTCCCATGATCAAGTGATTGAAGAGTTTGCGAAATATCGATGGCTCCAGGGACATGGCATATGACAGGGACATTCCCACCAGCTGGGTCGACTGCGAAAAGTTTGTTGCGCTAATCGGGCATCGAACCCGGCGCGCTCTCAGTTCGGACGCCAGCCTTCTAACCACTCGGTTATCCGCTTCCCCAGCGAAGTGGGTCTGAAGTCTGCGCTCTACGTATTTTGCATTTTGCGCAGAGGACATGTATTAATAAAAAAAAAATCGCTGTTGTAGTGAAGAAATGTTTTTGTTGCTTTGGAATAAATTATCTTTGCCCCAGAAAGTAATTTTCATTTGCATTTTCTGTTTGACCGGCCTATTATGCTAGGGACACTGTTTGCATGTTGTCTTCAATTCCTTGAGTATTTTTAAAACCTTCTTTCATATTTCTTTATTCGAGTATGCATATTGGAGTGTTTCCATGGATAGTCACCAGTCCGGTGCATATTGTGCTTTTCTTGTTTCTTTTTTTCAGAAAGTATGTAAGGTTACTTCAGTGCAAGCAGGTCATCCTACCTTCCTCACTAACCGCTCCATCTATCTTTCTATGCCCCTTCTTTGTCTTTCTGTCTGCCCCTGAAGAACAGGAACAAACGATTGTCGCTGTGCTTTGCTTCATGAATATTTATAACTGAAAATTAGCAACTGCATGCAGCCTGGACTGTGTTGCACTATGTTTTGTCTGTGCGAATGTTTGTGGGTGTCTGGGTGTTCACGAGATTTCCATACACCGAAACTTAATGCTTGGAGACTATTCTTCACGTGAACGATAAACGATTATAGGACACTAGGGTGTTGTACACACACAACACATTTATCAAGGCTCATTTGTATGTTTGATCCACCATAAAAAAAAGAACAAACAACAACAAAATCCATTCCAAATGACCAATGGCTAGCCAACGAAGAAATGGTTGGATTTTAGGTTGTCATCATGCTATCTCGCACCCTCCTCTAGTCCTGTTATGAAAAAAAAAAAGTGAATCGAAGCATTATTGATTTCCTGACTTGCTGGAAAACATAAAGCAGAAGGAGGCAGCCCTCGATCCTGGAGGGTTTGAGGCGCGTGGCAGGCAGCCACCGTCTGGAGATGGAGCCGCATGCGGGAGCACGTGCACATGAACAATCTCAGGAAGATACCGCATGGCGATTGTGGAGCTAGAATCAGCAGCATCTTACAAAGATATTACATCCAGAATGCTGTGTTCAATCACCCGTGTACCACAGGAAGATTCCACTCTGAGATTGTTGTTGTTCAGCGGTCCGTAGTTTCACAGAGATACTGTGTTCGATTCTGACAGTGGTAACGGGCTAACCGTTAAAAAATGGATTGGTTGTGTTGTATCTGTCATTAGAGTAATGAATTGGTTGTAGAATACAATAAAAGTATCTTTATTAATTCTTTCAGGAAATTGTATGCCAAAGTTTCTATTACATTAACCATCAAACATATCATGATACTTTAGGAATGACATTAAATATAAAGTATACATGACAAAACAAAACAAAAAAAGAAAGGAAGACCTGGAAAAAGAAAGCCAGTCTGTCCATGATATTGTTGTTTATGTGGATTGCCGCCGAAATATGAATATAGATAGCGTGTGTAGCATCTATTAGGAAAGTTGTGGGTTGTGCATGAGGAGAGTAATGGGGGACTTCTGTAGTTTCCATCAGGATAGTAGGAATTCTCCAGCAGGATAATGCTGAGTTATCCATGTAGTTTCCAACAGAAAAGTACCAGGATGCAGTATCATGCAGGATAGTACTGGACCAGAAAGTACTGTTTTCACATAGTAGTTTCCATTGGCTGTCGGGATTGCATGTGGATGGTAATGATTAGCTGTGTAGTTTCCCCCAACAGTAATGATTAGCTGTGTAGTCTTCGTCACAAGAGCTAATCGAAGGTTTAGCTGCAGTGCGACTGGGCAAAGGAGAGGTTTGGATTATGTGTGCTGAGAAGTGTTCAGGCAGTTCTGTATTTGCTGTGGGGCGAGTTTGTGGGATGATAATCGATGGCGTGCGATCCGCAAGTGCACGTGGGGGTGTGAGGGAGAGAGAGAAGTGGAGGAGCAAACACGGAGGAAGGGAGAGAAAGACCACAAAGTGAGCGAGCAAGAGAGATTTACACATGTTCGTGTGTTTCGTGTGTGTGTGTGTTCGTGTGTGTGTGTGTGTGTGTGTGTGTGTGTGTGTGTGTGTGTGTGTGTGTGTGTGTGTGTGTGTGTGTGATATTTTCTGCGAGCGCGCACATCTGCGTGCGTACGCGCGTGATCGATGTAATTCCTGTTATCAGTGACGCCCAAGGAATTTAAACCTCGATCGACTTACTGTGGCGAAAGAGTACTTCATCTGTCATAACTGACATTTCCTGCAATCAGCCCTCTACTCATCGTTTAAAACCTAATTCCATTCCATTATCTTCCACCGATTTGTGTTCATCCCATCATACCTTCCTACGCCATCTTTTAATTCTCCCTCAACCACTCCGTCAATGCTTATTAAGAATTTCATTTACTTTAAATAAGAATGATCGGAGGTCAACCTGCGTGTTTGTGGTTCATCAGGTTCCGCCAGGGTCCGCCATTGTCAGACATGGCGACTGTTGTGAAAGCTTTGGCAAAATCTGTTCTAGTCCTTCAACGCAAGCCATCACTAGGATACACTCAGTCGATAGATGTGTTGCGCATGCATGCGTGCAGGCAAGGTAACTCTATTTAAGGGGAGACAATAAAATGGAAGACTGTAATATTCATAATCACACGGGCATTAACCTTGGCTTTGAGAAGTGGCGGGATAATCTTCCCCGATGGCATTAAAGTTAATTGTCTTGAATAAATAATCAGTGAAAATTCAGTAAGGTTTACTGAACTGGTAATGTGTGTGAAGAAGACAGAAACCCTAGGGAGTGCCAACGAAAGATGTGGTAGATTCTAGGGAAAGGACACCCAGCTGTCCAGTTGACAATAATTCAGATGCCGTAATTCAAATTGAAAAAAAAATAACTGTTATGCCTGATTCATTTTATTAAGAGAATTCTATCGAAATATCAACTATCGTAGGTGAAAAGATGTTGCAGGTGAAGTAATGGCGTCTGTCGGAAGACACCCGAGTATATCCCACAAAATGTAGCCATCATAGATCACTTCTATTGCCTTGTTACCTCCCATCGTTCACGTGTTAGTCACGGGGTCGCATCCTGCCTACACACAATAAGCAGATTATGGATGTTTGTTCGTCAACAAGAGTTACTATAGCATGTTAAATCCACTACGTGTCGGCTTCCGGCGCAGCTCGTATCGGCCGAACTATAATTAGTTCCAGAAGCCTTCCACCCCATTTCCACCCGCTCCTTTTCCTGCCACGCGGAGCCTGTCATATCTTTTCCTCTGGTGGGGGAGAGGTGGGGAGGGGAAAGGGAAGGGGTGGAGGAGGAGGTGGGTGGGAATCGATTAGACTTGCACCTCGAAGCCCCGTGCGAAGTGCGAACGTTGCACGGTTAGCCAGAAATTACCAGAAATTACCCGGCCACGGAAAGTTCAGGCTTGTCGGAATCAGCTGTTAATGTACAAGTGCGCCATTGCTTTACAATATTTTATGGGGAAACAGTTTGAAGGATTTTATTTTCGTTGGAAATTCTGGACGAATCATGCGCGAACGGACAGGCAGGTTCGCTGGCCGGGCGGATTGCTGGTGGGTGGGTTGAGTGGTGGTGATGTGATGGTGATGGGGGAATGAGTGCGTAGGTGCTTTCATCTTAGAGGTCGTGGTATGAAGCCTCTAATGAAAATTTGTTCCTGTCTTTTTACTAATCCTTTCTGTGATTGGTATATATATATAATTTAACAGCAGCAGAGAAAGGGAAGAAAAAAAACATCTGGCTTTTTTATTTCTTTCTTTCCTTCTTTTATCTTTTTAATAAAGTAATATATTTAAACTTTACACACACATTTATATATGTAAAAACAAGAATATATATATATATTCAACAGCATCTGTACGTTTACGTTGTCAGCCAATGGAATCGCTGGACCCATTCTCCCACATACACACTCTTGGGTCTATATTTATATCCACTTTTCTACAAATCAGTCTTTTTTCAATGCAATATCAGTAATAATTTCGAGATAACAATCAGCTTGCAAGTTAGCATTGTTGTCATTTTTTTTTTTTGTGCACATGAGCTGAAAATAACAGTGACCGTTTCATCACATCACATCACATCACATCACATCACATCACATCAAAGCATTGTGCTGGTTCACATTAAAGTCAGGATATAGGTGGGTAAAGTTTTGTGTGACGAGGTAGGAGAGGTGGTGGTGTGGATGGGAGTTAAAGCTGTATTTCTGAAGATATGTATTAACTTCCAACTGGAATGCGTTTATATTGTATTCGACAACCCACCCATGATATGCTAAAAGTGTTTGCTGTCATTACTACTTGTATTATGTGTCAGGCAGACTTAAATGTGTCATCAGTATCAACCTTCTCACATAATCTGTCTATACTATAGTTTTCACGAATGTTACATGATAACCTTGTGAGGTTTGCTGTTTATGTACATCCCAACAAAACTTCCAAGCAATGACATCACATTTCACACCTTACAATGCTCAAACCCGTTTTTTAATTACTTCAATTATTATTAAATTACAGATTCTCACCCAGGCTGGTTACTTTTGATGAATCGCCGTAATCCTGCTTAATTGTTATTAAATGGACATTGACGAAACAAAATCGGAAAATGTGTCAGGAAAACTCTTCAAATGTTACTCTCGTTATACAGTAACAAGTTCACATGTAATGTATGTTACATAAGTTACATACGTGTATTAGTGGCAAGCTTGTTTGGAAGTGACCTGTGCCCGGATGTTGCCTGCAAGTCCAGTCACGTGATGAGCAGCCGCATCAATAAGAGTGCGTGTGGAATGTTGTGCCAGCATCACTCAGCTGTAACTGCACGCTGGTCATGCGTATGCAGCAGTTTGGTCTCGTGCCCAGCCTTCCCTCTCCCTCCCTCTCCCTCCCTTCACTCAGCTATTGATTGTCGCCCCATTAGTGCAAGGCAAGATGTAATGAGCCAGTAGGCAAGATGTCCGGTAGATGTTGCCCTGACCGCGAAAACCTCGATCATGTTTAGACTACGGGGTAATCTGAATGGCAGAAATGGGCAGAACCGTATATTACAACAAGAAAAATAATCAGTGCTGTTAGTGTTACTTACCATTACTTAATTAGGTGCGCGTTATGCATAAATGCATACAAAGTACTTCCGGTTTATTTATGATCCTTGCTGCCAGTATAGCTGAAGTAAAAACAGGGTACATCTCCTCTACAGACAGAAGTTTACATTCTGTCCTAAATATTTCAGTGCCATCTAGTTCTAAATTTTCCTAAATTGAGGCAAGCGCGAAAGTGGTTTTTGGGTACAAGTATTTAATAATAACAAAATCAGCTTTACAGCATCACACTTATATGAGAGTTCGTGCACAGTGGAGTTAAAAGTAGAGAGGATTAAATAAATACATAATATAAAAAAGCAAAAGCATTAAAGAGATCTCAAGAGTACAATAAAATAGACGATGAATCTGAAAAAAAAATCAGGCAACAAACGATGTTGTCTGCCACTGTTGTTCACTAGCCTTGTTGATTTTTCATGCATTATAGACGAATTGGCATGATTTTTTTTTTCTTGGTCAGTAGTAACATATTGGTTTAAGTAAAATCTGCCAGAAATAAAATAGTTATTTCTATAAAAATTAGGTTGTAAATGTAACAGACAGAGGACACATGTCTGCTTTGAGCAAAATTTGTGTGGCCGCGCTGCATGTTTCGAAGATGTCGACCCGTATGTGCTGAACGAACGAATATGAAAAACTGCGTGTCAAATATTTTTAAAAAAATATTTAGAAGGTTGTAAAATGGGTAGCGGGCATGTATAATACCCGGCACCGACCAGCTCTTCACTTCCTCCCGAGGGAGGGCAGTCACCCTACGTGTGAGGAGTACATTCCCTACAAGGTTCGGTAACTTTTTTTCTTGAAACTTGTTTGAAATTGTTGTCACCTCACTCGATTTTATTAGTTTTGAAAGAATCTTAATTGAGTTAAGAAAGGAGTTCAGACCCTAGAGACTAAGAATACGAGAATATGTGTGAATTCAATTTTACAGCGACGCCGTGGACCCTCGTCAGGACTTGACAGACTTCACATGGCGACAGCATCAAGTCTTGTGTGTTTAGCAGCAACTGTCCTCAGTACAGTGAATACACCGATGTGCTTGAACATTCAAAGAGTACTTCATCAGTACACATCCACAAACAGGTTTCTGTCCTCTATGTCCGGCTGTTTATTCCAAGAAGAAACTAAAACTGTTTTTCTTTGTGACCTGATTGTAACAACTGTGTTTGCGCCGGTTAGCCGAGTGCATCATGGGGTGGATTACACTAAATCTTGGCGGAATCCAGCCTTATGGTAGAGAGAGTGAGGTTACTTTTGGTTGGGAAGTGGTCTTCTTCCACAGTCTGTCATCTACATTAAAGTACACAGATAGAATTTGTCTTTGTGTTAGAACAAAAGAACGCACAAATGTATGGATGAGTGACAATTACGAGCAAAGGTCACATGCATGCATAATTCTTCCAAAAGGCGGTCGCAGACTTGCAATCACTTCTTATAAATTGTGACCCACTGCATGCAACAACATCCATGTTTTATTTCTACTCTCTCTGCGGGAGGTAAGACCAATAAAAGCAGGAAAACTGCATTTCCTGTATAAACATGGTGCAATGACGCCTGAAAACTACAAAGTATTGCAGATGATAACATTCCTGTTATTAGAGACAATCCAGTTAGCGAAACCTTAACATTTGATGGGCCAGTAAGCATCAGAGGACGATAACAGTCGGCTGATTGCAGGTCCGAGTAGATCGTAAGAAGACAAAAACATGGATAAAATTTCATTTTGTTTTGTCATTTTAGTTTTTTGGTAAATCAGACACCAAAACCCGAAAAAATAAATGAGCCAACTTATCTAAAAGTAAAGAGCTTGCAGCAATCAAACTGCACAGAGGCCAGCAATGGCGGGCACAGTATGTCCACACATTATTGCTTTACATCTCTGAAACCCTGTGGATGCGGTGTTCAACTCCAGGTGAAAGCAAAAATACAGAGAAAGGTGAACATTGGTGGGTGACTGGTATTTTAGCGATGAGGTGTATAACCATAATTCGCAAGCAGTCATTTCTTTTAATGTGGAGTGTATTTTGTTCCGGTTCCAACTCTTTATCTTCATCCTTTATACGATCACGAACATGTTTCAGGCATCAAAGAACTTTGCAGGATAACTCTATATTTATTTTGTAAAAACATAAACAAAGAAAAAACTGACAAGATTTGTTTGACAGCAAACTCCTCCGCTAACACCAAATTCTTTTTGTCTCAAGCACACGTGCGCACACATTAGCGAAAACTGAAGGAAACATTTATATTTCTTTATGAAATATCTTAAGATATACCTATGAAATGTTAACTAATAGTTGGGTGTAACAAAATTTGTGAAGGCTTTGGTGCCATGCTTATTTATATCTATGAGAAAATGTGTTTGTGTGCTTGTACTTTAATGTAAGTGTACTAAACCTGCTCGAGCTTACACATTAGGTTTTGAATGTGTCAACGGCGGTTTGTGTTCAGTTTTAGCCACAACAAAAGCCAATGAACAAAAAAAAAAAAAAAAGCATTATTTTGTTATTATAAACAACTTGAGATGCAATGAAGCCATGTTGCTAGTTCTTGAACTAGTCCTTCTGATATAAAAAAATCAATTTAAAAAAAAAATCAGGAAATTAAGACTTCTGATGCGGTTCACTTGGAACGAATGGATTTTATCAAAGTTTTGTTCCTATCCTCTCTCAGAAAGATGAAAGTTGGTGTCGGGATTGGGAGTAATGACAGACACTTTATCTTACTGATTATTCTTAACTTTTCTGGACAAACTTTCAGGCCGGCTCTATTCTTCCTATAATTGTTGGCATGCTTTATAACATATTAGTCCAGTGTTAAGGGTGAGATGATGTATGAATGATTTGCTTTGATAGAAGTCATTCATCTGCATAAACATCTTAGTAACGAGAGTCCAAACTGACAGAAATCGCGAAACGAATGCGAGTGGGGGCTGTAGTCAAACGTATATAACGCTCACAGTCGATGTAACAAGCAGCCAGGGATCAATGAAAAACATTAATCAGCCTATCAATCAATCCCTATATCTAATCTCCCGCGTGCGGTGGGGTTCGGGGCCGAAAGGGGCTGCGGTCACTTTGCTCGGCGAGCGAACCCCAGATTTATTTGACTGTTCCCTCGACCTTTTGACCCTCGTGCCGCGCGCGGCTGCGGCTACGGTTGGCACCGGCGGTAATCGCCAAATGCCCCCGCGTCGTTTTGCAAGAGCCAGTAACTCTTATGAAAATCTCGTCTGCCTTCATCCCCCGTCATTATCTTCTCCTTCCGTCCTCCCCACTTTCGCACCATGCGGGGCAGTGAGTCATCAACTTCACAGCCTCAGCGCCATCGCTGGTCCTCATCATGTTTAACTTGATGCTGTAAAAAAAAATGTTTTAAAGGCTCGGCTTCTCGGACATTGCCAAGTTGTTGTGTTTAGGGGCTAAAAAAAAAAAAAAATGGAAACCGAGAGAGTGGAAATAAATAAGACTGGCGCTGACTTGTTTTGATTTGCCAACTGACATGATAAGTTAGTGAAGTTATCGAAGATGAACGATGGAGCTTGTGTGGTGGTCACGTGATGGAAGCGTCCACACAGTTGGGATTAGAACATTTTGACACACAACCATGATCAGAAGTATATTTTGACACAATTTGACTACAGGGATGGGGTCAGGGCATCGAAAGTGTGAAAATTGTTGTCCAGCTGGTCTGACAATCCTCAATGCCAAGACACACTAAATATTTGTTGTTCGTCTTTCAGAAATGTTTAGAAGTTCTGCATTCTTTCCTCTTCTTTGTCTCCCATTGTGAACTCTATTTTTGTCTTACATGATAAAAATGAAGAGGCATTAGTTGAGGCTAAGCCTACTGTTACAAGCAAGGGGAGTGTGCTGAGGCGAGTTGAGGCTACACAGGTCAAGGGCAGGCCAGGTAGACATGGCAACAGGCCAGGATGTGGAAGGGTGGAGGTGGTTTGCCCGACAAGAAAAACAAAGCGTTGGGGGGAAGGGGAGGGAGAGAGATTCATGATTCGGGGATGAAGAGGAGGCTTTATTGAAAAAGTGACAGCCTGTCACCATGTGGTCTCCTATGCCCGTCGCCGCAATACGAACCTCCCCGCGAGACGTTGCCAGAGATCAGCGCTTATCCTCCCGCGAGTAATGATCCATGTGAACAGCGTCCAGCGCCCTACAATGTGCGGTCACGTGACGTCCAGCGCTCTACAATGTGCACTCACGTGACGTCTAGCGGCAAATAATAGTCAGGAGGTAGAGACATGTGCCCTACAGACGCCACTCGGACCATCGGGGTCAAACCAGTCAGGAGAGGTTACTCGTACCGCTCGGCCCCAGCTGGATGGCTTTGAATTCCTTGTTGACACCCGTGATTGGATTCTCTCAGTTGTATTCTTGAAAGTGTCAGGAAACGTGCGAGAGGGGGACAAAAGGTGGGTTGTAACCTAGGGACGGGAGGGAAACCAGGTAAATGCAAAGTTACGGGACTTTAAAGGACTCTTTAGTTCGTGGTCACCGTGTCTTTCAGATGGAATATTCACTTCGATCGGTTTCGTGGTTACAGTGGTTCGTTTCGTTTGTAGTTTACAGCGCTGACGGCTATGGTTACATGCCTTTTCCCATGACAACCAGAATCAGGTGTTATGGGTTTGTATTGCGGCTCCGACATAACCTCTCTCTGAATGTGACACCTGTTTACATGACTGGAAGTCGCTTGTTTTCTTTGGGTACTCTGATTTCTTCCACTGGCTTTGTACGCGTGCGTGTTGTGCTGAGCATTGTGTGTGTGTGTGCGCGCGCGCGTGTTTGTGCATAAAGATGCATTTGATGTCTACCGTGAACAGGTCTGTGCTCGTGTACCTTCTGTAAGATGTTTTGTATGTATGTAAAGCCCTGGTGCTAATGGGAAATCTGCTGATAGTTATAGTGGGTTATTCTGCAAGTAGTCATACTGATGGTGACCATCATTGCTTGATTTTAAAAGTAGAAAAGCTACCGAAAGTCGAATTTATTAATTCTGACAGAATGATGTTCTTGGCAAGTATTTATTTTCAATGGGAAACAAAAGATTAATGAAGAAAACATGTGACTATTGGGTGTAGATATTTTGTAAATTGTGTTATATTAGCTTTCATTGACTTATGTTGAAAGCTTACAAATCTTTTTTTGTTAAAATATATTAACAGTGTGCTAGGGAGAGGCACGTAACAGAAAAACGATCTGTTTTCGTTGTGTTATGAACGAATGTGCATGCCAGACTGTATGGCGTGACACTGTGTTGATACGAGAAACAGACAGACGGAGAAAAAGAGAGCAGAGTTGTTGATCTTTATCAAATATACATAGTGCATGTAGACGATATTCTACAGTTTTTTCTTTTTAATTTTGTACTTGTAGATTTGTGTCACTATTTTACTGATTTTTTTGCATTTGGGTTTTGTTTTCCATGTTTCAGCATCTTTTAATGTTAACCATTACTGTACGAAAAAATAGATATCACCCAACATTTTTAAAAGAGACTTTTCAAGGTCTGGTTTCTTCAAAGTAATGTTCAGAGAAATCAATGCTAGGTTTTAGCTGGTTTTATTCTTAACAGCTTTAAAAAGTCTTCATATAATAACTAATAACAGTTTACTTAATTGTTAAAGGTCATAAAAAGGCAATAACGTCACCCATGGCTCTTTCTTCTTCCCACTTATTTCGACTGGAATATTATTTCTCACTTAAATTTGGATTCTTCACTTTCGTCAAGAAAGTTGGGTTATAAGCATAGTATGACGATAGGATTCTCAGGATCAAAATTTTAATGCCTTTAATGAAGCTTTTACTTTATCATGCTAGCAACTACATCTGCACAGATTAAAAAAAGGTAAGAAGACATTCCCTGTTGAGTTCCTCGTTTCAACATCAAATCAGCCAAGATTTGTTGTATTAAATGATATACAAGACAGTATTGTGAAAATCATCACCCACAGTAGGTATTTTCCTAACTTACAAATTATTAGATACTAGTAAAAGAAATGTTACAGTCAAAGGCTTTTTCAAAATCCACCAGGAATAGGTTTCTCAATTTGTGCTTTGCTATATATACCAGCAAACTTATATTTCACCATTTTGCTAACTTTTTGATTCTCTGATATTGTGTTTGATAATATTTTCTTTACTAATTTTGCAACTTTACTTTTTATGTACTTTTTTGTAGAGTTTTTGGTTGCCAGTTCTGCAAGACGTGCTTATCCTCCTTTTTTTAGGTATACATGTAATTACTCCCTCTTGCTCAATTATAGACATTTCTCCTTTTTCAAAGCTGCAGTTAATAGACTGAAGACTGAGAATATACGTAGTTCTGAAAAGGAAAAAAACATGCTGGATATTTGGTGGTAATGTTACATCTAAGGTTTTAAGAAGTAATAGAATAGGTAATACGACTTCGCTGTATGCAGTGAAAGAGCCTAAAATATATACTTTCTAACTTGTGGGTTGTTAAAATGTAGTAATCCAATCTTCTTTGTTGAGACAGGCCAAGAGCATATCTAAAGTAAGTTGACTTGGACTTAGCTTAAACATTTATCTGGCTACAAACACATTTGGAATCTGATATGAACTTTTTGGTAAACCTTATAAGCCATAAAGTCTTTAACCTATCTTTACTGACGCACAAAATACATAACAAATCTTCTTAGGTTCTGTTTTGGGCAATAAAAGCATCAACCAATTGTTCTTTGGTCTTGTTTCTTGTTTCGAGTATCAAACGAGAGGTGCAGTATACGAGCAGCTTGTTTGTGTCTTCAGTGAGCGAACCTTAACCTTCCAGCAGCAAAGGTTGGACGTCATTGCGTTTGGTATTGCTCTAATAGACGACTGACAGTTATTCTGTACCTAAAGTTACAACCCATCAAAGAAAGAGTAAACTCATAATGCATTTTTTGGGTCATATTATTTTACATTATAAGTGGTTATAGAATGCACTAAAAGTAAGAGAGTCATTTTGGGAGAAATAAATCCTAGATGGCATCATTTTTAAAAACAAATCTTTCATCCATTTGAAACACACTCAAAAGAGACGACCAAAAATTCGATACCGCTTTAGAGATATCAGCCACTGAACCTTGCTAGCCTTACCTGACAGACCAGTAATCAAACCTACTTCACATGATCTGAATGTACAATTCAGCACGGGAGTTGCGTGCCATGCGTAGAACTTTCTTTCCTTTCCTCCTTTGGAAACTTCAACTATCTTCTCGGAACTTCACTTAATGACTTGGCTCCGATGGAGTAAATAAAGGAAGAGAAAGTGTACTTGGACTGTGGACTAGACTAGCAAGCTACCCAGCAGGCACGATGCGAACCTGCTAGCCAGGGCAGAGAAACACAGAGGCTGGGCTTGAACTCGAAGTGCCCACTCGGAAAAGGAAACTGTCAGCCAGATGACATTTATTGACGGCCTGCTTATGAATTGATTTACTTTGCTAATCTTGTGATTCTACATTATTTTCCAACACAGATATTTTGGTTCAGTTTGCATGTCCAAAGACTAGACAATGTCATGTGAATAAGGCATGTCCTGTGATCAGCTGTCACTTGATAAACGATTTTGCTGTTTTCCCTCTTTAATGTAATGATGAATTGTTATTACCTTGCCCAACACCTGCTCTTTCTTTGTTTTTGAAGAAGAACTGTTGGGGCGTTCATATTCTTTATTCTGAGGTAAAGCTCATAGAATGTAGTATTTCCCCAAATCTGAATAAATTTCATCATTACGTTCTTAGGATACACGCGTGTTAACATCTCCATGCACAGAAAGAGATCAAAACATTTACTTTGCAAAGACCTAAGCCAATGGGACTGCTTGGACCATATGTTAATTAGACGTTAAAACTTGACGTCACGATTTTGACCTTTGGTTCATTATAGGTGATGTAGTGTATTGTTTGCACTGAATCTTTTATTATTATTAATTGGCATGCAGAAGTTAACGATTTAATATATAATGAGAGAAACTCTTCCATCATTTCTTAGTTGTTTTTTTACCGAGTTACGTCCCTTGTAAACGTAAGCTTCATGCTTGCGGGCATCTTTGTTTTGAACTCAGAAGAAACAGGCTGCTGGATCTCAAACTTTTAAAAGTTTTCGACACTGTTTACAAAAACGATCTGGTCTTCTTCCTTCCACCTTTAATATACATTATTTTAAGATAATTTTTAAATCGGTTCTTTTTCATGCTGTAAGATCGGTATGTAAACTTCATAACCCGAATAAATATGAAATTCAATGTGATGTGAGAAGAATTATGAGGTCATTCTGGCTTGGGTCAAGTAAGACCAGCTGTGATCAAGTCCACTGGATACAGCGGGATAATTTTTTGATGAGAAAAGAGGGAAAGAAGGAACGATGGGAAGGACAATGTACAAGGAGCAGTTGCTGGAGGACTGGTAGTTCTAAGGAAGCGGCTAGAAGACGTTTAGCTTGCCATAGGTTTGTGTAGTATTGAGTTTTTATTATTCCATTGCTTCTCGTTCAAAGCTTCCTCGATGGATTGCTGAACCGAGACCTACGCAGAATTTGCAAAGCAGAAGCAAACCTCGACGATCTACAGGTAATCTAGAGGTAATCTACAGGAACATGCCACGAGTCCGCTTTACGGATCTCTCTATGGTAAAGCAGCATCGGAGACAACGAGAAACAGCAATGGAACAATTGAGAAATAGCGCGTGAAAATAACGACCGACGTTACATCACCATGGTTACAAGAGGATGCTGGAGATGGTGTTGATTGGCAAGTTCAGAGCATACACAGAACGACACGCTTTACTGCTGCAGTTGTGCGACGCCCTACCGTTGAACAGAAGGCTCTCGTCGTCTGCTCTCATCCTCCGCAGCTACAGTCTGTCAGTGACGTCAGCAGTAACCCTGTGCATCCCCGCCATCTTTAAAACGCCGCAGCTGGACGTCTTGCTTGGAAACGTTTTATGCTCTTATCTGGCACCAGGAGCAGACGGTTTGCACAGGCGTGTGAATGGAGGCAATGTGGAAAGCGCCAAACATTAGGCTTTCTGTTTTGTACCTCACCCTCCCTGCTCTACCCGAGAGTCATGTGCTCTGACGTACACAAAGTACCCGAGAATACTCGATTTTATTTTTGCCCTGTGACGAGTGTTTGTAAAGATGTTGACTGTATGTATACTAAAGAAGTGATTAGAAGAAAGAATTAGTTTTATGTTTATTTTGTTCGGTTTCTCGAAGCTGTGTGATGTTGACAGTATGGCTTAGCAATGTCCTCACTTTAAAGAGTCTGGTCATATGTTGTTGCTTCCTCTCACTCATCTCAGCGTTCACCTTGCCAATGCAGGTGGAGTAAGGGGAGGTAATGCCACAGACAAGAGGCAGCGAACATTGTCAAAAGAATGGACTCAAACAAGGGCATCTGCTGAACTGGAATGTTAGCTTTGCTTCCTGAATATTATTTTGAAGACAATAAGTCTCGGATTGCAATAAGTCTCTTCGAAGATGTCCAGCTCCTCTCTTTAACACCTTTCAAAGTGACAGCATACTTCTGTGTTTATTTTTACTTTTCTGGTGTTTTATATATTTGTTCACTTTATCTTTTTCTTCGTTTTTTATTTATTTTTTTTTTTGTTTTTGTTTTTTGCTGCGCAATGAGCATTCTTGCGAATGGATACCTGCGCATTACAAATAAACATCATCATCATCATCCTACAAGCGCAGAGAAAAAGACCTGTTCCAGTAAATCTGGAAAGTTCATTAATAATCAAAGTTACAAAAAATATTTTTGTTTAATATACTGGGCACTGTGAGTTTATCTTCCATCTCAAAATGCGATGTTCCTATAGTCAGCGATGTAAAGCTGTGTAGCAAACTCCATCGCACATTTACTAAAACAAAGGTAGATGGAACCCCATGAATGCGTCTGAGCAAATGATCCATTGCTGAAACCTGCGCAGTTAATCAAAGACCACAGGCCTGCGCTGCCGTTGCCCTCTCCCCACCCATGGCTGCCATGACCTGCTGCACCCTAAGGCCACCACACCACCTTCACTCGCGGGTCCCGGGCGTGTCAGTGTAGTTATTATCCAGGCTCGTAAAAGCCCTTGTTGCTGTCCCAGTCGCAGTTTGAGCCTCAGCCGTCTGTACACCGCTTCTCAGTCACAGGCAGGCCGGCGACACAAGGCACACCAGAAACCCACCCAACCGCATATCATCACACCCCACACCCAACCCTCCTCCCTCGCCCCCTGAAAACTGAATGGAAATCTTCAGCGCGAGGGCGCGAAACTCCAGCTGTTATCAGTATTGCAAATCAAGCGGTCGTTACCAGATTTGCCGGACGTAAAATCTGACAGACTTTTCAACGAATGTGCACGAACTCACCGCACCCCTCCTCTCCTCTCTCTTTCTTACTCTCACACAAACGTAAACATACAAACGGTTAGCCGACGTTCGGGTTAAAGGAACAAACGTTCAACGTTCAGGGGTCAGCTTACTGATGAACCCTGTGATTTTCCTTACAATGTATTCGCTCCTATAACCTTCTTTCTTTTTTCACCTATTGCTTCTCCTTCACCTATTCATCCTGTCGTCGTCATTATTATCATCTTCGATGATGTCAGTAAATTACTAGAGAAAATGTTAATAATTTTTCTTCTGTAAATGCGTAATCAGATGTAGACAATAGTTATCTAACTGCCTATCTTTGTGTCAGAATCTCTCTCTCCAATATTCATGAAATATCTCTGCAATCAGCTATTTAAAATACAAATACTAAAAGAGAAAGGTTTCTAAAAAGATAATAACCATCGACAGCATAATTATCAATAACTCGGGATAAATGGCTTGGATGTCTCATTTGTTAGAAGGCGTTAGGTGGCAAAACCCCACATAAATAACAATAAATTTCTGTTAAAAAAGACAGACATATTGTCCACAGCTTCACCATTGTGTTGTCACGCAGTGGTGTACTTGAATGCAACCACCACACTCGAGAATTCTTGTCTGTCAAACTTTACAGACGAGAGGGAGGGACGGCCCTACTTCAGCATGAGATTGTTCAATAGAGAATAAAGGCTGATTCTGGTATATGCACTTGGTTTGTGGCAGACATCCATCTACATGACCACAAACACAAGGATGTGTGTGGGTGGTGGTGGTGGTGTGGTGGTGGTGGTGGTGGTATTGACGAAAATTACAGCCGCCATCACGATTTCTCAACATATCTAAATTTTATATCTGCTTTTGAACTTATTGTTCTGTACACTATCTGTACATAGCCTTTATAAACCGAAGAAAAAGTTGTTTTGGGTTGAATGCAGGTGAAGCGAACATTTATTTGTACTTTGCGAGTACATACATACTGTATAATGTACCTCGACAACAACGTTTACTGACGTGTTGTTTAGCGTGGGGATGGATGGAGGAGAGGAATACAAAAGACACGATAAGAATGGTAGCGTGATGGCCAGGGCAGAAAAGAAAAAAAAAGAAGTTTGGTGACGGATAGTTTATAGCTGGATCCAAAAATACTTTCCCTGGATACCTGTTTGGTTTGAGCGTGCCGAGCAACAAAGCGTTATCGTTCCGTTCTGTTCCTTTTCTTTTCTCTCTCTCACACACAGTGAATGTGAGAGAGATTTAATGCATGTGTACATGCGTACGAGAATAAGGAGATATGGCGAGGAAAGAGTGAAACAAAGAGAGAGACAATGAATGAAAGGAGGGCGAGGAAGTAGTCAAGTACACTAACTCACCCATAAATTGTGAAGTAGGGCAGCGGTAACAACAGACTAAGAAGCGATATAACCGGGGTAAGTAGAAGATTCGGCGCCGTTTGGGTCTCTCTCTGTCTCCCCCCAACTGACAAACTCTTGAAAGCGTGCAGAGTCCACTGGAGGGAGGACAGGAAATCGCACACACCCCCTCCCACAAACACGCACACACACAGACTTCTTATTCCACCTAAGCTCCGAACAGGTATGCGTGAAATGAGCATGTATCGAATTGCAGGACTGCAAGTCCTTCACACAGACAATGCACGGGTACAGACAGCACGGCGATTAAACTCCCCACACACCTACCTACCTCCCCACACACCTACCCACCTACCTACCCACACCCTCAGCCTCGCTCTCAAAGCCTGATTGTGCACGCGTCCTTTCTCGAGTCTTCTTCTCCGTCTCCTACACTCCTACCATCACTACTCCTCGCTCAGCAAACAACTTTTCCTACAGGTATAGGAGAGAAGGAGTGAGGTCAGTGAAAATATATAAAGAGAACAGGAGTTTAAGCAAATGTAAAGGCCACAAACTATGAATAATTCAGAACTAGAGACACTAAATCGGAATAGCCTGTGCTGTGTGTTCTCTGGCAACGACACAAAACGTATGTAGTAGGCGGAGACGAGTAGAAATGTGCATGTTCAACCTGTCTGCCTCTACTCCGGCAAATACTACACCTAATTACACAATTTTCAAAACACCCTGAGAAGATACGTTTTAAAAATTTCACCTGTGAATTTCTCCGTTTCTTATTGATTGCTATACAATAGGCCAAAGGGTAAATAAAGTGCTGACAACAAAGTCAGTCTGGAAATTCTTTTCTTGTAAAAATTTGAAATCGTGTGGTTGTCTGTCTATTCCCTAATTTGCATGCTTCTGCGGAGGAAAAGCTTTGTAATTCAGTAAGCAACCTATGTAACAGAGGGATCTCGCTCCTACCGGTAAAAATGTATATTTGCTTGCTCTAGTGTTGGAGAGGGATAATGATTCAGGCTCTTCATCCAAGACGTCCTTACTCATCCGTTAATTAATTATCCGTTAGCAAAGTACGCGATTCGTACCTGTGATCAACGAGCGCCGCTAACAGTGTATTACGTCACGTTGGTACACCATTCACAACATCGCCAACCGTCAACACAATGCACAGCGACAGTTCGGATATTCGGACGTTGAAAGTCTTGCATTTCTAAAAATCTTCCTAACCTTGCACTTTGTTTTACTTTTCTTTGATGGCTTTTGTCGTCTGATTGCGGTGTGGCAGGCGCTTTCCTACACAACGATTAACCTCGAACCATGACTACCCCACATTCTGTCTGGGATTCCCATTTCCGAGCAGTCCACAGCTAAATATAAACCACCGAATCAATTCAGCCTCGTGTTCAGAATTCCAGGGCTCACACGGCCCAGTGACACGGAGCTTCCAGGATGTTTTTGCAACAAACGTTACGAAGGAAGCTGCCCCTCTCATCAGTTTCCTGTTTGAGGGAGGAGAGGGATATGGCGGAGGGTATTCCCCCCGAGCAGTTCTGGGAGTTTTTTTATGAGCTGAAGGAGGTAAGCAGTAACATTACAACCGTTTGTTGGGTTTTATTTCCTTCACACACATTTTGTTGAATCTCATATTGCCTACAGCTCAGCACATAGCAGTAGGAGTTTTCATAGTTTTCTGGGAGCTGCCAACACATGCCGGTGTTTCCCTTCTCCTACAGTCACGTGTCACATGTGAATCGCGCTTAAAAAAAAATAGAGGTTTTAGAGGGTTATTTTTACATTCGTGACTGTTAAAATGGGA
Source organism: Pomacea canaliculata (assembly GCF_003073045.1). Taxonomy (NCBI): domain Eukaryota; kingdom Metazoa; phylum Mollusca; class Gastropoda; order Architaenioglossa; family Ampullariidae; genus Pomacea; species Pomacea canaliculata. The sequence goes on along the minus strand of NC_037595.1, from coordinate 21,400,633 downwards.
GACAGCAGATCTTCCATGCGATTTGTAGATATACCAAACAAACAAAAAATCAGTGAAAAACGTTTTAAAGCGCACTATAATGAGTAAACGCTTAATAAACGATGTCCGTTTCCGTTTCCTTTTAAGTTTTTGTCAAACAAATGTAAAAATAGTTTGAAAGAAATAGACAATAGAAAACGGCGACTGACTGTGTAACACATTTCCTATCGCATTCAGTATTGACTCATTATTGATAAAACACTTGTTTCACTTGTAAGCTGGGTTTCTTATCACAAAAATGAAGAGTGACATAAGTTTTGGACCTTCAGTAAATACAACTCACAATCAACATAAACCTAGGAACTGTCGTGGGTATGTATGCTCACACATAGGCAGGCAGACTCGTTCACACCCGCGACAAAAACGACACTTTAGCCTACACGAAATACAGATTTAAACTGCTTTAACGGAAAATCAACACCCGTTTAAAATAAGCCACAAATAAGTGTGCATTGCAAAGAACTGTCCTCATGGTAAACGCACAACCAAATAGGATTTTTCGCCCTCAAAATTTTGTTTCAGTTAAAGTTGTCTTAGGGTTTCTGGAATCCTAGTTTAAGCAATTCCTAGAATTCACACCGATCAATTTAACAACAATGTTTAAATATAGAAGTATATATATTAAGTATGTCTTAAATTATTTCTGGTTTTATTTTGTGATTTTTTTGAAAGCACTAAACAAAAAAAAAAATCTTAAAATTATTACTTCCACCGGAATATAAAGACCTTATCCACCCGATAAATGCGCGTCATCAGCTACCCTCCTTCACACCCGGTCTCACCACCCTTACTCCAAATCCGGCTGAGTTTTTCATTGCTGGCATTCACACATGCGCTAATACAGCTTTCATGCACATGCTCAATCTCTCTCTCGCACACACTCACTTTTTCTGTTCTCTGGCTCATGGTGAGACCTGCGGGTCTTTAAGTGACAGGGCAATGTTAATTAGTAGAGTGCAGTTACGACAGAAAATGATAGGTTTCCGCTTTACAGTATCGCTTACGACGAGGAACGAACTCCGAGGAGCTCTGCCAATAACTCTCTTATTTTCATTGTTTGTGGTGAAACGAGCCACTGCATGCAGTCAACAGGTCAAGTGGCAGTTGAAGGAATAGATCACATAATGACGTAGTTTACGTGGTTACGTTGTCACGTAACTGCACGAACTGGTTACACAATAGTGCCCTGTCTCCTGTTGACAATGTGCGGTCATACCCATTTAGCAACATACCAAGAAACCGGGTACCAAACAATCCTATATTATAACCAATGGATGTGTACAACTTGAAATGCCGTGAGTGAAATAGTTCAGAAATTTTACCTGCCAATTACAAAAAAAATAAATAAATAAAAATAAAATTAAAAAAAAATAGGAATGATTAATAAGTTGTAAGTAAGCTTTGTCTGTTTGGAGTAAATGCACAAAACAGTCCGGTTGTATACCCGACAAGCATTCCGTGGGGGTGCAGACGCACCCGGAGTAATCCTGTTCACCTGGCAGCGCACAAGAGTAATTTGTCATTATTGAGTGATATGAATCACGCCGAGGGTCCGGTGCCATTGTGAGGAGGGGGCCAGGCTAAATCTTAACGTTTTGTTCTCCGTGGTAGAGTCAGTCATGCGTGCTGCACGGTCAGACCCCCCAACCCCCAACCCCACCCTCTCCGCCTCGCCGAACCCAGTGTCCCGCACCAGACAGTCCGGATCGAGAGGCAAAAGGCTTTTCGCAGGTAAATCCATTGCCGCTCTTGACTGACAAGGCTTCGCAAATGTGTTAGGGTCGCACAGGGACAGAACGGGGTGGCAAGCGTAACAAGCGATTCAGTTTACGACAGCCGAAATCAGGTTCAGGTGAGAAACGCACGACTGGACGGATTATGGAGCGTGCCGTTGTTATTGTTTTACGATTTTCCGCTGGATAATCTTAATTTGAATGTTAATAACTAGACATGTTTGCCATTCCAGTACTGTAACACAGAGCATTTGTTTTCTCTTTGATGCAACTTTGTTTCTCAACGGCCATGTAATCCGTTTCTTAGAACCAATAACACCAAACAATAGTTTGTTACTATGAAACTTTCGCCTCATTGCTCCTCGACTAATACTTGTCTTTCTCGGTAACCAACGCCAGAACCGAGCTTTTCACTCGGCATTCCGTTGTAAGGATTGGGTACCTTCATCGGGCAGGGGAAAAATGAGAGTCGCGAGAGAGCAGTACCATAAATCAGTGGAGAGTCGTCGTTGGGTTGAGGGTCGGAAGCCTGCAGGCGGTGCACAGTGGCGACACTCTGGCCCGGCAGAGTTCTCCCTCTCCGTTGCCGAGCTGTCAAGGCGGACTTGATAAATCTCCCCTTTTAACCCTGCAGATGAACACGACACCCCTTCTGCCTCGCTCCACATTACCTGCTTTTTTCGCTGTGCACGAAGAGCATCCACACCGGTTTCCACAGGGCGAACAGACTACTACGTGCTTCACGCTAAACAAACGATCTAAGGGGGGGACAGTCTGGGAGCGAAGAGTGAAGAGAGGGGGGCGCCCCCTCGTCCCGCCCGAGTTTGAATTAAAAAAAAAAAAACACAGTGGCGGTCAGGACGCCGAAATAGGGATACGAGGGCAGACACAAACACACACAGAGAAGGGAATTTGTACGGCTGTGTCGGAAAGGTGGAGAAGCAAACACGCCAGGCCTCCCGAAGGAAGGCAGAAATAAACACAGCAAAGAATAGCTTTTCTAGCCCCGTTCCTCCTTCGCCAATACCCCAGCGAGGTAGGCAGAAGACGCAAACGTACTCGAGAACTCACGTTTGAAAAACGAGAACTTGCTTGTTTCAGCGACCTGGGATAACAATACTAGTAGTAGCACCTGCGGTTCGTATAGGAAGTGGCCGGCTTAGCGGGCACCGAGTTACTTAGGACCCAGCTGAGGTCGGGAGGAAAAAGGGGCTGTGTGACGTGCCGCCACACGCGGCCGTGGGATTTCAGTCAGGTGTCGGGTCAGAGGAGAGTGGCAGGGAGATCCGTCTTGCCCTGTCTCCGACAAACAGCGTGTGGCACAGGTGGCACACTCGGTGCCGAGGCGAGTGGTGAACACCTCTCACCCAGACTAAAAACCGTGCAGCCTCGGTGTGGCAATGCTTTCCTCCCATTGATCATGGTCATCTTAATATTATATTCAATCCACACACACACATTCAATCCACACACACACCCTTGTCACTCCCTATCGACAAGTTTGAGAAAAGAAAGATGCAGTAAAAGCAAAGGTGCGGGGCAGTAAATGGACGAGTGGGGAGGAAGTAAGGTGCGTGCCATACTGTGTGGCCACATTAGCCAACAGAATTCCGTGTTTACACTGTGCTCAGCCTCCATGGCCTGGACTAGATGTGGGCAGGCATGCTGGGGCAGGAATATTTTGTTCCCCGAACCCCATTTGGTATTGTTGCTGTCCCTAGTGCGGCTGCTCCGGTGAAGACGGGAAGAGAAAAGGAGGCGCTCGCTGCACACGGACAACGATACCCATCGAAAGAGAAATACTCAAAATAACAAGCCCCGTTACTTATACTATCAACACTATTCTATCGTCTGTAAAGTAAAACTAAGCTGCAGCTGGCCCAAACCAGGTAAATAAATTATAATTATACCTTTACAATAACCTAATACTGTTGATGAGGCCGCTGATGTGGACTAGGTCATGTTCATGATTTAATTGTCGCCACAGCTGTTAGAGGCAATACAATGCCACAAACTAATTCCCACAGTAACACCTTGTAATACAGATTATACTCTAGTCTCGTATCACAGGGGCCGTGGACTTGCCCGCAACCCTTTTTTTTTTTAGCTGTATCCCGCTCAGCCCCGAGTACAGGCTGACCTTAGCGCCCGACCACAAATGACACGTGCGCAGTTGCTGAACCGTGGTGGCAGGCCATGTGTTACTGCGGAGGCACGCACAACAATGTAGCAGCTAGCTAGCTCACGGCAGCCGCCTACAGTCCTGCTGCAAAGTTGGTGGCTACTAAAGAAAAGAGGGATGTTTGCTGCTGGTACACCGAGAGAGACACAGCCTAAGAAAGACGAGAGAGAGAGACGCCTAGACCACAGCCGAGCACCCTCGTGCGTTTGGCACCATAAATCATTCCACTTTACCGGAGCAGAGCACAACACATCCACATCTGGGCCCTCTTCTCTTTTCTCTCACTGTACTGACTAGTAGTGTGGTGTAGTGCTCTGTTCCCATCTCGCACTGTGTAGAATTCTGACAGCCGCGTCCGGCAATCCTTTACCGTGGGGTGGATGCGTGGGGAGTCCGGGTAACGGGGGGGTTGGGACGAGGCAAGGCTGCGTTTTCTTAGTCTGCCGGAGCTGAAGGGTGGAGGAGATGGGAGGGGCTCGGGGGATATGATTACAGGTAATAAGTAGTCGGCAGAGATGCAGTGGCGGGGTGGCGTGCTGTCAGCTTGTCACTGCTGGAGATGTATGGCTGCCACATTCTACTTCTGCTTGGGGTGGAAAGGAGGAAGTGTGCAGACCCCGCTTTTAAAGGCCGGCATTCTTTTCTCTCCCTCCACACAGAGGCGAGAAGGTTCTTACATATCAAACACTCACAACCTTCGCCAAAACTCAAGTTCCTTCCTATCGGATAATACCAACATTCCATCATTCCTTTTTTTTAAGATTAGTTCGAAAATTCATTTCCAATACCCGTGTTACCGATTATTTTTACACGTGTACCCACAAAGGGATCAGTAACAATACTTCTGAAGTTTATTTATTGGGACTATTGTCGTCGGTTTGATGCTAAATCGTTACAAAGTCCAGTAAGTCTAGTGTCAACAGGTCAGCCGACGGACAGGACACCAAATCAGGTGCTGTGACACCGTTCTATGGTAACCGCAAGCGAATGCCTGCCTACTCACAAACCTTTCAAACAGCAGTACAAAAATTAACAGTCTGAACGCTCACTCAGTTTTGTTCAACATGACAAGAAAATAGTATTAGAGGTGTGAGGGAATACTGCAATCTTTGGGCACAACAGCATAACCTGATATACAAAAACATATCAACTATCAAATGACAACAGACACGCATATAGGTGGCCACAAAGCGCCCATGAAGAAACTACCCCGTACTGACAGTTTGAAACAACTGCACCGTCCACTCTTCTCTCTCTCTCACAGCAACACAACAATGAATTCAAAGAGAGAATGCAAATGAATACGATGCTTAAAGTGAACACTGTTTGAGATCTACATGTTTAGTACCTCAATCATGAAAATTCATTTCTGGATAAAATTTGTTCAAACCCATAACGAGGATAGCTTTTCAACTATGGGACTACCACATCAGTAAGCGTGCTTCTAGAGGTATGTGAAGTCATACATAAAAACCAACCTCAAACATTATTAATTCTGTCTAAATAACTTAAAGCTTCAAGTTCACGCTAACAAGTCTTAGCATTTAAAAAGATTTCACGAGTGTTCAGACTTTTCTAAATACATAGAACATTAAACATTTGTTAAGTTCATTTTCTTTCCAATAACATGTTGGTTTCAATCATTCATCAGACTCCATTCTCCTTCTTTTCTCCTCCCCCCCCCCTCCAACTTTCTCTCTCTCTCTCCACACACACACACAACTGAAATTATCGAACTTTTACCCGTAAGATGGGCTACTCTAATGGCCCCCCAGACATTGGTCCGAACGGCGACAAATGCAGTCATGTAACAACACATAAGCGAGTATTTATTTACCGTGCACAGGTAGACAGGTAAGTAGGTTGGTAGGTAGGCAGGAAGATAATGTTCATCTCTTTGGTCTGGTGGGAGCAAAGCTTTTGGGTTTTTTTTTGTTTTTTTTCGCACACGAACAGATGGCACAATGAATTCATAATCCCATTTCTTTCCCAGGTTCTGACACACAAACTCTAATAATTTGTCTTTGGCAAAGAGTTTGAAGAAAATCCAATTGTCTCAGGTAATTAGTATTGTCACAAGCTGAGAAACTTTGGAGTCCAGACACTGTCTCAAATCACAATTCTCCAAGAATACAAGAGAGATTGAGGGAGGAGAGAGAGAGAGAAGGAGGAAGGAGAGAGGGAGAGAGAGAGTGAAGGAGAGAGACAGGTGTAAAATGTGCAGCACACACCACACGTGGCCGATGGAGACACAAATCAAGGACAGATGGGAGGCCCAAGACACCAGGCGCCGGGGCAGTGCACAGCTCGCTGACAGGACACAAGTGACTCATAAAGCAAATGCCCATCAGGATCGGGCGTGCGCGATCGTGCAGGAGCGCCAGCGCTGTGTATCACATGGGTCGATAGATACTGGCATGGAGCACACAAGGAGAAACGAGTTTTCTAACAGAGGGACTGTCACAGGACTGAACTGTAAATTTTTGGGCACATCAATTCTTGTAGTCACTTGCCAAACAACATTCTATCCATCCACTCACAGCGATCAACATTCCTCAGACCTGTTCGCGTGCAGTGACTGTTACTTTTGTAACCTGCAATGTTTTCATTTTTTAAGACTTATTCAGCAGTTGTGCTGTTCAATGTTTACACAACAATGTAAGTACACACAATGTCGGTGTTACACATAAATTTCAATAATTAAAAAAAAAAACAATGAGAACGTCTCACGACGACCAAGAACTACGATGGTCTGTGTTGCTACAAGGTCTTGACACCGGCATTTCTTGGCTTCACACGATGGTCTCTGAGTCTGATTTTCCACGCTTGAGCTGGTTTTGTCCATGCGTATGGTCCTGCCTGTGTGATGCTGATGAGATTTGACCGGTACCTGCTGGTAATGATGAATGGGAACGCTATATTCAATTCCACTTTTCCTGCCCTCGGCAGGTGCCCGGCGAGTGCAGAGTTTTCGGATAAAGCCTCTCCACGAGGCCAAGGTTTTGGCTGACCAGATCCACATGCCACTGGTGATGCCCACCACCAAGGACATAAACAGTTTCAACATGAACACTTCGATGTTTGGCGTGTTGTGGTCACGCTTCATGTACCACGATTCTCTGTTGACGTACTCGTACAACAGACAGCCGATCAGGCACGTGGCAGGCACTGTGTACAGCACGGAAAATATACCGATCCGCACCATCAGCACTTCTAGTTTGTCTGTCTTCACCCCGTCGTTCCGCACTTGCTTGCGAATTCTGAAAAGTGCCAGGAAGCCTGCAGCCAAAAAGGAAATACCCAGCAAGAGGTAGACGATCAGTGGGGCCACAGCAAAGCCCATGAGGGTGTTTGTGTTTTGGTTGCCCACGTAACACACCCCCGTCAGTTCGTCTGCATCCACGTCTCTCATGACCAAAATGACGATGGTTTTTATCGCCGGCAACGCCCAAGCGGCTAGGTGAAAGTAAGAACTGTGAAGCTGGATTGCTTCGTGACCCCATTTCAGCCCCGCGGCCAAAACCAGGTGAAGGTCAACACTACCCACCACAAGGAGCTCGCAGTACCAAAGAAGTACAGAAGGAGGAACACGATGGCACAGTCCGTGTTTTCCAACCCTTCTTGAATTAAAATACTCTTACCGCTTTGGCTCTCCATGTCGCAGCGATGTCGTCTCGGCCGGCGATAAGCCGTACGATGTAGGCGATGCTGTAGATGTTGTAGCACATGGACAAGAAGATGATGGGACGCTCGGGATAGCGAAAGCGTTGAGAGTCGATAAGGAAGGTAAGAACAGTGAAAAGAGTGGACAGGAAGCACACACCTGCCCAAATGGCCATCCACACGTCTGCGAAACGCTTGTCTTCTTTCGAGAAGGCATCGTCATGCCCGCACAACAGGGCGCATCTCTCGGTGCGATTGATGTACACGTATTTCTCTGCATTTTGATAAGCTATACACTTCCTCAGGTGATGAATAGGGGGTAGTGCCCCTGGTGGTCGTTCCTCCCCAGGGTAAAGCGTAGTGTAGCCTTCCTTCGCAGGACGAGGTTTGTAAGGACGATGGGTATACGTATCCTCAACTCCTTCCCCAGGTCCATCCATGCACATGTGGTTCTGGTCATTGTGTGGCGGAAACTTGGAGCAGTTGAGGGCGGCTGGCCACGGGTATCCGAACTCATTCAGCACTGGTTGACAACGGCGACGAACGCTCTCGCACATGGGCCTGCACGGACCGATGGGGTCCATCACTTTCTCGGTACACATGGGGATGTAGACGGAGCAGAGGAAGAACTTCAGCTGGTTGGAGCAGCCGTACTGGATGAGCGGGGTGAAGGTCTGCAGCTGAAGCGAAGCATCCTGGTGGTCCCGGTGTCCCACGAGGTTGGGCATGCCCGTGACGTTGTAACCCAGACCCTTGCACATTTCGTAACGAATGGGCTCACACGATCGCACAGCCTCCGTGCCCAGGGTCCCCGGCACGTGCACCACCAGAGCCATGCTCAGAATAACCAGACTCCAAGGCTTTTGCCGATGCCGAAGCGCGGAAGCTGCACAGAAGCCGCCGTTATTGTTGTGGTGGGAGTCGAGATCCATGATGGCTCACCGTGCTGCACACTTGGTCTCGGCTACAACAAAGCCAAGTCCGTGTAGCTGAACAAAATAAGAAACTGCTGCAACTCGACCCCCGGCTGCCTGCAGTGTGTGGATGAGGCACACACAGGAAAGGGGCAAGAAGCACACACACACAACACGGCGGCACAGCACTGTACAGTACTCGGAAGGCAACCACCCAGCACACGGCAGGAGAGAAAGGGCTTGCGTGCCGTCCCGTCAGGAGTTGGGTACAATGAGTGCTGCACGACTAGCCATGGCGTTTGCTGCGGGACTGGCCCCACAACCACTCACTCCTCGCTGCTGCAGTCAGTTTCTGTCAGGACAGGACATCACCACAGAACTTCCCACGTTGCTATACACAACTTTACGCCGCACGTTACGCTCTTTGAGTACAGGCTCTGCCGCTGTGAACGGCTCAACTGGCGACTGAAGTACAACTGCCCTCGGCGGCAGAGAAAAACAGCTTAGTGCGCGCGCTGCCTGAAACACCCGGGGCCTCTGGCTGTTTCACACGCCTCTCCGCCAATCAGCGGCCGCGCTGCGTGATAAAGCCCCGCCTGTAGTCCTTCGCGGCAAGGAAGAAAGGCGGCATCAATCAGCCTCGTTAGACTGTCAATCACGGCCCCGAGGAAACGCAGACAGCGGGAGGCTGTCCCTTCGCACAAGACACCGCCTGGTCAAGCACTGCAGACTATGGGTGAGCACTGAGCACTCCCTTGTGCGAACAGTTGCTTCTATTCTGCCCTCCCTTCTCCCACCTCTCCCGGTTGCCTCTAGTACGCACCTAGAGGCTGAAGACAAACGATCCGAGCTCGGCACCAGACCGAAATGTGTCAGGAAATGGTTTAGTGAAGCGGGTGCTCCACGCAAACCCCTGACGAGAAAGTCGGAATGTGAAGTCCTGGTACTGTATCTTTATCTTTGCCATTGGGTTACTGAAAGTAATTAAAGAAATTATACCACCTAAGTCAACGGAAAGCCCACAGTCAGCACAAATACACGTTTGGGTTAAACGTGAGAAGTTGCTGTAATGAAAAACAATGTGAATACAAACCCGCTCATCTCACAAAAAGAACATTTCCCAAACTTAACTTAAATTTTCCTAGCTAATGAGATTTCCGTTTATTAATAATATATGTTATACAATAAAAGCATTGACATGGAAAAATAATGTTTCCACTATGTAATTTTTTTTTCTGTCTGTCCACCTTTCCTACATCACCAACTTCAACATTCACCCTCTTCCCCGACAAACATCCTATCATTCACTCACACTCGGATGCGCACTATTTGTTTCTTTTGTGTGTGTGTGTTTTAAGAGTTTCTTCTACTGTGTAATTATAGCTGGCAGTTTTTTTAAATGTAATAATCTAGTTGGTCAGAAGCTTCTTATGCTGTCTCTGATTTCTTTGTTTTAAAAAGACTAGGCATTACTAATAAAATACTTGCAGTATTTTTTTTTTTTCAAAAGTTTTCTACGTATCTGACGACGCCTTCGTTTTGCAAGCCGGTTAGTGAAGAACATGGCTGAAGACACTGGGCACAGCAAGGCGAAAAATATCAAGACTTAGTTTAGCCGCGTTTTCTCTTTGTCTACTCAAATAACAGCAAATATACATGACGGTTCGCACGGAAAAGAACTAGTGGACAGAAAGAAAAACGCATGCACGGCATACACACAGGCAAGCACGCACACACACCCTAAACCATCTACAATCCACTCAAAGAAAATGAAAGAAAAAGCAAAGTTTTTACACCATCGATCACAACATTATTCTGCTAGAAGAAATCGTTATATCAAATGTGCCATACATAAAAAAATCTAATTCAGTTTTCTAAAATGACATCAAAGGTTGGCTGTGAGTGTCGTATTTTATTTGGACGTGTGCTTGCTCATTGTTTTGAGTTTGACTAGCTTATATACATGTATAATTGTGCATGTGAGGGTATGAGTGCTGATCTCAATCTATGAGCACTCGGAAGAAATAAACAACTGAAGTACTTCAGAGCCACCTTCTCCAAAGACGGCAGCTCCACGACAAATATTCAGGTTGGCGACAGCAACAACGGCAATGCTAGACTGAACAAGACCTGGCGTAGCCATAACATCAAGTTTACTACGAATTACAATGTTTTCCAATCACTCGTAGTAACGGATGTGAAACGTGGACTAGCCAATACGTAGAGAAGAATAGAGGCATTCGAGAACGAATCCGAGGAGGCTGCATGGATCTTGTACAGACCACATAAAACCAATAACTTTGTACATGATCGCCACACTCGTAGAGCACCAGGCACCCCTACTTGTAACTAGTCTGGTTTGGCCATGTGACCCAGCACAACACTTTGTCAAAGACTTCCCTTCAAGGAACCTTGGGGAAGGTGGGGGAAGGCGGTCAACGCCGGTAGTCAGAGGAAGAACTGGCTGACGAACGAGAAGAGTGGACTACTTGTCCTGTACAATACCTGCTTACTAACCTCCAAGACAGGCATGAGTGGTGGGCTCTGTCAGCTGCCGTGTTACCTATGTGCCCACGACCTGTACCAGTCGAGGGACGAATGGAAAATGAACGCGGTGGTATGTGTGCTTGCGCATGTGTACGAAAGAGAAAGAGTATAAGCGCAAATATTTCACGAAATATCCAAGAAACTAAAGATATTTTATTTACCGTTTTAATCTTCTTTCGTTTAGGCATCTTCCCTATTTCATACATTTTACGAGCAACTGTTTATCGTTAAATTTCTGAAATCATTTCAGTGCAGATTGTTAATATGTTTTCTGATGTTTTGTCGTTTGAAGCTTGAACTGCGTACAATAATACTATTTCTAAAAATCTCGCTGATCTTTCGTTCTTGGGATAGAAGCCTACACACGTCACCGCACAGACGAGGCCAAAGCCCTCACAAAAGTATATGGATATGTGTAATCAATAGAGAGCGAGTATGTTAGAATTAGATTTAGAGTGGTTTCAGTGGCAATTGGAAACTGGAAAATACTGGGTTTTGTCTTCCTTTTTTTTTCTTCTTTTATCCAACCGGTCGGTGAAAAGACTTTGTGGAATCATAACGGTGTATTTACAGAAGCATCATCGCATCATTGACATGTAAAGCGCCAGACAGCCTTTGTCACACAACCACTTCCCCCGCCCACCTACAGCACCGGCACCATCCACCCTCACAATGTCGACAGAACTCCACCAGAAGGGAGTTTAACACAGACTGGCAAATGTGGTGAGCGTCCGGCAGCATAAAGATTGCTACTTGGCGAGGCGTGACCACGCATGGAGTGATACGACGCCGACAGCTCCCGAGAAACGGTCGGTTCTGCATGTTGCTAGCCAAACGGTCTCTGCCAGCATCGCGGGCTGATTGATTCTCGGCTGAAGTTGCTCGCCTCGGGAAATGGAGACGAGAATCGTAATTGTTATTAATTTCTGATTGATTTGAATCTTCCTGTTGCAGTGTTCCCGCCTCTTGTTTCTCCGTGGCCGGAGGCAATGGTGGCGTGCCAAGCTTTGCGTGGCATAGAAACAGGCAGTGTAATAACAGAAAGTGTTGCAAGGTGAAGTGAAGTTGCTTGAATTGTAGTAGGAGAGGCCAGCGTTGTTCAATCGACAGTGATTGTACGTCTTCCGCAGTCGGCGCTGCCCTCGTGTACTCCAGCGCGCGGTATCAAGAGGTCGGCTAATTAGCCCAGCAATGGGAGAAATATTGGTTCTCTCCATGATGGGCTTTGGAGCGTGCGCCTGGCACGCGATACAGAAAACTACCCTCGTTTGCAGAGGTCTTTTACTTTACTGATCTTCTCTGCTGATTATTCATCTGGGAGCTACTGTATGGGGTAATTATTTTATCACAGAAATCATACCTGGCGTTCGTTAAACGAGCGCTTGCTTGAGAAAGTGTGTATGTGCGCGTGCAAGCGTGCACTTGTGAACCAGCATGGATGGCGCATATCTGATTGCTCTTCGGTGTTTATAAATGCACTTCACGAGTCATGCAAAAGAAAGCGTGCACGGGCGAGAGATTGAGGGAGGAGAAGGGGAAGAAAGAGAAGAAATAAATAAACCATTTGCAAAATTGACTATTCAAAATGAGAAAATAGCTAGACTTCGGAGAATTTGAATCTCGGGTACATTAAATTTGCTACCCTGTAATTAGTGAAAGATACTCTCAGAAATATGAAGTCCTCCATACGATTAGGTTGCTAGACTTATTATAGTTTCTCATGACTAATACCTACATCAACAGCGGTACAGCAGGTTTATGTTTCGAATGAGATAGGGAAACTGATAAAACAAAAACTGCTCGTGGCACTTAGAGACTTGTTAAAGGCAGCTGCAGAGGCAACCGCAAGCCGCGAGGTGCTTGCATTGATACTCATCTCGATAAGCAAAAGCTTGAGTTTAATTGCTGTACTTAGGCACAAAGTGAGAGCTTTCGTCGTAGAGCAGCCTCGCGCTTTACACGTATATGCTTTCTTGGAAAAAAACTACTTCCGGACAATGGGCCAAGCTATCTGTGTTCATAAATAGTACAGAAGAAAAGTTGGTTGGGATAGGAGTGTTAAAGAAAGTTTAGATAGTGCCGGTGATTATTAATGAAGGTCTTTTAACCTGTGCAGTAGCCACTAGAGAATTCCCGGTGTGCGATTCTTGTGGCTGTTTAACAAATTCTGTGACTAGTGGGCATTAAAGAGAGATACACATACTATGTAAAGAAGGAAAACAAGCAATGCGCGTGCAACTTTATCACAACAAAAGATGTTATATCATCTAATATCGAAATTACTTAGTTCCGAATACAGTTTGAACACAGAGTAAGTGTCACGTTTCGGTTCCGTTATCTTTTCTTATGAAGACATCAAAGTAAAAGCATCTGAACTACAAAGTACTCCTTTCTGCTAAAGGCACACTCAGCTGCACCTGTTTTGCAAAACAGATGAACTACCTCTGCATCTCTGGCGCTAAGTCTATGACTATTATCGTGAAGACTTTTTATTACATTATTTTGTTTTCCATTGTTTCTCGAGGACCAAACATGATAATTGCATTCGTATTTTATGCAGCTGTTCACACGCAAGCACGCAACGAAGACATGACTAATAGTACTTGTTTGATGTTCTTAGCACCGCATTTGTTCAGTGAATGATGTCTATACAAAAAATAAGACCTTCATCAAAATTAGAATATATCCACATGTAAAAATTGAAAATAGATTCGTACACGTAAAAAAAAGAAAATCGATATTTGAGCAAAAACACGTTTTCCTCCGGTTTTGACACGCTTTCCTAAATATGGGTAAAGTACAACAGTGGTTAGCACTAAATATGGGTAAAGTACAATAGTGGTTAGCACTAAATATGGGTAAAGTACAATAGTGGTTAGCACTAAATATGGGTAAAGTACAACAGTGGTTAGCACTCAAGCGGATTCTACAACGTTTGTGGTTCAATTCCTCATATGTAACAAAAATAACATTTCAATATTTCAAGCTCCTTCTTATGATCCGCCATCCACCAAGTGCTTTCTAAAGAGAATTAGCGCATCCAAACGACTTTCCACATCACTTAACTGGAGACAGGCCTACATGCTAAAAATGACTGGTACAGTGTTGGTTCAAAACACAAAACACAGTGCAGTGTAGCAAACTATTTTAAAGGGGAAGCATGTCTTCACCTTTCACACTTATTACAACTACAACTGTCTCATTTGAGCGTATCAAATACCTACATGAAATAGTATTTCGAGAACTGTATATTGTCAAGGATTGGTTGAAAGAAATTTCTGCAGATAAGTTTCAGAGTCCCGTCGACGAAAATTCTTGGTCTTGACAAAATCAGATAGTTCTTCAGACTACTGATAGCAAAGCGAAGTTACTGTCGTTGAGCTCTTTACTGTAGCTTGACGCTGGGTGGTGACAGCTACAATCAGACGCTTAGACTTACCTTCATTCGCCGATGTCTCATTAATTAAACTGACGATGGTACACAGCTTTGATTTAAGAAAAAGTTCAGCGTACGCACGTTGCCACTATAAGCTGCTAGTGTCATAATGATGACTGACGGGACAGGGTCAGATGATCAGCTCTGATAGCAGCGCTTAGGTCCGCTTCACCGACCCCTAACGCCGAAGCTGGGTACTGTGTCTATGGAAGCCATGTCACGCACTGCCGCGTCTGCACACGCCCGCTTCTTTGCACCATGCGCTGACCCACTTGTTCAGGTCTGTTACATCCGGCTGCCGCCAAACAAGCAACGGCAAAGATGAAGAACACGTAGGGCTGAGTGCACGCATAGTGTAGGTCGCTTTTACGAACAGATACAAAACGACTTCACTTTCCAGTTCCTTATGCCTTATCTTTATTTCAAGCTTTTACTCAGCCCACCTGTAAGGGAAGGTAAACGAAAAAATCTACGTGAGCACTTGCATATGTACCCTAAGGTTAACACGTCATCATTTTCCCATGACCGCTAATACATGAGCGGACTTCTGTACACCCGAACTTTGACGTATTCTTTATCCTACCCACCCACATACACACATGCAAATCAATTATGCAACAGAAAAGGAAGAAATGTAATCGCCGCGCAAATGTACGTTATGTTCGTCTTCGAAAGTGGTTTTTTTTTTTTCTTTTGTGCAAAGGTTGGACGGAGATAGTTTGACGTACAGACAGACGAAAGGACGGATAGAGCGTGAGAGAAAAATCTGCACATGGCGGGGGGATATAGGGATACTGATCATTTTACATACTGCAAAAGCTCTGCCTGGAGAGAAAATGAAGTATAGCCATGCTGTGAAAATTCGGAAGGCCGGTCGACTAACCCTGGATGTAAATGTCAACTTTTACCGCTGCCAATCCAGGGGCAAAACCTGCTGAGGTTTGACCTTAACTCTTTTCTCTGCAGACCTAGAGCGTTAAAAAAAATATTAAAAAAAACAAAACAAAACAAAAAAACCTGCAGGCAGAACTTGAATAAAACAAATCCCACAAATCTCTCGTACTGTGTTTAGTTGTCAGTCTGTGGTTTCGTGTTTCGACACTTAAAATGAAACAATCTTTAAAACTGTGTGCATTGTCTGAACAATTCACTGCCTGAATACTATATAGTTCACTCGTCCTTTTTCCACCACCTCCGCCTTACAAAACACGATCTTCAGCACAAACATTAATTTTTAAAAAATGGTTCATGCTTGCACCGTGTTTTCAATTGTTGACAAGAAACATTGTGCATCAAACGTTAAAGACTAGTTGGCTAGAGGTGGTTAAAAGGTGTGAGAGGATGTGAGCTGTAGAGGGACAAGTAAAAAGCCCTGCTTAAACTGGGAAAATATAAGCGCCATATAGCCTCAGTACAAGAAGACGAGAAGGGAACAAGAGAGGAGAGAATAAGAGAGAGAGAATAAGTATGTAATGTAAAACGGTAAAAGAAAGATAGGCGCGCCTAAACGGAGAGGATTATCGGAGACTGCAACCTCCCGCGACGGGCTGAGGTGATAGCGGCATACCAGCACCATCAATCCCGCTTCTATCACCTGTGCCGCCCGCTTATCGTTCGTGCAAAACGTAACAGCAACTGACGCCGCTGGCACCCGCTTTATTCGACTATCGGTTCTGCAGCTGCCAAATGCTCTAGATATTTTATTCTGAAAAATACCTGCTTTTCAATACAAAAGAGTAATGCTGTTTCAGCACATAAGAAATTTTGTGTGCAACGTTTCAAAAATAAAATAAAAAAAATAAAATGATAAAGTGGATGGGAAAAAGTTTAAATGTTTAGTTTTTCAACAACCAATTTTTAAAAATCCCTTTGTTTATGTTAAATGTATACTTTGTTTCTACGGAGTTGGACTCTTACACAAAACGTTTTTTAAGTTTTACATCTGACTATGACCTCGATAACATCATGTTGTGATACTAAATATCTGCTCCATAATTCTGCTGTTCATTACACGATAAACTTTGACTGTCCAAAGCGATGCCAGATCTGGTATCCTTCATCATGCTCAAACCTTGTTTCATCACGTCTCTGTAATATTTCCAAATTGATGCTATAGCTGGAGACACAAAAGGATTAACTTAAACCTATCTTCGTAGACCATGGCTCAAATATTGCATTGCATATACAGTTCTCTTTTTACACCTGGACTGTCCTGTAATAAGGTAAGTCGATATCAAAGAGAACCCAGAAGTATGAAATTGATTTTTGTGAGCTGATTTCCAGCATAAGCAACATGCGCTGGCAGGAAGAAGTAATATAATTTCCGAAGTTCTGACGTGCGAAAGAAAATCATTATTGGCGACCGCAATCCAGTGCCACGTCTGTGGCCTTAATTTCATCAAACCATATCAATTTTAAAATAATGGCAACACCGAGACGAACAAGGCGGGTAGCGGAACAACAGCTAGTCAAAGGAGGATTTTACACAAGTTGCTCCCATTCACTTCAGACCGGAAGCTCATTATTTAACGGCTTACAATTGGCTGATGCATGGTTTTTCTGTTGTCCTTTGGGATGTGGAATCTGTGAATGAGTACGTTTCTGATTGCCTTGATCGGATAATTGGAAGGGAATGTGCTTCCACGGGGAAGAATATTGGTGAAAGGCAAAGAAGTATGAACGGGGATTTATGTGCACGGACAGCCGACAAGGAAGGAGATTCGGTGAAGTTATTCGTTTCTGTTGCACCATCTTTCTTCTTGACAGGCAAAAGCCCTCCTGGACATTTATCTTCATAATTAAGCCTGCTTCATTTTGTCATAGTGTTGCTAATCTTGTATAGTTTGTTTACCTAGACGTTTGTTGACTCCTATCTGCTGCTCTAGGTGTTTGCATCTATAAGCCGATGTGTGTGTGTGTTCCAGTAACGTTTCTTTGTAATGGATAGCAGTGTACAGGGGCTTAAGGGTTCCTGTCTTTGCTTGAGGTGTTTAGCCCCTTGTTTTCCAACTGCTTAGTTTACACAAGTAATAGATGTATACTTTGAATTAAATTTACGTTTAATGTCCAGCTGTTGCGGACACTAAGAATAACTAGCCATTTATTTTAAGGATCAGATGAGAATGTATATCACTTGAATCAATGTATATCTAAATGTATTTTAGTAGTATTGATAGTATTTAGTGCAATTTATACTTGTTTGGTTTGTCGATAATTATTACCTTTTTTTTCTGAAACACGTATTGCACGTTACCAAACTGGGCTCCGGGTGCATCCCACTACTTTTCGGCGACGATTACTTTTCTGATACAGGACAAGGGAGAGCACTCCCTCCTATTCAAGGAAGTATTTTGTACTTATAGCCTCCCCTAAAACTGATCGGCAAGAACGTTCTCTTTTAGATGAAGACATTTCATTTTCTTATTTTTAATTTGCTAATTATTTAATCAGTTTCAAACAATGGCAACAGACAACGCACAGAAATATATCTAATGAATGCGAACGACAACTTGGTAGCCTACGTTTAACCAAAAACCTAACGAGGCCGCTTCACTTCATGGTAACATCCATTGCAGATTTTTGTTTGTCCAGGTTGTCCAAGATCTCAGAGTAAACAGACATCATCTGTAATTTAAAAAAGTGTAATAATTTTTAACTAGCCAGGAAATTCATCAGAAAAAAATGGGAATTATTTTGCATGACTTATATCTCGTTTAGTAAACATATTTTACGCAAGTACTCATAGATTCTTTAGATAAAACACACAGATTCTTCATTTTCTTTACCCCTTGATCAAAACGTTTTATTTTGTTCGAAAGAGCAATATCATCCACTAGCTTGCATGATTTCATGCAAGATACAAAACAAAACAAAATCAGGTAACAGCATTAAAAAATATGTCAGTGCTGCTGGCGGTGGTTGCCAAGATAGCGGAGAGCAGAGGACTGGAAGCTCGCGAGGCTTCAGTGGGAGAGGGAAAATAGGTGTCTGCGCGTCAACGGCATCGAATATATCAAGGTTTATTCGTTATGACAGGCAACACAGCAGCAAAGGTATTTGCCTAACACATGGAAAAAATTTCATCGTCTGGCAGATTTGGATATTTTACTACAATATTCAGAACAAAGCTATTACACTCAATCGAAATACACGAAGAGAGTATTTTGTTCGGACCTTATGCAGTGACAGTAAAGAACCAACATGAACAACTGTTCTCCAGTTCGACGATTGTTAAGTTGATTGGTGTTAAGTTCAAAACTGACAAAGGGGCTCACGTTACTGTCATTTCAACACATTTCACGAAGTTGTTACCTCGTCTCAAATCCCTATAGACCAAGTATCGGAGAAGTACTGAAGTCCTGAGATTCTTCGTAGTGTAACCGTTCCCTGAAAATCTGCTTAGCAGAGCAGCAGTAGTCAGGGGTTACAGTACTGTTGGCAGTTTTGGCAAATGCAGCCCCAAGAAGTTGATCACGCCCAGCATCCACCTCAATGCGGTCGGATCTGGCATGGTGATTAACACTGTTTCTCGCTTCAACCTTTCCTTGTCTGGCGAAATCCATTTCTCTCTAGTTTGATGGCTCAGAAATTTAATCTCATGTTGCCTGAGCTAACCTTTCTCGCTTTCATGATGATATCATGGTCTTGCTCATTTTCATTGTACACGAGTATATCATCAAAACAGCAAATTATGCTGGACTTCAAGATAGTTTAAGGAAAGTTTTCATTATTCTCTGGAAGATATCTAGACCGAGGACTTGGCATTTGGTAGCCTCTTAAAAAGGTATTTCTTATTCTCCGCTGCTATAACGGGGTAGGGTTTAGCCATATAGGACTTACCACGTGGCCACGCGTTGGACTGGTCGGTTTTCTGAAAGAGTGGAGAACCAACAACTTCGACAAAGCAGCAAAAAACAGCAAGCGATGCAAAGGCAAGCAGCGGTACAAGAACTATTTTGACAAGCGTGCCAGGCAACATTGAATTGCATAAGTCAAACGGTGAGTCAGCGGGAAAGTCCGGCAGTCGTTCAGCGACAGTGATTATATTGTTATACATTGTGCAAACGTCAAAAGGTAAGTTTCGACGACGTAACAGACGCCATCTTAGTGGTCCAGAAATTTTAGGCTTGAGCAATGCAATACAATCCTAATCCCAGATCAGTTTAAAAATTACTTTTCCAGGTAAGTTCCAATGTTCCTGTGAACAGCGAAACACATAATAATGCGAATCAGCGAGCCAGTTCCAGTATTCAGGTCAGGCCCAAGGGCAATGCCAGCACTCTTAGTCAATGTCCAGACTCTAGTGATGATAGGCCCACTACAGATGTCAAAGACAGCGTTAGTCTAGTTAGCCAACAGGAATATATAATGCCAGTAGCAGTACAGCGCAGAGAATGTCTCGCTGCAGTTGATTTATCACCATGCTCGCTTGATATAAAGACTGATATCAAGACTCTTCGGAGAATCGAACATTGATCAGTAAAGTGTCTCCCCCACCTGCAGGATAATCTCAATAGAAGAGAGATGTAGTGATTGGCAAGCTATTGCGCCTTTTGATTCGCGGAAACGATCTGGGGCTTTTGTGGTGCGTCTATTTGCCTGATACAGCTTGTTTGGAACATTAAACGGTGTCAGAGTGTTTGACGGTTGAATGCAGCATGTTAAAACTGTTTTAAATGGATCTTCTACTTTCAGCCATAACATTTCCATCGTTTAATGTGAAATCTTAACTTTTCTTGTAAAAGCAGATTTATGAAGTCCATTCCTCTGATTCTGAACGTCGTTAAATGCATAAACCCCTGTGCGGCCCTAGCTGTGAAGTACAGAATCTTTCCCATTTAGGATAAGCAAAAGTTTGAGCCAAGATTATTTGAGACTTCGTGACGCCTACTCAGATTTTAATCTTTGGCAGCCCACATCTTCGAAGTCTTGAGCATGTGCCTGGCTTTGCACTCTGCTCTGCATCTCAAACTTCCTGCTGTCATAGCTGTAGAGGGATCTCGCCTCGAAAAAGTTGTCTCTTCACCTCAGTTTTGTAATGCTTTTAGGAGCTGACTCTTGTTTATCAGCTCTAACGATTGCTAAAAGGAAACTGCTTTCATTATGCAAGTTTCTTCCGTTCTCAACCCACCACTATCCGGCTCGATGCAGCTGCAAAAGAAATAGCTAAATAAATAAATGAAAAAGAAAAGAAGTACTGGCTCTTTTTTATCATTTCCTTATCCGAGATGTAGCTCTGATGCTTGACAACCATGATGTTGCTGTTTGATGCAGAAGTCAAGCAGTATGATATGTTTTTTCTGGCTTATCAAATCTTCATTTCAGATGAAAGAGTGAGATTGACAACTGCCTTGTATGTACATCAGCGGAGGAACGAGTGGGTCTGACATGCATCCAAAAGGAAACTATACTTGGAAACATGGCTCTCAAAGTCCTTACTTCAGGGTCATTCGAAATGGCACTGACGAGGTAGGAAAGTGTTAATTTATTTAGTAGTGTCCCATTGACGGTCGCTTGGTAATATGCTTCCCGAGCGTGTCGTCAACATAGTTTAGCTTTTTTGTTTTTTTCTTGATATTAATTTTTGTGTTTCTTTGTGGAGATTTACCATTTGTTTACGCTCGCTTCTGGACTTACTGCATTTTAACTTGCATGATCGCTCCTATTTAAAAAAAAATAAAAATTGTTTTAAGCTTACTTATGCTTTCTTTGCGCCATCATTCTGCCATGAAACAAAAAGAGAAGTAATATTTCAACCAAACCAGGGCAAGAGCACTCCGGCATTCGTGTCTGCTTTCGATGCATAGATGTACCTTTCCATGAAAAGGCAATTCAGGCACTTTTTATATACAGAAACTTCTAACAATGCCCTGCTCAAATCAAAGCTATGTGACATTTTCACGCTCACTTTTTTGTAACACCTTTACCGCCAAGATAGTTTTGTTGTCTCTCGATTCTTAAGCATTGAAATAATAGCAGATAAAGCCCCTCAAACAACGCCGGGCTAATGTCAAAATATTTCAGTCCCTCATTACTTCTAAAAAAGAAATAGCTGTACGATTTCTTTCTTTCTAGGTAACAATGTTTTCTGGGAAGGTATCAATAATTAATATGCAATACATTTATCTGACCATGTGGGCATTCCTGGTTTCAAGCTATGACAATTATTTAAAGTATCAAAATTATACCTGTCCTTCATAGTCGAGTCTGAGAGAACCCAGATGAGTCAGGAAACGCATACTCAAGACACACCACTGTTCTGCCTGTCTGTACTGGTCACTGCTGTAAAAAAGAGAAGGTATTCAAAGCTATAAAGGGCAAAAATGAAGAAAAAAGGTTAGAGTTCATTAGAATATTAATGTAATGATATAAAACTACACTACCAGGAGTCGATGGTTGGAGTAAAGCATCGTAGACCATATTACTCAGAATATTGTGGTTTTACGGTAAGACCTATCAAAGTCATGTCACACAATAATTGTCATCAGGACTATTTGTATTCCTGGACGTTACAAATCACTTGTAAGTCTTGTTCAAAGTGTTTATTATTGTTCAATAATTTTCCACAAACAACTTCGTATCAGTCAAGTTCTTCTTTACAATTAGGATGCTTAAAAATTCTTCAGTTAGGGATGTTGGCGATATGATGGATTAAAAAACAATACCGTAACTTTTTGTTCTTTTTCCTCTCTCTTCTCTCTTTTTCTTTTCTTCTTCTTTTTTTTTTTTTTTTTTTTTGCCATCAATTTTTTTTCCATTGCACAGATACACAACACATAACATACAGTATTTTAAATATAGAACAGACAACATATGCACATAACGTAATAGTCATTTAAGAGTACTTCCATCAGCCAAGCACGCCGTCCAAAAACAATGTATACACAATCTCTTATCAGTTCTTGTTCTAGTCCTAGAGTTTTGTGAAATATATCCCCACTTGTGCTCTTCTCTTCATTTAAAGCTGCTTTTTATACCTCGCAACACAACATTTTTACACAAGGTCATGTGACCTGTCATTTTTTAAAAACATTAAACAACATTCATTACGACATGAGAGTGAAACATTCATTATAGCATTCATCGTAATCTTTTTCAAGCTGTCAGTCATAGTGCACGACAGAAACAGTCCTTGCAGTCAAGTATTATGTTTGAAAATTACAGATTTTAAACAACAAAATACACTTAAACAAGTATATATATTCTTTTCACATCTCATAAGAATCAAGCACAGAAATCATAGCAGATGTCTTGGATCCTTGTGCCATAGGCTAACTGCATAACAATAATAATGTATCTAATATAAAGACTGTAGGTAATCACAGTCATTTATATATATATATAATTCATTATTTATGTCTAGATAACAAGTTTTTTTTAATAGGGTAGCCATTGTCTTGTGATTTGTTTTCCTGTATTTCTATACATGCATTAATTTTTTCATTTTAAATCTTTATTGTAAATTCAGAAGAAAGGTTGTAGCTGGAGTTGGTTTTATTAAATCTGCAATATTAGATGTATGCTTTTGCAAGCAGTAAAATGAAGTCGAATACAACATCTGTCTCAAAGTTATTATTGCGTCCAAATAGGACAAGATGTTTATTGATAGTTATCTCTGGAGAATTTTTACATTTGTTATACAGTTTTGTAAGTTTCTCTAAAATTCCTTAACATATTTACAGTTCCAAAATATATGCTGTATATTTTCTTTTTCACCTCTGCAAAGGTCAGACATCGTCCTCATCAGAATCTTAAAAAAAATTTTTAATCTTAATCTGAAGCTGCAGGTCAGAAAAAGCTGTAATTTTCAAATATATCTTTATACTATTCACTGACCAGTAGTGTCTGATGCCAGTATTCCAGGCCTTTGTCATAAGCCATATCGTCTCCATCTGAGGATACTCACCCTGACACACACACAGATATCGTATTGACAGACGGGATTGCACGCATGGCTGTTCATTCGCACACATGTAACACATTTATGCACATGTGCACAAAGAAAACAGAATAACACTAGATAATGTGTAAAATAAAACTAAAATTGTATAAATATAAAGCAGGAATCATCTAAATTTCTCTTAAGTGTAAGATCTCATACGTTACGATTTAAAATCTCGAGACAACATATTCTTGCCTTTACCTCGTGAAGGAGGCAAACGGGGGTAGTAAGACAGCAGAAGAAAGAGAAAAGAGACAAAGAGGAAATGAGAAATAGTGAGCGCTTTTGGTGAGGAGATAATTTTTCATTATGAATGATACGTTGCATGATATGCAAATCATCGCCTTTTTCGCTCATTTCAACAGTACCTCTGCACGCTTTTCGATCATGTCAGCTGCTTCCCTGAAGTAGGTGAACGCCTCATCTTCACTGTAGGAAAGACTGATCTGAATGAGGCTGTGGATGTCCTTGCTGTCACCAAAGCAAACGCCTTTCAAATTGTTAATGGACATGTTTTTTGTCAATATTTCTATTTTTCTGAAAAAATTGCTATAATCGCAATCTTGATGCGGATACATTTTATGTAGCAAATTTACTTGATAAATTCTTCTGCTCTGATTGGATATGCTAACTCTGAGAAAAACTCTCGGAAAGTCGTACAAAAAAAAAAAAAAAAAAAAAAAAAAAACGCCTTTAAGGACAACTGCTTTACCTTCCTTGGTTCATAAAATCACTCTGTTTTTAATTTACAGAAGCATTTCGGATTCGTGTGTCCGGATCTAAATTCCTCTTAGCTGTTGACTATACCTGATGATGACGATGAGGATGAAGATGACGATGACGATTACTTATATAGCGCCTTTCCAAAGATTTTTATCATACATAGAGAAAATCATCAAAATTCATGCACTCGCATTTGCACATGACAGACACACTCACTTCTACAACACACACTCATACAGACACACATTATACACCCTCATGGGAAAGAGAGAATCACAGTGAAGTCTTTGTTCTAGTGGTAAACTAAGAAGTTTTAGTGTCAGAAAAGGAGAAAAGTCTATAACAAATTCAGTCAAACCGTGGCTTTAAAAAATACACACATCTGTGTATTAGGGTGGTATAGTCATTTGCTCTCAAAGTATAGCAAAGCAAAACATTGTTGCAAGTTTAAAAAAATTTAAATGAATATAAATACACTCACCTGCACTGACCGAAGTCTGGATGCTGAGCTGTAAGGTGCAGGTGTACAGCCATCTTCAGGGCGCGAATGGCCAACCGGAAATGTCCTACAGGACGCTCCATCGCCAGGGCTGTTAAGAGAGAAGCAAGATACTGACTTAACCAGTGGAAACGTGTAGTTGATGAGCCCTATACTTCATTTTTATATTTAAGTAAATGCATTAGCAAAGCTCACGATAATATTCAAATGTAAAATTTTATTATGTGTAGTGTCATATTGATCTGGCAGCTATGTTTTATTGTATGCAAAATCGAAAAAAGTATTTTATAAACCTATTTTATATTTAAAAGCAATTTCTGCTTACCTGCAAGTGACTCAAATATTCTTGGCTCAGAGTTTGGAATTACTAGAGCTCTCTCCAGCACAGACTCTGCTCGGGGGTCAAAAAGCTTGACGAGAGCCTCAAACTCGTAAAGCAGAAGCAACACTTGTGATTCACCTAAATACATGTATTCATATATCTGTTCCTATTTCTAAACATCTTTATTAATAATTTAAGGATCAATTTTTTAATATATAATATAGAAGACATCCGTGAAAACAAAAATGGGTGGGCGAAAAAACAAAAGGAAAGAAAAGCAGACACCAGAGATAAGAATGTAAACTTTCTGCCGATTTAGAGACAAGAAAACAACGAAACGAGACACTAACTTTAAAAAATAAATTACAGTCGTTTTTCTCTTCAAGTGTATCACTTGATACCTAGCAGGGCTTCTGCTAAGGCTAAATTCTTTGGGGTCCCAGGGACCCCTTCTTCAGATTTTTAAGGGGTCCCTGTTCTTCGCCCAACTTTGAATGGGACCCCATCGACGAAAATTGAAGGGGTCCTCCGAACTTTTAATGCGTACTGTACGCAATTTTTTGCGTAAGCAGAAGCCCTGCCTAGGAAGATAAGGGAGGACTTTTACAGACATCATCGAGTTTGGATGTTAACGAAAGAAGCTTTACGTAAATGTCTAGTGCATAAATTAAAAAAAAATCATGCGACGAAGTAGATTAGGTCAAAATAGAAAATGTCTAATGAAACACCAAAAGAACTATTCAGAAAAAACTAAGGTTTTCACCGAAACACATTATTACACGTGTGACCACCTCACAAAACTACAGCTTACATATTCTTCCAAAAAATTGTTTCTGGCAAAAAAAAAACCACCACCACCAACCAGCCCACCACCACCACCCATCACCACCACCAACCAGCCCACCACCACCACCAACAACAACAACAGCAAAAAACTACCGTTTCTCCAGGTGGCTTCCAGTGAAACACTGTCGACAGAATTGCTTTCCGAAATATGAGCTAGGGCTTCTTCTAGCAGGCGCTTCTTAAAAAAAAAACATATGAAATTTCATGTGAATGAACGACTCGGCTCGGATTCTTTCCAGTCAATCGAGCAAGCAGTATGGAGGATATATCACTAAAAAACATCAGAAAATATCACTAAATTCTTAGTTCTAGAGCAAAAGATAGGTGACAATACATGAAGCTCTTATTGTCTATTTGATTTATTTCATAAAAAACATTTTTAGAAACATTGTTTGAAATATTTTAAAACAATTAAATGATAAGTGTTACAAGAAAAATACTTTACATACTGAGATATTAATATTATCTATCTGCTAACATCCTGACATTCACATTAATACAGCGTTAGTATGAATTATTGATAACTCGAGATTTCTCACGTTTGAAACGAAAATAACATGGCTAAAGTTTACATACGTGCAAGGGAAGCTAATTTATTCAACTGTGAATAAGAAATTAAGTTACCCGAGGAGAATGAAGCAAAAGCAGAACAAGGAGGAAGGGAGTGAGCGAGCGAGAGAGAGGTGGGGTGCTTGTTAGTCTTTTGTTCCGTGACATCTATGCTCTGTCTGTTTCAGCTCTGTCGACCGTCAGTCTTCAATAGCTTATAATCAGTTCCCCTGTAATCTGAACAATGCCACAAGAATTCAGAATTCAGTATAAAGACCATATCTTGGCGAGAGTCCGTGGATCGTGCCATCTGTATGCAAGCAGCAGTAGCCATCAGCAGACACGCTTTCTTGTGATCCAGAGTCTGCTTGTCAGTTTTGCATAACGGCATTAGCTGTCAATATAAAGAGTATTTGCGAAATTTTTCACATGTTATTTCTCCTCATTTTGTGCAGATGTATGGTTGTAGAATATATATTATCTTATCCCGATTTAAAGTAATCTGATCATCTCTATAACAAAATATTTCTTCTCACAGAATGTACAAAATGCATGCAGTTTCAGATCTTGTAATCTTTTTTTCGTCTCATGTGCTTTAGAAATATTAGATGACGGGTTACGTTTTTCAGCCAATAGTATGCATTTAAGCAGAGAGCAGCACTTACATTGTAACATACCAAAAAGAGGTCTTTCATGATACTTAGGTCTTTGTCATTCTTTAGTGCAAAATTCCAAGCTGGAACGAAACATGTTTGTTCAACATGAAACTATTGTTTTCAAACAAAAGCTTCTCAATGCTTCACGTACTCGATAGCACTTGAAAAAATGCACATCATTCATAAACTAGGAGAGAACTGTGTGATCCTAACTTGAAATGAGATTAGATATTCGTATTATAAGTCGTTTACGATTTATATGGATTAGATATGGAATATAACAAAGAATGCATAGATCTTACACAGATTATGCGACTCTAAAAAAAGGTTTTCAAACGGAATAGACTAAATTACATAAGAGGCAAGATCGTTATAGCAGTGGTGTCCACCAAAACTACTCGTTAAACTCTCTCATACACACACACACGCATGCACATTAAACTTTCAGATTATAGACGCCTACCACGTAGATTATGATAATGAAGATGATTAAACTTCAGAACAATAAGACCTTTCACTAAAGGATTAATCTGTTTTTTTTTTAATTATTTCGTAGCAAAACTGTTGCTTCGTAAAAATTAAGCAAACATGTCTTACACTTCTACATACCAACTTTCATGAACCATGCTGCCTCAGTTTCTAAGGTTTCTTTGCCCATATCCTCTGATCCTCTTAGCGCCAACAGAGAACTGTGGGCTATCATACACATTATTTCGTTCATCTCTTTCTGTTTTATGTTTCAACGAAATTTTTTCTACACATAATCAATTTTTTGAGACGATGAAATTTTGAACCACTTTTGATGAAATACGCGCTTCAACAAACAGCTGATAATATCAGCAAGTCGTCATACAGACAGCAAGACAAATGGATGAACGTACGGATGGATGGATGGATAGATAGACTGCATGATGAGTCACAGCCTATTAATAGTGCTTCTCATGCCGTACTGATCTTTCAAAATTAAAAAAAAAAAATTCTGTTGTAGATATGACACATTCTATGATTTCTTCCCCTTTCTGTCCTAATTCCCCACATGTGGGTAAGTACATAGACATTGTAACTGTTAATATCCATCACTTTCAACGTTGTGCATTCATGCGAGGGGAAGGCGGTAATCTTGTGAGCGCGCGTGCGTGTGTGTGTGTGTGCGTTTAGGGACTGATGACAAGACTAATTACGTACCAATTCGAAAATAAGAAAGCAGGTCAGTCCTGGACAAAAAAAAAAGAAAAATTAGTATACGTCCAGTATAGAACGGTTCATAATCTTGTAAACAAGACAGTATGTGCTGTTGTAAATCTACTTAAAAGCAATTTGTTTACTGACATAAAATACCGATCTTTATGTATACGGTAGTCTCTTAACTTGATCGCTAGACTCCCAGGTCCAAAACCGCGTGGTTTAAGACCCTTATGAAGAAGTGCCCATGCATTAACTACAGAGTACATTACATAAAATAGCGTGTTGAATTCAAATTAGGACACTTCATTCACTCCCAGCATCTCTCTCTATCTTTCTCTCTCCTTTTTCCTTACTGTGAGATGTTTTCAAATGAATGAGTGCGAGACTCATAACCCTACAATAAACTTGACACTAAAAGAAAACAAAATCTGAAGACTAATTAAAAACATTTTCGACCAGATCTTAGGTCCATCCCTAAGCCAGGACATATCTCTGGAAATGCTTATCTTTCTACAGATCTCTTGCCAGGACTATGAGGGTCGTTGAATCTGCCGTTTGGGAAAAGTGTGCACCTTTTGATGTGAACCAGCTTTTTTTTATTGGTAATGAAGTGTTGACGTAATAAAAATCAACCACGCGTAAAAAAATTTCATTTGTCTTAACTTCATATTCAAAATGGATTATGTTTATTTTTATGTGTTATTTCAAAAATGTCTGAAACACAACGTCATTATGAAATTGACAGGCCTACAAGGATATTGTCGTGATAGCGTTTTTTAAATTTCTTAAAAATATATTTCAAGCTCCTTAGCTTAAAACTGAGTAAGTTGCGGGCCCAATGAATACACGTATACCTAGTAATAAAACTAATAACATTAAGCATTTGTCACTGACCTTTCATCTGCCTCCATACAGGCTTCTGCTGTGCCGCAGCTGGTGAGCGTAAGTCTAATAAGGCAACGTGCTGCCTTGAGCGTTTGTCGCCTATCACTGTTCGTCTCCATGAGACTCTTCAAGACAATCTTCGCCAGCGATACATGCTTATGCTGGATTACAAAATTGTTAAAACTCTCTCTTTATTGTTTTGGCTAAATAAATAGTATAAAAAAACATAATGACTTTTCATAGACATCTACAGAAAAGTGCCTACCGTAGTTAGAATACAGTACCGCTGCAAAATAATGGATCGGAAACTTTTGTGACCTGCAGTGTCAGTCTTTAATCCGTAATGACTATTTCATTATTAAACATAATCTGCAGGCGGAGAACAAACTACCTAATGCCAACGCCAGTTCAAAGTACCTCGAGAGCCATTTGAGCAGCGAGAGACAATAGACTTTGGGAATGATCCTCACTGCCTGCTTCACAGTCCCTTGGTTCTTCCTGCTGTATGTTGATCATTGCTTGCAGAGGCTCCTAGCTGGTACAAAAGTTAGCATGTACCATGCTACAGAATGACTTATTGGCTATTTACTTCGATTTCTATCTTGCTTTAAACTATCCGAACGACAGTAACATATTCGTTATTAGCTCTCTGCCAGTTTGTTTTCTTGATTTTTTTGTCTACATATTTATCACATTTACTCCTTCAATCACCCGCGTGCTCTTACTCACTCAATTTCTTTAAACTCACACTGTACACTTTTGGGGCAACATATGAAATTGTACAAATTAGCGGTTTCTAGTTATGCAACAATCAGCAGTTTTTCAATATTTTTCGTCAATTTTTTTTCTTATTTCCTAGTAGCACCTAACTAATATTTTATAAGCTGTACCTGCTTCCATGTCGGCTTCCATGAGAGCTAGCTTATAAAACAGAAAGTTTGTGTGCGCAGACGCCCGGTCGACAGACTGCGCATCATTCAAAGCTTCTTTGGCCTGCAATACATATAGTTCCACTTGGCCATCTTCCCACTTTCATCGACGCTTTTAATTCTATACTAAAACCTTTGATTTTGTGTGACTGCAGTTTTTTTGTTCTTATTGTGGAGTTTGTATGATTGTAATATGATTTGGCACTATACAGCTAGTCTATACACTTTGAAGGCATATGCAGATATGCTTTCGCCAGCAACCTCAGACCTTATCTACAAATTTATCGCAGCATGCGTGTGATTATAAAGGATATTGACAGTCGTCTTTTAGGGGGACAATTTTTACATACCTCAATCACGGTAGGTGCATTAGTTTACTGTGTGTCAATGCTGTTCCCTCTGATCGAGGGAAGCGTTACTGCTGTCGTTCAAGTGGTTAGCAAATGACAACTCTTTTCTTAGAACTTTCCTGTCGTTACGCTATTCTAAGTCAAATTACAGTTTCAGTTTCAGATGAGGTAAGCTTACCTGTGGAAGCTGCTGCAGCTCCATGTGACAGCTAGCTCTGTTTCTGTGTAGTTTGACTAAGTTAGACTGAACCAAGTCTTCTCCGCTGGTGTTGTGCAGACTGAGCGAGTAGTTATACCAGTCAAGAGCGTCCGCGTATCTGCCCTTCTAAACAATAATGTTTGAAAGTCATCTTATAACTTAAAAAACTTATTCCACATGCTCAGATTCTGATATTAGCCACAACACAAAGCTAAGAAAGCATTCAAATATACCTCGTATGCTTGGGCTGCTTGGTCCCAGTATAAGATATGAAACTTTTTTCTTGTGGGGGCGTCCAGCGCTTCTTTCGAGGTGTGTGCTGGTCATCAAGGACACACACACACACGTGCGCACGTCACACTTTTTACAATTATTGAATTCTGTCCACATGACTTACGGAAAATGCATTAATGCTTTTATCTACTGTCCTTATCTCTCTGTTATCTATAATGATGGTTGAATCAGAGTGAGATGTCATAAAGTATTTTTAATTGTTATAAACTGTCCAGATCTGCTGTCTCCTTCAGAATTTTGCAACACATGTAAATTATCTATAGTCAAGATATTATGTCCACTTGGCACATGTTGGTACTGAGCATGAAAGACACGACAAGAGTCAAATCTTCATGAAATAAAATGACACTAACTGAACATATTTCCAAAAACGGTCGGATGGAAGTGAGTGTAATCGTATTTATATTTTAATTATGTTTTAGGCTTTGCTGGAAAATTTGAATTCATGCAGTTAGTTCTTAGCAGCCTTGAAATAAATTTAGTATCAACCGACAACTTTGGCAATGAAACAGAAACAATATAGTGTATATAACTATGATCAGTAATGCAGCTTACTGTTAGTTTAGAAGATTGCTACACCCCGCACAATTTTGATATTGTTTAAACATAATAAGTGCGTAGCTTCAAAAGCAATGTTGATCGTAAGTACGGAAGAAGTTCAAATACCAGCTATGATGCTGTCTCTAGCGAACAATTTGGCGTCGTTAACACTGAACCTTAAAATGAGCATGAGATAAGCTACTTTCAAGTGTCCGTACTCCGGACTGTTCTGATATCGCAGAAGAGCAGTTTCAGAGAAGGGACACCCCTCCAAGTCTCTGCAAAAGAACAACAACAGCAATAAAACTAACCTTGTAGACGCATCGAAATTTGTAAAGTCTGCAAAATTTTATTAAGACCTATTGAGAAAATTAAGGGCTATCCAAGAAAAGCTGTCAGACCTTATGAATCAGTAAATCAATACGCAAATTAAACATTACGCGAAAGCCTAAAACTCTTGCTCAAATTAACAGCAGACATGTTCCTCTTATCCATGTGAGAAAATTGTAGTACAGATAAAATTTTACAAAGCTGACATGGTAGAAACAATGTTAGGTCTGAAAATGCTTTCGATCATAAGAGCCTGCTCTTGAGATTCTCGCCTAAGGTTGTGCTAAGGGTGATCCCAAACTGCCTGTTCCCCATGGCTGAGGAGCCATGGCTAGTTGAAAAGCAGGTCGGTTTCGAAGCGCTTGTCACTTTCGACCGAGTTTGGGGTGAGGCCACATAATTTCTAGGTTTCCGCTCACTTATTTTATTATTTGCAAACAACACTCCAATTCAAATATATGTGTAGTAATTTTGCTGCATATATACAGATGGACGCTGACATCGTGTCTTCCTGCAGTAAAGTCAAGCGAGAAAGCACAAACTGATGTCGCAGACCAAATTTTCTTTTGAAACAATACTACTTACGCACTGTATTGCTGAAGTAGAAGGAGAAGGTTATGACAGATGTCTATGCTGCACTCACTATGTTGAAGTAGTTCATTTACACCTGTGATATTTCAGACAGATATCTTAGTATAGCACCAGGGGTAGGTGCGTAAGTGTTGGAAGCTCCTTTTCTGTTCATAAAAGTGCTTCATGCCTATCATTAACACTGGTGAAAGAGTGGATTGGTTGTCTTTTTAATAAACTGAAAATATTTCACTCAAAACTTGAGTAACAGTGTGCTGCTATTTATTGTAATATCCTGTGTATTAAAGCCTTCTGAACAAAACTCGTTGTACAAATATAAATGAACCCCCCCCCCAAAAAAAAAAAAGCCTGTTACGATAACTTCTTATAACAATACTGATGAGTATCCATGCAATTTAAAACTTTTCTTGGTACTAAGGATCTTATAAATGTTCTTTTAAAAAGCATTCTGAAACATATGACTTGTCTTTACTACTATTGTTAATAATAGAATAAGCAGACGGAAATGAAGTCACAAGATGTTTAATTGGACTTCCTTATGTTTGCTAAGAGAACATTTTTTAGCACCAATAGCATCTGGAAATCAAAGAATAATTAACAATACATTCATCGGTCAGCTGGACAACGTTCATCTCACCAGCTTTGATAACTGATTGGTCCTTCTTAGACTCAAGAAGAATGTGTATCCATAAGAACAGTCCTGCAGGATGCTGAAACTCCTGTCAGATATAATACCGACAGAAATTTTTCTCAATCATATGGTCAATGAAATGATTTTTTTATGAATGACGGATTCAATTCACAGTATTTTTATTCTTCTGTTGACCAAACTATAGCAGGGTTAAAAGTTGTCTGACCTCACTGATAACAAGAACCTTCTAAGGGCCTTTTAAAGAACTGCTAACCTATTATAAAAAAAAAAGACTATTCAAGGACATTTTTATAACATGCAAACAACTAACTGCAAATCATCTGTCACTCATATTTTACTTTTTATTACAGATTTATATATTAAACAAGGCAGATATAACCCTAGGGCACAGCTGGTTTTTATTTTATCGGGACTGCATATAGGTTTCAGATGTAGGTTTCAGCTCTATGGTACTTCTCATTCTTCCCATATCTTTGTGTTTTCATGCGCGTTTTCAGCGATGATAGCACTACTCAAAGATACACTGCAAACTCCACATAGCATTTTTGTCCTACAATATCCAGTCTTTGTAAATTATTAATTTTTAATGTATTTTTTAGTTTTGTTAACCATCTATGTTTGAAACTGCACATTTCAGCTTTCCAGACATGATGACGTCGTTTATTGCCTTAAAACTTGCATAAAATTTTCACGAGATTTTAAAGTTAAAAGATGATCGCCTATCCCCGTTGTCCTTGCACTCAAATCAAACTTGTTCTATATGAATGTGTTCCTTGGGAAATCTAATCTTGTCAAATCTAGACACCACACCGCTTTTTTTTTCTTGATGTGGAAAGTTCATAAAATGTGGGGAACTCTTAAAGTAAAAAAAAAAGAATCTAACTGAATATTTTGACAATACATATAATATATTTAATGATATGATATATATATATAGTTAGATGGGCAAAGGAAGCAGACATGGAGGTGTAATCTGTTTGGCCTCAGGCAAACGATAGAATCAGTATGAGGAAATCTTACTTCACTTCGGCATTGATCATGTCATTCTCTAACTGCGCTGTGTAGTAAATCGAAACCAAAGATGAAATCACAAAGCAGAAAGAAGTGTAAGTAAAGATTTTTATATGATTAATATTTTTTCATTGTTTGAGTTCTCACGGTGTTCGCCAAAGTGACAGCGCTGAGAGCCTTTTCCAGATAGCCTGTGTCTTTCCCGTCTAAGTAGGCAGTTGCCAGTAATCTCAGGGTTTTAGCCTGAAACACGCACAGCTAAAGTCAACTAATGTCAATTAGTGATTGTTCACATTCACATTTCCATTTAATTACCTTAAACATTAAGTACAGAGATTTAAACGTAGAAAAACAAACGTTGACTGCTTATCAAAGTGCAGATATAGGAAAACACATAGGAATAAAAATATTTGAAAAACTTTAAAATTTTGATTGCTGTAATTCCTGTCAGCTAAAGTTTTGTCTTAGTCTGGGTTTCAGGTGCAAAACAATTTCTTGTACTTTTAGCAAATCAGATAAACATGAAGAGACCCCTTTTGTTAAGAGTAAGATTTTTTTTTATGGTTTTAGTCAAGGCTTAAAATTCAAAAGCTCACAGAGACATTAGTATACCACAAACATTAAAAATCATATACTAAGTAAAAATAAAGGATAACAATATTTTAATAGTAAATGAATGAAAAGATGTATGCCTTGGCCCTGTTGGACATTCCCGAAGTTTTTCCCAGGTCATAGCTCTCTCTTAACCAGAAGATGCAGTGCAGATAATCGTTCTTTTCATAAGCGCTTACTCCAAAGTTGTAACACAAGTATCCAAGATACATTGCCTGTGACTAAATAAAATTTAGGGTCTTTATTAGCTCAAATTCGGTCTAAACGAAAATATAAAAGGTACAACAGTGAAATGAATTATAGAAATCGGGACTGTTTTTATCTGATTGCTTACGTTTTTGCTTTATTCGATATAAATAAAATTTAAGAGCATGTAGATCTTTAAAAAAATGGATTTATCCATAGCTTTAAAATTGATTTATTTGTAGCCAAAGTAATGTGGAATGAAAATAGAACCGAACAGGGGTAACAAGACACTACGCTATAAAAATGTTACGTAGCAGCCTTTACCAGAACTGACCTCTTTTAGGTGCCCGAAAAGAAGATCTTTGGCTCTGTAGACACACTGCATAGCTTCTTCCTGCCTATCCTGTCCACAGTACTGAAATACCGATCACTTGCATTCATTTTTCTTAATATTACTAAAAGCAATACCAAACAGGTTACTCAAATATCAACAGACCACTCTTCCCATATCTGTATGACTGTATCACACTCTAATATATATCTATGCATGCCATTACATACATAACAGTCCCATCATAGAAAACGCAGTGTTAAAAACAAGCACAAAACTGCAATATAGCAGAAAGATAACAGTTTTGCATAAGCGTTTTGGCTCACATGTGCCACAAACATGAAACTAAAAAAAGAGGAAAGTTCCAGCAAAGTGATTCCAGTCTCAAAATATTTCATTAAAGGTCAAATTACAAGTGTTCCAAAAACTGTATATGTTGCGATTGCCACCACCACCACCACCTCCACCACTAATATTACCACTGATACTACTACAACTACAAATTAAAGTCAAAGAAGAAAGCCAGAAACAGATAATTTGGTGGATCTTAGCTGTAGTGACTGCATATATTCTAATGCCATTTACCTTTCAATATGAGAACACACTGAGCTCTGTTTTGAGACCATTATCATTATTATTTTGTGAGAGTATATTTTATCTTTGTAAAGTGCTTAGATCTAGCCTTTGATAGTGAGATAAAGTGCTATATAAATTCACTTTATTATTAAAAGAAGAATAAAATACTAACATGCACATCTAATAGCAGAATCTGCTGGTATATAGCTTAACACTCACCACCTCTGCCCAGTAGGTAAGAATCTTAAAGCAATCTCTTCCAGAGAAGGCTTATCCTGTGTTGTACCAGACTGATTGTCCATATTTGGAGAATCTCTGTTTGCCCTCTCTACTAGCCCACTTTTCAAGGTCTGGGTCATCTGTTGGAAGTTGAATTCTGCTTTCAAAAATGATGAAGGGCTTATTGTGTTACATTACTTCCATGTCTGCTATAATTAGCTTTTTTGTTTACTTGATAGTTGATTTCAAATATTTATTACTAAGATTTAGTTAAAACTGACATAAGTTTCGCAATGTAAACAAGCCCTGATGAATAAATGTGATGTAGTGTCACAGCTTGTGCACGTTGTTTGCATGAGGCCAAACTCTTTTTGTATGTGTAATGTTGAAAATATCTTAAACACTTGATGAAAGATGTTTTAGGCTTTGACGTATGCCCCAAAAATTCTCCAAGACAAATGACCTTTTAGGTTTTTTTTCTACTAACATGTGACATGGAAAATGGATCAATTCTAAATATTTCATCAGCAATACTTTTTTATTTTACAGTAATCCTCTACTTAAATATAGTTTTTTTCATTCTTTCTTTCACCCAAAATATTTATGACAAGGAAAGAGTATATCCTACCTGATTCAACATGATAAGTATACTTTCTGCCTTGTCAAATTGTTTACAGTCTGCACACAAAAAGACACAAAACTTACATTCCAGGATTTGCAAACTAGCAACACCCTGTATTTCAACAGACGTATTGTTTTGACCTTTTATGACCTTCCTCTCCGTCTTTTTTGTTGTTGTTATTGTTGTTGTTATCTTACTCTTCTACCACCAACCGACATTCTTTTGAGCTCTCAATCTATTAGCAAGCAAACTAATTAATCAGTGAAACGAATCTTGTTTTAATAAAGGAAAACAAAGTTAAATAAGACATACCGATCCAGGCTCGAGATGTTTTCAAACCCATCTGCGACAAGTAAACATTAACCACTTGTTATGTACATCTTCTAATATGTCTGAGAGATTTTCTCTTTAGTACCATTAAGATACCAAACACAAATAAGGGCTTATAATTCTGAGAGGTCTTTGACTAAATGTATTTACTAACAATAGGAAACAAAGAACAGCTAGTTCCCTACAATTATTATAAATATACCTATCCATATAATAAGTTTAAACTTGTTTTTAAGTTCTTAAAGAAAGCTTTTAAGTTCTTAAAGAAAGTTTTTAAGTATTATCAGCAAATCAATTTATATAAGGGAGCTGGTAAGTCACATATTTATAGTTTACACTACAAGAGTTAGAATCGTTAATGGTGCAAACAAACATTCTTTTACAAGCAAAACAAAACTGAATTGAATGCTGTCTTGAACAAGATTGAAACAACTTTGTTATACCAAAATCAGTTTGCGGAGTGCTGTTTCGTCCCTTGAAGAACTACAGGAAAAAATCGATATCTTGAAAGCCACGTGCCTCACTGAAAAACAAATCCCCAAAATACCAAACCATTTTGTTTACGTGGCCTTTACATGTACACGATTATGTGTTTTAGAGTGTGTCAAAAAAGGTGCGCACATGCACACGCACGCACGCACACATATATATGAGAGAAGAGTGAAAGAATGAAAAGCATCACACTGATTGCCTATTTTATATTGTATGTCTATTACTTTCACAATTATTATTATTATATTGAGTGAGTACTACTGGCTATGCAAATTAGCATGAAAACCCAATACACAGAACGCCTACATTTGGCGATGGTAGCATTCGGCACGGTTCCTTTTGTTTTGAGTAAAACCGTCTTGTTCCACAGCAAGACAGCTGAGTTCTCGAGCTGCACAAGACACACAGAAATACGTCGATAGAACCAAACAGATCACTTTTCCAACTATTCCTTGCTCTCACGATCCTCTCTCTTTCTGACCTTTCTTTCTCTCTCTCTCTCACTCACACGCACAACCTATAGGTTGTTGAAATACTGGGGACAGTAATGATATATATGCTTGCGTGGTCATTCGTATAGTGAGTACATGTGCTAGCATGTCTGAGTGTTGCACCTGGTCATTAGATACTGTTGTTGCATATCCTTACTGAGGGCATCATGGCACTACTGTCATCACAGATGCTGATATCAAAATCGGAGACTCTCTGTAATGTCTTCTCCAATAACTCTTCAAAATTTACAAGACAGTGGCTCCCATCCTTACACAGATCGGTCACTAATGCTGAAAATGAGTGGAAGAGAGCTCAAAGCACGAAAGACTGCAAAAACGAACCGACGGTTAACCATGCAACAAACACAAGCAGCAGCTAACAAATGCATATATTACTTTTTCTCCGTACCGGTGTCATCAGAAAGTAAGAATCATGGCATGCTACATCAATGAATTTCATTTATAAATTATCATATTAGCACTTTTCTATGTAATGAAATTTTGCCATTTAATAACAGTGGCTACTATCTCAGAATCTTCCTCAAGCTGCAAAAGGGTGATGGATTTTGGCTCAGTTGGAAAAAAATCAGTTCATGCTCAGATTTTCCTTGTTACCTTGGAGCTGGGCTGCAGTGTCGCTCAAAACTGTAGCCACCATTTCGATGATCCTAAAATCCGAAGCATGGATAAAATTAGAAGAGAGAGAGCCTGGAATATTCAGCTCTTACAATTCCAAGCAATCTTCAAAATGTAGACAATTATACATACATAATTATGTACAGATTTTCTAGGTCTGTGGAAAGGTATAGTTCATTTATCTTTCTCGACTACTATTTTAAATTTTATTTCTTTCTTAAATTGGATTTGAAACAGTGCACATAGCAAATTTAACTTCTGTCTTATCTAATAATCTAAAACTCACAAATTTCGAAGCAAATTTGTTTGATAATTTAAGCCACCTCTTATTTCAACGTTGTCAGCGTTGTCCAAAACGTTGTCGTGACCGCTACCCGCTTGGAGGCGAGGTACGTCTGCTTTTGAGGCAAGATTGGGAGCCTGCGCATGCGCCAGTCGTCTGCACGCGCGCGTAGTTTCAAAACATCAGAGCGGGATCTGAAATCGCACGGCAAACTTGCATCGCAAAATTGTGGCGTAATTTCATTTCAGTATCAGTAATGCGGATACTTTTAACGATTTTGAACAGAGAAAGCACATCTTGGCTGAAGTTTGATCGCTTAAATAGTCCTTCATACTGAGAATATAATTGTAATATTGATTTGGAATGAATTCAGAAGACAGAATCTCCGACGGTGATTTACACATCGTGCCGAGTTTAGGGAGTGTTCTACAGCATTCTGGCAACAGCATAGGCCTTGGCAACAAAAACAACACATCTCTGTATGGAATGAATTCGTGGCCTTCACCAGTTACGGACGGTTGTTTGTTGACAAACAGCCATGATCGTTCGACACATTCAGATTTAAATAACTCAAATGAAGCAGACATTGACGAACTCGACGATATGCTCTGCCGTTTTGGTGAGTTCCAGGATTGGAGGGAGAATGTGTGTATAACAGTAAGCACATAGAAAGATAATGTTATTAACTTGTGTTACTTTATCTGAAAGTTGATAAAAAGATATTCAATTAGTACGATATACGACACCTTGAAAAAAATTCGCACTATTAAAATTAATTTGTTAAAAGTTACGGCATAAGACTAAGGAAGTTTTAGAAAAATTACTTTGCTTTTATGCTTAATCCTTTAGATACATTCTTCCGCGAGAAACTCAACACAGAGCTGCAATCCCATCAGGAATTTATGCATGGGTTGTTGTCAGAGCAACAGATTCACCTTCGGCAGATTTTACGTTTTAATTTAAACGTTTTGCCATCATATGAGACAGGCCAACAGGTTGGTTTTGACAGCAGACAGCAAATGTTTGTTGCACATTATAAACAGTCTGAGATGCAATACATGCCTGTCATAAAAGATAAATACTTCCAAGAAGAAAAAAAAAAAAGAAAACTGTGATTGTCATTGTTTTCATTAAGCAAGTTTATTGAATCATCTTTTTCCTTACAAGATATACCAAGCTTAGAAAATCATATTTAAACAGTTTCTGAATTAGAAAAATTTGCATGAATAATTTGTTTGCATGGTTTTTGCATTTGTATTAGCTTTTCATTGCAATAACATGTGGCATAATTTTGATGAAGCGTGAGTGTGAGTAGGTGTTCCCATTTGTTTGTGACAAAGTTAAGAGTACATGTTAAAAATAATGTAGCCTATTATTCCTTTGCAGGTGAATAACAGAAATCAAGAAGGTATCTAAAGTATTGTTCAGTATGTTTTACAAGGTCTATAGTACCAGGTCTAATAAAGTTGACTGATCAGTTGTTAAAATATACTTTTTATTACACCTTACAGTAAAGTCTCACTTTTACAATATAAATTATATGAGTATAGGATTGCGTTGTATGAAAACATTTCCATTTTTTATTTTTAAGTTTCAGATATGACAAAAAATTATGTGGACCTTGAAGAAGCAGAGTAAGTGAATAGTACATCTTATTCAGGGGCAATAACAAAGTATAACATTTCGCTCTTTAAAAAAAGTGGATGTGTTATTTCCCTTGGGCCTTAGAGTTAGGTGTTTGCTCTTAACAAATGAAATTAATTTTCATTTTACAATATCATTCTCTTTCAATGTATTTTATCATCATATGCTACCATAAATTTTTTATTTATATATTGGTCCAATTTCCAGAGGTATGAATTTTTTTTATTGACTACTGCCAGAATGCCTTATTCATATGACCCTGGGGCCACATCTTCAGATATACATGTACACAGAAAGCAAGGACTACTCACAGAACTTCTTTCCTTGTCCTGTCAGGTATCAGCACTTCTGAGTGAAGTGAGATTTTCTTAATTTTCCAGGTATGTTTATAGTTTTGATTGTAAAAGACAAAGTATATTTCTTTTCTTTTAACATTGATTGATAATAATAATCATATCAACATCATCATCATTAGGGGTTTTGGTGGCTGTCCTATCAGCAGTTTATGCTCCAAATATTTTGAGCAATTTTTCTTAAATTACTGGGCTTTTTTAAAAATACACAACTTCAAACAATGTGACTATGCTGTTACTCTGGATATAAAATGTGATGTGCTTTTGCATTCTAAACATCCACCCCATTTTAAAAAAAAACATTTTCTTTAAGTCAGGGTTGGCGCTATCATAAATCCTGAAGCATCTTAAGTACTGTCTTTTGAACTCTGATTCTATTATTTGTAATATTATTGCTCTAATATGACCTGCATGTAAATCTAGACTTCTTTTTGAAAGGCTGTAGATCATGGAAAATTCAGTTGCGAAAAGGTAATATCAATTATGGTTGTTCAGTGTATGAACATCATACAGCACAAAGGACTATCTATTTTCAGGTTGGAAGGGTGATGGTTAGGACATTTTAGGCTTTGTGGAAATCTTTTGTATAATTAATTGTATATTATATAGTCATGGGTTTCATAATGAAGTTTTGGTTGACAGACCAAACATACAATGGTGGCCCCATAAAAATATAACTGAACTGAAAAACAGCACAGTTATACATCTTTGTGGTATGCTGGTATAAACAGGCGAACGATTATGCAGCCTAGGATCGAGCAATAAAGCTATACCAACTGTGTGTAAGTAAAGTATGATAACTGCATAGCAATAAAATCCCTTAAAGATATATCTCTGACAACTAATCTCCCTTGATAAGCAATGCATAACTGTTCATTAATTTAACACTAATCACTATAAATGGGCGGCTGCTATGTTCATATGACAACTACATGTACTTGGAGAGGTAATGCAAGCTTGGCTGGACAAAACAAAACTGAAAGTTATTAAATCTAGTCAGTGTTAAACAGGACAACATTATTGCCGGTGTGGTTATGAAACAAATGACGAGTTTGAAAATAGTTACTACTGACACAGTGCGAAAATATATATTTTACAACAGAAGTGGAGAAAATATTGGATTTATTTCATAACCATCTGTCCAGACCTTTATGCAAAAAGAAATCGCTTCCAAAAATATATGAAAACTCCCACACAAACAGAAACATTTGTTGTAAAGTAGCTGCTATTGTGCGCTATAAATGAATATATTTATCAGCTGTGATTCTGGATATCGGTGTTCCTGTATATGCTTTTGGACAAAATGTCCGTTTTTACGATCGTCTTTTTCCCTTCGTGAACATGATCCCTGAAAGAGCCCCAACACCAGAGCGGAAGTTTTGATTCAGTGTTGCGCAGAGGAGTTGTGCGCATTTGCGCACGCCAGAGGCACATGAATGCAAATCACCCGTGACAACAAGTACGTCATCAGGTGCTCCCTTGCTCACAGCTCGCAAGATGGCTGTACGGTATGCAGAGCCAGCGATTGAGGGGAAGTCGTTACTTGGCCAGCATGGCCTCACGTGTGACAGTTTACTATGGAACAGCCTAGCTGCCGCCGCCTCAGTCTGACTTGCTCAGCGTTGCCGTTGGAGTACCGTGTAGTGCGCTCTCTCTTGCTGTGATTCATTGCTGTGCTGTGCCGTGGGTTTCTTCGTTTTCATATTGCTGCGCAGTCAGGGACTACCCCCTCCCCTTCTTTCCTGTGGAGTAGTGCAGAGAAGTTTGTGAGCGGAAAACGTCAAGATGGACGCGTCTGATGTAGATCACAACTTCGAACCCCAGACCAGGGCGCGGTCGAATACCTGGCCTTTGCGCCCTAGTCGTGAACTTGATCCCCAGAGCAGTCCTGCCTCGGAGGATTCGAACGCCGATGGACAGATCAAGGCGGAAAAAGACCCTCTCGGACTAACTGCAAAGAAGAGTGGGTCAAGGAGAAATGCGTGGGGTAACCTTTCTTACGCTGACCTTATAACGAAGGCTATTCAGAGCTCTTCTGAAAAACGATTGACTTTGTCGCAAATTTACGACTGGATGGTGCAAAATGTCCCATACTTCAAAGACAAGGGGGACAGCACTAGTTCGGCTGGCTGGAAGGTGAGTGTTTTTCTGTTTGTTTCTGTGCCATGGGTGTGCTTGGCAGGCTGCCCCATATTTTCATTTTCAGCCTCGT
Organism: Pomacea canaliculata; assembly: GCF_003073045.1. Taxonomy (NCBI): domain Eukaryota; kingdom Metazoa; phylum Mollusca; class Gastropoda; order Architaenioglossa; family Ampullariidae; genus Pomacea; species Pomacea canaliculata. The sequence continues at coordinate 21,357,630 of NC_037595.1, read as the reverse complement.
TGTGCGCGCATCACCCTTCCCCCCAACTTTTGTGGACCATAACTCGTTGAAGCTAGGTTTTTGGGTGATTGTTGTTTATTTGCGTCCGGTCATCGTTCTACTCGTTCCGCAGCTCAGGTTCTGTACTAAAGTCTTCTCGTAAGGACGAGTAATGTGAGGCTAAAGTCTATGTTAACCTTCATGTACTTGTCCACAATTCACTAGCGGGGGAATCGACTGCACCTGCTAATCTTAGAACTGGCGAGCTGCCAGCGATCGGCTGATCTGTTTTGGGTACTGTAACTGTTAAGACGACAAGACCATCGCCTCGCTCTTTTTGACAGGCGCATTCAAGCATCACATTTGTTTTAATGGCACGTCATTAGTCAAAGATGATGGGATTGAACTGCTGCTAAATAGGAGCAGCTGGTCAAAGGGATAATGCTCACAGGGTAACATTGTTAGCCTTGACCAAATGTAGTTTTGGGTCAGAGAGATTTAATGTCCGCCTGGTGGAGACAGTCACATGGCCTCACAGTTCATTCAAAGTAGTACCTTTCAGTACGTTACCGTTCGGGAGAAACTGCACTCAGTGCATGAGATACATGCAGTTTGAAATGCACAACTGATGTTGCAATAATGAATAAGAGCTGATTATTTTAAGTTCGCTATACTTACTGATGAGATGGTGTCTTTGTTATAAAGTGGCTGTAGCGTTTGTGTGGAAGAAAGGTACACTTAACTAAACAAAACGGTGTTTTGAAAGAGCAGCATTAGGATAGTGGTCCAGACATAAATTTGGGTTCTCACAAAGTGTTGCAGTTATTCTATTTCACTGTTCACTTTGAGGAAATTTTTTTTTAATTTGATCATAATAATAAATGTAAAAGCACTATTAAAAGTAAAGCAGCCAAGTTTAGTGCTTAGTGAACTGCTGATGGTATTTGTCATAAGACAAGAAGTATTCATATCCTCATTGTGCATTAGATTTTGTGAGAATTCCAAGTAGTTTGATCGGAACAGTCATATGAACTAAAAGAACCACTCTGCATAAATTAATATAGATCATACTAAACAGCTATTTATAATTTAGCTGTAGTACGATATTATAACTGACTTAAACTACAAATAATTTTTTAATACTGCTGTATGTATTGGTTTAAGAAGTATAGTTCACTCCCTTTTCTCTCCCCCACCCACTCTTTAAAAAAAGACCCCTAAATTCTGCAAGAGAAAATCTGTGGCTTTAGAATGAAATTGGAATCATTCACAAAACCTGACATCACATGAATTAATAATATGAAGCTAAATGAGATGTCAGAAAGCATGATTGAAATTAAGCAGGAAATGTATTTTTCTATTCTCAGTTGGAGAGAATAAAAGATCTGACATAAAATTGTAATTCATGCTGTACCATTGTTGCTACCTGATATTTTTCTTGTTTGTGGCAGTTTTTAAATTTTTATTTTTACCAGTAACTGATGGTGAAAACAGTGGATTAACTCTTACAGCTCAGTGCTTCTTACTCATTTGCCAAGTAGATGTTATTCACCAATACATGTTAAAGTAAATTGTAAATACTCCAGTAAGTCGTTAAAGAAAAAGTCCCACACAGTATGTAAATATAAATGTTTATATACTTTTCATATTTCTTTTTTCTTATTATTAACTCGTTATTGTAACAAGTGTCCAGTAGTACTTCAAGCTTGAAAATTGAAGCACAAATCCTTATCCTATTTTCACATTGGATTTTAACTGCAGATGAGCAAGATCCTTTGAACTATAAAGAGTTGTCGATAACATAATTTCAGTGTAAAAGGTAACAAGTTGTTCAGCTGTTGTTCATTGATCTTTTATTGATAAATATTGGCCTCAACAATGCCACAGTATCATCAGATCTGAAAGGATAGGTGGCTTGTTGGAAGGCTTAGAGGACTTATTGCACATAACATTTCTAATTTGAAACACTTTTAGGCCCTTAATCTGTTTAGGAAATCAGTTTTATACAAACAGTGCACAACACAATTTTAGAAATTGTGTAAGTTGTTGTAAATGAGATAAAGCTGGTTAAGTCAGACTTGTTCCAGTCAAAACAATTTTTTTTATGTGTTTGTGGAAAACATCTAAATGGCAATTTTTGAAAAGCATTTGCAAATTTGTGGGGTTTTTTTTAGGACAGTTTTAAATTTTAGAACATGTACAGCTGTCCCCTGTCTTTATCTGACCAACCAGATGTAGCAGTTTTATGTTCATGGGAAGTAAATGAGGGGAAATAGAAGTTCATATTGTTATGTTTATGTCTTGTTTATTATTTAACATATTAAGACTTCATAATATATGACTATATATGTATATGCATATACAATTATGCACATACACACACATATATATATTATGGTCAGTGGTTTTGTGAAACTTGTCACTTGTTACATTTTTAACATTATTTTTAGCTACAGCCACCATCCCATAAGCTATAGCCATTATTTACAAAATAAAAGCATGTGAACTTTAGGGGCAATAGTTACCCTCCCCCTTCTCCATCCTCCGTAAAGAATTTTAGGGGAGACTTTTTAATAAAACTAATTCATTTTGTCCATGTGGTGGCTGATGGGGCAGTAGCTGACCACACAAGATAAATGTTTGTCTTTAGGTTCATAGATGTGCATGAGGGTCTGATCTGCATCAGCGATGCAGGAAAGCCCATCCAGTTACGTAAATTGTTTCTCTCTTGTTTTCTGTTGTTTTTTTTCCTTATAGTTTGGTTTTGTTCTTAAAAGTCCCTTGGAGAACAGCAAGTTTGGTATCATTTTATATTCTCCGTGAAGCATAGTATAGTAGCATTCTTATGGTAGATGCTTGAATAAATGACACTTATTGTAATTGACATTCTGTCTTGTTTTGCAGAACTCCATCCGGCACAACCTTTCCCTTCACAGTCGCTTTATGCGAATACAAAATGAGGGAACTGGAAAGAGCTCCTGGTGGGTCATCAATCCAGATGCTAAACCTGGAAAGGCACCACGTCGCAGAGCTGGCAGTATGGAGACAAAGAGTTATGAGAAGAGGAGGGGCCGTCTCACCAAAAAAAAAAATGAAGCCCTACAAAATGGAGGTAGTCCCCTTACAGGCAGTTCTGAGGATTTTATAGACACTCTTGCATTTGGTGACTTCAGACAACGTTCTAGTTCTAATGCCAGCAGCTGTGGCCATCTCTCACCTATTCATGCTGGAGTTGAGTCTGATCTCCATGACAACCAGGTTCCCCCTATGTCTACAATACCATGGGATGATGAAGTAGAAGATTCGCAGGGAATGTACTCTGGGTCAGACAACTACTCAGAGCTCGTGGGTTCTCTTGTGGTGGGCATGAAACTGACCACACAGGATAACATAGATATGGAAAACGGAATATCAGAAGACCCCTATACTAATGGGCCATCCCAGGAGTTCGCCCAGTCAGCAAACTATATGAGTATGAGCGAGCAGATGAGTGATGCTGGTCCATACACGCATCTTCCTGCACCTCCTCCTTACCCTGATTGCAACCCTAATTCCCATCAGCTGACCAACATGGAGTGTGCAGCCTTTCCTAATGAGAGCTACACTAATCTGAATTGTGGGATGAATGGATTCCGCCAGTCAGACTTGCAACGTATTAGTAGTGCAACACAGCTCTCTGTCAACACCCAGCAGGGCCAGCTTACCTCCCCAGACCAATCACAGCAGGGTAGCCCCAACCCTCAAACATTCACCCCTCAGCGCCTCAGCCCTCAGATGCAGCGTACAACCTCTCAGTCCAGCATGTCACCTCTGAACTGTCAACTCTCCCCACAGCAGACAAGGGCAGTTGCCTCACCTGTCCAGCGTTCCAGCCCTTCTTTGCAGCAGCAAGCTGCCATGCAACAAGCAGTGACCAATGCTTCCATCCTGAGGGAAGCTTTGACAAGGGGGTCATATGGCCAGCCCCCTACTACCACCACACCCTTCCCCTTGGGCACAGCTGTCACAAGCAGTATCAATGCTAACATACTGAACATGGGACCCAGCTCTCACCATCACATGCAGCAACATAGCCCTCAGCACCAGCAGCTGCGTATCTCCCCATCTACTACTAACTCATACATTTTAGGGACAGGAAGTGGAACTGGTTGTGGTTTAGTGGCCAATGGCCCAAGCACAAACTGCTGCAACAACAACAGCATTGTTGGTGGTAGCCATGTTCCCTTAGACATTGACATGGAATCCCTGATTGCAGTGGACTATGACATGGATCAGGTGATAAAACAAGAGCTTTCACTGGAGGGCAGCCTTGACTTTGACTTTGCATCTGCTGCAGGCCAGAGTATTGTACATTGAATAAACATGAACTTAACTTGACAGGTTTATGTTGCTGTGTTGGATAAAGACAGAAGCAGCTTTATGAAAGACCTTTGCTAATTCTTAAAGCTTGTGATGAAGTAATGATGTACTTTGTAGGAAAGGACAGTGGTGATCATACTTTTCATTCATCTGATTCTTTGAATTTGCAGACAGTTTTCCAAACATTGGTCTCATTTAATATGTTGTTCTTGTGCATTGTGGGTTCTACGTGCTTTCTGTGGAAATATAATTGGTGCACTTCTTAAAAGTGCATTAGTGACATAACATAAACATAGTATCATATTTGTTTCATATGGAAACTGATCACCTTTTGGAACTGGAACATTCATAAATATATGAATGTATATGTACAAATAATGAATAATAGGGCAGCGTCATTTTTGCAAATTTCTCACTTCTTAAGTTTTTATTAGTAATTTTTTTAATATGTTACTTTTGTTTTTTGTTTGTTTTGTTGGTTTTTATTTTTATTTTTTTTTTTTTTTGTGGGGGGCAGGGTTTATTTGTACCATGTCAGGCAAGTGTACTTGCATGTGTGCATGATCATCATAGGTAAGTGTTCTGCTGATGTGCCAGCCTGCTTTTCTGAAGATGTCACACAAGTCACAAAATGTGAGTTACAACTGCAAATTTGTAAATTTGTCATCTGTAAAACTTTTGATCACATTCTTCACTAATGCCTAATGATTGTGAAAGCTTACTACTGTTCACAGTGTCCTTCACAGAAAATATCAAATCTATTCTAAATACTTTTTGAAGAATATAGTGATTGTGATGTTTGTGAATTTGAATGCTCTTCAGTGTTTATTTTTCTATTACTATTCTTATTATATAGTTTAGCATTTAGCTATAATTATTATGCTTGTAGTTGTGCTTTTGATAACAGCTGTTTATCTAGAAAACATTTATTCAGTTGTTTTATTTTCTCCAAATGACATTCATGAGTTATCAGGTTGTGAAAACAGTCTTGATTTTTAGGAAACAAAATGGAACAGGTAGGGAAAGTTGAGACAGTGAAGCAAAATTGCTGCATGTCTTTGGGAGGTATAATGATTTTGGCTGGTGGAGGTGTACGGAAACATCATGTCATCAGAGAGAATTATTCTAATAGAATACAGAAAAGTATAACATCTTGCATTTTTGTGCATTGCCAGCATTATCATTTTCAGAAGTATATAACCACTTTGACTGTTAGATCGAGCTAAACTTTTAGTCTCTTTTCCAAGGGAAAAAATAAGTCATTTTCTTATTTCACCTTTTGTTAATATAAAGCCTCTAATGTGATTCAGTTATTTGTGAACCTCCTGAGGAATCCACTTCTGCTTTTTACACCAGCTAAAGTAAATATAACACCACCCAAAGTTTTTGTATAATTTTTTTTTAAGTTCAATTGTGTTACAACTTACATAATTGCTGAGGTTTTTTATGTTAGTAGTTACATCATGTATATACCTGTTGATTTCATATCTTGTGTATCTGGCTGATAAATCATCTTGTCATTTTCAATGAAATTTATCAGCCTTTAGTATTTTAAAATGCCGGTGCAACTGCAAGTTGATTTGCCTGATTATGTAGTAAAGGTTTAGAAATGTTGCATTGTTCTAAAGACTTACATAGGGATCTGTACATAAGACACGTAAGTTTCATATGCCCTTTGTATCAAGGGATTGAATCTTTTGAATTAACATGTTTGTTGCTCGCTTGGAGGAAGAAATTTTTAAAATCACACGAAGTGCATTGTCTTGAAGTAGAGGAACATGTTGGGATTTTTTTTTCCAAAAGTCTAAACAAAACTTGTTATACTTAAGGACTGGATCATATTTTTGTGTTTTGTGTTTACAAAATACAAGCAGCTTTTTTTTTTTTTTCAAAAAATGAGGATATAAGTTTTAAGTACATCAAGGATATTGCTTCTGAAAGAAATAGTTGACCAGCAAATAATATAAAATAAAATTAGTACAATTTTGCGCTTTTATGAAAGTCATGATAATTTTAATTTAGTTTTCAGTGACTTCACATGATAAGTGTGTTGCCATTGCCCATTTACTAGAATATGATGAAATAGGAGTAGATTGAGCAATATTTTTAAGGGAAAAAAATCACTGTCATGTGTGTTGCAACACACCATAGATGTAAATTTCTTCCATGGGTTCTCTTTGCTTTTGCCTATCTGCACATGTGTATATATGGATGTGTGTGTGGAGGGGGGAATGAGTGGATGGGAAAGAGAGAAGTGACCTGTTAGCTGATTTGTTGTAAAAAAAAAAGGCATGTGATCAGAAGCTGAAGACTAAAATTTGTTGATGGGATTTTGAACGTATGAGGAAAGTCTTTGATATTGTTTTGTTTGACTGTGATAAATGTAGAATAAAATTATTAACTGTTTTTGACTAAACTAATCGAGAAATTTGGATTTTAATTGTGTTGGATAACCAGATATAGATTACAAGTTACAATGTTATGGTACTTGATTTTCTAAATTTGAGATGGTGGAGTGATTTGGGGTACTGATACCATCATAACTGTTGTTACCTCTAGCTAGTTGTTTATTATCAAATCAGCCACTTTCTTTCAAAATGCTTGCCTCTTCACTCAATGGTGTCATTTTTATATTCTATTAACCCTGTCATTGGTTTAGTGTCATTAACAAAATAGGTGAATTAACCTGTTCTCATAACCATGAAATCGGAATACTTGTTCTTAAAAAAACATGTTCACGTGTTAACCTGTTTACAGGCCAATAAACTAAGTTACCATTTAACTCATATACTCGTTGAACTCATTATATTAGCCTGCTGAGCAGCTGTCTTGTCATTTATTTACTAGTTTTATATGTATAATTTCACTTGGTGAAAAGATGGATTAATAGTTAAACAAAAGTTAATGTGGTATATTAAATAAGAATGGACATGGCAGTTAATAAGAGATTTAGAGAGTTTCACGCAAAGAAATTTAACTTAACATAATGATAATCGTAGCAGTTCTGCTTTATTGTCTTAATTTGTACTTGAAACAAGCTAGGTTGCATGTTTTGATTTCTTAAAATTTTTATTTGTATGGAAAGTCTGAATACCTAGTGACACTTGAGTCTGTAGATGAGCAATTTCTTAAATTGTAACAGAATTGTAGCTTCAAAGGAGAGGTTTGGTGATTAGTCCCTTTAGTAATATTTTTTTAATGTCTCAATTTGGGTAAAGTCTTGTTCAGTATCGAAATGTCAGCTTGATCATGAAAATGCTTTTGTAAAACATTAGACATCCACTTTGGGTAAAAGTGTACATTTGTGTCATTGTAATAGCATCGTATGACAGCACTTTGAAATCGTTAGGTTTTATTAAATTATTAAATTTTATTAAATTTTGTTAAGGTTCTAAAGTCTTTAGTTCAACTTCATCAGAAGGCTTAAATAGATTAACAGATTTATTCTGGTAATATTGTAGACCTTGTAGTGCAAAGATTGGTAGTAAAATGGTTCAGAATGAGTCCTGAAACAATGTCTTCATTGTTGAGATTGCAAGTATGACTTCACAGGATTAGTGTTAGGGTAAATCTTGTTGACTTTATATTGTCTTTGGTGCCTTATGTCACAACAAACTAACATTAATTAATCATACCAAAAAGATCTCTCATACCTCAGAGTTTAATTTGGAATGGTTGTAAATGTCTCTGTTGAACTCCAGATTATTTTCCAGTCCTGGATACCATTGTTTCTGGGTCCTTTAAAAATGTTAGGAATTGTTTTTATGCCTTTACTGGCCAGAGTTAACCCACATGTATCTATGTACATTTGAGATGAAGTGTATATAGTAGTAGGATGTCTGTGGTAGATTGCCAGTGGTTTGAATGTCTGATACATAGCAGTGAGGGTCATGTTTGCTGAGAGGAAGAGCTTGTGCATGTGCAGAAATATGGAAAGGCAGTTTTCTTGTTTGTTACTTTGGTGATAGTTTCTGAAGGCTGCACAAAAAAGAAACAGATTTTTAGATCTCCGTCGTCACTAGCGTTTATAATCAGTCCTGTAACATTAAAATATATTTAGGTTAGCTACATAAAAGTATTCTTTTGTTTTTTGTTATAGAATTGTCAAAATAAGATTTTTTTATCTGCTCCAAGTATGCTTTACACTTGTGTTTGCAAAAATTTCTTGTTATATGTAGAGAGTAGATTTAGACTTTAGAGGCTGATGCATGTCATCTTTTGCATGAAACTGAAAAGTAATCGGAGCGCACAAAGGTCATGTTTCCTTGTGTACCTCGTATGTAACCATCAATCATGGGTGACTGTTGCGACCTATTCACAGTTCTGCCTTGATTTTTTGATACAATCCCTTGGCATGCATTTTAAGTTCACCTTTTTTTTTTTTTTTTGTTCTTTTGTCTTGTAGGCAGTTTTTAATAGCCTTTTGAATATGAACATTTTAAACCATAAGAACATTCAGAAGGAGCAGCATTTAGATCACTATTTCTTTCATAATGGCTGAGGGTGCAGGGTAAGTGAAGTTGCTGTGCAAGTCTTGATGGGTGATCTTTCTGGAAGGCAGGTGGTGGTGATGGAGATTTTTCTGGGCTTAAAGCATTGTACATGTGTTGAGGCAGATTTTCTGAAAATGGTTCAGTGGCGCATCCTGCTACAAAGAGTTCTGCCAGTGTGTGGAGGTGCCATGTCTCACTTCAATACATGCTGCTTGACTGTAAACTAGGAATCTTTTTTTGAGACATGATATGTATTTCAGATAAAGTTTCTGTTGATATTACTGTTATTTTACACCAGCCTGCCACTATATCATTCTGTGATCTGTTTCCAGTTTTGCAGAATGTTTCATGATGAGCTGTGTGTATATATATAAACATAAACATATAAGGATAGGGAAGTTCTGCATGCTCACTTGATTGCTTTGAAGCAGATGTCTTGGCGCTTACCTCTCCATTGGGTTCCTTGGCACTCACTTGTTATCACTCATCTAGTGGTATGCTTGTTGAGGAAGCACTTTATAGTTTTAGAAAAATTATTTGGCTGCCTGAGTAGTCTGTCTTCATAAATTGATGCAAAGCATTAGGTTCTGGGTCTATTCATCATTTTACCAGAAATTTAACTCATTTTCCTTAAAATCCGGACTTAAAGGTTGGATACTTATAGTGTGTGTGAGAGACCATTTTATGTGCTATATCTAAGTGTTTAAATTTTTATAGCATCGGATTGGAAGAATTTTTTTTTTTTTTTTATAAATTTCTGGTACTCGGCTTGCCTACCATGAACTCCTCTTGTAGCTAATTGGTCGAATTGTCCAGTGAGGCTATGTGCCGATCTTCAACCGTTCCCTGACAACCGTTCAACGGTTCGCTCGCTCGCTCACTCACCCGCGTGCTGAGTGTGCCCCCTGCTTGCAGTGCCGCAATGTCAGGTGATTTGGCAGGCTGTTCTTACATTTGGCTTTGGTTGCATTTCCTCTCCACCAAAGTCCTTTCCACCGCCTTCAGTGAAGGGGAGTGCGTCTGTGTGTGATGCAAATGTAAAAAGAACACGCTGCTCAGTCGCTTGTGAAGTATATGTTACATGAAAGATGTGTGCAAGGGTAACTGAGCACACTAGAAACTAATACACGTACGTCGTAAAGCAATGCAAGGAAGGATCAAATTCAGTAACTTTTTGTTTTTCACGGCAAGAATTTTCAACTATATTATGGCCTTTTTTTTTTCCAAGTGCTTCAGAATGCCCTTCTCGTACTCGCACACCCACACCCCTCGCCCACAACCAGTTTTCCATGATCGCGTGTTATTGAATGTTGAAAGTGATGCAAGAACTCGAGTTTGTCATCGTCGTCGTTGTCTTGATCAGCTTTATGTGTTTGGTATTGACTGGTGCCTTTGTTCATGCCGTTACTGTGTGGCTTGATGAGCGTGTTGTTATTTCGTTTTAACTGTACTTGTTTATGGCTGCCTTTTGTTTTATCATATCAGCCCGTTTGTTGCCTACACAGCTAACAAGTACCAGCATTCCACAGAGCAAAACATTTTTGGGGAATCGGGGGGAGTGTACAAAAGCAGAACCGGTCACCTTAACTTTATTTTTGTCTTAATAGGTAGCTCTAGTGAGATAGACAGGTTACTATGAGCGATCACGGAGAAAAGATCAACGTGTTCCCTGCTGCGCCAGTCGCCATTCTTTGATTGTAGATAAATGTCAGTTTTAGGGGGGGCTAGGGTGCACAAAGCGCCGCTGGATGTGTAATCCTAGCAGTCAGCTATTATATTTTTATTATAAGCATTTTAGTTGACTGCTACTCATTCCCCATCCAGCTAGCCTGTCCTTTGTTCGCCACGGGGAAAAAGATGCCATTAAACCTCTTTTTTTTTTTCAATATGATGGTTCAAATTCAGACGTAGCTTGATCAGATCCTGGTAGATTCTCCTTGCCTTAATTTTGGAGAGAGGAAATAATGGGAGCTGTTGTAAGCGAGATCTGCTTCGAATGCACAAAAACAGTTTGTGCCATTGTCGAATTTTTTCTTGCTTCATGGTTTTATTTTATTTTTACATTTTTCTGGATTTTAAAGGTCATGTGCATAGAATGTTTTTTTTTTTTTTTTTTAAATAGTACAGTTTTGCGTCACTGCAAATGGCTTAGGTTTCTTTATAAGTTTTGTTCAAACCCAGGATGTTAAAAAATACAGAAACATGCCTTGTCGAGTTTTGGTGGCTTAGTATAAACATTAACATTTTTAAGTGCGGAATTGGTACACATACATGCCGCGTATATATGTGAATTCATATATACACTCACAGTTATATACACACATATTACCAAATGGCCGAAAGCTAGACATGTGATGAAATATTTTGTATCTTACTAATGTTGATTTTTTTTTTTTAATGATCGGCATGCCCGCAACATGACACTTGTTGGATTGCATTTCTCACTGTAATAGTGCAGTGACCACCATAATGATTTCATGTGCAGTCGCTCATCAAAGTTCCTTCGGCAGCATGTTGCTGCCCACGCTATGCTTATTTACTCGCTGTACAATTGTCTGTACATGTTGTGGTGAAAACTGCGTAAGAAACAAGCAGCTGTACATGTGACTACTGTGAATGTACACTGCACAAGTGTACATGTTTTAGTGGATTTCCGATACATCATTGTCTCTGTGTGTCTACTGCTTAGGCCTCTCGTATATGCGGATCTAGCAGAAATAAAAACATTGTGGACAAATTATTTTGCTGATATTATGTGTGTGCACGTGTGTATGAGCATGGATGGATGGGTTTGTGTGCGAGCGCGTGCAGGAAAACTAAGCACGTGATGTTGGACAAGCGTACACAAGAAAATAGCAAAGTTGACCTCTGACATTTCAGTTGCAATATAAAGCAAACATAGGTCACAATGAGCCCACGGCAATATTACGGACGCCAAGATTTGAATTAATAATCTTTTCGTAATTACGAAAAAAAAAAATGACAACTTGCGCGGTTTGAATGAAGACCTGTCGAGGTTATCGACATATTTCTTTTTAAAAAAGAGACTTTTCACACACTAAACTGGTTTTATATTTGTAAGAAATGAGAATTTTTTTTTAATTTCGGGGAAAAGCTCAATCACATTTGAAGCAGCTGAAGAATCTGTCTTCTAGAAAATTTATTACCACTCCCGTCTTGAGTTCAGCGGTTTAATAGATTCGCATTCCTTCCTTATAGCGAAAAAAAAATAGACAAAAAGAACTTCGGAGATGTTGATATGAAGCAAAACTCATCTCGAATTGAACTGGGTGTGGTCAAGAGGTCGCATGAAGACGTCTTACCGGCTTCTACCCGTCCTCCAGCCTTTGCTGTAAGTAATCATCAGCTTACTGTCATCTGTATAATACACGCTTTCAATTCATGGATGTAAGGCTTATAGGGTAACCTGCACCCACAACAAACCTCGGGTATCGCTGGCGGGCCAAAGTCTGTCCCTGTCTGTTAGAACTATGCCGACAGATCCATTTCACAATGTTCACCATTGTTCACAATGGGCGTTGGCATATCTGTAGGCCTCTCATGGTTTTGTAGGTTACAGTTACACAGTCGTCACACCTGTCTGTTTTCATTGTTCAGCAAAGGTTCGTACTTTATATGTAAGTCTACGTGTTCCTGTTCTTTCTGGCCACAACAATAACAGCCATTGTTGCTGACAATCTTCACAAAGTTTCTGTCAGTCTAATAAAGAGAATGAATGGTCTGCAACTATTTGTCAACCTGAACTGTCAGGTACACAGCAATGTCGGCGATCATTTTTTGTATGAGTAGACATGTTCGAAGAAAGCTACGCGTTTCAACAGCTGACATCAAACCGGAAGTGGTCTACCCTCGGTTTTATGTTAAAGGTCATATGCATGCATAATTCTCCAAACAAGTCCGCAGTCAGCCGACTAGAGCATACAGGAGAGCATGATAGTGTAGTGGTTAAAACACTTCACTTCTCACACTGCAGTAGAAACTCAGGGTTCAGATCTCCTCTTGGAACACTCCTCCCCCCTCTCATAGTGGAAAATCATTTTAAGGAGGAAGCTCTTTCCTACTAAATAAACCAACTAGATACATACGTGTCTGTCCCCGCACTGGAATGAGGGTCGTATCTGGGCAGCGGGTCGGACATTCCCCACCTGTTCTACACCGTTTATTGATCTCTCTTATTTATTGATACAAGGTAGAAGAAGTTCCCTCATGGGACCTGTAACCACAGGGTCTACCGAATGTGTTCCATTTCCTTGCAACACATCAGATTACAAATTGATGTCCCTGCCTCCAATCAGATATTTTTTAATCAAGCTGGAATGACCGCGATCTGCCCATCAGAAAGTTTCGACTGTCGATCACATACATTCATTCTTTGTTCGACTTTACTGGCCACAAAATAAGTATTATTTGGATGCCTTGTATCTCGAAGTTGAGAAGATTAAGTTTGTCAAGTTTAAGTTGTAAAGAGCACTGATCCCATGAGAACAGTTCAGGCGCTGGGGGAGTGTTTAAAAGTCAGTTAAGGAGGTGAGTGAAAGCGGGGAGCGACAAGAGGAGTATTTCAAGCAGAGGGAGCAGTATGCGTTGGATGAAGAGGGCAGGGGAGTTGGAGGGTGAGGCAGGAAGAAAGGCAATTAGGAGCACATTGACGGAGAACATTTACAGCAAAGACAGTCCTGTTTGTCAGTGATGCGGTCGGTGATACACTAGTGAAGGAAGCAGGAGGGTGACATGTCACCAAGCCCGGAGCACCAGAGGGGCAGCAGCGTTGAAAGATGACAACAGGAGTCTGACAACAGGGCAGGAAAAAAAAAGTGAGTTAAAATAACAAAACATAATAATGATTATCATAATAATAATAAAGCGTGTGATTTACGTAGCTCAGAATCACGCTCATGAAGGAGCATGTTCTCATTGCTTCGAGGCAAGAACGAGACATGACAGTGTACGAACGACGGAAGGATAGACAACCATGCAAACAAGATATAAAAGACAAAGTCATAAAAGACTCAAAGAGGAGTCAGGGAATAAACAGTAAGGATTGAGAGTTTCATGAATCTGCAGAGGAAGACGAACAGGTGGACTAGCCAATGGACGAAAAAAAAAAGGAAAGAAAGAAGATAGACTAGCATTTTGTGGATTGTTGTTAGGAGTATGCTCTGAAAACATTGTATTAATGCGTGTACTGCCTGAATATCATGCCATTCAATGGATTTTCCTTAAGGTCAATCTCCCAGGTCTCCGGATGACGTCTGGTCTGTCGTTCCAAGACAGCAGTCACGTGACTTTGTAATCTCCAGGGCGGAGGGAAGTTTCATCTGAACTTGCTCTCGTGATGAAAATATTGACTTCTTGGCAGCTTTTGTATTGTCACGAACTGTTCAAGGTTTGTCCTAAACATATTTTCTTATGCCTTAGATGAAAAACAGGATGCCATGAAGCATATAGGTGATGGAAAAATTTTTAAGAAAACAAACTAGTTGAGCTTTGTTTGCTTTTATATAAAATACTTCAGCTGAACTTTTAAGATTAAAAAACATCCAGTTGTTACAAATCAGCTTTAAAGGGCTTGTCAACCACTTCATAAGTTTAAGCTCCCCACTTTACACTCTTAACGATGAAAGCTCACAGCAGCATGTTATTTGTGTAAAATAAACTACGAATTAGTAACACACTGAATAAAGGTCTGGGACAAACGGGTGAGAGTTCCAGGAACAAACAAAAAAGTTTAGTGCTATTTTCATTCTTGCGAGTATATATATATCTTGTCTTATAAACATGAGACTGGGGGACTTGAGATAAAAGAACCTGTATATAGCTGTCCTATAACAGGGACACTGGTAGATAACGGGTCAAATTAATGGGGTACAGTGAAGGGGTTAAAATGAACGATGTGATGACAGTCGTATGCCATACTCAGACAGCAATCGCTGTTCTTGACTGTAGTGTCGATGATAGAATGTAATGCGATCTTCACTGTATTACACAGCTGATGATGCGACTAATGTTGAGGTTCAGAAAGAGGACTCCGCTTATCAGCTAAGGACAGGCGATGACATATACGTCTTCCATGAAAAAACATGGCGTCTACCTTGTGATAATACTCGGTCTGCCACTAACCTAAGCTTCAACGCCATACTTATCCGTCGCAGCTGTTTCTATCGTTGTCTAGAATGTGGCAGTAGATATTAAAGGGTCCTTCAAACCACAGTGATCTTGTAGTAAATGGGTTCCTGCTTTTACTATTGTCTGGGTCACAGTAACTCTCTGTCGATGAGGGTCTTCCCTTCTCCACCTCCCCTCCATAAAAATTTCGATTGCCAACTGTTCCTTTATTTTGTCGGTAATGCCTGCTGTTTCTCCTTAAGTTTATTGTCTGTAAACTTTTGTCTTGACTCACGATTCACGCGATAAATAATAACACAAGGATTACTTTTAAAATTATTGCTGGTAAGTGAATATGAAAAAAAAGGGTTTGACATGGATGTTTGGGCCTTGTTTGATCTTTTGTAAAAATTACGATATTATAAACATTAATAATCGTGCGCGCATCCAAAGGGATTAAAATAAAGCTGCTGAAGCGAAAACTCGGTCCGCAAAGCATAATTTGTGAAAAGAGTGCTTTCATCCGGATCAGTCACAACAGCAGCAGCAGCAGCAGCCATATCGCATCCACGGGTCACAGGTCACGTCGATAAAGTAAGTTCATACGGCCAGCTTGTCTACGACCTTTTTCTCCTCCAGGCTGTCGAGCTTATTAAAACTTTCACCACCCCACCTTACACCTCCCTTCTTGTTAATCATCTTGAAAGAATAACTTCGGACACTGGTTTCATTCGGGTCCATCTCGCTATCTCAGATAACACACCCCGGGTATTGCTGTGTTGGCTTTGTTTGGTACTGACATATATCTGTGAGACTGATAATTACAGATAAGGGTGTCCGTATATCCTATAGAGCAGGCCGTGAGACTGTAAGGAGTGTACCGTAGGTTCTTGTACGGCGCAGACGGTGTACAAAGTACAAAACAAACAACAAAATATAAAACAAAAAGCATATTATGAACAGAGACCTGGAAACGATGTGATAATTTATTAAGTATGAGAGATATACAGTCCGACAAGCCTGATTGTCAGCGCTAATCTCTCTGAGCAGATGAGACGGTCAATGTCTCAATCATCGGGTTAATTGCAGGAGAGGTTCAAATGCGAGAAATCTGATTGGCTAATCTCTGTGGATCCCAACCTCTCTGACTCTCTTACATCCGTTGATCTTATCGACCTCGCTATTTTGGTCTCGTCTTCAGAAACACTAATCAGACACCTGTGGTAAATCAGTGAACTCTGAGTGGGTGTGGTGGTGGTGGTGGTGGTGGTGGTGGTGGTGGTGGTGGTGGTGGTGTTGGTGGTGGTGTGTGTGAGAGAGAGACAGAGATAGAGATTTGTATCGTGAAATAACAGACAACCGATCCATCGACCAATATCATCCGTTAGTTTGCGGCTAAGATAAATATCAGGTATTCATAAACTAACAGCGAATATAAACAGTCGCATACATCATAAAATGTCAGCTTGACTATTATTGTTATGTCAGACATTATTGTTTTATTATACGATTCACTACCGTAATTGCTTTTCGTGTATCTGTTATTCGTTCTTTGAAGTGAGTGACTCAGAGTTGTAGACGGCTGAAACCATTTTCATCAAACTCCGCTGGGTTGGTCGCTGTGACAATGTTTTAAAACCCTCCTTTTAGTTTAATGTCGACTCTCCGGGGTTTAAACTACTGGAGCCGGCTATTTACTGTGTATTTATGAAAGCTATTGTACTAATGAGTGGTGATCAAAGGTCGCATAGCAACTGTAGTGTAGCCAAACCCAGAGTCCGTGTGTTAAACCTTTTTCACGAAATATTTCTGACACGAAGCCCTTGGACCACCCATGTTATAAAAGGCATTTCTATTCAGTATTTTTTAGAATGTGAAGGTTAAAATTTATTTGTTCTGTCTTTAAAAGCTCACTTGACATGGTGGACATGACCGTAGGAAGAGATTTGTGACAACGTGTGTCCTCGCGACCCAGGCTAAAAAAAAGTGACATAACTTGTTATAACTACAAAGCTGGAGATGGCCAAGAGGCTTAAACACTTGGTTGTGAGAGGCAAAATATGCCCTGAACTGTACCTGACCTGTGTCGACTGACCACCGAGTTACCTTACAACACCTTCAATGAATAGTTTTCTGTGCGGTCAGTGTTTGAGATGTCCATAATCCTCCTCACGCAATCAGTGGTTTACAGAAAGTATGTTAGTATAATTATCAGCGATTTAATTATTGAAATTTTAATACTTTTTCTTATAGATGTTTTCAAATATTTGCTTTAAATAAAATATATATCATTGTTTGAAGCGTATTTTCACATAGTCACATCCAAGCAAATCTTTCCTCTTGTCGTTCCCTTCGTCACACGGCGAGTCGACGACCAGCTGTCGAGGCAAGCGTGATTATGGCCACGTACAGCCTGATGTAGAAGACCAGACTACCATCCTCATTTCCGGTAGGAGTCTACAATCCTGTAGGAAGTCCTCAATGTCTGTTCTGCACAGTAGGTGTAGGTGGTGCCCTGAGGCAGAAAATGATGGTAGCTGTCGGATATCTAGGGTAGTATGTCCAGAGCCTTGATGATGGTTTTCATCTCTGTGAGACTGACCTTCTTTAAGCCAGTCTTTAATCCAAACTTTTGCCATTCACTAACCCCAGCTCCTGCATTTTCATGGCATCCGTGGCAAGGCCCTTCTAAGTTCGTATTCATGTTGCAGGGTGATACTTTTCTTTAAGAATGGCAAGCGCCAATGGTTTTGTTACTTACATCCCTGTGTTCTTCCTTGGTTGTGAAATCGAGAGTTGTGGTACAGATGGCAAAGCGGTTTCCTGTCTCTTCCGCAGAGAAGAATCGTTATTTGCGACCTGGGTCTGTACTTCTGCAGACAGTTCGTGTGTTTTCTCCGCAGCGCCTGCCTTGCTGTCACGAAGCTTGATCTTTTAAGTCTTCCCCAAGATAGTTGTCTTTGTCTGATACTCATTGGGTGTTCTGTGCTGTGCTTGGTGGCTTGTACTGGTGCTATGAATTCTCTCTCCTGATAAAATAAGGAAGGAGATTGCTGTTTTCTGCTGGTGATCTCATGGTGCGAGTGATTTTTTTCTGTGCCTGGTTCTGTTCAGGCTGCTGTCATCCAAGAACTTGATCCATCCTGAAAAAATGGTCTTACATTTCCTTGGAAGACGGTTTTCTGGGAGATTTTTTAATTACTACCTACCCCTAGTAAATGTCAAGCCATAATTTTTATTAGTATCTGATCTTGTCTTTGGCGTGAATAATATGTTGCTTCCATAGCTCGTAGGTTCCACAGGTAGGATTTGGACCTTGATACTGCTTCGTTGGAGTTTCTTTCTCATCTTTTCCCCAGGCAGACCACAATGGTCTTGCGATTCTGGAAAGAGTCCTCAATAACCCCAAAAGTTGCATGATCTTCTGTATCTTCCGAATCTCACGAAGCCTGCGTGCCTGAGTCGATGAAAGCCCTTACTTCCATGCTCCACTGCATGCTCTATGGTCTTTCATACGCAGATAGGAAATTGGCTGTGGAAGCATGATATTGGCTCTTAAAGTCTTCAGACATGAGGAAGCTGCTGTATGTGACCTGTATCGTGCCAGCATCTTATCATGGGGGAAGCAGTAGTAGATGATGATGATGACCCGAGTTGTTGCCTTTATTTCAATCTACTCACTGTCTTTAAAGTATCTAATAATTTTGCTGTCGCGTTGTTTTTTTTTTTTTGTTTTTTTTTGCTTAAGTACAGTTATAATTGCGTGTTCGATCCGTAGCCTAAAAAAGCTTCTGCATTCCAGTAGATGATAGTTATATGGGCTTATCTTTAGTTGCTTTCCTTTTTTTTTTTTTTGTCCTCTGGCTTCATAAGATGAACTGAAAGGACCTCCAGTCGCTGAGGATAGACTTCTTGAGGCGCGGTGCACACCATTTCTGTAATAAGCTAAATGCCAGCATGGCTTGTGGCCCAACACCTCCGTCTTTACTTCTCCAGGTTTCTTTCAGGGTTACCTGAACTCACGGCCCATACCTCTTGCTTTGTGAATACGTGAGGCGGCTGGGTGAACCTGTTTGTCCAGAAACCTTTATGGTGGACTGTCATTGGACACAGTATTCCGCCCCTGCCACCCCGTTCTGTCTGTTTGTCCGCTTACTCGTCAGGGGAAGTTCCGCCTTATTTTGTAGATTAATTGTGTAAATGGAGTTCATCGACTGTGGGGGAAAGATCACTGACCTCTCTCTGAAGAGAGTGACGGAAGCAAACATGCCGAACTCTAGACACAGTGGACCACTTAGGCTCTAACCCTCGCAGTTACTCGGCTATGGAACATCTTACCTTACTCACCTACATAAGCACCACAACCAACATTACTATACTGGTCTAGGTTTTTTTGTGCGGGGTATTGGGGTAAGGAATATCCTTTCTCTTCTTTACCCCTGCTCACAAGACTTGGTCAATGGAGGCAGGCAAAGCTATAGGTTTCCCTGTCATTCACAAACAAAAATAAAAAATAAGTGAAAACTTTGCTGGCTCAACTCCGCATCAGATGGCGAGGGAATCAAATTAATTCGGTTTCTCCTTGAATAGGAATGAGGCATAGATTGTCTCGTGAGCTGACTGTTAATGAAAGTGAAAGGAAAGATCCTGAGCTTGCATATTGCAAGAGATTGCAACTTTTTGCAGACTAGTGAAGCTTCGTGTCTATTTATACCAGTACAGAAAGTTGAAAAAGGCTTTTTGTGATGTCTGGGTAATCGAGATATCGAGCGCCATGACACATTTTTCTGGTACTGGTGCCAGGAAGGTAAAAGCAGCAGTGATCTAATGAAGCTTGTGAACTTTTACTTTTCTGTGTGTGAAGTGGAAGGAATATGAACTTGCATTCTTTGATCCTGGGGTTTAAAAGACTTTTCAAGAAGTAAACCTTACGCATGAAGTGAGTGGCAGAAAGTATGTAAAGGGTATGGGCGCTTCCGCACACGCACAGCGCATGCGCACACACGCACACCCGCGCCATGCACCCGCAATAACTACCTCAGAGGCTCTCGCTGCTCCTAGTGCCAGCTCCAAGCATCAGGTGGGTGTCAGGCGAGTGGCAGAGCTTAAATGGCCTACAGCCTCTGACATTTGCTCAAAAATAGAAAAACGTCTGGACTGACACGAAAGGAAGTCAGCCTCAGTGGGTAGCAGCCAACCCCGCGCACACAATAAGAGGCTTTGGCCGTCTCCCCTTCCCTCCCACACCTTCCCCCCTACTTACCTCCGCTTTCTTGTCAAGCTATTGATCGAGACAAGAGGAGCAAAAGTCATGAAGGAAGGAATTTTCAGCACACCCCTCTCCTTGGCAACAGACCCCCTGTCATTTTAACGTACCCCGCCCCCTTTTTTTTATTTTCTTTTTCCTTCCCCGTCGCACCCGTATGTCTGTTCCCTTCTTTCTTTACCGGAACGCTTTCTTCCTGGTTAACGACAATGACTGATGGGTTTGGGAGAGGAGGCCGTGATCCCTCCCAGTCGTGAGCAGGATCCAACAGGATACCACATGCCACGAAAAGAGACAGGCAGCTGAATAGCTGCAAAGCCATCCGCCAGCAGAAGTAAAAAAATAAAAATTCCCATTCTATCCCCCGCCCACCCCACAAAGAAATTTCCAAAACCAGCCAGGAAGGTCGCTGTAATATATGATTTTCTCATTTGTCATTTTTTTATCATAAAGACATCATCTGTCCTACGAAATATCTCCAGTATCCATACAAAAGAGAACAAAAAAGTATTTCTCCTGTGACTATACATGTATTACAATACCGATTGAAATATCAGTATCAATACATACAATTGGTGCATGCATGTGTCGGTATGTGTCTGCCTGCGTGTGTGTGTTTTGCATGAACACATACATTTCACTGTCCGTTTTCAGATTGTGTGTGATTGTTCAGATTGTTGGTTTTTGTTTTTTTGTTGTTTTTTTTTACTGACTCACTTTTAACAGGATTCGTATCTGAATGAAAAAAATAATTTTTTTCCTCAATTTTTAAAATATTATTTCTGAAAACTTTTTCAAAGCATCGAAAAGAAGAAAAAAAACACCTGATCAACAACTACCGGTTCTCTCCATCTGTCATGCAGGACTGTGTATGAGGCTGGTGAATGATGTGACAACGACAAACGATGTCGGTCCACGTCAAACGGTTTGCAGCTTCTGCGACATGTCATGCTGTAGGACACATCCTGTAAGACACATCCTGTAAGACACATCCTGTAAGACACGTCCTCGTCGTTCTCTTTCATCCTTACATCACAGCAGAGGTAAACTCACGAACCAGTCCACAACCCAACAGCATGAACCATCGATGGACTATGACCTCAGAGGCAGTGCATCCACAACTAACAAGCCAGATGGTTTTAGCCTGTCAAAAAAAAAAAAAAAAAAAAATTCCCCGATCCTGGAATGCAGTCATTTCATCACTCGACATACCTTACATAAGTTGGACGCATTTTGAGTGCTAAAAGATGCCAACCCGGATATCGACTCCGGCCAGTTACAAAGGTAAATGAAGCCATTACCTTTGATTAGTTTGTCTCACCGGCGGACGCAGCAGCTGTACCTGTCAGTCATTCCTGCGGTAAATTTTAGCCAGAGGACGAATGAAAGACAGCGTGGCCTGAGATAAGGTACATTATGAGACAAGTCCTGTCCTGTCTTGATGAGGGGAAATGTATATTTGCAGGTTTCGGTTAAAAGGTTTGTCACGTTGTGTAACATGGTCCTGTAGTCATCTGATAGGAAAGGAGGAGTGATGAAGTCAACACGAGGTTAGTGTTCTGGCAGGACGATAGACAGGATAGACAGAGAAGAGAGGATAGTGGAAAGAATTGAATTATTTATTTGATGGATTGACGACGAAGAGAGAGAGAGGAGGGGAGAGACAAAGAGAGAGCAGACAGGACAGGAGAGAGGCGCGAGACAAGGGAACAAAGAGAGAGATAGAGGATGTGGTAAATCATGCATTTAAACGTAAAGATTTTCGAAAGTTTTATAATATCAGTGTAGATCGACTGTCGTGTATGTTCATCTGTGTGCCTGTTATTTTCTTTGTCGATATTAATTACTTAGGCCAGCGTTGTCGTGGAATGCTGCTAGTCGGTAGTGTGCTTCACCAGGTCTCAGTCTCTCTCTTCTCCTCCTCCTCTCTCTCCCTTGCTTTCTCTCTCTCTCACTCTCGCACACACACACACACGCGCTTCCACGCACATCCCTGCCTTGCTATATTGTCCCTCGCGTCCAATATTAAAGACACTACTTCCGGTTCGGGGCATTCTTCAACAGTACAGAACCAGTTCTGGCTTTGGACTAGCAAGGACTTAATAAAATAAAATTAACCAAACAAAAAAAAAAAAAAACCAAACGGAATACCTCATTGCTCTTGTGCTGCTGAGCCAGTGTATTTCATTATTCGGAAAATTGGTAGTCGTCAGTTAATTAGAATCAGTATCGCAGTAATTACTTCCCCTCCTGGCGATGTCAGCAGAGGGCTGAATAAGGACCGAGCGCTACGCTTAAGAACGACGGTGCCAAGACGGCGGAAAGACAGAGACCTTCTGTGAGACGATTTCAACAGACAGGCAACAGATTGCTCCCACAGGAACCACTGAAGGGGATGTTTTGCACCAGTGCGAAGAACGAAAAAATAGCCTAATGACCACAGTTTATGCTGTTTTTTTGGTTTTTGGTTTTTGTTTGTTTGTTTGTTGGTTGGTTGGTTGGTTGGTTGGTTGGTTGGTTGGTTGGTTGGTTGGTTGGTTGGTTGGTTGGTTGGTTGGTTGGTTGGTTGGTTGGTTGGTTTGGTTGGTTTGGTTGGTTTGGTTGGTTGGTTGGTTGGTTGGTTGGTTGGTTAGTTGGTGTTTTTTTTGTCCGTTGTACAAGATTTTTTTATTTGGCCTTTCATGTTTTCCAGATATTTATAATGGACAGAATGGTCTCCAGCTTTGCATCCTTCTAACTGGCATTAAATTGGTAGACAAAAGAATCAGGGATCAAAACCCGTACAGTCCAGGTTCAGAGGATTCTTGTGGTGACAGCCAATCTTTCCTTTCAATCATCATCTTCAAGAAGAAGATGGACAAAAAAAAAAAAAATTCTTGTGTCGTATGATATTGATAGTTGGCACTAACCCTGTAATACGCAGTGTTCCACAGAGCAGCGCCACCTGTTGAACTCGCCAGTATCGAAGGCAGCTCAGGAGGAAACTGGTACACGCGTCCAAATGGGGACGATCGATAATGTCATTATCTCCCCTGCAGCCTGACGGGCATCCGTCCAGAGGTGCAGAAACTCGATGGCGTAGAAGCAGACGTGAGCCACAGCTGGTGTTAAACCCATTTTCTCGTCAAGAGTAAGCGCTGGAAGAGATAAGTGTGCGCAGGGAGAGAGTAAAGACTCATTTTAATAATCATTGACGTCACTCCAGTCAGGGATAACTCCACCAAAAAAGGTTTCCTGGGCACATTTTGTTCCGACTCCTACTTTTTCCTCTCTTTTTTTGTGATGTTTTTTAGTTTCTTTCCTATTTGTGCCCGATCTGTCTGTAGCCAGGCTCTGGGATCATTGTGAAGCAGATAATTTCACCTTAAAGCCAACGGTGTGTCGATTTTACACGGTCGGGAGGAAGATTGTGTACTTTTAAGGACATCCTCCCGATTGGTAGCAAAGCTTTTGTCAAAAGGCGCGATCCTCCTATAAATATGGAGGAGATCCAAAGAAGTGCAGGCTCCAGTCGTGAGCTTGGCGATCCTCCGGTTGCCGGGGAGCTATTAGTCTGCTTTGTGACGCACGACAGTCACATGACCTCAGCACCTCTGTCTTCCTGTCTTTTCACTCAAAACGTCCATCAGTCTGTCACTGAGTTCATGTAAACTGTCTGTCTTGTTTTTCCTGTCTGCTTCCAAGTTTTCGCTCTTTCGCTGGAGGCAGAGGTTAGCCATCACCGGCATTCGCCCTCGTACGTTATGCCAGATTGACTGATTCGTGTGTGTCCTAATATGAATACTAAAATATTTGTTTACATTTGCTCTCACGGTGTAAGAATGGCCTTTTTGATTATTATATGTAATCGAAGGGCCAAACAAAATTATCTACTTAAAAATTAGTCTGCTCTATTTGGTCAAGCTATAGTTTCGCCACAGTGTTTTAACACAACGACCCACCCTGTTGTCACCACAAGCCACATTTTCTCGAAAAATAACTCTGCTCCAATGAAAAACATAATACAACCTTTTGGATTCTGTAAAATGTTTGTTTGTAATTAGAAAGTTCCTAGAGGAGACAGACTATAGTATCAAAACCTAATGCACACTTTTCTGTTCGTGGCTGTGCAGTGAAAGTACATTAATTATTTAGTACACCGCTAATGGAGGAGATATATGGCATTTACAAAGTGTCTACACACATGCTACACACAGAGGAATATAAATTAACAAACCCAAACGAATTTTTACCAGCCAAAGCTTTTTCATTTGTTCATCCTTTGGAAATCCAAAAAGGATGATGTTGGACTGAACTGTACACTGAGGTACACAGAAATGTCGATGGATCATTTTGTTTTAAATTACTGTAAGAGCCGACATGATTGAAGAACGCTACACATATCAACAGCCGACATCAGACTGGACATTGGTCTACTCTCGGCTAGGGGTAAAGGTCACATGCATGCGTAATTCTCCAAAAAGTATACGTGTCTGTCCTGCCATATACTCATATGTGTCCTGTCTATCTCGTAACGAACGTTCCTTTACGATCCTCATAATATAGGTTATTACCCTGATATCCATTTAAATATTTTATAAACGTTTACAAAAGGTTCTGGACTATTTGTAAACATTTATAAAATGTTTAAATGCTATCTGGGGATTATGATTCCCTTAATACAAATTAATGTTGCTATGAAATAAAAGATTACAGATTTACTTAAATCTGGGATTGCCTTGTCCGGGGTGGATCACAGGATTTGGCAGGCCGTACACTGCCCCCAGGGTGGACATCCATGTTGTGAGTTGGTGCTTATGCACCCTTGACCCACACAAAGCTAGGATCAGGGGCAATAACTCTTAAAAGCTGTAACGTAGCCCACGTTTCCACAGGGGAAATAGTTACTGAGCCTGACATAAAAAGGAAATGGACCCAGTGACTTGGAAATCTGGCGAACGAGATGTTCCATGGATTTCTTGTGACCTCCCGGTATTTGCTAACCTGTACACTAAGCTATCGGCCGAGACTAACATTAGCTCTACCTATTGACACACCGACAACAGATTGCCGGCGATGTGACGCCACGACTGACGTACATATCCGGTCACGTGTGTGTTCTGTGCTATTGAACCGGTGTTACGTTACCGAGCGCAGCATCGAGCGGAAGCGTGTTTACCCGGGCACCTGCGTGAACAGAGGTGGGGGTGGGGTGGGGTCAGCAGGGGTGACGTTACGTGTGACATGTCTGACCTGTTTGACCATCGACCTTCACAGGTCATGACGTGCGAGGAATGCTTTGACGTATTCACCTCCTCGTACGTGGTTTTGACCTTTCTGTTTGTAGATAATCGGTAGATTAGCTGAACAGTTCTCTGCTTCGGCTACAGGGCTTCTAGACCTTAGAATATGAAGACAGTCTACTGAGCACAATTTTTTATGTGTATTTGAAATTATTTTAAATAACGTCTCGTAATTTCTGGCGAGTTCAGGTGATGACAGTAGGAGGAAAGGACTAAAATAGCAGTGGTATCTCGCGAGAGTACAAAAGGATGACCAAATAGTTTCATAGTATGCAACAAAATAAACACGGAAGTTCAAATATGTCAGCCTGTTAAGTATATTTGTTGGCGTGTACTTTCCTTTTATTAACCGCTAAAGATGGGAGCAGTCATCTTCGATATGTCATCTGTTGGTTTTAGCAAATAAAGAAACGGAACCAGTTCGTGGTTGATCGGCTTTAACTGAAGAACCAACCAGTGTCACCCAGGAAGAATTGTCTTAAGACACCGTCTTAGCTGTTGGTTAACACGACACACCTGCTTAAACCGATTTTTAAACCTTTTGATTGGTTGCCTAGCAACGTGTAGTGCATCTATGTCACTCTGTACATTCGCGAGGGTTAACAAGAGAAGGCAGACTCGCTTTCAAAGAGATTTCTCGAACCTGAGAAGGTCTGAAGGTGAGCTAGCTGCATAATTGCTGTTGGCTCTGATGCCTCATTTATCAACCACGTGCAGCGCATGCGTGCTGATGGCGCGTGTGTGTCGGGGGAGGAGAGGATGGTCCGTCGCCTGGTGGACTGCGCGCGCATCTTCTGAGCAAAGGGTTTGATTGCTTTTAGACTCACTCGGATCTTTGACCGGAGACCCCTGCCCACTGCCCACTCACATGTTTCTCATTTGTGAGGAGGAAGGAAAGGATGAAGCTTATGCCGCGTACTAAACGTTTGCAGCTTGCTTCCGCTAGGGTCACTCGGTCATGGTCCTTGACCCTTTCACAACCTCGTCTTTCTCCTCAACTGTTTTTTTTTTCTTTTCACTTAATTATTGGCAGTAGTACTGTGTTTAATGATTACTAGCTTTCTAGTATTGTAACGTCTTTATTATTAAAAATATTTTGGTAATTACATTTTTCTTTTGTCATACAATTTTCACGTTCTGTTTTGAGTTATTGTATTTATTTCCTTGTTCTGACTGCCTACGTAAGGTTATAAATAAACCTAAACCTTCATGGTGAGAAAAATCTTCGTGAATATTAGTATCCTTTTCTGATGTAAGGGATCATGATTGCATGACTCGCATACAAACTGCTTTTAAAACAGCCCACTGCATTTCATGTCAAATTTACTGAGGAAAGATATTAAGACAATAGTCAATACCAATTAGAAATTAATTACCAGACATGAGCACATCAAACTACTTCTTGCGAGTTGCAGACCGGAACTAGGGCCAACTGGGAAAAAAATCGGAAGATTTCGTCTTGATGAGTCAGTAAACTGATGATCCGTAGCTTCCCGTAAACATCACGTAACATTCTGTATACTTTATTTTTTTTGTGTGTGCGCGCTTTCACAAGAATAAATTCCCGAGCTAGAATTACTTTTCAAGTCTTAAAAAAAGGAATTCACAAACAAACATCCTTACAGTGTACACCTGGAAACTATTTTTTTGGCCGCTATCTATTTAAAAAAACTAAGGTTCCTCAAGATTACACGGTATATAATGTCACACCACTACACATGAAAGAGAAGAAAATGAGAAACAAAAACAGTATTACAAAAGCAAATCGCAGTGTAGGAAAAGAAAACATTACTTCAAAGTGAATAGAGTTACACATTGTTATCATGTTAAGGTGAGTCGGTGGACAGAAGCAAGAGGTTTGGCTCGTGCGGACAGGGCATCGCCATCAGGCATGAAAAGGAAAAAAAAACCTTGGTAAAGGGCAAGATCCCAGTTTCACTAACCTTGTGACAGTGGCAAACAGACTCGGTGGACCCCTATCTGCGAGAGTAGAAAGGGTTAATTCTCAATAGACATGCGTGCAGGGTAATCGCGAGCGAAGTGGGGCAAGAAGATTTCGGACAAAGAGAGATGGAGTAAGAAAATGTCATAGAATAAACGGAAGAGAAAGAAAAATGTTGTTGATCGAGAGAAATGCAGACAGGGTCAGAAAATAGGAAGACAAAGAGAAGGATGGGTAGAGAAAGAGACCTTCAGACAATATAAAGAGAACAACATCGATGTCTGAGGATCAAGAGAATGCAGACAGGATACACAGGAAGACAGAGTGAGACATGGGCTGGACAATAGAAATGCAGGCAGGATAAACGAAGAGAAAAGAATGTATACACAGATGTAGACAAAAAAGAAATAAAGGAGAGAGAAACGAGATTGTCTCCCCATTGCGGGTGACGGATAGGATGGAGGGGGATGGGAGGTGCCTTTGTAAACTTTGATCAGTCGGCATTGTCAGGGTTGGGGGTGTCAAGGATGCCTGCCGGGTACCGATACAAGAATACTGATAATGGGGCGAGGCAAGGGCAAAGGGGAAGAGAGGAGCACAGCACAGTTTCCCTCCCCGCCTCAACAATCAGTTTCTGACGAAATAGCCTGACCCCGTCACCCGATGTTCCGCCGACCGAAGTGAGCAGCGCTCGGTCGCCTGGGTTTGTTCAAGGAGTGTCCGCTTGAAATTTCGTGCAACGAAATGCTTTGAGCTCTAAGTCTGACCAGTGACCCATACAAATGCTAAGTCAACCTGAAACCGACCATGAATCCATTCATTTCTCGACCCTCCGGAAAGAAGTCAACAAACGTCAACTTTGGACAACTGTCCACGAGGGACGTTTGTTTCTAACAGACTTCTGGTAAAATTGGCGAGACGAGTTCCAAACGCTTCATGCCACTTCAATACTCCACCACTCTAAATAACACGAGCACTTCACTCGATATATTTATTTACAGCGATATTCTAACTGCTATGCACCAATGAGCACGGATCAAATGTCACAGTTGATAGCAAGTGTGCTACTGGATATGTGGGCCAAACATGCAGTGCGACAGGGCTGTGGATCAAGTCCGAGATAACCATGGACCGGAAGTGAACCACTTCTTTTAGCTGCAATCATGTCGCCGTTCAAGTCCATGTTTTGGGGGCGGTCCGGAGGCGCAAAGGTTAGCGAATGTCAACAATACAGTGAACATTGACTGTCTTGGGTTCAGCTCTCGTCTCAGGCACGCTGTTTTTCTCTCTGGCATCTGGTTATAGGGCTGGCTGCTTAGTTGCTGGTTTTCTGCACAAAACACCAATCCCCCTTTCTTTCCTGTTTCGCTGTCGTCTACTGTTGTTTGGTCTATTGAGTCTGTGTAGTTATCGAAGTACAACATCCTACAGCATGGATGTACATAGGTGGATTAGTGTCTGTCTACCAAGATCAAACCTTAGCCTCTTGCGAAGTTCTCCTCTGTTAGTCTCGGCGAGCCTTAACAAGGAATGTGACTAAACCGGAAGCTTTGTAGTCTCATGCCTCGTTTTAGTAGTTAAATGAGAAAAAATCGTCTGCCAGCAGTCCAGTAATACAAGTTCGTACCATGAGGGTAACTATGAATCTTCGATCCCTACCTTTTCACTTAAGGTCTTTCGTCTCCATTACATTTGTAATCTTCTAGTTTCGTACACACATTATCAATCATATTTGGTCAAATCTACCACATAAAAAGTTTGCCAAACATATTCACACATATGCCATAATGTGTCCTATTTAAAATTCAAAAAGCTGTCTGTACAGCACAGCAATGCACTTTTTCAAGACGTTGCGGGGCGGAAACTCTTTCTTCCCGTGTGACACGTGACACAGCAGTTCTGACAGGCGGCGACAAAAGCGCCCACACCACAGGTTACCTCACACCGCACATTACGACAGTAGTGGGCGTTCACTACTTTTTTCACCAAGTTGAAAAGACTTTGCAGGAAGGAATAAAGAGAGAGAAGGCGAGGGCTTTAGCGTGGAATGAAGCAAGTCTTAGCATGCTCCACCATTATACCCGCGACTCTCTTTGTCTCCTTTATCTTCTTTTTTCACGATATCCCTTTTACGCAAAGGTAAATTAATTTTCTAACGTTGCAGGTGTTCGGTGGTTTCAATTGTCAATGGGCACGATTTAATTTGCGCACATTGTGCTCTGGAATGCGTTCAGATTAGATAAGACTGAATAAAACTAAATTAACCGCGTTTACTGCTCCCTGACCACCCGTTTCTTACCCGCCGATACGAAAATGGTTTTTGGAATGAGAGTATTGAAAAAGAAAAATCAACACTGAGTACAAATGGTGCTGACTGGCTGGTATTTTTCAAATAATGCACAGAAGAATAACTGCCAACCGTGTTTTTGTAGGAGCGGGTAACTAACCAGCCGTTACCTTTCTGTACTAAGCATGTGACGCACGGACCGTGTATAGGGGGACATGGGCTCTGTACTGAGCTGATGAGGCGGCCTGCAGGCCAGAGTGCACCAGCACTTGACATGTCATGCATGAGTCACCGAGCCACTGCACTGAACCGTTCACTCGTCGTTTGCTCAATTCTCTTCCATAATTTAACAGCAGACACTCCGTAATGAGCGTTATAATTTTTTCATTAAATATCATATGATGTTATATTCTATCGCTGTTCTGAGGGTATTTTTGCAATTTTTTGAAAAAAAAATCTTAATGCACGCAGCTGACGCTGTGCCCAACGATATGCCTGCCTGATGTCTCATTACTGGATAGCAGCCAACATGGCCTCCACACCAACGTTTCCCCACCCACCCACACACAGCACTTTCCATTTTCTCGGAACTTGGGAAAAAGTGGAGCTGTTTGAGATAAAACGAAATCTTTGCAACGTGACTGTTTCAATCGTGGTTTGTGGAGCACGTGATCGTCTCCGAAAAATCTTCCCATCGTCACCCTCAACTCCCTTTTGTCTCAACTCCCTTTTGTGGCCAGATGCAGGAGGTCCTTGATTAGCCGAGGGTGTACGCCTTCATGTTGACTGACACCAAGTCTGCAGCTGGTGCGGACTGCTCACACCAGTCCTGAAATTGGGAAAAGATCTTTCGTGTTGGACATTTACCGCAGAAAGGAAAAAGAAAGCGACCCTTCTTCTCCTCTTCCCGACTCCTTCCCAGAATGCCATGCGCGACCTATTCATACCGTCCTCTCCTGGCGGCGCGCCTCACTTTCAGGTGGAGGCTCGTGAAAGGGAGGGACATCACGAGAGGAAGGCTGTAAGCTGGTGGGGGCTGGTGGATGGGGGTGGGGGTGAGAGGGAGTGTGGGATGAATGACGGGGAAAAAAAAAGGGGAGGGGGACGACAGCCTCCTGAGACGGAGTGAATGGAATTGAATTTTCCCGCAATGCGCTTAGGTCTCCAGTCTGGGATGCAGTGACCTAGCGACCTTGCCCCGAGCTAGCTGCTTTTATGTAATAACAATACTAACAGTACTAACAGCACCACGACTACCAGTAAGAAGAAGAATGGAGGAAATGGACGAGTGGGATGAGTCATGCGTAGCTGTCGGCTGTGCAGTTAATTACACCGGCTGACTACACCCTCCGCTCGTTCTCAGCCCCTCCCGTACTCTGCTCTCCTCGCTCTGCCTCCCTCTCCTCTCTCACACTCTAAACAAAAAGGGCCACCGACGGCCTTGAATCTCAGCCTAATTCTCTAAGGTCAAGGTTGGTTTGGATGGGGGACGCTGGCCTTTCTGTGCTAGTGGTGCGAGGGCTGCCAGAAGGGACTATTTGCATAGCGGAGGGACATCTCTCAGTTGGCAGGACTCGCCATCTCATGTGCAGTTTAAAACATCAGACATAATTAAGAAATAATTATGACAACCGTTTGGGGGAGAGGGTGATGATGGTGCAGGAGAAATAAATTACCACAAAGGTTCCCGTCCATGACCTTGCGGGTCACTCCAGACGCTACGTCACGAATGTTAATAAATGTGTCTCGAACCTGTGCCAACGGTTGCCTCCTAAACGTCCAGGAAGCCCAGAGGGAGAACCATTAACGATAAAACGAAGATTGTCTCAATAGGCATTTTCCTTTTACATGCAACAATTTCATCGAAAAAAAGTGGCACCATTAGCCGACAGGAGATCGAATCTGAAATTAAGTTTCAAGTTTGTGTTTCTTTAAAAGTTCGCCTTTTGTCACAGCGTTTGGCCATTTTATAGCTGGCACAGTAAGATTCTAATCATCCTTTTTTTAAAATTCCAATTTATTGTGCCTTCTTCGACGCGGGAAGACTAAATAAGCAAGAAATGTATGTTGCCTGAAGACAATTATCTCATTAAGAACAGGAAGTCAAAGTAACTGCCATTCTTTTCGCAGTATACGTTGGTAACAAGGGCAAGCATTCTGTTTAAATAAAATCATCTATTTATTCACAAATCCATTCATCTATCTCCGCATGCATAAATATTTTCTGCACGAAAGACTGATGTTAAAAGAGATGCCATATAAATAAAACATAAAATAATGCGTCTGTCTTGGTTAATGTTTGCAAGTATTCATTTTGTTACCCAATCCGGATATGCCGTCATTTGTGACATCACAGGAAGTGAAGTCTTGACTTTCCAAAATTCAGGTGAAAACAATAATGGTGCTCAGGTGAGATCAGTATTATTGTGTGTATCAGAGTTTGGGAATTAGCATCTTTTAGGAAACTAAAATGATTTTGCTTTCGGAATGGAAGTCGTGGTCGTTCGCTTGGAGCAGCCAAAGCACACACGACTATTCTCGTTTATTGTTTGTCATAACTGATCAGTCGTATTATATATATATTATATTTTTAAGCAATGACTCAGTGTTCAAACTGTCAGTATAAAATACCGAAGAAAAGTTTAATATCACTTTAACTGTTTATCAGAGATGCGACATTTGCAAACGATAAGCATTGATGTCTGCTTCAGCAGGGACAGGAACATTTTCGCGCGTTTGGTTGTTTGTATGTTTGATTTTCTGTAGAATTTATTAGCTGGCAGAATGTACAGGCGACACTTAATAAGTAAAATTCATCTCCAGTTTGTACAACGGATATCCTGTAACTTTTAAGAGTAAATCGAGTAATCTGAACCATTATGCAATCTATACTTCCACAAATATTATATATATATGGATGTATGTATTTTTTCTTTATTTTAGTGGCCCTGACCCTTTACTATCCATTTTTATCTATTTTCTAATGCTTACTTTTCTTACATAACATGCTGTACTTTGTTGTCCATAAATACTCGTCATAAACTGTCCACAAATGTACATTTGATTGTCCACTTAGTTCTTGCTTTAATCATTTGAAGTAACAGGAATCGAACTCCCTTACAGGTCGCTCCACACTCATCCATGGCGTCCAGAAGTCTAACGCCAACTGACGCTAGATGGGGGAAAAACTTTCAGAGCATTATTCTTTCTTTCTTTTTTTTCCCACTCTTTCTTGTGCTTTTACAGCTGATTTGAACAGCGTTGGCAAGTCAAGCAGCGAACGTGCCTGTACCCCCGTGCCAAGGTCGGCACTCGCTGAATCACGTGACCAGAACCAGCTCTGTGGCTCTGAACAAATCCATGCTTGAATGGCTGGGTGAAATTGGTCTGGCAGCAGCTGCGTGCTCTTGCCTCGATTTTGGAACATGAGCTGACATAGAGATCCATTATTTGTGTACTGTTATTTCTTTTTTTCAATCTTTCACTCTTTTACGCTCCCCGAACAATAAACGGCTGCTACTTGACCTATTGACGATTCTCAGGGAGCCGCAATAGTCTGTAGCACGTGAACCTGGGTCACGGTGCCCTTTGGAATGTTTGTTAACGACTCGAGGGGCTTAGAACACATAGCTAAACCTGGTTTGTAATCGTTTTCTAGTTCTCACTAATGGAAAAACTGCGTTGGAGCAATCAGCTTTATTTCGTACATTTTCGGGAGAAAAGAACAATTTCGATATTGTTTCTTATACATTCATATTACTGAACAGACATGATTCGTAGTTTAACTGCCATTAATTACAGAAACAGGTTATCCTCAATTTATTTGATTGGTTTCTTGCACCATAACCTTAACCTCTTTCGCAAGACTTCCTTCTCCTGTCTGTGCTCTAAGAGTATTTATAATTAAATTTTTAATTTAAATCCATTATCAAAATCAAGATTTAATATCTTTTGAAAGTTTTTGTTAATTATATTTTCAGATTTATTCACACAATTATTCAATACATTTTTTGATCAAGTGTACTATCAGTCATCAGGCTTTAGCCCAAAATTCGAAAATAATAATTTAAGTGTTAAAATTTTTTTTGTGAGTAATAACTTTCATATTCTTTTCTATTATGTAATGTCAGGCAAAGCGTTCATGCTGTGAGTTTTCTTTCATTGAGCTATAAAGTACTTTAGAGAATATTATAGAAACATCCACTTCCGGTGTAAGGAAATGCATGATTACGTTATTGTTATAGCCAAGAATTTTAGTCAGGGATTCTTGAATATATACCATGATAGTTTAATGCCATCTTAAACAATGTGATTGTTTAAATCACGTGAGACTTTTTCAGGTACCTTCTGGACCCACTGCTAAGTCTGTTAACATTGTTCACAAGTTCACACTATTAAACTTGGCCAGCCTCTCACTTAGCAGGACTGGGACTGTCCTTAGCCTCGTGACACTTTCACAGTTTATTTGCACACAGTCCCTGCAGACCACGAGGCTACAGTACGACCTTCACCTCTCACCCTACCGTCAGTTTACCATGCCTGCAAGTCTGGCACTGGCCGCCAAGGGGGCTGCACCCGACCCGTCTGTGGGGGGCGAACATCGTCAGGTCTGGAATGCTGGTTTCGTGTTGAGAAATGAACAGTCCAGACAAGTACACAACAGAAGTCTTCATGGGAAATAAAAGTTGGCTGGGGTAGTCGGGTGGGGAACGGGTTTGAACCTTCCTCCACTTCCAGGACAGCGAATCTCCTAGGACGTCTGGTGCGTTATATTCAAACTTGTCTTTATTTATTTTTTTATTTTTTGGCGTGTTCTCGTCGAGGCAGCTTGTCCATTTATTCCTGCAACCCCCATCCACTTTCCTTTCCCTCCCCTTCTTTTTTTCTCGCCGCCTCCCAGCATCCGTATCACATGATGGCAAGGAACTGGGTCACCGCCAATCAATAGCCTCGACCTTGAGGCAGCGCCAGGGGCGAGCAGCGGAGAGTTGTTTCCCTTTGCTACTCTTTCACTTTTGATGGGGTGGCTGCTGGGAGAGAGGGTGGACAGATTCCTCTCTATTGATTCTGGCCTGTGGCCGCTATGAAACTAGTAAATGATGTAGAGCAAAAAGGCGAATTAAAAGGTGAAACTGCAATTATTTTTTTGGAATAATCTGCGCATTACGAAAGCCATTAGCGAGATGAGCGTGTGAGCGGTGGTGAGTGAGGTGGTGAGCTTGTAGCTAACTGTCGATTTGCCCTTTGAGTAGCTAACTACAGGATAATATAGCTAACTTCACAATCCTCATCTTCACATGACTTTACTTCCTGTCCTCTCATTTGGCAGACATGACAGCTGTAAGTCAGTAGAAACATAAGTTAAATAAGCGAGCGGATTTGATGTAAGACCACACTGCACATCCTAACCGCACGTGACATTCGCTTTGAACAGCATCAGTCACGTGACATCGAAGCCATGAAGGAGCGTGTTCAAAGGAGGCACTGTAATGAATGTAACCTAGCTCACACACACAAATGTGCGATAGTGTGCTCACTCACTCTTACACACGGTCTAGGTGTACATTCGTGTGTGTGTGTGTGTGTGAACTCTGCACTGAAGCGATTTGAAATGGTCTGATTGCTGCTAACAGTAGTTGGCTATGAATCTCCCTCCCTTGTCTATTTTCCTCTGATAAATGTCGTGATAAGTAGCTACAATTACCGTTGTACTTGCTCGTTTCATTTTCTCTTCTTGCCTTCTGGCAGCGCCTTCCATTTCCCTCCCTGCCTTCTCTCAGCACGTGCGTTCATGTATGCAAATATGCAAAGTCAAAGACCCCTCCCCCATCACCACCAAAAAAAAAATACCCTCACAAATTACCACCACCAACAAAGCCTTGGCAACTTATTTTTAAACGGGTGAGTGGTTCCTGCGCCATCAATATTTTGGCACACACTATAGCTATTGTTAACCACCCAGCCACCCCACCCCCATACACAAGTTTCATGACCGTCGATCAATTTCGTTCGTCGACACCCGAGAAGGCAAGTAGATGCGACCTTACCATCAGTCCCTCCCTGAGGACCATCTGTGCACATAATGCTAAATTTTCGAATGATACCATCGAGCTATTTTGTTGGTCACACCTCATAAAATGACTACCGTTACCCGCCACTTGTCTGTCTCGCAACGAGAGGCCACTCACTTTTTGGCACTCAATATAACTGTTCCAGAAGTAGGCCACCCAGCAATTTAGCTTCCCTGTGAGATGCCTGATTACCCCTCTAATAACTCAGCCTCCATACTCGACAAGCTGTCCACAGGCTACGTATGAGAGAAACAAATAATTTTAAAAAAAAATGGATTGCTCGCTGCTCACAGACGGGATAGCCATGTTTTTGTTTACTATAAAAAAAAAAAGACAAGAAGGGAGGTTAAGGGCAGGTGCAGGCAGCGTGTGGTCTGTATCCAGGCCAAGGTTATTCCAACGTCCTTCGCCTTTCTGTACCGGTCATAGGTTTTGTTGATGTTTGAACCAGGGTACTCACCGTCGCCGCAAACACTTCGCGCTATAAATATACCAGAGTGTGAACTGTTTATTATGTTCCTTGTTACTATTTCTTGCTGTGTGACGCAATAGCAGGGAGATCGTTTTCCTTCCCACCGCTCAGCGCAACGCAATCGTTGAAAATAAAAAAAAATTAAGAGTATATTTTTAAAAAATAAATGCTCTCAGTATTTTAAAAATAAATGCTCTCAGTATTTTAAAAATAAACGTTCTCAGTATTTTTAAATAAATGCTCTCAGTTGAGAGAGAGAGAGGCTGACACGTGTGCACGGATACACAATGGACCCACTCACGGACTACAGACTCCCAGCACAACCAACGGACCGCCTTCCTCGAGCTGGTGGCAAGGAAACGGCCACTTGAAGCACAGTGTGAAGAAGGGGATGAACTTTCTGCACTTACCGCCCAGAAGGGAATACGCTCGCTTGCCAAATTTTTTTTTTTTTTGCACTTGCGCCCTCTCGCCAACGACCGTCCGGTTTGACTGTAAATACTCATTCAGCCTGAATATTTTAGGGTGGTGACCCAGCTTCTGGATATACTCGTGAACTCATAAGTTCAAAGTCTGTTTCTTATGTACGTAATCTTACTTGGTGCGACGAGTTCACCACAGCACGAGCGGATGTCAAGATGTCAACGTGCACGTGATTGTAAGAATGGCGGGATGGCAATGACAGCAGCTTTTATGGGCGTCTCTCTCTCTCTCACACACACACAGAGCGCAGACACGCGCCCGTACACACCAGCAGTCCTATTCCCCTGTCTCTCTCTCTCTCCGCTCTGTCGCTCGCTCGCGCTCGGGTTTTCAATTTCGTCCTTTGATGGATTATCCACAATTTTTATCCACTAAAAGCAACATCAACCACGTACAGCCTTGACCTGAATACTTCCACTCACGAAGATTAACTACAATGGAGGCTTTAATTGTATTTCTGTATTCTAATCAAAGTGAGAAGAAAATTGAGCAGCTGAGTGGTGTCCTGAATTCAGGTCGCACGAAGGGGGTGGGGAGGCGATGAAGCATAATATATGTATATATAGGCGAGGTAGGGGGGAGAGAAGGTCTATGTGTTTATAGGTGAGGTAGGGGGGGTCTAACGTGTATGTAGGCGAGGTGGGAGGCTAATATATGTGTATATAGGCGAGGTAGGGGGAGGTCTATGTGTTTATAGGTGAGGTGGGGGGTCTAACATGTGTATGTAGGCGAGGTGGGGGGCTAATAGATGTGTATATAGGTGAGGTAGGGGGGAGGTCTAACATGTGTATGTAGGCGAGGTGGGGGCTAATAGATGTGTATATAGGTGAGGTAGGGGGGTCTAACATGTGTATGTAGGCGAGGTGGGGCTAATAGATGTGTATATAGGCGAGGTAGGGGGAGGTCTAACATGTGTATGTAGGCGAGGTGGGGGGTTAATATAAGTGTTTATAGGTGAGGTAGGGGGAGGTCTAACATATGTATGTAGGCGAGGTAGGGGGGGGGTCTAACAAAAGCTTTCCCAGTAAAACAAGATGATGCTGACTTCGCTTATTAATTGCTGGTAACTGAGGAACGAGGAAGCAGGTCTGTCACAGGGAAACCATATGTTCTGCTTGTCCTACAACCGACAAGGCCTTGACTATTGACCTAGACAACAGTCACAGAGCTAGACTCTGTCCACACATGGAGAACTGTATGTATGTCGACTGAGTACCCGCACGATGGAAGGTTAGGGTAGGTGGGTGGAGGACTGTATCAAACACACCACTGAGACTGTATGTCTGGGGCTGTGCCATTATACAGAAGGTCACAGATGTGTATCATGTAATAAATGAAGATAAGTGTGTAACGTATATCACGTGCACGTCACAGTGTAACGACAGTAATGGCGACTGCCTTGACCTTCACAGCATCTCTGGTGTGCAGCTCGCAGTCTCTGTACAAGTGCGCTGGAGGGACTGACTTCATACTCATACTCCTGGCAAAAAAAAAAACAAAAACAAAAACAAAAACAAAAAAAAATACCACACCTCATATATTTCCAGTTCACTGCCACAAACGATCGAATTACGAGTATGTCAAGGTCGGACACAAGGGAGGGAGGAATGTCCCGAGGTAGGAGGTGGGGATGTGGAGTGGGGAGAAGGGTTACAGTAAATGCCTTTATGTCCTAATGGCCTTTGTTTTATCTCACTTTACATGAAAGCTGCATTTAATGGCTCACTTTTTGTTTATTATCAAGGTTTATGACTCACATAGCCGCGGAGAACAAAGACTTTATTGCAAAGTTCTACAAACCTAATATAGGAAATAAAGAATTGTTTACACAGTAGAATTGTAGAATAAGGAGGACTTTACGCAATTTCTATTTGTGGGGCAAGAAAAAGGGTTTTATTTTCAACTTTTGATTACATAGAAAGAGAGACTTAACTTCCATTTGAAACTTTAGAAAGGTATACATACCCTTACGCCTCTCGTAGTAGATATGATGATGATGTTGTTTGTGTAAATTGTTTTTATTGGCGTGAAACGAAGACATAAGGCAGATATGCTTTTCACTAACTAGCAACTTTTGTTCAAATTATTGCAAGATTTGAGGAAGCTGAAATAGGGTTATTAACATATACAACTCTAACAGGTGAAGAAAGGGATATCAATCATCCAATAGAAGCTGTCAGTAGAACGTGGAAATGTTCTGAAATGGAATTTAAGGGTAACCTGTCTTCTGGAAGCAGCGAGTATAACATTTCCAGGTCTAGTTACAAAAAATGAACTAGAACAACTGCTGTTAGGTATAATGCAGTAATACAGCTGCGATACTGAACTGTTGGACAGGCCTGACGAGAGGGGGGGTACAGGGGTCTGATGTACCCGGGCCCGTGGGTGTCAAGGGGGCCCGGCCTTAGTCAGTGGAAGTTTTTTTCTTCTTCTCCTTTACATTATATACTGGGAAAATAATTTACGATTACAAGTACAAGGGGCCCGGAGAGGTCGTCTGTCCCGGGGCCCGGGCTGGCTCTCGGCGGCCCTGCTGTTGGGTATAATGCAGTGGTACAGTGCAATCATGATCACCACCCGGACACGGAGTAAGCCGACCCACCCGTGTGGCCCATCCGTCCGTATTGTCGTCGGAGGGACCCGATGAGACCCAGCAGCGAGGGCTCGTCATTGAGGCCGATGTTGAGCAGATCTCTCATAGGTCAGCCTGTCCACCCCTTCAATCATGGTAATGACTGAAAGTTGCAACACTCAGCTGTTAGCTATAGTGCAGTAATATAGCATTGCTGAGCTATTAGCTACAGTGCGGTGCAACAGCTGTAGTCCTGAACTTCTAGCTTTAGTGCATTGGATGCTGCTGCAATGATTAGCTATAAAGCACTGGACACAGCTGCAGTACTGAACTTTTAGCTTTAGTGCACTGGATACTGTTCCAATGATTAGCTATAAAGCCCTGGACACATCTGCAGAACTGAACTGATAAATATTAATTTTTCAACCTTTTCTTCCTCTTTTTGTTTTTCATCATCTTATCTCCTTCGTCAGCCAGTGAACTGACAAATGACTCTGTAAGCTGAGAGTGTTTAGCAGGCTAAACCTACCAATGTCCAGTTCAGTATTATCAAGCAGACGATATTATACCCAAACTTAAATGCAGCACCCGAGAAGGTTTCTTTCTTTTTTTTTCTTTTTTTTTTTTTTTTGTGCGAAATTTCAGGTTTCCCTGGGTTACCAACATACCCAACAAGTCTTTTTTTTATATAAATCAAATATTAGCCTTTGAGGGAAAATATCCTTTTCGTCAACTTCAGTGGGACGATGGTGAGAAAGGTGTTTAATCTGAGTGCTATTCTTAGCTTTGGGCGTTTGTAGAAATACTGAAGGTGTCGGTGGCTGTGTCGTGCCAGGCACCTTCCCGGTTCAAACTCCAAGCTGCCCTGGCTGTAAGAAAACTCATTTTAAAGTCGTTCCGGGTGTGAGAAAATTCTCTGATTGGTCAGAGTCTGGCCAGGAATAGCCACAAAACCACTCTTCCACCTGAACCCTCTCGCAAGATGAGGTCATGATTCAAGGCTAGCTTTCAAGGCTGCAGGTTAATCATCAGTTTTATTTCTGTAGTTGACGGTCTTCGGCGATCTTGTGAGGCCGGTGTTGTGGGTCCGCGTGCACGGAGCGTTGCTAGGTGTTACCTGCTTAGCTGCATACCTGTAGGTTCTTAGTTTATGGTGGTTTGAACTGTCAACACCTACCATTGAGCCAGGATTTGCCAGGATTACTTCCTTGTAACTCTGACTTTTTTATGGCTAAGTTTAAACCATCCTTCATTGTTTACCGGGTTTGTTAGCCATCCAGCTAGTACATTGTGGTCCACGAGGCGCCTGCTGGTGTCTGTGTGTAGACAAGGCTAGTTCGTTGGAGCAGATGACTGTGTAACCAGGGTACTGTGCTGGCACTACATGGCTACAACGCTGGGCAGGTGACCAAGCTAACGGGACTGTACCTCTTGCAATCATTCTTGTGTTTTTCTTTCCAAAGTTTTGGGATGTTGCGACTTTCTTTTACATAGCTAGCACTATAGTTGTTTTCCAGAGATGCTAAAGAGCTATACTGTGGAGGTAGGTCCCGTGTGTTTAAGCACACCATTGCTTACACCTCAAGAGCCAGGCAACTTTTTGCACTTGAAGGAATTGATGACGACCTCCAGCTCGCTCAAGCCTGTGAAATCTGAAATGCAGCTGCTGGTACGGACTATCAGCTTGTATATCTTGCATATTCAATGCAATTCGAGCCAGACTCTCAGTCATTCGTCCTTTGACTGGTAACAGTTGTTGGGTATGTTGGTGAAGGAGGTTAGGAGGATAGAAGCACACGAATAGACACCAAAGCTGACAAGGTCCCCCAGTCACGAATGTTTGTGGTGATGTTGACACTCCTTCAGGTTCGTAAACCAGTTCTTCATCTGGTCACTGCTGTGTCGGCCATCTCCAATGTGCCTTGAAGGACAGTGTCTTGTCGGGTCACATGACCAAACCAGACTAGCTTACGCCGCTTGACTGTTGCATGTAGAGGGTCTTGTTGTCATATTAGTGTAGCAACAGTACTCCATACAAAGTCAATAGTGCGACACGTATAGTCGTCAACCAGTTAATCAACATCACAATAACACCTTTACTCGTAATATTTGGTATGATCTTTCGGTTTTCAGTGCCTGCTATCAGAACGATGTCATCTAAAAAGCGCAGGTTGCAAATGAGCCTTACACCAATGGAAATGTGATGGTTGTGAAGGGTTTCATCCCCGAAGTTCTTGAACCTCAAGTATATCGAAACCGTTGGAAAAAGATGAAGAAAACCAGAAAGTACTTGTCATCTCCTCTCTGTCCCATAGCTAAGTGGCATTAGGAGAAGTGGACTGTAAATGGTTCACCATGTCTCACGACCAGCATGTGGACACTTCGAGGTAACACTGAACAGTAACTCATAATTTTTTTAATAAATGATTTTAGACTTTACAGAGAATTATAATGTTATGAAGGTGGTCAAAGATTTGTAAGTAATCTGATTGATTTTGCTGCCTTTTCCTTCAGTTCTCGTGTACTGTTCTTAAAGTTTAGAGAGACAGTGACTGATGTACCCAAATGTTACAGAATAAAGCCACCTGTTTTTGAAAAGTAAAAATGTTTGTTATAATTATATTATTTGGCGTACGCAAATCTATTACAAACGAAGAAAATACAATATTAACAGCATACTCTCGGTGAGCCATCTTACACTGTGACCTATAAGTCTACCCTACTTTAATTCTACATTAATTTTATGTTAATGAGGCCTCTCCAGAATTTCCTAGTCCTTTTCTTAAGATGAATTTGCTTGTTGTCCACGTGGAAAGATGAAAGATGTGCAGATGGTAAAGTCACTAAGCCCTCGTTAGAGTAAATGCACTTTATACTCCATTATTTTATACCTTAGTACAAGTGACCTGACATTTGTTTTTTCCCTTTGCAGCTGTCTGTGGACTCGATTTATCAACTGTCCTAACTTCCTTTACCACTAACAGATTTCACTCTTCTACTACTGTCTTCCACTGTCCCACATTCCTCCCACCGTTTTGTATATGTCAAGCTCACTTTCCTCTTTGCCCAAAATATGATGTTGTCTACCCGTAAAGCATTCATCAAGTCTGATGACTTCTGTAAGATGAAAAACCCACACATGCCAGTTATTTACATCCAGTGCTTAAGATACTCCGTTACACTTTTGACCTTTTTCTTCTGATATTGGGAGAGAGTGATGTCGCTTCGCCTGGATAAGAGTTTCTAAACATTTTACTTGTGATGCCTCCCACCCCAGACAAAAAAAAAAAAAAAAAAATTTTCCACGCTTTATTTTGCCAAACAGGGAGTCTGGGGGACGTGGAAGGTTTCTTAATTTAATAATTTATTTTTTAAACATTGGTAATAATGTCGTTTTCACACGAAGAATACTCAAATATGGACCCCCTGTCACTTACTCAATTAAGAAAGACTTTCACAGATTCTTAACCTGATTCTGGAATTTCCTTTTCGTGTTCAAATATCCCAACCGCACCATACCTGTATCTCAAGCTGGGCACGATGAGGAATTCAAACGCGTATCCGGACACATGTCGAAAGAACCACGTTTGCTAGAGAATTAATAATGTAATTTAATTTTACAATACAAGCTAATTTCATTAATACATATATGGGATAAGAAAAAAACTTTTTTTAAATATGACCGCCTTCGCGCCCCTCTTGTCTGAGAACCG
Source organism: Pomacea canaliculata (assembly GCF_003073045.1). NCBI lineage: Eukaryota > Metazoa > Mollusca > Gastropoda > Architaenioglossa > Ampullariidae > Pomacea > Pomacea canaliculata. The sequence continues at coordinate 21,314,585 of NC_037595.1, read as the reverse complement.
TGGGCCGAGATGGTTAGAGGGTGACTACTCTCTCTCTCTCTCACTTATTATCATTTTTTACCGTTCATCTGCATCAAGTTTTGTGTCTAATGTTTATGAGTACATCTGTTAAGACATTTTATACGTTTCTGGATGGGTTTCTGTCGACAATAGCTGACATCATGTATCTCCAAGAAGCTCAGTTTTCAATGACCGTTATCATGTTGTTTTAATGATTTTATTGTTGTTTTTATTATGATGGCTGCTGCTGCTAGACTTGACCCACTGTTAATGTGGACAGAGCCAGGAGCACATTTTTTAAGCCTCTCCAATTTAAGAAGTTTGCTAGAATCTCTGGCCAGCAGAAAGCAGGTTGCACACTTAATTCCGAGGCCATCGTCGACGACGAAGAGCGATCGGTGAATAACGTGGAGGCCCCCGGACTGGCTGCACGGCCCGGCCAACCAGTTATCGAACGCTGAAGAAGAAATATTCTCTCGAGACAATTCATCTCTCTGATTTGAATCGCACTTGTTCCGGACTTTTTGCCACTCGCTCTCTGTTGGGAGAATAGAGACCGCATGAGCGATTGCTGTTACCGCGTGAGGCCAGAATACAATGGTGACGTATTATAGACCACAACCCACAACCCGTCACGTCAATAACGGACAAAGAAAATAAAATTTCAGTTTCGTAGTTTATGGAGTGTGTAATTATTCATGAAATGCTGAAGTGTTAAGCGCACGGACAATAAAAATGAAAAATTTCAATTCGCTTTTGTATTCAAGGTGGGAGGGTCCTTTGTTGTAAAGTAAATGATGCAGTAGAGATGGGAAAAGTGACAGGAGATATAAAAATATGAAAATATTTGAACGTTTTATGACACTTGTGTGCGTGTGTGTGTACGCCTGGTGCTGACTTCTGCTCTCGTGTAACGTATATGCACGGGTTTGTTTATCTTTGTGCTCACCCAAGCAAACCATTTTTGGTGTATACCTGTTACTTTTGCTCAAAAGAGATCTTCATAGAAGACAGATATGTCGGACAAAAGAACATGAAAATAACAGCCACTACACTACGGCCACATCACGGCAAAGCAGCCAACCCTGTAAACACATGCCACAGCCAGAGAAAAAAACAGCGTGCCCGAGGCGAGATCTGAACCAGGCCGATTGGTCTCAGGCTTGTACCACATGGTTACTCAGATCAAGCCTTTTGTCACTGATGTTAAAGTGTTTTCGTGTTTTTAAAAAATATTTCGTTATGCGATTGTCTGCGTGAACTTCACAGAACAAAAAGAGGGAGAGGGGGGTCTCTGTGCAGGACCGGTCACGTGACAGGACCCCCAGTGACCACTCACATAGCAACACGTGCGTTCCCCGCTCGTTTCATGCGCAGTTCCGAAGTTTCCAGCCTCGCACGTGCTACACCATGAACACACGCAGCAGAGCACAACACTCCCATATTCTGGGGGGTGCTGCAAGTTTCATGCTTGACTGCATCAACCATGGTTGATTGATTTCATTAATATTGAAATGTGCTTCCACAGAGCCTTTGAGATGATGATGGGAGGAGGAGAATGATCCGTGCAACTTGTTTTGAAAATATCTAGTGTGGATGTTTGGTTAATTTGATAAGATTTGGTCACTCAGGTAGAGATTCCCCCGGCCAGCCCTGCGAACAGGTGTGGTAGGTAAATAAGAGAGTGGAACCCTTTGTCTTCGTTTCTTTGCTACTCAACTGTAGATGGTTGTTAGTCAGTACTAAATCGCTCATTGCTCTGACCGTCGTTCTGTGTTTGAAGGAGAAAGAGACAAAAGACAGAGGGCGACAGTGGCCAGAGAGAGGTGAATTAGTAGTAGTAGTAATCGCAAGGTAGGAAAAACAGTTAAAGAAAATAGGCGTGTGGTACACAACAGGCTGCAATGAATTGTTGTAAATAGACTGACCTGTCCTGTTACCAATAAGGTTTTGTTACTAACGAAAACCATTTCAGGCCTTCAAGAAATAACGGCGAAGGGTGAAGGATGAATTGTTGTAATGAAGGCTCAACTAATTGTTAAATGGTGCACAGTACTGCTAACTCCCAGCTGATCTTATAAAATACTAGCTTGACTGCCCGGATGGCAGCGCACTCTGCATTCGCGCTGACCAGATGGAAGGAAGATTTCAGGCGAGAGACGCCTCCACCCGTTCTCGTAAGAAGAGTTCAAAAGTTGCATCCTCACTGTTTCCCTCCCTTTCCCCCACTCACTCTTTCTCACACACATACACACACATCGGTACCATCTCAAATTAGGACAGCCTTTAAGTTCACTCTATGCAGTAGAGGTATGAAAAAAGAGACTCCATATAACAGATTTCTTTTTCTTTCATTTGGTACCATGTCAACATTTTTAAACGAGGAAACGAAACAAGAAAAATAAACATTCTTCCGAAGCCGACACCAAAAAATAAGGTATACGACCTTCTCCAAGACGACAAGACTATATATATAAGATGAGCGGATTAACTTACTGGTAGGTCTGAGCCGTTCGACTAACCCAGTACACCAACCCACCCGCCTAGCAGCGTACTGTGCACACAGCCCTCGATGGCAGGAAACAAGCGAACATCAAATATGATGTGGATTTTGACAGTCTCGAGACAGACACTTGAAAACGCTTGAAGTCTCGAGAAGTCAACGGCTTATCTGCACGAGAAGGTCGTTGAAATTCGGTTAGATGAATGAGCCATGCAGCTTCTGTCACTGCCGGGTATGAAGTGGGAGAGCTACCCCATCCCTGCTGCCCACCCGAGCCTGTAGCTCGGTTATAGCAGATTCGCTCGTTAGACCATCTGCAATGCCCATGCGCCATCAGGGACACAAGTGTGAAAGTCCACTAACTACACAACGACACTAACAGACTTGAATGTTTATTTGTTGTTCTTCTCTTACGCAGATGCTTTTCTTTCCTTCAGAGAGGTGGCTTTTTAACCCTGAAAGGTTTACTTTTCAAAGCCTTTAGAGAGAGCTAAAGTCGATTGGACCATTTACCGATTCGACCAAGCGCGGGTCGATTCGTCCACAACCCGAAGTCGATTGGACTTCCGAGTACAAGAGTTACTATTTAATGTGATGACTCACTCGCTGCTTGTTGTATGTAAACGAAACGGCATTTTTTCTATACAGATTAATCACGTGATATACCCAGGTCAGACGCCATCGTTATCAAATGAAAAAGACGATGTTAGAAATGATGTAGTGTATAGATACACATGTATGAGCAAGAAAAAAAGACCTGAAGGAAAGTGTTCCTGAAATCTTCACTACGGAAGATTTTTCACCCAGGGTGAGAGACTTGCATCGCAGACTTCCACCATTGATTAGACAAGCAGAGGCTTTTCTTCTCTGGGCGCCAGGTGGCGCAATGGTTAGCGCCTGACACAATACAGTGGGGGCTGGCTGTCCTGGGTTCAGATCTCCTCTCGGGCACGCTGTTCTTTCTCTGCATGTGGCATCTGTTTACAGGGCTGGCTGCCTTGCCGTGATATAAGCCATAGTTGCTGGCTCGGCGTAAAACACCAATCCCCAGTCAGAAAGTTCAAGATCTTTGCCTTATTGGAGGATTGGTCATGTCAGTTGAATGATATCGAAGATGCCTTCTCAGACTTATGTACTTATTCTCGCGTGAACAGAAACACTGTGGACACTCTTCTGTTCAGTTGTCACGCTATCTCCACCCTTACATCCGGATTCAATCCAGCCAGCCACCCTTCCGGTCAGATTCGGCCAAGCTGCATCTTACTTTCCATTACCCATTGTGTTGCCTCCTTCGTTCCTTGTCAGTTTGTTTTCCGCTTTCTTGGCGTCTCTTACTACATACGTGTTTTTCCTTCTTTCTAGTTAGCTTTATTTCCTCTCGTGTTTCCTGTTTGTCTCTTCTCAACCTTATACAGGTTTGGAGAAAAGCGGCTCACGAGATGCATCATCTGATAAAGATCATCTGGACAAGGGCGTGCACTCCTCGGCCTCGCCGCAGCTTCCTGCAAGCCCCAGACCCGACCCACCCTGGAATTTCTCGGAAAGAAAAAAAAAAAAGATTTCGTTATCGGCGACGTCGTTATGGAAATGCCGGGCCATAGTTGTCCTAAAGGCTAAAGACATCCCAAACATGCACAACGACCATCAATAAAACTGCGGTGGTGAGGACACCAATCTCCATTTTCATCTCACCTATCGTCACAGTAACATCGCACTTCTTGACATCCTCTGGCTGTATTTTCTCGCTGACTCCTTCCCTCTGTCCCTCATTGTGATGTCTTCACCACCCCCTTTATTTACAGTTATTCTGGACATACTCTATGTCCATATCGATACATTCGTGACGACACACATAAGCTTCATAATGTGTCTGCCAACTGTTTTTAAAGCTACTTTTCCACAATCTTATTAACTAATAAGAAACTTTTCCATTTCCTGGACAGGATCTGGCTCGGCCATACCATCAGGTTTACTACAATCTGCACAAAGTCCTTGTGGCACCGATCCTGCTCCATGGATGTGAAACAGGGTTAATACATTCACACCATATCAATATCGCATTTATGAAATTAGCTTATGTTTCGTTATATAATTTTTTTTATCTAGATGAGTGCCTTAACACCAGTTCACATCAATGTAAACATCTTCCGTAATATAATAACTATATTTTTCTGCCAATGATGTTTGAAATACTATCCTTGAACTACCAGAAACTCGGAGGACGTGGACACGGCTCGAAGTGTATCGAGTGGCCAGACGATACCATCAGACAGATGAACAGACTCCGCAGCTCCATCGATTGTCGTGTATACCAACCTAATGCTCATCCCTCTTCACGGCTTTCAGCTCGTTCTGCTGAATTAATTATTTAAACGGGAGATTTTTCAATCGTTTGAAGCCTGGAATATTTAGTATGTTGTGAGTCTCTTCTTTTTCATCTTCATATTCTTCCTTTGACCATGTCTTTTTCGTCTTCTCTTTTTTTTATTGTTCTATGTTTCATATTCTTCTTTTTTCTTTTCTAATTATAATTTTTCTTCTCTTGTTTTTCAATAAAAATAATTTTTTTAAATTTTTGTTCTTCTTCCTTTTCGCTCCAGCTCTATGTGTCTCCATCGACTTCTATAACAACGTTATGCAATCCAATCCATCGCAGGAGGACGAAGAAGATCAGGGTAGTGAGCCAAGATAAAGTTGGCCACGATGTAAAAATAATTCAAAGCCCATGTCACAAGAAAGTGTGTTGTAGCCCCATCTGGACGAGCTGTGTTTTGCAAACAGAGGGCCGCCAAAGTGATCGAAACCATGGAGCGAAAAATCCCAGAGTAGTATTTCTTTCGCCGGAAACGTCCTTGTTGCGCAATGATGCGCGCAATCCAACACTCGCCATAGCTCGGCACCGAAACCTGCCGCCAGACAAATTTTTGCACTCGTTTGTCCATTTACATGTTCGTGAACGTGTATGTCCTGCATGCATGTGTGTATGTGAACGTGTATGTATGTGTGTTTGCTTGTGTGAATGTGAATCTGGATTGTGTCCTCAGGCTTGCTACACGGTCAATGCCTCATTTCGTCACGACAAAAAATATATATATATATTTTTTAAATTTTATGAAAGTCTGTCAGGTTGTCTTCAGTGTTTCTGGTACAAAATATTAGGATCACTATGTCGCACGCATTCTCACGCGCTCATTCAGGCAGGCACGCGCTAATAAGTAGGTCTGGCGGTGCAGGAGGAATCATATGCCTGAAGATGTATCGGTATTGTTTGATGATCCAGAAATCCCCGCCTCTGTACTGTCAATACTGTCACAAAAATAGAGACGAGATTGGCCGAGATCGTCAGAGTCCCTGGAGACGCTCGAGAGGAATTGACGGGCCAACCTTTAGCATTTACACGTTCAATTCCGCTCGTTTCTGGGATCAATTCTGTTAACACATTCTATGTCATCCAGCAGATATTTCGGCGGGAAAAAGAGAAAATCGGTTTTTATCTTGAAAGATATCGACGAGGAGACATTTCGCAAGAGCCGCGAGCTCCGTGGAGGGGATTGGTGACGTGGGGCACTCTGTAAATCTCTATGGAGATGGCAAAGGGTTCTTTAGAAAATGTACTTAATCACTGATCTGTCTCCGGAAAAAATGTGATTGCAGTCAGGAATTAATGAAAAAGTTCTTGCAAGTGTCAGGGAGAGGGCGAAAGATGTCTGGCAGCAACAGCTGTCTCATTATACGGTTGTAACGAAGTCTAATTAATGAAAAGTTTTGGAAACTTTTGAGAAATAAATGGCAGACAGGAACAGGTTTCCTGAGAGAAGCAATATTCGTTATTAAAAAAAACAATTCCCCAGTGCATATCAGGTTAATTGTCGCGTGAATATAATAACCATATTTACAACCGCACACCAGACATTCAGTCAGTCAGTCCATCTAACAAAAGAAAGAAAGGGTGTCAACAGTTAGGGAGGGTCTGTGGAGCAGCAGCAAGATGTGGGGGAGGAAATGAATATGGCGGGTGTGTGAGCCGTTGTTGCCTTCAATCAGTGAACTTCGATTCTGGTGTTTTGCCAAAACACAGGGTTGTTTTCAGGTAGCAATGTCCGCTGGAACACGGAACTGTTGAGCGCGAGACACGCAGTCGGACGAGTCCTGTCTGGACATGCCGCCAGGGATTGTGGGATTTTCCACTATTTTCCCTTCTTGCAACTTCCTGTGCGTGTGAGTCTCTTATGTGTCTCAGTTGACAATGCAGTTGCTCGTGGCCATTTATCTTGCTTGTTTATATAACATGAGTTATATTTTGCATATATAGACTAATGTTTATGTCCTCTGACCGTTTCAACGTATTGTTACCTGCTCTCGCTTCAGTTGCTGGCACGGCGTAAAATTCAAGCAACCAACCAGATCATAGTTATGAAGCTGAAGGAATAGTGTCTTGTTTTGGTAGTTACAATGTTCTGCTCAGTCCCTGTGGGTATCACTTTATGTTTCTTAATCCCCAGGAATCTGTTCTATCTCTTTATAAACACGGCTCGAGGAGTAAACAAGTAAACAACATCTGCCGAGTCTCGCCACTACTTTACAACTTCGGAAGCAAGACGCATGTCCCATCGTTTCTCCAGTTGCCCTAGAGCAACTCCTTACCCTCGCTTCCTGACTACTGCCTTGAATATGTATGTTACATTGTAAACCGAAAGCCTTTCATTGCTACACACATTTCTGGTATTAGAACAAAACAAGTTTACATGTCTGAACTGTGTTTTTCGGCGTTTTGATGTCTTAATAATGACAGACTGATTTAAATTTGAATATGTGTATATACATGGGAATGCATTTAAATGTGTATCATATGGGTTGTTGGGGAAACGAAGAAAGCGGTTGGAGTTTGGAGTGCTCAAACGGGGCGCTCTGGTTCCATTCCCGTGTGGCGCAGTCGTCCCAGCTGTCGGGAACAGTTGCCTGTATCCATCGGGGGGCTTAGGTAGCGAGGAAGAAGAGATGGGACCATCCTAACAAAAAAAAAAAAAAAGATGTGTCGTTTTGTAACAGACAAGTGTCCAGAAATGAAACGATTTTGGTCTAGAGTGTACATGCATAAATGCACATAAGTACCAGATATATATATAAAGCTTAAGCACCTTATGATTCTTCCCAGAAGATTCCTGCTTGGAACCGGTTTCCTTAATCTTTTCGTATGAACCATCTAAAACCTTCAGCTCCCGATGTTTCTAAATTTTACTTATTCTTCTTTTTGTGCACACGTGTCTAGTTTGTCTGTTCTCTTATCATGAAGTCTGGATTCTCCAGACACTAATCATTGTCCTTTCAAAGACTGTTCCAGGATGGACTCCCTCTCTCTCTCCACATCACCAAAGCTGTTTTTAGCTTGCCCCTCACCTTGCCGCTAGTCACTCGCAGTCTTGTCGCCGAGGCCTGGTGATCTAATTTTCCCAGAAAACCGTGCGCTGAATCGGGACGCGACATTTCACAGGTAGCCCTCGGGAACGCTCGGGACCTCAGGCAGAGCGATGAGGTCACGAACTTTGTCCCCCTACCCCAACCACCACCCGACCTTAGGATCACGTCGCCAGGCTATTCTGTAGAGTTCGTTAGTCATCATCCCTCCTCCACCCCACAATCTCCTTGGGCAGTTTGTTCTCGTCTTAGCCTCGACCCAAGGGTAGAGAAAAGGCTATTTTTGGATGTGAGGTTCCATTATATTTGAGTCTGTGGGGAGGCAAATATTGGCCATTGATCATGCCATGCATGTTGACGCAAATACCTATTTTTAGCTTTAACGCCTCCGTAACTTTTTTATCTTGGCCGTGATCTTCGCTTTGAACCTCAGGTCCTCAACTGTCATCACTAGGAGGACCTTCACCTTCATCATCGTCGCTGTTTCGCCGAGGGGTGCAACACATTTATTTAAATACAGATGATCACATAACACTTGTTGTGACAAGAATATTGTTTTATATTTTTCCTACCGTGTCAGATGCATTCTGTTTGGTCCTGGCTGGTCATAACAGGGAAGTGCAGAGAAGTTAATGTATGCAGGACAGAAACCTGTGAGTGAGGACTGAGGAACAAACATGGTCACAAGACTACTTCTTTGTCTCTGATGGCATCACAGATTCTGAGGAATAATTATCTTTCCGTTATCCTCCTAATGTCTAACCCTTTTTTCTAGCGCCATCTTCTCAGCCTATTCACTTCCAGAAGACTGCTATGGGTCTGGTGTCTGGTTGTACAGTTAGGTTTAAATTTTCTTGCACTTCGTGGGGACTTTAGTATTCGGGAGGAGAACGATGAGGATTACCTGAAGAAAAGTCCCGACCCATCCAGTGCTGACAACAGAGAAGCTGCCGAGAAGACATCTGAACCATGGACCGCGTGATTCTGACTGCAAGGGGAGACAAGTGAGCATTTTAATTTGCGCTAATATTAAGCACCACCCGGAATAATCATTTTATTTTTTTTTTTTTTAGCTATTATGATTGTCCTTAAATAAAAATCCTTCAGATAGTGAACCACCAGCTGTTATTTGATATCTGTCTGTTTAAGACATCCCCATATTTTTTCTGAAGCTCATCAATTTAAAAAAAAAACCACGTTGTGAAATTTAAAACTCTAACAGAAGCAATCAGGAAGCACAGCGATGTGGAGAAAACCCATTAGACATAGGGTCAAGGTTGAAACGACCTGTCTATGAGCTCGTTGTCACGTCACCTGTTGAGGATCGGCAGCAACCTGCAGGTTACACCTGTACACACCTGTACACCTTTTTTTTTTTTCATTGAAATGTTTGCAGATAACCTTTCCTCGTGGTCTCCTTTACTCACGTCGTTGTGGTGGTCGTGGTGGTGACTGAGAGGAAAACATCATTAGAGGCTCACTGTCTCAATAGCTATTTATATTCCTGCTAGAAACAAGACGATTCCGGAATGCAAACTACGAAACTAAACTGTAACAACCGTGTCGACCAGTCTACTATACATCTTCGTTACGCTCTACGTCAGCAATCCCATCTGCCGCTAGGCATGTCTGTGACTGTGACGTCATGTGGCCACCAAAGGGAAAGACATGACGTCAGTTAGGGAGGAACACTGACAGTTTTGTTGACGCTCGAGGCTAGCGTTCCTCCTTCGCCGCCTCGCGCGCTCGACCGATGACGTCACGCGACGGGGACGATAATGGCGGCGCTGTGGCTGATTTTGGCGCCACTTTCGAGCTGCACTTTCCCCCTGACGTCACTTGTACCGTTATCGCACGTGGTGACCTCAAAAGCTTGTGTGTGTACGTGCGTGTACGTACTACGAGGGCGTATGTCTCTGTGTTGTGTAAAACTGTTATGAGCTTGTTTGTGATCATCCTCCCGTCTGGAGAAGAGCAACACGTCCCTACTTATAAACACAAATCGCTCGAGGCAGGTGGGGTGGGTGAATAAGTTATCTAAAGATTTCCCGGGTATCTGTTCCACGTTTGTAGGGCGTTTTCACCACGAAATAAGTCTTGAGAGATGGCGAAATATTTAGCCCATGGAACTCCCTCGCGCCGTCAAGTGGTAAGACATGGAAAGTTCTAGAAACTCGATGCAGGAAGCGACTGCATCCTCTTCAACCTAATATTTACACACATATAGCCACTCGCTGAACGAGAGTTTTGACCCTAATCAATGCTAATTCTTTCAAATGCGGTATTCCCTCGGCTCAAGCCAAAGGCCACCTTCCTGTGTCTGGACACCAGAAATATTGCGCACGTGCAGCGTTGAGCCCAGTGCTTCCTTTCATCCATGTTGGACGAGCGATGCGAGGTCAGAGGACGGAGGGGTCAGAGGAGTGGGGCCGCAGGATTGGTATCACTTCACCACCGTTCCGCCTTGGAGTCCCACTCACCTCAAGGAGATGATTGGCCCTTTGGCTGTTATCAAGTGTTGGTGCTCGCAGTCTGTGTGTACTGAGGTCTGAGTGTGAGTTGAGTCGAGGATCGACATTCAATTCTGAAGCCCTCAAAACTATTTACTATAACTTGTAGAACACATTAACTCCTGTGTGGAGGCGAGCTCGATCCACGAAAGACTGAAACGAACCGAAATTCAACAAAGAAATTCGAGCTGTGAGCAAACAGAGAGTATGGATGAAGGTGAAAGAAATGAAGGATGACAGAAGAGTTTGTTTGTTTCTTTAACAGGTCTTGAAGCCGGATTTTCGACTCAGACACCGTTCGAAGAAAAAGTTGCTTCAATGACCAAGATCAACAGGAGAGCCACCGAGGCTCAGCATCTGACACCGAGTGTGAGAGGGTACACGGAGGAGCCTGTGGTTTCTCAACACTTTTTATACTCAGTGTATTGTCCTTCTGGTATCTTGAGAACCGATCTGAAAAAAAATGGCTTTTGCGCAGCTCATGCTATTGTTGCTTTATCTCTTAGAGACATTCACATACGTAACTTCATTTTTGCAATTCTCTCTGGGGAGTGGGTGAGGGGAGAGGAGGAAGGGAGGAAGACAACAGTGCTGGGCGTAAACTCCACGTGGCTGGAGCTGCGAAGGACATAAAATTTTATTTTAAAAAAAAATGGCCGCACATGTTGAGCTTCGCTGAGAGAGATGTTTTTGAAGGTTCTTGCGAAAACTTGACAGACTTCATGGCCGGAGCCAGTGTGTGCGAAGCATCTCACAAAGAAGCTGTTTGTGTGTGAAAGCTGCAGAGACCAAGGCGTGGGAAGTCCGGACCCGTGATGATGACATCTGGAAAACTTACACGCGCCTGATGTTCCTGACTGAAAGTGTTTTTACAGACTGACCTTCACCCTCGCAGCCTCCATGGAGAACCACGACAAGTTTACTCCGTCACCGGCCGCTCGGCCTTATCTCGCCCGACATCTGGCTGGTCGCAAACACCGATGCTGGGGGTCGCAGTCTTTGCCTGCTGTGTGTTGCCCGGTCCTCCAGGTTTTAGTGGTCTTGTGGCGAGTTCAGAGACTAAGGGTTGACACTCACGCAAGCACACACTCGAACACACACACAGACACCTTTCAGCCGAGCAATCAACAGTCAATCCACAGTCGATTGTTTAGAACGAGGCCGCCAGTTCCAGCCTGCGTGAGGCTGTCAGACGATGGGAGAGACTGTCAGACCATCTGCGAGGCAGTCACGTGGTCTCTGTTATCCTTAGTCACGCGATCATATGTCCAAAGGTTGTTTTATTACTTAACCTGAGCGCTTGGCTTGCAACCGGCAGCTAGTCATGCTTGGTGGGCTTCTTCCGGTGTGGGGTGACAAACAGCGGTAGTGAATTAAAGTTTCAGTGGCGACCTGCAGTGTAGTAGATATTGTGACCCCGCACACGCATACTGACACATGCTGGCGCATGCGCACGAGTGAACACACACGCATACTCGCACAGACGCACGCACGAACACAGTAAAGCATGTGAACAGTATAATGAGCAGCTACCACGTTTCCACAGAGCAATGACAAGTAAAATATCTACAAGGGTTTTTTTTGTTTGTTTGTTTTTTTTTGTTTTTGTGTTGTTGTTGTTTTTTTTTTTTTTTTTTTTTTTTGTTTTTTTTGTTTTTTTGTTGAGAGAGATCTTCTTGTTGATGATGATAGCATTAGTGTCTCTTCTTTTTCAGGAAGGGTGGGGTTTGTTGCCTACCCATGTCACCCAAGAATCATAAACAATTATGGAACAGTATAAGATGTACATTTGTCGAGCAGTATACCAACACGCGTAAGTCTGACTTGTTTATCTTCTTCCCCTTGGCTATAATTATAATAAGAAAAGACGGCCTGGTCTTTATCTATGTCATGGTCTGCCTTCTGTAACGATTTATTTACGTGTCTCTCATTGTGGCCGCCAAATTCTGTGTTGATTCCACAAGAGCGTGAACTCTGCGAATGCAGGCGGCGCAACTGCGTCTAGCGACCAGCTGAGCTGTGAGTTCTCTCCCACGGTCATTCCGTCTCTTTGGCTTCTATGCACCGGCACACATGCAGACCCACACACGCCCACGCACACGTGTTGAAACACACATACGCACGTGCACGGGTGCACGAACGTCCGTCAACTCAAACCCGGGTAGGCGGGTAGGCAGGCGCTCGAACAAACACACAAACACACACATGCATAGTTAGTCGTGCACACACATACGCGCATAATAAACACGCACACACCGATCTGAGACAGTATTAAGGTCATGAACTCACCTCCTGCAGCTTCTGTGTACAAATTTTTTTTTATGAAATGACTGTCGTGGGTTCGCAACCCGGAGTAAAGGGGAAGTCAGAAAAATGTGACCGATAAAATAAAATTTAACAACAAAACGTCAAGCACTCAGGGTAGGATGATAAACAACTGTTTTGCAACAAACCAACCCAAACACGTGCTCACCATTGTATTCAGAAGCCGTTTTGCGGCGTAAACATGGGGGGTCGGGTATCGGGGGGAGGCTGGAGATGATCGTAAATCTCTGCTGACACTATCTGTGCCTCGACAAGTGCTGACCCCATCACTCGCAGTCCGAGCACGGCCTTGCTATTTCGGATGTTTCCAGCTTGTCGTACAAGGTTATTTTTACTATTGTATCCACTGACAGTAACAGCTACATAACTGGTATTTTCCGGCTGTTTAAAGGAAAAGGCAAGTCAAACAATAAGTTGGGCTTAACTGATATTTTAGATCATGTCAGACCAAACTTCGTAATTCCAGATTGTTTACTTACAGTCGTGCCTAAACACAGCCTCTTGTTGATTCTTGAAGTCCGCTTTTGTGAAAGAAAACTAGATATAACCAGGTGGACCAACTGAACAGGAAGTGTGTCCAACGACGATGAAGCAATGTCGACGGTTTTGCGGTGGATTGTTTGACAAGAAAAGTGTCCAGCGATGCTGTCTGTAGTTTTTCCGACTGGCTAAATATACCACTTGATTTATATCTTGGAATCTTGAAGAAGTACGGAAAGCTTGGAATCAAGCTTTTTAACAGTATTCTTCTATTTTTAACACAGAGAGATTGTTGGTCTCACAACTTCTTCCACAACGATCGCCATATCGAAGCACACAGAGTTACACTGAAACTGTATGTCACTATTTGTGATATTATTCCCTGTGAAGCCAGTATTCTCTCTCATTTAATTATCATCTCTGTCAATGGTTTTCAATTGCCTTATGATCTCCAAATCCAGGATGCCAGCATTTTGACAATCCCCACTCAGGAGACTGACAGCTCTCAACCACTACTGTTCAGTGACAGTTCACTCGACAACATCATGACTGCAAACTAGAACCGCCTCAAACATGTGTTTTTGGTACGATTGTTGCTCGGACATGATTCCAAAAAGAGGACTGTTCTGATGTTTAAACCTGATGGTAAGTTTCTTCTTTAAATTCTTTAACTTAATATTTGGCTCAGTCTGCTGCTGATATAAATGTCATATGTCGAGCGATACTGAAGTCTAATTATTCCATCGATCTGACAAAAACATGATGACAATACATAAATAAATTCCCTAGAAATCTCGTCTTAATTTGATGATGAAGGTTCCTTTTGATGCGTGTATGCGCGCGTGTCTACACGCACCTGCAATGTGCGAGTGTTCCGATGTGTGACGTAGGTGGTCGTGAGCGCCGATGGTCGGCCGCCAATTTCGAGCTGACTCGACTATTAATAGAAAGTGATTAACACGCTTGTCGGAACAAGAAATCAAGTTCCGGAAGTTCTTAAAATTCCCAAGTGGATGTTACTATTGTTATCTATTTCCCGTGACCCAGCAAGGAAATGAAAGTGGAAAACGGCCACCTCGCCCATCAGGACGAACGACTGATGCACCCATTTCCCATCCTTTGACATCTTTATCCATTAATTGCCTCATTTATTCACTGATCGATGATCCATTCGCTTATTAGCATTTCTGCTTGAAGCAGAGCGTGGGTTTGTTTGCCTATTTTTATCAACCGTCTCAGAGGAGTACAAATGGAGACAAATTACTTCCAAAAGAGAAAGTTTAAATGTTTTCCCCTTGTTCGCCTTGCTTCAACCCCCGTAGAGGAATCGTGTGGTAAGCACTTCAAATGTTGTACAGAGTTTAGGGATTCTGCGGAATGATTTATTGAAAATGGGTTTGTTTCTTGCCACCTGTTGATTAGTGTACATCAGACAGATGGCAAACGGCAAGTGAAATGACAAGTTGCCAAGTTGGGTTTAGTGATATATCAACGTTCTGAATAATTTCCGCTGAACATTTTGTGTTTCAAAGCGATCATATACTTACGATTAAATTACATTTCAAGAGCTGTACGAGGCCGCCATGTTTTGTTGTCGAGTGACAACATCCAAACCATCCATCACCCGAGTTCATTTTCTGTCTCCGAAGCTCGATCGTCGAAACGCTGACATCGTGGATCGTGGATATTTCGCCATGTAATTTCAAACCCGGGTAGAGCGGGTGAAGAGGTGAACCAAGCGGAGACAACAACATCACAGAGCATGCTCTTCTGTCAAATTCTGTCTCATGTACTACAGCAACTAGGTTCACTTTGTTTTCCTTCACGAAAGGTCACTGACACTTTTTAAACACGATTGTAAGTAAACTGAAATGTTAAGAGGAAGCGATTCGGAGCGTTAGCCTGTTAAAGTTTAACCCAACTTGTCATTTGACTTTACTTCTCCTTTAAGATAGAAATTGCGTCAGTGCGAGTCTTTGCTGAAAATGTCCAGATGCTGTGCATTTGTGTGTATGTAATGAATGTATGTGTTTGGTGGTATAAACTTCATTCTCTCTGGACGTGTTCATGCTAGAGTTCTCTTAATTTTCTCTTGTACCAGGTCCGGCCACCCGCCACCTTTCGCACGAAGACAAGAATCGACGGAGTCACGCACTGACAGTCAAAACCTTTGCCGGTGCACGCCAGTACAGGTAGGTCAATTTACCCATAGACCCTGGTGGTGGTGGTGGTGGTGGTGGTGGTGGTGGTGGTGGTAGTTGTTGCCATTGTAACGGCCCGGCAACTCCAAAGCCAAACACCTCTTAGCGAACCTTTATTACCCAGGCAGCCTTCCACCCACCACAACCCCCAACCACACCACCCGGGGCTGCATTGGGGCCGAGGGCAAAGGTCGATGCGACTGCGTGGAGGCCGGACTGTGTTGGAAGTGCACGTGCAGACAGGCATGCGCCAGTGCACCGGCCAGTGCCAGAGTTCAGTGTGAAGGCGCGTGCACGAGAAACACGCGCTGATGACGTGGAGGTGGGCGTGTACCCGGGGTGTGTGCGTGGCTGGCGGAAAGTCCGGGCTGCGTGCCGTGTGTGTGTGTGAAGCGTGCGTCTGTGTGAGGTGGGAGGGACGAGCGGGGGAGAGAGTAGGGGGAGGGGTATCAGGATTTTTGAGAAGCCAAGCGTGGAGCGATGGATACGTGACAGCCAAGTCCGTCTGTTATGAGCTGCATTCAGGGAATGATCAGAATTTGTTTTGTTGTGGTACGAGGGTCGGGCTTTTCAATTCTTTTTATTGTTTGTGGATAGTCAGTCTTTTGCGTGCTCGAGCTAACACATGTCTACCCAAACACACGCACACATATTAAACAAAAGAGGAGGAGAAACTGTAACCGAGAGACTGTTGTTATGACTACTGTAACTTAGTCTGCGTCCTTCATGTGGAGCATCAGTCTCATGGGAGCTTGCTAGGCCAAGATTACACACACACACAGATTCTCTACAGCTTGCGAAAACGTGCGTGCACACACACACACACAGAGATAGAGACTTGCGCACACAACACGCGAGCTACACACACACACGCACGCGCGCGTTGGGGTCAGCACGTCACGGACGATCGACTTCACTGACGGTTATCAAGGGTTTGTTTACAACACGAGCTGGCAGTCTACACCTTTCTACTTTTGTTGTTCGGTTTTACTACTTGTCCCAATGAAGCTATGTGTCACGTGGTAATTCATTCATATTTTTTTTTTTTTGTCTTTTGTCTTTATTTTTCCTATTTTGTCTTCTTTCATTTTTTCTCTCAGTTAAATTGCTTATTCTTTCTTTCCCTCTCTCTCTCTCTTCAACCATAAAATCCAAACATGTTTAAAGTTACTGTGATGGTGGCACGTGCAATGCTTTAGAGAGAAACAAACTGTCGATACTTGCTAAAACAAAATGGATGTTTCTGTCGGGAACAAACGGACGGTTAGCGGAGTGGTTACTGCCTGTCACAGTGAGGATTGACTGTCTTAGGTTCAGCTCTCGTCTCGGGCACGCTGTTTTTTTGTGGGGTTTTTTTTTTCTGTTTACAGGGCTGGTGCCTTGCCGTGGTATAGACTTAGCTGCTTTGAGCGATGGACAGTGGTATAGGAACCGTAACGACACGTGGTCCGAAACAAATGGGGACAGAAGGTAAGTAGAGACTAGGTAAAGACAAGTCGTTTGTAAAAAGCATGCAGGCGTACGGAATATTTTTCTAGGGCTTGAAGTGATTTGTGTGACATGTATGTGAATGAAGTTCCGGTTGACTGAGAACGAAACACTGAGGTATAGCTGACACGCCCACGCTCGGCCACCTCGCCCCATGGTGTAAATGTCGCTGGCGCCTTTTGAAATGTATGAAATGACATTTTCAACAAAGATTTCAGAAATAAAAATGTCCTGATGTAAACATGTTTTTTATTCATGCTAGTACTGCTGGTGTGTGTGTGCTAGTTTGCCAGGTTGTAAACATAAAGCTTTAACGCTCTGTCATTGCAAGTATCTACCTGTTACAACAGCTTCATGATGTTAAAAATAGTGTTGCTGCCAGTCTTGCTGGTGATGACAGAATGTGATGAAAGTTTCACAGTTTTTATTATCACGCTTCCCATGTCACTCATGTTTAGATTATGAAACAAGACCACGATGCACACTTTCATTTGACATTTATTACCTCACCTCTGACAAGTCTCTTGACTTCATCTTGCTACAGAATAGGTTTCCGCCGACTTTGATAGACATTTGTTTATTAAAGGTAAAGTTAACAGATTCCAAACATGTAACGCCCAAAGGCCCAGAAGACGGAGCCCTCTGGTAAACTAGGTGCCAGTCTGTTGTGTAGGGAAGGGATTTTACCCCCCTTTCCCACCATGCGAGTCTCGAACCGTCAACACTCTGTCCCAACACATGTCACCAAAGCAGGGCGACTAGCCTGTGGACTGAATGTAAGAGACTCCGGCTCACGAGGGGTGTCATCTGCTGTGTTTGCTTTGTTATGTTTACATTGTTGTGTTTACTAAGCTGTGTTGACCCTTTACACTGTGTGCTCACCCACACGTTAGCGCTATCTTTAGACGCGCTTTGAAGTGGTCACCTGCCATCCTTCCCTCCTTCAACAGCATGTCACGAGGGTGAGGCGAGGTGCACATCAGGACCAGGTTGCATGCGAGGTCGCCAAAGTAAGTCAAGCCGGTCTCAAGTGTAAGTCCACTTTACTGAGTTTGGTGTGTACATCCGATGAGGGATTTGCCAGTTGAGGCCGGTGACGAGACGACAGTTCAACATCTCACATCCACACAAGCTGCTGACAACGACGATGTGGGAACCACGAGGACTTAACATCGTCCGACTTAAGAACTCACATGCAACCCAGCCCTGGACAAGGGAAATCCGATCTGCTCCTATGAGGGAGGGTTTCCAGTAAATGGCACAGAAACGAGGTGCGCGTGCGTGCGAGTATGCACGTTCATGCCTGCGTACGTGAGTGTATATGAGTTCAGTGACCATGTGTGTGCACGCGCGAATACTTATCTGTTCCTGTGTGTGTGCTTGTGTGTTTGTGTGTGTGCACATTCACGTTTATACGTGCTTCCGCACGTACGTGGGGAGCGACCATCAATGTGCATCAATACTTATTTTGAGTGGGCGTGTAAATATATATCAGTGGGTGTGCGTTTGTTTACTTTTGTTTCCTTGTTTGTCTGTCCAAACAGCCTGCTCTCACAAAGCTCGCAAAGCTTTACAAACAGACCCGACATCATGAGACCCACTGTCAGCTTCCAAGCCGGACATCCCCTGAACCAAAACACAGCTGTTACAGTTTCGGCCTAACCTCCCAAAACTCCATGGCCACACAAACAAATATTGTTTCAAAACGAAAAACAACAACAACAACAACAACAAAAAATAACATGCCACAACGCCTTGTAAGGAAGCACCCTCCAGTCCTCTAATGCCTATTTACCATAATTGTTATCTACACTCCATGCCAATACTGAACACTAACGATTTATTATGATTATTACTATTATTATTTTTATTATTATTATTGCACTGTACCTTTGCCGAGGCCAGGCTCTTGTCGAGTACAACGACTTCCTTATCCTCTGCTGCTTGAACTTCCTCGCTCGCCGTATCATCATCACAAGGAAGAAGTATTTTTAAATGTTAACAGAAGTAGGAGTTACCGGAAATAGAAACAAGGAAGAACTTTTTTTTAAATGTGTTTCATGGAATCATTTTGCCCAGAGCAAAAGCTGATGTTGATGACGGTGACCTGATCCAAGGCAGCGGTGCGTGACATCCGTTGGTCTGTCATCAGTGAGTGAAGTGTCGAGTCCACGCTGCCCACCACACTAACTATCCTCCAGTGTTCACTGGGTACAAACGTCACTATTATTGTCTATGACTGTCCTGCCCTACCGCCTGTACACGTCACACTTCCGGCCTCTTGACACCATCCGAGTGCTTTGACCGGGGCAGCTGTGACGTGGCGGTGGTGGTGGTGCGGTGTAAGTCTCGTGAGGCTGGCACGTTACGGCTCGGGGCACGTTGTCGTCATCACGTACCATCCAGTAGTCGGTGATGCAAACCCAGGCCCACTCCTGACCTACTTGTAGAATTTGTTTGAGGTCACGCCTTGCTCACATGTATAAGTATTTACTCTAAAGTAGTTTGAACGGTTGATAGGTTCAGTGGGGACGTGAACAATGAACAGTGAACGAGAGTAACAATAAATGAATGCTTATCTACTTATCTACTTTCTGGTCTTAACAAAATATTATTGTCTTTGTTCCAAGTTCATGTTTATTAATCATGAATTAATAAATATTGCAGTGAACGGAAATGGTAGGTGTAGAGAATACACATCAGTTAAAATATTCCGAAATAACAAGCGATCAACTAATTAGTTCCGGTATAAAAAAATTTAAAAAAAAAAGCCCAGTCACTCGAGGACAATTACAAACTATTTATGCATTCTAACGACCAGATGTCTCTGCGTTGTAGTAGTTCGCTGACCTTTGCACTCCCACTCCAGCTGACGTTTCTCTTTACTGAAAATATTTACTTGGTGAACTTTACCGCGAGGGTTTCAGGACGGCGATCTCGAAACTGCGTCGTGGTGGGAGGTCAGCACGTATCTCAGAATGTTCCGGAGAGAAGACCACCCATGGCTCCCAAGCTGCAGAGTTTTCTGAGTGCAAAGACAGTAAAATGTTTTTGATGGGTGTGCACTGACTTTCATATTTTTGTTTATTGTATTACTAGGTCTGAACTAGCTAGGAGTTTTTAAACGTTCAAAAATCAAAATGTGTTGACAAGTAACGGCTTACTCAAATTTTTTTATTGGAATAAGTGAACAGGAAATAACGGACATCCTAGACACAGACTTTTTCAAGGATTACTAATTCATCTTTGCAGTGAGTTTAAAATTGTACATAAATTATATTTACTACATAAATGGCAGCAACCAACACTCACGTGCAAAACTATAACCATTTATGACTACAGTAGTCCTCCGGCCTTTTTTTATTTACTCAAAATTAAAATAAGCGGTTTGAGGTTTAGGCGCTGAGTACCGAGTGTCCGGCTGTCTCGGGGAGAGGTTCAACGTGACTAATCTTGGGACTAACTTCTTGCGAGGGAACTTACGCGATGGCTGATGTTTGAAATAATGTTCTCTAAGAAAGGAAGCTGTCACGTTCCAACCAAATCACCTAAAAACTTTTTAAAAACTTTTTGTTGAAAACATCTTGACCGTGAGACTGATAGATCATGCAGCGAAGACATTGCATCGAAGATTGTTGTCTTGTTTCTAGAAACTTCGTCTCTCTCTGAAAATGACTGATCACTCTCCAGTCCTAGTCTGCATACACCTTTATTTTATTTTGTTGTTTGTGTTTTTTGGTTTTTTGTTTTTTGTTTTTTTTTGTTTTTGTTTTTTTGTTTTTTGTTTTTTGGTTGTTGTTTTTTTGCTTTTTGGTTTATATCTGGTGCAGAAGTTATGAATCCAGGGTAAGTCTTTGCCTTGGGACAACATGAGTAAAGGACAAAGCCTTTTCCAAAATTGTAAAGCTGTGTATCCGAACCCTACTACTTTATGTGTCATTTCAAACTATGCGTGTTATTTTACCCTTGGGGATGTATTTATGAAGATGGTGGCAAAGTGTCCTGTGATGAAATAACACGAAGTAGAGGCCTCGAGGTCTGGACACCACTTTAAAACGGTTTTCTTGAGTTTCCAATTTTGCTGTGGGGAAGACCTCCTTCCCTTGGTTTCATAGCTACGGCCATTGGAGACTTACTGTTGATTGTGACAAGATCATTTTAACTGAAAAGCTCCGAGAATAGCTCATGAACATACACCCTACACCTTTAAAATGCTATCCATTGATGTCACGTGAAAAAGAAGACAATCGATTCAAGTTCACCAAAGTGCAAGGAAGATAAAAGAATGGAAAGAAAAGTGAAGACTAGGTTACAATAACAAACAAAAAAAGAAAACCGGAGAAAAAGAACAAAGAAGCACAAGATATAAAAAAATTAGGTGAACGGGGAAATAATCAGGACAAAACAAGAGAACTCTACCAGGTCTCCAACCAGCCATCGATGCAATGAATCAATGTAGCAGTCAGGCAAAGTGAGCGAGGTTCATCGTTCTGCCGATCTTTTAAGACAGGCGAGAAATTCCATTAATCAATCGACAATCAACCCATCAAAGCAAGCAAGCAATTAAAACGACAGGTAGCTCTGTGAAAAGAGTTATACATGTACAACATACTTCATGATCGACGCTTTTTAAATCTCTACATCAAATATATAAACAACAATAACAAGTGATAAAACTACAGTGAGCTGAAAGAAGAGAGGAAGATATATCAAACATCAGGGTTGATATCGTTGATCCTATCAATAGCTCAGTCTTCTCTCACCCGTGATGAAGTGTAAGATACCATCTGACAAGATGAGAATGCTTGATCATCGATGGGTTTTTTTTTGTTTTTTTTTCATAAGCTTCAGATGTAGACTCCTTTCAGTACCAGAACAGGTGAGAAAGGTGTAAAACCAAGAATGACAACAAACATATAGAAGATGGATGAAAAAAAAAGAGAAACAGCGTTAGATAAATTTCACAAATCTGAAAGATATGTAATGAGTGACAATACTAAGACACGAAGAAGCAAAACACGGGAAAGAATTAACCAGACAGATAATTACAAAATAAGAACGTAGAAGAATTTTTTTCTGACACAAAGAAAAACGAGGCGAGGAATAAGAGTTGTAGGTTGACTAAACAAACCGAAAATAAAAACAAGGTCAGGGTGAGATGTGGAGTTCCAGGCATGCCGTAATGCCACAGTGCGTGGATTGTTTTTTTTAAAACTGTCATCCAGCTTGAGGAACAACAGGTAGGTCTCCATATATCTACATGTCATCTACTGCCGATGTAAGGTCGCTTATCTGAGCTTGACGCATTTCGTGCCATCCACTCATCCACTTCACCCCTCCACAACAATCCCCTTCCCCCATCTCACCCACCCCGGCCTCTCGTCTCGAACTCCGTCCTCGGACTTATTAATTGATATGTCGTTGAATCACTCAGCCCTCTCCCTTGTCCTCGTAAGACTTCCCCCTTCTCCATTGCCCTCCTCACCAAGTTATGTCCGCCCTCTTACCTGTCCTATTGCAGTCCCCCTCTGAGTGCAGAAAGGCGACAGGTGTCGTTCGTCACGACGGTGTCAAGTCTTCGTTGCACAGGTGTGCGCGTTACGTGAACAGGTCGAGGCAGGACATGATAAGACCCTGGGATATCCTGTTGCGGTACCAACATCACATGTTCACTGGTTACAAAATGTTTGTCTAGTAATAAGATATCGTAGTAATCTTGAGTTGTTGTTGTTGGTTGTTGTTGTTGTTTTTTTTTTTCGCGTGTAACTTTTCAGCCCAAATGCGGTCAGGGAGAGGGCAGTGGAGAAGGATAGAATAGTGGGAGAGATGTGTTCAGTTTGCAGTAACAGGCAGGTTTGCATCCTTGTATTGCATTGCAATCCCGCATGACAATTTGTCGAGGACTGTTCTCAAGGTACCTTGTAGAAGGATGCCTCGGTGGAAAGATGAAGAACTGGAAGGA
This sequence comes from Pomacea canaliculata, assembly GCF_003073045.1. Lineage (NCBI taxonomy): Eukaryota > Metazoa > Mollusca > Gastropoda > Architaenioglossa > Ampullariidae > Pomacea > Pomacea canaliculata. The sequence continues at coordinate 21,291,701 of NC_037595.1, read as the reverse complement.
GGCGACTTGTCCTGTGCAGGACCTGCTCACAGTCGCCCAAAACAGGTTGACAAGTCTTGTCAGCTGCCACCTGTATCCATATTCCAGGAACAGACTTCAGTCATGAGACAGAATGACAGACTGACTGCAAATTTTGATTAAAGAGTTGTTTATAACCGTGTCCTTTCTCTGACTTTGTCTCTTTTCCATGCCAGACTACAAAGATGTCTTATGAGGGGGAAAGAGAGGGGGGAAGACCCTCACCTGCCAAATACCCAGTCATTTCTACTGGCTTTTATTCTGTACAGTGATAGCTTTGAGAACTAGAATCAAATGGGTTATTCTGCGTGCAAAGTTCAATAAGTTAAGACCTAGGTAAAGGGAGTAGACCACCCAGATCTTTTATTCAGCATTTCATTCTGAAAAAAATGTACATTTGATTTTCTTTTTTGCACATTATATGGGCGAACTATGGATATTCAGTTTATTATATTGCTTAACCTTTTCCCATGCCCTGTAACATGGATAGAGGAGAGGGGAGGGAGGTCTCGAGAAGATGGCAGAGAGATTGAATAAGCTGGTATTGACATAAATCATTCATCTATATCTATCCCTCTCAAGCCGGCCGCTAAGCTTCTTATAATCGAATTCTTGACAAAACATGCTTGTAATGTTCACTGCACGGTACGTCATTAGATATTCCAGTTTTGAACGTGAGTGCACAGAGGTTAACAAGAAATTATAACATGATAGCAGAGTTTACATTAGATATAAGCGGGATGTGACCCAGGACACGTGATGTCATTTCTCGAAAAATAAGTCGATTGCATCAGACGCCCACCAAAGTTTGTTCAGGCTATCACCCTTGTTACAATGTTTCCCGGGTTTCCTCGTCAAACGCAAAACATTGGAAACTGGGTCACGTGGGGAACAGGTATGACCACCTTGTTGACCTGACCCTACAGGAGAGCGCCACATACCATGAAGTCGATCTCGCCACTTGGAAAGGAAAAACGACTTAAAAAAAAATGAAGCGATATGAAAGAAAAAGTCTTAAAAATAAACATTAAATGTTGATCTTGAGTAGTCTGAGGACCTGACAACACTGCATCATGCAGCAAAGGCCCCAAACTGAATACTACAGCATGCCATAGTCCATTGTGATGTGTGTTTAATCCGTCCTTATGCTCTATTCTCTCTATTCTTACTGTAGCCGTCTTACATACGCACTCACGCACGCACACCCACTCACATTTTTTTATTTTCGTATAATTGCGGGGTGGTGAGTCTGAATATGAAGTTGAATTTCTGGTGTTGATGTCTGCAGTCTAGTTCACCGATATCTTAAATTGTGCAACCATCTGATAACCTGAAATATCAAAAGAGGTGAGAGGTAGGAGTCAATAGCTATCTTACGTGCATGGAATGTGAAGTAAGGCCAGTAGTAGTTCATATTATTATTCTCCGTTGATCATTGGCTCTTTGACCCCACCATCTGGCTTCTTCAATTAGAGCTATAGCGCCTCAGTTTTTTTTTATCTTTTCTGTTTCTTGGGTCAGTTTGTTATAGACCCGTTTCTCTGGTGATGAGATTTTTAAAGACCCCTTTCCTAATAGACACTTTTTGACTAACTCATATTTTGTAGAGTGATAGTTATAAGAACTAAAATTCTACTGGTTTCCGTTTTCAACCTAACGGGCGCTGGACGTTTATTTTTTTATTTTTTTTTATATTTTTTTTAAATTTTTTTTTATGACGGATTCTTTCAAACTGTCTAACTGCCGACAGTACTCATTCCAACTGATTGTTTGGTTCGTTGGTAGAAGCTGGAAAAAACATGGCACCATTAAAAGTCTTGAGAGCATAACCTTTCTCTGAGGAATGTCTGCTTCTGATATCTCTTGAGAAGAATCATCAGGTCGGGACTAAGACCGTTTGCGCATCATAGGGTTGTCAGCAATCCCCCAACATCCCCAGTTTTCAGTCGCTTTAAAAAAAGGATCGTTTTCCTCACGTTTGATGAGCATATCGCAGATGTTTATAATGAAAGTCTTAGAGTTCACGAGGAACACAAATACCGAGCATTAACGTTTAAATCTTGAATGTTCAATGTTTCTGCAATCTCTAGTTTCATGTCACGTGGGTCCGACTCGACCAATGTTTTTATTATGACGTCATCAACCTCGTTAAGCCTCCATGACCGAGGGTTGTCCTTGAGATCGAAATCACCAACACACTTTGGAAAACGCGGACCCAATGAGAGCGAAAGGAGGCGAGTGGAGTGTAGTAGAAATGAGAGAGTAGAAGGGAGCAAGTGAGCGACAACATCGTAGAGACAGAGGGGGGAATGGGGGAATGGGGGAATCAAGAGAATCGCCGGCAACCATTTTTTATCTCCTTCCTTTATCTCGAAACATCGAAACGTCGTGGCTCTGTTGTCGAACATGAGACGAGAACCTGTCCACGGACATCAATAGTACAAGTGTTTCGCCATTTTGCTGACGCCGCACATTACTACCTGGACTCCAATAAAGTGAAAAATCGAACGTTGACAATAACAACAACATGGAAGACAGCGACAGACAGCATACCGCGGCTAGTTGGATACATTCCTTAAAAATTCCTTATCTGTAATCCTCAGTGCGCAAGACCTCATTTAATTTTCCAAAGCCAGTGCATAAAGGTTAAAAAAAAATTCTATAGAATGATAACAAGAGTTCGCAATGGCTGTAAACTTAATGTTACCCTCAATTAATCCCGGAACACGTGACATCATCGCCCGAAAAACACGCGCATACGTGATTACGTCACACGCTCACGTCTTAATTCGTTCAAGGTAATCATCCTTCGTCAACGGACTCCACCAAAACCTCGATCTGTTCTCGTGGCTTATCGAATTTAGGTTTGAAAGGCGGTGGTAAACTAGTTTGGGTTTCACTTCTCGCGAAAATGACGAGCTTTATTTGCCTCCTTCCCCAGCTCCGATGGTTGTTTTTCGTTTTTTTAAATAAAAAAAAGTTCTAACGGGGATTGCTTCTGTTCGTTTTGTGCAAGCTTGATGCAGCTGACTGCCTGAAGTGACTAATTGTCCTCGCTTGAGGTGAAGCCCAGAGTGTTTTATGGACTAATTATTTGCTTTAGACAAACAAGAGAAAGCGAATGTACCCAAGAGAATAATTTTAGCTCAGCAGGGGGTATTGAGTAAAATTAAAAAAAACATTCTGATGATGAGAATGATGGTGGTGGTTGTGGTGGTACGTGAGGACGCTAGCATGTCTTCAAAATAAAATTTTAAAGGAAAAGGCAAGAAAAATGGTTGGCTGGGCCTAGATGATAGATGATCCGTTCTGCTAGAAATGTCGAGGTTCAAACTTCCCGTTCACTTGCAGTCTTTTCTAAAACCGAACTCGAAGTCCGCCATGATTCGTACTCGTTCGCCAAGGAAAAACTGACTTTTAACGTCGACGGTCAGCCATTCGACCCTGAGACACTTTCTTCTCAATCTTCTCCACTTTGCTCAGCGTCCTTCTTCGGGGTACTGGAGGTGGAAGCTGTTTGGCACGATCCCAGATCCATGTCAACATTTCCACAACTTCACATAACATTTTGAAAGCGACCGTCCGCGCTAAATAGTTGACATAACATCCCTTGACAACAAAATATTCCAGCCACCCTGTACCCTCCAGGAGCTGTGTTATACAAACCTGATTGCAAGCAAAAGATTGTTTTCAAATCCGAAATTTAAGCAGAAACTAATCAGAACTTCGTTATCTATCATCTAAGCCAAACTTTGACTTTTCTTTTAAGGAGAGAAAGGAAATGTCTTGAAATTTCTGTCTATGCAAAACTTAATCGTGTTTCTTACAATGCCCTCGACGACCTCACAGTCACCTTGTTAAATGATACACGATACCGGCTTTTTTAGAGTAAGAAATCATCTCTAACGCTGTCTAGTTGACTGAAATCAGTTACTTTTGGATGGATTAGATGAAAAAAGGAAAATAATTAATTAGGGACATTTAAATGTGTCGACTACAGCAAGTTGGTCACGTGACAGCAAGTGCGCCATGTAGCGAGGACCAAAACCTAAATACAACTATAGTAGGTCAGGGTACTTCTCCGTCTCAACTTTCGTGACCTGTTGGAGTTTGTCCTCAGCCACCCGACCTCTTGCCTTTGATGTATCTCACTGCAGACATCCCACACCCCCTCTCTTCACTACAGATTATTTTGTTCTCGTCATGAAGGACTGGGATATATTGAGTCAGAATATATTTTGGAGACGGGTGGGCGGGTAGGGAACATCCCTTGATCGATGTCTGTAATATTGGAGTTTGTCTGAAACATGCTAATTGTCGATATTTTCTTCTTTTTTCCGTCCTGTTGTGGACATTTGTGTGGCGATGACACGAAACAGTCGGTTGCTACCTAACCCGAGGTTAACCTCCTGACATCCAGCTCGTGATCGTGGAGTATCATGCGCTATTTTTAGAACTTGGCTAATCTACGTCCTGCTATCTCTTACACGATTAAGTCGTTTGCCGAGGGTGGTGGTGGTGGTGGGTGGTGGTGGTGTAACAATGGCTGTGGGTACAGTGGAGGAGGGTGTCCGTGGTGAGTAAGTAACCGGCCAAATATCCTGTTGTGGCATGTGTCAAGGACGGTCACCTTCTCCATCCACTTCTAGCAGGAAGTTCTCGTCTCTACCTCTACCTGTCAGTCTTCAGGTGTACAATGATTTAATTTCCTGCTCACCTGTGTTTGATGGTGGGGTGGAAGTAAAAATGACAAGATTTGTTAATAAAGAAGTGTAGGAGAAGTAGCTCCCAAGAGAAACCTTTTTTTATGGGATGATATGTCATGTCGCAGAGCTACATAAAACAGATTATATAAATAGATAGTTCGAAAAAAAAGATATCTAGGTGACCTAAGAGATGTTTACCTCCGGAGAAATACTACTAAGCGTAGGATATCATCTAATCAGATAACACACCTCTCGCAGCATTTGACGAAGGGAGATCACTGGTGGGGGTGAGGGGAGGCGACTTTGTTTACGTCGTCTTGTCATGGAAATGATTTCGTTTCCGAAAGTATTTTTCCGAAATATTCTGTACATTTAGTTTAATGGCTTCGAGGCTATAAAATATTTTTTATAACTATTATATCGTGGATCACAAAAGGAACTTGATCGTGCGCCTAGCAAACAGCAGTTTGGCATAACACTGGACTGAGGTGATTACAGGTGCAAAACGAGTTATTTGTAAGCGGATATTTCAAAGCTGGCTGAGTATATTTTACCAATATGTATCAATACCTGTAAAACAAGCCACCCGTTCAGTATGGTTTCTAACCTGGACGTAGAGGACCGATTACTGACCATTGACACCTGTCATCAGCTGGTGACACATCCACAAATCCAACTGCGTTGGTCTTCATTTTTGAAGACGTAATAACCGTTGCGCACTCTTGACCTGGTTGCGACTCTATCTCTTGCTCGTTTCTGCGAAAAAAAATTTGGGAGGGTAAGAAGGGGCATTTGAGGAGTGTGTGTGAGAGAGAGAGAGAGGAGATCACAGCCTTGAGATCGTTGTGTGTCCGGCTTGCTTTACCTGCTGGGCGTATGTCTGGCCGGCCGGTCCCAACCTTTCACGGAATACCGGCTTGTGCGTGTCACGTGACCAGCACTTGTCCTCACTCAACTTTTGATCCTGGTATCGACTGACTCATTTCCTACCAACCGTTTGTTATGGTAATCATTAACCCCATTTCAGCGCACCTGTTACCAACAGTCATTCTCGCTAATCTCCTGTTTTTTTGCAGATGCAATGAGATAGATGAAGGACAAAGATCGTTAATTTCTCTAACGTTTTTCTCCCCTTCGCACCGACCTCGACACCTGGTGCATATTATATGCAAAAAAAAAACTGTGTAGGGACCGTTAATGGGGGCGAAGGGGTTACTGTGCACTTAAAGCGAACGGAGATACAAGGCTTTTCTTTATTTCTTTATTAACCGCGTGCAGCGATGCATGACGGTGCAGCCAGGTGTGAACAGCGGGCGCTGGTGGGACAGCGGGAGGCGTCACCAGATGACATCACGAACTTCAGTCACTTGTCAACAACCTGTTTTGTTTTGCTTTATTTTTTTTTTTTCTGGTTGACTTGTGGCTGGCTAAGGTAGAGTTGGCCTTGTCCCAGTTACGAAGTTAAAGGTCGAATGGCTTGGTATCTGAACAACTATGTATACATACACTTACGTAGGTATGCGTGTATGTTTTTGAAAGTTGTGTATATGTGTGGGGGGGAGAGCAAGAGGGCAATTAAAGTGCGTTTATTATATTTTGTGCATGAATATTTGTGTGCTTTACCTGTGTGTATGTGGGTGCAGCGATATGTGTGCATAAATTTGTGTACTTGTCCGCGCGTTAGTGTGTGTGTGTGAGTTTGCTCGTGCAAATCTGCTCACAAAACCGCTTTTTCTGTGGAAGTCAGACCAGATTATCCACACTACTTAGGAAATCATTTTAACACGTGACTGAGTTCTCCACTACAACACCGACCTCCAAATCTCGGCTTTCTTCTGATCACAGGCAGAACCCATCGTCCTTCCTCCCATCAGCAGTATGTGTGTTTGTAAGTGGACATCTGTCATCGCTCATCGGACATTTCAGAGCAACCACAACAACTACGGTGAAAGCAACTACAAGACTTCTCTCTGCTCCCTGCACTGTAGTCGTTGATGGAAACTCCTTTTCTATGAGCTTCGTCCACACGGATTTTGTTGTCGATGAAAGTACGTGCACCTTTCTACAGTAGTGAAACTCGCAACAATAAAAAATTAATAATAAATAGCAAAAAAAGGTTCCTTAGTGGAATCAGCAGGTGGAGGACCACTATTACCGAGATACTAGAGTCATGGAGTGTCACAGTACTGCAGCGAAAAAAATAAAAGCTCTAAAGAGTTTACCGAGTGCATGCACAGTCGGGTTCACATTTTATAAACATTTGATGAGATCATTCATCTGACATCAAGACATTGCACACCCAGTCAGTGAACGCACACCCACACACACAAACGATGTTGGAAGCTGTGTGTGATACTGCTTCATTCAGCATAACACAGGATGTCCTTGCTGATAATAAAATCAAAATAAAACCGTTACTCAAATATGCACGTTCCTTGACCACGTGATCGAGAACAACATTGTTACGTTACCACACAGCGCGCTCGGAAAAATATTTGCTTTGGGCATACTCAGGTCACGTGATTAATTTCCCTCATTGTACCACACACCGGACTGACTGGCAGGTCGGATGGGTTATTTCGGGATCACAAGTGGAAGGCTGTATAAGAACTCAAACGGGTTTCGCTACCCGAGTCACAAACCTTTCACCTTATTTTTATCCCGAACTTTGCTGCCGTACACTTATTTTAATCCCCTTCCCATAAAAGCATTTTTACATTTTCTGAAGCAATTACTCTAGCCAGGAAAGGCAGTATAGCTTTCTTTTGAAGACTACCATAAAATGGATAGGAAGGAAATTTTTATTGGAGTTTTATCTCCACGTCTTGCAATGTCTATTTATAGAGAGCCGACTGCTTCGCCATGATGTAACCTTAGTTGCTGAATCGGCGTCAAACACTTATTCTTCCTCCCCCTACAATGTCTACATACATATCAGAGCTGTGTTCGAGGGTTACAACCGGTGACCGGTGCTTTCAGGTGCACAATACAGTAAATATAAATAAACAATATCACCACTACCTGGATATACACACATTATCGTCTTTTGTCTGCTTTGCGTGCGTAGAAGCTATAAACGATCTTCTGTAATCACAACTGAGAATGTCAGTGTTTTTTTTCTTATTTTACCTTCTCTTTTTTTTCTGTGAAGGGTGGTCCGGCTTTGGTCATTTTTTTTTTTTTTCCTTTCTTCTTTTTGATATAAATCGCAGTGCACTCGTCCTAAATGTTTGCTGTCTGTATTAAGTTTCTGAATGAAATGTGAATATTGACATTAACATTGTAAGCATATCATTCTATTCTGGGAACTTTACAATTATCAAGGGGGCTCCGGAGAGGTGGAATGTCCAGTGGACGGGGGGACCATGCTGACTCTCGGCGGCCCTGGAAACAACTACAAGACCGTTGAAGGTCGCAATGGCTACCCAGACGACTCCTGGCGGCCGGCGACTCCGAAAAACAAGCGGCGTAATTACACCCAGCACTCACTCCACGCGCGCCAAGCCAGCTTGTGGGTCAGCCTTACGCAAGCGGTGGGCTGGAGTTTCCACTCGCCAGGCCCACGTGACCCAGTTTCGCGCTGCACCGCGAGCGAGTAACGCGCGCACGCGTGCCTCTGACGTCAGCGTGACACTGAAACACATTGGGGCCCTGTACGGGGTGCACAATTTATTTATTTCTTCAATGAAACAACGCCGTTTGACGTAGTAGATTCGGTAGGGCTGACGTAGGTTATAATTATTCTCAGATACGAAGGTTTGGTTTCTTCTGATGAAAATTTCGACGAATGACAGGATGGTTGTTTTTTACAGTCTTTGGTTTGGTCAAGTAGTTTTTAGAATAGATGTTGTTTATGAAAAAAAATTTATTATACCAAGTGGTGTTGGACGAACAAGATATATGTATTAATAATGGTCAACACTTTCTCGATAAATATCTATCTCACATTTGTAGTCGCCATACAACATAATTTCTTCTCTCTCTTTCCTTCACACACACACACTTCAGTTCCGCCACTACTTTCATGCATAAACATCCCCAAACACACTCACACGCGTACATACTCGCACACACATTCATATAAATTTTGCTGCTGCTCTCATTCACACATTTGCACACTACATCCAACTGCAGATAGAGTCAAAGAGATGCATTCAGCATTCATTTCTGAAAATAGTTCCACGTCAATCGACACGTGCAAACACCACGCCTCGCTGTGACAGTTTCATGCGAAGTTTATTATGTCTAATTTAGTGGTGTTCACTACAAATCAGCAAATCACCATCACCATAAGACCGCACGTGCCCCCAAACAGCCGCACCACCAGCTGTCTCTAACGACGGTCAGATGCCACGTGTCACGTAGCCCCTCCACGTAGTAATGTCTTTTAACGCCAGAGACGTAGCAGTCGACCCAGCAAGTGTCTGCGAGCGGCTGCTGAGTTCTCAGCACTTTCTTGTGCAACATTCGTTGTCCTCATTTATCTACCCCCATCTCTCTCTCCCCCGACCCCTCTCCCTCCCTTCTCTGTGTGTAAGAAAGTCATTAACACTTAATTCTCTCCTCGCAGACAGCTCATTCTAAAAATGACAAACTTCCCATTAATTAAGGTAGTCAGCTGATGTGGCCAGCTTCATTCTCAACAAAAGACATGCAAGGGCAAAGAAATACAATGGAAGGGCAAAAGAAGACTCGGTGCGACAAGTAATCGCAAGGAAAGACAAAGTAAGGACAGATAAAGAAAGAGCAGGAAAGGATTTGATTCATTTGCCTCTTCCAGGGATTTGGAAGGAAAATAAACTGTACAGGCAATGTCTAGTTCATGGCCGCTTCTTCGTCCTTCGTTTTCGAGAGAATGGTTGTGGGCACACTTTTAGACCAAGAATAAAAACACCTTCGACCGGCATTTGAGTTGCCTTTTGGACAGGTGGTCTACCAAAATAGCGCCAGATGCCGCAGAGACCCTTTCATCTAATCCAGTCATGCTGAAACATCTCGAATTGTTAGCGGCTGAGCCCCGTTAGCACATACCGTTGATCTTTGTGCACTAGCCAGCGAGTCCTGAGTTGATAGGTGTAACTTTGAGCGCAACTCACGAGGCAGTCCGTCCATCCGTCCTTTGACTCCCAGTCATTCATCTGGGCGAGACGTAAACACCTCACGGCCCCATGATTCATTGCGAGAAGTTTCCAATCAAAGGGGGAAGTACCGCTCACAGCTGACCGCGCACCGTCAACACCGGCGCCGTGTTTTTCCAGCCACGTGACCACCAGGCTTCCCTTCTCGCAGAACAGGTCTCGCGAAGGTCGATGTATCGGTGTCCCTTACCCCTCCCCTACTCCTTCCCCACCCCAATTCATTCCGTAGTGAATCGAATATTTCATGTACCCTGAAAAGTCGTGCCGTGCCACACCCCACCCCGGGTGTGAAGAGCTAAATTTGGCAACACGCACCGTATATGAGATATCCCAGGAGGAGGCTCCCCGTGTTGGGCTCGGATCATGTTTACCGCAATGGGAAATGGGTATGAAGAGGTTTTTTAAAATTATTTTTAAGCAGCACTTTAGCATTCCATGCGGAAAAAAATCGATGTGACTTCATGCAAGGTCAAAGCTTGTCAACAATTCCGCCTGACAAAAACAAGTGGCGGGACCTTGACAGCGATACAGGCGCGTGGACACAGCAATTACGAGAGATAACTGCTCCTTTTGGTTGGCAGAATTCCAGCTCGCACCGAGGGCATAAGAACCGCTGTTGACAGCTTGCATGTTGCTAGGCCACCCGCCAAAATCACCCAATTTTAGGCTCACTTCTCTTTCGAAGATGATTTATTTTTTGGAAGAAAGAAACAAAATCTTTATGTGTCTGTGTGTGTGTGTGATTCTGTGCAATACCATACTTTTTTTTCCATCGAATGATGAGACTACTACAAGGAGAAGATTACAAAGGGGTGCAAGGGATTAAGAAGGTGAAGGAGGTTTTGTGGGGGAGGAGCTGACCCTCCAATAATTCTTGGTAGCTCTGCGTCTGTACTTCATCGAGGTTGGCTGCCAACTGCGCACATCGCGCGATGATGCACCTGCCTCCCTCTCCTCTCTCCTCGTTCTTTTTCTCTCTCTGCCTCCCACGCCGATGTTAAAAGTCAGTAACGTGCATCACTTCTCGGCTCCTCGATTTTCTGCCTCGATGCGCCCATCATGGAGCCACTTATTTAGAATCTTTTCTTGTGAAGAAATATTTTTCTCTGGGGTAAAAAGACTTTACCAACGATTTTTTTAAATGCCGTAGGGGAGACATTAGCTGCACCCAGGCTGACAGATCGAGCGACCTTTTAAATGTGTCAGGGGCAACCCTGGTTGTTGGGCCAAATTCCTAGCTCACGTGATTCAGTGTATTCTCCTCCTCCCCCAACCCCGTTTACCAGTCCCCCATGACATCTCTATTTCTTCTTCTCATCTTTATTTTTGTACTTCCGACTTTTATGATAAGCAGCTCCAAAGAAGTCCGACACGACTAGTCACAAGTGAGCTGCAAGCCCCATAGGGGTCACGCTATGTTCCTTTTGACCTTTGCCCTAGATATGTCGCTAGTGGTGGTGCAACTGGTGGCGGAAGGACGTCTTGAAAGTCAGTAAGCATTCTGAGATGTGAGCTACCTGTGTGCAAGGCAAGGTGTCTTGAAGGGACATAATACCCTTGGTTACCAGATTACAGATGGCAGATGCAGGTGACTATATCCTTGGTTTTGCAGGCAGGGGTCAGGTCAGATGCTCACCTGGCACTCGATGAGTTCCAGTTGTTCCTGGAGCTTTTCTTCTCAGGCTTCGGACCACCGAAATTTCTTTTTAATTTTGTATTTGTTTTATTTGTGCTCTTCTGGGCTTGGAAACATCTGTACAGCTGGACTATCAGGCCCGTCGTTTGCGTGGGAAGGTCGAGAGGAAAACATAACGCTCCATCAAAGTCGGTGAGAGGAAAAAAACTGCAAAAGTATGCTCCTCCATTGGACTGAAGCAAAAGAAACAAAATGCCATCACAGCTGTGGCCTATTTTTTGCGTGCTTCAGCAACATAGTTGTGGCTATTTTAGGCCATGGCTTTAATTGTACACCCCCAATTACAAAAGAAGACAAACAAGGAATGGCTAGAAAGGAAGAAAGGTAGACATTGGAATGGAAACAAAGGACAAGAAGTAAAGATCGACAGAAAGAAGGATGTTTAAAAACAAAATGAACAGACAAAATGGATTTGAAACTCACAAAGAATGGGAGTCGGAAGACCATGCACAATCAGGGAAAAGATTCAGACAAATATTTCTTTGACTGGTTGATGCCATTCGAGGAGTTTGTCGAACCTCCGCTCCCCTACAGAACCGTTAACTGCAATGATGAAAAACTCGGTCAACGAACTTCCACTTCAATCATGCCTTTCACGTGCCACCTCAAGCTTTTAGTCTGCTGCCCTCTGTCAGTGAATTCGGATTTCGCCAGTTTATGTTATTGTTTCGTTTTATAACTCATAGTTGAAGTAAGGTCAAGCATGATTGAGGTCACGTCATCCAACACACAGAAGCCCTCGCCACCTTAAAACCGCAGGAAGATTGCAGATACGATACATAAAGAGAAACAAGCGGCCATTATGTCTCCAGCATCAGCAGCTCCCGCTGAGAGCCTGTCTCTGCTGCCTCCTCCTCCTCCTCTGGTTAGGTGCTGTTTTGTAACCCTTTAACGGGTCATTTCCTTTGCAACGAAAATTATATATCTAGGTCAGCAACCTGCTGGCAGTGCAGAAAAGTTACCCTATCTCATCGAGGTTATAAAAAAAAATTTTGTCCTCAAATCACGTGGTAGGCGCTAGTGTCAGGCTCGCCATTGTCTCTGCTAGCACGAGTCTACGTGGAAGCGTTCGTTTTTGTGTGCGTATGTGTTTGTGTGTGTGAGAGAGTGTGTGTGTGAGAGAGAGAGCGTTTTTCTGTCTGTTTGCCTGAACGGATAGAATTAATAAATGAATATGTGTATGACAGATTGTACAGCTGTCTGCTAGCACCGAGGCCCATGATTTAGCCAGCCTAGCGCCAAGGTCAGGAGATAACAACAGTTTATATCTCTGGAAGCGATCTGCGCTCATATTTCAGTCTGGCCTGTCCCCCACGGAGCCGTGATTATCTCCTCCCGTGCCCGCCTTACTCGTCCACCTCGAAACGGCTGAACTCTTTCTCCTGTCACTGTTTTCGTTTTCCTCAATATCAACTTTTCCTTTCGTAAACATTTACTTTTATATAGTCTGAAACGTTAGAAAAAAATATATGGTACATATAGTAAATGACAGAAAATAATGAATTCTCACAGATTATCATTAAATGATTTTGAAACCTTTTATTCGTTATACATATATAGAATTATATAAAGCGTATATCTTATATTACAAATTATATGTAACGTTATATATTAATTTACCATTTGCATAATTGAGCACAGGGGAGAAAGAAGCTGTGTGAGGTTTGAATAACGGAGGCTTCTCTCCTTGCTACCAAGCGAGGAAAATTGCTTTTAGTAACTTCGCAGGCTTCCAGTGCTGACAAGGGCTTCTCACATAGCCGCAAGGGTCTCTCTGGTGACTGCAACTGCCAGGAACTCATAAGGAGATCGTGAGACATCGAGGCGGATGTGCATCTGCCGCAGACGCACTAGACACTTCCTGGTCCGCGTAGAAATATTCGCTGGATGTTGGGGTTCGAACAGAGGCCCCTCTGATGCCTGACGTCCGGCCAAGTATGGCCCTCAACCACTCCTCCTCACTTTTCGGATGAGGGACTCCAGGGATGCGCATGATAATGTACCCGCCTTGGTGGCTTCTTGAAGACTGAAGTGGAGGTAAAGGTGAAGGTCTCACAGGGTCGCCATCCAATCTTTTCTTTTGCCGCTCCTGATAAATCAGCTGCCCATCTGCTGGATGAGCTGGGAAATTTTTTAGTCGTAGCCTCGGGACAGACATCGAATAGCTTTCTCTGATCACTGAGAGTATATGGGAGAGACTCAGTGTGAGAGAGAGAGAGAATGACAGTCACTTTAGTCTTTTATTCTTAGATGCTAGTATTAGTCTTCTGTCAGTCTGCTCGTCCTTTCTTTCCAATTAGCTAATATTCTACAGCTTCAGGCTTTTCTTTGTTGACCTTTCTCATAGGTCAAATTAATTTCCTACATGCTATTTTGTAGTGTTCTGTTTTCCATACTGTATGACCATGTTTGCCCCACCACAATGTTTGCCGTCCCGTAATGTTCTGTTTGTCTCGCCTGAATGTTTTTGCTGTCAGAATGTTCTTGTTCGCCATATTGCAATGTTTCCTGAGCTCCGATGTTTTTGTTTAGTGTTCCGGCCTGACTCTCGGTCATTCCAGGACACTTGCTCGTATAGCGGTCTCCTGCCCTGAGGAACACTATAGACGCAGTTTCACTTTCTCTAAACTCTACCTTGAACCTTTGATTATATGATTGTAATCATCTGATTGCCATTATGCTTTCGAGGGTTGAAGCTTTCCATCCGGCTGCGCCGCTCTGTTGTGTATCTGTGTGTGCGTGTGAATGTGTTAGAGAGATGAAGTGTATATGTACCAGAGACCCAATGTATATTTGTGTGTGTGAGAGATAGAGGAGCGTGTATATGCGAGGGACACAGAGAAAGAAAGAAACATTGTGAGTGACTGTGTGAGTGAGATTGTTTTATCTCGTATCCTTGGAGATCAGACAGACCAGTACCAGTAAACCTCGCTCATGAAAAACCTGGACAGGACTGCATTGATAAGAAAGTCCTGGCTTCGCGAAGGCATTTAATGTTTGCAGCATTCACCTAATGGTGACTGGAAACAGAAGTATGGTAATCATACACACAGCACCTTAAACGTCCGAAGACATGAGAGTAAATCGAATGAGTTTCAAGTCCTCAAGCTGACTCCAGCACCGGCAGCCATCTGCATCCTCTCCCTGCCTTTTTAAGCCTTCATATTTTAAATTACATTTATGACAGACAAATTTATTCTCTTTCTCTCCAATGAGAATGAATTGAATGAAGTGAATAATTTATTTAGTGGTAAAAATAAGTAGGAAAGAACTTAGCAGCATGACGAACCCACCGAAGTTTTGCTAAAACGTTATTCCTGCTGTTGGTGCTACTGATCCTCCCTCACGTGTACAGTATACCCGCCTCGCTTCAGTTTCACCTGAAAGATGAGTCAACGGCTTGTAAATGATTTTCCGTACCTGAGCTTCCAGAAGCTGGTAAACAAGCCTCTGTCTCTTTTTAACTCGTGACCTTGCCTACCCCAGCCCCTATCCATCCTCACCCATTCAACACGCACCCACACATGCAGATATGTACGCACACGCACTCACCGACCTGAACATTCTCACATGCACGCACGAACCTAAACATGGGGGCCTGAGGGGAGGGAGGAGAGTAAAGGTCAACGATAAGACCAAAGGTGATCCTCTGATAAGACGGTGACAGAGCGGGGGTGGTGGAGTGGCTAGAGGGGTGCTGCCAGCAACGGTCATGACATGGTTTGTTTGACCCTGGCACCCTTCTCTCAAGTATCCCAGCTGAAGGTTCAGGAAGTTTTAACACGAGACCGGTGAACTTTAATTTCGGATATTGTACTTTCGTGTCTGAGTTCACCTTTGCCCTAAAACGCTCTTTTTACGTTTGGTAATGTATACGGTTAATACTGGTAAAGGTTGGCTGCATGTACTTTTGTGACTTATTACTTATTGTGCCACAGACGCAGAAGACTTAAGTAACGCACACATAAAAGCTTGAAAAATATAAATTCCAAATACATAAAATGAATGTCTGAAAATGTCTTGATGGTGTAGTCATAAAGTAGTGAGGGGCTGGGAGACCATTTTCTTGGTGCCAGAGTTTTGTGAGATTGGTGTCCATTTCCACTGCTTTACCTTCTCGAACCATCTAAGGCAGCGACATTCAGGTGTGTGGTCTACAGGGTCAAGGCAGGTAAAATGTAATGCTACCATGGGGATCCAGAAATTTAAATCTCAAAAGAGGACATGATAAGAGAACGATGTTTACATATGTATATACATGTAAGGTTTGTTGAAAAGGTCAAGGTAAAATGAGGAGTAACTGCAAATCGTTGCCCCCTGTAAGCCACAGCATTGAGATAGCAGGGCACAACTCTTTTCTGTCTTTTATCTATGCTGATAAATCAGTCACCTGTCCCAGGCTGGGCAGGGTGGACTTTTGCGGACCTGTTTGCGCGAAGAACGTTGAACATACAATGCTCAAACTCAACCCCATGCATAGACGCGATCGTGAAAAGCACTTAAGAAATATAAGAAAGTGTTATTAACGGGAATGGGGGGGGGGATTAGTGTTTTACTCCGAACCAGCCATGTAAACAGATGCCACATACAGAGAAAGAACAGCGTGCCTGAAACGAGATCCGAATCCAGGGCGGACAATTCTCACTGTATTGGTGACAGGTGATGACCATTGCGCCACAGAACCGCCTCGAAAATGTTATTAAGGTAAACGATGCAACATTATTAATAAAATATATAGTTTAAATTACACTGCCAACTTATCTTGGATAGCCTCCTACAGTGTGGCCGCCGAAAAGTTCACAATAAATTCACAGCTCACGGATTGTTCACAGTTGACTGTCTACCGTCTTCACACTCATCCAGGTGGGACATGTAGCACATATATTCTAGTGCACCTTCAGTCGCCAGCTATTGCCGACTGTTCTCTAGCGATATAGAAGTTTGCACGGGCGGTGCTTAAGCACAAATACCAAATAAATAGAAACAAACAAAGTTTTGTTTCCAGGAGAAGGACCTTCGCCAGCTTGCCACCCGCTCAGAAAAGTTAGGTTTCTGGATCGGTCTGGTTTAGAATTGCAACTGCCCTTTCCCTGCCCCTCTTTGTCCGAGTCTGACCCTCTGACTCTGACTTGACCCTAACAGATGGACTGATGCCCTTCCTACAGCTACAAGCTGGAGCATCTGGTGGCTCTTTCATCCATTCGGACAAATATATTAAACGTTCTGGTGACCAGCCTGCCGACTGATGGCGCTGTTTGGAATTTCAAGCTAGCCACACCCACATGTGGATGGTGAAGTGTTTACTGCTGTCAAAAAACTGATTTTCTACACCGAGCTGAACCTCAAACTGATGGCCTTCTGTTCAGAAATCGTTCAAAAAAGGGAGGTCATAAAATTCAGGAAGACGTTTGAAAAGGAACAGCAGCAAACAAACAAAAACGGTTTAAAGATTAAGACAGGGGAAAAAATTTAAATAAAATGAACGCAAGGAATACATCAATCGACGTTTTGTTTTTAAAAAGTATAGAAAGTGAAAAAAAATCTGAGGGAACCAAATTAAAGGCTGGAAGACAAATGATGAATGGGAGGAAAAAACGTTTACTTTGACCCTACAGTTCGATGTGTGGCAGAGAGTGAAAAATGAAAATCAGCTTGGAACATTTTTATTCGTGGTTCGTAGTCAATCCAAAAGCAAGAAACGACTTCCAATGGATGTAATATCGTTGTAAACAAATTTTCTGAATAAAAAATTTAACTCTAAGTTGAAATAATAAAGCTGATTAAATTCCTTTGTCAGGTACCTCAAATAAATCAAACGAATTAGATTAATGAGGAAGAGAAAATTTTACATGCAGGAGAAGGACTAAGCCACTCATGCATGCACAAGCACGCTGTCGGCGTGCATGGACCATCGACAGGTTCCGCATTCGAAGAATAAATCAAACTGCACTAATCGGGGTATCCACCCCACCTTCCACTCGCCCTCTCCACCCACCACCCTCTCGGTTTCTCTCTCTCGCACGCACGCACGCACGTGCTCCTGCTACAGGAGGCTGGCAGGGTGCCAGGTGACGCCACTGTTGTTGCTGTGACTAAAGTGCACTGTCTCAAGGCCGAGATGTTTCGCCCGCCGCGAGGGCGGCAAGCTTTAATTAGAGATTCTTCCAGAAGCCGATGTGTGGGACCCGCAAGTGCGCGCCAAATGAAAAGAATGAGTCATCGATCAGTGAGAATCGATGTTTGACCGTACGATCGATACAGACCTGAAAGGGACGGGAGGTTCCTAGCGGAATGTGGTGGGGTGGTAGAAAAAGGTGCGCAATATGGCTCCAGTCCCTGGACAACAGCCCCGGCAGAAGGCAAATCAGCGGATAGCAAAGTTCGTGGAGATGCGCCGTGGACGGCAGGGTAGATAATCAGATAACTGAAGGACAGCAAGCGACAGCAGGGCAGATAACAAGAATATTACAGCAGACAACCAGTGGACAACAGAACAGGCAACGGGCAGCTCAGAAGATAACTGAGGGATAGTGAAGCAGTTAGTGGATGGGGTGGTGATAGTAGGGGGGGGCAAGCAACCGGTGGCCCTCAAGGGGAGAGAACTGGTAGAATGCAGTTCGAACACATCTGGACAACAGGCCAGAAGGGTAGCAGGACAGGGCAGTGCACAGGGTACGATATTCGGCGGACAACAGGGCAGATCAGGCAGAGACAACAGTGGGTGTAATGATGGGGTAACAGGGCGGATGATGAGAAAACAACATGGTGGATAATTATGGAACAAATAGGTGGATAATGATTGGTGGATAATGAGAGGACAACAGGGTGGATAATATGAAATAACAGGGCAGATTGATAACCAGTTGACAACCGGTTGAAGTCATGCCTGCTATTAGTGGAACCTGTGTGCACACGTCCCCAAGTCACGTTGGCTGCAAAACAAATCTTGAGAGGCAGTCAAGCTGTAATACTCAGCTTGTTCACATCCAGTAACTGCCAGCGGTGGGCCGTGTAATATTTGTATCAAGCACTCCAGTCCACTACTTCAATATCTATTAACTACCCGGATTTTACCTTATTCTTTTCGGAAAAAAAATCCCGAAAGTAACAGCAGAGGGAAGATGACATCATCAAAACAGATTTGCCCTCAGTGATCTTCCCCCTACCCACAGCTGAGGTCCACCCGCCATAGTTCCTTGCACGCTCTGCCACTCCCACTCCCCCCACACAAACACACTCTCACTCTTGCTACCCCACCCCCTCACACGCATAACCCATTTCCCTCCTACCTCCCAAGAAGGGCGCAGCTTGCCGGAAAAAGAGGTCGGGGAAGAACGCGTGCGGGGTGGGCGGATGGGTCTTGGGAGGAGAGGGACGAAGGGGAAGGACGGGGCAGATGTTGATTTGATCAGGTCGAGGACGTTTGAGGGTGTTTTTTTTTTTTTAAAGCTTCCCAGTGTCGAAGATCGCGGCACCCTCACCCACCATGCAATCGCCCACTCGACACACCTCGCGAGGTGGCCACCCACCCAACCACCCAGCCACCCAGCCAGCGTGCAGTGCAGCCGACCTTCTCTCAACGACACCGCGCCGTATCGAAGTGCGCAGATGGTTGTCCTTGGTCAGGGTCAGAGCAGTTGTAAATCGGGCCGTTACCCTGTTCTGAGAAGGTGACGACTCCAGTGACACCACCACTCACGCATACCCTTTGAACCTTCGTTTAGACTTGTCCTTTTTACACTTCAGGTCGTAAACTTTAATTACACGGAAATCTTTCCACAAGTAACTCTTCAAGCACCTGGTTTTTAGGACATGATCAAATCCTTGGTCACCGTCCTAAGTAAGGAGATGGGCACCGCCCTCTCAAAAAAAGATGGCCCCGAAAATACTGAGGTCCTTAGTACAACTCTTCTCAAAAACAAAATACTTTGCACTCACTCGACATTTGCCCCGAAAGTCTGGAACCGATCACTTGATTCGCTGGAGATGACTATAAACACAACAAAATATTTTATTGAATTTTCCGTTGAGAAAAACGGATAAGGTATTTCTTTCGGTCAAAGATTGCTTCTAGCTGATGTCTTAATGATGTTTTCTCCTTTCCGTGCCAAAATATTTTTTTTCGGGCACAATAAATGTTAGCGAAGTGATTTCGATGAGTGAAGCTCTGTAAGTCGATGTGTATTGCAAGCATTCGGTTGGCTGGCTGAGAGCGAGGCTTCAACAACAGAGATTATGTAACTCCTTGGGGAGATATCTCGTGGTTATTAGAAGCTGACCAGCGACCCCGGACGTTACAAACCACCCTCCACCCTCTTTCTGTGACCCCCAGTTCCAGAAATACCAGAAAAATATCCCACTCGTCAAATAACTGAAATGGATCTCAACACCTAGGATTGTCCAACATTCCCGTTGTCTCCAAAAGTCTAACAAAAATCTCAACAAAAGGGGAAAATGTTTGCCATCCAAGGGTTTCATGACCTCGTGACCGCGAATAATTAACGAGGTTAACGTGAATTGGAAAACCAGGTTCCGGTCGTCTGTCTTGCTTGTAGTTTTGAAAACATTCTAGTTATTTATAATAAATAATGTTTCCGGGGAACATTATAATGATAGGATGCTCGAATTAGTGATGGAGGATCTGCAGTTCAGCCTTCTAAAGTAAAGAGTGGGAAGAATGTATGTGTCGGTGGCTGAATGTTACAGCGATGTTTACAATTGTTGTGTCCTTTCGATAGGAGTCGAGACAAAAAGATGAAAAATTATAAAAATTATGACATTTTATTTATTTATTTTATTTATTTATTTTTTTTTTTTGAAACAAGGTGGGAAGAGTTGATATATATTGTCTGACTGATGACCTGATTTTTTTCTATCATCTGAATTAGTGCCAAAAAAGTGCAAACAACGAGCTGCACGTGCATTGCACGAAAAGGCAGAGCACGCTGCTGCGCTCTTGCAATATTATAGAAGTCAAGTAATATTTCAAAATTTTGATATCCGGCAATATGACAGTGCATTTGGCGCCAGTCTATGAACACATCGAATAATACAAAGCAGTAAAAAAAAAAAAACATACACGCACGCACACGTAAGAACATACATAGATAATAGAACATAATGAATGAGAGTGGAGCATACAATAGGTAATATCTATTAATAGGTATTATCTAATATATATATAAAAGCCTTCTTCCTCCTTTCAGAGTTATTTTTTCTCTACTGGCCTTTTCACTCTCATTATTTTCCCTTCTTAGCTGGCGTGCGTGTTATTTCGTCATGTCATTCAGGGCAGGTATCAGTTCACAAGACATTTTCTCGCCGGAGTGCGCGCGCACGGAGCACCGACGTGCAGCTGGTGTCGGTCTGCATTCGATCAGTTTGTACACGTGGCGCCATCTCGCGCCTTTCCAGCACCAATGACGTCATACGGAGAGCAAAGCACGTGCAGGGTCTTTGATGTTGTGTTGACCCCTATTCCAGCGTGGACAGGTCATACAATCAGCCTCGTGCTGACAGGTGGACTCTTACCTCCTCATGACAGTGGTGAGGTAGATACGGTGACAGTGACCTCACCTTCGTGGACCAGCTGACTCTCACCTTGCTGACCCCAATGGGAGCGCTGGGCCGTGTGCTTAATGACCCTATCCGTGACTGTAATCTCTCTATTTAGACAGGCTATCAGTGACCTTCCCAAGGTACAATAGTAGTCACGCTGAGTGTAACTTCCTGTGGTAGAAAAGCTAACTGTAGTAACCCCTCCCCAAGGTAGACAGGCTAATCTCACCTAACCGTGGTAAAGAGGCTAGACAGTAGGCAGGCTATCCCTAGCCTCGTCACGTGTAAAAATCTACCCCGGACCCGAGCTGTTAAACAACTAGTTTTTTTCTAGAGTCTTAGTGAATAGCCGCACCACCACCACCACCACCACCACCACCACCACCCTTTCCCCTCACTTCTTAAGAGTCCACAAACATCACCATGCACAGAGAGAGGTCGAACATTGACATGTACCAGGATACGTGTTCATTGTCAAGGCTACAGCCAATTAGGAAGCTGGGATAATAATTATGTTAATTAGACGTGGCTGTGGGCACTCCTGACGTCACGGTTGTTGGCTTTTTTCTGCGGGCGGTCCGGTGGCGCAACGGTTAGCACCTGTCATCACCACAATGGTGATTGACTGTCCCGGGCTAAGAGCTCGCTTTATTCTGCATGTGGCACCTGTTTACATTCCCGGCTGCTTTGTCTTCATACAGAGATAGCTGCTGTTTCGGCGAAAAAGATCAATTCTCCCATACCTCCCACCTCAAAAAAAAAAATAAATAAATAAAATAAAAAAAAAAATAACAACCTCGGATATGACAATATTTTCATTTCATTTATCTGTTTGTTTTCGTGACCATTTACAGTGTATCCTCTTGAAGAGATGTGGACTAAATATATAGTTCTTAATGATAATTTCTACCCTAAACACTCATGCCTCCTACCTATACATCAGAAGATGAAGTTTGTCACTAACATGCTCAGTGAAGTGCGTCACTAACGTGTTCTATGAAGTAACAGTAAAAGGTACATTTTCTACAAAGTCACTAACATTATCATTTAAAGTGCGTCACTAACATTATTTATAAAGTGAGTCACTAACATTATCTGTAAAGCACGTCCCTAACCGTATCTGTAAAGCTCGTCACTAACCTTATCTGTAAATTACGTCACTAACCTTATCTGTAAATTACGTCACTAACCTTCTATGTAAAGTACGTCACTAACATTATCTGACTATCTATAACGAAGTATTCCCACCTCGTTAATTAACCGCTGTGTATGTCCTATGCTACATTACATCCTACGTCACGTGACGACTCAGCTCGCCACAAGGGAAGTAAATTATGTGAAGGAAGATGTCGATCCCCTGAGCTCGGCACGTTTTGACTCGGTGCCAGAGGATCGTGTCTATCGTCTAACATCGCCGACTGTTTTCCCCGCACGCTCCAGACCCGAGTCGAGACTTTTTTTTTCTGTGTGCACTCGCTGAACCTGTCAAAATTCATCCTTCCCCATTTGCCCTCTGCAGCTCAGTAGACTTTTAAAAATAAAAACAGGATTGACGATTAATGAGATTTACAAATATTTTTTAATCATTTTCCATTTTCTTGCGCTCCCTCCTGTCTTTGTCATGGTTGTCTGCTTGTAATTGCTCTTCCGTTTCGGAAGACTGATGCAAGCTATTTACACCGCTGTTTTATTTGGCGTTTGCACAGCAAGTATTCAGTTGCCTTCCACCCTTAACGGTTGCCTCCTCCACCTCTCTCTCTCTCAGGACAAAAGTGCACCGCTAGCTAAATTCCACCTACGCTGCCGTCCCAATTGCAGTGCACGAAGGTCGCCATCGACCGACATCCGCGGCGCTACCACCACTCCCGCGTGCGACTGCAGGCTGCAGCGCGTGGCAAAGGGCAGACGACAAGCTGCCCAGTGCTGCAGTGTGCACACATATAACGCTGTATCAACTCTTCTTTCTTTTTCTTTCATAGCCGCATCAATGATGAGCGTGGGTGTCAAGGACGTGTAGGGTCTAGTCCGCACCAATCACAGAGAAACCACAGATTTGTGAACGAGGCTAATTTGAAAACACAATGAGCTCTGCTTTGAGGCCATCATTATTGTCTTTGTGTTTATACCTTCTTCTGTGTAAAGGGCTTTGTGCTAGCCTTTTATTATTATTATTATTATTATTATTATTATTATTATTATTATTATGGCGTTGCTCTTGACTTTTAAAATTACTGAGAGTGTACTTATTATTTTCTTTGATGACGTTTTCTATTTGTCACCCAAAATTTCAATGAATATCCTCTTCCGTTCTCGGAAAGCACCCCTTACACATCATGACAGAAAAAAGTCAACATCGCATCAGATTACACATGAAAACATTCACATTGTCAAGAACACAACAAATGGAACACCGGAGAGAATATGTTAATTAGGCGAATCTGCGGACAAACGTGACGTCACTGGCTTAGCCTCTTTCTGACAAAATCCTCATTGGCGCTTCCAGACAACAATGGCGACCTTGTAGAGTTGTCTGGCTTTCACTTGGTCTGTAGTGATTATTTGCATCAGACAGCTGCTACTGTCTAAGATGCCTTCTTACCAGCGGGTTGCCCGTTCTGGAGGCTTTCTCTGGAATAAACTCGCCTCAATTAGCGGCCACACGAAAAACACTAAATACAAAATTTTTCAAGCTCCGTGTTTCCTGTTTGCCGTGTGACCTACACCCCAAACCATTTCCAAATGATTATTCAAACTTGCTTGGTTCTAGTTTGTCGACAGTTTGCTGTCCCTTTACACTTTGTCCCTTTACAACCCGTTTTAAAACATAGGTCAGTTTTCGGTTTTTCAACATGGCTGCCAAGTCTGCTGGCCAACTTTTCTGAACATCAAACCATTCGCTTCAGTTAATGTTCATACAACTGGGCATGAACATCAAGTATGACCTAGAACCTTTTTCACTTTAGAAGAAAACAAACTTCGTGAACAATGTGAAGAAAGCTACTAGCCCGCTTCAAAACATCATCGTGAGGTTTTTTTATGGATATAATGTTTATCAACGATGCATAGTGTACTTGTATGTCATGTTTGTCGAGGCCTGGCAATATTTGCGTTTCAAACAAACACGAAAACTTAAATCATAGTCCTCAGTTATTATCAGCAATACTGTTCCGCTCACTCATTAGTTCTTCATTCCATCACTTAATTCATGTTTTTGTTCATGGTGTCATCTGTTTGCGGACGCTTATGTTTCTTGTGGATTGATTGTTTGTAGTCTTTCGTGTGCAGCGCACTGAGCTCACATACACAAGGACGCGCGCTTGACAAATTTAATTTAATGTACCATTTAATTAAGATGGTAATGTAAAAAACCATCCGGTGTTTAATGGTACTGTCGAAGATACTTCTTCAAGTCTATTTTGTTTAGTCCATTAATTGTGAGGGCTAGTAATTCTAGGCGTCTGGGTTTGAACGCTGTCTTGGTTTTTTGTTTTTCTTTTTCCTTTTTTTTAAACTATTGTAACCTAACTCACTTTGAAATGCTTCCTTCAGCATGATTCACCAGTAAATTTGCAGTAAATTCGTACAGACGACTATAAATTTAAATACTCTGAAACCACGGACTTGGCTTGTCTTGCAATGATGTTATAGTGCGGTCAGTACTAACTTCTGTGACTAGGCTATCCTCAGTCCGGTAACGGGGTGATTACCCCCAACAGCGCGTCTCCAGGTGGCGGATACGGGTGGCCCACAAATGTGGCGGTTAGCTGCGAAATAAGCCGGGTTCTTCCTGGACGAATAATCAGTCGCGGATTAGCTGGCGGTGTTCCTACCAGGCTGGAGCGGGGTAGCAGGTGGCACTGCTACCCACAGTAAGAAATACCCCATGTGTCCAATGTGTCCAATGACTGGTCCACCACGCGATAAAGAGCTCTGGCCCTGGGGTGGGATCCCAGCAAACAATCTCCCCTGTGCTCACAGGGCAGGGTGTACAGAACATCAGCTAATGGCTGGTAACCTACAGAAAAACCCGGAGTGCTAAAGTCAGAGGTGTTGGCCCACACTCTTGGGCGCACTCTTATTAACCACAACACGATGCAACAACAACCACATGAAGACAGAATTTTACGCCGTGTCAGCAGCTAAGGCTATATTACGGCAAGCAGCCACTGTAAACAGATGCACGTGCAGAGAAAGATCAGCGTGCCCGAGACGAGAAATGAACTCAGGGCAGCAACTTCACTGTATTGGTGACAGGCGCTAACAGCGCTAACGGTTGCGCCACCGACAGAATTGACAGAAACGGCGCTCGCCATGCAGGTGAAGTACCGAGCTCCTCGCCTTATGGGATTCCGCTCTAAGGATTGGAGGTCCCTTCAACCCATCCTGTGGACAGGGGAATGAGGAAGAAGATAGGTACTGGCCAGCTCACCACCAAATACAACCTTAATGCTACCATCATGCACTGGAATGCAGAAGAAGAGAAGAATAAACTAGAGCAGAAGCTGCATCAAACCAGCAACAGCATCTGCTGCATCCAAAGAACACAATCTCCAAAAGAGATTAAGCTATTCAAGATCAGACTGTACCAGGCTTTCCGGAGTGATCAACAAGGCAGAAGGAGAGGTGGAGTTAGAAACAATCTGAATGTCCCTGAAAACAAGACACATGAACGATGCAGAGTACATTGAAGTCAAGGCAGCCTCATTAACCGTACACAACTACTGTTGCCACCAGCGATGCTGGCACTACACCCTATACAGGTCTTTGAAAGCGGCTTCCTCATCGTTGGAGACTTCAACAGTCAAACCCAGAGGTGGGGATCTGATACCCCATGACCAAAGACAAGTCTATGCAAGAACCGAAGAACGCAATCGAGCTTTACCATCTGCACCACAATTCCCCATTTCACAATCAAGGACAAACACAGGGATATAAGCAAGAGAACACTGACGCTTGCCATGCTAGAAGAAAAGTACCCCAAGAAGCATGGGTACGGGCTTAACAGTTGGATCAGCGACGGACCTCATCTGAAATGGAGGAGGTGGGGTATAATTAAAGGTCAAGAAGAGTGCATCTCAAAATACTTTTAATGATTGTAAATTGTTTAGCGCAAGAAACTATAGTCTATACCACCTTCCTTTTCTATTTTTGAGATGGTCTACAGATACCACCATGAGAGGTCAACATTACAGCCGTCAGTGTTACACTGTTAAGTTTACGCTGTTAAGGCTACAGCCAATTTTCCTGTTTTTATCCTCACAACAATGGTGGCCTTGGGGAACTGTCTTGCTTTCACTCATCTGTCTTCCGAGAGGTCGTTGCTAGGACTCGCCTGAACATTGAATCTGGAACCTCGAACCTCCATATGCAAGTCTGCACTCAATCATAACAGTGTTTTCCACGCTCCCCATAATATTACAACGACCGTCGGCTAAACAGGCCTGTACTTTATTGTCGACATCTTATTAGGAATGTGAGTGTGAGGGTGTGTGTGTGTGAGGGGGTGTGTGTGTGAGGGTGGGGGAGAGGCTTTCTGCACCCATGGGTAAAGTCGGGGCTAGCTGTAGACGAACAAACAGGGAGGACATAAATATCTAGCGCCGGTACAGCCAGCAATAAATCATTTGCAGGGACCAGGGTGCGGGAGATATGATACAGCTACTTGCAACCGGTTTACACTCCTTCGATTCTTCGAACTGCGTCGCCATTGGTTGATAGTTATGAAGATAAAGCTCTGGTCATCTTTGCGACTTATGGATTGTAACATCTTCCGTTTGTTTGTTTGCGTTTGCTGGTGGGCTATACGAAACAGTGGGAGTGGGGGAATCGGAAAAGGGGAATACAAGCACAAGACAGGATATGTAAATGGCTGACAGACAGACAAACGGGTGCATCGATAGGCAAACAATAGATTGCCAGTTGACAATCAAAAAGGCTAGCAGATAGACAAGCAGCCAGCAGACAGGTGACTAGATTGGATGGGGGGAGGGAGCAGGTGCAAAGGGAGGGGATGGGAGGAGATAGCCAAGTACCTAGCAGACAGATCAGGGTGGATGGGTAGGAACGGGGAGCCGATAACCAAGTAAAAGCAGGTAGACGTTGTCACAGCGATGTTGTTGAGTCAGATAACTGGAGACTTCAGAATCCGTAATCAGATGACCTCATCCCTCGGCGACATGACAGGGTGACCTCGTATAGCGCCACACACGACTTTCTGCAGCATACCACGTCTGAGGGGGAGGGGGTTGGTGCAGCTTTGAACTCCCGGTCATCGTCTGCCTCCTGCCTCCGCGCCGCACCGGTTAACTGGCGGGAGCAGCACAAACGTAAACACTCCGCTGCATCATCCCAGATTCCATGTAATTCGCGAACACTAACCCTGACGAGCCAATCCCCCATACTGCACCGAGGTTAAGGACAAAAGTGCAGCGATGTATAACCGCCCTCCAAACTTCCCCCTACCCGCCCTGCATGTCCATTTTTTTTTTTTTTCTCATTTATTTTCACCTTCATGACATGCCCGATCCACCCACGCTGTTGACAGACGACTGCCAGAAAAGTCGGTGCTCATGTTTTGTTGCCACGTGCCGCGCATGCGGCCGGCTACTCGTGTCGAAGGTCGCCCACGTGGAAAAGGTTACGGCCGTACGTTGTGGATTACTACAATGGAAAGTTTGCAGCACGCTCATTGGCCAATCAATGACTCCCTACGTCACCAGGCAGCATGTTTGTTTACAGTTTGGCGTCCTTGAAGCGACGGCTGGCCAATCAGAAGCAATTTTGTGGACGTGCGCCAAGGAAGCCTCGCACTTTTTTCCCACAACTACCTCCATGTTTTCATTCTAACTACAAGCGCAGAGGTTTTTTTTTCTGAAGTTTAAGATTTTTTATTGCAACTGCGATTACCGATATTTGCAATCCATGTCAGCACACTCGTTTCATCAAGTTCTACCGACAGAATGTTCTGGAACAACAGATAGCGACTGAGGTGGAGATGGCGGTGATTTTTTCCTACAGATTTTTCTCTGGAAAAAACGATTTGTTGTACTCAGATAAAGTATTTAACGCTTCGATGGAAATAAAAGGCAGTATACTGATGTTTTTCATATTTTCATCTTTTGAATAAACAACGATTAGTTAAACTACACTCTCTTCACAGGGAGGCAAAGATTGGATTTGAAAAACTTATTCATAATTATACTGACGACAGACGACAGCTGAAAGCAACTGTTAAATGACAGGCACAGTGAATACAATCACCCTTCTCCATGGTGACATCCTTTCCTCGTTATTTCGCTCTATAACACAATATCGTTACATTACAAAATAATAAATTAATTAAAATATTAACTATTAAAAATAAATACATAGTTAATGGTAGGAATCCAACTTAAAGGTTGTTCCAGTTGATGTGGTGTTGGGGGAAGGGGTGTGGTCTCCCATAAAGTAACGATGAAATTTTAACACGGGCGATAAACCTGACGTGTTTCAATAAACCTGACGTGTTACCACAACCTCTGTATCCTCTTGACAGTTGTTTAATACACTGTTGCAGCGTCATGGTTGTGAAAAATCTAGGTCACCGAGGATTGGCGAGAGAATCTAACCAGACCTGTCTCCGCTCTCAACAGGTCAGCAACGGAACCCGACAAGGTCACTGTCACATCCGCATCATCCAAACCGAGCAGGCGTGCTCGCCAAGTGGTCTAAGGGACGTAACCGACCCTAGAGCCGGTGAGTCATGGGACGATGTCCTCCCAAAAGATACGCAAAAACGCAAAACGGAGCGGAGTCATAAAAACCCAAACCCGCTCGTGATCCGGCACACCAAAAAAAGTCATATGAATAATGAGGTCACATATGCGGATCTTTCCACGCAAAAGTGCAGGAGACGTCCGTCACGTGGTTAACCTAGTTTCACGTGCTACCCTGGTGCACAAAGCTAACACGTTGTGTATGTGAGGGAGCGAGCATGATAAAGTGTGTTAAACATGTGTGCGTGCGTCTGAGAGTGAGAAAATACGCACGCACATGTGTATATGTGTGTATGTGAGAGAGAGAAACTCAAAAAAAGAGTAAAAAAAAAAACGGCGATAAAAGTTGATAATAAGATTATTAAATGATGAGTCCAGTACTGCCTTTCCTGTGACGTGTTACATAAACAGCAACGGAACTGCTCGCCGATAACCGCATTTTTCGTCACGTGCCTTGGCCTTCAGACCAATGACGCGCTAAAACCCTCTGCAACGTATCGCAATACGCCTCCCATTTTTTTTCTTTTTTTTCTTGTTTTTTGGACAACCTCCAAAATGCGCCTCTGAGATTGCGATGCGACGCTGCGCAAAAAGCCAGACGATTTTTGGTGTAGGAGGGATGGTGGATGTCGTATCTTGCAACGTTAAATTTAGACATCATTGGTTTCTCTCATTATGGCGGAACGAGTTTCAAGCATTTCCGGGTTCAATGAACCGCCAAGTTTGTTTGCACACAAGGCACTGAAGAGAGTGCTAACGAAAGGCTGTTTTCTAGCCATTACTGACCCGGTTTGGAGTTGATTAATGACCTGTGGTTATGAGCTTTTTTCCTTGCGCCTGTTTACTGCACCAAGCAAGACAGATAAGTCCCGAGTAATGGTGAGATGATATTATTTTTTTGCGGCTAGACAGAAAAGATTTTAAACAAAACTGCTGGCAACAATAAACTACATAACATTTTTGTTATAGTTTGGCTCTCGAAAAATAATCCTTTTTAGTGTGGGGTTCTTCCTTTTGTTATCTTTCTTTTTTCTTTTTCTTTTTTT
This sequence comes from Pomacea canaliculata, assembly GCF_003073045.1. Lineage (NCBI taxonomy): Eukaryota > Metazoa > Mollusca > Gastropoda > Architaenioglossa > Ampullariidae > Pomacea > Pomacea canaliculata. The sequence goes on along the minus strand of NC_037595.1, from coordinate 21,261,785 downwards.
CTCTTTTTTTTTTCCCCCTTTTTCGTCATTTCATATTTTTCTCTTCCTTGGTCATTCTTTTTCTTCCTCTTTCTGTCTGTTTTTTTCCATTTCAGGTTGCTTCATTTTATAGTACCGTAGGCTTCGTAAAAGTACAGAGCACGTGACCCAGCACGCAGTTTATCGCGAGTGCTGACGTAGTTGTCACGTGCGTAAATCCTGAGGGCAATGTCCGACCAGAGTGCGTGTCCACACAAGGAACTTTCTTCACATTAAATGAGCTGCAGGAAGGCTGTTAAAACAAGAAATTCGTTGTTCGACAGGAAACCAACGTTTGGCTTAGAGACAGAGTAGAATGACAGGAAATAGATGTTGACAATCAGTGAGAGCCACGTCTCTCTATCTTTTCTATCTGCCTCACTCTCTCTTCTCTGCAGAGAGGTGTATGAGATGCTTGTAGTACAGCAGGGATTTGGAAACAAAGCAGGGACACACACACACACACAAACGTGTTAGAAGAAAATGGTTTTGGTATTATCTGGGTTCATCCAGGCCTGACGAGAGGGACAGGGGGGTCTGGTGTACCCGGGCCCGCGGCTGTCAAGGGGGCCCGGCCTTGGTCAGTGGATTTTTTTTCTTCTTATTGAGATTCGAATTGTAAACATACATTATATACAGTGTACTGGGAAAATAATTTACGATTACAAGTACAAGGGGCCCGGAGAGGTCTGTCCCGGGGCCCGGGCTGGCTCTCGGCGGCCCTGGGTTCATCAGGGAGTATGGATAACAAAATGCTTGTTATAGAATTTAGAGATCCTCTCATTTGCTTTTTTTTAACCTAACGAGACATTTAAAAAGGAAGAATAGGGGAAAATATCAAAGATGATCTTTTTATAGTGAAAGCATGTACAAGAGAAATATTTCACAATTGTAACTGAAAACAAGATCACCGGAACCAGGCAAAGGGATCTGGCTGAGGTGACCTGTGGTCACACATTGTATCTGCTGTTGTTAGGAATGTGTGTTTGGGTGGGAGAGAGAATGTGTGTGTGAGACACTATTTCAACATGTACATTTATATTATATCCTGTATATCATGTATATATTATTGCTAGTATGAGCACTATTTTGAATTGCCCCTGGGGATCAATAAAGTTGTATTGTATTGTATTGTATTGTAAACAAGAACCTTGGGTGTTAATGCCGAAAAGAAGCGGTTTGACTGAGGTGCAACAATGCGAACAGGATGTCCATCTTGTAATAAAACAAATGTCACTGAAAAAAAGTTCTCTTTCTATTCACTTGTACAGCATACACAACTATTCGTAAAAAATGTAGTCTCCTCCAAACATCTAACAAAGAAAGTAGAGGAGGCACTGACACTAAGGAGTGAATATCCTATTATCTCTGGAGCAAAATACATACCTGAAGCGAATAAATTTAGGACAAAAGCTATTCCTTGGACACAAGTTGAAATCGATTGTGTATTAAATTAGGGTATTGTCGACGTAATAATATGAAAAAGGGTTAAACAATTATAGTATTACGATATATGTTTATATGACTGCATTCTTAAGAGGCGGAACAATGTGCCTCCAGTTACAGAATAAGTCTGGTAGCCTTTTTGCGTTTGCTAAAAATTATACATTTTAATAAAAGTATGATCATAAGAACTTATTCAAACTCTCTAAGATGATGTTCTCTTGTAGAAAAAGAATGAAGTTATAGTCCGTAATTAATCTTCGGATGCGACTTACATTAATCAAGAAACGAAAACGTTTTTCTCTGGAGATATATATCTTTAAAAAGAAATCAGCAACATGGATTACAGAACACCTTTTCTATTTCTTTCTCCTTCCTTCCATAACCCTTTACCATTAAACTATCGTACGTGAAGTCCTACGCAAATTTTTATATACTGTCACTAATCCTTGTAACATCAAGATTGTACTTTTAAAAATAAGCATTAATATTATAAAAACTATCTCTTAAATTTTCATATGTTATTGTTTTATGCTATTATTTTCTTGTTTAACGTAATATTTTCCCTCTTATAAAAGCAAAGTAAGGTAGTCCCGTAACCATACGGTCATAGAGGAGGTGTTCTAGAACCTTCACTTATTTCGGGGCCAGCTTTTGTGAGGGGGGTGCCCATTTCCTCTCCCTCGCTGCTTTACTTTTCCCAGCTTTCTTAGGAGTCACATATCCACACCACAGCTGGATCACTTTGATAAGTACGCTGCGTTACACGGAATTCGAACCGGTTAGTATGCGCTGTTACTCTTACTACGTCCCCCCACCCCACCCAGCGGTCCGGTGGCGCAACGGTTAGCGCCTGTCACCAATACAGTGAAGGTTGCTTGCCCTGAGTTCATTTCTCGTCTCGGGCACGCTGTAATTCTTTCTCTGCACGTGGCATCTGTTTACAGGGCTGGCTGCCTTGCCGTAATACAGCCTCAGTTGCTGGCACGGCGTAAAACACCAATTCCCCCACAACACACACACAAACATTCCCTCTACAGGGCTAAGGCCAAATGTTAAAACACACATATCTTCTCGTTAACGAATATTTTTTATGTTATTATCACTGTCTGTCCTTGTGTGTGTGGGGGTTAATATAAGCAAAAGGTCTTCTAAGGACAGGTAACTCTGTTTATGTAAGTGGGGTCATGAAGTCTCGTGGAAAGAAACGTGCTGGAACCCGGGTAGGCCGTTCGGTGTCTGCCTCTAATCGTGGAGCATGTTGTGTTCTTGGTGCCTGTTTGTTAGCAACGTCATCCCACTGGCGCATAGTTCTGGGAGCCAGTGCACAAAGGTATCCTTGTTGGGGCGACTCGGCAGTGCAACGCTCGTTGCTCGCCGCTGCAGTCGAGGATGGGAAGGTACTGAGAAAACATCTCGTCCCGTATGCACACCCACCTCTCTCTGGGTATCGCATCTGTTCACAAGCCTGGTCGTCGGGACTTTTTATCGGGTTTCATTTCTTATTCTCCCATCCCTTCAACATCCTTTACCTTCCTCGCATATCCATTGTGCAAAATCACCTGTAGGAGAAGCGCCTTCCTATAAAATAAGCCAACCTACCAAAGATACTACCGTATGGTTACCAACTTTCAATGAACTATCTTCGCAAGCTTTTTCTCAAAATGGAAGAAGAAGCTTTCTTTACCATTGGCATTGAAAGCTTTATTTAAAAGAAAGAAACAGGTTGGTGGCCGGGCCTAGTGCATGATAATTAGGTCATAATGTCAAGTACCGACGTTTGCTTGCGCGTTTCCGCTGACTGGAAGAATTCTGCACATTCATGAACACTCCTACAGGCCTGATGCCGACAAGGCACATTTGCATTCCTGCATGTTTAATGCGAAGGATCAACATGTTAAACTCGACTTTCATGTCTCTCTGCTGTGGAAAGTGCGCATTTTACACGATAAGAGTGCGCGCTACTGCGTTCACACATGTAATATGAACAGCTGTTGTTAAAAAAAAAACAAACTAGGTTGACACTGATCTCTGTCTCTCGATCGAGATCATTCAAGATTTGGGGAAAACTTGAGGAATGTTCAGTAACCTCGAGTCAATAAAACAGATGGGTTGTCGATTCGAATCTCACTCGACCCAACTACTAGAAGCCTCCCTCTGCTCGCCCAGCAGTGGATAGGAACCTGATTTATCAAGGACGATAACAGACTGTACGGAAAGGCGTGGGCTCGGCCTTCCACTGCCATGCCCTAGACCTGTAAAGTGTAAACCACTTACAGTTCACCGCGCCCTGTAACTTAACTTTACATTTCCTTTTTATCTTTCACTTTTTACCTCCGAGAAAATTTAGACACAAACAAGGAACTCTTGCCAAAGTTATTTGTAGACAGGTTAGTAGTCAACAGAGAGCGTAGTATCTGTTTTCGTGCGCGCGCCTGCGTGCGTTCTGTGTGCGGGTGTGACGTTCATGCATGTGTGTGCTTGCTGGGGAGATCGAGCTGTTTAATCCTTTTGAAAACCGTTAAAACCTGTGTTTGTACCCTAAATCATATGTATGATGCTCTAATCAACAGGCAGTTCACAGTGACAGAAACTCCTTTCCTTACCCTCTTTTCGCCTGCCCGCTTTCCCGCCTGACTGGGGGCGCTGTCTCGATCTCGCACCTTACCTGTCATCCAAGACACAAGAAAACCTACTAACAAAACCGAGCCCACCACCCATAATCTCGCTACCTCCGCCTTCTCCCCCTCCCTACTCGATCGTTGCCACTCCGTCAACAAGATGGCCTCCTGTCTGTGACGTGGTGCCAGACTTTCTCAACGAGAGCCAGGAAGGAGGCACATTCCATCAGGCTATATTTAGATGTTGAAGCTATTTTTGTTCAGGCGCGCGTCCACTTGACGCACGTGCCACTAGTTGTCTTTAGCCGGTAACGGGGATTGGGGGAGGGGGGATTAGAGTTATGTGGGAAGAGGGATGGGGGAACTGTCTAGGCCAAGAACGGCAGTTTGAATGGTGGGGTTATAACGGTGTTTCAGGGGGCAGAATGATTGGAGCTGGTGGGGGTGGGGGAAAAGCCAGGTGAATAAATAAATAAGAATAAATAACAAGGGCGTCAGTCAATATCAAGCGATCGTTATGCTTTATTTATCCCTTGACCGATGCCAGTTGACGAACAGTTTTGCTGGTCTTCCGAAACTGGTTGTCGAAGGGAACAACTGAACAGACACAGCGTGGACAAGGTTCACCACATATGTCTGTCTTATACATTCAACATTGAAAATGTCCAGTTTACGCAAACTGCGTATATTTAGGGGTTTTGCGCTTGTTCTTATTACTTTTATTTTAAGTTCAATAATTATTTTTCTGTCTGCTGCATTCAGCGTGTCTGACAAGCAGCCTTTATTGTTGATCTAATCAGATCCGCTATCTTTGTGGCGCCGCGTCCCTGGGGTGTTGCATTCAGGATTGCTATTGATCCACCCAGACCATCAGGACTTCATCAAGGCGAGTGAGTGCATTGGCGTGCGTTTGTATGTAGTATGGATGGGTACATTATACATGTACACATGCTCACTAGTGTGTATAATTCAATAGCATACGCATGCCTATATCATATGCACTTAATAATACATTACATAAGCTGCTAGGCGAGTGGTTACAGACCTGCCGTCCTAACCGGGAGACGAGTCGGTTCGATACCCGTGTTGCGCAGCGAACATTCTAGTTGACTCAACTGTTGGAAATGGTACCTAATGCTATAGAAGGTTGGGAAGGGTAAGATCAGCACCGTTTTTATATACACACACAATCTACAAAAGTCATAATGTCGAAGTTAATTGTCAATTCCTATAAAAACTTGGGCCTGTACTTAACCTCAAAGCCGTCTTTTCGAATATCCCTTGAAGAATATTGCATCAATTACTAAAGATAGTTCTCAAAATATATAAAGCATCGTGGAAAATTGGAGACTAGTCAGTGCATCCTTTTGAAGCTGTTAGCCAAATCAGATTTATTCTGTTGTACAATGAACGTAGATCCACGTCCATGGTTGTACGCTTCTGCAGTCCGAGCGTCGTGAAATTCTGTTTGGTACACTTGTTTTCACTTTAAAATCAGTTAGGTATCTATTTCCAACAATTGAGTCGACTTTGGATTTTGTTCTCTCAACACCCCATTCTTCCGATGTCCCTTCCGATGATGAAATACACTTTTTATTCGTGTGCTCACACTTTTACCTGAAGAATGTAGAACTACTTACAAATGTGCGAACAATCTTTGACTGATAATCATTGTTTGCAAATTGTTATTAGATCTGTACAATACGGACTAAATCGTCGAGGGAAAATAGTTAACATTTGATATAATATTATCATGCACGTGCGTGCAAGTGTGTGTTGTTGTTTTGCTTTTGAAAACTTGCTTACCGTTAACGTCTGCTGCTGTTGGGAGAATATCTCGAGTAGCTTCCCCTGGCAATCACAATGGCGTCGGGCGATAGTTATCGTCTGCTTGGTCGGCAGAGCAAACTATTGAAAAATCCTCTTTATCTTCTTTATTTTAGTGGATTTCTGGTATATCATATTTCAATAAAGTATTTAACACATTCCTAATAAGATTCTTTCTGTAAGATTATCCTTTTGTTTGCCTAATTTGAGTCAAGTTAAGTAAAAGTATTGGAGTGACTATAATAGTTCAGTACAAACTGAGATTTTGGACGTGTTTCTCTGGGGTTAAGAAAACTATCTGCTTATATATCTTTCTGGTATGATAATTTCTGTTATATGATGTTTACTATATTCTTTACATTTTCATTCTTTTGCTGCTACATATTTGAACTTATGAGCAAGTACATGTATGCACCCATTTGCAGGATCTGTTCGGAGTCAGCATGGTCATGCCTCTTATTCTGCCATATGCTCGTAATCTAGGGGCATCACCCACAATGGCTGGCATAATAGGTGATGATAATGGAAACAAATTATTTTGTCAATCTTAATATATTGTAATTACTTTATCTAACAATGTCAATACTTGTACTTTCTCCATGGAAAGTAAAAAGAAAATACAATCATAAAATGATTCTTATTCTTAAAGGCACACCCTTTTGCCTGCATGTGCACACACACACACATGCCCTTTTTTTTAACATTTTGTCAGCTTAATTAATGTCATGACATTGCATATGTGAATATATATGTCTTTTTTTCATTACATAGGTTCTGTTTATGGTGCTTTTCAACTGTTCTCAAGCCCTGTGATGGTGAGAACAATAATAATTCAAAAAAGTAGTTATGGCTTGATGGAGGCCAACTAAATGACATAATCCATTGTTTATGGAGGTTTTATCCTTTAGTAAATCAGGTAACTGCATGTATTTTTCCCTGAGAACTTTTACCTTCATCAGATAACATGTTAAATATTGAAAAGTATTATTTGAAATATAGTAGTAGAGAGGGGTTTGTAAAAAATAAAAGAAAAATGTTAATATCAAGAAAAAGGATCTCTCTGACACTCAATAAAGGGGAATGACTATCTATCTGCAGCATAAAAAAAAGTAAGCCTCAATGTCATTCTCATGACTGCAAAGTACGTTGTGGTCAATCGCCATTAAGAACAGTTATTTAAAGATCATGAAAGAAACTTGAAAAGAAGTGCTTGAAAAATTCGTATGAACACAAAGTTGTAAAACATATGGGATAAACTACTACTAATTTATGATGTTTCATAATGTTTACAGGGTCAATGGAGTGACTCACTTGGGCGGCACCATACTCTATGTTTGTGTCTTGCAGCATCTGGCATTGGCTACGCATTTATGGGATTCGCCACTTCTGTCCTTTTACTTCTTTTGAGTCGAATTCCACTAGGTACTCTTTCATGTAACTTCAATTTGAGCACTTCCTTTTTTTTTTTTTTTTTTTTGATAATTCTAAAACGACTGTACCAAAAAATGCATTCATATTAAACATAGCAGTTAAGAACTCGACAGCCACTGATATTTTACATGTTACATCAGTTACGTGTACAAACATGCTGACAAATGTGCATGCATCTGGCCATATGTATTATGAACATTAATGCATGTCTGCGTAAATTTGGATTGCCATTAATTTTGATGATGATGTGTGTATATATATATATGTGTAGTTTTTACATGTTTTTCAGGTATTTTTAAGCACAGTCAGAACATGTCAAAAATATATTTGGCAGACATAATTCCTGAAAGGCAAAGATCTGAAGTTCTAGGTAACTTCAATTCTGCATCTAGCATTGGTTTTATAATGGGACCGATGGTTGGTGGCCACGTTGCTGAGCTGCCAGGAGGGTTTAGATATGTATCTCTTCTTGCTGGAACTGTCTTTCTTTTGAATGCAGGTAGGTTTTAGTTACTTTCCCTTGCTGCTACATTACATAAATTACAAACAGGTCAGTCTGTTGTACTTTTACCTCTTGTTGGTGTGTACCTTACACCCTAAGACTGTTGTGTGAGCTTGACATAGCTACTGAAATTGTTAGTCACTCTAGTGTCAAAATTTATTAAACATTAGATTTATTAAGAAAAAAGATCTCTTGTTAGTTTTACCTAAAATCTTTTTTTTTTTCAAAATCACAAAAAAGAAACAGATCAGAATGTGCTTTGTGTATCCCTCAGACACTCATGACAAAATACAGAAATAGTTTGAGAAATATCTAAAATATGATGTGTAAGGAAATTCCAGAAAAGAAGAAATAAAAAAAAAACTTATCAGAAATATTTGGTTTTTAAAGCTGGAATTTCTGTTTAGATAATGTATCCCAGTGGTGTAGTGCTCTTTTCAACTCCACTTAACTCACTAGAGTTGTGTCCCTTTGGCGCATGCGCAAATATATATATATCATTTTCAAAAACTTGTCAAAAAAATAATAACCCACATAAGGTTGATGTTTAGATTTTGTTTTTCTACATAGATGGGTTTTTTAAAGCCAATTTGCTTCAAGCTTGCTTTTTTTGTCACAGTTCATATAATGGAATCAAAAATAAAAGATTGTTAGGAAGTAGGCTACCATACCAAATTAGGCCCTATCACCACAAATCTTGCCAAAAAGCATGTGGGATGATCCATAAGGAATCTGAACACAAAATGATAAAGATTGAGTGTTTTTTGTGCTCAGAATCTACTTCAAACCTGTGATCTCTGACTTACCATTTCGAAAGAAATGACTAGTTTTAGAAAATTCTAAATTACCACCAGGAGACAACTGATGAAACAAAACAAAAAAACAAGAAAGATACCTGCAAAAAAAATTATTCCTTAAGCAATATCTGCAGTTACATCATTTACCTTATAGAAATGGAAAAAAAACATATTGAATATCCTTCATAACACTGCAGTAATTTTAGCGCTTGCATGCTTTTGTAACAACAATCTATGAAATGACTCCTATGAGTTAATATGTAAGAATCATTCATGCCTAGTGCCTTCAATTTACATGGAATATCATATGGGTCTAGAATCATTACAACTCCTTTAATAGGGCTCATCTCTCACATGTCTTGACATGTTCAAAAGACACTAATGAAGATAAGATTGTACGTACATAAGTCTCCCTGAATCTGATGAATCCAAGAGAATAGTCTAGTTGTATAATATTTCTGTCCAATATCTTTTTCACATCAATATAGTGTACAGCTGTCCATAAGAAATGCCAATATTACAAGTATGTTTTTATGCAGTCCTACATTTATTTTTAGTGTCATTCAAACAAACAGAATCACATTATCTTTTATGTCTTTATGTTGTTTAATGCACCTTTGGATTCTGTTTTCTCAGCAATGGTGTGGCTAGCATTGCCATCTGCAAAGCCTCAGCACAAAGTTGACAGATGTGGAAGAAAGAAACTTCACACATAGTGACTCTACTATCTCCTTGAAGAAACTTGCCAGTGAGGAGATTTCTTTTAATCCAAAGTTCATTATCCAACGATTCAAATCTATTGACTGGCATGATCTTTGGGATCTTCTTCATCAAATTCTTGGCCGGCTTTTCTGTCATCATCTTTCGAAACAATTTTAACATTGTGTTGAAAGAAAAATTTAATGCGAAGTCCCAAATCATTGGGCTACATAATGTCTTATTCTGGAGCTATAGCAGCTTTGTGTGGATTTTGTGTTGGACCTTTTACCAAAATGTACTCCAGCATGGCTACGGTGTTCTTCCATATGCTTTTGCTTCAGTGTGCCTCACTTGTTGCTGTGACTCTGGCTTCATCTATGTCAATGGTGATGCTGGCTCTGACTCCTCTTAGCTTTGTGACCACCACGATAAGAGTTGCTGCCACTGATCTCACAATCAAAAGGGGAGGAAAGCGAAGCAGAGGAGCACTAATGGGGCTCAGTCAGAGTGTGATATCCCTTGCCAGAATGCTGTCCCCATTTCTCGCAGGAATTGCACAGGAAGTTCATATAGATGGGCCTTCTGTGATAGCCATTGTGACAACCACCATTGCTGCGGTCATCATGTATTTACGGCCTCAAGACCCTGAGAAACGTAAAAAGAAAAAGAACTAACATCTTTGCTAAGGGTAAAGAGCAAAGATGTGTCCATTTTTCTATTTTTAGATGATGATCGATGCATCAACTTCCCTTGTGGAGATACAGTACTCAGGGTGTAGTCAGATTTGTTCCAGTTCTTTACTCATTTACTGGAAGTGTATTTTCCCAAATGTCACAACTGGTACAGCATCCAAATGGTAAGCTTGCCAGTTGGCAGAGCCATAAAGAGCAAGCAGACTCACAAGATATTATTATATAATGCTTGGACTGCTAGTATGATTAAATTGTCATTGTTGTGAAAAACATCTGTTTTGTAAAAACTGACTGTCCTAGTTCTGTCCTAGTTTCTTTACAGGCACAAATAAAAAGAATGTGCTTTTTAACAAAGATTCTATGAAAAACACACATATGCAACCAACACAAATGACACCCTTGTGCTCACCATTTTAGAGACCAGGTTTCCTCTCTCACTTTCAACAGACAACACTATCTTCCAATCTGTTACACATTCAATTTTCATTTTACTTATACTTTCTGCTTAATGTCTGTCAGTGCCAAACTCTCTTCCTATACCATGTACTCTTTACACTTATAGTAGCACATGGAACAAGGTCAGCAATACGGTATCAATGATAACTTCTAAGTACTATTTTTTACATATCAAAAATTGTTTTGTGGACAAGTGTGGAAAATTCCATTCATATCTTAAGATTTGTATATTAGTGAAAAATCCTCTTACGCTAGCAACACTTTTCCATTTTCTATATTAATTGCTGATGACAGGGGAAAGTAGTGGGGGTGGAAGCAGGAATTGGTGTTTTACATGGAGCCAGCAACTAAAGCTATATCACAACAAAGCAACCAGCCCTTTAGTTAGAAAAGGGAAGACCTTGAATCTAAAGTTGAAGTCAAAGGGGAAGCAATTCTGAACTCTATCACAGTCTTAACGATTTTAAGATTTTGGTTTTTTAACAATATTTCTGCAAAGCACACTGAGATCTCATTAAATGGCTGGGAAAGTGCACTTATATTAAATGCAGCTGGTTTTATTGTATATAAATTGTAAATACAATAAAATATAAATGTGTTGGAAGCATTAAATTTTTATATTGTTTGACTTATTTTCCCAGAATAAAACTTTTAAACAATGTTGGTCCCCCTTTTTGCTCTTGATGCTTTGGGAAATGGGAGGATGTCAATGACCAAAGGGAAAAGGTTTAGCATAGTTTGTTATTGGATTTTTTAAAAACGTTTTTGATGAAATAAATTCATTTTTTCCTGTCTGAGAATATCGAGCTCTTGTAAATAATATCACAATACATAAGAGTTGCCTCAACCATTTGTTGTTGTATCATATTGGTGAAGATATTGCTGTACTAAAATAAGAGCATATTAGTAGATTATTCAAATACAGTATATCTGCTTAGTAATATATTCACATTTTTTGGAGGGATGAATATCAAAGGCATGTGAGGGAAAGGGATGAGGGGGGAAGGGGTTAAGGTAGGTATGGAGGAAGGATCGTTGCTCTGTTATGCTACAGGTGTTGCTTGCTGTAGGTGGTGCCCTTTTCCATTTGTTGCTCATTGTGCCTGGGATTGCTAAATCTGCAGTAGGGGTGTTTGTTGTGCTGTTTCTATTTTCTAGCCTGTGGTTTTGTTTTCGTTAATTTTTTCTTTCTGTATTTATGATGTAGATACATTTCTCATGGATTTTTAGATTTTATTTACTTGATCTTAGAGTTATGCTTGTTATAATTTTGGTAATGAATGCTGAAAGAGGCCCATGCTGTTTAGTAATAATGGTCAATCTGACTGCTTTCCAGTGCTTATATTTCATAAGGCAAAACCTTAATATATTTTTATTTTTTTAATTTTATTATTTTTAAAGGTGATGTCTAGCATTTACTCATTACCCTGTTTATATACATCTAGAATTGGGATGGCTTACCGCCATCGATCCAACTACTAAGTATATTATTCCATAGTTCTTTAGGTGGTTTAGGCAGCTATTTATGTTTAATGTCTTGTTTACTTTTCTTGTTTTCTTTACACTCTAACAGCATGTGAGATACTGTCTCTGCTGGTGCATGTTAAGGAATCTTAACATAGTATGGTATTCTCCATTTAGTCTCATTATTGTTCTTTTGCATTGTCTTTGATTTGTAGAAAAGTATTACTAAGGTATTTATTGTGTAATTCTGTTAATGTGAGTGACCATAGGTCACTTGACAACTAGAGAGCCATAATTCAAGCCAAGTGTGCTCAATGGCTTTAGAACGATCTGCCTTATTAAGTGTGATAAAAATCTTGTTATTTACCTGTTACAAATAAGAAAATAGAGAAAATCATTGCAATGTGTGTGGGAGTTTTTTTTTGGTGCATGTTTTACTTTAATAACCACACAAATCTACATCATTTGTCTGATTTTAACCAAATTGTGCAGGAATACTTTTTGTGCTGGAGAAGGTCAGAGATCATATTTGGTTCTGTGCATTTAACTCTGTGACATCTTTATTTTAATATTTACTTTACCAGTAACACTCTTTGTGGCAATTCTAATACTACACTAAGCAGTTTAAGCAAAGTTTGCAGCATCATTTTAGAGGCTACCACTGTGAAGGGGAGAGAAATGCAGTAACTGACAGCACCATATGTATCTTTCTGTCAATGGAAGCAGCATTTTAAACTTGACAGAATGTTTACGGAGCGCTGACCATCTTTTGTGCTCTAGAAAAGGACACACATCTGATTACCTCCCCTTCAGATGGAAAAGATTTTTTTTTCCATAAAGTTCTGAACACAAATAACGCTCAGAGTATCACCAAGAAGTTTAGTGGAATTTTTCTACCAATACAGATAAACTTATCCTACATGCATAGAGGAAAAGACATTGAAAGACCTATTTATGTACCAAGTCTCCCACCTTAAGGGGTTGTAGTTATGAAGTGCGGGTAAGGCACTGACCTGAGCCAGTGTGAGGAACTTAAGAAGAACATTGCTTTCAAAGCTGTTAAAGCTAAGTCTAGACCCCACATACACTACTTCACATTTCTTTACCCTGGGACACCTTTGCCACCACTCTATAAGTACAGCTCTAGGAGTGAAACAAACTGTACAGAGTCTGGACATTGATTTATAACTTTGGAAATAGTCACTTGTCCTTGAATTTGCCATGTTGCCCCAGGGCAACGCCTTACCCTTGTTTCATAACTACCGCACCTGGAAATGAATGATCTAGTACACGCTTTCAAGCCCCGTGACTTGTCTATTGGTACTTGTAAAGGTCGTCCCCTAATATTTTTTGTTCAAAGAAGTGAAGTGTTAGAGACTGCTTTTGTCTCAGGACCTGCTTTGTGGGAAGACTGTACCTATCCGTTGTTCCTTCTGCTGCTTTACCTTCCCCAATTCTCTGTGGAAGGCAGGAATCCATTCCTAACAATTGTGTCAACGGGGCAAAGTTTACTGCACCACACGGGTATCAAACCAGCACCTATGGGTTCGAACCCCAATGCTCCAATTATCCCCTTCCTCAAAATACTGCACTTGACTGCAAGCTAATTAAAACTATATTCCTCAGTATTACCATCAGTCCAGTCCATGACCCCCACGCTAATTTACAACAGTAAACATGATGGATAAGCACTACCATGCCATCAGATTTTGTGCCTGTTTACATATCTACAAGTGATATTAAAACAAAAATACTGAAGAACTCTGAAAAAAGAAGAAACCTTTTTAATAAGATTTATAAGAATGCAGTGTCAACAAATAACTGGATCAAGAAACATTCATCTTGATTATTTTGAACAAATATGATTGATTAACTTGACATTTTCAGCAACAGAATGGGCATTACAGCAATTATATACATGTTTGTAAATGCAACACATTGTAGTGAATGATGACAAAGTAACTGGATGTCAAAACAAGCCAGGACTTGAATAAGAAATGCATCACAGTGGAAAATTCACAAGTTCATGGGAATCATGAGGGAAGGGAGAAAAAACTTTGATAAAGACTTTGTTTTGGCCACAGAATCTCTCATTATAGCATTCAGACAGTAACCAAAGGCATTAGAGCAGTTCCTAATGTTATTCAATGTCATTCTTTTTGAGAGATAAAGCTCACAATGACCACACTTCACACGACTCTGAAACATTTGCCTAAAAAAACTAAATTCAATCGTCAATATAGCATCTGTTCACAGATTTTGTGCTGCAGAACTACAAAATCATTAGGAATGTGTGATCAAAGCAAATCACTTGGAAATAGTTTTAGGTATTTAGATTAAATCATCCCTAGATCACTAGGAGGTGTTCACCCAAACAGCTGATCTAATACCAAAAACTCCCGTAAGTTGGACTGGAGCACATGTATATCGTGCAAGAAAACTTGCATAGGCAGTCAACTTAAGTGAACTTTAGCCTCCTGAAAATCAAGGATGATTAATACTAGTACATAGAGTCTGGCCACTGGAAAAATCCTCATGTACTCGACAGAAAATAACCACCAAGAAAGATTAACTCTCAGTAGTAGCATAAGCAAGACAATTTCCTCCTTTTAAACTGAACTCCCATAACCATTCTACTCCATCTGCAAACTGGACTGACCAATACCTAATGCATGTACACTCGTATCAAATGCAAAAAGAAAACTCCCTTCAGCTACTTAACAGCTTGTAAGAAGCCATTGCAAGAAAACAAGGTTAAAATAATAGTCCATTTGCTTGAATGCTATACACGAAAAAACCATGGATTAACTCTGTTAACCCTTTCTCCACACTAAATTTTTTAAACCTGGCATCAGCAAATACAAAACAAGTGAAAAACACTTAAAATCTATGTGTAAATGTCAAGCTTATATTTTCAGTGCTAATCAGAGTTGTACTGCACACTACCCTTCAAGCCATTTCAATCAAGTAGACTTTCACGATCTCTACCTGGGCTAGCTACCAGAACAGTGTCAGTAGGTTCACAGAAAAACTGGAAAAAAAGCATGTATGCCGGGGAGCAGAAATTAAAGGATGGTTGATGCTGCAAATAAAGAGAGTGTTTTATCAGTGCATGTGCTTACCTGGGAATGAAGTGTAACTGTCCTTATAAGCTACAGGTGAGTGAGTGACAGACCATCATTCATTCAACATTCAGCTGCATTCAGGAATTTCACACCATTTGATTACAGTCTTACCTTACAGTTTTCAGATGGACACAGCCTGGCATGCCATCCATTACTCCATAATAAGTTAGTCAAATTGGTTATATATTTGGCAATATTCTACATCATCTGTTTTAGAAGGACTTGAGCCACATACTATAAAGACCTGTATTGCTTTAGATTAAAAGCCACACACTATTCAATACTTTAACAATCTTGTCGGTACCTCTTTTTGGCACATTTTGCATATGCATAATTTAAGTACACGTTGGTGTCCTTTTATCACCATTTTGCACTAATCACACCCATGCCACTTGCTGGATCAATTGAGAATCATAAGTGCCAGCCATAAAGTACTGAGGACAGAAGATGTCGTGGCCTTCATCACCAAGTATCTTCTGCTTATGTTGAATTTAGCAAACAGGTGTCTGTGTTCATAATTAGAGATGAAAAGTCTGCAGACATTACTATGGTCACACTACATAATGCGAAATACTTGTCCTCTGAACTCTCAGAATAAGCATTTCTAGCAGTTGACACTTGATGTCTCGTAAGATTCCATAGAGGATCATTTTTTATGCACGACCTCTGACAGAAACTTGTCCACATCCATGTGTTTTAATTTGTCCAGGTTGTATCGAGCCTTTTTCTGGAAAATGAAAAAGGTTAAATTTATTTTTTGGTTGACAACAGAAATGGAAAATTAAAATCTAATTAATGCATAAACACAACTTCTACAGCTTAGAGTAAGCTTAGAGTCTAGCTAAAGAGTAAGACTTCCAAATGAAATTGAGCCCTAGATCAATGCAAACATACCTGCACTGGTCCTGTAGATGCACAGAGATTGCGTTTTACGCCATGTTCTGTTGGTCTTGTCACAGTATCATTGGTGCCTTGCCTGTTTTCTGCGTGCCCCATGGCTCCAACTACAGCAATAGACGCAAGGGTGTGAGCTGCTTGAACTGTGCTTGGGGATTCAGCAGACAAAGGCCGATGTGACACTGAGACTTGGGCCTGTTGTGGAGTTGCACTGCGTAAAATTGCCGATATTTCAGCTGCAGTTCTGGCTTGAACAACAACTGCATTTCCAGTGGTGGTACTGGTGGTTATTGGTAACAGACCATCTGACAATAAGGTTGCTGGTACCTGTGTTCCCTGAAAGTGGGCAGTAGCTGAACTTCCAATGCATGATGCACCTGTCGTAAAGGCAAGAGAACGCTTTTGAATTCAGTCTGATTTTTCAGTGCCAAAGTTCATACATTGTATTTACAAAAACAGTAACGACTTTCTCTAGTATTTGTATACTAGCACGCATTATACAACATTCCAAATTTTATCAGCACAAGAGCCAAAGGTTTATTAGTCACCAAATCAAGAGAATGTGAATACTTCTGTACAAGCCAAAACTTCTAGTTTCAATGATAGGATCACATAACAAGAATATTTGTCATTCACAAACCATACTCTGCTCACCCTGATCAGCCAGTCCTGCGAGTGGTACCAACAACTCTGAAGACAAGGCAGTTCCTGGCTGCTTCAAGGACAGAACCTTGTCCCTCGATAGGCCAACATTTGGTGCTGATGCAGATGTGATGGTTGTGTTAGACATGAGACCACCACCAAAAGCACACATCCCTCTCCTGCCCTCTGCTGGCTTCTCCCTTTCAAAGGAATTCCCATGATCCTGAAAAGCCAGTGCAGGAGGATTTCCAGTATCTGCTGAAACATGAACATCACCATGAACAGTGAGACGATTAAGCTGATTCGTAATGATGGTAGGATAGGGAACTTGCTGCTGTTGCTGTGGAATTTGTAGCTGAAGCTGTTGCTGTGATCTTGCTCCCGGTAAAGAGGGCACATGGAAGGATATGCCAACCTCTCGAAACTCATTGCTTCTGGCTGTGACCAAAGGTGCTGCACTTACTGTTGCTCCTATACTGGTGTTCCCATTAACTGTAGATAGACCAGACTGCACAGCGATTCCACATGGGCCCTTTGCAGATGGTTCATTTTGCCACATAGTGGGTCCAACAGGTGTGATGGCCATAACAGGAGTGACACTGACAGGGCGAGGAAGAATAGGTTTGTACCCTTTCTGTTGTAACTGCTCATATACATCTAGCATTGGCACAGTTACTCCCATAGCCTCAACAGGTCTGTTGCTGGCTACCATAGCTTGAACAGGTTTATTGTTGGCTCTGGTGACTTTCTTTTTGCCTTTCTTTCCTCGACTCTTAAGTTTGTGGTGCCTTTGCACTAGGCATTTCTGAATTTTTACTTTCCATTGTCAGAACCCGCCCTGCTCCCTCTACAGGACAAACATTTAACGTCCGAGCATACACACTGGAGAGCACTCCAACAAAATTGGATGAACGATTTCCAGATGAACATGCTACTTTGCTGGTCTGTGTGAAAAAATACCCCCCGTTGGGATATATTTCCTCTGTGTTGCTCTGGCGGGAACCTACCACTGCTGCACTTGTACAGACACCTTCGCCAACTTCCTTTCTCTCCTCATCTGCACTGCTCACAGGGGACAGACGTATTCTGTTGCCCTTGCATCAAAACACCCTGCAATGGCTGAGGATTTACTAGCAGTATATTAGTTTTACCAGGTGAAAAGGTCACATCATAAACTTCTGTCTCCTCCAGTGGTCTATCCTGGGCCTGTTCACTTGTGTATCTTGCAGAATCTTCTGCCAGGACTTGGATCTTACCTACAGTTGTTCTGCTTGTATGAATTGGTGAAGGTGTACAAGTTCTGGAGGCTGCATTTTTCTTGAAGGGAGGAGTGACCAAGGTTTCCATACCCCCTTGTGTGACAGGTGAGTGTGGGTTGGGAGGAAACTCTGCACAGTGGGTGAAGTTAAGATCTGGAAGTGTTAAATCACAGGTGTCAGAATTCACCATCACGGGTCCACCTCCATGAGGCTCAGAGTTGCTCGGTTTCAAGACAGAGCCACTGATAGAATTATCAGTAGAAGAGCTGCCAATCTCTGCCAAACTTTGAAGCGCTTTAACTGCTGCTTCTGTTTCATCCAGACCCTCTTCATCTCCATTTTCTAATCTGCGGCACTCTTGTGCATCATTACATCTTTCCTGGGCATCAGGTGTGGAGCTTTCATGTGGTCCTGACACATGGTGTTCTGGCTGGGACTTTTGTCTGATTGCTTTGCGGTCATTATTATCACAAATGAGAGGAATCTCCTGATTGTGATGATACCTGGACTGATCTGAACTATATGCAGAAGGAGAGACTGGTGTCAAAGGTACGACAGGTGATGGAACTGTCAAAGTAGAAGGAGAGTGGATGGGACCCACATCAAACATAGAATGAAAAGGATACCGAGTTCCCTTGTTTGCAGCAGACAAACCAGAAAATTCTGAAACAAAGAATGAAAATTATATTTTAACGATGCTCTTTGTATGCAAACTATACATATATAGAAGAAGACAGTACTTAGCTATGCATTACTAAGAATAGGACTTCTGACAAATTGTTTTAATGGAAAACAGTTTTAGGGTCAATGAAAACCTCTAAAACATTTATTTTGACAAATCATATATGCAGACAAATGGATTAAAGTCTGTGAAGAATCTCTCCTTTGGAAGGAGACATGCAGTCTTTTTTCTGTTTTTCTTCCTACAGAAAATAAAATAATGTTCACTTCACATTTGTGACTGTTGTAACAGAATGAATGACAAGAAAAACAAGAAACCTGAAACATTCCTACCAGTAAGAATTTGTGATTATAACTTCTTTTATCCCCTTTCTTTCTCTCCACAACCCCTCCACCCCACCACACACACACACACTCTCTTGATCACTCACTCGTTTACTTGTTAAAAGCAGAGAATTCTGTAAAGTTCTCAAGAAATCTCCAAGAAAATAACTAATAATACCATGGCTAACTTACGACTAGTTGTTCGTGACAAAGTTATTGGCTTGATGCGGCGCAATGGTCCCTGCTTTTGAATTTCTACTCCAGCTGGCTCTCTATTGGAAGTAAAGCTACAACCCAGAAACTGCTTTGCTTCAGAACTATCTGCAATAAATTATTACATATGTTGATCTTTTCTGTGCAATTAAATAAACATGATCTTCCAAATAAAAGCCTTGATACAGTTTGCCATAATTGAAAAAAAAATAATTTTTTTTATTTTGTCAGACAGTACAAACACATAAGGTGATATACAGTAAACCTCCTCATTAAGAGCCTTCATACTGTGATCCCCTCTTAGATACAACTCCAAAAATTTCGGACATCTTTTGTCACACAAATGTCATTTCTACTATTATGACTACCTCCATAGTAGTTTTAATATATAGAATTTTCACTGCCTAAAACTTTTATTTCTGCATTACTAATAACTCACGCTCATTAATTAGACAAGTCAGTTGTCCCAGGCTGGACCAAATTTGGTTTAGGAGTACATCAAAATTGGCATGTTCATGATTTAAGACAATGCAGTGTTATGCTTCTGATGTCAAATCCAATCAATAATTGTGATTATAATAATAATTATATATAATTATAGACAATAGGTTTGATTATGACTTTTTAAAATAAATCAAGTGAGACAGGAAAAGGAGGAAGTCTCACTACAGTCGAAGTATGTCTTACATAATGATTTTGCCAAAATCAAAATCAGCATGAAGCTGGCTATTGAATACAGTCTATGATACACCAAGAAAGACTAAGAGCAAGATATGTCTAACACTTGGGTGAGGTCATTTCAAAGGCCTATTAGAGGTCAATTTTTTTTAAATGGATGAGCAATATTTGGAGGAAAATGGGGGACAACTTTGTAGGTTGGCACTCGACAGGAAATGCACCTTTGCTTTTTATGCCTCTTAAGGACTAGCAGTATGGCAATATTCAGCTGCTTGATTTGTGTCTGAGGATTATTTTTCAGACAAAAAAATTATGTGTATATATTCTGGATATCAAATTCATGCACAGAAATGAATGAGTGACAACTTGAAAGTCTAGAGAAGAAACATTTTGATCCAATACTCAGCAAATCGAAACTGCAAACATTAGTCCAGCTTGACACTTTTATTATCGAGAATGATCCCTTTACCTTTTGAAGATACAAACACCACAATGCAGAGGTCAAAACCATGGCATACATATTTCTACCAGCAATAAAATTAATTCTTAATAATTCCCACCTGAAAAACTATAAGGTGTCAATACACCAATGAAAAAAGATCACCTACTTTGAGCATTCAAAGAAAGTGTGATAGGTCTCACTCGACGAACAGGTCCATGCTTCTCAACCCTCTTTTTCAGTTGTTCTTGATGACAAAAAGCAGAGAGTGTCTGTGACTGACTCTTTTCTGCTGTCAGTGTTTCCACCTGCTGTACACTATTCTCTCCATGTTGCAGTAAAACATCTTCATCCCCAGCACTCTCACAGACAGCAGCCAAAGCCGTACTGTTTACAATTTTGCATGCATCCTCACAATCAGTTGTGGACGCAACCAGGTGCCTGGTTGGCAACACTGTCTCACTGCTAATTTTATGGTTTCTTTCTTTTCTTGGAGAACGGACAAAGGAGGACTTTGACATCTGGCTTTGAGCCTTAGCAGCTGAGTTACTTCTCTTACTCTCTTGTTTATTTGTGCTGTTCTGAGGTGTCCTTACTCTTCTGCGTAACTCAACAATCTGTGCACTGGTGTCAGGTAGTGTAACAGCTTCCACAATTAAATTAGCTGGTTTCTTTCTAGGACTAGTTCTTACTGCTCTAGCTTGAGTGACTCCATCTCCATAGGTATGACTACTGGATGGTGCATTGCTTGATTTGTTTTTTGATATGCTTACTCGGTCACTAGATGAGCACAATCCATCCACTTTATCGCTAAGTGAGGACAAACCACTCAATTTTTTAAACTTACTACCATTCTTTTTACAGGAAATGGCTTGTCTCTTTTGTCTGCTCACAAAAGCTGAAGATGCTTTAGTTTTCTTTCTAGAAATTTCTTGGATTTTTGCACGTTTGTAATTTTTTGCTTTTATTATTTGCTTTTGCTTTTTAGGTGGAAGTTGCTGTTTGCACTGGCGATGAGCAGATCTAAAACTTGGCTTGTGATGCGACTTACTGACAGTTTCCAATGAGACTGTGAGGGTGGTTTTTTTCTTGTTCTTCTTTCGCACTATTTCAATCAGTGGACAATCTGAGTCTATTTCTGAATCCGAAGAAGAGGAGCAAGTAAAGATGCTGATGTCATCTGAATTGGCATTTGAAAGTACTTTTTCTATTGCATTGTCACTCTGGGTCACGATGGATGTCTTCTTAGACTGACTAATCCCTGCTTCTACTTCTGTCAAACCAAACTGAAAAGAACGGTTCTTTGGCTGAACCACTTGATCCCCCACTTCATGCCTTCTCTGACTCTTGGCAACTGAATTCTGTAAAGGAGACATCTGAGTATATCTTCTCTCTACATGCATATTGGATTCTCTAGGACTTGAGGCTGATTTTGGTGGAGAAAATACTGGGGAGTTGCTTCTAGACAAAGCACCATAGCACCCAATTTTAGTTGATAGTGTCCTAAAAATATTTCTGTCTGGTGTTCTGTGTTGTGAAATTCTTTTCTGCAAATGAGGTGAACCAGTCAAAGGTTGAGGTCTAGGATTTTTCTGTCTTGGACTTTGTTTCCTGAGAGGTGAAGTCTTCCTTAAAGGATGAACATTGGTCAGTCTCTTACTTGGTGTTGTAAATCCAATCTGCTGAAAATGCTTCAGTGGAGTGTCACTCTCTTGCGACCTTTTGCTCAGTGGAGTCCTACTCTTATGTGGAGTTTGGTTTCTAGAACATGCCACAAGCTTTTGTGGGGATGTGAATTCATTTGTCAGGTCTACAGGTATCTCCAGTTCTCCAGATTCAATCTGTTGTGCTAAATACTGCTGCACAGCAATGGGCAGTAAGGGCACTGACAACTCTGTCTTTAACGAATCCTCCAATTCTTGGCCTACTGAAGTAATTCCCACATCACAACTTCTACCCTCCTCAGAAGAATATTTATCTGTTTCAGGGGCATTCTTCTCAGGGGAGGAAGAAGCCTTAGATTGCTCAACATTATTCTCTAACAACTGAACAGATATATCACTCTCAGCCAAAGCAGTTTTAACAGGATCAACAGCAACAGAACCTTCATCAGAACCAGTAGATGAAGGCACAACAGACTGACGTGAAAGGCAGTGTTCCGAGATCTGACTTTTTTTTGAAGACTCATTTCCAGAGAGACATTTTGGTGTTGAACAAGCCAAGGACTTGAAACTGGCTGCTGAGCTGCTTCCCCTTCATTTTGCACTGAAGTCTGATTTTGCTGCCGTGTGCAGGAAAAATTTGGTGTGTCTGTCCTAGATGAAATGCTGTTTTTGGTTCTTTCAGCTTCCTCATTTACATCTGGTATTTTATCGCCACAAGAATCTGTGGTACTAAACGCCACATGTTGAAAAGCTGGCTGAGAGCTTTCTGGTGTATGTATGTGGACACTTCTAACAGTGACAGTGTTTAAGCTTGGTGGGCTGCCATCCACTGACTCCGATAAGTTTTGAGATGGAGACTGTCTATCTGTGTCACAGGCATTTGGCTGGTCTCTGACAAGCAGTGAAACACAAGATCTATGCATCCCAGCAGCCAAAGGATGAACAAGTGGAGATTTTGACAGGTGAGCCATATTCTCTAGAGTCTTCTCAGCTTGCAGTTCCTGCTGACATTTATCTGCCTGCAATGCTTTTTTTAGCCGCAACAAACCGAGAGTCTCAGTTGAGTTACATCCTGCTGAAGAATTACCTTGAGGGGAATGATCTATGCAGATTTTTTCGGAGTTGGAAAAACTGTAACTTTTAGGATGAATCTCTTTAGAAATGGCTAGTTCTGGTGCTGAACCTTTTCCTCCATGCTCACTTCTTCTGCTCCTCTCACTGTCCAGCATACAATGGACACCTGACTCAACACCTGGCAAAACATTGGCGCCTGCAACATCACAGTAATGATGGCTGGAGGGTGAACCATCATTATCACCTACAGCTGACAGGCTTGATGCAGAGTTGCTATGCATTAAGACACATGCAAACCGCTCTGGCAACACAGCTGATTTTGCAGGTGATGACCAGACTCCATGGGACACATGCGATTTTTGTAAATCTGCAGCAACTGACACACCTTGCTTTGAAGACACTCCTCTATTCTGACTAGCAGTTACTATATCTGTGGTTTCTTTAGCATGCCAACAAAGTTGCATGTTTAGAGATTTCTGCTGCTCAGTTTCAGCAACTTCAATATTGCCCCCATGTTGTGAAACTGCATCAGGACCTAAAAGACTCACTTCACCTTGAATGTCAATTTCACAAGAGTCTGACAGTAACCTGGAAGTACCTGATGAATTTAAAATTTCACTCGTTGCATGAACTATTATCTCTCTGCTACTTTGTGATTCTTTCTGATGGCCTGTCACAGTACTGCTACTGTCTTTCTTTTCTAAGTTGTCTCTGATTGCAGCTAATCTCAGAATTTGTGGATCACATAGGTTTAGGTCACCTTTCTCAGCATGATGATCTGCCATCTGGTTTTCTGATAAGCTATTTGTGTTCTTACTAACTGTATCTTTGGAATGGTTTGAAGATGTGGAAGCCACAGGAATCTCATCCATGCATGTTGACTGAAACAACATCCTCAAGTGTTTCCGAGTTTCAGACGCAGTAGAGAATGACTTTTCTTGGTCAGAGAGCCTCAGCTGATTTGACTGTAGTTGCGTCATGTGAATGAGTTCTCTGGTGTTCTGATTTTCAATGACATCTACTCTCATCTGTCCTTCTTGCTGTTGAGAAGAGGCCAACAGTTTGTGACCTGCTGATGAGTATGAAGCATCAGGCTTGGACTGAGATGGGCAAGATGTATGAGGAAGCGGCATGAATGATGGAGAAGCTGAAACAAAGAACCCAGACTTCTACATCAAGGAACCATTATAACATCAGATCAAGCCTTCAATGATGTGTGTCACATAATTCTTTTTTAAGTGAACATTCCAGCAGAAAAAAGGACAGCCAATCAATGTCAATTAATCACAATTCTTTACCATTCTGTACCTTTCCCACACACAAAAAAGAAAATAAAAGTAAAGCTTTATTTTGCATTTACTTTAAACAAAGTTGATAAAATGCATCTTGAACACAGACACATGCATATATACGTAAACTCAGATTGGTAAGCACTTGAAGAATACTCACTATGTCTCTTATCTTGGCCATCCTGCATAGAACTTGTAGCATGTCTGCTGCCAAACTCACGTTCGATATATTCCTCCCTGTCTACTCATTAAAAAAAAGTTCAAAGTATTTTCTTGTGATAGGTCAGCAATAGCAGTACACAATATATAACAAACAAAACTTTAATTTAACTGCAACTTTAAAGTGGGGGCATGGCAATAAAAGACATAGTAAATGGCATGAGTTCTAGTTCAATACTCAAATATTCATCCTCTAATGCACACAATAACAGATTCATTTACAAAATAAGATACGCTCTCCATAAATAACCACACTTGTTAAGAATGAGGCATGCTTAAAGTTTACCTGTATTGAAAAGTTCAAAAAGAGACTGGAAGATTGGGTCACTTCGTGTCATCCTGATGATATCATTAACAGCTTCCTCTGGCATGTTCTTGTGACCCTGTGGGAATTAGTAGTCGGGGTGGGGATGGAAGAGAAGGATCCAATGAGAATCATTTCATTCACCATCTGTTTCATCTCAAATGGATTTTTAAAAAAAGCCACAACATTATTTATGATTTGACTACCAACTTAATGAGGTCACTGATGCAAGTCATAAATATCAGGTTTGAGCAACAGTTTCAGGTTAAGTTCAATATTTTTGTCCTGTAGTTCATCTAAAGCCATTTATCCATTACGTTTGACATGGCTTATGATTTATTCTTCCCACATTTCTTGGTGTCCCTAGGATTCTTAACTTCCTTCCGCTGCACACTCTGCACAATCTGTTTCTAGATTCCCCATGAAGAAGTAAGGCATGATTCATAAGGCAGAAAAAAACAATATTCAACAACTTCAAATTGTGTAAGTAAAAAAGCAGTGATATCATTTAATAATCTAAAGCTTTAAATCAGACCCACACAAAAATAAAATTGTCAAAAGGCTGTTCTTAATCAGACAAATGTGGATAAATCTTTGGCTTTATTTGTCCAGTTAAGAAGAGCCTTAAAACTTGACCTGTTAAGTGAATAATATTTACTCACTGTGTTTAAAAATTCCTCAAGACTGTTTTCTCTTGAGCCAGGATCTGGATCTTGAGCTTCTCTCTCTTCAGAAGATGGACTGATGTCTGCATGTGTTTCCCTTGTTTCAGCCTGATGGTGGACATTGTGGACCTCCAAATAAAGAGACCGGTTGATGTTGTCAGCCAGTCTCTCCACAAGCTGTGGATTATTGATAATCCTGTCCAGGGCATACTGGAAGAGAAGACAGCCACATATTTTGAATGATATATAAATGAGGTTAATGTCTTGGTTTTGTGTACTGAAAATTATTGTGTGACTTGTAGTATTTAAAGATAATACTTCAAAAATAACATCAACTAAAATAAAACCTCAATAATAATAATTTTAATAGTGCTAGCTAGAAACTACTCACCATGCACAATCACATACACAAATATGGGCACAAGCACAAGGAAATCTATTTGTTAAATATTTTTGGAGAAGATGAAAAGTTCCTTGTGTCTGTGCATGCCATAAGTGCACTGAAAGGGAATTCTAGACTGCAGGTCCAAATACTGCAAAAGAGCACTTGCCAAAGCACCCGTGATGGTGAATAAGCACAACTAGGTAGTAAGGAAAGCTACCATAACGTACACGCTGAAAACAAAGGGGGACACTTTTTAGTCTATCATGCCATAACTGGAAGTCAGTGAAGTTCTAAGCAGTTTAGCGAAGGCAGTATGACATAATCACCAGTACTGCAATGTTTTGAAGAAATCATATTCAAAAATATAAATAGTGTGTTTTAAGAGAGCGCCTTTGTCTGCCATGATACATATGTACTGATCGATTGTGCTTACCAGGAGTTAGTTCCCTTACTAATCTTTTGTAAAGCCTAACAATGTACTATGTATGATCAAGTGAAAGTGAAAATGACAAAAAGCATCATATGATTTTTAAGATCATTATTTCAAAATTTAAATAAATGAAATTTAATTTATAGGTGTTTGAAATCATTGTTTGCGGAATGAAAACAGACTGATTGATCTCCATGCAACAACCCAATGTTACAACCCAATTTTTGTGGATTTTAGCAAGTCTTATTACAAAGGTTTCACTGTATGTACAAGTTTAAGCTATCAGCCTCTCTTCAACCACTATTAGGTGAGCAATTTTCTTGGCACTTCACAAGTTCTTGCACTACCTGTGAAATTATGACCATTAAAATGAATTTAACATGACATTGCAGTCCCACATTTTATCATATTCTGCTCAAGCTCGAACATACACAGCATACCAGATGTCACAGCGAATGAAATAAGTATTTGTCAAGAAAAAGACACACATATAACTTTCCAAAGTGACAACTCACAGGCTCTGCATGATCCTGATGGGCTCCTGTCACAGCGCTTCCTTGACCATCATTCACATGGGGTACAGATTCACTCCTTTTTTTGGGTGGTTTTCTGACAAAAAACAAAAAATAGGCTTGTTATCAGTTCAAAGTCAATGAAATCTTTCTTAAACATTAAATAAGTTTAAGCATACCTGCATAAATCTATGTAAAGCTCCTATTCTTCCAAGTAAAAAAAAATTATAAATTAAAAAGGTTTTTCCCAAAAATCTTACTTTGTGTTTAACAAACAAAACTCCTAGGAAATCCTTCAACTGATTATTTTATTAGTTGTTATTACATGAAATCAGCATTTAAGGCAATAGCACAGCAGTGTCTAGTTCAGTAAACAGATGCCACATCTAAACATGAACCCAAGGCTAACAACCCTGTCTTGTGTTTGATACTGTGCCACTGGGCTCCTCCTTTTATCTTTTAAATCTTTTAAGATTTAATTTTCTTGTATAAATCTTTTAAAATAAACTCTCGATTTTATTTCTACTGGGAAGCACAACACCAACCAACAAGAGGTAATTCTTTGGTGTAACACAAAAAATTTTAGAATCTGCAGGTTGTGCTACCAATCCTTTTAAAATAAAAAGGAAAAATTTATTAGATTATGATTAATCATTTGTTATCAACTTTCAATTATTGACAAGTTTCCTTGACCCTTCCCAAAGTTTAAAAAACAGACTCAACTAGTCAGCCGCACATTTACTTATAATGGCATCTACACACCCAAAGCCATTACTGCTTGTAATTAAAGCCAGCCCTGATAAATGCCACAATTAAAAGATCACAACACACTTAAAAATTTTTGTAAGACCAAAGTCAGTCTCAAAACCAGATTCTGAATGTGCAGTTATAATAACATGCAAGGTTACAATACACATTTGACACACATATGACTGTATTGAGTCAGCAAGTGACATTCAAAGCACAGAAACATCCCTTACTTCTTTCGCTTGGGTGACCTCTCCCTTGATCTACTGTGACCCCCCTTCAAAGATGTCTGAACTTTCTCCAAAAGCACTTCCTCCATGGGACCTGAGATAATGCATATAACTTAGTTCATGATTTCATAACACAAAAATTCAAAGAATAAAATGGACTAAACATAATTTAAATATTTGAATTTCCCCTTAATATCTACATGTTCCTAAGTGGACAGAGAATGTATATTAGACAAGTTGATATAACTAAAGCGATTCAGAATATAAATGCCAAGTTTACTCATTCATGGAATATAACTTGAGACATATTTTTTTATGCAAGTGATAAGGGGGTTTTGCAAAAAACTGAAAAATGTCATTTTAAAAATTTCCCTAATAATAGAGAATTAAGATAATACAGAAGTAACTTTATAAATTTTGGTAGGAAAACCCTTTTGCTAACAGAATTCACTTTCCTTTCACCACAGATGAGATGGTTTACATAAATTGTTTTAAAATGTGTGCTTTGCTTTAGTGTATTTTGTGACATCGCAAAAAGATCGAAATCTGCCTTGAAGAACATAATTTTGAGATCTGTTTCATTAATAGATGCTAAGTTGCTTACATATCTCAGCGTCAACTTATATGACGTTAGTTATCCAAGAAAATAGGTAAGCAAAACTGCCTGTTAATTTCATGCCATAGAAAATTTTACTGGTCTTTTAAAAAATCTTCCCCTTACATTTCACACAAACCTGAAAGGGAAAAAAAAACCTTCTCAGATTCTACAAGACCCGCCATGCTTATACAATATGCAACTGCCTATCTTTAACTTATAGTTGTCAGTTACCTGATACAGTATCCCCACATGCTGTTGCATTGCCAGATTCATCCACCTCTATATTAGCACCTACATCCAGGTTCTCTTCCATCACTTGTATACTATTTTCATCTCCTCTTGAATGACCCTCCTGTTCCTTAGTCTCAACATGGTTCCTCCTGTCACAAGCAACATTTTCAACAGTCCTTGACACACTATCCTCCCTCTGCACTAGGGGTAATGCTAAGCTCTCTTCTAGTCTTCTGTCTACTACCCCATTCAATCCCATGTCTTCATCTCGTTGGTTTGAAGACCCAACCCTCTCGCCCTGTTCTGTAAACTCCACTGTGTTTTTCATGCAACTTTTTTCCACTTCACAACAGTTTGCTATAGATGGGTTGATGGTGTACGAATCTAATGCAGCAAGTGTGATTGATGAGGACACAATACTTCTATGTTGTTGACCAGGCTCAGAACCAGCCCTACTAGTAGAGGACTCATCTATATTTAGAAACCTAGATGCTGATTCTTCATCAGCAGATTGCACAAGAACCTGACTTCCAGCATGTCTGTAGAATGGTGACAGAGGAGTTTTTGCTGGCATGCATGCTTTACTGTTCCTAGAAGAAGAATCTTTTCTTGTCGCTGGAACAGAAGATGAAGTCTGCAGGACACCTGAAGAACACACTAACGCATTGTCTGCATGGGAGCGAGAGATGACGTCACTGCACAAAGGCAAGGAAGAAAAAGCTGGTGGTGCTATGACTGCAGAGATGGTGTCTTCACAAACAGTTACATCCTGGTCAAGATCAGATGACATCAAAATATCTTTATCCTTAGACATTTCTGTGATAGCTGTACATGTTGGTAAACTGACAGGAATGCCAGTGTGTACACATGTAGGAGCAGAAGAAGCAGTCTGCTGCTCAGACGTGGATATAGTCATCAACGCACTGGATATACCTACCGCAATAGGTGTATCAGAGATGCACTCACCAGACTGTCTACCAGCACTGACAGACACAATGCTTGCACCAGTGGAACTGGTTGTATAGGTGTTGGATATGGTGGTTCTACTCACTGTTAATGTGGTATTGCCAGCTATCAAAACAGAAGAACTAGCAGCAGGACTAAGTATGTTCACTCTGCTCCCCAATGGATGATGCAGGGCATGTCCTGTTTGTTGACTTTCTGTTGCAAAACCCTGATGGGAAGCAGAAGCTAGTCTCCTGGGAGAAGTAACTTGATAGTCCATTCTTATTTCATCGTCTGCCTCATCTGGTATCCCATTTGTGTCTCTATCTAGAACTGACACTATGTCCCCATTAGAACCAGAACCTGTACTATCAAGTCTGGAGGTGTTGAAATTACTGAAAGATGATGTCCTTACTATGGATGAACATGGAACTGTGCCATTTATTTGTCTTCTTGCTTGTTTAAGAAGGCGTGAGGTGCGTGTTGACTGTGTTTCACCACCTGCCAATCTAAACTGACATGAGCTTGTTTGTTTTTTCAGAGTAGTGACAACAGACTCCAGCTGATTCCACAGGGCTGAGACAGCTACTGAGCTATGTTCTGCATGGACAGCTGTAGAACAAGCAAAAGAGAAAACAAAATGACAAAGTATAATAACTAAACATACTTTACTTTCTGTCAAAACAAGAATAAGCTGCTATAAGAAATTAATTTGTAAATTATTATAATAAGAGATCAAAGGCAGATGACCTACAAGCATACATTTATAATTCAAATCTATGTCCTTGTGTGTGTGAGAGAGTGAGAGAAAGAGAGCTTGACCTTTGAGCTGGTGTACCATTTGTGGTTATAAACACATAGTAGTTAAAAGTGACATAAATTTCAAGAATTTAAAAAAATGCATCTCGCCTACAATCTCTTTGGCATAAATAGCAAAGAAAAAACAAATCCTAAAATCTAAATGTTCTGTTTGCTAACTTTAGCAAAGTATTGCAACAAATTGTCTAGGGGCAAGTCAATTCAACCATTTGCCAATTTAACCATGGCACAAGTCAATTTGACCACTGCCTTTAGTTGATTTGACCAAATCATTATCTATACAGTATGTGATAATTTAGCCACGAAATTAGTGATGTAGTCTTCTTTCTCATCTTTAGGTGAACATGTTAATCTTACGTGTGCATGTGAGATTATATATAGCGGCATCAATATAAATCAGAGTTTTCTACATATTCTTACATCTTTACATTTTAATCACTTTACGCTTCTATTTTAAAAAAGCGTGACCATGAGCTGTAGGCTATGTCACGCCAATTGCTCTGCTATTACATAAATCAAACTTAGCAAGAAATTGTTTTCTTACTCATATATAGCTAAAAATGTGCCAAATCTATCAGTGTCTACTTTTTATTTCATAACAATGGTGGCTGACCTACATATATCATGTGACTAATTTGTATAGAAAAGATGTTTCCTTTTGTATACACACAACTAGCAACAAATGTGTCATTTCACTGGATAGTAACTTCTATACTCAGTGGTTAAATCAAATGAGGGGTGTGATTGAACTGACTGTGGCTTGTGGCCAAATTGACTCAGGGTCATGGTCAATTCGACCAGTAGCCAATTTTCATCTGCCTCATGAGACCATAGCTGTATGAAACAAAATAATATTATATCATCATTAAAGTTTAAAAAAACTGAAGATGAGAAGTATGCTATTGTGAGTTCTCCCCTTCCCAAGCATCTTTACCTGTGCTATTTTAGATCTTACCATTCAATTTAAGCTGAGCATATTCCTGAAGCATCATCAATAAAGTCAAGCCCATGATAGCTGTGGGATACTCTGCTCCACTTCGCAACAGTGCCTCATATTCCCTCAAGTGGTTACACTCTTTCAGGAATATTCTATATGTCTTCATGTAATTTTCTTCCTTTAGATAACCTTCAGGACAATAAAACAGTAAGACCAATCAAACTTGATCAAATGAAAGACATACATTCTTCCATAGTCTTAACCAAGGAACGTGAGCATTCAGAGCACCTTTTTTTAAATCATGCTTTTCGTATCAATGTTACGTCAACTCATTTTAGTCTGCAGTGAAAGATTGAACCATGTACCTTGTGCTTTCACCTTTAACTTGAAGTCTTAGAACAGCAGCACAACATAACGAGTCGGTTTGCTGTCTGAGTGCATTTACTCTTGAAAAGCTATATTTGTTTGGTTGTACATCATTATTAACCTAAGGTTTCAGTATAGAATAATATATGCGCTACTCAAAGCTTACAAAGACGCGTTTAATTCTGTACAAGTACTCTCTCCTCTCACCACGGACGTGTATATAAGTTTGTGCTCTCACACACTCTCTTTTGTCTGTATATCGAAAGCAATACAATGTTTCTTTACCCAGTACAAGCCTGGCTATTTCTGATGGAAGAAAATAACGTGTGCTCTCCTTATTACTATTCATTGTTTTTGATGATCACACTTTGTATTTCTTGAAGATCAAGCCATCAAGCCATGTACACATTGGTTTATCCTCTCCAAAAGATGGCGGCAAAACAACAAACTAAATTTTGATTGTCGTAACGACACTGATACTTTTAGAAAGTTGAATTAAACTACATGCCAAGTAAAAATTGACAAAGAAAGCAAAATATCATGTGTTTCATATTATTTATTAATTCAGTAAAATATTTCATTTGTGGCCATGTCACTCTTGTGGCGAGACCACTCGCAGGGCAAAGGGCGCGTACAAAACCCGACTGAATGTAAACACTGGTGAAATGCCCAGTTTCCGAACACCAGGAAGACATGGATATTCGGTTCAGTTTTCTCCTTTCTTTCCGCACAGACTTGCTTGTGCATCTTGCCAGTATTATGGTATAGCAGGTATTAAGACGTGCTTTTAGCAAACGTTTCATCGAGCCCAGTGATTTATAAGAGAAAGAGTCGGGAAAGTAATTAAACTTTTCATAGACTGTATTAAGACGCACTTTTATTTAAAACAAGCAGCTATAATGACATGTGTACACAATATGCCTATGTAGTGCATGTTTAGATAAATTTTATTTAGTATCACGATATTTACCAGTATTTAGCTTGAAATTCAGTCTAAACTTGTTAACACGCCGTCATCCATCTAACAATTTTTTTTTTTAATTATAACGAGTTATGATCCACAGCATCCAGTAGTACTCTATGTGAGTAATACACTGACTGGATCTACTATAAGCAATATTTTGCCACGAAAAGTTTGAGTTCCAATTCAAAATAACCTGTTGGACCGACACAGCCAGCGGTCAGAGTACTATAAATTCTCTAATACTAATCGAACTTTAATTCTTCTTTGCCTTCTGTCCTAACATGGGTTTTGTAATGAGACCATTCTTTGGTGTAGCATTTACAAACCAAAGGTGAAGTGCTTCTTCCACTAATTAGGTATATTTTACAGCACATTTGCACCTGCCACATAATTTCTTTTATTCACAAAAATGCCACGTACAGATGGATGACTGGTAACATAAATGGTGAAATGGTACATTTGGTGACACATTTCAGATCTGGCAAAGAGGGTAAGTTTGGTGGCTTTTTAGAGTAATAATGTTGGAAGAGATGCATAATGGGTACTCTCTTCCCTCCCCTAGTAGAAGATATAACATTAAATAATGAGCATTCAATCTCAAAGGACACATTCAGTGTTTAAAAAAAACCAAATCATTACATTTTAAACCATTCATTATACCAGCAGTCAAGTATTCTTTTGTGCAGGAACTGGTTCACTGTTTGTGCTTGACATAGCACATGATGGAATAAACCCAGTGCAAGTATTTGAATACAGTGATGGCCTTTTTGACGTGGCATGGGCAGAAAATAATGAACATCTTCTTGTAACAGCAGCTGGTGATGGATCTATACAAGTGTGGGATGTTATGCAGCCTCAGGTCAAACTTATTTTGACTACTTTCTGTGCCTTATACAGAAGTAAAATGATGACATCTCAGTGACATTTTCATTTAATATTTGTTAATAAGCATGTTTGCTCTAGCTAGTCCCTCATTAATTATTCCTGTTGCATACTTGGTTCTTTTAGTAATTTTTATTTTCATTTTACAAACAGTAGGAAACACATACATAAATATTGTACTTTCATAATTGTGTGCACATTTATCTTTTTTTTTTTTTTTTTTTTTTTTTTTGGAGAGGAAGAATGATGGGGATTATAGTTTAACAAGTTTGTGCGTGTGCTTTTTTGCCTGCTTAAAAGTATAAGAATTAGCAAAAGGTATTTAATTAATAAAGCAGTTATCATTTTTTAAACTATTTTGCAAACCATTTTCAAGTTTTGTTTCATACTTCTTCAGGCTCCTTATAAAAATATTTAAAGAACATGCAAAAGAGGTAATTATAGTTTTTATTTCTTGTCTAACAGAAAATGTTTTTATTATGCTATTATAAAGTAACAAATTAAACATTAGCAGTGACACACTTATTTACCAAAAAAAAAAACAGTTTTGTAATGCACAGTTCTGATTTTAATTAGTAATTATTTTCCTATAATTTTATACTTGGATGAGAAAGGACTAAAGAATAAAGATTTTTTTCATATTTACAAAGAGATATACTGTCTTCAATTTTGTAGGTGAATGCAGTTAGCTGGAGTCAAACAAGAAATGAGAACCTGTTTTTATCAGCGTCTTGGGATTCTTTAATAAAAGTGGTAAGCACAGTTTTATCATTCTGTATTGCAGATTTGTCTTTGTTATAGATAAAAAAATATTTTAAATCATTTTTTTAATTAAAGAATAAATAACTTGAATGATGATGTGAATTTTAGATCTTAAAAACTGAGCTTTAAGTATAAAATCAGACCTCAAACCAGCTTATGTGTATGACTTAAATCTACAGTTACTCATTCATGCCTTGACTGTTATCAATTGACAAATGGCTGTGCTGGTCTGCTAGTACTGGTTATTGAGGAAAACAGCTGTATAGATAAAGCATCTGACAGAGTTTGCCACTTAGGCTTGTCCTGAGCAGTGGTGAGCAGATCCTGCATGGAATGATCAGGCACTCCTTCATGTTTGCAAGCCATTTCTTCCTTGTTGTTGATGCTTTCCACCCTCCAAAAGGTACCTGAAAAAAGGTCTTAGAAAGAGTTCCCTGCTGGGTCACATGGCCATACCAGCTTGTGCTGCCTCACCAGTCCAAGAAAAGGTTCCTGGTGGTCCATGAGGTTTGTGATTGTGCTGCAAGTCATTGGTTTTTCATTCCATGTTGGAGATTTGGAGCTGCCCCCTAAGGCACTTGATCTCCATTGCCTGGATTCTCTTCCCATATCAGCAAGCACAACCCATGCCTCACATCCATGCAGCAGAATAGGAACTACAAGGGACTTGTACAGGTCTGATCCTGTCCAGCCTGGCCATTGGCACTGAATACTGATGTGGATATTGCAGGTGGCATCTTTGACAAGGGGTCACAAGTTCCTAATATTGTTTACTTCCTTGAGCTGTACTCCATTCATGTAAATCTCTGCTTTGTTGTTACCGTGGGTGTCAACAATGAGTTTGCTCTTGTCAGTGGCAGTCTCCATTTGACATGCACTCACACTATCTGTCAAGTCTGTTGGTAAGTGCTTGGATTTTGCTATTGGTACCTACCATCAGATCAATGTCATCTGCATAAATGGATTCTCGAATAAGTTCTCCAAGATGTTGACCAGTACTAGTGACTGGGGACGCCCTTGACTGTCATCTGCTGTTGTCTGAAAGAAGTTCCCATTTGAAAGAAATCGCTCTACAGTTAACCAAAAGATAAAGTAATAGGCAGTAGCCCTGAAAGACTTTAATACCATTTTTAAGGACTGAAATTTTCATTTGTACAGTTTGGAGATTGGGGATGCACTGGGACAAAGTACTGTCACGTACACTTTTCACTCATTAGTTTTTGTTCTTGCTTTTATCTTGCTGCTGTTGGTTACACGCAAGAAGTTTCTACTTACATCTGACAAATGGAGAAATACGGAAGAAATAATATTATTTTATTCATTTACTTGAAAGTTGTATTTTTATCAGAAAATTTGCAAGAAAAGGATTAGCTCAGTGTGACAAAACTTTTTCTTTAACAGTGGGATTTAACTCAAAGCCAGTCACTGATAACACTAACAGGTCATGTCAACAATGTGTATAGTGCTGTGTGGTCACCACGAGTGCCTGGAGTTATTTCTTCTGCTTCAGGTTTGTTTTGAGGGTGATTGTTGTTACCAATTTGCTTTTTGATTTGGAGTGAAATATCAAAACAAAAAATTTTACATTGGTTAAGGCAAACAATGAGTACACAAAAATGTAAATTCAAATGCTAAAATGTTTGCATATCTTGTGTCCTCAATTTATAAATGGTACATCTGTACATATGCATACTCACACAAGTTTTGACAAGAAGTGAATCATGCTAACATTTAGTCATGGAATAATGCATATGTTTGTAGGCAAGATGAATCCGAATTTGTGGTTGATGGGTTTAATTAGCATGTCAAATCTTTTTTTTCTTGCCAGATTGTGCAAACAGTAGTTAGTAAAGTAGGTTTAGTTATAATTTTCAACCACCGATAACCCTTTTTTCAAAATATATAATTCTGTGAGATTGTGTTTTTTTCTACTATATCCATAGCATTTATTTGTCATTTCCTTCATTGCTTATTGTATAGGAGATAAAACATTGAGAGTGTGGGACTTGAGAAAAAGTAAAGAGAGTGTTGCTGTGATCCAAGCGCATGGAGAGGAAATTCTCACCTGTGACTGGTGCAAATATGACCAGGTGAATCCACAGACCATATATGATAACAGTATTATCATGAAGTGCAAATAAAATTAAATGAATGCATCACTTATTAAATAGGTTAGATAATAAATCAGCTATCTAGCATTATTTTCATGGTGCTTATTTTACTTTTTGTCTCTTTGGGTGAAATCTAAAAGCTGATTTATCAGTCCATCAGCATCTTTATGCTCTGATGTAACAATAGTACTACAGAATAAAACTTGTTGGAAAATAAGTTTCTCATTATCATTTCTTCTGCTTGTGCCACTACAGCATGAAGTGCCATTTAATTGTTAGTATTTATTGTTGTTAGTTTTGATAAATTCACAAGTTTAAGTGTTGTTTTTAACTGCTACCTATTGGTGTTGCAGCATCAGATTTTCTCTGGAAGTGTTGATGGAACGATTCGTGGATGGGACACTCGATCATATCAGCTTCCATTCTGTGAACTTAGAGGTCATCAGTATGCAGTCAGAAGAATAAAGGTGAGTGGTATACATCACAAGCTTACTTGCGATTTCATGACAAGTAGCCCATTTGCTTATATTACCCAACATTTTGCAATACTAATCAGAGACTGTATGTTTGTTGATCAAATAATCTGTTCCACCATTTAGCTAACAAAGCCTCTATCAGCCTCCAGCTCCAAAAATCCATTTAACTTGGCTTTTTTTGTTACCGACCTGAACTATTAATTTATGCCTCTATTCCAACCATCTCACCTCTTTATTTCTCTCAAAACACTTTAAGTACCCTCTTAAGGAACATTTTTCCAGGAAATATCTGTAAGAACCTGTAAATCAGTTTTGCTTGGAATGGTTGTTTCCTTTTCATTCATTTCTTTATTCTTTCTTTTGTTGATACCATATATCAGCCAGTTATTCTTGCTGTTTTGCAGACATCACCATTTGTGCCCACATCTCTGGCCTCTTCTTCTTATGATTTTACAGTAAGGTAATATAAGAATTTATGGTGTCCTCAATCTGCATCCTTCTGAGAGTCATAGTTTTGAGTCAGCTATTAAGTACATGCTTAACACAGCAGCTACAGTTTTGGTAATGCTGCCTGTTAGAAATAACATAAATTTTATTATATTTAAACACGTTTGTATGTGTTAGATGTACGTGTTATGCCTACATATCTGTAACAGCAAACAAAATATTTGCAACCTTAATGGGCCAGGCACAACAATTATCTTTGTCTAGAGAAAAAGATTTACCAGTCTTTGTGCTTAATGTGGTTAGTACAAACATTCTTAAATAACCTGTTGTTATCATTTTCATTGTCATTACAGAACATGGGACATTACTAAGCAAAAACAGATGGAAGTTATTGAACATCATACAGAGTTTGTCTATGGATTAGATTTCAATAACCATCTTCCAGGGCAGGTTTGTAACTTTAAATATATTTAAAATATTTTAAGATTTTACTTTAATGTACCTCCCTAATGGTTTAGATCAGCGGTTCTCAACCTTTTACTTGTGACGCCCCCCTGACAAACAAAGGTACGTCCACGTGCCCCACTTAGCCAGCAATGTAAGATAATTTCACTAATACCGGTATAAGAAACTTTTAAAAAATGACCACCTTTGCGTCCCCCCCCAGGTTGAGAACCGCTGGTTTAGATTTAGCATACTTGTCAGTCAGTCATTCATCCCTAGACTGGTACCAGTCATCGGGGCAAGCACATAGACAAATGATGCAGCTTACAAGACCCACTATTTACCCCTATTTTGGGCAATAGTGAGTAGGTCCTGCACAGGACAACCAGTCCACTCCTTCATGTTTATAATCAACTTCTTCTTCTGGCAACTTCAGCTTTGACCTTCTTCCAAGGTACCTTCAAGAGCAGTCTTCAGAGTGTCATGGCAGGTCACATGACCAAACCAAACCATTTTACTGCTGTAAGAA
The DNA here is from genome assembly GCF_003073045.1 of Pomacea canaliculata. Lineage (NCBI taxonomy): Eukaryota > Metazoa > Mollusca > Gastropoda > Architaenioglossa > Ampullariidae > Pomacea > Pomacea canaliculata. Next base: position 21,223,547 of record NC_037595.1, on the reverse strand, counting down.
GATATTGGTCATAAGTTCCCTGTACAAGACCCAGAGCAGCCTCCTCAGGCACTTGTTCTTGAATCCCTAGAGTCTAAATTTCGCATCTGTAAAGCAGGATCAGTAACAGGAGGGACTTGTACAGATTGTGTACTTCATAGTAAATCTGACCCTTTCCAGCCTAACTATTATCGCATCTGCTGTTATGATTTTATTTTTCATGGAGTCATGATATTTGTCATGGAGTGTTTGGAAATAATGAAAGCTCTTTACTTCTTGACCCATGCTCCTTTCATGTATATATCTGCTAAGCTGTTGCCAACAACCATGACTTTGCTCTTATCAGGCCTGGTCTCCCTTCCATAGTTCCAGTTTGTGCGTGCTATCAGTTTGACGTCTGCATAGGGCAAGCTGGAAATTGGTCTTTCGCTGATGGCAATGGAAGTATGATAGTTGTGGAGGGTTTCACATATGATGTTCTCCAAAAAAATGCTAAACATCAAAAGGGATAGGGGTTTGTAGCTTTTTAAAATTTTGTGAATATTTTAAGGATTTATTTTAATATACCCCCTTAAACTATATTTAACATACAGGCACAGACTCTTGAATTGTGCTTGACAATGTGTGGACATATAAATTTTATTCAGAAGCTGGCATATACGTTTTGATATTATAGTCATTATGCACCCACTTAAAGAAACAGAAAATTATATTGAATAATGGTAATCCAACATCTGACATGGATGCATTTTTTTTCTTGCAGATGGCTGACTGTGCTTGGGATGGGATCATTCAGGTTTATCAGCCACAATCTTGTACACCATTAGCTTCCTGAATAAAAATGTTTATTTGTGAGGGTATTAAGAAAAAGCATGTTTGGTGTGTAAAACTCATATGAAAACCAGTAACTGCTATGTTAGCAAGTTTGATACAGTCTTAAATTGATATCAGGCAATTGTGACAAATATGTAAAATTCAATCTTTCACAACAACAGTATGATTAATACTGTTGCGTGATATTATTTTTGTAACTGAACCTGATGTGATAATTAAATTTTAGTAAACTGCAGCTGGAGCGCGTTTGGTGTAGCGTGTACCGTTGACAATGCTTTGTTCCCTCCATCCTGCACCCTCCTTCCCTTTCTGTGAGGTGGCCAGCCGCGCTATATTTTGAGTGCAGGAGAGTACCATTGCGCCGTGAAGGTGTTCTGGTCCTGTATCAAGTGGTTCACATACCTCAAACTCCCTTCTCTCCTCCCTTAGTTATCAGTGACTTAGAAACGTGCGTAGATTTAAGAATTAATAATAATAAACGTGTGATTTATATTGGCCCATAATCACGCTCACGAAGACATGGACAGAATACGAAGGACGAAAGAAGAAACAACTGTGCAGACAAGCAATAAAAGACAAGCATAGAAGACACAAAGAGGAATCGGAGAACAATTAATAAGGATGGAGTGTCAAATCTGCAGAGAAAAAGGTGAGCAGGCGGACTATTCACTTGACTGTAATGACAGCTATTGACAGTTATGCGGTGTAACGAGTAAATGCTCGTGGAACATGTGTTTTTAGTGCACATTTTAAAGGATTTGATGGTGGGTGGACTGTGGATATGGAAGGAAAGAGACTTTCACTTTCATTTTGCAGCACAGTAACTAAACATCCGGTGACCATATGTGATTGTTCTGGTTACGGAGATAGCGTACAGTCATTAGACCATGGACGTGGGATATTCGTGATCAGACAAAGAACGGACTAGTCTGGCTGGGATGTAAGGGAAGAGAAATGGTTGGGGCAGGAGCCTGCAAAGAAATTAAAACAGCACAGTTTGTACTGAATGCGAGAACTGATGGGTAACCAGTGCAGACAACGTAGGAGAGGAGTGACATGATCCCACTTCTTTATTGCTTGAAACACCAGACGTTCACCGGAATTCTATACTTTTGGTAGAAAATTATCTACATCAGAAGAAATGCTAGTTATGTCTATAATAGGATGGAACTGGTTTGCGTGTGTAAATAATGTAAATAAACCCATTTTAAATGTATTGAATGCATATTTATTTGTGTGTTTATGTGACTCAACACGCGTTGTACGTTTGTTCTTGTCGTGTGAACGAAATGCTTACGTTCCTTGGGCGAATGAAAATTGTACCGTCTCGTGCACGGTAAAATAGCGAACGAAAGCAATTGTGAAACAGAACACACATGACGAGAGTGAGAAGCCATCTGACAGGGAGCTGAACGACGCATCGAAGGGAACACACCTTTTTTTGGAAAAAGCAAAATGCAAATATTGTCGTGTACAACATGTGAAATAATTCAGATATTGAAGTTTCTGGACAAGAATGGTGCTTTCAGGTTTTCTGTACTTCAGCCTTTAGCAAATACAAGTATTTATCGGTATATTTTTAAGTATTTCCTTCAACAGAAATGGTTGTACAGCTGTTCTGGGTCTGTAGTGAGTCGATCAATGGTTGACAAATTTCATTTACATCTAATGCCAAATTTATGCTCAGATTGTTTATAATCTATAATTACGGATTAGCTCGACACTGGCTTAATCGGAAACTCTTGATGACTTCTAACAGTTGCTTGCTACAAACAGTTAGAAAGATAAAATACTAAAACTACGGAAGATTTAATTAAGTTGGTCACAGCAGAGGATCACTTTAAAAATTTTATCTCACCGTCATAAATTGTAGAATAAAGTTCAACAACGCTGATGATTTGAAAGTTTTGACAAAGGGCGGTTAGATCAGTTTGTGAGTATTCTTATCCACTGGAAGTCTATACGCATGTATTGTTTTTGAACATTTAAAAGCAAGTTACAAACACATGGTTTAGCGCACTAATCTCTTGACGTATTGCTGATGCCTGGCGTCTTGATGAGAGCCTGAATAATTATTTAGGATGGCTGGTGAGTTCGGGGCGGAAGCAGAAATCTATAGATACACCACGGGAACAAACAGATAGTCGCCTGATCAGTCAGAAGTATTTGAGACAGGGGAAAACTACTGCCGAAAGCTTTCTGCTTGTATATGTGACAAATTGCAGTCTGAAGAAAAGCCAAGGAAAAAAAAAATCTGATGGAGGGATCATTTCGGGTTATCTACCATCTCTACCACCATGCAGAATGATCTCGAATTGCATGCTGATTTAAATTTTAGAGAAACTAGAAGGGGCAATCTCTTAGTGTTGCACATGAACTGTCTGACAGGGCAACCCACCCTCTGCATGATGCACGAACAATCATCTATCCCTCGGACGCAGCACTCCCCGATCACGTGACCTAACCAAAAAAATGGACGTGCCTTGTGGTGGTGGGTGACGACTAGAGATAGGCTTCCCAAAGAAAATTTGTTGCTTTGGGTTGCAATGTTCTAGTCATCTACTTTCGCAAGACAAGTGAGTGTGATTTTTATTGATCGAAAACAATAATGAAAACAAGCGAGCAATTTATAGACTGCAACATTGTTTAATATCAGTGCAGCTCTGTGAATCATGCAGATCTAAATTGCGAACGTTAATTTCGCGACTCTGTCTCCCTTGACTAGTACCAGTCCTAAGTATTCCAAACACTCACGGCCCATGTCCCTGTCCTCGATTCCATGGCCCATCTCCCTGCCCCACAGACTGCGCCTATTGACAGTTATAACGAAACATTACTAATATTTATATCTTTAAACGAATGAATGAAAAAGTTCAACATACAAAAAATCTGAAATACTCCAAAACCTGAAATGTAGAACAATACGAATACCGCGCCTTTCTAGGCAGACGCAACCTCCACTTTCCTAAATATAGTGTCCCTCCACTTGCCGTGTCTCCTTGGGAAGTGAAGCGCTGGCCGGCAACAGTTAAAAAAGAACTGTCATGCGACAGGTGCGGTTCCGCCACTCTTACTTTGTTGGCTGTTTAGTCTCATGTCACACCTCTGTTACATACAACACCCAGCCCATATGTTTTGTTGTTGTTGTTGTTGTTGGTTAAAGAAGTGCGCGACATACTGCTTTAGCCCAGCAGCAGATATAGCGCACTTACACATCTTTTTTCGCTCCCCGGCCAGCGCCACTTTTTCCTAATCTTACTACCATCATTACTTCCAGCACACGATCTTTAGGTCGACCTAAATGTGTTACAGCAAAATACCCAAGGAAGTATTGGCCGCCAACGCTTGCCATGGGCGACTGGTGGGAAACAAACCGCATTTCCCACGCAGTGTATAACGTTCAGTCTAGGACATTAGAAGGTGGTGGCAGGACAAAAGAAAAAGCCTACAGACTGCACAGTTTTAGACCGATCAACACAAATCGTAGACGGTCCATGTTGACGGAGCTTCCAAGACAGAAGTCACGGTCACCGAGACCTTCAACTCCTAGAACGTCGAGACAACAGTCTTCTTTGCAGAAGGTAAACAGTCCACTTCATAATTTCGTGATGTTGCTAAAGATTTAGAAGAACGCAGATTTTTTCCTAATGGTTGGTTTAAGGTCAGTACGAGATAATATTTCCCAAAATCTAGTAACTCCTTACTTTCTCGAAATAAAGACGCCTACAAGCATGTGTGTCGCGAGTGTGTTGATCTGCCAGTACTGAAAAATTGGATTTTGAGGATGGCGATAACGAAAAGGGAAATAACGTCATGTTTAATGGGAAAAAAATAGCTCCCTAAAATTTACAGGAGGAAAAGGGCGGGGCTGGTCCAGAAGACAGTGATTTTGTCATGTTTGATCAGCAGTTACCCAAGCTCCTGGTCAAACAAGGTCAAAGTAGCTCTGTTGTGACGGGACACGCGGATTGGCATGCCGGTCTTTATCGTAGAGGTAACAACAATGCGAATAGGACAAGTAAGTTTTTTAAATTTCCGCATATATATATAAAACGTCAAAATTAGATGTTTACATATATCTATGCATGCATGCACACTTATAAATACATATGTGTCTTTATATGTAGACAGAATAAAGTCGAAAGAAGTATTGGTGCTACTCCATAATATATAGAAAGTTGGTGGACGACTATTTCTTTTTAATTAAGATATAATAATTAAGGAGCGTTATTTTTCAGTTGTTGTATTTCAACTATTTAACTTATAGCTTTTCGTTTAGTCTCCCATCACCCCCTTACTTTCTGTACGGCTTTAATGTCTGAAAATCGGCATTATGTTATTTTGCTGTCATAAATACCTTTTATTTGCAATTTAAAAAACGTTCTGGTAAAGAAACTACATCATTCAGCTGCGGCATCTACAAACTCCAAGAAGATGATCTAAAACTGGAGATCTTGTTGCGTTTCAAAAAAAAAAAGAAAAAAAATTTGGGACGGCCTGAATATGCTCTCATACCATTCTCATACCATGATGGATTGCTCAGTACATCTCTCACGGATTGCAAAAAGCGCCCAAAGTAACAGCGCCTTTTCCTCTTTGAAAATTTTAACAGCAAAGCTGGATAACAAACGCAAGGTGAATGCGATGTTTCAAGAAAAGACCTTCAATGTATCTACTCCTAAGACAAAGTTGGTAAGCGATACAATACCTGGCACTAGAAATAAGACAAAGTCGCGTCATATTATAGGAGTAGAGAGTATCCTTGACAGTGAGGGAATATTTCATTTGCCTAATGTACAGTTAAAAACTCTCTTCGTTCCTTCCGTATGGCTGTCTGCCCCTCTTCCTCACACACACACATGCGCGCGCGCGTGCGCGTTTTTTCTTTCCTTATTGTCTGTCTCCATTTCTTTCTGTTACAATATATGATGATGAGTAGGAAAAGTGGTAGGAAGGAAAGGTCTATAACTAACATGGTGTTTAATCTATGACTTGGCCTTGCACAAGGAACTCAGGCTGCCTTTCGTTTCTTCTGATTTTTACCATTCTCTTTGAAAAGGCTAACAACCGTAATATACAAAGATGATAACTAAGATTTTTAATAAACAATTAAAATCAATTACAAAATGGTTTTAAAGTGGGCTGTTAAGTACATAAGGCAAATCAAGTGACATTTGCAACTGAGGTATATGTACTCGTAGATCAGTTCTTAAATTTACCTTGTATACTTTTGTGTGTGTCTGACTGGCTGGCTGGCTGGCTAGCCAAATTTGTCGGCGAATGAAGGTAGCAAGTCTACATTGCGAGAACTACCGATAAAAGCTTATTGCGCACAGATCGTGAACAGTTCCTTTCCTAGCATTGTGAGTTGCTTTATCTGTGTACATGTACTTCCTTCTTCTCCAAAATGTGCTGTTGTCTGATCTTGTAGCATTTTCTTCGGATGTTTTCATATGCAGTGTTCTTTATTCGTGCATCAGATCCTTCGTGAAGGCTTGCAGTAAGAATAAGACACACTAATACTAAAACATGCAATTATTTTAATGGTTTCGCTTACTTGTTGGTAGGACAGTTGATTGGCTAATCTAAAAGGTGCTATTGTGAGGTATTTTTCCTATATACTAGCAATATATTGTTTGAAATCTTAAGACTCTAATTGCTTCATAATAATAGTAATATAGTGCATTTATATAACACCATTTCATACATATACTCATTGCGCTTTACAATACTAAATCAAAACGCAGAGATATATCACACAGAGGCTTGGTCGGGGTGTAAGCACTACTTTCTCTATACACGAACACACACACACAAACCGGGGCACCGGAGAAAACCACTGACAAATATCACGTCTCGGAGCCGAATTTCTTCTACGCACCACCTTTAGATGTTAAGGGTTGCAAATTCATTACATTGTTTTCTTTCTACTGGCACATACTGCTTGTTGTGTGGGATGTTAGATGATCAGAAAGCCTTCTTTCCATGGTAAATTTTATTGCAGGGCCAAGTTTTTTGTTACTGCTTTGAAATAGAATAGGGCAACTAATATTTTTTCTCATTGCAGAAGCCAAAGCCACAGATGCGCCTTATGGCTGAAAGTATAAAAGAGGATTTTAAGGAAACACAGGGGGTAAATGCGTAACAACTTCATAGGTCGTGTCAAAAACTTTGCTGAAGTCTGGGCTTTCTGTGAACAGTTCTGTTGTCCAAGTGAAAAACAAAATGTCTTTTCATTCTTTAGCAGATCACGTGGCAATAGTTGTTTGGCCATCTGCATGTCGAGAGTTTATCTTTATTGCTCATACTTATGTTGGTCTGTAAACTTTTCTGCAATGCCAGACTTCAGCACTGATAAATACAGAGTATTCTTACTAACCTGGCATATTAAAAAGTTCAAGCAGCTAGACAAGATCGTGACGTAGAGAAATAATTCAAATCTAACAGTAAAATAAAATTCACCATAAGAAGAAGTAATCGATTTCTACAAGGACTTCGTTATACACATGGTGATATTGGTAGGCGTGTATCTTGAGAATGGAGGTACCTGAATACGGTGTGTGGTTTGAGAAGAGGAAATAGTGTTTTTGCGTGTTTCAGATTCATGAACAGACGTTCTCAGAGAAAAGACGACGAAGTCAAAAGAAAATAGAGTTGATGAGATACATGTACTACAAGTCTGAGATCAACCGTGCTATTTATTTGAGGTGTTGCATGTCTATGTACGTTTAAAATATTTTGACAATCTGGGGTTTTCCCTTAATATTTTTTCCTTCACATGTTTTCCTTTGTTTATAATTTCATGTAAATTAATTCGAACTAGATAACTTGGAGCCTACTTTTCTTGTTTTAGACAATGCAAGTTAAATTTCCCGTTGGACAAATGAAGAATCACTTTTACTGCTTTTAGACAACAAAATAACATTCCTCCTTGAGGCAGACAATGAAGTAAAACATGTTTGCAAATCATCCTGTTGCAGACCAAATAACAGATTCATCGATGAACCTGTTTTTATGAACGAGACAAACAACTATGACAGAGTGAGCATCATTCCAGTCACCTTTATCTCGCGCAAAAACCACTTCCAGCGTCTGCTTCACTGATAAACACATCAAGTACAGTGACGTCCACTTCCTGTCCCCATGCACGTTTCAGCAGTATGTGACTATCCGTGACGATATGAACAGGAAACAGCTTCACTAAGTACCAGAGTTAGTACGACCTGGACCAAACAAGACAGAGACAAAATAGTGACGCCCTTGCCCTAACTGGCTTGAAGGAGCTTCATTCTTGTCATTTTGTCAAGTTCATGGATTATTTTCGGTGTCTTTTACTGACCTGCTGTGCCTTTTGTTGTGACGTTTACCCGTATCCCAAGTTGTTTCCACCTAAAGATATTTTTGTCCACTAATGGTCTCAGCAACCTGTTCTTCGTGTGGGTCATGTTGTCTGCAGTTGTTCCCTTTGCGGGAGCTATTGTCTCCATTTCACAGCAAACGTCACTCTTTCGACTCTACGGACCTTGCATTCTTTCCTATTTATCTTCGCTTGCTTGCAAAATTGTGTTTGTTTGTTTGTTTTTTTGTAGATTGGATTTCGGACCTGTTCGTGTCAAAAATGTCAACTGATTTCTACTGATAAGCGTATTTAATACACTGCATCTTACTCTATGGATCCTTTTAGATTGACCTCCTGTTAATGTTTACTCAAAGCCAGGATTGTGGTCTTCTCTCAGCTGTATTGCCCCTAGAAGTATTCAGTATCAGAATATGGATATGATTGGTGCGTAGTGTCCACGAAAACGAGATAGCTACTGTATATACAGTGCAGCTGGACCATTCCCGGTACCCAGTTCTTTTTGTCAACAGATCATGAACGACCCATATTACGCGTCTTCCTTAATAGGAGGGCATATTCCCAAGCCAGAGGCCACTCCCGCTTTTAATTCCTGTCGCCAGCCTCACAACCCTTTGGTGAGTCGTGACGTGTGCAAAAAGCCCAGCCCAGAGACCCAACCCTCTAAGCCGAAAAGACGCCGAAGGTATGTGGAATGGAACCCGTTCGACTCCCCAAGGGTACATTTGAGAAGAGTAATGCATTTTTCTCAAATTTACCATGGGTGGGTCGAACAGGCTGAAAAATAATTTTGTAACTTGAGCACACGTTCGTAGGTTATAACTGTACATTGGGATTAATAAAGTTGGTCATTTGCCATTTGTCAACAAGCAGCAAAGGACTTCAACCTCAACCTGCGCAAGACACAGTTCACCTCGGAGCTACTGCCAAGCAGCCTCTCCCACCATTAGTGGGTCCTACAAGAACTAATCCGAACTATTGGTCATGTAAACCACAATACTAATGTAATATCTGTGATGTGATTTTAGAACATTAATGCGGAGTTGTGCCAACGAGGGCTAATCATTTACTACCTAATTACCATCATCCAACAGACATTTCTGGAATGTGTGTGGCTGCATGGAGGATGCATACGACATGTTGCGGTAGAATAGTATAGATAATGATTTTCTGCAAGAAAACAGAAAAGTCTAGCGACCATGTTTGCACATGCACAGCGTGGATGCGAAGAAATGTGTACTTCTTAGTCTAAGTTGTCAGAGGAAGGGGTGATCTAGCGTTACCTCACCCGCCACCATAGCACGTTAGAGTTTACAGTTCATGACTTGAACTCATGATAAATGTGTGAAGATCATTGTACTGAATTAATGTATATTTACAAATAAACAACTGAATTTTTTTCAACGTCTTATGGTTTTGGTTTTCAGTGTACAAACATTTGTTAAAATGCAATCAAAGTAAACCTCACATACACTCATAGAAAATGGATATTACAGTCAAATCTCCCTACTATGCCACCTACCGGGACCGAGCAAAAGTGGCATAGTAGCGAGAGTGGCATAATACGGAGGGTTCGTAAAAACGGCTTTATTTGCTCAAGTTACCCGTCAGTCCAAAGCTCTCATGAATAGTCGGCTGGCGCTAGCTGTCTCCTCTCATTCTCCCCCTCACCTCTTCATCCTCCACCCCTCTCAACCACATCCGCACACCTACATCCTGTCGCTAGTCGACCCCCTCCTGCTCTCCCTCTGTCACCAGGCCAGCGACCTACCCCCATCGCCACCCTCCACCCTCCCTGTGTGCGTGCTAGGTTCCATCCACCTAACTGCCATGTCCCACACTACCATACAGTATAATAATCGAGCACTGCGCGGAATTTCACAACTTGTACCTTTTAACAATCACACAAAAGTGGCATAGTAGCGAGAGTAGGGGGTGGCATAGTAACTTTTTTTTTACATTGAATTTATAGTCGGGACCGAGCAAAAGTGGCATAATACCGAGAGAGGCATAGTAGCGGGGTGGCATAGTAGAGAGATTTGACTGTATCGCCTATTCGGTAATAAATCTCGTTTGGTCCTGATGTACAGTCTGGTCGCTCCTGTTAAACCTGCTAAACATTCTTCTGTGAGAATTTGAGGTGTAGACATAGCTTTCTCTCATGCAGCAGGTGACCTTGGACAGCTAATTGTTACTGATTTAATGTCACGACTCATTTAGGCCGATCAATTTCTGCTGCCATACGTCAGATTAGTTCTGTCAGATCTTTAATGGTTTGTACCCTTTTTTTGTCCGGACACGACATGCATGGTTGCAGAAATCCAAGATCTGGTCTGTATGGTAACACTGACCCAAGAAATAAGCCACTTCAGTCTGCAGGCAAAGAACAAAATCACTGAGCACATTCAAGAAATACATCGCTGTTAAGCACACAAAGTAGGACCATCACAACCAAAGGCGCATACGCAAGAAAAACAGATCTAGGATCAAAAGCCATGCAGTGATAATAAGAAAACAGTGTCGACGACCTCATTTCAAGGCAGCACAATAGTTCAGGATGGCAGAAATAAAGATGACAATTATAAAATCAGATCTGGACTCTAAGCAATCCATAAATCTACGCGAGAAATATAATAATATAGAGATCCATCCTCAAGCTGTTAGGTCAAGGACCATAACTCTTGTTTAACTGTTTAATATAATGAATCGAGATCACTGACTGATAGCTGTAAAGGTATTCAAGGTGTATAAAATATTATTTAGGCTGAACAATTCGAATGAGATAAGAATTAGTAGTAATTAATAAGAATTAATAAGATTTTCCGATGGTTGTTCGCTACCGAACCTGTTTCCGGCAAGGGTCGACTGTAGCGACAACGAGGCTGCGCCTGACGGTATGTAGCTCATTATTTTGCTGACAATTTAGCTTTCTTGTGCACTCAGACTGTTTATTTTCGTGTTTGTTATACTTTTAAAACTGTTGTGTGCTTACTAATTCAACATATTGCTTGTATTTAATGCTGTTTTCCATTATTATTTGTTGGGGTCCCTCCTCTAACGGCGTTCACTGTACATTTGATCTTTGATCTATCCCGTTAACTTGCTCAGAAACGATTATTTTGAATGCTCAGGTTGCAGACACCCAAGGTCCGGTCCAGTCAATACAGAGCAGAGGTTTCAGAGAGATCGTCATGTCGTCCACAAACATATCCACTGTCCCTGGACATAAGGTAGAGCGGGTAGAAAAGTCGAGAGAGAGAGAGTAGGCATGACACTAGAAACGAGAAAGAGTCCTAGAGTGTGATGGATGTAACGTGCGCCTTTGAGAGAATATTTTGTTTACCACTGATCTAAAACTACAAAGACGTCGATGTTGTAGGTTATCGCTGCCGTGGTAATGATCATTCGTTTTATACTCGGACACGGACTGCGATCAATCTATCATCTATCGAGATTGATCTTCAAGGGTTATATGCATTAGTATAACTGGATTTCAGCTAACAGAGTTAAGATCTGGTGACTTGACTTTGCATAGTGGAAACGTTACATCTTTCTTTTTATCTGTTTTATTTCCACCACGTTCTCTTCCATCTTTAGGGTAGCGACATTATAGTGATTCTTCCTCTATTTTTGGCGCTTTGGCACAGATTATATGACCCTGAACGATGGAGTCAGATGTACCTATTCCTTGTCACTTATTCACCCTCCCCTACAATTTGTGGCTTATGCACAGTCATCAGTCCTTCTGGGTAAAATATGAAGAATAATCAAAAACAGACTATCTATAAATATTAATAGAAATGTTTTATTAAATTTTATTAAATAGTTAAGATCTATCCTTAGATCGTTTGAAAGCAGCTTTGTAAGGCACTTGAGTCAGATCAAGGGACTTTTGCAAAGTACCTCTAGAACTTTAAATCTGACTTTAGTACACTTTTTCATATACGTTTGTGTGTGTGCATGCTACGTACCTCTGTCTGTTTCTGAAGATTTCTACGGTTAAGAAGCAGCCGAAGCATACACCAAAAATCTCGCAGGTCGCAATGTTTGGTGTACAAGAATTGGAGCGAGCGTTTCCTAAACTTGTGAGTTGATTATCTGTGAGATTCTGCCCACCCTAAACCGTTGGGAATCTCAATCTCCTGGCATATCATTGTTTTTGCTCGGACAGTAGTATAGAATTTATTTGCAAGGGACATTGCATGAGGAGCGTGTCTTGACAATGGCCACCAATTTCTATACAATCACCAATCACAATAATAAGCTAACACTTGCAGTTCCCACTACATGAACTACTATTAATACACCTATGAACAAAGAAGAAATTCCTTTCTTTTACTCTCCCCTCCCCTGACAAACACAACACTCACATATGCACACTGGCGTACACTACACACCAGCCACATTTCAGTTTCACCACTTGTTGCATGCATAAACATAACCAAAAACATAAGGACAGGCACACACGAATGCACGGTCACACGCTGGCACTACATACAACTGCACATAAAAAGACGCATTCAATATTCAGTTCTGACTCGTTCTACAGCGACTTTCAGAGTGACTACTGTATATATTTGGACGAAGGGGTAGGGAAGGGAAATATTTCGCAGAAGCTTATCAATACCTTGTGATGTGTCTAAGCACTTTGGCTGATTTATATAAGCATTCAATAAGAAAGTTTTGATGTGACTATAAAATAACATGCGTAAGGAAACGACCAAGGGAGTGAGAATTCGACCGTTCTAGCACTTTCCAAACTTATTCAATGATAAACTTCGTTGTTGTGACACCTGTATAAAGCTGCCTTGACTTCTGTCTTCAATCGATACAAAGCAACTAACGCCTAATTTTTTTCATCACAGCTAACGATGCCTGAATTGCAGTTTATGTCTACCACTATAACACAAGATTTTGCAGACCCAGTCAAGGTAAATGCACGACAAATGCTGGACGAGCTGCCAGAAACCTGCTCAGGAACTGTAGGCACAGGTTTCAACCCCCTCACAGTCAAATCACCTGGCTTTGTGTTTGTTGGCCATCTGTCGGTAGTTCCTAGATCTTTCCTTCTGTTCGTCTCAAGGTCTTCAACACTGACTGAATATATTCTATCTTTAGTATTATATATATAGTACATAAAAGTATTCTTGTCAGCCACGATAGTTCCACAGTTAAAGCAAATATTTGCCTTTATGATGTAACAATTGCTCGATGCATTGAATAGTCCGGTCAGTTGTTAGCATTTCGTGATCTTTTATTGTAGCAAATCCTAACCCTACTCGAAGTTTTGAAAGTTAACAGTTCACACTCAAGTGCACAGTAGCAACAATGACAAAGAACTGCGCTAAATTGTATTCGTAAATGTCACATTTTAACACACACGTTTCATGAGAGCACCCCGTGTGTCTGTCCTCGTGCGCTGTGCTCATAGGACTATAAATGAACCTCCAGGTTCATATTCAACAAAGCACGCAACTAAACCCTTAAGCACTAGCATCCTACACATGTATGTCCATAATGAATATTATGTATTTGTGGTTAACTTGTGGAAGTTGAGTAATTTTCTGTCTCAGATTCTCCAAAGAGACAACCTTCCGAAGAAGCGTCAAAGTCAGCAGACGATGGAGAAAGTGACCAAGATGCGTGACCTGTCTCTAATCAACCGTGCCACCTTTTTGAGGTAGTGCAGCCGACAGTTCTCTCCTCTTCATCTTTCTTTCTCCCTCCCTGTCTCTGAAGTCTCATGATGCAAATTTGTGTTTCTCTTTTGGGGGCTTTGGAAGCAGTATACGTTTTCCTTCACTTCTAATTAAGTCTTGATATAGCTTTTATTTGACTGTTAACGGTCACGAAGACCACCGCGGTAGGCTTAAAAGTTTTTTTAAGGTCATTAAAATGAGTTCAAAAGACTCCGCATAGTCAGTAATCAACATTTAAAAGGTGTCTTCATTCAGACTCTAGAATGCTCAGGCGTCCGCGCAGACATCCGACTCACTTTCTAGCGTGGAAAGTCAAAAAGTGGGCATAATTCAGAAACAGAATTACACGCAGATGAAATGGTCAAAACTTAAGATATACCATTTTTACAGATGAAAGAATGTGTTCTTATATCCGGAACCCAGACCAAAAGCCTTATAAAAAGGTGACCAGACGTCCCGCTTTTGACCTCATGTTCCGCCTGCTCATAAAACGTCCGGGCGGGACGCCCAATGTCCCGCTTTCTGGCCAGTCCATCAATGTCCCGCTTGTCTTTAAAAATCTGATTACCGTTCACTGATTCGCATCCGCGCCTTTGGTTTTGGCGTTGTCTTGTTGATCCCGATTTATTTTTCGTTGCTCTGCGGGCTCCGGTGTTTGACCCGTGACGATAATGACCTGCATGCCGATATCTTATTGCACGCGCCGCTGGTACATCGCCGGTGGTCGTCTGATCGTCCTTAGCGAAAATTCAGAAAATCTTTATGAAAAGATTTTTGACACTATCTTGCAAGAACCGAAACTTTACAAGGAAGATTCACGCGTCAATGAAGTACGGTTTCGAAGCAACAGCCTCGCAAGATGACGAAGGTGCCGGATTATCGTCGATAATTTGTTACAGCGCCTCACCTGTACGTCCTCAAAGTTGGCTGAGCGGGAGACAAGGTAGGAATATTTATATTTAAATTTTAAAAAAACCGTTTTTCTTTTTAACATGGAATACTGTAGTGGCGTGGACAGATCTGCCGTTGAAAGCATCACTACTCGGCAAAGTCAGAGGAAAGGTTCCCCCCCTCACCTCTTTTTCGGCGTTCTTTGTTGGTGACGACACCATCATCGGCACGCGTCCCGCTTTCGCTCCCGAAACGTCTGGTCACCTTAATCACTTAGAGTTTTAGCAAGACATGTGTAAGTCATCTTCAAATAAAGCTTGCTGACAAATTCTTATCCTTTCACAGGCAAATGAGGAAATTAAGCATTGAAGAAGAGAAACATATAGTGAACAAGAAAATCCTTTTTGATATGGTGAGTATTATTCTAGACTGAGTACGAGAAATAAGAATTCAGGAGGTAAACCCTCCGAATTCTCTTGTCCACGCCTGATCTAGATTAAAGCAGGCAGACCTATGAGGTCGGTCTTCCCATCAGGCTAACATGTTAGGATTTATTGGGCGATGTACACATTGCGTACCATTTATCTGAAACTAATGGATAGACCCTGTCTGGAACTGGAAATCCGACTAATCGCTATATTACAACTCCCAAAGAAATGCTTTTCAGTACATGGAATGCCCTTCCACTATAAAATGTCAACGTTAAAGACCTCAAAACCTTTATCTGTCTAACTGATAAACAGCCCGAAGCGTACCTCAAGCAAATAGTAACTAGGAACAAGTGTCGCCAATGGGAAAAATATGTTTAAGAGGATCTATCCAAAAGATTTAGTAGTGTTGCAGTGCAGACGTTTTGCCTTCCCTCTTATCAGCACATAACTAGGGTGGACACCTTCTGTTTAAAAAAAAACGAGATATTTACAGAACAGTTTGTCCAGCTGGACCATATCTTATTCTTGAATGTGTTTGAAAACAGATCTCAGACTACCCGTACTACGCTGGACCCTCGACCATTCATCACACTCATGAACCTTACCAACCTGACAGTTCCCAAGCACAAGGGCACTTCTTCTCCCTACTCTTTCCTGCAGCCCAACATCGCCGTTGCCTCGGCAAGCCTCACCCAAAACTCAAAGCCGAGAAGATCACGCAAGTATGTGCTGTCACCAACATGTAGCAACTTTCCATCATTACCACTAAACCTGCTTATTTGACATTTTTCAATATTTTGTGTGTTTTTTAGCAGTTGGCATTGATGGATTTGAGGCTATTAGTACAGTACCTTCTTAAAAAGGAAACACTATCACAAGTAACTATGAAAATACTAAAACAAGTGCACTAAGGTGTTGATAAAAGAGAATATTTACCCATTCACTGAATATTTCATCTTAGTACTAGATGCTAATGCTATCCAGCAAATGGATTTATGTTTGTACAATTTTTGATGTGTGTGTGTGTGTGAAATGAGGGTCTCGTCACTACCTTTCTAATTTTTGCTATTAACAGGCTAAGAAAAAGTAGCAAAGGACTCGAACCTCTTGTTGTTCTCGTCAACCAGAACAGGATGATCTGTCAGGAACGTACCTCTGAGCTTATAAGACGCCGTACATATGGGAAAGTATACAATATACTGGTTTAGATGAGTATGGATATTATTCTCGGTTTCTCTACACCACAAGACACACAATCATGTCTGTATATACACGACAGAGGTGTGAAGAACTACAAGATACCTCAATTGATACAGGGAAGAGCGATTTCCAGCTCTTGCTTTTTCCCCATTACATGTGCACAAGCATTTAAAGAACGGACAGAACACAAGCCGGAAATTTTGACGAAATGCGTCCTTTGTGACATCTTTGTGTGGATCAGATAAAAAAAATTAACTTGCCAAACAAATTGTTTTGTATTCTACAAAACGGGGAGAGCGATGGAGCAATGGGAGGCGAACGAAATTAAATACTGTTAGGGTTATCTTCTACATCAACGTTCATATTTTAGATAATTTTACATATTTTATTATATTCTTTGTATTATTACTACTACCCACACCATTATAAATTTATACCGAATTATTTACACTATAAATTTGTTTATGTAAATATGTAGCCTTATATTATAATTGTGTGTGTGTGTGCGCATTTCCGTATATATCCATAGGCATCAAGAATTCTATAACTTCCATCTCGTCTCTAACAATTAGTAACAAAAGCTAAGACAAAATAAAGTTCACAAGTTAGGATTTGAATAAAGACCATTAAAACGACATAATTTTAATGTATGTTCATTTCCTAGTACAGACCGGAGAGGAAATATTTCTGTACGTTTTATACACATCATCATATAGTTTTCGATTCTCATGGTCTGAGACCAACTCAGAGGCTGCACTGAAAGAATATCACACGTGTTGAGCTAATGACACACGGGGCAACTTCTGGAGATACCAATGGTACAGTCAATGAGAAAAATAAAAGTTCAGATTGAAAAAAAATGCTACGGAAATACTCCAGCAGAATGGTCATGGATGAGACCCCAAAACAGTTCAGGACAAACAAACGAAATGAAATGAAGTTAGAAACAATTGTAAAGATCATTCGGTAGCACGCAAGGAGAAGAATACATTTGTATAACATCTCTGTTGCTCTCTCTATTTCTCTCTCACAGACACAAAAGAACTGACACCTTCGAGAAGGTAACATGAAACCCTTTTCAAAGGCTGCAGCATCCAAACGAATCTGAAAATGATAATACACGCTCAAACGGGGAAAATGAGTTCTACAAATAATAATATGGAAAACAAGAAAGCACACGGTTGCATAAATATTTCATCTGGGAGCAAAGTTCATGCAGCACTGGAGGTAGGAACGTGCTCATGATCTCGCGACTCACGTCACAGGCCGGTTCCAATTGTGTTTTACATTTTTCAGTGCGTTTATCAAATTGTTCTTCAGTTTTCAGTTCTATGGACAAGTAATAACTGCTGTGGCGTGAATTTAGCCGCAAAATTATCGTCTGAGATCAGTATCTCGTGGAGGCGAGATTTTCTGTTAACGTAGACAACTCAGATAAATCTACAACTTGATTTGCCGGTTTGGAATTTCTTTTATTAATCGTTCTTTGAAACCTCAGGAAAAAAGGTACTGTTATCACGAGAAGGAAATTTCGATGTAAAAAAAAATCACGAAACTATCATCTGGAGGATAAAATACACAGAACTTCATAAAAAAATCGACTTGCATTTAACTGATTAGACTATTTCTTTTTACCGCTGACTGCTAATAAAGTAAATCTATTTTTAAGTGAAGGAAAGTAAAAATTACAAGCTTCATTTCCATAATGGGTCTATTCTTGGCAGGATAAATCAAGATCTTCATTACATAATGGACTGCTATTCGGTTTCAACTACTAAAAATTGCAGTTATGTCTGCAAAATGCGCAGAAAAATACCAACCAATTTTACTGATTCTGATCTTGCTAAGAAATATGTAATGCATTTCAGTTGGTTCAAATCGTTCGAATGTTTAGAAAAACGTTAAATTATCTGTACAAATGTTGTGCAAGTCATTTGAGTTATGCAAGTACAATTTGTGCCCAGTTGTCATTTAAGTATAAGAATTTTGTTCTTCTCGCGAACTCACTTCCTAGCGGCATTAAATTTCGCACAAATATACTAACATCTTCAGGAATCTTCTAGAGAGGTTTCCAAAATGTGTAGATCGTGATGAACACGGTTAATGCATTTAAGATTTTTTGGCATGCGCATTACAATGAACACATGAAACTTCAAAGGTACGTGCTGTTTAACAAACCATAAAAAGTCCTAAGCTCAGAAAAGTCGGTCCCTAAAATATTGCTACCAACAAGCAGCTTTTTTCATATTGCGCAAAAAAAATAACATCATATATCGACTATAAGAGTCTTCAGTGGCTCGTTTTCCTCAGTCATTTATTGGGTATGTAAATAATTGTCTTCTCAAAATATTTACTTTTTATTTTATTCTTTCTGCGCCCTCTTGTGATGTCCATCTCTCATTATCTCCTATTCGTGATCTTTTCACATGATTTTTTAGATCTATCAGAGGAATCCGTGGCTAGGTGCTATAAAGCAGTGACAAGGTCAACTCGGGGCAAAAATTAGTGCTGCCCTTGTGAAAACGGAAGGATAAAATGAGAGAGGAGGCTTTCACGATCGAGATTTAGCTGGTTTTGGTGACTTGTTAAAGTCCTTTCATTTCATGGCTTATTTCAATTCGCAAATGAGTGATATAACTGTAGCGTAATATGTATATGCTTCGGAGGACATTGACGTCTATCCTCATCTGGAAGTTGTACAGGTTGGTGAAGTATTTAAGCCATCGGCTTAGCTCAGCTGTGCTTTTTGTGAGAAGATGGTCATTGTTGTCTTTGTCGGAGATTGAAGTCTAGTCTTAATCTTTCTTCGTGTTCAATATTTGGCAAGCCTTTTTCCTGTCCTTTCGCGCCATTCCCTCCTTTATGTCCCGGCAAGGTGTCTTTAATCCAGTTCTCCTTAGCTCCCTTATCCACTTTCTCGTTGTCACAATTATTGCTTTGTACACAGAAGATGCATAGGGGATGCTTATGAAAAGTGAGAAGTTGCTGTCTTGGATTTCTCATAGGGGTGGAGGATATTTGCAAAGGTGAGTCAGAAGATTTCTGTAAACAAGATGTATGACGCAGAGGTGATTTTGTTATGTTCAGTTGCAGAGACCTAAGCTCCCGGTTCGACATGGCATCCAGAGAAAACTGGAAGCGAAAGGCCGATCTTGTAATCAACTTCAGGAACATGCTCCGAAAGGAAACAGTAAGCAGACAGTGATTTTGATATGTAGGACAAGCCTCGGGCTTTAAAACTACCAGTAAATAATATGACTTGGCCTTCAACAACGCTTTATTTTTGCTTCGTCTGATTTTCATCTCACATTCTCTTTTCTCTTTGAATGGCGTAGCAACCATTGTGCAGATCTTTCCATTCATATACTTTTGACACATTGCACATCACTTGGACACACAAAACTGTTCATTTATCGTGTGATAATTTTATAAAAAGGTTTCACAAATGGAATCTCGATATAACAAGTTATTTCCAAAGTCCCAACAGATTCTCGTATAGCTGAAGGTAAATTTTCTGTCTCAAATTGAGTAAGGAAGGGATTAATTTCTAATTTCTTTCTTTCCTGTTTCCAATAACTTTTGCGTGTTTACACTTTTAGCTTAGTTTTAGTTAAAGAAGATTAACATTTTTCGAAAACTGAAATCACGCATAACGCTCACTAAATTTTGAGATTTTGAGAGGCTCGATGTAATGAATTATCCTATATAACAATTTGTTCTCTAGTTTGAATTGGTTCGTTATATGGAGATGCTATGTGTATAAACTTCCTTCGACACTTTGCTTTACTGATACAAATGCATCCGTTTACGATCGTGAACAGTCTTCATCCCTTCTACGACAATACGTCGAGTGGCGTCCATTCGTCGAGCAGGCTTGAGGGAGGCGGCTCTCCGCAATTTTCGTTTTAAGCACAGAGTACTCATAGACTCACACACGCATATTAGCGCAGCCTCTCGTCCGCTAATCAAGTTTCCATGTATAAATATAAAATATATTGTCGAAATTTGCATTGCCTAGTGATTTTGATGTAGTTTATTTCTTTGTAGTACATTATCACAGGGCTTCTGCTTACGCAAAAAATTGCGTACTCATAAAAGTTGGGAGGCAATTTTCGTCAATGGGGTCCCCTTCAAATTTGGCGAAGAACAGGGATTAAAAATCTGAAGAAGGGGGCCCTGGGACCCCAAAGAATTTAGCCTTAGCAGAAGCCCTGTCATTATCTTCATTTGAAGGCATGGGTAACATTTTATAACAGCTGAAATAAGCATTGAAAATAAACAGGGTTTCGGAGACACACGCACGACCAAAATTTGTCAGGATCGGGTACGCTGGGTCGATTTACGTAGACGCAAACCACCACCACCACCACCACACAACAACAGCAAAACTCTGCTTTTTAGATTTTTCTTAAATCGCACAGGCCACTAAGACCGCGGAAATTTGTTTATTAAAGGTGCAGCCCAACAAGCCGCAGAGCGTGGGTAAAGATATTAAGAAGGACTTTGCAGAACTGGTGCAGGTAAATGCGTAACGGACATCGTGTCAAGATCTTTGCTGGAGTTTGTGCTCCTTTGAATAAACACTGCATCTGATCTGCAGTTCATGCATCTAGACGTTTAGGCTGGTGTTACTGGAACTAGATATGCTGAATCAAATAGATTAGAATGCTAGCATTTCTTTACTAATTCTTTTGGGTATTCATTGGACAGGAACTTTTTTCAAAATCGACAGATGACTTGCCGTACACGATATTTTGGTCTTTTTTAACCGGACAAATAAATGCCAAGTTTGGCAAAGTTTTAACATAACCATCCTTTAAAATCTTTACTAGTCTTCGTCAGACCTTCGTGTATATTTGTCCTGTTAAGACAATTGAGCTGTCCTTTAGAGACGACGAATAAAAATTAAATCCCAAGTCATTTATGTCAGTTTTATTGCATGTGTACTGTGAGGATGCGTCTTCTTCTGTCGTGTGCATATGTATACATAAGCATGTTTGTGCATAGGCCAAGAGGACTTAGGCATTTAATTGACTGGGTTTCTGGTGACGTATATTAATTAATATGCTAATATGGGCTGAGATTGATGCGAATGGAGATGTGCCTCACTTCCCCCAACCCCAAAGTTTCGCTTGTTGGAGGTGGATGAGGAATGTGTGGGTACACTTTGTAATATGATGGTGAGTCGTTTGTGGTTTGAGTGGAGAGCTGGAGTGTTATTTAGTGTCTAACAATTTCAAGGATACCTTGTTTTAAGGAAACCTGGAATTCCGAGAGGCTTCCAAGTCGACAATTACTGGATACAAAGAGAATATTTACTCCCGAGCTATGATCAACCGGGCCATCTTTTTGAGGTGTCGTAGTCAACAGTTCTTTCCTCTTCCCATTTATTTATTTATTTTATATATTTATTTCTCCTCCCTACCTCAATTTCAAATCCTATATGCT
The DNA here is from genome assembly GCF_003073045.1 of Pomacea canaliculata. Lineage (NCBI taxonomy): Eukaryota > Metazoa > Mollusca > Gastropoda > Architaenioglossa > Ampullariidae > Pomacea > Pomacea canaliculata. The sequence goes on along the minus strand of NC_037595.1, from coordinate 21,201,708 downwards.
TCTGTTGGAAGTTTAAACACTCGACGGTTTTGCTTCTCTGTTCAGAGATTTCTTTTCGGTTGGATTTGGCTCAGTTACAAATGCACATGATTCTCCTCGTGATGGCGATCAGTAGATTAGAAGTACGCGTTGATAAAATAGTCAGAACAAGATAATTGTCCTGAAGAATTAAACAGAGGTACTTTAATAATTTAAAAAGTAGATGGAAGAACGCGCAATTTAATGTCCCAAAAATCACATTTCAAACAAAGAAGAAAACGTGGTTTAATGTTCTTTGAACGATAAAGCCATTACAAGTTCTTTTTACTGCTGAAGCAGACAAAGATATGACTTTCTAATGGCCTTTGCTTTTAGTCCTGAATAGCTTTCTCTGCTTCCGACAGCGAGCTTAAAGCTTTCTAACGAGTTCTCTCATCTTACAGGCAAATTGATCGTTTATCTCAGGACGATGCACGATATATTACACAGGACACAGAACTCAGAGACAAAGTGAGCATCATTCCAGACTTGTAATGCATGAGGAGAGCTACCTGCATTTTCTTGCAATAGATTTTTAGCTGATTCTACAAGGTGTTGCCAGGATAAGTAAATTTAAGAGTTAGCGATTGATATATTAGCGTTAAAAGCACGACACATACCGTTGACCAACTGTGCCATATCTTGAACCCGATCTTTCTGATTGATAGATTTTCTCCTACCCATGTAAAGACAACCGTTCAGTCGATGGACACATCCCCAGCTTCAACTCTCCTTCGACTTTAAGTCGAAAACAACTCCAGTTCTTGATCCTTCGAGGCGCAAGACCCACACGCAAATATATTATTTCCTGCAGTCTGATGCGAGCATCATCTCCAGTAAAAATCGAAAATCTGACTTTGACACCCAGATCTCTAGGCCGATAGCCGATAAGACGCCAAAGGTATGTGAAAATAATGTCTCTTTCTTTTTCTCGTTCTCTCTCTCTCACACACACATACGTTAACACACGGCACATTAAAAAAAAAGGCACACATAAGTGGAAAGGTATGAAAAGAGGGAAGAGAAAGCCACCGGCTACTTAAAACATTTCCGGAAAATGTGGTTCTTAATGAAGAAATCATGAAAGGTAGACTGTGCAAAGTGATGGTGGCAGAGCATTCCAGACACTGGAGCCAGAGGAAGAAAAAATAGCGGCAACTGGACTTCTCCCGTGTGATATATGGCACATACAGGAAGTGGGCATGACTAGATTGGAAAGACCGACACGGCTGGTGAGGTGATAATCTCAGATGTCATGGAGCAAGGCCATGCAGACAATGGTAGCTGAGTGAGGCTACCGTGTAGCCGATGCGGGTATGGACATACAACCAGCAGCTCACGGAGGAGTGGTGTCACATGATCAGATTTGCGCTTACAGAAGACAATGATGGCAGAATGGATTTTGGCTCTCAAAAACGTGTCAAGCAGGCTGTTGGGAAGCTCAATAAACAGGGAGTTGGAATAACCAGCAAAAATACAGACATGAATTTCTCGGTAGAAGAAACTATGAATAAAGCTCTTATTTGGCGAATTCTGTGAAGCTCTCAAAAAGTTTACTTTGCGACTGCAATTTGTGTGGTTCTTTATCTCCTATTTTCCTATTTATAAAAATTATCTTTCAGTGTTAAATATTCTTCTTGTCCAGTGATTTTTTTTAATGTACTAAAGGTGTTTGTCATACTATTTGTGAACATTTGCCATTAACTTGTCGTGATATAAAAAATATAAAAATTAAGCCTTTTTACCTTTAATTGCTTTACTTTGACCTCTTTAACTGCTCAAAACTACTGATTTGTCTATCAGAGATCCACCTTTTGTGTTGAGGGAAATGGTAAATCTGCGACCCTCAACTCTACAACCTAGAGTGTGTTCAAGAGATGAGCTGAATTCACCTGAGTAGTGACAAAATGTACCTAAGCACTACAAAGTTAAGCTTTTATTGATGAAAAGCACAAAACTTGTGCTATATCTTTGTGACTTAGTGATTGTCCATTAGCGTTGGGTTCTTGTAAGAGAGGAATAATTCACTGTTATCTAAAAACATGATCTGTTTTTGTAGTTCAGCAGAAATTCCTGAATTGCTTCTTACAGATGCATAGAACTTACTGATAAAGATGAGTGTGAATATTACTGTCAATTTCTAAATCAGGAAATGGGAAACAGCCTGCCAAAAGTAGACAGAATAATGTATGACTATTAAAACAAAAAACCTGTATTACCCATGAGGTACATGCACGTGCACACCTACTAGCACATGTATAGATGTCTACATAATCTTAGCTGCTAAAGAAAGCTGTGTCTTAAGTCCCAGTCCCCAGTCGACCTTTGTGCACTTCAATTGTTTTTTCCTTGAGACATTTTTATGACGATTTTATTTTTGAGGAGCAATTTTTTTTATGATTATGTAACAATATTATTGCAATGTAATGAATATTTTTAAATGTCTGCTGCATTCTGTACAGCTAGTCAGATGGCTGCACTTTGTACAATGTGGCAATCACCTTTACAATTTGTTGATCACTTTTTTTAAAGTTTGACTTTTTACAAATAAACACTTGACTTTCCAATCTGTTCCGATTTTTTGCTGTTTGAAAGAAATACAATAATGATTAAACAACAGTAGGAATAGTAGAGACTGGCTATCACTGCCTAGGCTTTATGGTCTATTTAACATCCCATCTTAATGTTACTTTAATATTATAATATATGGGTCTGAGTTGCACATACTTAATATTTATATATTTTAATATCCATCAAAACTGTATCATAAACATCTAAACGGGGTCGTCCTTGATTATCCTTCCCATCAGAGAACGGAGTCAGAAGGTTTCTACCTGAAACCAAAGAGGATTGTCCTTTTTGATTACACTACGTACAGCCTCTGAGTGTTGAGGGACAAGGGAGATAATAAAGGAAATGAAGGGAGACAAGTCTAACATAACGTAACTAGGACAACAGTACAAGCGTATTGGTGGATCCATTGACGAAGAGACGGTGAAAGTGAATCATCGCACGTCAAAAGCACCGCACTATTCCAAAAGGAAATTATCGTGCACGATATATAACAGGTATTTATTCTGATATACTTTTTAATATTGTGGTGTTTTTGTAGTTTTTGTAGTAGATCCCCTTTCAGAGAGCAATTAATTGTCTTTGAAAAACAACAACAAAATAGTCAAAATTTAAAAGAATTTTATTTTTCACTTGCCTTACTTTATTACCACGTACTTCCAACCTCCGCCCCCCCTCAACACACACACACACTCACACGTGTTTAAATATATTTGTGTCAAAATAACAAAATAAAATATATAACGAGAATTGTTTCTTTTTAATATATTTCCGTTCACCAAGGACATTTTTGGTAGCTGATTTATACATAACATGCACACATGTAAACATCAAGTACAACATAGTTAAATACTTATGAAAACAGACAACGAGCGAACAACAGCTACATTATTTCTGGTATAGAAGAAAATGCATGTGTGGTGCATCTATAGGGACCAAGTATAATGTCAAAAGTTCAAAAGTAATCATACATTTTCTCTTTGTTTCAGAAATATATGAAAGGAAAAGGTAATAAAGATGAAGGAAAAAGAGAATATGCTAGGTCAACCAAAACAAGGCAAAAGTTGTGAAAGTGAAGGACAAGAAGACATCATGTCCAAGAGTGAGAAGAGTGAGGAAGCAGTTGTCAGAAATGAGAAAGCCCCAAAAATACAAAGTGAACAGAACTCCAGTGTTACTGGTTTGAGTCCAATAAAATCATTGCATAAAGCTAGGATTCAGCCTACCTTACCTAACCTGTTGACAAAATATGGTCTGGAGGTCAAAGATGCAGTACAAACAATGGTGTGTTCTTCTGTTTGCTTGTGATGGTCTGCACCATATGTACATATGCACACAGTACAGACCTACACACAATGCACAATGCAGGCTCATACACAATAGACATACACAAATAAACAGTCAAGTCTGTATCTTCCAAAGGAAGGCCTTAGAAAACTATATATGAACATAAAATTCACTTTTATGATATTATCAATATTCATGATAGGAGAATGGCCGAACATTTATAGAAATTATCAGCAGCCGATCAAGGCACCTCTTGATAAAGATTCTTTTTTCATTCCTAATGTTTTCAAGAAAGTAAAAGCATAATTTTTGTCTAGTTTGTTACTGATTCTAATTTATTCCTACCAGAAGTCAGCAAAGAAGAAGGAAAAGAAGAAGAAAGTAGCAACATTTGAAGATGAAGATGAGAAAGAAAAAGAGAAAAACAGACAAAAGGAAGAGGTATGTTCTTTCTTTTGTATCAAAGCTAGAGCAGCATGCAGATTAAAATTTCGGTATTTGGTAGGAAGTTTGAGTCTTCTTGTTGACAGATGCACTAAAGGACAGAGTTCAGTATAGACTGTTGAATCTTTTACATGGTTTATTTGTATTTTAAATGTATAAAGAGAACTAAAGAGATTAGTTGTAGATATGAATTTCCCAATGGCATGTTCCATTATCCACTATTCTAAAATATCTAATTTCATCTGTTTCCTCCTCTTCAGTTTTCTCCATTATAATACCTCTTCATTTTTAGTAAATTACTGTTGTTATGATGACAGAAACACCTGGAGATATTCCATGACATGACAAGGCTTCGTGATTACTACTACAATGAATATATGATGCTGTTGCAAAATAAGGTTCAGAAGCAGAGACAGGAAATTGAACAGCGATCTCAGGACATGAATGAGAAGGAAAACAGAAAAGTAAAGACATTTTTTTTGGGGGGGAGGGGGTGGCTATAATCAGATTTTTTTCTGTAATGACCACGTGCACACATGCATGCACACACATACATACACATGCACATGCACACATACACACATAAAATATGTCAGTTCATGAATGTCAAGTTTTCAGCAGGAATTTATGCAGCTGTGCAAATGTATTTGTTCTTGTTTACTGTACCTCTGTAAAGATGGGCTGTGTATGTCTTTATCTCCTTTAGCTATCTATCTTACTACCTGGATAAGATTTTTCCCTTCATTTTCCATATCCTTTCTGTGCCCTACTTTCTTCTGTCTCATTGTTCTTTTCAGTCATCATAATAGTTTTGTGATCTATTAATTACAAGATTTTTATTCAGAAAAATAGAGGTCCCATTGCTAAACGACCTGAACGTCACAACCTTTCCTCTAACACCAGTTACCTGGAGAATATTCCAAAGACAGATTTCTATTTTGTGAGTATTTTTTCCTTTAATTTTATCTGTATGTGAAAAAAATGAGAAACAAAGCTTGATTATAAAAAATACTGACATATTGCTTTTTATTATTTTATTTAAGCTTATTCGGCTTATTCCAATCCAGAGCATCAAAAATCCTGACTAGAGCATGCTACATTTAGTTCACTCATTTACAACAGAAAAAAATGTAGAAAGGGGGGAAAATTATTTCAGACTGATACATTGGGACTGAAAGGAATGATAATCCAATGACCACATAAAATATTTTATTTCTTCCCAGACATCCAATATTTATCACAAGTGAAGGTTTTATTTCCCCACATATCCTTCATAACAATTAAAACTGTTGTCATTATTTACATTTGTACCTATGTGCACACATTATTTATATACAAGTATGCACGCATACACATACTTGTGAATGTATGACTACTATGCATTCTGATATTTGTACAGTATGTAGTAACAGACTCTGTGATTATTGTTGCCTGTAGATAGTGCAGCTTCAGGATAAACTGGTCAGAGAAGGAAAACTCCGGACACCAACAGACTTGGATGCCTTCTGGCAAAAGATTCAACAGCCAGAAGTATTTTATGCCCACTTTAAGAGTCAGAAATGCAGTGGTAAGTCAACAGCTTACTATCTTCATGCCTTCATGTCACTATTCCGGATAAAACTTAAAGATTGTGTAAGACCAGACTGTGCAACATTGTGTATGCTAATAGTAATACGTGCTTATGTGTGCAGCTGCATTCATCTATATGCACATATGACTAAAAGGGGTCAGATGAAGTAATATGTATTTAACCGTCAATAACTATCTAAAAATGTAGGACAGTTGAAATTTATAAAACAAATGTGTAATGTACAAATGTATAACATATCATGGAAACATTTCAATATGTGCTTTTTTTTATACTTTTCCTGGTACAGACTGGAGGGGAGAAATGTCTGTACATTTTAATACCATGCATGATGTTCTTGGTAATGTTCCTTCAACTGAAGAACTTGGTCCAAAGACTCTTAGTCGGATCACAGAATCAAGAGAGACTCTTCCTGCTAGTGCAGGTGCTGCCCAAAGCTGGGCCATTACGCAGCAGTTCCCTGCAGTCAACAAGGCGAGCATGGTTATTACTGCTGTTCATCATATATCTAAGTATACCAGATATACCAGATGCTTCCAAAAGGAAGTACAGAGATTATAAGTTCTAAATGCCAATGTGTTGACTCAGTCATTTGTGCCTTGACTGGTACCAGTCGCTTGAGGGTAGAGGGGACAACAGGGATAGAAGCAACGGCCGACAAGGTCTAACATTCAGGCTTGTCTTGGGCAATGGTGAGCAGGTCTTTCATGGGAAGACCAGTCCACTCCTTCACATTTTTAAGCCAGTCTGCAACTAGTACTGGATCTTATTTCATAGTGCCACAATGATAGGAAATACTCAAATTATTGCCAGTGCAACACCAACATTTTAATTTATATTTTGAATCAGTAGCATTAGCTACAATTGTTCAGATCAGCTATGTGGTACCAGCGTAACATAACCCATTCTTTAGTTTCATTGATCATTCTATGTACATTTTACTTGTTAAGTCAGCGAGAGTTCCTTAGTATTTGAAATTTCATAGAAAACTTTTTGAACTTTCAATCAGAACAAAACTTTTTTTTAACTTTGGCTTAAAAATTATCTATGTGAAGGAAATAACATTTTTTTCTAGTTTTTGACTAATGTCAAAAAAACGATTTCAGGGCCAGAATAAGAGCTTGCTTCAAGGTTCAAAAGCTACCCAGTTACCCAAATCATCATTTCTAACAGACCTGGAGAAACGTTTCCCAAAGGTAAAAGTCCACTTCAAAATTGTTTTGTTTTCCATCATAGCAATTGTTATTCACAACTTGTTGCATGTCTCTGTTTCTCCCACTTCATCATTATTTATTGTCCAAACAGATCGATCATTGGTTTGTTTTTGGCATGTAGATGAAACTATTAAAAGTGAAAAAACATTTTGGCTTTTTTAATGATGAATTTGGAAAAGAATGAAGAAAATATACAAAATGTAAATGTGCTGAATTATGACATTGCTCACAGGTTTATGAATTATCTTAAAACACAAGTTTTGTTTTTGAAGCCTTGTGATTTTTTTCCTTTATAAATGTGTGTTTGTGTGCATCTATGTGCACACATTCATGCATGCACATGCCTTCTTGTGTGCAGCTAGAGATGCCCAAGCTTCATTGCTTTACCATGGACCTTGGTCCAAAGCTGCCTAACCCTGATGAGGTGAGTGATGGCTGTTGGATGTATTATACTCAGGTTTCCACCATGCCCATGCTCCATCCTGATGAGCACAACTCATCAGTATCTGCACCTTACAGTCTCTGTCACACTGCATGCTTATTTATCATTAGCAGGCATGGCAAGCACCATAAAGGCTTCTATGTCTCACATAAATTTAAGTCTGTATTTTTCTTCATATGTGTGGTTTGGCGTGTATGTGCAAAAGTATATCTGTATTTATAGGTAATATCCATGGTAATATCTGTTTCCTTGCTCACTGCAGCAGAAGTGAATGAACACATCATGATGGCTTCTGTGCTTTCTCAGCATTTCAATCTTAAGATTTGTCTTCAAGCCTTTTTCCTCTTAGTCATAAAAAGCGTCCGTATCCATAGGATTCTTTTCTGTGTATCCTATCAGGGTCAGGGTTTGTTTAAGCCTAAGTGTTTGGGTATTAAACTGTAGGCACACTTGTAGTCATGGGTGTGATGGTAGGAAATGCTACTTCCTGTTGATGACCAATGAAAGCAGGCTAGATTAAAGCACAGAATTTTTAGGGTTTGATTTCTCACCACCTTGAAATCAGCATCATACAGTGGGGTGGATGTAATCAGAACATGCATTCAATTTCACACATTTTACACTTCTTGTTATATGTTCATTTGAGAAGTCTAAACTTGCCTCTCCTGCAGGTCACACATCAACGGCATTTACGTTATCTTCAAAATCGTCGTCTTGCTCACATGCACAACATCAACAAAATGCATCAAATAGCAATGTCATACTCTGCTGCAACCACCAGGTGAGTGTGAAATAAATTGTTGTGTCATTTAACTGTTGCTTCAAAGATGCAATAATTACAAACTGTTTATCCATACTGTGTAAATATAATAGCAGCAAATGTAGGTCCAGAGTCATTTAAACATGAGTGTTTGGAATATTAAGTGTAGGCACACATGTGAGTAATCATAGATGTTATAGTAAGAAATAGATGTCATAGCTGTGTTTAAGATTTCTTGCTACAATAATAGCAAATGTTAACTGTTAACATCAGTTTTTTTTTCGCCTATTGCAGAATTTTGTCTAAACAGGATGACCTTGATTTTTTGTGGGATGGTCATCAGCTCACAGATCTAGTAAGATGAAGTTGCAGATTGTTATGATTTGATGCTTGTTTATAAAATGAGATTTTATATAAACATTTGATAGATGTGAGAGGTAGGGAAGAGTACAGAGGCAAGAAAGTGTGTGTGGATGCAGGCACAAAGATATTTTCGTGTATGTGGGTGAGTCAGTGATTTTATTATCGCTTCTGTGTTATGTATACTTTGCTTTTATCCTTTGCTTCAGAATAAAAAGTGAATGATCAATTTTGCTTCAGATACCAGATCATTTGCTGCACTCTAACTCATCAGGGCAAGAAGTGTATCTCCCAGACATTAGCCAGACAGAATCCTTGGACTTTTCGCCTAACTGCTCCCTCCCAGTTTCTTACCATACTGTCAATCAGCATCAACATATTTCTCAAGACAATGACAGCATTCACCCAAACATTGTTCAACTTCAAGATGGTGGAACCATGCAGACAGACTTAGTCATACATGGAGAGGTTTCCAGAGTTAATAGCAGGGTATCCTCCAGGAGCAAGCTTAAAAGGTAGTAAGAACTAGATCATATTTTTGGTGCAGTATTTCAGGGGTCTCCTGTAAGAATTTAAGTTTGAGACAAAGTCTTATATCGAAGCTGGCTAACTAGTATGCATGAAGCTAATATGAGGTCATTGCATTTTCTCTGTGATCAATGTCTTAAATTAGGGGTTAATAATAATAAATGTAAAATTTGTAAAGCGCATACTCACACTCCTAAGGAGTAAGCTCTTAGCACTTAAGAACAATAACGAAACATGGACAGCATGCAAGGGACAGGAAAACAAATAGCATATGAACTATAAAAGAATCAACAACCGTACTAAACGAAGAATAAAATCAAATACAGAAAACACAAAGAGGAACCAAATAACAAGAACAAGAGCTGACATTAACATGATATTGCAAAAGGAAGGGTGTGAAAAAGGACTAGCATTATGGAAGAGGTGTGCTACCAAGCTTTGTCAAAGACTCATCACCCCACTTCATACTTAGACACATATCCACATAACCACTGTGCTACCACTCACTTATTTAAATTTTCTGCCTGAATGTTGGTTTGCTGACTTTATAATATTAACCACTGATCTTAACTTGATCAGCTATGCATACAGGCTCAATTTAAAATGCTGCTGCTGATAAGCATAAGATCCAGAGTGATTAGTCAGATATGTGCACTGTCTTCTGTTTTCTAGTGGCAAGGCCCAACAAAGCAAGGATACTGTTGATGGAGACAACATTGCAGTGCTGCCCATTAGTGACAAACCTCACACCACTCACTCGTCACCAATCCCTCTATCACTTGGTGAAGTGATAGACAAAAGTAGAATTATTGTGAGTCCTTAATGCATTGCATGCATGCACAACACACACATTTGTATTTGCTGTGTGTGTGTGCATGTGTTTAGTGTTTATGTTTGAGCATGCACATTTCCATAAAGGTAAAATGTGTATTTGCATGTCTTTATTTGCTAATATATGAACACAGTTCTTGACTTTTGCCAGTAAGCTTAAGCATATCTACACCTATGAAAAACTGCCAGCTTTTATAAAATTCCTTTTTCAACAGGAGGCCAAATGCTTGAGCACCTTATGGACCAACTACATGAAAGGGGAGGATGCAGTCCAAACATAAGATATTTTCAGTCACTCTGTGTGACATAAGGCAAGTGTTGGCCTTATTCCCAAAATGAACAATACGTAAAAGGTTTAGTTCCGGTTAAGAGTTTTAAATATACTTGGGCGGGAGCCGACAGGAAGCTGTCTCTTGTGTGTTTTCTAACTGGACAGTTTAATGAGTGCCACCTCTAATACCCACAAACCAATAACACAACATGGTGTCAGAAGTGAGCAGCAAAGTGCTAGCTGTGTGATTTCTCCAGAAACTTTCAGGTGGGCACGTTTTTCTCATTTTGAAATATTGCGTCGTACGTTCGCAAAGTGACATTTCTCGCAAGATGGCGGAGACACATCAGAGAAAACACTTCACTGCAAACGTTCCTGTTCCCTCGAAGCTGGATTTGTCTTCTAACATTGAAGTAAATTGGAAAAAATTTATTCGTCAGTGGCAGAACTATGAGGTAGCTACGCGCCTTGATAAAGAAGATTCAGCTTATCGTTGTGCAGTTCTATTAGCTTGCATTGGTGAGGACGCACAAGAAATCTATGAAGGATTATCCTTTGCAGAAGGGGAGAACGACAAAGATATCGAGACTGTCATCGACAAGTTCAACGACTTTTGTTTGGGTAGCACACATGAAGTGTATGAGAGCTACAAGTTTCATAGCCGAAACCAAAACAAGGATGAGTCAGTTGATACTTACGTCACAGTTTTACGCAAGTTAGCAAAATCTTGTGATTTCAAAGATGTTGACCGCATGATTCGTGACAGACTTGTGATCGGTGTTCAAGATGACACTATGCGTGAAAAATTGTTGCAGAAGAAAACACTCAAGCTTCCAGAAGCAATAGAAATTTGCAGAGCTCATGAGACGTCCAAGACTCAAGCACACTCGATGTTGGCAAGCAACAGCGAGAGTACAGTTGAGAAAACCATCAACAAGATTCAGAAAGGTCAGCGAAAAGTTCGTTGCGGTACGAAGCCAGGCCTTCGGGGAAAACCAGAGACTAAGCCATGCTCTCGATGCGGAAAAGGTTCCCACAACAGAGATGGTTGTCCTGCAAAGAACGCTAAATGCAGAAAATGTTCCAAGATTGGTCACTACGCTGCAGTCTGTCGCTCTTCAGGTTCTTCTAAGATTTCACACAGTGGAAGAGGAAGAAGAAGACGAAGAAGCTTACATGGGTATGATTGTGGGCAGTGTGACAACAGATCCTTGGAAAGTCAGTCTCCTGATGGAAAACACAGAGATTGTATTTAAGCTTGACACCGGAGCTGATGTTACCGTCGTACCTCAGACAGCAGTTCCAGCAGCCAAGCGACCATTGCAGAAAGCGCGCAAGAAACTGTATGGTCCAGGTCGTGTTGAGATAGCTGTGGAAGGCATGTTCAAGGCAAAACTGACATACAAGAATGTCTCTTCACTGCAAGATGTGTATGTCGTAAAAACACTTGAAGAACCATTGCTAGGTCGACCAGCCATTACAGCGTTGAAGTTGATTGAGAGAATCAACACAGTTATAGAGGACCACGAAAAGCAGTACAAGGAAGAATTCCCAAAACTCTTCAGAGGACTAGGAAGTCTACAAGATCCTTACAAGATTCGTCTGAAAGAACAAGCTGTTCCATATGCAGTAGCAGCTCCAAGACGCTTACCTTTGCCCTTGAAACAGAAAGTCAAGGCAGAATTGGATCAACTTGAAGAACAGGGAGTGATTCGCACAGTCACCAAGCCCAGTGATTGGTGCGCCCCAATAGTAGTGGTGCCCAAGAGCGACGAGAGAGTCAGAATCTGCGTCGATCTGAGCAAACTAAATGAAGCAGTTCGCAGAGAGAACTACCCGTTACCGTCAACAGATGAACTGTTAGCCCAGCTGTCAGGAGCAAAAATGTTCACAAAGCTTGATTGCAAAAAGGGTTTCCATCAACTTCCACTGGATGAAGGAAGTCAGGAGTTAACAACCTTCATCACACCTTTTGGAAGGTACTGTTATACACGCTTACCCTTCGGGATAAGTTCAGGGCCAGAAGTATTTCAACGACGAATGTCTCAACTTCTTGCGAACCATGAAAATGTGATTTGTGACATTGACGACTTGCTCATTTTCGGTAAGAACAAGCAAGAACATGATCGTTACTTGAAGAAAGTGATGTCGACGCTTCAAGAAGCGGGCATTACCCTGAACGACGAGAAGTGCCAGTTTGCCAAAGAGAAGATATCCTTTCTCGGGCACATCATCTCGAAAGATGGGATCGCCATCGACCCAGAGAAACTGTCTGCTGTGAAGAATTTTCCCAAGCCAGAGAACATTTCTGATCTCAGAAGATTGTTAGGAATGGTTAACCACGTTGCGAAGTTTGCAGGCCCTAACCTCGCAAACGACAGCAAACCGCTACGTGATCTGCTCAAGAAAAACATAGAGTGGTGTTGGGACACTGCTCAAGAAACCTCGTTTGAGAAGATTAAGAAACAGCTGACTGAAGCTCCAGTGTTGGCACACTATGGTACTGACAAAACGACCGTCGTCTCAACAGATGCTTCATCTTTCGGTCTCGGTGCAGTATTACTTCAGAAACAGTCAGATGGTCACTCAAGCCAGTTTTCTACGCATCAAGAAGTATGACGGAAACTGAGCGCAGGTACGCGCAAGTTGAGCGTGAAGCACTCGCAGTGACTTGGGCGTGTGAAAAGTTCTGTGACTACATCACAGGACTTCGTGATCTGACAATCGAAACTGACCACAAGCCATTATTGGCTCTACTGAAAACCAAGAACCTTGAAGATCTACCTCCGAGAATTCAGAGATTCCGGATGCGCCTGATGAGGTTCAAGTACAACATTGTCTACACAAAAGGCAAGAATCTCGTGACTGCTGACACACTCTCACGAGCCCCAGTAAGAAACACTCAGAAAGATGAGAGAAGTGAAGAAGAAGAGATCTTCATCAAGCAAGTGATTCAGAGCTTGCCAGCCAGTGAAAAACGCATCGAAGAAATCAAGAATGAGACTGCAAGAGATACTGTTTGTAAGACAGTGCTGTATTATCTCCACAATGGATGGCCACGTTCTAGTCCAGAACATGAAGAACTGAAAGCGTTTTGGACAGTACGTTCAGAAGTCACAGAACATGATGGACTTCTTCTCTACAGATCAAGACTGATCATCCCTGAAGTACTGAGAACAGACATTCTCCACAGACTTCACATTGGACATCAAGGCATCGTAAAATGTCGTGCCTTGGCCAGAGAGAGCGTTTGGTGGCCAAAGCTTTCTCAGCAGATAGAGTCCATGGTACAGAAGTGCACAATTTGCATCAAGGAGAGGCCAATTCCCCCTGAGCCACTCATTCCCTCTGTCACACCAGCATTCCTTGGCAGAAAGTTGGCATGGACATCTTTGAACTGAAAAAAGAACAGTACTTACTGGTGGTGGACTATTATTCACGTTATATTGAGTTGGCACACTTGAAGAATACTTCGGCGGAAACAGTCATCAACCATGTTAAGAGCATATTTTTCCCGCCATGGAATTCCACAAATCGTCATCTCAGACAACGGCCCGCAGTTCTCCAGCAAGCAGTTCCAAACGTTCGCTCAACAGTACGAGTTCACTCACACAACAAGCAGCCCGTACTATCCACAAGCGAATGGCGAAGCCGAACGCGCCGTTCAAACTGTGAAATCAATCCTGAAGAAGGCAGATGATCCTTATTTAGCGATTCTCACATATCGCGCTACGCCACTTCAGCAAGGTCTCAGTCCAGCAGAACTGTTGTTCGGGAGAAGACTACGCACCATGGTCCCCACAATACCATCTCAGTTTTCCGAGAAAAAGGAAAAAGAAAGGAAGGACTTTCATAAGAAGGACGAGATGCAGAAGTTGAAACATAAACAGAACTTCGACAGAGCACACCGTGCCAGACAAGCCGCTGAGTTGGAACCAGGTCAGCCAGTTTGGGTGAAGCCAACCCAGACACCAGGGACAATCATCAAGTCTCTGCCAACAGGTCATATGAGGTAGAGACTCCCTACGGTCGCCAACGACGCAACCGCCGTCTCTTGATTCCAGAGATCCCAATCCCGAGAATCCCAGACCTATCCCAAAGACTCTGTCGTCCTTATTCCAACAAACCCAAAGTCCGAAGAGGATCCGACCCCTTGTCTGGTCTACACTCAGATGATCCAGACGTTACTGTTGACAATCCAGAGCCATGTCCAGGAGCCGCAGCCAGGAAGGTGCCAGCGTCCAAAGTCATCGCTCCTCCAGACCAGCCTGTCAAGACTACCAAGAGTGGTCGCATCATCAAGATCCCACAGAGACTTGACTTGTAAATGATTGACTCGAATCAAACGCACATAGACTTGAATAGGAAATTCAAGAATATTAAAATTAATGTTAATTAAGTTATATTGAAACAATGTCCATTTTAAAGAAAGGGAGATGTGACATAAGGCAAGTGTTGGCCTTATTCCCAAAATGAACAATACGTAAAAGGTTTAGTTCCGGTTAAGAGTTTTAAATATACTTGGGCGGGAGCCGACAGGAAGCTGTCTCTTGTGTGTTTTCTAACTGGACAGTTTAATGAGTGCCACCTCTAATACCCACAAACCAATAACACAACACTCTGGTCTGCAGATTTCTGACCACAGCACTTGCATCATTCAGAATTCTTTGTTTGAGTTGATCTATTTCTGACAGTGAAGGCTTCAGAATGTACGAGTCACATTCATAATTAGTCCTGAGATAAAAGGTTGGTGTGATTTTCAGTTTGAAAAACACTTCAAAACCGACTTTCACTAGCGTTGCTAAGGCTAACGCCATCTCCAGTGCCTTTCAAGTTTGTTTTCCGTACACTACACTAACAAATGTCCGTGACACATTGAGATAGTTGTTAAGAGAGAAGCAGAGATTACGAAGAGAAAAGTATACCATAAATTGAGTGACATAAAGAAATGATTGGATTGGTGGTGATAGAAGAAATATGGGGAGGAGGATCCAGGTAGACTGGTGATTTATGTTGCCAGCATCTAACTAAATCAAAGCTATCTAAACAAGAGCCACAAACAGTGAAAGAACAGAACACCATGCCCAAGATCTGAACCCAGGACAGTTGCTCATCATAGTACTGGTGACAAGGTTCGTGCCACTGGACCACAGATGGGGGGAAAGGGGTTGCTCAGGTGATGAGAAATATCTAGAAGAAAAAGGTCACTAAGTCTAAAAATCATGACTACAATTTTACTGAAGTACCCAGTAGTGTTATATTGTGTTGTCAAATCATCTCAGAGGTGGCACCTGTGATTTTGAGTTTGAATTCTTCAACACGAGGATCTACCTGCAGTTAATTAATTAGAGAATCAGCAAGAGAATGATAAATTGTGTTTTTGAAAGAAATTTAGATTTTTTAAAAAATACAGGAAATAATCCAACAGATTCATTTATTTTCAAAATGTGACAGCTAGAAAACTTGACAAGAACATTTTGTTTGTAGGAAAATGTTGTCGAATGGATCAGCAATTGATTGAATCAAATAAAAAATATGATAACATTCTTGAGATAATTTTCACAAGATAATCAGCTTTTGTTAAAAAAAATTCAAACATTGCCAATTTGTTAGTAAACTGTAAATTTTATATGACAAATTGTGAGTTATTACTTAATAAATTAAAAATAATTAGAAAATATGACAAACAGGTTTCTTTTTATAGACTCATTCATTTCATATTGTTTCAACAATGTTACCAATACTGATAAGATCCTAAAGATTTCAGAAAATGCTATGTTCTTCAAAGAAAAAATAAACTTACGGAACATGCACACTTGTTGGAAGCATTGGCACTCATCTGAAGACAAGGATAAGCACTACAGAAGTCTTGTCATAGCCACAAAACTAGACACATGTTAAGCACGAAAATCTGTGGAGCTCTGGTCTAGAATTGGTGCAGACAGGTCAATTTGATTATCTCTGTCCTACACATTGCAATGTGTGCACAGTATGAGGACAGAGGTCATTTGTAAGTGGCTTGACATCAATTCAAAACTTGTGTTTGGCTATTTTTCTCTCTTCACTCTCACTCTTAATATTACCAATCAAAAAAAAATGTAATACAATATGGTGAGGATTTTGTTCACATTCCTATTGTATATACATGTTAAATGAGAAATAATATGTAGAATATAGTACACAGTAGACAACAAAATCTGCCCCTAAAACAAGAAAATGAAATCATGTCATAACAATAACTGCCTGGCCAATATTAAAACAGATAGCCAGAAAAGACAGTGAAAGTCACGTTTTTTTAAACTGGAAGTGCTTTTTAAAGTGTAATACAAGCAGGTAAACATATTTCAGTGGATTTCTTTAGACAACTAAAAAAAGTACAAGAAGAATGTATAGTACACACTCATCTAGGCCAACATTTCCTGTGCATGTCAAAATGCAGCTGCTTAGAGAAACATACAACTACAAAAATTAAGACAACTACAGCATAAAAAAATCAGAAGATTAACAAAAAAAGTCAAGAAATAAATAGGAATCAACACAGTAAATAAATAGCAAACAATATTCAGGTAACAAAAGTAAGAGTCTAGAATAATACGAAAGTGATGAAAAGTATGCTGTCACAAGCATTTATGAGCAAAAAACATTTTACAAATATCTGAAAAATATTAACAGTCATATATCACAGCTCAAAGGTCATGCCATCTGTGTGTGTGGAGGGGGATGTTGCGAAAGCATGTAAGCATAAATAAATTCATGCTCAGGGTAAAGAACATGTCACAGCAGTTGGGCTTGAAATCATTGTCTAACCTGTCGCAAGCATGAAGGTAAAATCCAAGTTCTGCCTAGTTTGTACAGCACTGTCATTTTCATAGTGAAAAACAGATTTTTTTCCCCAGAAAAACCATAGCAAATGACCTAAATGCTAATTTCTGTCAGTATTGAGTGTAGACAATGCCAGATCTTCAAGCTCAAGTTAAGGAGGAATAACTATAACAGTGCAGATCTTCAAACTCATGCTAAGGAGCTACAATAACAGAAAGCTCTTGTTTGTGACTTCATGGAAAACAAGATCTTGATCTCTTCCTCAATTGCAGATGAAAATTGCAATGTTCAAAAGCTTGTATCTCAATAATGAAATGGAGTTCTTTGCTCTGATTTAGATTATTAGTATCCTATATAACCCAGTGGTTTACAAAAAAATTGCATTAAAGTAGGCCTTTAACATTATGACATGGCTAAGCCCTTGCAGCATCATGTTTTAAAATGTTTATGAACTAGCATCATCTCCATAAATTAAACAAATGTATGGCATATTAATAATTTTATTATAATGCTTTTATAGTTTACATTTTAACATTTGCCATTTTCTTCTCCGACTACAGAATTCCATCAAAAGACTATTACACATTTGTTCTCCAAATATCTTATGATATTTTTCATTGCAATAACAATGCAAAAATCCTTTGGCAAAACATCAGTTGCATCATTACTCTATTAATGCATTACTAAAGCAGATTATTTCATATAACACTACTAATGCTAAATGTGATTGCAACATAAGTCACAAGTAATAAGATCGCATTGTTCTCACAAAAATGAAATAAACTAACCACTCTAGTTATTAAAAAAAAAACAACATGTAAATCCAACAGAACAATGATCACAATGGTGGACTAAACTTCTGACTTCAATATTTAGGTTAATGGCCTTTATTAATTACACACAGATTTCCAACCCTGTTTTTTCATGTTTTGCAAAGTCACTGAAGAGCAAACCTTGGGTTGAATAGCGTTCAGATAATTGTTCTTACTATGAAAATAGAAACACATGGTGCAGTAGTTAAAAAAATTAAATGAACATAACTATGCACTTTAAAAAAACATTTTTATTCCATATTCTTTCTTTAAAAATTACCAGAGGACTCAACAACAGAAGATAATGGACTAAATTTGCTCTATAACTATCGAGATGATGTTCTTGTGCCTGGTGTGTGAGGCACTCCACTGGTCACATGAGCAGCAGTTCTCAGAAAGCTATAAAGGCAACAGCACAACTAATAAACCAGTTCTTTCATGGTTTTTTTAACCATCACTTATTTTTAAAAGAAAAGGTCTCCATTCAGGGCCACTGAAATACTACTCAACATTTGATGTAGTAGCTGTCAGCCAGCCACTACATTTCCAATGCCACTTCAGCGAAACTTTTCATTTTTGTCCCCTCTCAGATTTAATGAGATTTAATGTTTCTCAGATTTAATGCACATTGCACGCATGCAGTTACCCAAAGGATTGGCAGAGAAAAAAAACTGTGCTAATCTTTCTTCTGTAAAATTCATTTTCATGCTCATTGTTAGATAAGCCATGGACTGGGGTAACTGCTTTAACTTCTGTGGTGCATTTCCTACACATTGACCTACCCACATTTTTTTCCCCCTTCAATTTGTAAAGTTCTATACTGACTATATACTAGGCACCTGAAACCTCTGAAAAGGACTACAAATCTGACAACATTAAAATGTGATGCTCTTAATTTTTCTGAATCAAGATCCATTTTTAAATTAATCTTTGATTTGTTCAACACAACAGTCTTAACAATTTTCTGAAACATATAACCTTAAAACAAGCAATAATTGTTGCAAGAGCTGATAGAAAGCTGATGTAGAGTATTGCAATGAGTGAGCACAATTCACTTTTTGATGTTCTTGCTCTTCCAGTCCAAACTAGTTGTAGACAGTCCACGTGACCTGTACATTAGTTCAGCCATACCATCATCAACATCCATACTGCGCACATGTTTCTGAAAACAAATTAAAAAAACGGCTTTAAATCAACATAAACAGCAGGGGAACACAAATTTATCACCAAAGATATGTGTATCAAAGGAGAGAATATTTAATACTTTTTCTGTCACAGCAGGCTAACAATGTCCATCATACATCTCAATTGAACTGAAAGCTTTTTTGTTACATATTTGAAACCACATGGTAGAACTTTTTTTTCTGGATAAGCCATAAAATTTTCTGGAAGCATCTTAAAAGACATTATAATCCTTGATATAAAAATAATATTTAAATGACTTTAAATCATTTACTGTTTTTGCTTCGTACCAGATTTTGACAGAAGGAATATGTACATGCCAATGTCAATTCATCAACTTCCCTGGTCATTGATGACCCAGACTAAATGATTAAACCTTGACCTTACAGTTCAGAATTTTTTTAAATCCCTGGGCTGTTTGAAGTTTAATACTGTCCCTAAAAATTTGAAAAATAATTCCCTTCCTCTCTCAGAACACAAGCATATGACCATCATTATACACAAAAAGAGATCAAAACTGTCATATTACAAATGCTCATAGATATCCTAGTTAACCTACAATCCTAGATCTCTCACTGGCTTAAGCATTGAGATTATAAGCATATCCCTAAGCATTGAAGATATCGGGATTTGAAACCCTTTCTGGTTTTAAAATAGCATCTCAAGAAATAAAGAACTATTTAGTAAGATTTTGGGAAACGGTACCTGATACTGTTCTTAGTCATTTGAAAAGAAAATTCATGTTGGTTGTCCTTTAAGTTAAATCTCATGTACATTGCCAAGCATTAAGGAAAACATACCTTAAAGACTTTGCTGCCTTTGATGGGGTGCCGGGTACTAGCAGATGTAGCATCCATTTCATAATTCATAGCAGCAGGCTGTGCCAAATTTGCCTCCTCTTCATCATCATCATCATCATCGCTGTGTGTTCTCCCATACAACTCTACTTCACGCTGTCAAAACAAAGGGATTACTACAACTGTCAGTGTCACCCCAAAAAAAAAACCCCAGTGCAGACATGCACACATACACAAACACATTCACTACATATATAGCCACAAAATTAAAAAACATCCAAAAAATGCTACCTGTTGTTTTTGTTGTACTGAATTTTCAACTGTCTTTAGGTGAGAAACAACAGTGCGGTAGGCTTGCAGATTTTCATCTGAAGATGTAGATCTTGATGAATGACTATACCCAAAAACAAGATTTGACCACATTAATAATGATTCCCATGTTAAACCACACTGGTATCAAAAGCATCCTAAAAATGGGGGCTTTTACAATGGACAATGGAATATCTCCTTAAGGCCAGTATTGTGTCCTAAACCTAGACAATCAAACTCTAATCTTTGATGCACTGCTTTCTCTATTTTTCACTTTCTCCTTTTATATCAACTCTGTCTTTAAGTCATAAAGAACCATTTTTTTTCTTTCTCTTCTGCAAACCAAACAAGATCCTGCCTTTTTACAATACTGTTGTTCCTTGTTAAAGAAACATTATCCCTATGTTATTAAAAAAACAAAGAATGCGGCTATGGCCCTCTTCAGCACCATCCAGCTGTGGCCCTCCTCAATCCCAACTGTGGCCCTCTTCAACCCCATCCAACCTACCAGCTTCGCCATGCCAGACGCTGATGCATGAGAGCTACTCCACGAGAGCGAGAGTATTCTCCCTGCAATGCCAGATCAGAAGAAAGTCGAGCAGCATGCACTCCAATGACACCAACGTTTGCCACTGCCAGACAAAAGTAAAGAACTCTACAATAAGACTTTTGTTATCATGAGTGTCGATTTTCTTATCATGTAGCTGCAAACACAACCAACTCATAAGCCTTTTTTTTGAACATGTACTTTTTTTTCATTTCATGAAAATGCCACAGTCAGGGGCTGACTCAGCTAAATATTAATATTTACAAAGATGACTTACTTTCCTCTGCCAGCTGTCTGTCATGTGTCACTGGTTTTTTCTGTGTCAGCACACGCAAGGCCTTCGTCCCATCTGCATCAGTATACTGGATCTGCAGTTGAAATGGCAGCTCTGGGGGAACATTCATTTCTCTCTTTACATCACTCATCCTGCATGCATCTGTTGTATTGTCTTGCTGGTGACCATCGCCATCAGTGCTACCTGCATTGCTTTGGGCAGTGTCCCCTTCATCCATTGCTTCAGGCTCCCCAGTTGAGTGGATTGGTGCTTTTAGGAGAGAACTTGCTGCACAGTCAAACCCAGCAAAGAACAAATTAATTTTTCATTAAGATATGTTAACCAAGCAGTGCATAAGCAGCAGAACGAAATCATGAATAACATGAAGGCAAATTGATCAAAGCTTGATCTAACACTGTTCTGGCATTCTTGAATAAGCCTTTCATATTTTAGAAAAATAATAATAATAAGCAGAAATTCATAAAGCGCAATATCTCAGCCAAAGGTGGGACTCGTTGCGCTAATCAAGATCACAAAATAGTAACAAAGATGTAGAATAAAATCAGAAAATAGTAACAAAGATGTACAACAAAAAAAAAAAGTAACAAAGATCTAGAGCAAAAAAACAATTTGAGGACTCGCTGCATTCTGGCAGCAAAGGGTAATGACTGTAGATTTAACGGTAACAGCTCCAGAAAGATTGTTGGTGAGTTTATTACCCCTCCCCTTCCTAAATACCCAAATTTGTCCATGAACTAACTTAGTAATGAATGAAGAAGCTGTGACCCACATGATGGGCACAGTAACAATCCATGCACCTGTATCTCCTATACTGTGAACACCTTAACTCATAAAGCATGTGACTTGGGCCCCAACACATGGGGAACTTACATCATTTTATGTTGTATCTATATTAGTCAGCCAGCAATCTTTGTATAAATGATGAACAGCCAATCTCTTGATATTCTTGGTTATAATAGATAAGCATGAAAAACGAAGAAAAAAATTATTAATATAAAATTTAACATATACTATATATATAAAAGTTCAAAAATGCACTGCCAACAGATCTAGAACAATCAACATGTGGTGATAAAATACCTTCAAGGCTAGAGGACACTTCAGTAATGCACTCCAGCTGTCCTCCCTTAGGTTTTGGTTTGTTCTTCTTTCTAATGCCAAACTCAAAAGAAATTTCCATTTCTGCAGTAACATTTCCAATTTCTCGTCGTTCTTTGCTCTCAGGGTTCTCTTCTGATCCGATATACCTGGAGAATGAATGCAGTCGATTTTCAGCTATCAATGTTTTAGTCACTAGAAGAAAAACCAGATCTTTTTAAGAAAACCACACTGCTAATCTTTTTCTTTAATAAAAAAAATATTAAACTATATATATATAGCTATATCTTTATAGTAGGTATCAGGCCTATTGAGATTCTATGCTAACATCAAATTAACTACTTTTTTGCAACAACATGTAATAAGTCAAAATGCCATGTGGTCTCACTAAGCATCACCTAAATGCACAAAAAAATGAAAGTTTAAGACTGCTACAAAACTCAAAATTAGGTAAAATGTTTTAAAGGCAGGAATAATAATCTTTTCCATATGCTAACTTAAAAAGCAAAAGTTCAAAATAGAGGACCAAAATGTAGAGGGGTAAAAAACATGCAAACACTGAGAACAAAAATTTCAGCCAATCTGAAAACCAATGTGTTTTATTACAATACACAAAGAAAATCTTAGCTATGTATCCACAAAATGTTGATACCATTGACAATTTAGATTAACACCACAACAATGCATTTGAACTTGAAATTTCAACTCACAAATCACAATGTACGATGAATGTAGCAACTACTCCTGTGGCAATGATTCTGTCAGCTAAAATGTTGCTGAACTGCTCATTCAACTTCAAGGGATCAACAATATTCACCTGCAGGTTGTAAAGAGATTATGCATTACAGTAAATACTTAAAGACAGAACAAGATTATATATTAGGTTGTCGGAAAACTCATGATGCATTTTTCCAATATTTAGCACTAGTTCATTTTCAGAAGTACTTGAATCTTTTGCGTCGATGTTATTGTAGGTAATTTGACAGCTAACAGTTCTACCTTTATGCTAAAACAAAAATTTAGTGATTTGGTTGAATTTTGGAGATTTTAGAAGAAGTTGAAGATGGAAGACCAAGCTGTGCATTTTCATCATTTTACTGTTTTATTGTAAAGGGAAGAAGGCATGCGTCAAGCTTGTGAAAAGTTGCATAAAGTTTAAGGTCAAGAATGTCAGTGCCAACAACAGTTTACGAAGTTCCATGCTATCATTTTGATCTCAAGGACACTCCTCAGTTTGGAGGTGAGTTTGATGACATCATCAAGGCATCGAATGAGTCAACCCCATTTACACAACATGAGAGATTGCAGAAACATTAAAAATATCATTCAAACGTTTACGACCACCTGAATAAGCTGGGATACATAAGTAGGCTCAATATTTAGGTTAGAAGATGTTCATTAGATGATGTGTATAAAAATCTGGTATATGCTCATTAAACGTGAGGAAAATGATCCTCTTTTTGAAGCTTGATAACTGGTGATGAGCAGTGGATTGTTTACAACTGTGTGGTGTGCAAATGGTCTTGGTCCCTACATGACAATTTGCTTCAAATGATATCGAAAGCAGACATTCCTCAGAGGAAGGTTATGCTCTCACTGTGGTGTAATTTTAAGGGTGCACATGTTTTTTTGAGCAAGGAACCAAACAATTCGAACGAGTGCTGTTCACAATTGGACAGTTTGAACAAATCCATCATCCAGAAAAGTCCAACGCATGTTAATCGTAAAGGAGTTGTCGTGATGTCAACGTTAGACCACACACAAGGTCTTTATATGAATGATGAATATAACTGAAAGATGGCAAAAGGTTATCGAACAAATGGGCAATATGTCATAGATTAATCTTTATTCTTTATATAAATAAATGACCTTAGGAAAAAAAAAAACCAGAAAAATATGTCATGACTTTTGTCACGGACCGTCCGCAGACACGCGCATTCTTTCCACAAACCAAAATATCCTGATCGCTTGAGGGTGGGCGTACTCTCTTAGAGGCACGAATAATTATTCAATTCAAATACAATGTCAAATGAAACAAAGGCAAAGTATCAACACTCATAGATTCACTCCTTCATTCGCCACACAAGATATATTACCAATATGTTATCATTCATCCATCGTACTATTAAAGTTAACAACAAAATCGACTCCCACAAATATTGTCACCGATGAAGAACCCAATGTTCGCTCCCGATGAAACATCAACCTCTTATATTAAAGTCTTTGAGACCCTCCCAAGTCCTCTAATCCAATTAGTCCCACTGATCTTCTTTCCACGAAGTCTATTTATTATTGAAACGGATAGCATCATGGTCCTCTCTATGTACTAATCTTCTGTCATGGGCTTCTGCCCGTGATGAACAAATGTTTCTTTTTGTTCAGCAGTGCTTTTAGGCCCTTGGTCACCCAAGGTTTGTTGTTAGGATAAACATACACTGCCTTGATGGACTGGTGCAATCAACACTATTTTACTCCTCACTTTTACTCCTAACTGTTTGTTAAATGTCTGTATGGGTATGTGAGCAAAGACAAATTTCTGTCCTCCTGGGCAGACAATAAAGTCTGTTTTGATTTTGATTTTGATTTTAAATAAATGGTTTTCACAGTACCCACAGTTTAAAAGCGGAACGTCTCGGTCTTGCGCATGCGGCCGCCTCCTAGGTGTTTGGCCGGATGATGTTAGATTCGCTGAAGGCCGGGAGGAAACCTTTCCTCCACCGGCGCTTACTCTCAGGCTGTGAAGAACTGTCCCTTCCAGGCGACAGATGGAAGTCGGTGCCCCAGTCTTGCACCAAGTTTTCTATTCTTTTCTCGCTGATACCAGTGTTTGGTTTCTTGACCCCGCCAAGAAACGGTACTGCGGGATGCCCAAGCCACAGAGCTCCCCCCACGGTGCGAACACGGACTACAGTGACTCACGACCTGTGAAGTACATCCACCTGTAGTTTACCCACGGTATTACTTTCCGTAATACTTTTTCCGCTGTCGCAGCAGTTGCGAGAAAGTCCCGAGAAAAATCCACCAGCTCTCACTTTTTTTCCGCCGTCTGCTCTCTCCTTTCCGTTTTTTTCTCTAACGTTATTTTCCTCTATATTTTACGTCACCTTATTTTGACGTCCCAGTTTGCGTCATTTGCTCAAGGGCAAACAACTTCCAGCCCACTACGCTAAATCAGATCAACCACGGTTGTCGATCTTCCCTCCTAACCCCCTCTACTAAGTACTTATCCGTTACAACTTTTCCGACAACCCAATATATGCATGCGCATATAAACAAGTAGTAATTCACAAGGAAAGTATTTTATCTAATAGATGTACCAGGTATCACTACTAGAATAATCAGCTTGTTAGACATACCGTAAACAACAAGTGCTAGACAGAAAAGAAAATATGCAGAACGCTTAAGACAGATTCTCACATCAGAGCCAAATTCCCCTCCACTCCAATATTTCCCATATATATACATCTCCCATGCATTGTATCTCAGTTGGGGGATATACATCCTATTTAACCCTCAATTGAGATAAAAATAATCTTAACCAAAAAGAAAGACAAAAATAGTAAGTGAAGCATTTATTTCTAACCTGTCCCCCTGTCTTCTCAGAAAGTTTGCCCAGGTGCACCAGCTTACAATCTGTTCCCTTTATTGTGATGACTGAGACTGAAACTCTGAAAATAGAAAATAGATTGGATTGAAAGATGACCTAATTGACTGACGCTGACTGGAGTGATGGATGACTTGACCGTTTGACACATTTTTTTTTTTTTTTTTTTTTTTTTTTATTTAATGGCTATGTAAGCCCAGGGGCATTTTTAGCCATAACCTCACAATCACAAAAAACACAATGACAACTCCATCGCAGCAACAAACTCACTACAGGTGACAACAACATAGCAAACACATGTAAATAGTCACATGGCACCACGTATAAATACATACAGATCATCCAAACAATGAAAACACCCTTTGAACAAATTTGCTCAAGTCCACAAGCACACGCCTGGAACCAACACTCATCAGCTGCTGAAACCCAAATTCACCCACATGACATGCAAAACACACCGGAAGTAGCGTTCTCCGCGAGGCAACCAAGAAATGGTGGGTACACGCAAACAAATAATGAAATTCATCGCCTACCTCATCTAGATTACACAGTGGACATGTTCTTAAATATCTCGGTATACCGCTATATCTTAATTGCTGAATAGGGAGTTTATGACAGCTTAGTCTAAATTTTATTAAGTTTAGTCTCAGAGCTGGTGGCAAGTCTATTAAATAGTTCTCGAAAATGAAATATTCTTTAAACATTCTGTAAGCGGTGCAAATCTCATTTGTATATATTTCTTGTTTCCATTTTTGAATAAATTGATCCTTTAGACGTTGCATTACAATGTTTTTAAAATTACAGGGAGAAAAACTACAGCCAAATTTCCAAAAAGTGGAAAAACCTAAGGAATCTAATAATGAACGTACATAGCTAACCCAGGAAGGTTTACATAGTGGGCTATCAGCTAGAGAATTGCACAGATGAAACAAGAGAACAGATAGTTTAGGGGTTCCAGAGTTATGTTCCATGTATAATCTATACCAAAAACACAGTAACCTACACTTTGCAAAAATTGACACAGGAAAAGTGCCCAGTTCACCCAACACCATACATGTTGGCGTGCTAGTTTTCACATTTAATAACATTTTCAAAATCTCAGTTGCATCCTATCACACATATCAAGAGATTCAAAAGCCCAAATTTCACTTCCATACAACAAGATAGGTTTTATACAACTGTCAAATAGGTTAATTTGAGTGTCTAAAGGCAAGTCTAATTTTCTACATTTCTTAATCAATGAAAACATAGCTTTGTTTGCCAGTACACACTGTAATTTTATAGCTTTATTAAATTTGTTATTATAATTAAAAACTGTTCCTAGGTACTTATACTCCCATACCACTTCAATTGTTTTTCCATTGAAGGAAAGATGTGGAACTTTTCTAATCTTTCCACGTGAGAAGATCATAGTTTGTGTTTTTTCAGTATTTAGTTGAAGGCCATATTTTTTGCAGTAAACATTTAAAGCATCTAATGCTTTCTGCATATCGCTGGCAGTTTCAGCAAGTATAACAGTATCATCAGCATACAAAAGCAGGAATAAATACAGATAATGACCAGCATTGCAAAGATCATGTTCATTGCTGATTGATTACAGAGGCAGTAGTTATGATGAGGCTGATGATAGTGGAGGTGACAGACACAAAGACCATGCAATGCGGAAAAAATTTATCAATTACAATGAATCCTAGAAACTGTTTCATCATTATTTGTTCAACAAAGGTGATCTTCAAGGCTTCAAAATATATTTTCTATTATTTCTAAAACTAGCCAAAGTTATTTCGTGCATGCTGCTACTGGCTCACCCTTTAGCACTGGCAGACTCGGCAATCTTCTCGTAAAATTCAGCTGGATCTTCGCTTCCAAAGTCCTCAAGTTTACCCAAACCAATGTTGGCCATACCATCTGTACACAAGATCACCTTTGACCCTGGCTGGTGAGCTGCCATGCTAAGAGCCACCACGAGAGCTGACCCCAGAGCAGTTGGCCCACCTTCTTCAAGCCTGCAAGACAGTACCGCACATACAACAATTACACTTTTGTCCCACATGGACATGCAGTAAACAGTATGTCTTATTTTATCACCATCCTAAATTCTCAAAAGAGCTCTCCTTAACTGGACACATTCTGAGTATCACTGGTATATTTTTAAATATAAATAATTTGGCATAGTCAAACAAGTAGGCAGCGTGAGTCTGGTTAAAAGGCTTCTTAAAGAACACAAAACAACACTCAAATAACACCAATACATGCACATTTCAAAAACCTAAAACCCACACTCACAGAGTAAACATAATATTGCACAAGACTAAGGAAATAGACTCAACGGTGAAAAGAGAAATTTCTGATACTCTATTATCCATTTATTTAAAGCCATTTCCTGTTCCAGCCAAACCTGCAACTGACATGACTCTGATTGGATTTAAGTTAACTTCAGTAACCCAATAATAGGCCTGTCCAGCCACTAACATTTGTTCTGTTCTGCTACATATCTGCCGGCCATGTATATGTAGCAACTGGCGTCCATAAATCTATCACATCCCTGATGGACTCATGCATCAAAGTAGACTGGGCACAGGTCTGACCTGTCCGTATGTTGGTTACTCAACAAGAAATCTATTCATGCTTAATAATGACCAGCTCATCCCTTTACCAGTTTTATCATCTTTAACTGTACAATTTGAAATATGAAAATTTTATGTTTGCACTTTTGATGTTAAAAATGTATACCTAAAACATCATATAATTAAAGCCACCAGCATATAAATTCAAAACATTACTTTAAAATATTTTTCTTTTAATGTTAGGACTGGCACCCACGCGAAAACTTTGTTTCCAAGTAAACTGCAAGTTTCCTTTATGGCTTTAGGCAGTGGCAGTTCCGAACCAAGTCTTGTTAGTTCCTCCATGTTCTTGAGCTTCTCACCTGCCAGTGTTACCACTTCGGTTGTCCCATCTCCAATAACAGTCACCTGTAAACAAAACAGTTAGGCTTAGCAACAAAATAGAAAATAAAGTCACCATAAAATTGTATAACACATTCTTATAGAAAAGTAGCAAATTCTGATAATAGTTGAAATGATTTTCTTATAACTGCAAGGGACTGGGCAAGCAAGAATATTCACAACACTTACATCACAGTTAAAGGTGACGACACCAACTCGACGAAAGGGCGAATTTTTAGCCATTTCATTCAGCTGATGATCAACTGCAGCCTGCACAGCCTGGAGTCTTGAAACATATGTCACATCACGGCGCTGATGTGGCAAGTGCTGGTCTTCGCCACTTGCATTCATACTGCGAAGACGGTGCAGCGGCGTTCCCCCACGCAGTCGCATGTGTCCCGAAATCTAAAAAAACGTGTGCAATCTTGTGAGAAAGACACTTGCAACCACTTATCTACAAAAATTATTGAAAAATTGTGAATCAGAGTATGGTACTATTGATCTATGAAAATTATTTGTAAACTTACAAGTCTGACTGCATCTATGCAATTCATCTACTTTTAAAATATAGTTTTCAGACCCTAACAAGAATAAAATCCTTTCACTGTGAACAGAATTAAGGTCACATTTTAAAACTGGAATGAAAGTCATGTTACAAATACAATATTTTCAAAATAATTTTTCTTTTATCTTTTCTCAATAAAGCATGCAAGAGTTGAAAGCCATAAGACATCAGACTAAGAATGAAGATGTCTTCAATGGAGAATATTTAATACAGAAATAAATATCGTATTTCACTTTAACATTTGCAAGTCTCTGTTCTTACAATTAAAAAAGCCAAGATAGACACTTCCACATTATAAAGTTTAGCATCAACCCACTTCTGATGTGACACACATGCTGCCTGAGATGTCAATGCAAAAAATAACCAGTGATTCATCTCGGCCCAAAGGTCCACTGGCTAAAGTGGTCTGTGATGGTTCAACAAGAAATGTCACATCACTAGCTGCTGGCTTTTCTTCTTCCTCAATATCAACAACGTTGCGATTTCCACAAAACTCGCAATTCCACACCTGCACATGTGATGCAGAAAATGGGATGCTTTTAAAAACAGCATACGCATACGTAGCCTAGTCCATAAAGGCTAACCTAAGCTTAAAGTTGCTGACAAGTTAACAAAACATTTCACTGTCATTAATATGTGAATGCAAAATGAATGGTAAATGTTCATTATTTTTGTTAGAAAATCACAAACTGATTGACCTAAATCCTAATTTTCAATGTTACTAGAGGTTGCATGCAGTGAAAGATCTTTAAGAATTTTCTAATGAGGCATTGTCGGATCAGTGAATCTACCTCTGTAATATCACAAGATCATAGGAAATAAGTTCTTGACCTTCTATACCCCAGATGATAATTAGGGACTCCTATTTTGAAAAAAAAAATATTCACATTTTAGGAAACAGCTTCTTATAATAAATTTAACCAAACACATTTCAAAACAATTTTGTGCCAAGATAAGCTTTTAGTGCATTGCAAACAGGGATTTAGCATAGATTTAATCTATGTGGCTGCTTATTATCTATTCTTCTCTAGTCAAATGCCTTCCCGATCTGCATATTGGTCTCAAGAACAATGACCTGGCATTCCGATTAACTTCCCAGAGAACCACAGAAATTTTGTCTGTGCCATGTTTTTGTGTTTGTAATGTGCAGAGAGCCTGGCTTTGGCTGGGATGTGGTGCTATAAAGCTTAAATCAGTATTCAAAAGCATTGCCTTAACATACCTTCTCTGAGCCATCTGTCTCCAATTTGCTTATATGTGAAAGAATAGCCTCACATCTGGCGCAGTTAGCAGCTTCACCAGCATGCATTGTGCCTGGTGTTTTTAATGCATCAAAGGTCACTGATACCACGTTTGTGTCTGCTCGGCGAAATGTCCGGCTTCTCTGCCTTTTTTGAGGCTTTGAATCACTAGAACTGGATGATTCTAAAAAAAAATTAAAACTGTGAACAATATCAGAAATCTAAAAGCATACATATCCATGAGAAAAAGTCTGTTAAATTGTACTTTCCCACCCATTTAAGGCAAGGTCAGTGCTCTTTTCCAGAAACTGCTACAAACACCAAAAAAATGTAGAATTCATGGTGCCATTTAAAAAAAAACTACAAACAAAATTCTAGAATTATTCATACTGTTGGAATCCAAAGTATCTTTTAGTAGAAATTATTAAGTCCTACTTGGTTTAAATAAATAAAAAATAGACATCAGAATAATAGCAGAGCAAGGATTCAGACGAAGTGGGAAAATGTAGGTACAAGTTTGAAGGACTGCATTATCATCCAAACCATTTTGAACTTCAAAAAAAAAACCCTCACAAATTTCTATCCTATCCTGCATTAAACAAATGAAAGCCAGTATTCTGCAAAAGGACAAATGTCAGAGGTGATTAAAATCTGAAGCTGTGCCATTGTTCTATTTCTATATGCACCATACATTTTGATGCTTTTTGTTCCTACCCTTGAGCCTCTCTCTTCCCCCAACCCCCAATCACTCTTGGCGCATGCCTTACTTTCTTTTGAAGACTTCCAGTGTGGCTGCCTCTTTGGCTTGGACTTGTTTTCTTGAGTGAAAGAGGCTCTCTTTGGTGGAGATAGAGATATACGATCGGTAGGTGGTAGTTGAGCGCATAATGCTGTCTGAGGTGAAACACTGACATCTCCTCTCACAGGAGCCAAACCACCATCTCTTTCTGGTGCCAGTTCTCCAGACTGATGCACACCAGGGGTAGCTTGGTCTGGTCTGGCATAGTCATGATCTGGCTCTTCATCAGAACCTGAGTCACTGAAAGGAAAGTTCATCTTTTTTATCAGTGAATGTATGTGCTAAAACAAATAGAGTATGTGGAAAGCTGAACTGCTACAACACTAATTTCCAAGGCTAGAAGCCTAAACACTTGCTGCTTTCACATTCCTTTGGATCCCCTCACACCAAAAATTTGTACTAGAGATAATGTGGTCTCCAACACCTTAGTCCCCATCAACTGAAAGGTGCAGGACTTTGTTTATAAAAAAAATGCCTACCAACAAAGCTAAAGAGTATATGATACATAAACAGCAGTCTCGCATGGGCATTTGGTATCTCCAGGTATTTATATAATATAAAGTATGGATGATAAACAGTTTGGCAACATTTCTTTTGGTTCGGTACACAAATTGTACTGGGTGAAGACATTTGTTAGTGATATTTAGAATCAGTACTCTAATGATTGTCTCCAGTACTTTCATGACCAACGATGTTAAGGCCACTGGTCTACAGTCATTAAGATGCTGAGTTGATGCTTTCTTCAGAACTATAGAATGGTAGAAAATGCCTCCAAGCTGGTTTGCACAGAAATGTAATATTTGTCCACAAATACCATCTAAACCTGGAGCCTTGTTTATCTTTACTTCCTTAAACAAATCTGCAACATGTTCTTGATGAATTACAACTCTCTGGATTAATATGATTTAACAACCCTTCTTTAATCTTCGAGGAAAAGTCAAGTGTCTCGATCCAACTAAAGAAAGCATTAAAAGCATTATATAGGCAGAGTCGTATTGTCAATGCCTGATCCTTATCATGGGCAGAACCATTATATATACACTGTGTATTTAGCAAAAAGAGTGCAGATGTGCTTGCATGTTTGATTGGGATTGTTCATGTTTCCCCACATAACGTGTATGTACTGGTCTGTACATGAGTGCGTGTGTGCACAACAAAAAATTTCTTCTGCGTTCGAATGGGGTTTCGCTTGTGTAACCGCTAGTCTTAAAATTCCGTCACATTTAGTTTTATTATTGTCAACACGAAATGTATACTTCTAATGGTTACTTAATGAACTGAAAATTCACTGCCTCAATAAGATAATAAAGTCCATCTGAGTCCTAGGTGGATCTATCAGCGGGACACATCTCCATTTGGCGTATCAACATGAAACTACACTCTTACCTGACTTGCATTCCAGCTTGAAATTCATCGTCTGAAACCTCTTCGTAGGCATCTGTTCCTGTGTCATAAAATACATACGGCGACGCGAAATTCATTCTGTTAAACTGATTTGTCTACAGGTAATGTGGCACTGGGGTGCCTGGTAAGCGATAGTTTTAATTATGACTCTATACTTCCTTGAGCGTCGACAAGCGCGGCTGTCCCTGGTATACTGTCCTGTAAATAGACTAAATGCGCGTCTGATTCTTCCTTCGTTTACATTTCGCCTTGAGCTATGTTTTCGGTTTACCGGAAGTCGTCTTGAACGTTTCGCAGCACACTGTTGTCGATTTTTTTTTTAAATCCAAAGAAGTAGGGGAGTTGTGTACCGTACTCATCTGGAAATTTTAGTTTTTGATTTCAGTTCTTTTGCATTGATAAAAATTAGGCACAACATTTAAGGCTTATGGAGTGGTGTGTCACCCAAATAACGTTTTTTTTTTCTTGGTGTACAGCAAACAATACTCGATGCCTTAATGATCTTGTACAGTGATATTTTTGGAAATGGGATTTCCCGAACTCTATAAAAAGGTCAACGCAACATTTCTATATTTAGACCATTTTAGCACAACGACTTTTGGACAGACCGCTCGACAGCTGAGACGTGTGTAGACTTGAGCAAAGAGAATAATTAACCTCTGTGGCTTGAGTTATTGAACTAGAATATCAGCTCTAACAAGGAGGTCTTATAAGTGTACGTGGAATCAATGTATAAAGCGGAAACAATTGTTGAAACAATGGGTTTAAAATACCCAGTATCAGTTCTGATCTGGCATTTAGGCCAGCGATATAAAATGCATAATATTTCACGGTTTTGCAGAAAGAATTAAAGGCATATTCGTTTGAATGAAAGTTCTCTTGGTGATATATTTACGTAATAACAATTAACGGATTTACATAGACTGAAAAAAAATGTAATTTAGGTGTTAAATGGGGAAAAAATATGTTGAGGTTTTATGTAGTGTCCCAGGATAGCCCTGACTAGGATATATATAATTACCGTAAATTTCGACCTATATATTACGCCACGACTTTAATTAATATTTATTCCCCAGCTTTAAACCCTGCGGCTTAAAAAGCGATCGATGAGGCTTGTCCAGATTTTGTATTTAAAAAGTACATATTGTTTTTAAAATTTAGTGGGTGCGGCTTATATATACAGCTATAGGTGCGCTTAATAGATTTACGGTAAATCAACAGATCAAATAAAACAGAAAGAAAGAGAGTGCAGCAGGTATTTCTAATTAATTTTTTTTTACATTTTCAGAACAGCGATCATGTTCTAACAATGATCATGCCTATCACGTGTGTCTGTATTTCATGCATGAGCAGGTCTAGCTGTAAATATGGGTGCATGGTTGTTGATTTTTTTACTTCTGTTTTCATTTCTGTAAAACACTTTGAGCAAATCGTTGGAAAATTATTACATTTTAAGCACCAAACGCATTTCAAGGAAATTTTGTTGGAAAGGACTGGTGAAGCAGTTCATTTAGTACAAATATTTGTTCTGTGGATGACGACGATTATGTATGGTTTCAGAAAAAAAAAAGATAGGAAAGTTAATTATGACTTAGCAATTTCATGACAAAGTGTAACATTTGTTTTATGTATTCGATGACAGACATCTAACAATTAAAGTGTTATCAAAGTCTTCTTGTTTTTATCAATTTCATTGAAGCAATTTTTTTGCAGTGAGCACAATAATGTGCATCAGTGTATGTAAAGGAATATGAAATTTAAGGTGGATAAGTAGTGCTCTGAGCTGCAGACGATTCTTTTTTCTTTATTTACATTGCACTGCTTCGGGGAGTTCTGTGAC
The DNA here is from genome assembly GCF_003073045.1 of Pomacea canaliculata. Taxonomy (NCBI): domain Eukaryota; kingdom Metazoa; phylum Mollusca; class Gastropoda; order Architaenioglossa; family Ampullariidae; genus Pomacea; species Pomacea canaliculata. The sequence goes on along the minus strand of NC_037595.1, from coordinate 21,167,131 downwards.
ATGCATCCAAAAAAAAGTCTGAAAATCATGGAAACATATCAAGTGGATTTTAATATAACATAATACTTTATGTACACACAAAATGCAGCATATTTCAGCTTTTGGTCAAGAACGTGACGTGAAAAGATGTTTAATTGTCCTCCGATTGTTGTGGAAAACCCGTGCATGTGCTAGAAGTTGGCTTGCGCATGCACTATGTCGAGTTCCCTAGGTATTCCATCTCTAAACAGCTGTTCCTCTTTCGAGATTCTGTTTGATCTCTGCTGTGTACTGGCCATAAAATCGCTCAAGTTTTTTGTTGAATTTCATGTTTCGTTCGTTAATATAGTCGATATCTGCTTCTTCATCGAAAGTTCTTCTGCGACTATATTTTTCTCGTTTTGAAATCCTGTCGGGACAGATGAGCACAATATTACATAACCATGCATGAGAAATGTCTTCATGTGTGCATGTATTCATATCTATGTAAGAAGTGCAACAAATGTTAAAAAACATTTAATTAATAATTTATGCTGTACTGATAAACAGTCTTTGATAGATCACATAAATCAGGATGCAACAAACTACAATACATTCAGTTACATTCCTTTAAATCTGTTTACATAAAACAGATCAGGCTCCTTACAAAATTATTACATAAACAAAACTACTAACTGTTTCTCAAGATCTTCAACCATTTTGTCCACGTTCTCTTCAGGGTCTTTCCTTTGGTGCAAACCCAGGGTATCTGCTGTAGCATAAAACTCGTCTCCCCTGTTTAACATTTTTTTAAATGTTTATTATCTGTATTGAAAGCAATTATATTATAGTTATTAATATAATACAAGAAATATTTGAGGCAGTTATTGATCTGTTGTATTTGTGCAACCACCTAATCTGCAGACATACCAGTCCTACTGGAAAAGGTCAAAAGTGGGATATATAGCCCAAAGAAGGGAAGTTATTCAGCAATGACAATGTTTCAGCTGAGATGCTTGAGCAGGGTGGGGATAAAACAAGTCCCTCGCTTCTCTTTGCCAAAGAGTCTGGGAATGCAAAGAATGGATGCAGTCACCAGTCATACCCCTCCCAAAGAAAGGAAACAGCAAACAGTGCCAAAACTACAGAACCACAAGCCTTATCAGTCTCCCAAGCAAAGTCATGCTGAAACTAATACAGAATTACATCAGCAACACCACTGAGGAAATGCAAGACAAACTGGCTTCAGACCAGGCAGGAGCGCAGTTGAGCTATCTTCAACTGTCACACCCCGATAGAAAATCCTCTTCATCACCCACAGACTTTAAAAAAAAGCTTTTGACAAGAGTCTGACACAAGCGGCTATAGCATCAAAGAGGGATAAACACATCAGTACTAGATAACCAAACGGGAACTTCCTTTCACACAACAGAAGTCATCTGTCCAAGATGCTCCCTTACCACCTGTGCTGCTCAACATCTTTCTGGAGAACATCACATGGGAAACCCTCCAAAACCATCCCCTTTCCATCTGTGAAAGGTCAATATGTAATCTATGCTTTGCAAATGACATCGACGTAATAGCAGATACCAACAAAGAACTGCACAACCTTACCTACAGACAGACAGCAGCACTGAAAAAAGCAAAGTCCTCGTGCTTATTGGAATAAGCAAAGCAGATATCTACATGAGCATTGACAGCCTGAGAAGGTAAAACCTCAAGTACTTGGGGGCCACCCTCCAAAAACAGCAGCTCCATGACAAATATCCACACCAGAATCGCAACAGAAACAATGGCTAAGCTGGACATGATCTGGTGCAGCCACACTATCAGGTTTACTATGACGTATAATCTGTCAAAATCCCTCATAGTATCAATCCTGCTTTAGGAAAGTGAATCAGGTTCTGTTCGCCAATATCGTGAGGAGAATCAAGGCATCCAAAACCAAGTGCCTCAAAAGGCTGCTCTGGATATCATACAGGGAAGATGCCACACTTGAAGGACACCAAAAACCTCCAATCATAACAGCCAAGTAGTGTAAGCTGGTCTGATTTGGCCCTGTGACCTGGCACGACACTGTCTTTCCAGGTGCTTTGGAAGGAGGGCGACATCATGGTCCCCAGAAGAACTGGCTTATGAAAACGAATATGTGGACTGCTCAGCTCATTGTTGCCCAAAACAGGCCTGAGTGGCAGACTTTGTCAATCACCACATCTATCCATGTGCTGCCCCTCAATGACCAGCACCAGACAAGGGACAACTGGATGAATGAATGCGTGAAAGACCTCATTTGAAAGCGTGAAAGACATCATTTACTCTTCTGTTTCATGATGATAGGCATCTTGCTCCATGAACACATTACTATATAAACTAATGTGGATGCTCTTTTCTGTACACTTTAATCGACTCATTCCTACTCAACTCTAATTGTGCACGTGTCTTCATGTAGTGTGAGAGAAAGAGAAAAGAATAAAATTGAGTATAGGCATGTTGCACATATATACATACCACTATGACTACCAGTCAGACAGACTGTTTAATACTATCTTGGAACAATCTAAAAAAAAAAATCAGTAAAGTGGTAAAATAAAACATACATTTTTTCTCGCTGCCTTTCATACTGGTTGAGGTCAGGCTTCATCTGCTTAGTTAGGCGCTGATACTGCCTGTAAGTTGCTTGCTCATAGTCTGCAAATCCCATATTTTCACAGTTATTGACTACTCAGTGTACTTTATTCTAAATATCTGTATGCATCTGTTTTTATTTTTTAAATGATGTTAGGGAAATAGGCATAAAGTATTAGGCAAATGATGTGTGCAAGAAGGCTTGGATTGTGGCAGAAAACTGCTAGAAAATAGCCAGTCTTGCCTTCTAAAATGCCACAAAGCATTCTTATCATAAAGTCCATGAATACAGGAAAGACAGGAGAGAAAAAAATTAAATGTAAAGAACTTTATTATTATTTTTACCTGCAAATCCTGTATCTGGATTTTTCTTCTTCTTTTTCCTTTCCCATCGCTCTGCCTCATCAGCCCCAACATCACGAAGTTTAACTAAGTCATAGTTCTCTCCTTTAGCAAGACATTCCTGCAACATTCAAATGAATCGTGTTGTTAACAGCTAAACTTAAAACTACCTTTTTACATCCTCAATATATATTCCTGAATATCTAAAAATGGAAACTTTGCCTTTATCCTTCATCTTTTATCTTAAAAAAAAAAACCTCCACTCTTCAATACTACAGCTGGATTATGTCACAGCTGAATTCATAATTGTAGAACAAAATTTCTTGGAATAACAAACACGATTTTTAATTATAGTTAACTGCATGACTTCTAATCAACATCATGATCTTGTGTATATGTTCATCACAAATCAACATCAGACAACCTAACAAAAGTCAGGCAAACAGAGAAATGTATTATAACAGACCAAGCAATATTTGAGTATCAAAAGTCACTGTTCACAGCCATGGCCCGCATGTGAGGAAGTGAAGAAAGTCTACATCAGAAGGAAAACAAGGAAAACTGCTTGGGTTGATGTTTTTAAAAAACTGTTCTTGTAATGTGGCAAAGAAATGAAATCTGTACAGAAGCCTGGTCATCTCTATTTTCCTGTACAGCTGTCAAAGCTGGGAACTGACAGCTGATCTCATAAAGTTTGAAACTTTTGAGACATAGTACATCATGAAGAAGATTCCTGTCAGTGACATTGTCTCTCACATTCCTACTGACCACATAAATCAAGGTGCCAAACTACGGTGTAGGTTAATGTATAAACAAATGGATGTTGAACACCTGCTACACTCACCTTTAATACACAGAAAAATTTACCAACAAGAAACAACCAGGTTTGTAAACCAAGTCATAGCATGATGTTTTCAATGCCTTAGTCATATCAAATTATGCATGGCACTCAAGGCTTATTTTATTTTAATGAATATAAATGTTGTAAATGTTCCAGTAAGAAGGATCTAACCTAATCCTTAAAAAGACACAAAAACTCCCATCTTGGCCAGGAAATAGTGTACTGTGTGTAAGTTGGTGGCTGACCTAGATCAGGCAAGGAAACAAGGCAAAACGTACCTGCTTTAATGTATCCTGCTCTTGCTCCCACTCCATCCGCTTTCTCTTTGCTTCAAAATTTTCGGGTCGTTTTTTTCGCTCATCTTCTGCTGCCACCTCTTGGTGATTGAGTTTTCGAGCCTCATTCTACAAACAAATAATGCACAGCAGAGAAAGAAATAAATAAAAAGCAAATAAAAAGGTAGTCAAAGTCTATCGAAAAACAGTAGCATCATAAGCAAAACTACATGCACAAGAATAAATCTAAAGAATGTAAAAAAAGGTGGGGCCCAGGAGGATGTAGCTAGTAAATATAAATTTACAAAGGAAAGAAAAAGCTTAAATGGTAAATTTGGGAATATAAGCCACAATGTTTTTTCCCAGCTTAAAACAGCAATCCAGCTTATTTGTGGTTTTGTCCAATTCCAGGAGCATCACTCACACCCTCATCTCTTCTTAGCTTTATTGTAACTTATGTCAATTATATTGTGTTTACTGTTCGCTTATTTTTCAATGAGCTCCATGACCTGTATTCAGATGTGCAATTGAATGTGACTGCAAAACTTTTGTGTATATGTGCAGGAGGGGATTTGGCTGATGAAATTTCGTTTTTCACAATGGCAGCAACATTCGTAAGGGAGGCACGAAAGGGGTCAGCTAAGCAGCAACGTGGGAGATGGGGTTTCTGCTCCTTGCCAAGGGACATTGAAAAATATTGTGCATCATTTTTCTGCAGGTTCAAATAGTTTTTATATAGTCGTCACATTGTTATCAATTCGCCTGATCATCAGTCGCCATCTGATCGTTTAATCTTCAGTAGTCATTTATCGCCCAATCGTCAACTGTGCCAAAATCATCTCAAGGACAGCCCTGCGCTTTCTCCAGACTCTGCTTTGGGCTGCTGGCCATAGCCAGGGTTCCCTGTGATCAGGGATGATGCCAAGTAAGGACCTTATAAGGACCATTCATGCATTTGTAAGGACCTAAGTGACAGTCATCAATGCTTAAGTTTTTCTTATGAACGGTCGGAAAGAGGTATTATTTATGAATCTTTGGTCTTCTCAATGTTCTGAAATACATGCATTACTATTCTAGCAACAATCAAAGAGTTAATTTTGATGCCTATCTGTCATATTTAGATATGCAAAGGCTAGGGGGATCAGAAGAGGAATGAAAAGCCTGGGGAGGTTCTTGATTATGAAAGTAATCCGTCACACAAACGCGTGTATCTTCCAGAAATACTTTCACGTGCTTCTTGTGTCTATCAGTAAGAATGTGCTTCTTCAAAACACTTTCCCCCATTGACGAAAGATTAAAGGATATTCCGCAGCCAGCACATTGTGCACAATGTTTATCTTTAGAGTCTTTTATCAACTAGTCTTTATATTTTTCTTCCTTTAGCCAGTTCTCCTGAAAAGAACACTTCCCTGACATTTTTTAAATCATCAAGAAGACAAAGAAATGTGGTCATCAGTCAAGACTAAAATATCACAAAACGTAAGTTCTCGTCACAAGCAAGACTTGGCAGTCGTGTGATTAAAACAGCATTGAGGCGAAGAATCGTCTCTAGTTTGCGCCAAAGTCAACTCCTAAAATAGATTTGTGGATTTATAAGAGGCATGAAAAATAAATCTGTGGTCATATTTTATCGATATAAGGACTTGTAAGGGTCACAGAGAAAATGTAAGGACGTGTGTGAGGAATTGTAAGTAATGCATGGCAAATATAAGGCCTTATGGCAAAAATTCTCTACGTAAGGACTTATAAGGACCCTGCGAACCCTGCATAGCAGTATTGGGTGCGATGGTTTGACAGTCACTCAGCGCTGAGTGGTTTTGTTTAGCAGCATGTTGTCCCAGCTGTGGTCTGGGGGGGAGTATCTTCTGTTGTACTTAGCTGCACCCCTGTGGGTAGACTACATAGGCGCCTACCTATTAATTTGTTCACTTGTTCTATGGGGGTGTTTACTTGTGTGTTCGTGGTATTCGTTTGGCATTTTTAAAAATTGAATTAATCAATTTCCATTTTCTTCCTGTTGAGTTAGTTGTCCACATTTCTGGACCACTGATAAATACATACATTGTATTTTCCCCGTGTGTGTGTGCATTTACATGTGCACTGAGGAGTGCTTGGGTTTGTCGCTAGCATCAGGTATTTGAGTGCCTGTTATGTCTGCATGGCTATGTGTGCTTGCAAGAGTGGAACATGTGGCATCCAATTGCATAGCGTGATATTAACTATTCACATTTTTAAATCAAAACCGCATATACACACAACTGAAGCATTCAGATCATTTGCTAAAGCACACACCCTCATAATGCCAAAAATTGCATAGCATGACATTAACTGTTCACATTTTTAAATCAAAACCGCATACAACTGAAGCATTTAGATCAGACCTGGGCAAATGCCGGCCCGCCTCCTGTCTCTGACCAGCCCGCCCGCCAGTATATATACCATATATACAGTATTGGGTAAAACTGAGTTAACTATATTAGTCCGGCCCTCTAAAACCATCCCAGTTTCTCATGCGGCCCCTTGGGAATTTAGATCATTTGCTAAAGCACACACCCTCATCATGCCAAAAACGAGACAAAATGCCTACAGACCAGCTTTCAACTTGAAGGCGATTGACCTGGCCATTGAAATACAGATAATAATAATAAGTCGATTTGTAATGCGCAGGTATCCATTCCGAAGAATGCTCATTGTGCAGAAAAAAACAAAAGAAGAAAAAATAAAGTGAACAAATATATAAAACACCAGGAAAGTAAAAAATATAGACAGAAGTGTTTCTTGGTAGTTTAAGACTGGTCTGAAAGAAACAGATGGGTTTTCAGTTTCTTTCGAAACGTGGTTGGTGGGTGATGGTGGAGAGTGACGATGGCAGAGCATTCCACAGCTTAGGAGCCGCGTTTTTGAAGGCCCTGGCTCCAGTGCGCTTCTTGTTGGTGTCTTCCATTGCAGGGAGACAGAAGCGTGACTGGGAGCCTGAGCGCAGGCTACGTGACGGCTGGTATGGAGGAACTATCTCTTGCAGATGGTGTGGCTTATTTGTGAATAAAGTGCAGGTTTTTTTTTAAGTTAGTAAGTGCGGCTTATATACAGATGCACTCGACAGACTGAAATTTACGGTAATCAAGCAAGTGGTTAATCATCTCACCATTTTTAGCTCCAAGTTTCGAAGTCTATTTAGCCGTGCTGATTTATTGGAGGTTGTTCCTGACGAGCTTGGGGTTGCCTGTAAAGTAAGAGTCAAATAGCAATGTTATCATCTACGAATGAAACAAAATGAGAAACGTAAGATATAAACCTAGAACTTATCACAAGTATGGGCTGCCAATAATACTTCATACGCAAAGACTGACTCCTAGTCATGCAGGATTCAACAACAAACTTACCGACGCCATACTTAATTCCGTAGTCGAGAGTGAGAGCCCGTAGGTTTAGTTTCGCTACACCTCCCCTGATTTAACAGAAGCTAGTCAATAAAGAGGCTAAAATACATAGTCAGCTCTTTACAATAGCTTATTTATAAGAGAATTTGTTATTTATTTTTAGTATAAAAGTATCGTATTTTTTAATTTTTACGACGAAGTAGCTCTGCCTTAAAAGGTCAAAGGCCGTGGTACGCCTTTTGTCTCTCTACTATGATTATGTCACACGCATGCGCAAAGCAATAAACATCCGGCTAGAAACCCAGCTATGCGACGCTGCCATAGCAACGTAGGTTACCTCGTGTCACCTTTAAAGAAGTTGACTGGTTGACGACGACATAAAATGTAAGCTGAAGATGCCAGAAAATTTGCAAGGCTTCTTTGCTGAAGCCAAAAAGGGGAGGTTTTCTACCGTCGCCAATTTATCGGAGGAAGGTAAGTACACGATATCGTCCCGTAAGACAGTTCAAATATCTTGCCCATATAGCCGGGATATGGCACTAAATATGTAAAATATTTATTATTTTATATCTTGCTCATCTCCTGTTTCTCTTTCTTTAAAGTATTTTTGTGTGAATGCCTTGAGGCCTCTGTATGCACATAGGTGTATGTGCATGTATATATATATAACATGTTATAAAAATCCTGTGGACATATATATGTTGTTGTTGTATAGGAATGTATTTCATTACCCATTTAAGGTTTCATTTCTGGTTGCATTATTTACTTCTTCAAAACTTGTTAATGGGAGTCAGCAGAAAATGAATAAAAAAGATGTTCTTCATTTTTACAGACATTGGAAGTGTCTGGGAAAATGTCTGTAATTACATTGAGAAACAAATGTTACAGCAAAAAGTAAGTGACAGTACGATTGCGTATTTTGCAATTTCTTTACAGTTCTGTCTGTTATCTGCTTCTTGAAGTTTAGATAGATTTTGTTGTAGGCTGAAGACTGAACATATATATATCTTTTATAAAAACAAAAACACATTTAAATTGATATTTTAACAAATTACTATGGGACAGTCCACTTTTTCCCCTGCTTTATTGTATTATCAGTGTAATGAGTCTTTCTTAGAGTCATTCAACTGATGAAATGTTTTGATTTTTCAGGGAGTTCAAATTCCTAACTTTGGGACATTCTCCTTCTCTCAAAGACGCCTGGATATTGGAAACAATAAGTTCCTACAGTCTCAGCGACCTGTTTTCAATATCTCTGAGAAGTTTGCTCAAACCCTGGGTCTTCAGTTCAACAAATACAATGTGCCAGGTATGTAAGAGATAAGGTAAGATAAAGGTAAAGCTCATCCCATATAACCTTTTCAAGCTGTTGGAGGGGTGATGTGTATGAGACCTCACCAGCTTTATGTGAGGGCGGTGCCCATCTCCTCTCCCTAATTGCTGCCTTACCTTCCCCAACCCTTTATGGAGTCAGATACCCTTTCCTGCAAGCTGGGTCTACTAGGGGCAGTTTGCTGTATTAATCTTGCTGGCATTGAACCAGCACTCTCTCAGTTTAGATTCAGACACCAGCACTCTAACCACTTTCCTTGTAAGAGATAAATGTTATTGTGTAATGTGACAATTAGCAAAAAGTCCATGAATAGACTTGACATTTTTTTAAATTTTTCTACATCTGAGTCATGTGACACCTGTTTATGAGGCTGGCAATTGTCTTCAAGAATTTCAGCCACCTCCTTTTTCATCTCTCCAGTTGCCTCTTCTATACAAGTATTGCAAGGTCATTTTCCTTTGATTTAAAATTGAAAGTTGATTTCATTCAGTGATAAGTTACTTTTGTTCTGTTTCCAGTTAATTTACATTTTTAGTAACAGATTTTGGTGTGGATTTGAGTTGCAGTTTTGTGCCATTATATAATCATCACTGATCGAGTTTTGCACTTCAGATGGTAAAAGGAATTCATATCCTAAGTAAATCAAGATTTATGAACGCTTCTGATACTGAATCGAGTTCCTAGATCTTTCCCATTCGAATGGGGCAGCTATTTTCAAGATTTTCCTCATCTAGTGGAAGATAATTATTTAACTGCTGTTCAAGAATATTTGTGTCAAATGTGAGCGTACAATATAATCTATGAAAGACTTGTTATTTACCAGTGAAGACATCTTACTTTATTATCAGAAGCCTCTAACTTTGGAGTTTACCTTGTTCATTTAAAAAGAATAGATTAAGTCATCTATTGTCAATAATTATATAGGTAGTTTAACTTTCTCATGAACAAAAATCAGACTACCAAATACAGTTGGTATGGTAACATTCACAAATTTCTTTTGCAGGCCATATCCCTTCACCACCTCTGAACTTTGCTGCCCTATCCTTTGAGACACCTTTTGATCGTGACACAGTTGACAATTGTGTGAAAGAGATTGTGAATTCCATCTCAAGAGCAGTTGCAGCTCGACGCAATGTGGAGCTGGTCTTTCAGGGCATTGGTAGACTGATCATCCGTGATTTGCGTGTTAAAATGAGATTCTACAAGGAGTTTATCAATCAGATGGATGGCAGTGGGAACATGATCAGCTCAATGCAGAATGTAAGTTTTCTGCAATATCCTCAAAATTGGTGAGAGAGGTGGGTTGGGGTAGGATGCATATTGTGTTCTCATAAGTCCAGTTAAAACTGCTTACCCCTTCCTGTGTCTTTAATACCTGTTATCTCAGACCACTCAAATTCTACAGAAAAGGTAGGTAAACAGAATGCACAGGTAATAATCAGGGGGGAAAAGTGTAATGCTGGTAAATGTTAAAGTGAAATAAAAATTCTTGGAAACATCTTTTTAGAAACTGTGAAAACTTTTTCACTTATTCATTTAGTCAGCTACTCTTTATATATCATCACTTCAATTTCACTTATTTCTATTCAATGTCTATTCAATGACTAAAAAGCAAATGCTCAGTTCAGTTCATAATGTACATCAGAAACAGGAAGGGGATTAACAAAACGATATTCTGTGAATGTCAGTAAACATACCAGGAGATGAGTGAAAACATGGAAGTTATATATACTGTTATTAATCTCTAGCATGAATGAGCATATACAGCAACCTGTGTTCTTTGTAGGAAAGTTTAAAATGTGATTTGTTGCTGGCTGGCAGGCTCTGTCTGCTGTCTGGCTTCATAAAAAGCATTCACGTGAAATGGAGCCTTGAAGTACAGTTCCAGCCAGTATGTTATTATTGTATTTTATTTTTTTATCTAAAGCGTCCTGGCACAGTTGACTCAGTCATGTCGAACCATTCGTTATCACGCCCAGCTACCAGCAACACTCTTATTCTGCCAAGGTAAGCTGTTTTGCCAGAGCAAGGTAACCATCTTACTTAAATGCATTATCAAAAATCTCAACATCTCTTAGTTTTTTTTCCCCCATTTAACTTGTAGGCAAAAGGTTTCAATTCCATGGTTTAATGTTGGGGAAATTGCAATAAAGCATTTATCATTTAAGCTTACTGCTTTTTGGTTGTTGTTTTTTGTTATTAATAAGATTTTCAGAAGTAATAATGATAAATTAAATTCAGATAGTGCTTTACCCCACCATCAAAGGCTAGCTCAAAACAGAGTTCATTGTGCTCGCATGTTTAGAAAAAGGTTAATGCCATTAACATAGATGCAGTCACTACAGCTCAGTCCTACTACCAAAATATCCATTTCTATCCTTCTTTTCTTCTTTGACCCTCATTTGACTTTCACCTGAGATTTGTAGTTGTTGTAGTATCAGTGGTGGTGTCGGTAGGAACAACAAATAGGCCATTTTGGTGCACACATGACTGTTGTGGAGGTCACATCAACACAGCAATGGCTAGATGCCTTTTTTTCTATAATTTCAGAATTCAGCGCAATAATGTTAGAAGTTGCAGCAACCTTCTGGAACCACTAGCAGAACAGGAAGAGACCTTGCCACCCAATCTCTCTGAAACAGAACCCCTTATAAACACCACTTCAGAAGATGCAGTTTTCCATGATGCCTCAGTTCACTTCAGCATTCCAAAGGCGCTTGAGCTGCAGAATGAACTTGAGGGGCAGACCAGAACAGATGCTCTCCATGAGGATGTCTTTGAAGATTTTTATGTAGGAGATTCCTTGACTCAAACAGGCATGGAAAATGTCCTCAATGAAGGAGTAATAAATGTGCAGCCCATAGAGTTCTCGCCACAAGGGGTGACAGATAGCGTCCGTGGTAAGTGTGAAAAAAAAAAAATCTATGCATGCATTTATTTATGTGTGTATGTGTGTGCAGGGATGGGTTTGTGTGAGAGAGAGGGAAGGATGTGTAGAGAGTGATGGACTGGTTAAATATACATAAACTCAATACAATGCAATACAGCTTTATTTGCCCAGGGGCAATTCAAAATAGTGCTCGTACTAGCAATAGTATATGCATATACATGAAAAAAGGTAATATAAATTTACATGTTGAAATAGTGTCTCTTTCGCACACACATTCTCTCACACACACATACACATTCCTAACAGCAGATACAGTTGGTGACCACAGGCCACCTCAGCCTAGTACAAGATGACGGCCAGTAGAGTTTATCAAGTGAATGGCACTTAGAATGAATGAGTTGTGGTGATGATTGGTTCTGCATACAGATATCGCGTACCTATACAGCCAGACCGCAAGAATGAAAACTCACATGCCATTACATGATCAGAAATAGAAAGGATGCATAATGCTTTCCTGAGGATTTGCTGATGACAAAAGGCTGCCAAATCCCTCTGCCTGGTTCTGGTGATCTTGGAACAAATATTAACAAGGGAAACAAGACTGTTCCTGTTCCTTAGGGAGAGGCTGTAGAATCAAGAGATGAAAGAGAAAGTGATGAGACTTTTGATGAAGGACTGATAGAACCAAGTGAGGATGACAGAGCTGACTGAGAAAGATCTGAGTTTCCATAGGAGGTACAGATGTTGGCTCTTACGGAGGATCATGTCAGTGTTGATATCCCATTTAAGCTTGTTATCTAAGATAGTACCTAGATATTTGTAAGGGTCGACTACCTCGATGGCATCATCATGGATAATACTGATGACTGCCTCAGCTCTGTTTGTCCAAAAGTTGAAAATCATTTCCTTAGTCTTTAAGGCATTCAAGACAAGAAAGTGTTCATCACACCAGTGAACAAAGTCAGGAAGAGCGCCACTATGATCATGTTCACTATCATACAAAAGAGACAGCAAGGGAGTGTGATCAGCAAATTTTACAAGAAAGCTCCTAAAAAGTCTAGGATCCAGAGAGTTAGTTGGTGAGATGGAAGTCTGAAACCAGACTCTCTGCCAACAAGTGTTAAAAGCAGAAGAAAAATCATGTTAAAAAGTATCTGTCTCTGCGTGCAACAAAAGCATTTCAAAAACAAGAATTTTAATATTTGCATTAGAAAATGTGTAAATCTCATAGCTGTTGCAAGAAGATTTTTTTTTTTATGGGAGTGGTTAATTTAATGACACACCCTGTTTCATAACTATTTTATTTCCTGTGTTTTGTTGTGCTGGTTTTAGTTTTTCTATCTAATTTAGATTTTGTCATTTTTCAGTAGATAGTATCTGTATCCATTGGTACTGTAGAAAATTAGTAATAATAATGAAAATTTTAATATCCCAAGGATTTGCTCAGAGCACTTTACAGAAGTGATAAACAGACCTATCCATCTAAACAGAATTACTAACACCATGCACCCATATTTGCATGTAACAGACATACTTCTATAACAGACACACCTACTCATACACAAGTGCAGATACACATTATGCCCCCTCCTGGTCAGAACAGGGTTGCAGTGAAGACTGGAAAAAATGCATCTAATGTTTGGACCTAAAGGTGGAAAGAAAATTAGAGTGACAAAGGCTGATGGGTATAATCTGTTCCTTGCCCTTGTGGATGAATAAAGTTGTATTGTATTAATTAGGCTGATGCAGCCCATCTACAGCATCTTCTGGCTTTTGATTATGACTTACATAGTAAATTAGGATCTTTGCTCACTGGCATAGAATGGCTTTGTTTGTACATGTTGTGACCTGTCTGGCTTTGTTCATTTGTATTGTAGCAGTTTAGTAGCTCATTGCTCACTATACATTTGTGTTTAACAGAAATTTGTCAGGACTTGATATTTGTACATCTGTGCTTTTATAATAGTATCTTGTGTTAAATGTAAAAATTTCCAAGTTATTTTCATTTAGTCATGTATTCAGACAAATTGTTCATGATGTTCCCCTTGAATTTTTAAATGCAGCTGCAAAAATCAATGAAAGCTGTTGTATTTAAACAATAGCTCATCAATAGGACAGTCAGCATTTCCATTTCCCATTTGTACACACTTGTTTCACAGCCACCAGACATTTGCCTGCACACCAACAGAAAAATGATCAATACTTCTTTTGAACACAAACCATCATTGGTGGGATAAGCCAATCCTTTGAGCTTACAGTTTAACATTTCCTGTTTTTCAGGTAGTGGAACTTTTTTTTTTCTTTGGTGCTTGAACATACCATGCCACTAGACCTTCTTCTGTATTGATAAAAGAACTAAAAGCATTTGTAAATACATATTCTGTCTGAGATGCAGTCAATAATTGATCTTTTACTTCGTTGAAATACCTCTTGATAAAGCTGCACTGGCTAGCTTCTTTAAGCTTACCCTTTCTTGTTCTTTAAACCTAAATATTTTTTCTGTAAAAATTTTGGGATTTTCTTTTTAAGGGTGTGGTAAAAAGGAGCAGACATTGTCAGCTGCCGTCAGTAGCAGTATAATCATTGTCAACTGCATTTACCTAATAGTAAGGGTGACTGGATGGGGCCTGGCACACACACACACACAGAGTCATTGTCAGCTGCAGTCTCCTAACAGTTTTGTCATTGTGCCATCTGTATGAATTTTGGCAGTTTTTCGTCTGTATGAAGCTGAAGCACTAGGTTATTAAAAAGTAGATTATCAAGCAAGTTTCCCAGCAGTACACAAGACAATATTAATATAAACATGCATACCTACTATGTATATGAGTGCACATGGATTTATATACGTTGTATTTGTATCTTCCCCAAAGCAGGGGAAGGAGAACAACCTAGATAATTTGTTGAAGATGGCAATGGTTAGACATGAATATCATGCCCAAAAAAAGAGTTTAAAAAAAATCATGGATATTGTCGCATTACACTTGACAAGATAAACCGCATTCAAAAAGTACTCAAGTGCATTAAACTGATATAATACCAAAGGTTACAATACAAATCAAATCAAACTTTTATTGTCTGTGTGAGGAAGTCCAAGACAGAAATTTTTCTTTTGCTTATAAACCCTGCCACAGGTTTCAAAGGGTTTCAACCTCCTGTCTTTAACACTTAAAAAAATCAGGGAAAGTGTTTTTTGTTTTGGTGAGGTTGCCCTTCTTCCACTGAAAGGACTGCACTGCCCTGACAAATAGTAATCAGATTCAATACAAAGAGACAAATAAGAGGAAACTGAAATATTGATGATAATATGTGGACTGTCACTCAGTGCTGGTTTCCTTTGTCACCCTGCAGCCTCTGTGTGGTTTGAGAGCATGGAGTTGCCATAGCCCCAGAATGTTGTTGGTTACGGAGTATCAGTGCTCACTTGTGCAGGAGCCACTTACTTAAGACAGGCTGATCAGGAGGTTGTGATGCACCTTTTTTGCAGACAGCTCTGAGACTGTGCTCTTCTGTGGAAGCTATAAAATTAGTGAACGGAAAGTAGAAGTAAAATTTTTAGTGAAGCTTTGAATAAACTTTGACCAGACAAGAGGTTTGTTAAATTGTTGAAGATGTATACAGTAGACTGGTACAGAAAACTGCAGAAAGGAAGTAGGAAGCTTCAGAGTGTAAAATGCAAGTCCAGGCCTTGTATATCAGCTGACTCAGGTAAAATGATGATCTAGCTGTTACCTTGGTACCTGTAACATTATTTGATCTGTAGACATACTGCAGATTGTGTACATTATTGTCATTTGTACATCTTAAACAGAGCATAAATAATAATAGTTTCTTAGTGATGAAAGCAGAAAGATTGTGATTTTTACAAACTACTTTTCTGTAGATGACCACAAAATGACATCAGCACCAGGTCGTTCCTCTTCCAGAATGGCAATGCCTCTTGCAAAGGCTACAGGTGTTTCTCTCCTTGATGACCTGGTGCCCTCTGGTGCTACACCCATAATCTCTCCAGCAACACAGGGTGAGGCTCAGATAATTCCCCCTGAGATGAGCATGAGGTGAGTAGTCTTTAACCTTTCACTTAACAGTAAATACATGCCAAGTAACATTATCACGTGTACTTTGAGTTGGAATAATAACTTTTGATTAAACTATTTGTGTTATTTTTATGTTATCTATTCTTTTTCTCAATAAAAGTAGGAAACAGAAACTGTTTAGGTTTGCTAAAATTATGCTGTCAGCATTCCTTGTGTATATCAAATAGAAAATTCAAGTATCTTCTTGTTGTCAGCAAAGGTGACAGTAGATTTCTCAAGCCACCTACAGCCCCTCGACTGGAGCCATTTCATCGCTCACACAGCCTCCAGGATCTGACATCTGATCATCTGCCTCAGAAGCCCTTGACACCCCCAGGCTCCTCCTGTGGTCATCCAAATGCTGGTCAGGAGCTGTGCTATCTGTGCCACCAGAGAGCACGCAGAAACATCCCTGTCTACTTCAAGGAGGAACGACAGCGACGTGATGAGGAGGAGGAACGACTGCTACACCAGTATCAGGCCATGAGAGATGCTGAGGATCTTTTGAAGGAACAAGTGGGTGTTGCTATGACAATAATACAACTAAGATTAAGAGGTCAAGTTCAGCAGTTCTGGAAGTCAGTGTTTGTTTTATCAAACTGTTTTCTTTTTATACAGATAGTTTCTCTTGTAGGCATACATACTAAAACCATTGTTTCAATGGAAAATTTGTTGAGCAAAGACATGGATTTTGTGTATATGTGCATGTGCATGTGGCCGCAATCACCTACATCTATGATCATGATGTGTACACACAATCACCCGCATGTATGATCAGAATGTATGTACACATAATGTTTATCATTCTTGTGCTTGGTGTAGAGTGAATAGTGACTTTTACTGATAATTGAATGTAGAAGCATAATAGTTTCATAAAATATCTGGAATTTGAGCAATATATTTACTTTGTGTTCTTAGGAAAGGCAAATCTCAAGACGCCATGATTTACAAAAGATTTCTGCATTCAACATGGGGTGGCAGAATCTGTCAATGCAAAGAAACGAGCCAAGGATTACAATCTTCAGGTAAGTCATTAGTTCTAAAAATTTTAGAAAAATATTCAGATTTTTGATGTAAGGATGCTGGTTTGTTTGGGTTGCACTATTTCAGTGTTAAATGAAAAAAAAAATGTTTTGTAATCTGAAAAAGATTACTTGAATAATAATGAATACAATTGCTTGCTGTGTTGAAGCATTTTCTATTCTCTGTGAAGACCACCAACAAACTGAAACTGAATGATGACAAAACTGAGGTCCTTCCAATACCCTCAGCAAATAAATTGATATGTATGCAATGCTGTACTACTTTTACTTTTTCTGGGTGAACATCTCGATTCTTTCCCAGACTGCCAGGAATCTCATTGTCTCCTGAGTCTCACATCAGCACAGACTAGAAAGTCAATCTTTTGAGTTTTTAAGGCTGAGTCCTATGCAACCTTTCCTGTCAGTTTCTGTCACCAAAATACATCTTTATTTTCTACTTCTGTCCTCAGCAGAGATAGAAATTTTCCATTTTTTGGGGAGTTCCCATAATTAATAAACTAAGCAAAATACTGATTACAAGATCATCAGACTTTTCTTTCATTTTCTTTATTACATTGCCTCAGCATACCTGTCTGAGCTAATAATGCCTTACTACCTGAGATGGTCTCTTTGTGTTACCTTTCTCTTTGTTCCATGCATCAGACAAAAGAAGTTTGGCAGGCACTTCCCCTTTTCAAGCTCCACCATTTGAAATTTCTCCCCCTTTTTCTTTGAACATTGTCTACATTTGAGGCTTTCATGCTTGGCCTCAAAGTTTACCTTTTTAAGAAATATCTTTCATAAACAAGCAAACTCTAATGCTCTTTGGTTCTTCATCTTCAGCCATAAATTTCATTTATGTATGCCATGATGTCATCCATTTACTGCCGCTTATGTTTCTTTGTTATATGTTGATCATCAGCTAAATTGTAGTCTTTTGTACATCATGCATTGAGCTCAGCTCCACATGCTTTACAACTTTAATTATAATTATTATTAATATAATTTATAAATATTTTGTTTTCAGAGATCCTACATATTCCAGCGGCGGCCCTTGACACCTCCAAGGTTTCCCAAACAGGAAGAATACTTGAAGGAGCTTACCAAGCAGGTGAGACATATTTATTCATTTCTGGAAAAGGTAGTTGCTGGGGAATATATGTATGCACATGCATTTGCATGTTTAGATCCAATTTTTTCATTATGCACTATGTGGGTAGTGGGGACATTCCAGCACAGGAAACTGTTTATGAAAATTGTAGTCTGCATTTCAAACAAAAAGCATGAGGAAAATATTGTTACATAAATGTATACAAATTTCACTAGGGCATATTCTTGATCTTAAAGGTGAAACTTTAACCTTATGGTGGATATGGTTTAACCCAAGGGAGGGAAGTGAGGAACACACGTGGTGCTGGCTACCCTCATGGTAATTTTTTCGATTGCTTCCATCTGGCACGACAAGTACCCTCACCTCCCTCTGCTCCATCAAATCCATTTTTTCCTGCTGGTGTTTTTACTGGTGGATTTTTTTAAAGTTTGGATATCACTATTGTCTTTTATGTCATTGTTGCTTTGCAGTACACTAAAATATAATTTATAATCCATGTACAGAGACTGAAATGCTGCTGACATGTTCTGCAAGATATGAAATGTGCCTGCTATAGTTTTTGAAAGGGACAGTTTAGCATACTCAGTAAAAGACTTTATTAACAGACCTTCGTAAGCTCACATTTTGTTTGACTTGTGGTGATCAATGCTCTGAGTGCAGGTGGAGACAAAAGAGTCAGCAGTGGCTAGGAAAAAAGCAGATGATGACTTTTTAGAGCGCCTTGAACAAGTTCAGCTGGCTGAAGAGTAAGCACAGCTTAGTTTTTCTATTCTTGCCAGAACACTTAAAAATAGACTTATCTCATGATCTCATGGGTCCTTTTGCATTTTAGAGAAAGACATATGGCAAAGAAAAGACAACTTTTCAAGTACAAGATTCTTTTCTATAGAGATAAAATTGATACCCATCTGCCATATCTACATAAGACAACTCAGCAAACTGGAAATATCCTCACAATGAACATGTGTTGTTTAGCTGAAAGGGAGAAAGGAATAACAATGGCAATGTCTTTTCTGTCAACAGCTTAGCTGCACAACGCGAGCAGTATATTAAAGACAAAGAAGAGCAGAAGGACATTTACAAACGTGCTCTGAGTGCACAAGTGAGAATAACACACATAGCAAACTTTGAAACTAAAAATATCCAAATCTTGGCATCGGTGGCTCAGAAACCATCGTTTGCCTTTACTTTTCATGAAAACCAGATTTTCTAATAGATTAACAGTGAAGTGTATTACAGGTGGGAGATATACGTTAGGTTATGAATATGAAAAATAATACTTTTGGACTAGAGGAAGAAATCTAAAAATCTTATGGGATTAGACATCATTTCGACAGAGGACAGATGTTAACTGTGTCCATTGTAAACAAAAGCCTACATTAGAGGCATCTATTAACTCTTAGCTTGTATATATTATGCTCATTTAAGATAAAGGTTATTATGTCTGATGAATGGGAGTCATTGAGATTTTATTGTATAAGGTATCCTACTTAAATACTCATGTATATTAAGATCTTTAAATGCAGTGATTAGGTGTTTGAGTCATATAACTGTATTAAGATTGGATTTATAGAGCACATTTCCAAATGCATCCACCCTTTAAAGATATTGTAGACACTAAGTTTTATTGATGACTAAAATATGTGCTGATTTCCTTATAGTGCAGTTAACATGATATACCTGTAGTGATTGCGACAAGCCTTTTACCCACTTATGCTTGTGCTAATTGTTCTGACATGTATTGTCATGGTGTTTTCTGTAATCTTTCTGCAGCTGCGGTACAAGCCAGTACCTTTACCCCCTCGTGAACCAGACATTGAGATTTTTGGCAAGAACGACATGAACAATGAGAAGATGGCAGAACGCCGTCGCAGAGCTTGTCAGTTGTCCCAGGAACAGCAGAACCTGATCAGTCAGCGTAAACGGGACGCCCTTCTCCGTCAGTTAGCAGACCAAGAGCATGACCAAATGGTGCTGGAGCGCCTCAAAAAGGAGTAAGTTGAGACAAAACATTCAGTGGTTGGCATGTCCAACAAATCATGGGACCATACTTTTGCAGCAGTGAAGTGTTGTTTATTAGGAAAATACTCTACTTATCAATAAGCCATTATAATTTCTCTATCAGATAAAGAAAGTTCTATAAGCATGGATAATAACTTTTTTCTTGATATTTATTTAATGACTTAAATAAACAGAACAAAAGAAAGATTACAAAAAAATCTAGTGCCAAACATAAAAAATGCATAAGCTAATCCTAAGATCTAAGCAGAAGGAGGAAAAAAAAAAGGAAAAAATCTTGTTTCATTTCTGTGCATACAGCACCAGGCTTCTCTGTTATTGCAAAGTAGCCAGCAGTGCCATTAACACTTTGATGATGATTCCTTTATTCTCAGTCACAAATTATTATTGAGTCTTCTTATGGTCACAACATGCCATTGGATCTTCTGCAGGTTGCTTGACGATCGTGCTTATAACCACAAGGTGCGCTTTGACAGTCGCCGCCGCTTAGAAGACGACTGGATGAAGGCTACCGAGATAAAACGAGCTCGAGACCTGGAAGATCGACTCATTGGACTAGAGTCAGGCATGCTGCTGCACGAACAGTGTGACCAGTACAACCACTGCAAGCAGTGCAAGCGACGACTAAACAATTGTGGGGAGAGTAATATCTGGTCAGAATCACGCTATGTCCCAGGTTCTCGCATTATGGTTTGATTTCTCTTGCAGACTGCATATGTTGGGCAGTGCAGATGCTTTGGTATTGCTGGTGTTTTTGATTTTAATCTAGGGGAAGACATTTTTCATAGATGTATTACAACAGCGGTCAAAACAATGACTAGAGTCTAATGTTTTGCAGTATTATTTGTAACCATAATCAGTGGTGCGTGCGATTGCTTATATAATTTATGAAGCACATTTACCCATTGAATTAACCTTCCCAGACAAGCTAAATCTGTCGCCGACAGGTAAAATGGCTAAAATATTAACTCATGGGAGTCCATAACCTGTTAACCCCCAAATTACTATTTGGGGACAGGGGCCCTACCGAAGTAGCTTACTTTGTACAATTTAGAAATTCTTCGTCAGCATGCAAGTGAATGTGCTTTTTCGACTATGCTTGTTTTACCGAACTGTTAAAAGTTAAGCATGGAGTGAATTTGCTTGATACCATTTAGCAAAAGTGAACACTTTACTTAAACCATATTTGGTAAGATCATATAAATCAACTGAACCAAGATATAATTGTTTAGTAAATACCATTCTCACTGCTCTCATATTCTGAATCTAAGAGACCACATGAACAAACAGCATGTGCTCATAAAAAGTCCTTTGTTTTTTTATTTTTTTTCCAAAGGTGAAATATTTTTGTTGTCTTTTTGCTGGAGAAGCATCACATGGGGGAGACTATCTGATATGGCTTCTTGCATGTTTTTCCATTAGTTATTTGCATGGAAGGGTGGAGGGGTGATGGTTCATGTTTTTAGGCTTCACTTTTGTGATCTTGACTGTCCAGGGAATGTACAATGCCGCATATCCCATGATATCTTAGTTGGTAAGTTTGCCTCTTAGTGGCTTATGATTTGGGGCTTTTGCCTGTTGGGTAAAATTAAACTGCTGGGTGCCTCTGAAAAGCTAGGGCAGTTATACCCATTGGGTCATTCAGAGATGACCATAAAAGCCTAGGTCAGTGATTGGATTTAGACACATTCACATTCTCCTGAACTTTAACAATGTAGTGTTAGCTTAATTTATTGTGGTCAAATTTCTGAAACTTAGACGAAACAATAAGAATTTACTGTGATTGATAATTGTACTTCAGAACTTAGACCAAATTTTGTGTATAGTTACTTTCAATGCTTAATTGATAAGTCATGGTATAAAATTCATGTCACTAATCTGCTGAAAAACATACCTACTGTGATAATTTGACTGTTGATAAGAAGTGATATACATTTAACCTGATTACTTTGTGCATTGGCAGCACCATGAGGTTTATCCTGGTTTAAAAGTTGTCTGACTGCAAGTGATTGTATCTAATTAAAGTGACTTACACAACTGTTGAATCTGATTATTGACTGTGTGCAGTTGACTTTTTAATGCATCTACTTCTAGATGTGATCAGATGATGGCAATTGATCAGGGACTGCTATCCACTTGAAGTGATTTTTTTTTCTAGCATGTGTAGCAAAACCTTGTCTTACATACAATTCATAAGATCTCCAATATCCCTAGCTTGCATCATTAGCATGCATCTAGTTTTTTTTCTTCCTTTGAATACAATTTTTAAAGTTTCCTGACACCTTTCTTTAATTAGATAAGAGTATTTATGTTTTCAATTTCTTCCACTGACAGCAGTATTGATATGCTTGTTACTACATATCACATGTGATGTATTTTACTATTTGCCTGTATTGTAATGTATTGGTTCATTGATTATTATGTCATCAGTATTAGTTTCTTAAAATGGTACAGAAGCTTTCAGTTTTACTTGTATATTTCAGCGAATGTGTGCAAATTATGAACACAATTACACCCACTCTGCTTTTTTTATATACATTGTAGGTCTGCATTATCATTTGTCTAAATTTTAAAGGAGATGCTACCACAATGTTCATGTTGGAGGAATTAATTATTTTTGCCTGTGTAGTGTTTATCTTACAAACTTTAATTTAAAAAAAAAACAAAAAAAACAACAAAACCTTCCTGTCAGACTTTCATTCATTTTTGTCAGCTGCCAAGCTAAAAAAATAAAAAGAAAGGTGCGTTACCCACATGAACCATTCTTACCAGCAACAACTTACAAGCAACAGAAATCTCAGAATGCATTTTTTTTAATGCAAAGTATTTTTGGCATCTGTATTTTTTTCTTTGCAAAGTTTTATCACAATCTGTAGATATCCAGTGCCAGGGTTTGTCCTCGGTTCAGTGTATATACGTGGTCTGACCCCATCCCTTCTCTACCCAGGCACTCAACCAAAGATTAAAAAAAAAAATGCTGAGACGCATGAGAAGGTGGCATCCCTGAATTGTAGCACCATCACAAAGACTATGGAATGCACGCTGCCCCTTGTGGCAAACCATGGCAGCGTGTAAAGGACAGAGATGCAACTATCACTTAAACAAGACAGAAGAGGCTGGCATCTTTTTTTAAAACACACCACTCTTTGTAAAAGAATGTAATTTCTTAAAAAAAAAAAAAAAAAAATCAACAAGGTAGTCTCTTTGTCAGACCTCGTAGAGGTATGAACCATTAACAGTTTTCTTCAGCCAGTCTATTCAGCCCTTGTAGAAATATCCACAAGGTTGCAGCATGATTGGTTCAATAGTATCAAGAAGAGAGGAAACAAATCAAGTTTGAGAACTCTGTTGACACGATTGTGCATGTCATGCCCACAGAGTGATTCCCCATCCCACGTCAAAGTATTGGCTATCTATGTGGAAAGGAGGGACGACCAGTCACAACCACGCAATGTTGTGTCTACAAAGTATGTACAAAGTATGCCTGTACAAAGTATGAGTGCTTGTCAATAAGTTAATCATGTGAGTTTAAGTAACATGAATGATAACATGTGAATGTTCAGCAGACATAGGGCTGGCATGATGGCCGCCCACATAGCCATCCCTTCCACACAGATGGCCAAGAATACATGTTGCATGTATGCAAGTTATCTGACCATTAAGTGCATACTGTATGCAAGTTATCTGACCATTATTAAGTGCATACTGTAGCAGTGTGCAGTGAATGAGTGAATGAATGTATGTCTTGTCGTGAAAAATAAAACAAAAAGTATGAAAAATGATAAAACAGATCTGCCAATAATAATACACTTATTATGAACAATTACAATTTCTTGATAACAATATTAAAACAGAATTTGTAAAAATTCATTTCGGCTGATCTAATTACAAACACCTAAACCCAAAAACATCTTACACACTCTGCACCCTCTGTTTATTGTAGTAACAAAAGTCTCCTGAAATCGATTAGACCCACATTGTATGCTGTATTCAACCCCTTTATAAACGTTAAATCAGAGATTGAAATATCATACAAGTTCTAGTCATTTCTGTGTTTTTAAAAAATAAAATTCAGGATTAATTACAGTACAAGATGTTATAATGTTTTCTTATTCACAACTCTCTGTTCCAGCCAGTGGTACCATTCCATCATAAGTAGTCATCAGTAACTGGCAGTTTGACTAGTCATGTCCAGCAGGTATACCGGTATCGAAAATCTATGGACAAACTCATCTCAACCAATGCTGGCTTGCATCTTTCTTTCACAGAAATGCAGATTCTGCACTTTTCTTAATGCTTTAGAAAGACTTCTTGACCTAAGAAACACATACGCTTTGACATTATTGTCAAATCTTTATCTAGTATGACTTACATTTACCTAAAAAAAATTTTGTGTGTGTTAAATTTAAGAAAATTGTTTAGCTCCATTTTCAGTCTTGTTCTAGGAGGGTACAGATGTGCCTAAAACACACAAGTAGTATAAGGACGACAACAGACACAACACTTATTAACAAAATCTCATTATACTATGCTCATTTCTAGCTTTCTGAACAAAATCCGTATAAATCACCAAAGGACAAAAACCACACAATATGAATAAGAAATCTCCAATTTAACACATTCACAAAAAATTAAACATCCCACCCCTTCTTCACTTCACCCACATTTCAGCTAGATAAATGTGATCCAGGTCATCTACATTAACCTGGGTATACAAATCAACACTCCAACTGAAACTGTGAAGGGACAAAATATGTACAAACATAAAGTTTTTTACAAGGAAAAAAAAGAAAACAGCAATCCTGAACAAATCGACACCGAAAAAAGACCAATGAAAATCTTCTAAACTTATATATATATTTTTCCACACAGGTAAATAACATTTTACATTTTCCTGCCCTTTTCTGTTCGCTAAGCCATAACATATCAAAATCAAGCAGCCTACAATTATGAGAATAGGACGCAGTATGTACAAATCATTTTGGTGCAAAGAACCATTCAATGGTTAGGCAGTAATCACAAGCATGGTTACTTACCCCCTCCAACCCCCACCCCCCAAAAAAAAAAACAAAACTATGGATACCCCACCTATCAATCATATTATTCTTGGTAACTGTAGGCTTGGTAATTAAAAAAAAAACCCTTCTCAAAATTGATGCATGCCACAAACTAGTAAGAACACTAATGACATGCTGCTTATTTTTTTATCAAAAGATTTTAACAGTTGTCACCAAGGTCGGATGTAAAAGCAAAGGATCTTAAAACAGTTTTGTCAAAAATGTATTTGTCCATGAATTTCCAAGATAATGTGGGAAAGCATCCAGATAATATATTAATACACAAAAGATGCAACACAATTCCCTTCAACATTTACAGGCAGGTACTACTCACTGACTCATTGATAATGCTCAGTTTATGGATGCATCCTCAAGCACGTATGACATACTGAAATGCAGCAAAGGTAACTTAAAGACAGTGGCCTGCTGCACATAATATAGAAGCTATAGGCTGTCCTGAACATCAAATCAAGAAAAGCTCAACTATGGTTACTGGAAAAAAAAAACCATTAGCAAACAATGCCGAGGATTTTCTCAAGCCTGGATATGGACGCAATAGCTATGCTGACCTTCACCTTCATAGGATTGTCTTCAAGTTCAAAAACATGTACACAGTGCTTTGTGCTTGCGCCAGACCAACTATCAAAATTATATGGAACAATTACAACACTATAATTCACTAAAACAACAACAAAACCCCCACCAGACCTGTCATTGGTAATGGTGAGATTAAGTAGGATTACACGTTCTGGTTACTTAGCCCTAGCCCACAAATAAAAAAGTATACACATAAAAGCCTTCAACAGTTTAATAAAGCAAATGAAGACTACTGAGGATGGTATTGCAATGACACAAAACAAAGGATCTGCCCACTGACGGTACACTCAATTTTCCTAAAGGACAAGTACAGCATAAAGTAAATCTATTTTCCTCTCACTAAAAGTACATTACTCCAAAGTTCTCTTTTTCTTCAGTTGTCTGGCTTTATTCATTGAAAGGGTCCTTTATATACAGCACTACTTGAATTCAAGAATAACTTTTATCTGTCACTAAATTTAAGATTGGAAAGAAATTTGGAAAAGAAAAATGCAGAAAACAAGCCTTCACAAAATACAACCACAATGGCATAAGCAAGGTCTGGTATCTACTGGATGGAGTCTAAATGCCAAAATAGGTTTACAGTGCAGATTGTATTATTGTAAAGAAAAAAATGCTTGTAGCAAAAAAACAAAACAAAACAAAACAAAAAACATAGCACACGCAACTGACCTACAGCAATTAGTAGGCCAAAGCCTGGAAAAGTAAACTCAACCTTGACAAAGTTGCCAGCAGTATTTTTTCTGTAAGTCTGAGTAAATCAATGTTGAAGGAAGTCTTAGAATGAAATGTTTGCTCTCATCAGTGAAAGGCATTTTTCAAACAGCCAAAGTGTACAAAACATTCAGTGTGATTTGGATTTGTAAATGAAAATTAAATGTTGAAAGCCATATAACCACAATAAATCGCATCACCAAAGCTAATCAACACATTTTACACATTGCACAATTACAAAGATTGGAAGAAAGGTTATTTGCTATATAGGACAGAAAGTCTCTCCCAAAGGAAGATTGGAGAAACTGCTGTTTTATGCTGAGCCAGCAGCTAAGGCGATGTCAGGGCAAAGAAGCTGGCCCTGTAAACAGGTTCCACATCTAAAGAACAAATGTTGTGCCAAGGGCAAGATATGAATACAGAACACCCAGTTCTCACTAAATTGGTGACAAGTGCTTAACCACTGAAGTACTGGCCCATCCTCTCCCAAAGGGTGTCGGCTAAAAACTACAGGCATAAGACTGACACAGCAGAAATTAAAAGTTTCCTTTCATTAAAAGCATGAATTTGCATTTGATCAATCTCAATATGCAAAGATGGTTCTTACCAAACACAGCCAATAAACTGCAGACATTTTACATTTAAAAAAAGCTAGATTTTGCAGCCATCGATCCATTTTTGTTGGACTGGACTGCACCATCTTCATACAGCAACTGCACTTATACTGTAAGATTAGGGTATTGTTTAGCTTTGGTTAAGAGCAACAATTTTTTTTTGGCTATGATCTTCACTGAAAAGATGGATGGGGGAAAAAAAACAATCTAAATGCATTTCTTTGCAAACTTTACAAAGTGAAGATGCTTTTGTGTCTTGAACAGTCAGAACTAGTTGCTAAAGTATGATGCCTGACTACCACATACTATGATAATGTGGTCTAGCTGCTTATGACTTTAAGCAAATGTCCAACTCTAGTACTACTTCAGCTAGAGACAGAATAAAGGACTGATACAAATGGAAGGGCAACTAATGTTTCTTTTGACAAATCTCTGGTCTTGAGTACACAACCATACAACACAAATGTGAAATAAAGCCATCACCACAATCCATGTACATATGCAAATCTAGACCACCCACCCCACACAACGACTCCAAAAGGTAAACGAAGAACATCTTGCAATATGTGAAAAAACTGCCCAACTGACACAAGTACAAACAAACAAGTTACACCAGCCCAACAGACTGAAATAAACATTGTTGACAGAAGTAGTAAGCTAAGCCCATGCATTCTCATGCACAATGATAAATTTTTTACAAAAGTGTTTAAAAAAGGCCAAGGAAAAGACTCCATACAAGATAAATGATTTGTGTAATTATCAGATGCATCTTACAACTGTGAACATGATAAATCAAATATGACGGCAAATGCATTAACATGAAACAAGGAAATATACATCATGTCTATAACAGGGGGAAATAAATTAGTTACATGACAGTTTCACAGTAATATAGCAGTTTGGAATTAAAATACGAAAAGAGAGATGACAGCTTGTTATATGCCATACCTATTCAGCTTCTTTTTTTTTTGCATGTTTCTGGAAGCCACCATCTCAAAGAAGTATTAACAAATCAAAGGTTGCTGCACTGACTAGACAGTGTAGGTACAAAAAAAAAAAAAATCCAAGAGACAGTGAGAGAAAAGTCTCTACTCATCTTGAAGACTTGTGAAAAATCTTTATACCTGCAAAGTGTTAATGAACTGTAGAGAATTCTTAAGGAACTATATCTGAAAAAAATGTGAGGCTTTTTGCAGCAATGTAGTCCTTTAAACTGACCCACGGTCCCTTTTCTGAAACATAGAGGCTGGCCTCTTTTTGTGTGTGCTTTGGCTGAAATACAGCATGAGCGGAATCATCCTTCCACTTATCTAAATGTTCCTTTTTAAATTACACCAGGAACAAGAAAGCAGAAATAGAAAGATGACAACAATCGAGACAGATCAACAGATTACAAAATGAAAAGATTTAACAAAATTTAAACCCACTTTGAATGATATGCTGCCAACACCAAACCATCTGTCTCTGGGCTGTGCATCATCTTGTGTAGCTCTGACTGGAAAGAACAATGTTTTCTTCTTTCCTGACATTTCCGTTCTGTTGGCAGAGGGTCTTTGCTGGTGATGGAGCTTGTTCGTGGCTGCATTTTATGCATGGCAGTAAGAGATGAGATCCTAGCCTTGAGGCAAGAGAAAAGTTTCACAAAGATCAAAGTGGAACAATCGGCTGGATCATGAAGGAACTTGCCAGAGGCATTCAAGCGAATCCTATCAGATAATTCCTCAGGTCTCAGAGACGTGCAGAAATCTTCAGAATGCAGGAACTGCCAATAAGTGTCTGTTGGATGTAGGGTGAGTAGATAATGCCAACATGGCAAGCAAGAAAATGAGTTTTTGCCCATGTAAGGGAAGTCTGACCATAAGTATAGCATCCTTTATGTCCAAGCATAGGCTTCATTTATGGTTGACATAGGTGGGAGGTGTCCCAAAGGAACAGTTTTAGTTCATAAAACAGAACATCTATCATAATCAATCAAGAAGTTCTGTCACAAGTCTGAAGATAATGTTTGGTGACTGTCAAATGAAAATGTCCCGGCAAGACGGTCTCCATCAGTGCTGTCTGGCTTGTCACAATCCTTTCAAATATGCTCTTTAGGGCCTGAACATTCAATCCTATAGTAGCCATCAGCTTCAAAACCGAAATCCACCCATTGGAGCATTTTCTGGTGTGCTGAACTGGTACTGCTGTGCTCCTTCATTCATTTGGGGTGCAATAACTTTGTCTTCTTCATCATTGCTAAAAAAGCGTTCGATGATGTCAAAAGACTTCTGGTAGATTTCTCGGTTTTCATGTCCCTGTAGGAACTCTATCTTGTCAAGTCCTGGAAAGTAAGAAATGTGTGTTACTAAAAATTACCATTACATCATCATGTTTATTCGTACCAGTATCTCAAACACTTTAAAGTCAGGAGAACTCACCGAAATTAAGATCTGTATTGTAAATATCTTTTAAGGAGTTTTTATTATTACAGAATGAAAATATACCAAATAGTTCACAAAAATGTTTTTCAGAGCCCACGATAAAAAGTGTGACTTTAATCAACGCTTTCGTTCAAAAGATATTTTTTTAAAAAGTTACACAATATCATGTCATATTCCAAAACCCTTATGGCTTTTGTAAACTTGAGACAATAATTTAAAGGAAGATTTTAGAAATTTCTAATCTCAAGAGGTCTAGGAGATATAAGTAATCAACATAACAGAGTAAAACCTCCTTGTTAAAACCTTCCCTATTATGACCCACTCTCAGTTATGATCACATTTTTTCATAGACATATTTTGCTATATAAACGTCATCTCTATTACAATTACCTTCCCAACAAGACTTAAGGCAGACTGTTTAAGCTCTATTACAACTTTTATGCAAAGGTTGAATGTTGAAAAAAATTAATAACATTTTAAAACAGACTGTGTTTGGCCAGCCATTAACCCCATATTACAATTTTCTTGAGATCAGAAAGTTCTAAGATTGTCTTTTAGATCACCGTCTTTAGTTTACAAAAGCCACAAGGGTTTTGGAATATGACATGATATTATGATATTACATAAAAGAAAGTACATTTTGAAAGAGACTGCTCGCTCATTGGGTTACTGGTCATGGCAACCCAAACCAATAAAGCCACCTGTTGTTTGAACTAGTTAAGCCACCATCATCTTACTAAAATGGCTACTTGGAAACACCCATTCAAGTACAAATCATACAATGGTGCATAAAGTGATTTTTTTTTAAGTAAAAAAAGCCTTTGTCGTCATTATTCCTTAGTTTGGAGGTTATTGTAAAATAAATAACAGGGTAGATTTGACTTAGGTGAGAATTTGATATAGCCCAGGTGATATGGTTTTAGTCAGAGACAAAAGTGAAAATATTCAAGGGCTTGCTAAACAGAAATCATAGTCTCTCACATCACCATCTTTCATTACTATAATTTGAAATCTTCAAAATTGTAAATTTTCAAAAAGATAACAGATCATGCTTTCAAAATTAAAAAACAAAATTTATCAGGAATGGTTTTTACTTGCACTGAGACACAACTTCAGCATGTGGGTATTTTCCAACACCATGCAGTCACTACATTTTGGATATGCGACTTCTGAAAATATTTCCTATTATCGAGATTTATTCTTTTCACTCTTTAATCATTACACTGAGCATTAATCATGACTGAAATGGAATAAATCAACAAATTTTAGCCATTTTGCAGACAATGGAAGAACTCATTGCTAGAGGTACAAATGAATTGGATCACATGATTTCAAATTCTTAACCAAACAAGCTAATAGCCATACTATTCTTCACACAATGACCCAGGAAACTTGAAAATAGCTTTAAAACTACTTATAGCTTAGACATTTCTCATATGGTTGTTAGGGGAGAGAAAACTGATTCTATGTCAGACTTTATGTGACTGTCATGTGTGTAACCAAGGCTCAAACAAAAGCCACTTTTGGTATCAGCAAAAGGCTTTAAAAGAATATAGGTGAGAGTAGTTAAAAACACAAATTTATTTAGCACGAAAAAAAAAATGCCTGTCAACCTAATGCATAATATGTAAAAAATTTGATTTCATTTAAAATCTGACCAGGTCACCCCCAAAACTGCTATTTACTTGAGCCACTCCTCACTTTCAACAAGCTACACATCTTCAGCAAAAAAAAAAAAAATTTTAAAATCTACACAGTCGATGTCCTTCATATAAAAACTAATTAAAACAAAAATAAAATTCCTTATCACATTTGGAAGCTTGTACCATTTTCTTCCAAAACCACCACCTCCCCCACACACTCTGTTTCATCTCACACTCACCATAGCATTCTTCTATCATCACAACATAGGGGTTAACACCATTATTCTGCTTAGCATCCTGCTCGCCCAGGCGAAGGATGTTTTCTAGCCCATTGAGTGCCACCTGCACAATCTTGCTGTCCATAACTGTCAATAGGTCACACAGCGGTGCTATGCAGCCTTGTTCCACCAGGAACCTAGACAAAGAAAGTCAGTACTCTTAGTGTGTCCAACTTCCATAAAATACAAGGTTAAATGTTTTACTGAATAGTAAACAACTGTTTAAAGCTTCTCCAAAATAAAATAAATAAAAAGAATGGGATTAAAAAACATTTCTTTGCTACTGTTGCCCCATGTTTGTGCTACGTTGTTTTTGTATCTTTACTTTTTAAGAAACATGAAGGAAGAGGAAAGAATGTTTTACCGGATCTGTTCTGGAGAGCCACCGGATGTAGCATTGGTGATGGCCCAGGCTGCTTCTTTACGAGTTTTGAATTCAGCTTTACCAAGGATGTCAATAAGTACAGGAAAAATGTTGGCATCTATCACACACTGAAGAAAACACAAAAATTATTACAACTTATTTTTACTATCAACTAAAAATATTAAGGAAACGAACACATTTCCATATATTTATGTAACCATAAATTACCATGTGGAAATCTGCTTCATCCTGCTTTTTAGGGTTGACTTGACTGCCTGTTTTTCTTTGCACCACTACCCAGGTACAAAAGATAATGTTAGTCTAAGCTTAATCTAAGTAAAAAACATTAAAAAGCAGCTTATTTTAAATCTGAAAGCAGTACCTGTATCTGCATACGGTTTCCAGCAGTGATGTTGGAGATGGTCCAGCATGCCTCTTTACGAATGGATTCCTTGTTACTGCTAAGCAAGTGAAGAAGACAGGGTAGTGCAGAGCAGTTGAGAATTACCTGAAAATGAATCATTTAAAAAATGTTCTGAGGCATTTAATGAAAATATATTTAGAAAGATCTCAAGTCCATAAAAATGCATCTACTTGTTGCAAAGATCTGTTCATGCAAAAATGGAAATTTCTGCCTTCACAAAGGAATATTTTTTGCTAAACAGAGCAATAAGTGTCTTTACCTGTGTCTGACAGTCATCGCCAGTGACGATATTACCCACAACCCTCAAAGCTGCAGCAACCACACTCTGATGATTATGCCTGGATGCAAAAAAAGTCATTGTCTTTTGGATGGATCATAGACAAAACAACAGGACTGACAAAAAATGTGGGTGTCATGTGGTAACCTTAATGCAGAAGTAACAATCGCCCCAATTTGGAGTCTAGGGTAGCTTGTTAACAAGCCTGAAACCCCCTTGGCAAGGAAGGGGGGACATATGTGCCAGTGTAGAGGTGCCAAGTGGGGTAGAAGTGTAGGTGTTGCATGGGATAGACAGTCCTAAGTGGTTACAGCATGCCGTGTGACCAGCTGGCTGACAGAGGCATCTACAGTGAATAGGGAGAGGCTGACACTTTGGGGGTTCAACACCTGTCTGCTAGGTTGATAGGGAGGGGGTTTAGTCTCATGTCCACCACGCCATTTGTAGGCAGGGCAGAGGGTCAGTAAAGTGGTCTTTCTTTTGTCAGTGTTAGCTACTTGATGATTGGATGATAAGTGACCAATGACATCCCTCATTGTGTCTGTGTTAATGTATGAAATAAAATAGGGCACTGAGAACCTTGAAAGACATTTCTTGGCATGATGTCAACGTGAACGGAGAAACTGGTCAGAAGTCAAAATAACTACAGCTTCAGCTTTACTTCGAGACCAAATCTGAAGAGGGCAGGATTCTGGAGGAAGGATGCTTGGGTTAGAGAACCTTGAGAAATGGGGTGAGTCAGTGACAAGGAACTGTCAAGACTGCCTGCTATTGCTGTGAAAATCAAAGGACTATGCAGACAGGACTTCACCACCTGTGAGAGGTAGACATTTGATGCCAAGGCTGCTAGAAGTCAACATTCTCAACATCTGCTGAGTTCACCTGCACTCCAAAGGACCGGAGAACTTTGCATTAAGGTGGTGTTTGTTTGGCAGCTGTACATGGCATTGCTGTCATCGAAGACACCAGGTGTCTGTTACTGGACCGGGACAGGCTTGACTTGACCGCCGGGAGAGCAGTTGTCACTCTCCGACGTGGTTGGCAGATTAAGTGAGATGAACAAAGGACAGTTGGATAAACACTTTCGAGCGAAAGTCATGGTGTGCCAAGAGTGTCAACTGGAGTACTGACCACCTAACCACCATCGTGGACCCACAAATACAAGGACAACTTTAACAACAGAGTTAAGTTGATGCCCTAACTACTGCCCATGTGCCCTGGCTGTTCCCTGGGGTCAGTGTTCACATTTTGGCTTAAAAACCAAGAATACTGAAACAGTAGGCTTCAGAGCATATACGTCAAGGACTGTCTTAAAAATAATAAATCATATTTATAAAGCACCATTCCCCAGCACCATCCAGGCTCTAAGCACTGTACATACACACAGGAACACACAATGTCAATAATAAAAATATGTTCTTGTATCACACAGCATCACCACCAAGATAGGTTGCTCTCTCTGTGCTGACCAGCAATGATAAATGAACATTAGGTAACAGACAATGGAGGGTGAGATATATATAGGCACACTGAAAAGCAAAACGATGAAGTACAAGAGTAGAACATAATGCATGGATAAAGGTATGAAGAGAGATAAGTACTATAAAAAATGTAGAGATGGAGTAGTTACATGATAGTTCACATGACAGACAAAACTGCAAAAGGAGTTAAGGATAGCAATTCAGGGATAGTACTTAGTGAAAAGATATGTTTTCAGATAATGTTTGAATGTAGCCTTCGAGTTCGAGTGGCGAATGTGATGTGGAAGAGGGTTCACTGCCCAGCAGAACAAAGAGAGAATGTCTGATGTCTGTCTGTCTTGGTGGGAGAGATGGATACAGGTCTGACGAGAAGCGAAGGGTTCCAGCAGGAGTGTGGATAGACAAGATTTTAGTAAAGTAGAGAGGGTATGAGCCATCAAAGAATTCATAGCATAGAGTTTAGAGCTTGTAGTCTATTCTAGCTTTAATTGGTAGCGAATGAAGAGAATGAAGAAGTGGTGTGACATGTTCAGATTAGCGAGTCCAAAAAACAAGACGAGCAGCTGAGTTCTGGACTTTCTGAAGCTTGTGAATGAAGTACTATGGACAGCCAGCGAGAGTTGCAATAGCCTAGCAGAACAAATGAGAAGATGAGAATTTTGGTGGTTGAGGTGGACCGAGTATGGCGAATAGAGCTGATCTTTCGGAGTTCATAGCACGCAGCGTGACTAATGTTAGAAACATGCTTATCAAGAGACACGTCGGCAGACACGTCGGCAGACATTGTATAACCTAAGTTATGGTCTGTCAGGTATATGAACACAATCACTTTTCTAATGCATAAACACACCCACACATCCTAACACACATAAAAACATTAATGAATGATTACTGCAAAAATGTACACTAGCAAGCTGTCCTGGTGCCATGAAAGTAACTTTGAATGTTTTGACCATAATTGCAAGCATTCAACCCTTCCACATGTAGTGCAATGGCAAAAGTATCTTTTGTTCCCAGATGTTTATAGTACTTAAACCCTAACTCATGCCTTTCAATTCTTTTTCTTTTGGTCCAAGTATTTTGAACAGTCACAAACAATTCATAAAAAGACTCACATAAGGAGTTCCACAAGTCGCCGGCATACTCCAGAGTCTATCACAGCCTGAATCTTTTCATTGGGTCCATCTGACAAGTAGGAAAGTGCCCAGCATGCATCAGCGAGCACATCTTTGTCCGTGTGAAACAGCAATCGAGCTAAGACTGGCAAAGCTGGTGACACCTAAATATGTGTAACAGAAAATAACAGGTGTAGGGACATAATCCAAAAATCAAACAGTATGGAAAATTGTTATATACCTCCTCCCCCCAAAAAACAAATCTTCTAGTTGTACAGTTTCTTTAGTATCAACTTTCTCAGACCAGCAAACTAAGTTTACACGTTTTCTTTTAAAATATCTCTGCACCTTTTAATATATTTATGTTTTATTTATATTTTGTATAAATGTTACAAAATCTTTAACAGTAGAATATTTATTTTAGATTAGTCAGATATGGCAACTGTTCAGCAGGAACTTCAGGTTCCAGCAAGTTCTGATTACCATCATTTACTATGCACAGACAGGCTGAAAAGAACTATTCATTGTTGGGCACTGATATGACTTCAAGGTTCATCTACTCAAACGTTTGTAGCCTTAAGCATACCTATGCCCCACAATGCCATGTCTTGACCCCTTTCTGTGAATGATTTAAGAAAGCTTGCATCTCACAAATAGATGGTCATTTTTTATATTTTGGCAATTTGTATTTTGTACAAGAATGATGCCAACGCAGGCTGATCACATGATAAAAATACATATAACATGTCCCTTTTTCCAATCCGTCATTGTAGCATGTAAGAAAAATTAATAACTGTTTATAAAAAGTAGTTCTAAATAATGTTCCATAAATTTAATCCTGTAACCTGTAATCAAGACTGATATCCCTTTTCAGGTCCATCCTAACAATAAAGGTGATTCTAAATTCCTACTCAGTAGTTCTTCACATATAATTTTCAACCTTATTCTTTGGATATTTTGCTATACCTTCGTCACATGCAAACTTTTTTTCAACACATGGTTTGCTTTGTGACAGTTTTACTGCATGTTACAGCAAAAGTGATAAGCCCTCCCTATTTAACATACTAGTGCACTACGATAGAGGCGTAAATATGAAAAAGCTTTTAAATGATGAAAATGTTTCGGTGAACAGCCAGGTATGGACAGTAATAAAGGCAAGTAACTTACCTGCAAAATTTGCTAAAGCAGCCGTGAAGAAAATATTTTAAGCACCTATGAAATGGAGGCAGAACTTTCCATATCATAGGTTCTGCTTTAACCTGGTGCAATTAAATCTGAACTTACCTTGCATATAATCTGATGTCCTATCACAATATCAAAATACATCACCTGCATTGTGAATGCACCACTGGATATCAAGGAGTGTGAATAATCCCATGGACTTTTAAGATGTCAAAGAAAGAAGAGAAAGATGAAATAAGCGAGGACTTGCTAACCTTGCTGAAGTCTGGGGGTGGGTTTTTCCCTCTACAGAGGTTGGAGAGACACCACACAGCGTTTCTTGTCATAGAAAGACTCGTGTTTTTACTCAACAGTCTGTGCAGGGGGAAAGAGACAGAGAGAGAAATGAACAGAAAAAAAATTGAACATGTTCATGGTGAAACTGTAGATGCACATATAATCATATATATGGATGCAGAAATAAGCAGTTTTTTTTTCTATGTAATGGAAATAAATGCTTTATAATAAAGGATGATGCTGATTTGAAATTATTTATAGATTTCTAAGGCCTTCTTATGACAGCTTCTCTTTAAAAAAAAAAGTTGAGAATAACAACCCCATATTAAGTTTCAGACCACGAAGAGAGATCAGAAAAATGCATGCATTACAAACAAACTTGAGACCCAAATCAGAGTTGACAGGTTTTGACTCATTACTTTGAAGCCCTTCCTGTCGAGATTTTGGGCAGGCAAAATCTGTTCACATTAAGCATCTAGATGTAATGACACTAACAATTACTTACTGTAAAAGAGGAACAAGATGTTTTCATTTAACACATAGTCCCGACACTCAGGACTGT
This sequence comes from Pomacea canaliculata, assembly GCF_003073045.1. Lineage (NCBI taxonomy): Eukaryota > Metazoa > Mollusca > Gastropoda > Architaenioglossa > Ampullariidae > Pomacea > Pomacea canaliculata. The sequence goes on along the minus strand of NC_037595.1, from coordinate 21,130,255 downwards.
CTCCTGCAATGTTGCCCAGTGCCCAAACCGCCTACAAACAATAAAGCGAGAACAACAAAAGAACATTAGTAAGCAATGTTGATACTTTGAGCACTAAGCAAATCCCCTATCAGTCACTTTACATATTTCAAAACACAACTTATTCTTAATGTTTTCTTTGTTGACATACCTTAAAAAAAAAAAAGCTAGTTTTCAAAGTCTTGTATCTAAGTCTAGACAGCTACAACAGAGATGGACATAAAATAAATTTAAACGGAGCTTTGTTACACTGCAAAACATTTCAGGAGAAAAAAGTATAATTAAAATTTCACAGATTTTATTTTTATACTACACTCCCATATGTATCATTTACCTGTTCTTGAACATCCTCAATCTCTGAGCCAAGAAGACGAATGAAAATCGGAACAGCACCAGCATTGATGACGATGCGAGTCTGCATTGATGTGCCAGAGGCAATGTTTGTCAAGGCCCATGCCGCTTCAAACTATAGACAGGGATGTGAGGGCAGGGCAGTGGAAAGAGACAAGAAAAAAAAGTTCAAACTAAGTGTGAAGATTCTCTTGATCCCATTCCCATCAAATCATCAACAGCCAAAGATTTTCCCATAAACTAGGTGAAATCAAAATTATTTTGATGCCAACAAGTAAACCTTTCAGTAAAAGACAGCAAACTTTTCAGTGATATGCACCTTTTTACAAGCAATCTGTTATTTTTACCTCAGATCAATATCTTACCTGTAATGTCCAGCTTGTTTCTTTCTGAAGAAATTCAACAAAACGTGGGATTATGCCAGTCTGTATTACCTCATCAATGGGGGGGTTTGGCTCTGAAGATGGTTAACAGGAGTTATAGTCAGCAGTGAATTGCTTAGGCAAACAAAGTAATCATTTACACATGTCCTTCAACACTCACAGCATGTAATAAAACTCCAAAAATACAAGATTTCTGTAAAACAATTAACATTTTCACTTCTGTCACCTATTGCAGATATGAAAATCTCAGATTTGACCAAAAAGTCTCTTGCAAAGAATCACTGGCATAATAAATCAAGCTCAATGCATAAAAGCATATACATCATTTGAGGTCTCACCTCTGGATAACAATTTGCGAAATTTTTGTGTTGCAGCTTCCTGTTCTTCTAGCTTATCACTGTACAAGGCCTGTATCATCTCAGGGCTGATACCTCCCTGGAAGATTATTAGACAAAATTATTTACAAAACAGCTGTTCAATACACTGTTGCAGTATTTATTAGGCTCTGAAAAATATTCCAGATTTGCTTAATAAAAAAATCAAAAAGAAAAATGTGTAGTGTTGCTATTTCACATTAATACATAAAATAATATTACATTAAAATGGGGTACATGTACAACAACAAAAGCCAAGAGCTGAAAACTGCATATGCTTTATTTGGAATGTTATTTTTATATATTTTAAACAAATTAAAATGTTGAAATATATGACAACAAAACATACTCAATCTTTCTGGGACACACTAGAATAAAAAAAACAAACAAGCAAAGCTAAGGACTTACTAACAAAGGCAGAAGCAAATGATATTAAGGATGACCTAAACAATGTTGAAAAACTAACCGTGGAGGATACAGTTGGCTCTTGTACATCCCCCAGTGTCATATCATCATTCTCAGCAGGAAGGGAAACATTTCTTCTCTTGTTAAGCTGAAGATAAAAACAACAGTTAATGGTCATCACACAATACAATATAACTTGCTCATAGCACATATGCGCAGCCACAATATCAAATACTCTAAATTGTTCCTATTTAAAGCATATAGCTTTCCTTGGTGCCTATCTTTCTATTTAAAACAAACAAAACAAGAATGTCCCCAAAGACTCTTACATGTTCATCTCGTTTCTGTTTTCGGAGCTGAATGCCTTCTTCTTCTCTTCGTCGGCGCAATTCCTGTGTGTCAAGTGCCTTGTTTTTATAGGCCTTCAATCGGTGGTTAGCAGGACCAGATGCTTCAGACATTATTCTAGGCTGAAAAGTTTAGAAATTCTTAAAAAAGTCAGAAAATTAATCCTAGCATATGGTCATTTGTGTCTAATTCTGTAAGATTTCAAAGCTTTTTGTTTACAATTCTGTACATATTATGAGTATATGCATTAATTCTATTACAAATCTCTAGGTTTTGTTTAGTCTATATTCTTACTATCCACAGTAGGTAACACTAATTAAGCATGGACTAATTAAGTTTATTTATGGTGCAGAGACCCAAATGTCCTTTGTCTTTACTTTGTTTCAGTGTGTTGTTTTTACAGCTAGCTGCTAACATTTATTGTATAGAAGAGGAACGAATTGATGATTTATAACAAGCCATAACAACGGCTCTATAATCAGATATCACATGCTGAAAAAGAATACCCCAACACAAGATCTGTACCCAGGAAACCTAATCCTCACTGTATTTTTAATGGACATTATTATTTCACAACATATAACTAAATAGAAATAGGCCTCCAATCACAAACAAGAATGTTTCTACATAAGGAAAGACTTAAAATCTGTTGTCAAAACTGTCCTGATTTATGTTCTTGATACTGATAAAGGAGTCAAACTTTTCATTCATTAATTATTCTTAACATTTGTATTGGCATAAGAATAAAGGTCTATCAATGACAATTTTAAAATAATTGATAGTTTTTGGGCTATATTCTCATGATATAATCTTTGTTAGACTGAAAGCTTTCTTTACTGCATTTAGGAATGTTCTTGTAACAGATACTTACTTTGCTTACTTAGTCTTACCTATAGACTAACCACAGAAAAATTCCATTTATGAACATTTGATAAGACTGCCATTTTTATTATCATCAAGAGGCATTCTTTCAGTTGTAATGTTGTTATGTTGAACAGTTGTAATGCGTTAACATAAATACATTATTTATGCTGTGCAAAATATAAAAACATTATAAATTATATCACTGGAACGACTTTCTTAAATGTAGTAAAAATCGTAACCCTCAAGACAAAATAGTTTAATAAGTCACATTAACGCGTCAAAAGTCCTATGTCATGCATCATGCAAATGAAACATTCAAATTAAACAGGTCACACACACAAAAAGTTAACGCAGTCCTTGCCCGACACTGACTGAATGTGTTATAATGACAATTACAATGTCACATCAGTTGTACAGAAGCATACAAGTCAATACATATTATTATCTCTTATTTTACTAATTTTCAATATTAATCATAATTTAGAATCAAGCTCCATGTTCTTTACGTTATGATAAAAAATATACCGATAATCCCCTTTTTGATGGCTCGTCTGAGGTGGCTTCTCTTAAATGTTGCACTCAATAGAACTGAAATGGCAAGGCGATTTCTAGGAAGCTAAGCATAATGTGACCCTACGGTAGGACGTCTAATCGATAAATTTGGCAAGCTGAACCACGTCGCAACTCCGAATTATTCTGTTTTGAAGAAATACATTTCCATAATATATAGACTTAAACGAATAAGACGCTTCAGATGTACTACTTACCGTTGATAAAATAATCACTCGATACAAAGAAATAAGGAAGTAATTGTATAAATATTTTCAGACTGACTTTTTACGCTCCTCCTCGAAGCTGGCAGCCCACTGAGCATGTGCCGGATGTAAGAGTATTTTATAAATATTGAAAAAACATTATAAAAGATAAACGTTTTATTCTTTTTTGATGCAATAATACATTATAACTTAATAATACATATTATTTTGCTAAAATATATTATTCTCGGACATCCAAATGAAAGCAGGATTTGGTTATGAACATGGCTGCCCCCATGGACAGCATTGTTTTGCCGTGCGATGACTTTCTTGGATTTCAGGTAATGAACCGGCCCTTAATTTTTCCTAAAGAGCCTTGAATATCATTAAAGAGACAAAGCTGCATTGAAGAATGAGGTATAGAAAGTTATAAGACTTACTGAGACATAATGATAAACTCGAAAATGTGCTGACAAGACTCAAGGGCATAAGAAGCGTCGGCTGCTATGAACTTTGAAATCTACGACTCGTTAGTAAAGTTGTGAAAACAAACATTCTGGGGTTTTTCGTTTAATAGATTTTAAGTGATATTAAAAAGTATTATAAATTTATACTTCTTGGTTTTGAATTGGTGTAATTCATGATCAAAACTTCCGCATTTTCATTTTTATACTAGTAAATCTTTCAATTTTTTTTTACACTTAAAAACAAAAGCATATTAGTTGCAAAGCTAAAAATTGGATCCTGTTCTTCAGTAAATGTTTTAAATGTTGATGGCTTTATAGATACAATTTCAGTGAACGAATCTTGTTCTTCCGGGGGCCGGTCATTTCGAGCCAAAACGTCACCTCATCCATATCGACTATAGCCGGATCGACCTCTGCCATGACCAGAACGTCCCACGCAAGACCTAATCGTCCCAGTCACCCATCATTTTAACCAAAAACATATCACCTCAGCCATACCTACCCATGCTTTGACCAAATCATCCTACTCAATACCAAAATCGTCTCTGACACAATGAGATATTGACTTCAAATATTGATGACAAAGCAAGCTCAGTTGCTATCCTATTAAACAAAATTTGTGTTTGTTAAATACGTATCCAGAGAACAAATTTACAAACATATGTAAATATTCATATCTAGCCTTTCATTGTCTTCCTTTTTTTTTCATTACTGATTAGAGATTGCAACCTATCTTGTTTGTGATGCTTCGTGTTACAAGTGAACAAATTAAATTAAATTTTCACTTTTTAAAAATGACTGTCTTTATTTTAGCGGTAAGTGTTAAATATGTCTACAGACTTTTCTAGGCTAGGCTAGAGATTTGGCTAGGCATGGACAATCAGGTCATCGCAGGGGTCAGCTGAACTCTTGTGAGGTCAATATGGCTAGGTCAAAGTGACTGGTAGACATGGAATAACAAATGGATTAGTGATATGTAGGTACAGATAAGGCTGGCATTGTGATGCTAGATGGACTTGACTTTAAAAAAATAATGGCAAGTATGGATCAGTCCATTGTCACTTGACCAGTACCTTTTGTTGGTGGGGGCGGGGGATTACATGGATAGACATGGCAGCTGACACTATTTTGGGCAATAGTAAGCAGGTCCTGTACAGGACGGCCAGCCCAGTCTTTGAGGTTCATAAGCCAGTTCTTTCTCTGGCCACTGCAGCATCAGCTACCCTTCAAGATGCCTTGAAGAGTAGTCTTCGACAAGGTGTTATGCCGGGTCACATGGGCAAAGAAGACCATCTTAGGTCGCTCAGTTATTGTATTTTGGTCTCTTGGGTGTTTCAGGATGCATTGAAAAAGGATGAGACTTCTTGATGACCGGATTGTAAATGCATTAAACACCACAGTTCCAACACAGTCATTTGCAAGTCAGGTTGATTCCACCAAGGCATGCAAACAGTTCTATGAGGATGTATGTATGCCAAGTTGTAACTAAAGTTTGAAACTTTATTTTAAATTTTATGCCTTTTTTTAACATCTTAAAGGCTTTTTTGCTCCCTCTTGTGTGGATTTCTTTTTCATATTATATATTAGAATTTAACAGTTTTAAGTATCATTTGCTTTTCTACATCTTAATATTTGGAATTTCTTGTAATAGTCTCACAATGTAGTGTCTTCGAATAGCAGGTATTTGACATGGTCTAAAAGCACATATCTTCTGTGAATATTTGTTATAATTAGTAGACTTTGCTAATCTCTCTCCTTGTTCTTTATTCCTTAATATGCGGGGTCGTATTTTTATTATTTCATTGTTGTTTACATGTTTCTTTGTCATTATACTGTGTTTGAAGCTTCTGTTGTCAGGGACACACATTTCAAATAAACTGTTTTTAAGAAAACCTTATGATTCTACAAAGACAGCAGTCTCCCTCAGCATTCAAGTACATGTTCATACATATAAGATGTAGCCAATTTTGATTGTGATTTCTAGCAGGATATGTAAAATTTTGTAAATACTGACATTTTCTTTTCAGATGGAAGAAGCTTATAAACAGAGGGAGGTTGCCATAAAAAAATGCATCTCTGTAGCATCAGAGGATGTAAACAAATTGCGGACGCTCAAAATGAATAACCCAGATGATGGTGATATCTTAAAGAAGCTGAGGAAGAATCAAACAAAGGTTTGTCAGTATGTTATGCTACTCATTCTTAGTGCTTTAAAGGGAAAATGCTGATTAAATTTCATGAAGATTGTTCAGTCTTTTGAGTAAGATGATCACTGTTAGATGGTTCTGTGTTGTGGGTACCATGAACAGTTAAGACTGCAACATGTACTTTCCATTCAACTGTAAAAATGACCGCACAGTTGTAAAATGCTATAACTCTACTGTAAAATGTTTCTTGAGTTTTGATGTTTTCCTAATAAAAAAAACTTTTGTAACTTCACATCTTAACTGATTACTGAATTTTTGACCAAATGTACCTCTCTTTTTTTTTTAAGTAGCATTTGATGGAGCAAATAATGCTTTCCTTTAAGATAATGATTGCTTTCAACTATCAGTAATGAAAAAGTGTTCATTTTCCTGGCTTCACATTTACAGCTTCGCCTTATCCAGCAGGAGCTGAATGTTGAGGAAGTTTTAAAGGATAGGGCATTGAAAGTAAGTTTTTAATATAGTCCATTAATTTAAAAGTGAATGAGCAATCAATTTTTGATTAGCTTTTCCTTACAGATTTATTGCTCATTTTTGTTAGCAGTTATGTCAGCATGCTAGGTGTGCCTGTGAGAGATTCGTAAAAGGTATGGTAATGTAACAAAATGTTAAAATCCTTTAAGCTTTTATTGTGTTAAAAATGTATTCATACCTGAAACTTGACAGGCTGAGCTATTTTGCAAAACATGTGAAACATTGTCAGCTATCCACACAAGTCATATACCCTTTTGCCAAGCACACATTAGAATGTTACCTGTTGTTCTTTCCACAATTTCCTGTGCAGTTTTTATGTTTTGTTTTCAGATTGACTTTTAGACCAAAGAATATCAGTAAGAGTATTTGCTTAAGTTGCTAATAATAGTTTCTGTTATGCACAGGTATTCTATGAGAGATGTCGCGATGCTTATAGGCCACCAAGTGCACCTCTTATTTGATGAAGGGTGCAGAACCTTTTTTTTTTTTTCTCAGTCCTGGATATCTCTTAAGAACACAAGGAATCAAGTGTATTTGAGCGTGTGCTTGTCATTAGCAATGAACGTGTGGACAATAACTCATTTTTCTAGTTGTTTACATGCAAGTTTGTGACCATGTACACATAGATTTTTGAAATGCTGATTGTTAAACTTAAAATCTTGCTTATACCAATTTTTTCTGAAAATCTAATTTTGGTTATATTATATAGCTAGGAAAATATAATGAAAAGAATATAAAGTTTTATAAATGTACACAAATGTTTGGCATTTTATCTAAAGACAAGAGAAAGAGATGCAAAGCAGAAAGAATTTGTGTAAATATCTGCAGCTGTGTGTGTTTGGTGGTGGGGCAGGCGTATTTAGAAAACAAGGTAAAGAAATCACTGATGCTATTTGCTTGGTTCTTAAATGCATCTCCTGCAAAGTACATACTGCATAAACAGCAAAACTTCTTTTCCCTTTCTCTTGTCCACTTCTAAATAATCAAGGAGAGACTTCCAGTTTTATATATTCATGATAACTTTTTTTTTTTTTTAACCAAATTAGAAAACATTTCTGCATATCTAGTTCGTGCTTTCTGAACAGAAGTTAACAGAGCAAAGAAAACAACATGGCATCATTTTATGAAGAAAGTCACAGCATTCCATTCCAAAGTTGCTGACAACTAAAGGCTTTTTAAAAAGCCCACACAAAAGATCACAAGGAATATTTGGATTTTTTTTCTTGCCCCCAAATTGAAACTCCTAATGCATTAACATTTATAATTTCAAGGAAATTAGCTCTTTTGGTATTAGAAAAGGAAATAGTTTCTGAGATGATAAAAACATAATCCCATTGCTTTACTAACCATTATTTGGTTCAAATGTAAGGTAGGACCATGTTACAGGTGGTACATGTATAAAGATACAACCAAAGTGCTGCTCATTTGTATAATATATAACACATTACTTTGTTCTGCATCAATCAGGATAATAAACACAAGACAATTAAGGGAAATAAAGCATTAAAACGGCTGATGCTTCCCCAATTAAATTGGGTGCTAAGTCCAACCTTGTCAACAGAGGAACATTTTAGAAAGTTCAATGGGCTGTGGCTCTACTTGTAAATCCATACAAAGACTAGCACAGCTGAAGCATTGGTGTGTCTTTTCCATCATATTTTTCTACATGCAATGTTTCACATGCTAAGGCAATACTTTTTATCTGGCCTTGAAGTACCAGGGCTTATAGGAGAAGACTTCTTCAGTCATCAGATTGCACAATGGAAACTTTAAAAAAAAAGTCCTTCAGATCTGTGGGGCTATTCTTTTCTTGCAGGGATCAGGAACAGGTAATCTGTCATAATAATAGCTCTGCTTTCACTTTCATAAGTTCTGCTATAGAATGAGCTACCATTCTCCATTCAGTCAGTTACATGCTTCAAATGGGCTTAAAAAGCTTTCTTGTTCCACATCTTTTAGTAACAATTTTCCCTCTGCAGTTTGAACTCATTCAGGGTCAACATGCATGTGTGTTGTTTGTATGTTGTAAAAAAAGAGTGTACCAAGTTTTTCAAGAGCCTTCCTCCAATCAACTTCTACTTTGTTTTGTATGCTTAGCCTGGTAGTGTGAAGTACAAAAAAACCTGGTCAAATACTGGGAAGTGCAAAATAAGACAAAGAGAACCCATATGCAGAAATATACACATGTACAAAACCCAAAACAACAACCATCCCCACCCAAAAAAAACAACTCCAAAGTAACGTTCAAAATAACCAGAGTAAATAAAACTTGTATTAAAAGGAAAGTTTATCATGGCACTAAATTTTTCTGGAAACTTCTCCGACACATCTGCAGCAATTATTTGATTAAGTCCCTAACCTCTAAAACAGCAATAATCCTACACTAATAGGAACCCTCTTGCATCATCAAACTACAGAAGTCCATGACAACCATAAAATTTAAGTATTAGACTTTAAACAAAACGTTCAGCTGACAATACTATTTGTGACAATAAGAAACAATGCCAATCAACAGCTTAATCAGCCTTTCTTTGATTCTCGCTGTGCCACAGTCTGTTCTGTCGTACCACGCTCTCACCTCGTTCAGCTGCTTTCCGACCTGAATAAATATAAACAATGCACAAGAGCACTGTAATGCCTATCATAATTAAATTCACTCGGATGCGAAACACATCCTTTGCCTTCTTCATCTGTGTCTGCCTGTAAAGACAAAAGGCATTATAAAAGCCACAAACATTTTAAAACTTATATTCATTGAAAGTTGCAAATAATTCACAGCAGAATAGAACCTTTGCTTGCAGAGGTGACACTGTATTATCAATAACTGCACTGATCCAAGATGGAACATCATGGAGGTAGGGTTGTTTTTACCAGTCTTATTTAAAATCTGTTATAATGTTTAACAAGGGACTAGATGATAATGCCCCCCCACCGAAAAAAAAATAAAACCCACGTAAAATTCTTTTGTAGTGGCAAGATCCAACATTGATAAATACATGTCAGGTTCTGTGCTCGTATTTAGTTTGATATATTTAGTGTCTACAGGATTTGTAAATATCAAGAGAAAACAAATATTGTGCTTTGTATGGATTGTTTAAAAAATATGATTAAACACCTTACGTGACTTCTTCGGGAATCTGAGTATCCGCTTTATACATCTTAGTCCAAACAAGGATCTTTTTGTCCAAACCTGAAGGCTTGTGAAAACCTGAAAAAATATTCAGTCTCAAACGTGTTTAATAGAAATTACAATAACTTTAATATATATATATACACTATACAGAATTTCTAAATAATGAAACTTATTACGTGTAATTTTTATTTTTTTACATTGGACATGAACGGCTCGATGACGCAAGGAAAACAGGAAAACAACTGTCATCCAGACAATGACTATCGCGGGAATCGAGTGATCTTGCTTCTGTCACATTTCTCTCTCATCTTTTTTAAACTGGACTGGGTTGCCGTGACTGAATCTCGGTTTCTGACCCGGCGTCAACGACACCCTGATAACTGAAAAGCGACTTTCAAAACACTTGCAATAAAACAATTTTTTTAAATCGTCAAAACGTATTAATAATGAAAGTCGATGTCTAAAAAGTCAGTTGCCGGATAACAAAAAGACTGGATGTTTAAAAACTAAATAAACCTGCCTTCTCCTGTTGATTTAAGCATTGCAGATGACGAATGCAGACCGCGAGCCAGTGTTGCTGAGACAGCTGGGCACTTGTTAGTCCAAACGATGCTGGAAGCAATTCCATTTCGCGACAAGAAAAGCCTGAAAAGCCTCGCTGATGCCAGAGTACGACATGCAGAATAACACGACATCTTCTAAGATATCAAATTAAACATGCAGTTTGCAATACTATATCTATAACATACACAAGGTTGACTGAGAACGTGTTTTCAATAACCTCACAACTTCAGGTACTTTTAAGGATAGCCGAGACTTGACTTTGTAAGACTTGTAATGAATACGAATTTGTAAAAAAATGCACTAAAAAAGTTTTGTTTTGATTGTTTAACAGTCATACAGAAAATTTTACGACCTAAATTTTGAAGATATGAGATTTTTAACAGACAGAAGAATTAAGATTTTGATTATCAAAATTATTTGCGGTAGGGGAGACTAAGGTGCAGCAGACGACCTTGAAGCGTGTGACAAGGGTTGCGGTTAACAACGGTAGCGAAAATAGCGCGGGCTTGGTGACTCGTTCTAATGGGAAATTCCCCTTACTATAGGCGCAAGGTTTACAACAATCACTGAAAGCGAATCAAGGAACCAGTTTGCGATGCCCGTACCACGTATTTTCGCTATCCAAACATTTAGATCACGAGTTATGGTGTTCTATAAGTTCAGTGAATACCAAAGGTTCCTAATGTATAATTATTTTTGAGTAAAGTAAACGATCAGAAATGTAACAATCATTACTCACATATTGCAGGGGTCGATGTATTAGTATTCACTTGTGCAGATTCTTAATGGATGGCAGTTGCATTGTAACGCGACAACGTTTTGAATGTCTTGGATAAACCACATTTATATGAATGTAGTCACATATCTTCATCGTGTTGTGTGAACGAAAACAAAGCAAAGCCTTTTACGTGATCGATATATACTATACTTGAAACCGAAAGAAAAGGTACGCAAATTTTTATGCAGCCTATGTGAAACTACGATCGATGTAACATCATTTGTTTCACCATATGAAATACATAATGGATAGCAACAACACAGAGACATATGCATGTTTTCTTTGTGAAGTCTCAGGATTAACATCGTCAGCAATGAAGAACCATATAGAGGAGTTTCATGGTGCTGGATGTAGTAGTACTCAAAAGTTATGTTTTGAGTGCATTATTTGTGATTTTAAAGCAGAATCTAGATATAAGATTCAGTGTCACATCACAGCTGAACATTCAGAGGAAAATATTTGCCCATTCTGTGATCTGAACTGTGGAGACAGTGGTGGGTTAAGTTCTCACTTAAATGTAGAACACACACAAAGCCTGCTGAAAGTTTACTCTGATGACTATGTTGATCATCATGACCACAAGGAAAAAAGATTTAGAAATAATCATGAATCCTGCAAAAAAATAAAGCAAGCAACTAATTCTGAACAGGTAGAGAATGAAATGGAAGTTTATAATCAAGTTGAAACTGATGTTACAGATCCAAATTTTAATCAAGTGTCAGATACAAGTTTAAGGCTAACTGACTGTCCTGGTGGTTCAAGAACTGAGCTGGAGATTCAAGGGCAAACAATTTCTCATTATTGATGCGGAGGCCAATGAAGAGAGGAATGATGTGTTATTCACCAAAGAGACAAATGAAAGAAGCCAAAGAAGTGGAACATACAGTAATCACACCAAGAGTTTCAGCTCATTGCCTAAAGAAAGTTGTGGTACTGTTGATGTCAACCTGATGACAATAGATTCAGATGAGAATACTGCTGCTCAGAAACTGGAAGATCACATTTGCAGTGGGGCTTCACCAGGGAATGAAGCAATCCTGAAACCATCACTGGAAAGCATTCAGCACAGCGCTATTGCTTCATCCAAAAGCGAAGAGACAGTTCCCACTTCTTACAGCATTGTTGTGCCAGGAGGCAGCAAGCATGAAGACAGTCCACTTTATGACTGTCCCTTGTGTCCTTTTCAAACAGCTTCAGAGGGGCAAATTGTCCAGCATTTTAACAATGAGCATAATTTTTTAGAGGATGGTGCTACTGACTTTGAGAATCCTTTGTTGTATTCCTGCCCAATGTGTTGTACTGGGTTTGACAGTCCTAAAGATCTCTCAGATCATGTTGATAAGAGCCATTTGGATGAAGATCAGCAAGAGAATATCTCTCAAGGCCAAACACATAGGGTTAGTAATGCAGAAAATGTGAATGGACTTAAAAAGAAAACCTTGGATCAGCACAGTGGGAAAAGAAGTAGTAACAATAGTACTAGCAGCCTTAGAAAAGGACGTCTGGAGTGCATGGTATGTGGGATAGTCATGGATCATGAAGACCAGAATCTTATGGCAAAGCATGTGGACAAACATTTCCAGTCTGCATCTCGTGAAGGTAGGAGTTTACAGGTATTGAGTCTCGTAAGTTTCTGTGATGCCTTGTTTCTTTCAACTTGGTAGGGACAATTTTTAAATACTTTATTCTTACCTCAAACTGTGAAAACTATTCAGATGTACCAAAGAGGGAGATAAAAAAAATCCTTACTTGTATCCTTTGGATTTACTTAGAGAAATTTAGAAAATCATGTTTTGGGTGTGTGTGTGTTTGTTTTGGCAGGAGGGTGAAGACATAACTGCATAGTATTATTAATAAATACTTTACATTTTGCACTACCATCATCCTTGTTTTTCTTTTTTTTTTTTCTTTTTTTTGTCATGGATGAGTAGGTATGAGGGTGTGTGTTGGCACACATCCATGCATTTGTGTATGTGCACACCATTCACACTTCTTTAGTTTGAATAATTAGTTAGTTACTGCCCGTTATGCCGGTCGGCACGTAGGGCAGCGACAAAGGTCCTCCACTTTTGTCTGTCCTGGGCTAGCTTCATATTAGTTTGAATAGTGAGGCTTCTAAATGTGCTTGTATGCATCTGTATAGTTATGCAATGTGTATGTTTTCTGATGAAAAGCTTGACATGATAAAAAGACTAAGACCTACATTGCCTCATTGACTATTTAAAAGATGTTAAGAAACTATGGGTTGAGATCTGGATACACTAGTTTCTTAATATCATTTGAATTTATGTTTTTATTTATATGAGTTTCCTTCAAAGTCTGTTTTGAGAAGAAAGCCATAAAGTATATCTGAGATATACAAATAAATATGCCAGATGCACCTTATTGTTACAGTAATGTTTGCACATTTGAGCAGCAGCAAAAATGTGTTTCATCTCACTTTCAGAATCCAAAGACTAGCAGGAGTCTGAGCTTAATAAAAGAATTGATGTTGTTTAAAATAAACATTTTTTTCTTTTTAAAATAATGGTATAATGGTGTCTGTGTCAAAGTGCATTGAAAAACAAACTAAAGAAATAATTTTCCTCTTTGTTGAAGATTCTGACTGGCAATTTGCACAGAAACTGCAGTCTGAGGAACAGCAGAGAGTTCAGGTTGATGCAAATCAGTTAGAACAGCAAAAGGTATGTTGAGCAAGTCATAAGTAGCTCCAACAAATAACTGTTGCAGGCTAAAATACAATAAAGACAGGCAGGTCAGAACTGCAACATCTACATTTTTATAAAAAAAAATTTTTGTTATCAATAAATGTGAGTTTATTTTTCTTGAATTCATAGTTTTACATCATGAACTTAGAAATAGAGTAATGGAGGAGTAGAACTTGGGATAGAAGAGAATAAATAATGACTGATCTTAAACTCATGTCTCCAGCTTATACATCACAGCAGAACAGCTGTTCCTACAAACTTGTCCAAATCTGCTATATGACAGTGACCTGAAATAGAAAATAAGCTAACAAGAAATTATTTCTTTTGTACAGACTAAGTATGGAATGAATACCAGACTGACAGCCAGACAGCAGTTTGATCGAGACCTCGAGCGGGCTGTCAGTGCAGGCAGCATGACTGTTAGTGAGTTCCTTGAACGTAAAGCATCTCAGACAAAGAGCAGTCAGTCAGGTGTTGATGATGGATACACACGGGTAACAGGTGCATTTGTCTTCATTGTTTCCAACATTGTGATACAGTACTGTAATAAGTAGCTGCACCAAAGAACATATCTGTTCCATGAGCATTACTCCTTACACCACATACCATAGTCAGTAGTTGTGATTATAGTCAGTTGACTACTCGTCTTCCTGCAGATTTATGACACTCCATGTTCCCCTTTAATAATCATAATAAAAATAATGAGTACTTATAATGCACAGCATCACAATCAAGACAGATCACACTCTGCGCAGACCAGTCATCATAAATGAAAGATAACAGACAGTGGATGGTGAGGTACATATAGGGACACTGAACACCATTAAGATAAAGTAGAAGAGTAGAACGTAAAGCAATGGATTAAGTTATGATGGGATGTAGGTACTGTATTACTTGTCTGCATAGTTGTTTCTCCTTCTGTCCTTTATATTCTGTCCATGTCTCCTACTGAGAGTATGCTCCTTCGTGAGCATGATTGTGCGTTATAGAAATCACATGTTTATTATTATTAAATTGTATTATATTTTGAGGCTTTTTGTTTAATTATTTGTTGATCATTTCTTGAATTGTTTCAATCTTGAAACAAAGGAGAGATGAATGGTTGTTTGCTAATGATCCATGTGTAGGAAGACTGCAAAAGCTGTTCTTTTGACAAATAGATTGTAAAATTGCTATATCATTATGTCAGGATTTTTTCACCAGTAATTAAAATAATTATGAAAATAACTTAATGGCATATGTCCACACTTGGCAGCAAGCTAAACCATAATGTACTTAAAAAAAAGAGCAGTGGGAGAAACAAATACAGAAGCACACCACAGTTTCCAAACTATAAAAGCAAAGAGTGAAGGGGTAGTGGAGGAAGGGGAAGAAAAATAATAAGGAAAAGAGGAGACTACTGGAGGTATTCTCAAAAGAGATGACTCTTAAGGTCAGCCTTGGAAGCTTCAAAGTACTGAAAGTAGTGGTGTTCTGTTTTTCATATTGTTTATAGAACGATGCTGTTCATAAGACTGATGTTTATTTCGTACACTCTTCTTTGTCTGAATAAAAGGCGTCATACAAAAGCTGATGACCTACTATGTGAGTGGTAGCCGTCCACGCAATGTTTCCCGCACCTATCTGTGCTCCCCTCTTCACCACTATAGCAGTTCATTTGGTGACAGAGGCTGGGGCTGTGGCTATCGTAATTTTCAGATGCTGCTGTCTTGCTTGATGACTGATGCCACATACCTAAACGTACTCTTTAATGGCAAGTGAAATTTTGTTTTTCTTTCTTGTCTAATGTTATATAGCTTTATTTTTTCCTAGTTCTTTTCTGTCATCGATTAAATGAAATTATGTGGGAAAGATAAAGGTAAGATTTAAAAAAAAAATTTATTACTTTATTTTTTATATGTCATTAACCAAGCTAGATTGGGTGTGGCTTTCACATATGGTAGTATTAACGATTCATACCTTTCATACTGTAGGTCAACCTAAGATGCCCTCCATTCTCAAACTGCAGCAGCTTATAGAAAATGCATGGAAGGAAGGCTTTGACCCTCATGGCTCGATGCAGCTTGAGGGAAGAGTGGTTAACACAAGGAAGTGGATTGGTGCAACAGAGATTGTGGCTGTTTTATCATCATTGCATGTTAAGTGAGTACATATTCATGCTGAGTGTGACGACTTCTTTGTGTGTTTAGGGGAGGGAAAGACAAGAGCTCACATATTGCATGATTTGAGAGAGAGGTGGAACACACCTATGTGTTTACATATGCAGGGTTTGTACTTGTGAACTTGTGAAAAAAAATTCTCTAAGAAAGTGCACAGGGTATATTTACCTTAGACTTGTAGTATCATGGCATCAGTGGAATGCAAAAGAACAGGTGGAGGGTATATCAGCGGTGCAGCCTGTTATGTCGTCATGCCTAGCTCCAAATGAAGGTATTGACGTTTGTTTTTCTTGGATTTTTCGGTGCTGAATATCAAGTATACCATATTGAGGTCTGGCCACGACACAAACTTTAAGACACTTAAAGACCCTAGTTTAAAGAGCACATTTTACTCACCTCTTTCCTTTAGTCATTACAGATTGTCTTTGGTGCAGACCTAGAAATATTTGCATAGTCCTTTGCATTTCTATTCATAATTATATCTTTCAGAATTGTATTTGGGGGTTTCTTTGGTGGGGGTGGGGTGGTGACATAAATCTGTCAGCCTAGTTTCCTATTTAACTGAGTGCCTGTCAATTTTGTTTAAGTTCAGGATGGGAGATGCCTGGGAATCTTCTGAGGCGTAGTATTTTTATCAGCAAAGCACTTTTGTTTGCAGGTGCCAGCTCCTTGATTTCAATGCTCCTTCAGGCAAAGACAACACACATCCTGTTATGATAAACTGGGTCAGGGCCTATTTCAAAGACTCCAATAACTTCAAACCACCATTGTATCTGCAGCATCAAGGTCAGTGTCTCCTTTGGCTGAGATTTTGAGCTTTATAAATTCCCACATTATTATTATTAATAAGTATTTGTACCGAGATTTTCAGTCGGTTCATCATTGATGTTAACACTGTATAGTCATTCTTTTCATAATGAATCAAATACCCACATTCAGTTAGTAATAATAATAATGAGTACATTTGTATAGCGTGTTTCTCCATCATCTGCCAGACTCGAGGTGCTTTACAATCCTTTTAAGAAAAGACTGTAAAATGACAGGAGTTTACAGGTTGCTGACTGCTAGCACAAAAGCCAGAAGCGATTCCAGCAGATGTCAGTAAATGTTTTCAAGCTTATGGTCTAATATGAATGAAAAAGGTGATAGTGCAGCTTCAGGAAAATGTGGATGTGTGAATGTATTTGCTGCTTGAGTCGGAGCAGTAAGCTTTGCATGTGTTGGGAGATCCTAGAATCCTCCTTTTGTCTGCATCAATATATCATATATGTATCCTTGCTAAGCTTGTGTCTTGATGGATGTTTAGATGTTTTAATTGAGAGCCATTGAAAACTTTTGTGTCACTAGGTCACAGCAGAACCATCATTGGAGTGGAAGAATTGCACAATGGCAGTTGTAACCTTTTACTCTTTGACCCCGGAACACAAAAATCTCGAATGGAGCTTTTTCATGGCAAAATTGACTATAACACCATGCAAACAATAAGGCGGGGACTTCATGCTTTCCGAGCTCTCCAGTACCAGATTGTGGCTGTAGTGGGTTTACTGAATGATACTGAATTTCAGGTTTGTGCCAGTGTAATTTTCCATGTTTAATAGGAGTTATATTTCTTAAGAATGCAGTAGAAAAATTCCTTTTTAGTAACATCCTTAGTTTTATTTAGCATGGAGCTTCATAATGTGCCATAGAGAAGAGAGAGAATGTGTGTTTGCTGTTGACTCGTTACAAGATTGTTTAGAAATACTTTGCACTCTGCAGGCATTATGTGCTTGAATAGCTTTTGTTTCTTTTTTTCTGGCAGGTTTACAAGATTATGCGATCACAGAGACTTAGCTGATAAGGCTGTTTGGAACAGTGAATGGCATCATTCAGTTATAAGAGTATGAACTATTTGTGACTCTCACACATACACACACAGAGCCATATAAAGCACAGTATACAAATAGTAATAATAATCAAATTTGTAGAGTGCATTTTCCAATTTGGAGGCAAGCTCACTACTCTGTGTATGAGAGCGTTAAGTGTAGTTGGCTACTTGGCCCTGAAATGCTATAATAATGTGATGGATACTTTCTGTGAAGTTTGCTTGGGTGATGCCTTTTACAGGCAAGACATTTCAGTGTCCATCATCATAACAACATGTGAATAATTTCCCAGAGGCAGGATATGGTGGACTGTTGCTAAGAACTCTCATTCTGCTACACATATGATAGTACTTTGCTGTTGCTACCAAATCTTACTTAAAGAAGAATAATTAAAAATTCACTGCTGGTGAATTCAAGTCCTTTTAGTTCTTTTGTTTTTTTAAAATTTATTTAATATAATTGTGCATTTATTTATGCACATTACAAAGTATTGAACTATATCTTCTTATATTTTTATTGTGTATATTTTGTGGGTAGTTGAACTGCTTTCCCCTCTATCCAAACATGTTTTTTGTTTTATAATAACTTTCTTTCCTTAGTAATGCTTTAGATCAGGTCACAGTCTGTATGACATTAAAAATACTGAGCAACAGTAACATGCTGACACGAAACACATTTAGTCACTGAGCCACAGGTTGAAGAGTACGTACAGGTAATGAAAGTTAAAGTGCGACATTAAGTGTTAAAGAATACATAATAAGTAACCATGTAGAACTGGATCGTATTAATGTAATAATAGTTAACTGATGAGTACAAAATATCAAGTATAATATTTTAATTGCAATATTTTTGAAACATATTTTCAGTGAGCATTTGAATTTTGCCTTTGACTCAGAGTAACAAATGTGGCATGGAAGAGACTTACACTGTCTTATAAACCAACATTATTCCTCACCATTTTGGTGGTTTTTAAGGCATTTGCTTGGAATGTAATCCAAAAATAACTGCATCTTTTACTGATTCTGTATTACATATTCACCTCCTTTGATGTAAGGGAAAGGTATTCAGACAAGTTGAGAAATGATGATTATTCACTCATTCTGTTACATGAAAATGCAATAGCATTGAAGAATTCGATGTTTAAAATACTCAGTTAATATCAGCTCACAAACTGAAGAGGCGCTGAGAAAAGGATTTGCATGTGCATTTGCCTTTGACCAGCAGGTGAAAATTTGTAACCCAGGAATTGTGCCTTAAATATCCTACTCATAAGCATGTTAGGTAAGGGTTGATGACAAGAATGTGTTTTGCTTGGTCATTTGCCTACAAGAGTATTCTCACAATAACTACATTTATACGATATTGGTGCAATCTCAGTGCGTGTGCGTGCATATACAAAAGAAAGATTTTTATTTTTAAGTATAACAATATATTTAAATACTATATCTTTTGTTTTGACTGGTTCAAACTGTGTAGTCTGGAATTTATAGCAGTAAATATTTAGCATACAAATAATTAATTGCGAAGAGAACATTTGAAATTTTGATAAAATGTTAGGAAGGATTCACGATGGAAAAAGTTATTCAGGGGAACAGCTGGAGACATTCTTTTCTGTATCAGTGAAAGAAATGTGGAAATGTTAATAGCTCTTCTTTGAGTGAAATTATTTTCTTAAAACTTAGTTATTGTAGATGTTTGTATGTGTTGTTTGAAGGGAGCATAAGAGAGCAACTAACAGCAAGAAAATTAACACACAGATTTGCCCTGGATATTATTGCACCTAGGGATAATTTTTACACATACTTGTACTTGCAAAACCAAGATGTGCACAAGAAATGACTTTGTATAGTTTTCCAATACCATGCTGCAGCAAAATCGCAAAGTTTGTGAAAAAAAGCTTTTGTATGAAGTTGCTTTCATTGGTTGCAAGAAGAGTCAAAATGCTGTCATTGGATTGTATAAAGCTTACAACTAATCATTACTTCTTAAAAATATAGATGAAATGTCTTATTTTATGTACAAAAATGCAAAACATCCCAAAACAAATTGAGCATTAATCAACTCCAAGTGTCCCCTTACTTGTCATGTACTATTAGAAAATTTAATTCTGGTTAAGACAGCAGCATCTGATGGTTATGAAACACACCTGTGCATTCTTGTCCCCAGGAATTTTTGTTACAAATGAGCAGGCAATTATACTGTGTACTTAAAAAAAAATAACAGAAGAAAAATGACAATGACTTCAGGGAAGAAGCTACTTATGGTGGTCATTCTATTGCATTTTCCATTGATGTCATGATGCAGCGATGACAAGATCAATTAAGTCGCTGCAGATTACTGCATTCTCATTAGATATAATGGGCACCTTTTTTCATTTATTAAAATATGTTTAGATCCTTGGAGTATTTGTCCTTTTGTCTTCCCCACAAATTTTTGTGTGTGTGACATTATCACTTCACATCTTTTTATAATAGAGTAACACAGTGGTCCAGCAGAATGGTAGAGAAGTTAGAGATGGTGGCAAGGTTGTCACAGTACCTCCAAAGCCAATGTTATAGGACTGATGAGGATCTCTACATGCATTTTTTATAACCTCAACCTCCACAAGTTGCAAAAGATCATGTTTTATTGCACAAATATGGTGTACAGCATAATAAAAGGAACCATACCAGCTCACATTGTCTACTGCATTTCAGAACACTACAGTAACAGGAGGTTGCATCAGTGACCAAATTTTCCTAGACTGCATGATAAAGATTGTGATTGATAAAAGATTTTGCATGTCTAACATGTAGAGATGTTTATACATTAAAATACAGATTCTTTTGAAGAGTAGCAATCTGTTGGTTAAGAATGCTATGTATTTACAAAGCTTTTAACTCTTCATGTTATTTATGTATTGGTAATGTAATAGTGTTGCAGCCCTATGCTCCTTAAAGGAGCAACAAGGAATAAACTAATGCAATAGCACCCAGAGATGCATGGATAAATCAAATGTAGTCTGTAATATTTTTGTGAATGATCTTTTACATGTTGTTTGACAACACATTGAGAACTTAGTTCTTTATGCACTGTAAAACAAATTAACTCTTTACAGTTAGTCAAATAATCATGTGTACAGAGAAAATGAACAAGAAACTGAACTGTAAAGAGAATGACGACATAAGACATTAGAAAATCTGCTCCAAAGAACTGTCATCTACTGTAAAGGCAGCTATGGTTAAAAAATGCTGTGCTAACTAAAGCAGTTTTTATACAAAAAGCAACACGTGTAAAGCTCACTGTAGTGGACATGACTTACACTGCTGCGTGTGTGTTGTATGCAGATCACTTGGATATCACAACACCATGGCCCCCTGTGATGCTAAGGAGATTATCATCACATGATATACACACAGCTATAGACAGATGAAGTTGGTGAAGGGTGGGGGCTAAGCAGCTGTGAACAGACAGGGCTGTCATACTCTCTTGCAGTAACTAAGCTTAGTTTGCAGTGAGAAAGACTGCAATTGTACTGAATACCACTGTGCTGGCAAACATGAAGAATACAGGCATTCATGTAACAGAGGACTTTGAATAATCATTAAGTTTTGACCGCTGATTAGAAATACACAGAGCATGATTTTCTGAGAGATCTGTATTACTAAAACTACAAAAGTGTATCACAGAGTTAAGTACATCTTCTATGACCTCGATTTAGTATATGCCAAGTATTCGGACAGTTTAGATCATCATACTGCACAGTAAAATCAATTCATTAAATCAAAATAAGCTATAAGCTATCCAATCCATTGTTATGTGCTTAAAATTCAAGATAGACATCACTAAGATGCTTGCAGAGCTTAAAATGGGGCTCCAAAGTTATCTCCAACAGCACAAATGGATATGACAAACTATATCCTGTAAATGCACAACTAATGAATGATCCCAACTAGTGGACAAGAGACTAATAAGCAAACTGAATGAAAAAAATAATAGCAGCCACTTCTGATTGCAAATGAGACCTAAATGATGAATTAACAGGGAGCAAGCATTGACTTGGTCATGAAGCAGAGGTAAGACGGCCTCAGAGTCAGCTTTGGACTAAAACCATTGCTGGGTTCTGTAATTACAAATTGGTGAAGAAAAGATCAGCTGATCATATGGAAGTCATCTTGCAGGGTAGTGAGCAGAGATAAACCCTTGGTTCATAACTCTAGCCCTTGATTTTGTAGCTACTTTGGTATGCATATTGAAAAATGACTACATTATGAGTAGAATCTAGCAACTGAGTGTATTTTCCATTTTGTAAGTGAATTAAATACTTATTTGTTAGATTTTACTAGAATGGCGCTGTCAATTTGGTTACATGTGAGGCTCATAAATAATTGGGTTTGATTACCTTGATAAGAAAACATTAGAAAATTCTAATAAGGTCACGTACAATTGTCAAACTGATAATTTGCTCTATATGCTGTCTTCAGTTAAAATTTATTTACAAATACTCTATATTTCGTTGAAAGTGCTAAACAAAAATATACAACTTCAATCCACACTCCACACAAACATATTTACAACAATCTACCTGAAATCAAATCCATGAACACCAGCACATTTCTTCACATTTCACAAAGGTAATGCTTCAGAGAAAAAATTCATCTGTTTAAAATATAGCTTTAAGTAGTCCTAACAGAATCCCGTTAAAAAAAAAGGAACCACACATACACAAGGTGTGTTGAAATGTTCTATACAGCTACCACACTGGAACATTTCTGAGCACTAAATTCATTCTTAGAGTGCCTTACAACTACTACTTTACAATCTAAAATTGACCTCTTATGAACTTTACATTAAGCACTCATTATGATACTGTCCTAAGCCATGTGATCAACTATGTTTCAGTGAGATTACTATTGATATCCTGAAAGTAGCTTACTGAGAGAAAAGCCATCAGAGGTGACGATCAGCAATGTCAATACGTGATACAACATGATACAAAACCACAACTGTCTTGAGACAACAACGAAAAAAAAAGCAACTAAAAAACAAAAACTCCAAGAAAATTAGATGGATTTTCTTGAGTTCACACAACATGGTGTCTGAATAGTTTTTATTAGCATGAGTTTGTTCTGTTTCCCATTTCCTTGGTTAACAAATTTGATGAAAGTTTTTTTTTCTTTTTTTCAGTTATCGGATAACTATACACCCAAGGGAGTGTTTAAGTATACCTTTCACATTTTCTTCCACAAAAAACAACAATCATTTAGTCTGGATTCTTATGATCACAAAAAAAATCTTGTAGGTTCGAAATGACTATAGAAAAATTCAGTTAATGTAAGATGACAAGAGTTGTCAGTGAATTGATTCTACGATAAAGTGTCAAACTGATGTATCTTATAGCTCTTTTCACTTCCAATTTTTACATCCTTCACCTTCTCGAGCACTGTTTATTCTTTTCCTAAATCCTTGAATTAAAAAAATACATAAGGATTAAAAAAACTTTTACTTTTGTTGGGATGAACATGGAAAATAATTTTACAAATGTAAAGATACCATAAAAATATGTTCTTTTGAAAGAAACAGGTCATGTTTCACACTATTATAACAACAAAAAAGGCTAGTAAACAAATCTTTTTGTTTAAAAACAATTTTCGTTCAATCACAGCCTCCCATGCATCACCCTAAACAACAGTCATTTCTGTTTTAAGCAGTCGGTTTTGGCTGTCATGTTTAACGTTACCTTTCTAAAATGGCTGTTGACTAGTCATACTAGATAAGTTCCGTCATACATTCTTGACTGCCAGCTTATAATTCATGTATACTTGAGATTAACTGTCATGCCTGTGTGGCTATCTGAAAGAGACCTTCCTCTCTTTTAATCTCAAAATTTTTTTTAACCCACCAACAATTTTATAAAGTAAATGAAATTGAGAGAGAAAAGGGGGTAACAAGCTCAGCAGTCAGCAAGTACATTTATCTTTTGCTTTCACTTTCTCCAGCCACATACTTCTTGTAAATACTTGTTTCACATGCACTAGATTGTCGTTAAGCAATGTGGTACTCTCCGTGTCATGTATAGAACCTATGAGCAAGGCTTGAATTTTACAGCCTTCCTTTCACATTCTACTCCTCCTCCAATGACCTGGCGATGCTTCATCATGACACCTTGCTGACACGGACCATAGTCCCCCCAAGGACCTAGGAAG
Organism: Pomacea canaliculata; assembly: GCF_003073045.1. Taxonomy (NCBI): domain Eukaryota; kingdom Metazoa; phylum Mollusca; class Gastropoda; order Architaenioglossa; family Ampullariidae; genus Pomacea; species Pomacea canaliculata. Next base: position 21,106,217 of record NC_037595.1, on the reverse strand, counting down.
CAGCTTTCTGAAACACATCATTAAACTACTGTTCCACAAACTGGACAACCTTTATGTTGCATTCAAAAGAAAGAAGTGTGTGTGTGTGTGTGTGTGTGAAAATGCACCAAAAGTTTTCTTCATATCTTCATCATATTAAAAATCTTCACGTTTAAAAAAAATTATGCGAGTAATTTCATGACATTTTTTCCTCTTTTTCTCTCTCTCGGCCATTACATTTATTGGTTCATTGCATTATTTAGGAATATAAATCCAATTTTTAAAAAATGGGTTTTCAAGAAAACCACATCTGAAAAATAAAATATAAAAAACTCTGCACTTCAGTGTTAGACTTTTGACAGTGACATATGTTCATCATGATTGTGACATGCTTGACTTCAGTGATTGTAAGTTTTTATGTTTACCTTCTCCATTAGGTTTGTGGCAGCGCCGTCTGACCTCTATCTCTTTTTCACATTTTGTAGCATTTCCAGACGTAAGGGTTTTGACCCGCATCCTCTCTTTGTCTCAGGGTCACAGTCACTCCATGGACCCGTACTGTATTTGCATTCTACCCATCAGAAACATCCAAATATTTCAAAGCATGTTCAAATAGGCATTCTAATAAACTTCAGACTTAATGATAACTCAAAATCTGAAATGCATCATTTTAAGACAAGAAACTATATTGCGAACAATACCTTAATTCACCAGCATGCAACTGTCAAAAGTCATTAAAACTGAAAAATTTGCAAAAATAACAATTTGTGCACTAAATCCATGCCAGTTCCAAAGTGATGTTTAGCCCTTTTGCATTTCATTCCATTATGTTGCTTACCACTCAGGGAAGCATTAGCGTGAATTATTCCTGTCTGGTTCTGGCACTGTTACTTGTAACAAGTAATGTCCAAATCTGTTTCTTTGATCTATATTTCAATCATTTTTTTTCCTTATTTATGTGCTATAGGTATATGCATATGAGAAATATTTAGGTATACATGGAACTTACTATTTTACATGAATTTCAGCTTAAACAAGAGGTCTTGGTATGCCATGGTGACATAGGGTGGGGCTTTTAACGTACACACATTTTTAAGAGCCTCCCTTAGAGACTGAACTTTCATCATCTGGCAAGTGTGAAATGTGTCAGGCCAGACAGAAGCAAGTTAGCGAAGAATGATCACTAGGGTTGTCAGCACTGTGCTCCTTACCTTCCTCTCTCAGGTTAAGCCACTGTTTCCCACCATAAGCCAAAAGTTTGGGTTTAATAATCCAAGACAAGATAAAAATAAAAACTGCCATAAAATATTTTTATTTCTCTAAGTTGTGTATGTTTTTCATTCTATTACATGGCTAATAATACACACCATCTTTCTTGCCACATGATTTGGTGATGGTGCGTGATCTTTCACAAGTAGCAGTGTTTCCTCTCACAAGAATATCTGTACGTGTCTTTATAAATGATGCATTGCACGGACTCCATTCACCTCTGGTAAAGTGGCATGCTGCATTCCATAAAAAGATGAAAGAAAACTCAGTCATCTGAGAAACAAATGTTGCACAATAAATATGATGCCATTATTATTTTTAAATAACTTGTTTTGTCCATCTTTCAGGCTTTTTAAAGCTAAATGGAGATAGATTCATTGATGCAACCAGTTTTCCATTCCTTCTACCAATGTATTTTCATTGGACAATAATAAGCAATAGACAATTTGTCAGAAAAAAGAGTTCCTATATTACCCACGTTTACATCTTCGGACGAGCTGCTTAGTTAGCTGACACAAGTCTGGATCCCCCATTTTCAGCGTTAGGATGCGTACCATGGTGTGGGTACGGTTGTCACATTCTCCCCAATCTGAAGGTTTGTATCGGCACTCTGTATCCAAAAAGAATAACTGACATGCATTTTGTACATGATATGGTACTCTGCATAAACTGTTTGAACACCTCTGACTGCAAAACTGTTTCATCAAATCTGTCTAAATTTGAGCATTTCCGCCTCCTCCTAAAAAAATATTCACTTGCCACCGAAACTATTTGAATGCACCTTTCTAGGTTTCATTTTTGAAGCACAGCTTTTATCTAATTTTCCCCAGCTTAACTTGAGATATTACCGTTTTTTAATATGCTATGCCCAAAGAAACTTATACAATTATTAAGTAATTTTATAGGAAAAAATATTCATAATTCATTCTTTCAGCTGTGTCTCACAACCAGCTGTTGTTTCCAATTGGCCCCATTTAAGGACAATTGGATTCTGGTGACAAACTGGTCGTGTGACCATTCTGAAAAAAAAAATCTAAGCTTGCTTGCCTTTTCTGTCAGCCTTTCCTGTCAACCAGATTTTTAAAACCGGTGTTGCTGGCTGCTTGAAAGCCCATCTCCTGATCATAAAAATAACACATCTAGTGTCTGTTGAAAGAGCTATTTCCTATCCAAGCAAAGTCCTTTTCTAGATTCCTTCTCCTCATCTGTTAAAATAACTTAGTCATCACATGAAGGAGATACCCAGGTGATGACAGAAAGCCCTGTCACCTGATCACATGAATGGTATTGTTATGTCCAGTGTTCAAAGTCAAAAAGTGTGAGTCATTACAGCAGGCTCACTGTTGAATTTCATGATTAATAATTTATCAAAGGCTGCCTACAAATGTAGCTAGTTTTGGTCAAGTGTAGCATGCTAACACCCTATGCTTAAACCCCAAGAAGTAAAAGCTGCCATCTCTGGTAACACAATAATCACAAAATTGCTACTAGTAAAAATGAGTCAAAAAGTTACATAGTAGTAACATAATCTTTTGATTTATAGGAAGTGATATGTTAGTGACCACACCTTTGCTTGGGCCAGGACAGTGCCAATCCCCTGTCCCTTCCTGTCTTTCCTTCCCCAATCCTCAAGAAATCAGGACCCACACTCATATTAACCAACTATAGTGTGCTTGCTCCTGACCTCTGATACCAGTGATCTAACCTCTTGGGTATCTGCTTCTGCTAAAAGTTATGATAAGTAAATCTACAATGATACATTTTAAGTATATAGGTCTGTAGACCTGTATGCCTATATATTTAATAATACTGGTATTTATATTATAATTTTACCTGTGTATGTAACTTGTAAACATAGTTCATGTTCACGAAAGAAATGTGCTAATAAAATGACTATAGCCAAGTAAATGAACTATGTAAGAGAATTTTAGACTGTTTATTGAAAACTATGTCCAAAATAGTCATTGGAAAAAATCCCATCTCACTGATAAAATATGATTGTTTAAGCCAGCTAGCAAATTTTTGTCTCTCAAAATTATGCTACCATCTCAAACTATGATGCTAAAAGTAAGCCTGAAGCAAGCAAGAATGAAATTCTGCCAGCAAGCCCTAAGCAAACGTGAGTGCAGAAACCTTGCCCACAAATATGAGTGCAGATACCATGCTCAAAAAATGAAATGGCCAAAATAGACAGCATGTTCAAACAGTGCACATCGTAAACTGTAGAATGTGTCCCAGAAAACATGAAAAGATGTCCAAAAAGGACAGAATATATAAAAATAATCATAAATAATGAATAAATAGCAGATGCGCTGTTTATGCTGCCTATGCTTTTCCCCCAAAGTTGCTACCCACCATCATCTTTCAAGATGACAGTAGAATCATTACCATCACTACTATAACTTGAAAAAGGAAAGGCAGGAATATATACTAATATCAACATCAGCTATAATACTTGGCAGATTCTCGATCATTGCTTGTCATACAATAAGGACTTCATCAGCAATGGCTGTTTTCACAATGCACAATGCTGTATCTGCTCATGATCATACCATGACATATTCTGTCTGAATTTTCTGAGACCTGAAGTTACGGGAATAGCTGACACTGAAAACACCACTGCACATAGCACTTGATATTTTAAAAAATGTCTTAAGTGAAGTAAAGAGTGCTCTTTTGCATGAAGATTTAGAAACCTGATCAACACCCACCACTGGTTCGTGCAGCTGTGAAAGCCACATGCTGGCGGCAAGGTTTCACCAGCGTCAGGGTAGCATTGCATACATTTGGATCACCCTTCTTTAGGGTCAGCTGTCGCTCTCGCTGACTGCTGGACTCGCTGCATTCTGACCATGGTCCTTTGTCATACTTGCAAGCTGTTCCCAAAGATCAAACCCTTATGAATTTCCCCACAGGTGAATGGAACTTCCCAAAGATATACCACAGATAATTATTGTCAGTATGACTAGATGAGCTATCTCTTCTTGTTCAAGAAGTATTGTTCAATCCCTGAGTCCTTGCAATAAACATAACTTACTGATTAAGCTGAAACAATTTTTCAAATGCTTGACATGTACCTAAATGTGTTCAATCCTTAAAAGCCAGTTTTCATATTAGTAGCCTTATAGTCACTATTTCTAATATTCTGCACTTCAGCCAAAGAAAAACCAGGCATGCAAGCTTGACACCTTAGCCCTGCAGTGGATAACTTGCAGCAAAGCCTCAAAAGCCATCAACAGTCAACAACACTCACGTTTCTTGCACTTCTTTGTGATGGTCTTCTTGGGGAGGCACACAGATGCATCACCTTTCTTCAGTGTTAACTCCCTTGTGCGGGTGTTGGTACTGGCATCACAGTCAGACCAGCTCCCCTTGAAGTATTTGCACGCTTGAGACAGAATAAAATTATCTTCTACTGTGCCAGCTTTTCCTTCCTTAACACATTATTTTCAACACTTAATATTCTTAGCTTGTTATGTCTAGGCCCCTATTTTATCTTGCCAAGTTTAGAATTCCTGTCAAGCCAGTAACCTCTGTCCTGCATACCACAATCTGTGTGCCCACAATGGACACAAGAGGAGACCTCTGAGCCTTTAGCAACAATAATAAACAAGTTTTGGGACATGCAGGAAAGAGAGGTCTTGACTAGCTAGTAAGTACAGGCTTGAACAAGTTAAAATGTTGAGCTCTTCCTTCTTTTGTCCATGTAGCTCCCTCACACCCAGATGCTTATCTTCAACCCATTTTTTAAAGGCAAACCCAAGTCAAACATAAGTAATACTGAAAGTTGACTGGCATATTAACACAACATTAACTACAAAAATGTATAAGGAATCATGCAAGTCTTACTATCACCCTGCCCCAACCATCTATTCTTAAAAATACCTCCTTTTATTAGAACAATGTATTATTACTTTTTTTTGGTCTAACAGCCTTGTTTCTCCTTCGAGCTTTGCAGGATGCAGTTTTTGTGCGTGTAGCAGGACAACTTGTAGGCTGGCCTGGCTCCAGGTTCATGACCTTTGTTTTCACAGTGTCACCAGGGGCACACTCAGACCACTGGACTGTTGCGAACATACTTGCAGGAACAAATATTGCATTTTCCAAATCTGGACAGTACTAACATGTCCAAAAAGGACTATTAACGGTACTTCTGTCATCTTCGGTGCAACTTGCTGCCACACAAAAATGTTGATTTTTATGTACTTTCTATGTACATTTGAAATGTAAATCACAATGGAGTAATATTACACTAATTAATCCAAATATATTAAGTAAAGTTAAGCTTAGGATGTGTCAGCATCTGACCTACATTGCAGTCCCAAATACAGATCAATGTGCCTATTATACAAAACATTTCCAATTCTGTGCAAACCTGCAGTTATTTGTTACTAAAATTATTCTGTAACCACAGACTTCACACTTAAAGAACAAGCATAGTTCATGATGTTGCATACAGTACATCAGACATCAGTACAATAGGATAATCATCACTCCCTACCTGTACACAAGAAAGCCTCAATATCAATGACTAAGAAAAATCATTTAAGGTCAATGACTTAAAGTTTAAGCCTGCCTTTTTTCTTTGATTGGTCAGGCTTGTTTCTCTTTCCAGATCTGCAGGGAGCTGTTTTGGTCCGTGTAGGAGGACATGTGGCAGGTTGACCAGGCTTTAGGGTCATGACTTTTGTCTTTGTTAGAATGTTAGGTCCACACTCAGACCATGGGCTACTGCGTGAATACCTGCAGTCTGATATCAAAACAAAAGTACATCAATTTATATATATGTAGAAGTATATCCTTGTGCACACACATATATATATATGCATACAAATGTGTCTTCCCACCTTCAACCCTCTCTACCTTGGATTCCTACCAACAGGTTAATGCTCTTATCAAAAGATACCTCTTGAATTTTCAGTGTGAAACAGGAAAACCCTTCCATCAATGATGCATTGAGGGTAGGGTACATTTCTGCTGAACCTAAATGTCAACCGACATAATTATTCCACCCCAGACTGAGTTCATTGTTCTATCAGTGAGGGATGTACTTCTCTCTCAGTAATGATTGTCTACCACTAGTAACTGCTGCAAAGCTACACTGTGGTATCATCGATACCTTTTACTGCCATCATACATTTAACATCTCAAAAACAGAAAAATTCATTTCCAAAGCAATGCTGTGAATATGAAGATATAACGTGTTTTCAGGTTCAATTGCCAGGACCTCAGTTAAGCCATCCTTGATAATGTCCCAGTCAAGATATTTGTATTGACAAATGGGGAAACTGAGAAAGAGTTTGCAAACTTAAAATTGTTATCTGAGATATTACTGTATTGATTGAATCTGTAATGTCTTGAATGTATTGATTTTTTTAAATTATGTTTATGATGACTGGAAGCTCAAAAATATGACATTTTTAAAAAATAAACTTTTGTTAGTTCAGCTAAGGCAGAGGATAACAAAGAGTAACCACAACACTCACTCATACAATGTCAGTTTCTCATTGCAAGACATTAACTAAAAATCTTCTAGTTATGGTAAATATTTGAACATTTCCTGAACTAAGATCACACAAATTTAAATAACATAAAGTTCTAACAAGACTGGAACTGATTAGACAAACTGCTATATTATGTCAAACTAAGCAGTAAAATTTGAGCACATCATGCTTACCAAGTTATTTCAAAGGAATGACAGTCAAGGAGACAACAGCATGAACACACCTTCTCTCTAACACATGAACTCTTAAGAAAACAGTATCTCACCAGCCGACTGGCTGCCCATGCCATTGTTCACACCATCGTCAGTCGTGCAAGACTGGTGATAAACCTGAGTTGGAGGACAGTTCTCCCCCTTTTTAAGCTGAAATGTCACACTCCTCATGTTGGTGGCAGGATCACAGTCTGATATAATGCCTTTACGAAAGTATTTACATTCTGGACAGAAACATTCAAGCATCTCAGGCACACATTCAGCATTGGCAAGGGTCATAAAATTGAAGACGACCAAGAAATAGAAACATAAAATGTGTTTTCTACATGTAAGCCTATGCTCTCGTAGATTTTCCAGTGGCATTTGAAAACTTAGTTTTAATTTGGCTTTTCTTAACACAGTCACTCATAAACTCCATTTTCAGTAGTGCTGCTTGTTGGAAGTGGCATGCATAGTATGATTTATATGCAGTTACATATGCATCTGAGGTTGAAAATTATGCTTGGTGGCTTTAGTGAGTTAATGAGTAAGATGGCATTTGCTATCATTGGAAGAACAGTTCTCAAAAACACCATGAAGGCTGCTGTGACAGCAATCTACTATCATGGAATACATCCAGCTTTGGATGAGGATCTTTTATGAGACTTGGTTTTGTACACTTGTCCTTTTTTAGAAACTTACTGTTACGTCGAGGTTGTGCTTGGTTGGATTTGTTACGCTGCCGGCGGTGTCGGCGACTGCCTAGCACCATCCCCATTGTCATCATCAGTGCCAGCAGCAGCACGAATGGTACGTCTAGCCTCATAATACTGTGCATAGAAAGAACTTATCACTGTTAATTCTGCAATAGCTGGGGTAAAGGGCAAGGGTGAAATGCTGCAATGCTGTGTTGATAGAAGGGTGGAGCATATCTTATTGCCATCAGAAAATGAATGTACATGAAAAAGACAGCAAATAAAATTGTTTAAACTAAATTTTGTAAAAAATCTACAATATGGGCAATAGGTCAAGTAAACTCAGAGGCACCTGTATATTTCCAGTCCATGGGCATAGCACATGAAGCAAGCACTAAGCACTCCCTGTTGGGGAAGGAAGAACATATTTCTCCCAGCAATGTAATAAACATGCAGAACACAGGACACATGGCAGACCTGTATAATCTATTGCTAACATTCCTAAAATTATTAGTTTGGTTGAGAAAAATGCTAACCCCATGCCTAACATTTTATTTTCCAATATTATATACGGCAAATGTTTCTGAAAAAAAAAGAACAAAATTCTGGCATTTGGCAAAAACTTATCTAACACTAACATATAATTTCCCCATCCAGCCTTATCTTTGTTTCCCTCTTTCATACACATGTGCATGCTTGCTTGCTAAACTTCCAATAGGGCACAAACATGCCAAATGACACCCTCTTTCACATTTGTCAGCTTTCCCAAGATGGGCACTAAGGTGTCAACTTCAACATCACTCTCTTTCTTCTGCCTGTCTGACAGAGCCATTGTTAAGGCCGCTCAACAAGTGAGCACTATACAAGCCAGCAAAATAACCATTTTATCAGTAAAACTTGAAAAATGTTACATCTTCATGCCCACATTTCTCTTTCTAACAAATTATCCCCCCTCTATTCTTCCCTACACTCCTCTACCAGCCTGATGGTTTGCATTAAGGTCTGCACTGTGTGGCCTTCACACTGCTTAAAAAAAAAAATTCAAAATGTCAAAATGTGGGCCATCCCCACAGTTGAGCCCAGGCATTGGAATTCCAAATATCCTAAAACTAAGCATTCTGGTCCACATCCCTTAACCTCACACATCTTTTCTCCTCACTAAACTGCTAGTATAACAGTTCTGGGGATGGAAAGGACAAAAATGCTTTTCAAAACAAAAAACCAAAATTGGCAAAAAGCTTACAGGAGGAATATAGAAGACTATTACTAATTAGCAATGCATTTAATGTACAGTCTTCATTACACAATGACATGTACAAAAAAGAAATGGCAGTTCAATCTAGAAGTTATAGTAAACCAGAAAAATAGACATGGATACAGGACAAATTACACACATGCAAGCCAAGTTAACAATTAGTAAACAATGATGAGCAGACACAAATCAGAACATGAATTATTCTACCGACAATGATAGTAAAGCCTCAAAAAAACAGGAAAGGACTGGTAAGAAAGAAACATTTCCTTTTTTTAAAATTTATCAGTCATTAAAGGACTGTGAAGGTGCACATTTCTTTCCACAAGTTAAGAAACTATTTCCTCAAATGGGGGTGAATACCCTTCTGCTCTTGAGATATGCCCACAAACACCACCTTGCATAGAAAGAGGTTAACAACACAAACATCAGGATAGTGTATAGATATGTTTACAATCCATCAAGATCAAAGCTAATTTTTTTGTTAAGTTATGCTTATTTTTAAGACTTCATTTTAACTGAATGCAGCTTCACTCTTCGGTTTTTAGAATTTTTCTACGACAGCTTTTCCAAAAGTCTTGTAACCACTAATGACGCTAAAACCATGAACTCACTGAAATAATGCCCTACTTTCTGTCTTTCAAGTTTGTGCCTTGATCTAACAGGAAGGTCTAGGATTCAGGCATCAAGTTCTGCAAGACTCCAGATCCCACCTAGATGAGAGCTGCTGGAGTGATAGAAGATAACAATCAGACTTTTGTTTACCTAAGAGCTTTTACTTCTGATCCCCTTCCCAAAAGACCAAAACCTGGTCTCCTTCAGCCTTTCTAGGTTTTCACTATAGACTTCTATTTGTCCTGTCTGTTTTGTTTCTGCCCTGCTTTCTCTTTCTCCCCCTTTCCCATGCACACACGTGTGCACAGCATGTATATACCTTTCTATCTTTACCTCTTGCCTAAACACTTTTTCTTTTCAATCCCTGTAAACCAGAACTTAGGGTGGGGTGATAGTGTCAATAGTGCAAACCTTAGTTTTAACCTGCACCCTCAGCCTTTCGCCTTCTACTCTGGGTTCTCAGGCCGCTTCTTTCTCAATCTCACTTTCCCATATTTTAACATAAGAAAATAAACCCTGTTTTTTCCTATAACACCTTCTCCAATGATTGATCATTATCTTCTTCCAGATTGTTGGATCTTTCTTTTCTTGCCACTCTCATGGAAAATCTGCCAAAACTTTTCAAACCAGTTCCACCAGGACACCCAAGAAAATGCAGAGCAGTTAACAAAAGATGTAAACTTTCCAAGCCCACTTGTTTACACCAGCCTTAGTATTACCCGCAGCATTGTTCTTTGTTCTTAATCGGAAGAAGTCTGCCCTGTAATTACGCTAGCTAGATTTCACCATCTTGTTTCGAAGCCAGCAACCTCCATGAAGACTTTTATCTTGTCTGGCTCCATACAGTTTTCCAAGTACAGCCATGTGGTGGCCATGCTGTTACAGTTTCTGCTGCTGAAACAGTGAGAATCTTGCCAATCTGCCAGCTCTGGGTGGCCATGTTGACAGGTAAAGGGCTTGTCTCAGATTACCCCTTTCACACTTCTGTTCTTGCCTGCAAGCTTGTCTGAATATGAAGATTTGCCACATAGCTATCAGCCTCTGTTTGATGTGATGAACACCTTATCAACCTTGTCAGTTCTTGAGAGCTTGCTGGCATGTGAGCCTGCAGACCCTTACTCCATACCTGCTCCCTCATTTCCCAAATGATCTGAACTTCTTGAGGGGCAATCTGCACAGACATTCCAAGCAGCAGGAAATGCAGAGACTGCGGCTTTGAAAATTATCTGCCATCTCATCAGAAGACTTTAATCTTGTCTTCAAAGCACTTATTTTGCTGTCTGTTCCAGTAGGAAAAAACCCCAAAAAACAAAACAAACCAAAAATTAAAAAACACTTTGGACAGAAATGAGAAAATGGAAAAGCAGTCATGTCCTGTACTAGGATTCATAAAAACTAAGCTCAAACTCAATGATAAAATTAAAGTTTATAATCGTCATTCATTTTTACAAAAGATTTTCAAAAATAATATACAGAGCACACTAAGCAGGATAAGAAACTATAACCAGTGTTAGGCTTCAAAATATGTATTAATCTGGCACAATCATATCAATGCTAATGAGACATGGCAAGTGTCGTGAAAAATGTAGAACAGTCATTTTAGGGCATATTAAAACTTTGATGTTTATGTATGGAAAGGAGGTATAAATGCTAAGGCAACACAGTTTTATTCACTTGAAAATAATTAGGTACATATAAGGCCAAATAGCCTTTCCACATGACAGCGCCAAAGTGAACTATGATATTGAAAAAAGGATGACAGCAGCTAAGAACTTGGTTGAGGACAATACTGGGTCATAGAGAAGAGAATGGAATGAGGTGACAGAAAATAGGCTTACTAGCTACTGAAAAACCCTCAGCAAGACAAGTCATCATAAGACTTCAGTCCCTGTAGATGATGGCCACCTCTGATGTGCTAAACCAACAGAATGAGTATTTCAACAACCTGACACAACTTTCACCTGAAGACAGATATCAGCATCCTCCAGAAAATCCAGACTAGGACCAAAGGGCAGTCCTACTAGCCCTGTGGAAAGAGGTCAAGAGACTGTTGTGCAGTCTGAAAAATGGTTAATCACTTGGCATCGACCCAGTTAAACTGCTCAAGCAGGGTGGGGAGGAGACAGCAATAGCCCTTACTGCTCTGTACCAAAGAATTTGGGAAAAAAAAGAATGGCACAAGGAATGGATGCAAGGACTAGTCTTTAAAAAGGAAACAATAAACAGTTGCCAAAACTACAGAACCATAAGGCTAATCAGCCATCCAAGTAAAGTCACTTTAAAAGTAATTAAGAAGCTATAAACACCAAAACAGAGGAACTGTTTGCAGAAGAACTGGCTGGTTTTAGACCAGGCAGGAGCACAGTTGAAGTAATCTTCTACTGTTGCATCCTGAAAAAAAAAACATTTACAGAACTTGCAGGATCTTGTCCACAAAATCAACTTTAAGAAGGCATTAACAAAGTCTGGCATGAGATGCAAAAACGCTGTACAAGAACTCATAGAGTGCAGTACTACTGGATAACCAAATGGGAGTTTTCTTTCACACAAGTGGACATCCCTCAAAGGTGACCCATATTGCCTGTACTGCTCAACATCCTTTTGAAGAACATCCTGTGAGAAACCCTCCACAACCATCACACCTTTATTTCATTTGGCAGGAGGCCCATATGCGACCTGTACTTTGCAGGTGACATTGATCTGCTAGAAGGCACCAAATGGAAGACTTTTCCAACAAACTTACAGAAAATACAAATGCCTATGAAATTAAGACTACCACTGCCAAGAGCAAAGTCATCGTTAATGACAAAAGTAGACATCTACATGAACTGTTTCAGTTTTTTTTCAGCAAGAGTGACTGACAATTTCTCAAGTGACTTGAGTGTTACTTGTTCAGTCTATCCAAGAAGCACGCACTGAATCTGTGGCAACAAATGGTGGCCACACATGCTTTTGACTGTCCTAGAGCACTGACAGTTCCTGCAACTATTAAAATGACTACCTATAACTTAGAATGGAGATGGAATGCAAAGGAAATTTTTCTCTCACTTTACTGTCAAAGGATGAAATTTAAATATTACAACATGAACAGTCACACTTTTTTGAAGTTGGTTTCCGTTATTTATAGCCTATCTGATGTTTGTGGGTAATATATATTCATATTTCAAAATCTCAATTAAACTTTATTTTAAATATTGCTTACTTTTGACAGTTTTCTAATTTTCCCCCTTTGGACTTGGTTTCATGAGTGTTTGTATATTTTTACTACTTCATAATTTTACTTCAGCAATACTCAGACTTAAAGCTGCATTTAAAGTCAGAACAGGTGATGCTCAAGCTTAACTTTTTACATAAAATATATCAAACTGGACACTATTGTATATAAGAGTTGTGAAGACAGGAAAAAACCCACAAAAGTATACAAGACAATGTTAAGAAGTCAGCCACAACAGACATCACAACCTTTTTTATATTATGGCTCACTGCAGTACAAATGGTTTAAATAAATGCAAATATATATATAATCCAATTTTCATCTGTTAGAAATTTTGTGAGAGTAGAAAATGAGGGATATATCTGACAAGGCGTTTATTCTGCAGATTAACTTTCCTTTTTTAATGAAAGCCTCTATATAAATGAAACTGGGATTGCACTATAAATGTTTCAATTTCACTATCGTTGTTCACTAATCCCATCCCACACACACACAGCTTGTGTTAAAGTGAACGTAAATCCTATAATGTGACAGGGCGACTTCAGTAAGCCGGCAGTTCTCGTTCTCTGCACTTGGATGGCGACATAAGAAAGCTGACAAATGTCACACGAGTTAAGCACTAATCTTTTCATTCAACTCTGCGCGTCCCAGTGGGGTGACAACAGGCAATTGCTTTAAGCATGAGCAGGTATGCAGCTGGGGAAAATATGTGGGTGTCCAGGGATTTTTAATTCCTTTTTTTTTAAAACTGATTCCAGCAACAGGTGAAGTGAGAATGTAAAGAAAAAGGTTTCTGTGGGTATCTGTGTGGGAAATAGTTGCTTATTTCTATCTATCGACAAGTATATAACATTCTGATGTATAAGTCTCGAACTTACAACTATTATGTAAACATGCACGGCTACATACACAAAAATAAAACATTCTCACGTATGCAAGTGTACGAACGCATATAAACTTTTTAAAAAATTAGATGCTGTTTTCCATTTAAACATTTAAAAAAAATCAAACTTTTTTGGGACAAATTCCAACACTAAGTTATCATTTTCACTGGCAGTTTTAGTATAATAATAATAAAAAAATCCCCACTCATTTAACATTCCTATGCTAGTTCTCCACCCGGCATGGAGCCTACTTAGCACCCAGTTGGAAGGAGCGTCTGACAGTTAACAGTTTGTAAAAGGCAGTGTCACACCTACAGCTATGTGAGCAAACAGGGTTTGTACCTCCACATAAACCAAGAAACAGCGCGAGAGCCGACACATGGCCAGTTGAACCAACTAGACGCATGCCATTCATTCAAAGTCCCATGCCGCGGTCACCGAGCTTGTTGCCAGTCGGCAGACCCTGACAATGAGTGCCAACGGCAATCACACTTCCACTCTGTCTTTATACTCACTCGCCTTCGGAGAAAACGTCCCAAAGTCACTCTTCCCTCGGCTTTTTTCCCCCCGTCCAGAGAAACACCGAATCACTCCAATGTGCCGTGTTAAAGTCGTGTGTGAGAAGGGGGGAGACGGCATGCCTTTATCCAGCAGCGCGCGCAGCCCGTGACGTCACGCCCACGGTGAGTGGCTTGCTCGCCCTAGGGTCTGCTGGCTCAGGTATCAAAGAAATCATTAAGAAGTTTTGTGGGAGTGTGTGTGAGACATCACACTACAGTGGTGAGTGGCTTGCTGGCCCTAGGGTCTACTGGCTCAGGTATCAAAGAAATCATTAAGAAGTGTGTGTGGGTGAGAGAGAGATACGTCACAATACAGTGGTGAGTGACTTGCTTTAGTCTCAGGTATCAAAGAAATCATTAATAAGTGTGTGTGTGTGTGGAAGAGAGATACGTCACACTACAGTGGTGAGTGGCTTGCTCGCCCTAGCGCATTTAGTCTCAGGTATCAAAGAAATCATAAATAAGTTTTGTGTGAGTGTGTATGAGACATCACACTACAGTGGTGAGTGGCTTGTTCGCCCTATAGGGTCTACTGGCTCAGGTATCAAAGAAATCGTTTATAAGTTGCGTGTGAGTGTGAGATATCACACTACAGTGGTGAGTGAATTGCTTCAGGCTCAGGTACAATTAATAAGTTTTGTGTGAGTGTGAGACATCACACTACAGTGGTGAGTGGGTTGCTTGCCCTATAGCTTCTTCAGTCTCAGTGTGTGTATAAATAAATAAATAAATTTTATTCAGTTTTTAGGAGGCCGTCTGGCCCATATCAACATCAAAAGCTGTTGGTTACATAGCATTGGGTGGCTGTATATAACATAATAATAATAAGACAAGATTCTGTCATGTGGTGCTCATGGTCATACAGATCTCCTTTACAAACATTGTTTTTAATTAAAAAAGTGTGTGTGTGTGTGTCATAGTGTGTGCGTATGAGAGAGAGAGAGACGACAAACAGATAAACTATTTAAAAAACTAAATTTATTTGTACTGAGTACTACTGTTCCAATGGTCGTCCAATATGTGTGTGTGTGGACGCTCAATTCATTTGCTGCCGAAACTAATGGCGTGGACTAGTTTATCAGTTCATTCATCTGCTCCAATCAACATACCTCCTACGCACGTATTACTCATAACTAATAAAAAAGTTTTGAATTTTTGGCAGCTTTTTTTTTCATTCGAGGGGGTGGAGAGGGAATCATAACAAGCAATAAATAATCTTGACTTATTATGACAGAGCGACGACAGGTAAAATAAGATCGCTGTATTTTTACTCAACAAATTAAATATTTTTAATCGTGGGAAAAATCCTACGCGTTAACACGCAACTTGAGGTGTAAGTAAAATCATTCCTAAAGTTTAAACTTAGCAAACTGAAAGATCCTGCTTGAATCTTATTAATATTTTTTAACTCGATTCAAAACATGCACATGGTTTGTACATTATTTGTACATTCAAAATATAAAACTGAGAGACCTGATGTTGATTCTAAAGTGAAGAAAAAGTGAAGGATGTAGACAGTTTCCGTAGCCGATGAACTTACAGGACGTTCACGAGTGGTTCACAGTGTCTAGAGCCTGAAGGTGCAGCCCAACCTTCACCTTCCGGCGCCTTGTACCTCCCCTGCTTAGTCAGGAACCCATTTTCTGACTGGACTGAAGGATTTTCTAGTCACAGGCCTAAGAGGTATCCGTCTACTCGAAAGTGGGTACCCGCTACTTATATTTTTACTGTTATTTTCTTTTTAAAACTGTAAGTACTGAAATTTGATCATATTTTTCTTATTTTAATATTGCGAGGGATTCGTACAAATCACCTCAGACTATTATTTCTTACAAGGTACATTTGAGTGTTTTGTTCATAGACAATTAATATCAAAATCCTTAGACAAAGCGGATAAGTATCTGATCATGGGATAGAAGAGAAATGGTGGGTAATTGGTTTAAACGCCAATCCAGCGGTATCGTGGAAAAGTAGCCGGCAAGAAAAGAACAGGCTACCTACAGCAAAATTCGAACCCTGGATAGATGACTCCGTTGCGCCACAGGATCATGGGCAACCGTACCTACAATGCACGGCGAATGTAAAACATCACAACCACCAGCCAACGACCACAAGGCGCTAGAAGCAAATACTCTGTGCTCCCTAAGGTCTTACAGTGGCATAGCAGGAAGCCAGCTACCGAGCTGTCTAAAACGGTGAAATGCGAGATTAGTTTTCACCATGGATGTGTACAAGTTCGTGGTTTTCACCATCACGATTGTGCTCTGGTAATAGGAGGCCTGTTCCCTCATTAGGAGAAATAGGAAGTTAACTAGACAGCAAACACTGAGGGGGACGCAGAGATGGTTAGGGTTTGTTTGTTTGTTTGTTTGGTTGGTTGGTTGTTTGGTTTGGTTGGTTGTTTTGTTTGGTTGGTTGGTTGGTTGGTTGGTTGGTTGGTTGGTTGGTTGGTTGGTTTGTGTGTTTGTTGTTGTTTTGGTTTCTTCTTTTGGTTGGTTGGTGTGTTGTTGTTGTTGTTGTTGTTTTGGTTTCTTCTTTTGGTTGGTTGGTTGGTTGGTGTTGTTGTTGTTGTTGTTGTTGTTGTTTCTTCTTCTTCTTTTTTTTTTGTAAGCGACGGATAATGCTAGGACACAGTATACATAACTGTTTCTGAGTGGGGCTTGAACCCATTGAGCGCCAGGCCTGATGCCGTGGTACACAGGAAGGTCTCTCAGTCCACCCAGTGGTCGAAAACTGGTACGCAAACGAAAGGGAAAAAGTTAAACACCCCTTCATTAAAAAAAAAACTAGCTCCAAGAAAAGGCTGTAATGCCTCATCTTCCACAACCTAAAAAGAAGTTAGGAGACGACCTTACTCTCGTACGTGATTGCTCATGATTCATGTAAATGATAGCAGCATAAAGTTTTTGATGATTTCATGCTTCTAAGCGTAGAGTCATTAAATTATGCATACAGCCCTCTTTATGATGGGATGGTGTTGCACCGTTCAGTCACCAGTTTGGTGTGTTATTAATACTCATATTAATCTGTAGTAAAACAAATCATTAAAATCCTTTCTTAAACTATAAAATGTTTTATGGATTTAATGCCGTCAGATACCGTCTGGATAGATATTAGATAGCTGTCCTAAGTGAAGTAATCGATGGGGGGGGGGGGGATTATCGTATGATTTATTATTGGGGGGCAAAGGATAGCCGTAGTTTACGCCACTGTGCCATCAAAGTTTGGAACGATTTTAATTTCTCCCCTAACTGTTCTCTCTCTCTCTTTCTTGAAATAGCGATGAGCTATATTTTCTCAAACGATAAGTTTAATAGGTTTACATAATACCAGGGATGACTGTCGCGATTTCTTTTGCAAGCACACACGCAGTAGTGGACAGCCTATCATGAATTCCGAAGAAATTCTAATCTGAGTTGTCAATAAAATAATTAGATACTAAACCAGATGTGCAGTGTCATTTTGAATTTTACCGACCCTACCAGTTTCTCTTCCAGTGGAGAACAACTTTTCGTGAAAGTGGAAATTAATATACATTTTTTTGAGATTTGTTGCTGTGGCCACCACTGAACATGATCTGGTAGCTTCGTTAGGTCGGAAAAGAACTAATAAATCTTTATTCAATAAAAATCAGAGAAAGTGTGATGACCAGAACATATAAGTTAAACTGTTGAACAGGTTATAGTTATTTGATATTTCAGCGCTGGGTCTGAGGTGGGCGTGGGTAGAACGGGGTGCAGTAATTATCTTTTTACCCACTGTGGTATGCTAAAGTTTTGCCAACATTGTATAGTCTGAAGACTGTCATTGGCTGCGTATTTTTAATGTTTTAATTAAAGTCTTCCATAGTTATCTATATATAAAAATATAATTAATATAACATAAACCCCAAAATGTTATCTTTCTTTCATACTAGTATTAAAGGGATGACATACGCAGGAAGCATAATTTGAGTTCTTTTGTAATAGTTTAGTCATGGGAACAAAAGAAAAAAATGAAAGATGAGTGAACGGATGAACGAGTGCTTGAATGACGGATGGGCAGAAAGAAAAAAAAAGTAGATGATTAGATGATGTCGGTGACTGCGATGAGGACGTTAAATGATGATTTATAAGGCGCCTGCATCTGTGGGAGGAAATCTCTCAGAGACCGTCAGCACCAGTCATCGTCTGTCAGGTCGGACAACATCGTCTCGCACGCACTACAACATTCAAGGGCCTGCAGGTGCTTGGAGTGGGGAAGGTAGGGGAAAAAAAATAAAGTGCTTCTGTCAACCTCTGCTGGCGTTTCTTAGTGTTATGAACTGCTGAAAGGTAATTTTTCTCTCCATATCCATCCTTTGTTGTGTGTGGTTTTGTTTTCCATTTGTTTTTTGTTTTTTTGTTTTTTTTTTTTTTGTTTTGTTTTTTTTTGTTTTTTTTTTTTTTTTTTGTTTTTTTTTTGTTTGTTTTTTGGTGGGGGGAGCTTTCTGTAGAGTGTAGTTTTTAAGGGCTTTTCAAATGAGCATAGAAGCAGCAGTCATTCTGCAGCCAGATAATGCTGTCTGTTAATATTGGGCTATTCATAAAGACCTGGTCATATGTAAAAAGGCAAGAAAGGCAAAGGGTCCATGTTTATTGGCCTTTTATGGACGGTGACTAATAAGTGGTTCACCGTATTAAGTCATATCACAGGCGTAGCCCAACCCTTTCCTTCCACAGCCTTTTATGTTCCCTAATTAATCAAGTAATAAGGGGAGTGTGTCGCCTAAGAGTTAGAGAAATGGCATCCGAGCCTGAACACGAGCGCACTAGCTGGATACCCGAGTCACGCAATGTAGTTACCCCAGTTGTAGCGTGGGGAAGTGAGATGGGCACCCCTTCACCACAGCTTGTCCCGAGATAAGTGAGGGCTCCCTAACACCTAACTCCCTTACGACCGAAAGGTCACGAAACTTTCTTTTCCAATCACACAGGGGCCGTCATGTTTGTACTCATACACACCTATTTGCCAGTAGGGACTTCTCAGCAAAAATGTATTCTCGTACAATCTAGTTATCTTGATTGTTTCCCTCTTTCTATGCACGGTGATGTTTGTAGGAACAAACGATGGTTACCATCCCAGATTTGGGAAAAGTGTCTTGTACTGAGCTTTCCCCAATGATCAGAAACAAAAAGGTTAGCACCCTTAGACCTTAAAGAAGATATCAACAGTCAGTAGGGATGACAGCATCTCCTAGTAAATCTTCACAGATACTGTTTTCGCAAGATTTTCAAAAAGATTTTAATAAAAGTAAGCAGCATGTATGTGTTTGCGCACCTGCAGACCTTTGCACGTGTGAAGATAAGGATGGCGTCTACTGTTCAGGAAACAGGAGAATCACCCGTCCACTATCTTTTCCCCCATACAGAACTTGGGATCCTACCTCTCTCCTTTATTACAGCCAAGAACAAGTGTTTGCCTTAAGACACAAGTACTTTTGCTATATATATATTAAAACAATACATTTTGTATAATTCTCCGAGTCTAGCTCCAAACCTAGTCATTCCTTTTACAATATTCACACAAGTTGATGATTTGAAGATCATACATTTTATTTTCTGGAGTTTTGCACAGACCTTTAAGGCTCTCCGGTTTTGGTGTTTATTATCTCACAGTGTGATGAGAAGAACAGGACTAAGGTTATTTTGTTGGTGTTTTTTTTTTTTAACTTTTTGAGTTGTGTGTTTCGCAGTTTCTCGATGTCTTCAGTCGACCAGCTACTGAATGTGCTTCGTACCTTTCCTCCACGAATGCAAACTTACTTTGCAGATGAAGGTGAGGACGCTTTGCTTGAATGTTCTTGGCGCTTTGCTGGGACCAGAAAATCTTCATGTCCACTTTCATGTGTAAAGTCTAAGCAGGTACCGCGTGCTAGCGTGGATCAGAGTTAATTTGAGGCTGTGATATGCCAGTCTTGCCGATAACCTCCCATGTGCTGCGTTCCTCAAAGAGTACGTCTATCATGGATGCTTACAGTTATGTCCCCATGGTCTTTGGTGCCGGCAACGGTTACAAGCTCTTCGCGAGTAGGGGGAGCGCAAATTATGAACACTGCCACCAGTTATTAGAACTGGTGTAACGTACACAAAACCATTTGACTTGAAAATGCAGTGGTTGTCGACTGATCTGTACACTTTCGCAGACACAATTGGTCACGAAGTCCATCTCAGCCCTGTGCTGTAAATCCACGAATACGTATCCAAGACCTGTGTGTACCACGGATGTGTACAGGTGGATTGCTATCTGTCTGCCGAGACTAACGCTTAGCCTCTTGCGAAGTTCTTCGCTGTTAGTCTCGGCGAGACTAAACAATGAATGTGACTAAACCGGAAGCTTTGTACACACCTGCCTCGTTTTAAAAAAAAATCGTCTGGCAGCAGTCCAGTAATACAAGTTCGTGGTGTGTACAGGTCAGCGGTTTCAGGTAGCAAGGTAATCAATTATGGGGAAGGATTTACAGACAGCACGAACAAAGGTCAGGAGAGAGAAAAAGGAAGAAAGAAATTGAAAAAGAGATTATAGAATACAAAAAAGAGAGAGACGAGAAAATGTGAAAAAGGGAGTCTAAGAGAATGTGAAAGAGAAACTGGAGACTGTACAAAGAGAGATTTAGAATGTGAAAAAAGAGAGAGAGGCTAGACAATGCGAAGAGTGTGTGTGGGAGGGGTAGAGAGTGAAAGACTGAACAGAAGAAGTGCTCGAGGAGGTGAATGAGATGGAGATTGAAGAGAATGAAGGAAAGTAAACAGAAATGGGTGGAAAGAGAGATGTGGACGAGACAATAATAATTCTTTATTACGAGGATGCAAAACATTATATATATGTGTGTGTGTAGCCCTCGCCCAATAAAGGGGCTTTTGAAAGGCGGAGAGACTGAGTAAAAGACATGATTGAAAGAGATCGAGAGATCAATCGACAAAGGAGGGAGAGCGCACAAATACTGAAGCCTCGGGGGATTTTCAAGGGTAAGCAGGAAAAGATGGATGGTGTAAAATAACTTTCACAACATAGTATGCTGGCTATTTATTAGGTAGATAAATTGACCAAACCACAAAAATAAGATAGGGTTGGAAACGTAATACTCAAATCGACTGAATGAGTAGTTGATGCCCCAACCACAAAGCCCCATTGTGAGGCACAAAACATTGTTCCTGCCCGTGACCACTGCGGAATCCCACAATTTCCCTTAGCCTTATGGCAACGGAATGAAAAGAAAGAAAAGGAGGGCAAAAAAGCATGTTCAGAAATTGCCACTCTACTTTCTCCATTGTTCCTTCTGTTTCATTTCGCACAAGCCCGTACAGGGAATGTCTGCTGCCACAGGTGTTTTCCCACGACCATGACAAAGTGTGATTGAGCCGAGACTTTGGGAGACGAGTTTTTGAGTACACCTGACTGGCAGACTGCAGCAGGTGAAAGGGAGAGAGGGTGAGAGTGTGTGTGAGAGAGAAGAAGAACTGCCCCGCTCAATACTAGACGCGCCCAGGGCAAAGCAAAAACACAACACGTGATGTTTGCAGTAGTTGTCACACTGGCTTTGGCGGCATGTCTGCCTCCAGGTAACAAAATTCAAGCGCTGTTTGAGAGAATGAAAAGGTCCATAGACTGACAGCTTGAAATCACTCATTGGTGTGGAGAGAGAAAAGTGCCTTTTTCAACCATCTCACAACGACTGGGGATGGCGATGTAGATGACAGCGGTTGCATGTAGGGGTTATTTGGTATTAGGAAGCCATTTTAGCAGTATTTCAGGATTTTATAATGTATAAGCACTCAGATATAAGACTAAGTAATTTTTTTATTTTATTGCTAGTAGTGGACAATAAAAGGGTCATCCTCCTTACGCCATGTCACAGGTCATGTCAAATATGTGACAATGATCATTTTGTTATATATATATAACTTCATATTAAAGATCTAGGAAGGATGCAATTTTTATCGACTTAATATATGAAAGCTCAGTTAAAATACAGGTAATATTTCCCAAAATCTGGGTGAATACCCCCCGCCAACCTTTCGTTCTCTAGATATACGTCAAGAAACATATAGAAATATGTCTAATAATTAGACTTGTGAATTATTAACACATGGAGACAGCTCTCAATGGCTGAAGCGTTGACAAAGAACAAATCAATCAATCAAACAAACAAACAAACAAACAAACAAACAAACAAAACAAGCAAAACAAACTTACCTATGTGCAATCCTGATGTCTCTCTTGTTGACCTTTTCAATACCTTCAGACTTTTCTAAACACAGTCAAATATTCGGCCTGTGTCCTGTCGGTCTCTAATCACCCCTCCTTACTTCATCGCGCAACACAACAATACCACGAACTTGTCTTACTGGACTGCTGGCAAACGTTCCAGTTACTAGAACGAGGCTGGTGTGTACAAAGCTTCCGGTTTAGTCACATTCATTGTTTAGGCTCGCCGAGACTGTCAGCGAAGGCTGAGCGTTGGTCTCGGCAGACAGACAGACAGACCTATACACGTCCATGACAGGTCCAGCATACAGGGCTATTGTCACTGTTGTGAATTAGTTTCTACAGCGCAGTCCTTTCTTTCGCAGATTGGCCTGAAGAGACATAATGCTGGTGAGTTTGTTGAGGACATATCCATCGTTTACTTGTTGAGACCAGGGTATGGAGCTTGGCACGGAAGAATGAAGTGAATTATTTCTCCATCCACCACTGTTGCAGTCGTCAAAGCGCGCGCTGCTTCATCTTCGTCTTTCAGCTATTCGTTTTTCACCGACACATTTTTTGTTTTTGTTTTTTGGGGTTTTTTCTGTTGTTTTACGAGTCAAAATCTTCACTACCTTCTTTTTGGACAGGAGATAAAGTGGTGATGATGATGCTTTCTCTGTCTATACTGGAGAAGCGATTGAGCACACTTTGGGTTCTTGAGGAAAGAGTCAGCGTTAACCTGTTCGCTGTTAGATGCCGTTGAAACGGTGCTGCTATTTATAACATTTATTGTTTTGCCTCGACAATGTCTTTTCATTATGGTTAATCAGTTTAAACAACAATTTAAGAAGATGCAATTGTACAAAATATTTGCTTCATATATAAACAAACATGTGCCTGTTAAGCATGTTTTCCATTTTACTGCTTTTTTTTAAAAAAACCAAAACTTTTCATCACATGGACACCGTGCAAATGATTCTTCTATAAAACTAGATAAGTGATTATTATCGGCACATCTTCTTAAGTTCAAACTTTGAAAGTTGGTACATACTATCATCAAACATCAGTGGCGTAGGAACCAGGGGGGCAGCGGGGGCAGCCGCCCCCCCAAGGAAAATACAGGGGGGGCAGGAATATCCTTTTGCCCCCCAATATTTGAGACGTAATTCCTCACAAAGAGCAAAGAACCAAAGAAAGGTCACAAAAGCGGGCCCTGAGGCAAGTGGAGGCTCCAGCACCTCTGACGATCAGATCGGGGACAGTCCGTTGGTATTGTTTGCCATGCTAATTGCGCTGTGTTGAAGCCTGAGCGAAGAAAGCAGCCGGACAGTACATCGGGAGTGTGGTCTCCCTCCCCCCTCCCATAATGCGACGCCTTTTCTTTGGCGGTTTTCGTTTGACCCATAAAACATCCCCACCCACTCGCTGTCACCCTAAATTATCTGCTATCGCTTACAACCGAAGGGGCCGCACTGGCCATCGGGAACACAGAATGCCAGTAACGAATTAGTTATAGCAAATACCCCCAGTGAGTCTTGCCAATCAGACAGGAACCTTACACTTTGTGAAAAGCTAGCGAAGCACGAGGAAGGCAAAGACTCCGAGTCCCTATATTGGTAGTTTTCTTTAGAGTTTAGAGACAGAGAGACTGGTATTATTGCTGTCTACGACTCAGGGGAAGTGCATAAGTAACATTTCTAAACTACAAAGGGCACTCTTTTATCATCAACGACTGTGGCTGGTACTCAACATAAGTTATCTGTGTTATACTGTTTGGTTTGTATATGTGTCGTGTTTTGGTAGATGGCCATAGAACGTGTCGCATCGCTGGCTCAGCACGTCGGGTAGCGAGGAAGGGGTGGCCCTGAGGCCATTCCCACCCTAGTTTCGTCCCTGGCCACGGTGGTCTGGCCAGTTTATGGCCCTTAATTATACGGTAGCCTTGCGTCCTTCCTCTCTGGTCTCTTTGGTTCTCTTTGGGGTGGATGGGGCTATTTTCCCAGGGTGTGCGGACACCGAGTTCAGGTATAGGGCTGTGCCTCTTTGTAACGTGTATTATCTCGCGGACGCTGGGCCCTGTGGGTAGGGAAAGGTTCTGGAGGTTTCTTGAAGCCTATAGAAACCTGCCACACAGGTATATGTGGACTGGGAAGACGGCGGGGCGGAAGAGGAGTTTTTGCGGTGGCGGAGAGACCTGTGCCCGTCTCTGGGAGTAGTCGGGGGTTTGCCACGTGCTGTGTGTACTGTCGCTGGAACTGGCGTGGTGTCTAGAAGAGGGTTCCAGCAACCAGCGTATTTTCCCGCGTTTGTTTTGAGATAGAACAACGCGTGTCACGAGCCGTTGGGGTGAGTAGGCTTAATTAATCTTTACCTTTTTTTTCCACCCGATGGCTACCCTGCCCAGTATGCAGACGTGTACGGTGTGTGACGAGTGTGACTGCGCAGCCTGTGCATGCGCGCATGTGTGCATAGGTGTGTGCGCGCTGGTGTATATGTGCAGAGCTGGAATGTTGATCGTTGCTGTCACGGGGGTTTGGTGTTTTCTTTTTGAGGTATAATGTTGGTAGCCGGGAGTCATTCTTGAATTTGTTTTTTTTTTCTTATTTAATGCTGCTTTGCCTTTTAACAATAAAGCAGCGTGTTGTGATGCTACCACTGTGTACGTGCGTGCGTGCAGCCCCCCCCATCCTTTTTTACGTAATGTGCGATTGCGAACGCCGTTCACTGTCAACAGGGAGTTTGCCCCCCCAACGCCGAACATCTTCCTACGCCACTGAACATGTCAAGTTCTGCAAGATGCACAGGATCTTTTGTCACAAGCATTGGTGATATAAAGGTCAAGCCAAATATGCCGTTTAGCGAACAGTCTTTCAACAAAGGTACAACGGAAAACTGTCACAAACTGTGATATTTATTTCAAAGTAAGAATTAGAAGACCGTGAAAACTTACTCAAGCTTTCCTTCTTTTTCATTTGATCTTATTTTTTAATCATCGAATGAAAATTGGCTAAACCGTGGCTAAAAACGACTTCGCGTAGGTAGGTGAATAGTAGTCAGCATTCTAAAACTCGGGTGGTAGCATCAGTGCAGCAACCGTCATGTTTAGCTCAGATTGAATCGGTTAATTTACTTTAATGGCGAGAAATCATAGTCTAAGTGCTATAATTAGCTTTACAACAAAGAGAACAGTTCACAAACTGTGTGAATGCACTCTTTGGAAGAATGAACAGACAGCACACGACAGATGGCGATCCCATTCAGACCTGCCGACCCACATTCGAGGCCCGATATTTCCGTCTGGGAGCGGCGGTGATGATGTGGGCTGAACTTCTTGGAGTGACAAGCACTCACAGTATGTGTGCACTAGATGTACATATAGCTTTTATACCGGTGTGGCAAAACTTCTAGAAAAGGGTTAGTCTCACGTGACTACATACTTCATAAGTAGAGAATAACAAGAGAAAACATCGAAATGGAGGAAAAACATCAAGATGGTAAAATGTTATTTGATACAACGATTTACCGAAAGAAAGAATTTATGAAAGGTTCCAATCAAAGAGACATATCTAGAATACCAAGCAACAGATTTGAGACATTTTTGCGGTTTTAATGATCCATCAGTATCTTCCGCGATACTTTATCTCGTTTCTTTCGATATAAAGTGGGTAGGGAGTAGAATCAACATAAATCAGATACGTCTTCGAGTCATAAAAACCATGGACACGAGCCAGTCAAGCTGTAATCTTTAGTGTTGTAAAATAAAACGGAATAAGATTACGATATTGGCAGACCCTTGCAACATCACCTGTCCCCCGTTTTTGCAGCTTTGCACTTTTTTTCTGGATCGCGTTTCTGCAACTCATAAATGATATACAGAAAGTTCTTAAAAAAAAAGAGGGAAGTTTTAGTTTCAAAGTTTCAGGTTGTTGTCCTTAAAAACATCAACGTCAGGTGCCTTGTCAGATCATTCACCATGTTTGCTGTAGCCACCCTCTCCTGGACTGCCTGGTTTTTCCCTGTAATGCCTCATAAATCTTTCCCGTTAGCCCCGTCATTTGAGTTATCTCATCGCTTTTTTTTTTCTGAGCGAATTCCTTTATTATCGTCTACCTTTCTTTTCGTTCTTTATATCATGCTTTCTTGAGTCACGATTACCGAAGTTTAATGTCTGTAACCTAATACAGTCTAAACTACAAAGTGGCAAGTCAAACGGACATGAGCACATATAGCCTCAGGTATGGAACGAAGCTGTCTCCTTTTTTTCTTTCCATTGGAATCTCAGAAAAGGCACGTGAAAAGGTTGTAAAATTACTTGCTCACTATTTCGCATAGATGACCGTTTAAAAAGTTCTACTGGAAATGGACGAGCAATTACGTTTTGCTTTTGGTCAAAAACATGTTCAACAAATCTTTAATTTCTTTTAATTTAAATTCTGCTCCTTTGCTTTTTGCGGAAGGATTTTTTCTTTTCAACTGCAAGGTCGTCTGTCCCCATACTAAGACATTGTGGGAACCGTTATTATGAAGACGAAGGGTTAGCTATGGGAAGGACTGATGGGAACGACTGATAGGAAGACGAGGGGTTAGCTATTGGAAGGACTGACAGGAAGACAAGGGGTTAGCTATGGGAAGGACTGACAGGAAGACCAGGGGTTAGCTATGGGAAGGACTGACAGGAAGACCAGGGGTTAGCTATGGGAAGGACTGACAGGAAGCAATGGAGCTGCCCAGACGCAGGGGATCGGCTGACAGTCAAGGTAAGCATCTTGTGTACAACAGAAAGCAAAGACTACAAAGGACTTGCTAAAGGACGCAGGCATTGATCGGATGTCAAGCAAACTCGTGATCATAACAACGGCCCAAGGGTCAAAGGCGTGGGTTGTCTTTCCTTCGCTGCCCAGGTTATGTCCCCTAATAGTCTTCAACTGTCGCTTGCTCCTGTGTTGTTTCTCTGCTCCTTCTCCAGCTACATGGGAAGACAAGCTATTTGCTGTCACAGAAGGTCGATTACCTCGACTGGGATAACCTCTGGAACCGCAAAAGAACGATCGTAGATAGCTTGCTACCAGGGACACACATTCTGCAAGATACTGTTGCCATGGAGATGAAAGTAATGGACGCATCTACTGAGTCTTTTCTTCCGTTTAAAGGAGAACGCCATTTACTTAATTAAGGACGGCTGGGCTGTCTCCCTGTTCTTGTTTCCCCATGACCTTTTCTCTTGCCGCCCTTGCCGGATGCACTCAGTTTTTATGCTTGTAGTTATCTCTCAGACACAAACCTACCGCCACTCGAACTAAAGATACTGGGTAGATCATGCCACGCTGCACCAAACTGAAGCCACCATGCAACCATTCTGCTATTAGTAATGTCACACAAACCAACAGATTGACATCTACCTCCTCAGTTTTGAAATGAAATAACTAAAGAAGTTTTCATAAAACAAACCAGATACACCGCTGACAGATGATGAAAAATACAAACATACACAGTAATTGGATATAGCAAGACAGTAGGGAGACAGTACCACTCATCATACAGTCATTAGCTTTAGTAAGTGATAAATGAGCATTAAAAATAGTTTTAATATAACTCTGTGATGTTTATGCAACACACCAAAGCAAAACATGTGCAATGTCAGCGCACACACCTGACATTTCTCTCCATCTCAGAATCTTCTTACTCCTCCCTTTTGGGGCGTTGCAAGTGAAGGAGAGTGTCGGGATCCAGCCTGCAAGCGGAAAGAGTGCAAGACCTCGTTTCCCCTAAAGTTACAAGGTAAGAAACACAGACTTCTGTACTCTGGTAAGACAGCTGATTTGACAACACTTCATTAGCATGTGTTGAAAACTTGATGCGACTCTAGATGTCATAGTGGTTGCAAGGGATGGTTGAGAGTGTTGTTTTGGAAATAAAAGAACTTCGCAACTTTTTTTATTTTTTTAAAGTGTTGTAGGCTCATGACAGCGCTCTCTTCCGCTAATTAGTTATGTTCAGTCAACACCACATTTGACTCGACGAGTTAGTGGACCAGAGAAGAAAGAACCTTGACTGCTGATTACAGACCCGATTCTGGCAAAATTTTGTGCAATGAAAGCAGCAGGGAGGGTATATTCTCACAATAATATAGTTACCCAGGAGATTTATCTACTTAAACATCGATATATCAAAATTTTTCTTTCAAATAAACAATTCATTCTAGAGGGGGACACACTAATGAAAGCGGTGTATGATATGAACCTATCATGAACCTTAACCTTAGTTTTGAGTTTGATCGAGGTTACTACCTGCTAATGTTTTAGTAGCTTTCTCCTCTCTTTGCTAGCACGGCATAAAACACAAACAAACAAACTTTCTCCTCTAACTTGCTTGTGATTTTGTCGGGTAGCGCTGTTCAGTTCTACAAAACCCTGCTGCAGACAGAGAATTTTTTTTGGAACTGTTTTTTTCCCATTCTGGCTTCAATTCTCTTCAACCCGGCTGGTTTGCATTAACACATTTTTTTTTTACTTACATAAAAATGGTAATATATTTCACGCGGTGAACGGGCCTTGTGGGCAAATTAATGTATGGCAACAAAGCTACGATTGTTCGTGCCACTGCGCCTGTAGAGGGGGCGGGGCACGTTGTCGAATATAAAACGAACAGAAAAGTTCCACAAGGAGCAAGGCGCATTCAAACCCGTATTGACTTGTCCTTCACCTGTTACACTCGTAAAACCTGAAACCGCAGTATGAGTTTCGCATACTTTGCTTTTCTGACTCATGTATGTATGTTTCTCCGTTTCTGGCACAAAATAAAAAAACAAAAAACAAAAAACAAAAAAACAAAACAAAAACAGAAAGAAAATTAAAGATGGAAAAGTTTTTTAAAAAAAGCCCAAACAAAAACACAAAAAACAACAATAACAAAAACACAAAAACTCCAAATACGTCGACCTAGTTTTTTGTTTTTTGTTTTTTTGTTTGTTTTTGTGTTTTTACACCAGTTTGCGCTCACAAAAACTGCTGAAGACGATGGCGTCTAACATGTCACAGTCAGCTGCTTGTTCTGTGAACGCATTCAGAAAGCGTTACAAAACCACAGGGTGACAATAAATTAAAAAGTATACAAAAACAAGTACTGAAGACTTTGCTCGCCGCCAGACTCGATAATTAAGCTGGCACGTGACAGCTCCCGCAGTCAGAGACAAAGACTGGCATCACCTTCTCTTAGTTCACTCGCGACCTTTGCACATCTCCCAGGTTCAAAAGGTCTGTAGTTTTAATTCACTGCTTCGTTGTAAAATGTTTATGGCAACTACACTATTCCAGTCTAAAAGCTTGTACTAAATGTGCATTTCCAGTCTATTCTGTTATATTCAACATTCTTTAAGCTTTTATTCTAAAAACGAATACATCAACGTCGTTGTCGTCGTCGTCGCCGCCATTATTATTGTGTCGTGGCTGAACAGGTCTGAGACATCTGCTGAAACTATGGAAAATATTTGCTATCCACGAAAACTATTTCTCCTAGACACTACTTTGTTTCTTGGCAGCACGGACCAGCTGGTTATTTTAGTTGAAAGAGTAAAAATAGAGTTCTTTATGCTACTGGAACAAAAACTCGCGCTCTTGCGTAAGTGCCAACGCGCGCGCGGGTGTGTGTGTGTAAAAAAAAAAACAAAAAAAAAACAACTGAGAATAATAAGCAGTATACGAGGTGCGAGTGTAGACAGGCATAAGGATCGACCGACTTGTGTGTAAAGGTTCTCCGCACTCTCCAGGCCAGTTCACTCATCTGCTGACAGGTTACTCAGTATAATGGCAGAAATAACACCAGCATGTTTGCAGCAGCATTAGTCCCCCTCTACAGCACGTGCCTGCGCCACGAGATCAAACAGCCATGCACGTGCAGTAATGTGCACGCCAAGACTTTCACCGCGAGTTCATGCGTTTGACCCCTAGAGCTGCCTTTTGCCGAGTTTATGAAACCCTCACATGCATACGAACGCGTACACATTTCACACACACACACTCTCACCTCCCAACCTACCCCTCCCCCCCGCCACACACACACACACACATGTCTTATGGTAGAAGGAAGCGGAGGAGATGTATACTGATCAAAAGCAATATTTCAGGAAAAGGGGGAGAGGGGAAAAAAAGAGAAAGAGGGGTCAAACGATGTCATGCACGCTAAAAATGAAGATTGACTTTCATGTAGGTCCAGAGAAAAGACATTTACTGGCACAGACATCACGACAGTGATCAACGACCTGCCCAACAAACGAAGCTCTAACAGCAGTCAAATCTTCTGCCTGCCACACGGTGATGTGGCAAGATGCAGAAGAAGGGGAGGAGGCAGGGGACTGGGCAACTGAGTGCAAGAGGTTACAGGGGGAATCTTGTAATCGTTGACTGGCAGTCCTCGAGATGTGCTGCCCCTGCTATAGTTCAAAACTGCGGTTTTGTGCCAAAGATGTCTCGATGAGGGGGAGAGCAAGATGCTTTAAAATGCTTATAGCCTGCTTATGGCCTTCTCCTTGCTTCCTTCCTCACAGACCACCGCCAACACCACCACCGCGACAGGGGTTTGTGTGTTGTTATTATTATTAGCTTAGATTCGAACATAATTGACCCAACATTTTTGTTTTCATGACAGTGCGTTCTAACGGATTTTTTTTTTTTTCAAGCTGCAGAGAGGTAGGAGCGTGGGGTTGATATGAAGTGTACGATTTACATCAGGTTCACAAAAAGCTCTCTCCCCTAAAATAAAAAAAAAAGCATGAATGAATCCCCCCACTTTTTTTTTTTTTTTTTTTTTTTTTTTGGTTGGTAATTGCAGCTGCAACAGAATGGAGGAACAAACTAGCAAAGTCTCCTTTCTCTGATATTCCGGTAATTTGACACCCATAACGGTGTGAAAAGATCGGGTGACCCCGTCGAGCACCCTGAGCTCTGCACACAAGGAGCCAGTCAAAAAGAAAAAAAAAAAAGCACAGTGAAGACCATATCCCCCTTCCCTCATCCTGGTTATTAGTGGAGAGGAAGAACAGTTGGTGGTACGATAATCTCTCTGACAGGCGCCCCAAACCACCATTTAGAAAGCATTTTGTTGATGCCCTCGCTGATTGCGGCGGTTTTTTTTTTTTAACTCCCGACTGGTAAAATGCTCCACAGAGTTAAGTATAATTAGGCTTCCTGCAGAACAGGGAAAGAGTAAAGGGGTGAGAAGGTGAAGAGTAGATACATTTAAAAAAAAAAAGGTTAACATTAAACAGTCCCTGGTCTTCTAGAAGCATGAACCTATTCCATACTGCCTCTAGGTAATCGAGGAGGAGTAGCTCCGAGTGTCGTCTTTCTTCTTCATCTTCTTCAACGGACATTGTGGAACTGAAAAGGAGGAATTAAACGTGTTTTAGATAAATGCCGAGAAGAGATGTACAGCAACAGGAACCTCACTCCTCTAGACGAAACTGTTGTGAGAAAAATTGTTCGCTTGTGCACGAAAACCTAATTCTGTGATCCACACAGAAGATACCACACACTCTGGCCAGTAATATAAACACTAACCCACATTACTAACACACACACCCCTACCTACCTTATCCAAAATGCTGTCGCTCGGCAAACAGATCCTCAGACTAGTTTCCTGTTCTTAGCTAGTGGTGGTTAATCAGTACAAAAGTATGCCTCACCATAGAAATGCATTTAAGCAATATAGGTAGCGCTTTGAAAAGACTCACTTCTGTTCCTTGCTTTAAGAAAAAAAAATTATATTCACTATATCAAAAAAAAAAATTCCTTGGCTTTTCTTATACAAGAGGCTGGTGAACAGAGTACTTTCAGTACTACGTGTTCTAGATTTTTTTTAATGCTTAAATTATATGTTAAACAAATGTTTGCGTTGTTTATTATATGCGTGTCCAGCTTCAAATTAGACGGGTTTTGTAACCCTTGTATATACTTTCTGTTGACAAAACCAAGCTGCCAGCCTTTATTAGAAGAAAAGACACGTAAGTTAGCTGATGATAAGGAATCTATTCAATAATAACTAACAATTTTTAACAAGATAAATATTTGTGTTTTAACAATGAAGCCGATGGATCCATTAATAGCAATTTTTGTTTTATCAAGGATATTTAAAATAAAAAGATTTGCATATGATTTTACAGCTACATGCTTAAGAAAACTACTTTCCTTCACCATCTATTCATTTTGTTTTTGTGTACTGATTAAATGTTTCAGACATTTAACAATGTGTGCAATCTCAAGATGACACGCAAAATCTCAACAAGTTGATTACGGATTTCGTAAGCGATTCGCAATAGTTATGTCCCTTGAACGACTCTTTTGCTCCGCTTTGTGTTGTCCCGACGGTTGCTAACCAGGCAGCGCTACCATCACTAAGGAAGCACCTCCACGACGGAGAGGTAAGAGGGAAAGCAGAAAGCTCAATGAGTGGTCAGATCTGTTTCTCTCTCCGTCATCTGTGCTTTTAAAATCATTTAAAAGCCGAGTGTTTTGGCGGAAATAGTCCAGAAGACCTCCCTTTAAAGGTAATACGATCTTGTTGAGTAAGAACGCCATGGAACTATCGCAAGAGCGCGATTCCTTGATGAATGGAGTAAATACGCTTAAAGCTGACATTCGGGAAATTCTGCAGTCTGGAAACTTTTACTGTACTGAAGAAATTGCCCGAGAACTGACTGCTATCGATAATGGACTAGAACATCTTAAGCTGGACAACCGACTGCTGCTTTCCGATGAACGGAACGGCTCTTTCCGATCATCCGAAGCGCAAGCGTCTGTAGCTGGCAAGTATTTAAAGAAACGCAGGGCATGCGCTTTAACTGTGAGTTAGAGAAAGAACGAACGATTACGTTTTTCTATTGAAATCCAAAATTTTATTGAAACATGAC
The DNA here is from genome assembly GCF_003073045.1 of Pomacea canaliculata. Taxonomy (NCBI): domain Eukaryota; kingdom Metazoa; phylum Mollusca; class Gastropoda; order Architaenioglossa; family Ampullariidae; genus Pomacea; species Pomacea canaliculata. Next base: position 21,072,943 of record NC_037595.1, on the reverse strand, counting down.
ATGATATTTTCATAAATTATAACCAAACTCGCTCCACATGCATGGAATAGAAGATGGGTATTAAAAAAAGAAAATGTCACGAACGCGTGCTTTAAGATTAGGCAAGATGAATCTTAAAGTATTGAACATGATCTGGTCAGGCATGTTGCGTGGAGTTCAAACTATTCTAGGGCTTATTTCCATGCCTAGCCTTCTCATCCGTTCCATTTTCCTGTTATAGCAAGAAAATAGTATATAAATTTCAAAAATAATCCCAAGATTAAACCGTTTCCATGAATATGTCATGTATTAGTGGAAACAAATAAAATAAACCACAAAACGTAGCCCTCCAGGTGATGAAATATTCTGGGTGCACAGGTGCCACTCAGATGCTAGCCAAAGCAGCTTCACACATGTTTGACATCAAGACTAGGATGGGAGGCAAAATCTTGCACGAGAAGCAAGAGAATGAACTGCGTGAACTTCATCAATGGGCAATGACCACTCTACATCAGATACAGCAGGTGCAAGCAGCATGTTTTTCCCTCTTTTTACCCATCATACCAGTGGACATTCCTGTGTCATGCATGTACCACTTGCAACTTTAACAAGAGTATATCTAGATAAATGTCTAAGCTGAAGGAGTAGATAAATAAATAATAAACACCCATATGTACTCTAGGAAAATTGTGTTTAACAAGAACCAAACATTGTATTATTTCATGAATAGAAACCTGAAACACTCTAACATACAAACACACAACACATAGTGTGTATATTGTTCAGTGCACTTGATAAGAAAGATGTGTACATGCTCACATCTACACTAGACTATAAGATGTTTTCTCTAGCACTTAAAAATAAGAGAAATGACCTAATGAATGGTACTATACCCATCAGTTTCCACAGCACGGAAGTCTTTCTGTACAGCATGCTTTATCCTTTTAATGTACAGGACATGGCACCATATGCATTTGATGCAAATGCTCGCATCAAGCACTTTGGCGACCAAATTGGTGTGACTGATCGTTACACTGGATACCGAAGCAATCTGACTCGAGGCTCACGGGAACCAGTCAAGATGGATACTTACTGGATGGATAAGAAGAGTTTGACTGGCTTTATGAACCCTGTGTCCCGTTCTCACACTTGTAAGCAAAAAATGGGGTGAGAGTGATTGTAAGGGGTTAGGGCTGCATTTCTCAACTTTTTTCTTCTGATGCCCCCCAGATAAAAAAAAAAGGTACATCCACACACCCTCCTTAACCAGCTAATTTCACGAATACCGATATGAGAAACTTTTAAAAAAATTTAATACCTTTCTGCACCCCTTGTCAACATGGCGCATCCCCACAGGTTGAGAACCATGGGGTTAGGGAGAGAGATCATATATCACATGTACATGTGAATTAAGTACTTACAATTTCATGAGAGTGCACTTCCCTGCATATTATCAGATATAACATCAATAAAGCTTACTCATTATTGCAGATGTGAATTTCTACCCTTTGATTAGTTGGAAGGTTATACACTATGCATTTACAATAAAATTTTCTTTTCAGCCATTGGCTTTTCCACACGTGAACAGACATTCAACAGGCCAGTCTTTGAGCAGGTTTGCTTTGGCAGTGTTGAGCCACAGAACATTGGGCTTCTCAGAAATGAGATACGCTATTCCAATGATAGACCTCCTATGAACATCACAAAAGGTCAATATCTTACCTTGTTAGCTTCATTCAGAATTACTTTAAAGATGAGTGATGTGTCCGTTGTGGCCAGTGCCTTATGTTGGATGCTTTTATCAAAGCATGATGTATCAAACATGAAAGATGTGCTTTCATCATTTTAGAATGCATAATAGTCACTATTCTGTTTTGTCTAACAGGGTACCGTACAATAGACAGTTTGTACCCACGCAGCACCACGATAGAAGTTCCAGGAACCCGTGTTGCAGGTGCCCCCAACTTTAGTGGAAATTATTATGACCTGTGCGCTCTTAATAGCAGAAATGCCACATACACAGGTCCACAAAAACATGAGGCAGCCACATCATATTCCAGTGCCAGAAACCTGTCTGTCCATGAGCAGGCTGGCATCAATACCACATTTCCTGGGAAAACAGAGTACACAACACGCTACACCTTGCCTGATGAATCCAAGAGCTATGATTTTGTCATCAACCCCACACCCAACCTCCACATCTATGGCCGACCCTTAGGGTCGAGTCGCTTTTATCCTCCTACTACAGAATACCAATGCCGATTTGAATGGCCTGATGGAGAGAAAATTTGTAAACTACCATGGCTGCGGAAATAAGGTTGTGAAGTAACGGTGGAAGACTTAAAAGCAAAAGATCTGAACTTATGTCAGGCGAGAAAGAAACATATATGTGTGCCATGTTTTGCTTACCAAAAAAAAAGGAAAGAAAGAAAAAGAAAAAAAATTATATCTGCTCATGCTAAGTATCAAATCTAAGAAATCTTTATGGAGTGATTTGGTATTTATAGAGACAATAAGTTTCCTAGCATAAGTAGAAAGAGATATTTTATTCTTAAATCTTTCTTTTAGACTTCTGTTTTAATAAAGACTTTAAATTGGAAAAACGATCTCATTAACCCCTACAAGGCAAAGTTTAAAATTATGTTATGTGACATGCAGTGACCACATACATTGTCTACTAGAACATTCATCAGTTTGTGCAAATAACTAATGAGCGGGAGGGAAGATGTGAATATGCACAAGGACACAGGGAGGAAACTCTTCTTAGGTGGTTCATCTGCCAAAGAGAAAAGAGCGATTTTTCTGCGTAAAGATTTTGCACTGACGGTCGTAATACAAAAGTAATTGCCTTTGCTTTCTTGACAGAATGTGGGAGAAGTCTCACATTGCTGATTGCAGAAAAGTGAGTTTCTTTTTTTACCTTGAATACCCTGTCCTCACAGAGATGGAGAGGAGACCATGCTCAGCCACATAGATTAACAAAACCAAGTTGGCAGAAAATGTTTAGTTTGTCATCAACCTGGAGATTTTCCCAGGTAAAATGGTTCTCATAGTCATAAATTCTGAGTGAGAAATATATAATTTTTATTTACCTTTTTGAGTCTGTAAAAATGAAACTCTTGTGTAAATGTTATTAATATTTATGACCTTGAAAAAAAATTTGATCTGACATATCTACTACAGTTAATAAAATTCTAGGGGAAAACATGGCTTCTCTTTCGCTCAATTATAATCATTTTGTGACATGCTAATCTGTTTTCATCACTTTCAAAAAACCATTTCCCTTTCCAAAATTTAATCCTAGCCAACTGCATAGAAATTTGAAGTATTATTGCCACAGCCACAGAAAGAACAAAAACAGATTGAAAAGAATCAACATATTCTATTTAAATCACTTTCTTTGGAAATACTTTTATTGCTACAAGTTAGATTCTGCCTGGTAGCCGCACCTCAGGCTGTATAGTCCAAATCAATTATATCATCAAAGCTTGCCATAATTTTATTTTAAAATCTCAATGTGTTCCTTAAAAAAAAAAAATTCCATCGCATTTAATGTAAAGCTGGCTTTAAAGGTCGTAATTAGCTTAAGCTTACTGTCTCATTTAGCAGTATTATATAAATAATTGTCTATACATTGTCCTGCACAAATATTTTTAAGATGAAAATATGACGAAAACAGATCAAGCTTTACATCAAAAATGGATTTTTCTCTCCCACCATGCATCCAACTTTTATCCAAAAGAGAGGCTTATTAAAAGTCAAAATGTTTTATTTACAACCTGCTGAGTAAACGTAAAAAGTTACTCATAATTATGAACATGTGAGGACAAAAGGAGTTGTCTGAATGCCTACCATAAATTTTTTTTTTTTAGTGTATATATATATATTTACATACACTTTCACTCACTCAGTCATGTCTTCTCCCCTTACCCCCACAAACATTACACAAAGCAACAGAGATAAAATCATGGGGAAGAAATAGAGCCAAAACACTTGCAGCAACCGTAACATCAAGGTGAACACTACTCATTTGTAACAAGTAGCAGTTTTTTCTGCACAGATTTTTTCATTTATAAAAAGCGAAATCACTTCACGCACATGATTTGCACAATTTTCATTTTTCTAATTTGCTTATAGTTTTGCTTTTCCCAGCTGTACTCTGAGTATGGACCATGTGTCAATTCCATTAACATATGTCACTATCTTGAAGTCTCTGGCTGTAAATAGTTTGTATTTTGCTCCCTGCTTTCTGGAAATTCCAGCTTCTCACAAATTTCGTTTTTTACTTTGAGGTACTTGGAGACTTCATTGGGGTCAGTCAGGATATGAGAGGGTAACTGCAGGTTAGAGAGAGAGAGAAAAAAACACCCACAGTAACATGAAAGTATGAAACAAACAAACAAAATTGCTTCAAGTTAAATCTGTCTCATGAGTACTTAATTAAGAATTAAATGAAAATAAAAACTGGTTTGACAAAACCATAACCCAAGAAAATCACTATCAATGAGAAAAGTTTACAGGAAATAAGTGCATGAACTATCTACAGCAAAAAAAAAAAAAACGATTCTTGTTGGCAGTCTTGATAGCTATGACACTTCATCATTTGTCAGAAAACTTTGAATGGACAAGCTAGACTTTTAGATTATGGTTAAGATCCGTGAAGTTAAAAACACTTCAAATCATTACTTACTTTCAGGTTCCTCGTCATCTCATCTTTACTGGTATACTCTCTGATCAAGTAGTTCCATGATATCTGAAACATTTTAAACTGATGTGACAACATCTAAGAGCTTATCTAAGATGTACGCCTTTGCTTATATCAACAGTTTTAACCCCCAACTCCCTATCCCTAAGGCATTTAATAATTTTTCTTTTTTATTTAGTGACAGGTTATCTTATTAAACTAGAGTGTGGTTTTGTGTGTATGACTGAAACCTCAGCAAATCCACAGTTTGTCTGATCCACACCAAATTGGGTAGGTATATATTTTGATTATGGCTTAGTTGTAACATGTCTGGTAGATGCATGTTGCCCCTAAGCATGCTTCTAATGTTGGTAATTCCATGTTTCCAGTGGCTTCAAATGAAAAAATATTCTGCCCATGAAACTGTAATGTACCTATACCATTTGGGGGGAAAAATGGAAAATTTTGTATTTTGAAAGGGTACCAATGAAAGAGGGAGGTGAGAGGGGGGGGGAGTGAAAGAGGTGTCATAGCAGATGGAACCACAATAATTTTTAACCTCCCTTCACTTGTAATGTTGTTTCCCATTGCCAAACAGGAGCTGTCAACTTGTTAAGTAAGGGAAGTGTCATCAACAGAATAAGTATTCTGCTATTTCAGAATAAATATTCTGCTATTTCACTACATTGATGCCACGTATAAACAAGCTCACATAAAATTATCAGAAGTTGATAATAAAATCACAGCTAAAATCAACATTGCCAAAGCAGGGAAAGCCAGCTGATTAGTAATACAGTCGATTTCGGTTAACTGGACCACATCGGGACACAATCATTTTGGTCCTAATAACAGGGTGGTCCAATTACACGAATATGCCCTATATTACAAGACGGGACATGCTCTATGTAACATATTAAATGTCATTATGACCTTTGTCATCCAGTGTGATCTGATGCATTCTGTTGACCGACTGTACTTAAACAAAATCACCACAAACATGTAACACAGCAATGGGACAGCCTTCATTTTCCTCCTGCATGAAATAGCGGCACAAAGTTTCAATGCATTTCCTGGCATCCTATCCCTCTCACCAACTAATTAGGGCATCATCACTTTCCTGGTCTTCCGATGCTGTCATGTGTTTCTCTGCAATTCAAGCAACAATTACAACGTAGTAATCTTCATTTTCATTGTAACATTGAAGCTCCTTATTGAAGGATAAAAATTCTTAGTAATTTTCGACCTGTTGAAGTTCCACATTTCCGTATTTTTCACCATCGGCCACAAATATAACTGCTTGTAAGATGAACTTTGCACTGACTTCTCTGGCTGTTGATGATGAGGTCAACAAACTTTCTTCAATTGCTTCAAGAATGTAATAAGCCAACCTTGCACAATAGAAGGTCTTCAAATTCTTTTTATGATGCCTATGTCCATTGGCTGGACCAAAGCTGTGGTCCTTGGAGGTAGAAATTCCAGTTGTTGAATGTCTTTCAAGCAATCTAAATGAGGATGTGCTGCACAATTGTCGAGAAGCAGCAACACTTTTCTTGACTGGTGTTATAGCTGTCTATGTCAATCTGGACTTCCTTACCTTAGATAAAAGCACAAATTCTCCCGGGGAGCCCATATGTTGCTCACCCACAATATGTGGGCGACTTGGGACTTCGTTTGTTTATTCACTCTCACGTTCTCCGATTAAACGGAATTTGGGTCCAACTAAGCGAATAATATTAGGCTTATGCAATAGGATGTTTCGGTTCTTTAGGATTCGGTCTGAATAAGCGGTTGATTCGATTAACCAATGGCCTGATTAACTGGAATCGACTGTATTTTTAAGTCAGAGATAAAATATCAACTTTACAAAACTAGCAGGATCAAATCAAATAGGTGATCCATCAAATTGGAATGGTTTTAAAGTGCCACAAGACAATAAATAGAAACAAAATAGTTCTATTTACCTCATGATATATTCTGGTGTCATTGATACGCACAATGACTTCATCAACTCGCAAGAAAAATCTCATAAGAATGAAAAAACTGGTAGGCATCACTCGCTAGAATAAAAGAAAAAACAAAACATCAAAACTAGATCATGAAAAGAATACATGCTGTTTAAAAAAATGTAATACTAAAGAAGTTGTAAACAAGATGAATAAAAACCTGGATTTAAATAGAAGGTTTTCTGGCCACTAGAGGTCACACCTATGTGCAGTTACGCAAAACCCTTGTTAGGCTGATCTTGGAAAACAGAAATGTTATGTGGTTCCCAGCCCTAGAGAGATGGTCTACTGCAATAGAAAGAGTACAGAGACAGGCAACTAGATTATTATATTGTTTCTTGAAGTTTATCATACAAAGACTTACAGCTCTATAGTAACCTTCCCTTCAGGCAAGGCACATCTAGAGGATTCATACAAGCTTACAAAATAATTCACCAGATCAGTTTTGCTGACACTAACAAATTCTTTAAGTTTGATCAAATTTGTAAAGCAATGAAGACAGTCAACAAAGTTTACATACAATACAGTTACACTAACATTTGCCTAAATGTTTCTGCTCCTAGGTTAGCCCACCTGCAAATGTCTTCCAGAACACATAAAGATTGCATCGTTTAATATTACCACATTTAAAAACCTCCTGACTCCAAAATTTTAACGACTATGATTATGACAACTAAATATCTTGAGCCTTTCAGATCCAACCAATAACAGTAATATAAGAAACAAATAGACAATAAAGCTGCTAGCTTAACTGATAGTCTTGACCCATTACCTTATTAATTTATGATTTGACCCATAAATTCTCAAAAAAGATGACTATTCTTCAAAAATAATTATTAACAGAAAAAGCACTGAAAAAGAGAGAAAAATAACATGAAAGCCTTTTTTCTACTTTGTTTGGGATCTCCTTCCTTAAATTCAATTGAAACTACCATCTAAGGACCAGTTTGGAAATGTTATTTCACATTTTTGCTGCCATCTCAGCAGACTATGTGTGGCAAGGAAGGACTATCACTGTTCATATTTGCTTTTAAGGTTTATCATTAGTCCTATCAAAGGAGGGGAGGATTTGTGTATACATCTGCTTTCCTTACTGCTTGCAACTTCTTTGTCAAAGTTTTGTGCATGTGTAGCTTAAAAATTATTTTTATTTTTTGTCTTTGAATGAATGTTGGGAGATATCGCTCAATGTCTTGGTCCTCCCAAGGCTGTTGTCGTTGATCTCCCCATGATCATAATGTAGGTGGTACAAATATCCCATTACTTGCTCTGTGCAATGGGGTGATACAAATACCACCATTTCTTTCTTATGGTTTTTTTTTTAGTTGTTTGTTTTTGCTATGCATACAGTAAACAATCTATGTGTATAACAAATGAAGGAAAGTAAAATATCTTGGTGAAATATGTGGACAACATAAAATATGTGGACAACACATACCTTAAAATATATTTTTTAAATAATACACATGTATTTTTTAAAATGGTAATGCATAGGTTCTTGCAACTTAGAAGTATTCAGATTTCTCAGAAAATGAAATGACTTAGAAAATTCTTAAAAGCAGGTGGGTGGTGTGTTTGGCAGATGAAATACTGTCTTCATTCAAGGACATTGTAAAATACAGGAATCCCATTATGTTCATCAGAAATAAAGATAATGAAAAATGTAGGTGATCTGTGTTTAACCTTTCAGATCTCAAACATTTTACTGTCTTATCCAAATAATACACATATGTATATGACAAAATTAAAAAATACACCCAATATGACATAAAATGTGTGATGTTGGTGAGTGGCTGAAAATATAAGATTACATCTTACAATTTTAACACTGAGGATGGAACAGCCATTGTCAGAGAGCTCATCCTCAAACAGAACAACATCACTGTAGAAACCAATATTCTCTCGTCGCTTCAACTTTTCTATATCAATACGCTCAGTTGTTTCAGACACCTACAAAAAATATTTTGGCAATGAAAAATTCTGCATGTAACATCATGTCATAATATCATTTATCTTTAACAGAGTTTAATAGAAAAACTTCTATATCAAATCCAAAAACAATGCATAATAATTTCCAGCATGTTATAAAGCTTCATCTGTTAAAAATAAATCAAGATAACAAATCTGTAATCTGCAAGACAGTAATTCTTTAGCAATATAAGCAAGTTTGATGCAAACATCACACACACAATCAATTTTTAAAAATAAAAACTACTAAGGAGTCGGTTACCTTCATCTCACATCCTGGCTGAATATCCAGAGTTCCCTTGTAATCTGTTGTGAATGTCCAATCATATGGTTTTATCACCTTCTTAATATGCTCACATTCCGCCCTGTTGAAAGAAAAGGGTAAATAAATCTATGAAATAGGCTTTTTTGTTGACCATATATGCTTATCTCAGCACTAAAGAGTTAATCTGAGACATCGATAAGTTTCCACTTTCATTTGTAGCTCATTTTCCAGTAGCTATACTCAGGTTTATTCATCATAGTCCTGCACAAATCCCACTGACTCTAAACATTCAAATTGCGATGGCTTTTGCTTAAAAAAAGTCATATCATCATCAGTGGGCAAAGAAATGTTGCAGCTTTCATATGTTGCCACTTAACTGCCATTGTAGGCCTGAATGTACCTAAACTTGTCCTTCTCAGTTTTAAAACAGCATTGATATATACTCCCTTAGTTCTGGATTACTGACTTGTCTTGCTCTTGCCAGACCTAGAGCTTACCTAGCTTCCTGCCATGTTTTGGAAGCTGCCACCTTGAGATGGTCATTGTGTGCATCAACTCTTCTGAGAGCATCCAAGGCATTGAAGTGTAGGACAAAACCAGACTGGTGTGAAAGACGCAGTGTGTTATTTGCAAATATCATCTCAGGAATCTGAGGTAGCTCCAGTTCTGCCTCAAATCTGTTGTAATCCAAACATTAGGTTGCCTGCATTATCTGCTTTGCATCTCTCAAGGACAAGGAAGTCAACAAATCACTAGGTCTAGCATGTCAAATGCAATAAACCTCACATGACACAAACTAGAAATAAGTTATGATAAAGACTTTACCAATTCACATGCCACCAAATTCTCTTAGTCAAGATGTTCAGTATGAGTAGACAGAACTTGATTATGGTGATGGACAGTAAGAATATATAGTGTACACACACTGATAAAAATAACCTAAACAAGTTTTCTTTTATACAAACTTTCTAGCACTGATCGGGCTTAAACAATGCTAGCAGACTAGCCTTTCAAATGGAACATCATATTAAAAGCAAAATCTTTGGAATCTCAGCAGCTTATTTTCTGCATTTTGGAGACTCGCTCAATGTGTCATATGCCTGAAATAAAATGAGTTTTCTTTTCATTGTTCTTGTGTATGAAGGTTCCTCATCTCACATTCCTCAGCTACCCTTTGGGTATACAATAACATGATGCTTTTTGGAAAATTTTGCTCTTTAGATATAGTAATGACGACAAACATGAGGTAGGCAGGAAAAACTAGGGGGGTTGGAGGGGAGGAACTAAGACACAATATTTATGCCAACTCACTTTTTACGTTCTGGTCCATCGGATTTTAAGATATGTGATTTTATTGTGGTCACCTTCCATGGCCCAAATTCTGCCTCCTGCACTTCTGGTTCACGTGGTTGATTTGCCATTGCAATATAGTTCTCGTTTTTTTATTTATTTATTTGCTAGAAATAAGTTCCAGAAACTAAGTGGTGCTTAGATTAGAAATCTAAGTATTTGTGGATCCATAAGCTCTTCTCATTCCTATGCTGTATTTGTACTCTGGAACTGAAAAATAAAATATAAAAACTTGTGATGATTTGTGTAAAGCAGCTCGTTACTGACACAGAAATTCAGCACCAATCTCCATGGCACCAAGGTAATTTATATCCGACATCCATACTATTGTTTTAAAGTGCTGAATTTCTCGTAACTTCTAATGAATGCATGCCAAGAAAATAGCACCTTCACTTAACCACATCAACTTTTAATCAAAATATTTGTATAAAACGCCATTTTCACATGTGACATCTGGGCATGCCATAGACACGAGCTTTTGATGCCAAAAAAACCCCTTAAGTAATCCATGATCTAAAGCAAATCATCTGATTAGCAAACTTACAGCTCTTTGAAAGTCCGACTATATTATTTTTACTAATCACGCCGAACTTTACCTGACTAAAAAAATGTTGCCTTCGCTTAATCCAAAGCAATAAAGGCTTTATTAATTATTGTATGGAATTTGCTAAATCTAAACAAAAACAGTCCTAAAATTTAATAATTCCAAAATGTAAAAGAATTATATCCGAACGTTTTCAAAATAATCAGAATAAAAAGTCCTCGTCAAGCCTGCGGTTCACGTTTCACCATGCCTACCATTACAAAGAACATTCCTCAAATGGAACAAGCATAACCAAGACACATAAGCGATTTGAGAATATGAATAATCCGAGAAAGAAAATTTCAGGGATGTAAACTCTGCCAATGAGTTACACGAAACTATGCTTTACATTAAGAATAATAATTATTATTGACGCTTGGTTTGATCAAATCATCTGTTCGTGCATCTATTATTATCAGATGGGAATTCTCACGGCAGATTTTAAATTATTTATTAACTTTATTCCGCGTCTCCGTCTCGGTTATGTTTTTTAAAATATCGTGTACAAGAACAGTAAAAAGAAACAGCATACGACTTTTAAGAAGAAATTCAAAAGGTATGCGTGCGATTTATAAGACAATTAATGCAAAAAACCAATATCCTATATTGCAATAACCCTTGACTCGAACATTTTCTTTAGAAAAATAAGATCATAATTTTTTTATAGTATGCGCTTTGAGCCTGCCTATGAAGGTGAGGAACAAGCGCTAACAAATTCAACATATTATCAATCGGTCAAGCCCGTGGTCAATATGCTGTCTACGCACTGCAACATATATATATTATCTTCCTTTGCATTTAAAGATTTAAATGTACATATAAAGAATAATAATAATGAGATAATATTTTTAGAACAGAAAATGCTAGTACAAGCTGTAGTTGACAGAATCACTATGGACAGCAGCAGAACGATAATGTGTAAACTCAAACCCGGCAATAAGCCGGACAAGGGAGTCGCAGCGCAAATATAATCAAAACACAACAAAAAACAAACAAACAAAAAAAACAACAACAACAAAAAAAACAACAACAACAAAAAAGCAAACAAACAAACCAGATTTCAGTTACATCTCAGTAGACGGATCCGAACAGCTTAGTATTTAGTGTGCATGTGTTTGAGGGACACAGGAGAGCATAACTCATACTGTTGAATGGCAGAAAATATTTTACGGTATGAAAAATCGTAAGGATAAATTTGAAGAAAGAGAAACGACCATCTTGTCTTTAAAGGTTTTGCCAAGCAAAAACAGCAGCAGTCTCCAAATCTTCCTTACCCCTCGATCACTATACCTTCCCCTTACCTTTCACCCTGTCGACCATTTTTGCTCCTTTGAGTCCCTCGCTCTTTTCTTCTCCCTTTGACACCACTTGAATTCTCATTCCTGCCCCATCCGAATGTCACATAAAATGAAAGAAGTGTGCGTGAGAGAGAGAAAAAAAGGTGGGGTGGGGGGAAAGGATATGGAGAGAAGGGGTATAATTGCTATGAAAGAGGAGAGAGATGGATGCAAACAAAGGAGAGAGACGGGGGAAGACAGTGTACAGTCCTTCCCGATCTCCGCCTAGGGATACAAAGGGGCAAGGGGCGCTTGTCATTATATTCACGGTGTTTCCTTGTGACTTCCAGTTCAGTTCAGACTGACTATAATTTCTATAATTTCGCGCAAGGGACATTCGCGTATTAATTTCACGGTTACTAGTCATATGTCTAGGCAGCCATGCAATTCAAGTCAGAGTAAAGAATGTCTCTCAAAACTTATTGACCACAGGGACAGTGGACTGTGAATGGTTTGTTATTGGGCGCCAGCATGGGAATTTTTCTAATTTTTGTCGATTCTAGGCGTGACTCTAAGTCCCAGCCCTCTCCTTCCCCTTTGGTAAATCAGTTACTCGTTCGCTGCTGAGGCAGAGGAAAAGAAGTTTCCGGTCATAGGCAACTTTCTACTCCATAGCTGACATCAATAAACTATATTACGACCCCTACCCCGATCTCCCATCCCCAGTCAAGTCTGAAGCACCCCGATTCACTACGACGACTATGTCATGACAATGAGTAACGAAATTTGTTGCTCGATTTGGAATTCTAGGCTGAAACCATACTTTAAACAATATTTTTTGAAAACCTGCTGCTTCGTGCAGGATAGTATTTTTTATGCTTTAATACATGAGCATTGCATATATAATCATATAGGTGTGTGTATTTATGCCTACGCGAGTGCACCAAAAGATCTGAGGATAGTCTGACGCCTGGCGGTTCCGCAATGGCGACGGACAGAGAGGATTCTCGGACGCTTCAGATTCTAGAAGACATTCGACTCCACGCCGGCGCTGATGTGCTGCGGAGCCACATCCAGAGATGCTCGCGCCAAAAGTTAGAATCCTGGAAGGACGGGCATGGTCTGGATCTCCTTCACTATGCCATCATGGAAAACAGTTACGTGGCGGCCGGCACCTTTTTTGGACACGGCTTTTTCAAACCCCCGCACGAGCCCTCAACTGCGACCTGGTCCTATGTTCACATGGCTGCGGCCCTAGGCTACCGCTCAATCCTCTCGCTGCTACTACAAGAGCGACCCTATGACAACAGAAAGGTGACGGAATTTTTTAGAGTGCAATAGTCTCTAGCATGCAGTGTTGAACATCCACAAGGGCCACTTTGGACGGTTGTGGATGTCTCCATCACTGAGCAAATATTAAGTCCAAGTCCACATTTAAAGAGATAAAAAAAAAAAAAAAAAAAAGGGAAAAGAATGAAGAAGATGGTTTTTAAAAAAAATCGGAATATATTGTTCATATGTCAAACAGGACATAATTTATTTATTTTAATCAGGTAATACATCCATAATCTTCCCCTTCCCTGAAGACAATCCCGGGTCAAGGAACCTAGCTAAATTCGTTTATTTATTACCCTTTAATATCGAGAGTTTGTATCACTGTTTTACATTTTTTAATTCTCAGCTGTTAAATAATAACATTAGTTTGTAATTCCATTAATGTGTCGCGTTTGTGTTGTCTTCGCGTTGGTCCGGTTGGATGGTACTTGAGCTCGATATAGAACTCATAAATGTCACTAAAGCGGACATGTCGGGTCTTTTTTTTTTTTTTTTTTGGTCATAGTAAATTCAATTTACCATATCGATACGTTTTCGCTGCTTACTCATTAAAGAAGGAAAATAAGGCGAAAGCAAAAGAAAGAAGAAAAAATATTAAAAGGTTAAGAAACTGTAAGAAGGAATTAAGGAAAATGAACAGACGATAGTAAGGAAAAAGAGATGGACGAAGGAAAATATGAAGGAAGGAACGAAGAAAAAACATCAGAAAACATTTTTCGTGTACACAGGTTGGCGAGTACCATCCACCACTTTTGTCTTTTATGTAGAAACAGTTCTGTTTACAGATGGTGTTAGACTGGGTGACATTCAAACGCATTGTCATCCCTAAACTAAACACCAGCAAGACAGGTCCCACTGTACTGCCCGACACCTGCGAGGAGCGCAGCTTCCCGCTGTGGCCAGTGGATGTAGCCGCCCGCTTCGGTCACTTGGCGTGCGTCAAGCACATCCTGGACTTCCACATGCTGCGGGAACCCAGCAGCTCAGGCGGGACCACTCGCAGGAACGCCGCTGGCTACCTGGACATGGCCTGTCGCCTCGACTCGCCTTTCGCGCTGCGACTTCTGCTGACGGAAAGCGACTCCAACGGCAACGCTTCTGCCGACGTCAAGAGCGCACTGGACGTGGCGCTCAAGACGGCCAAGCCAGAGTGCGTGGACGCCCTCCTGCGCCATGGCGTCGACGTGAAGTCCATGTTTGGGGGCATGAACCTGTACCACGTCCTCTTCGCCTACAGCAAGTCCTTCCAGGAGGGCGCCTGCTCCCCGGCTCGCTGGAGACGCTGACGTCAGTGCTGCTACGTCAAGGACATGACGTTAACGCCGCACGGCCCTCGCGCACCTTCCCTCTGTACAGCCTGCTGCGATGCACGCGACTCACGGATGTGGCAAAGACGGCCCCTGCTGTGTTGGCCTCCTTACTCCTACTTTTGCAGGTAAACATCAATGAGCGTTTTTTGATTTGGAGACTAATTTACTGCTTTTTTGTAAACACCACCTTTGAACAAAGTCTCACTGCACCAATAGGTTAGTATTCTTATCCACGCATGCTTTCACTGCTAATTGTCTCCCTTTTCCTCCAGGGGAGTTTCTTCGTTCTTTCATTTAATTTTTTTTTTTTTTTAGTTTTTCTCTTCTTAAATTTTCAGTTATAGTTGCTTTTTGTAATTTTTTCTGATTAAAACCTACTTAGTGTTCACACGCATAATTGTTAATGCATAGCCTTCATGATGTTCACGTGCATAGCGTTCACAAGTAGCAAAAAATGTACTGGAGCTGTGGTGGTGAAGGTGCATCTGGTGGTTCGCAAATGTTGATTTGAACATGACACCATCTGCAGGCTGGTGCAGATCCAAATTTCGATGAGGTGCTGGTTGAAGAAGCTGTGCATGACGAGGAGCACGAAACAGCTTTCGGCAGGTGGCCGTACTCTTCGGCCCTCCACTGTGTGATGGATGCAGCCGTAAACTATGCGGAAGAGGTGTGTGATCATTAAATTTCAAAGTCGACGTTTTTAAAACTACTGATCTCGTTTGTACAATGTTAGCTACATGTGATAAGATAAAAATAATAAAGTTGAAAGTTGCCTGTTTGTAGTAACCGAGTACGACCTGCTAGAGAAAAATTATATTTACGAAGTATGTTCCTTTCAAGATATAAGTCTCAAATTCTTGAGCTAACATTCCCCTTTCGATTATAATACACAAACCTTCAAACATCAGGGTCAGAGCCATGCCTGGATACCTTCAAGTCGTCAAGACGGCAACCAGTAAGATAGCTTGGTAGGTTGGTAGGTTGGCTGGTTGGTTGGTGGGGCTTACGAAGCTAGCAGCTGAATCTACATCATAGCAGGATATAATACACACATGTACTACTTACTACTACTACATACTGTCTGCTACTACTACTACTACTACTATCATCACCATCCTCCTCATCATCAGACTTATACAGCACTGCATCCTAAACTAAACTCAGGCTTACCAAGCTATACTTTCACAAGATGATATATATATATCACGTGCACCCCCTCCCCAAACAAAAAAGAGCATACCAAGTTGAAACAACACATTACAACACAAAGATACAAGTCGTCCTTGAAGATAGAGGTTTATGGAAGACCATGGTTGCTCTTCCTCCAGATGTCACGGTATTCAGTCCAAGATGTTTATGAGGTACAGCTCGTGCAATCCATGATTTTATCTGTGAGAATAAATCAGCCAATACCCTGGATTCGTAGATTCCATCGCTGCTGTCTGCCTGGTCATGAGGCAGAGACAAGAAACCACATGACATTATAAATAAAAACATTTAATTTCTGGTGATTTAAGGTCCATCCTGCTGACGACGGGCAAAAACGAGGAAACTTGACCGTTAGTAAGAGAAGACTGGCAGTCAGCAGGAAAGTTGAAAGGCGTAGAAAAACAACAACACAAGGCCACAGGCAAGGAAAACTGTTCACTACGGAGAAGAGGATCCCAGCAAGAAATGTAGGCCAAACAACATACTAAAATCACAACATAGCTACGCAGAAAAACAAAAATACACAAAGAACTGCCTCCCTTCTATCAGTAAGGCGAAGGGACTTCCAAAAAAGAAAGTATCTTGCCGGAGGTGGAATTTAAACCCTCGACTCACGATCTTCACTAGGAAGGCAATGGTATAGTAAACTAATGCTACAGACGTGAGTTCTTTTTTTTCTGAGCATTGGCGAGAATATCGATGTTTGGAGGCTTGTGTCTTTCTTTCTGTCCTTACGTTTTATTTTTAATATTTTCACTTTTTACGTTTGATATACTGTGCTATTTATGTGAATTTTATTAAATTTTGACAAGAAACACACTCTCTTTTCCGTTTCTCGTAATACACCTTTCCCCTTTCTTAAAAACTACCTTGACTAATTGCATACCCAGTGTATTCTTATGCGCATTGAGCATTATTGATATAAGCCTGCAATTTATAAGAATCGTCATCATCATATTTCATCTGGAGACAAAGCAACTCGGTACTTAAGAGCAGGCTATGACACAGGTAACAGACAAGGAGAACGTCAGCATGTACATGTACAAGTGCTGCGAACTGCTCTTACGTCACGGCGCCGACCCCAGCTACGTCAGCAAATACCGCAACCACTACGACGTTGTCCGACGCGGCAATGTCCTGCACGCCTTCGCCGACGCGGCGGCGGCGCTGAATCACGTCGACCGAGCCTGTCTGCTCTGCTGCTACGTCACGGAGCGCGGGCTGACATTCCCGTGGACGGCATGTACCCTCTGACCCTGTACTGCGAGGCCATCACCAAGACGGAACCCAGCAGCCAGAACCGACGTCAGCATTCCTCGACTGTGGACGTGGCGGCGGACGTAGAGGTAGCCATACACGTCAGACGCATGGCGCGGATGTTGGGCTTCATGCCTCACGAGGCACACGTGGCCTGTGAACGAATCATTCGCGCCAAGGTTCGCATGGGCTACTCTAACCCCTGCTGGAAAGTAGCCCTGCGAGAAGTGGAGAAGTTTACCCTTGAGGTGAGCTGCCTGCAGCGGGTGTGTGCCCTGGAGGTGTGGAAGTCGTGCCGATATCACGTGGGCAATGTCTACAAAGCTCCCCATCCCCAATGCTCTCATCAGTGTGCTCATGAACCAGCTGTGACTGTCATCTCTGAAGCCTTCTTATACTCCATTCGTTCTTTTTACAATAGTTACCCATAGTTACCCCGAAGTTTCCGTAACTCAGAAACACTGACGCTAGTTGATTTCGAAGACTCTTCACGTTGTGCTTTTGGATGGTGAAAATTGAGCACAAAGTGGACTGATGGAAAATCTCTATAGAAATGACTGGCTGAGAAAGTTCGTTACCCTAGACATTTACTTGAAAATGTACCTCAGGTGGAGAAGAGAGTACCAACAAGTGTAAATTTACCGAATAAACTGTGAAAATACAAAACAAGTTGACGAAGCACCTTTTATTGATGCATAATTGTTTTGTATACGTTTAACATTTTGGCTTCGTTGATACTTTGCTGAACTCCTGTTCTTCAAACGTTTTTCTTTACTCTGCGTGCGTGTATACGAGTGAATATTTCTGGATGTATATTGCGTAATATGAGCAGATTCCTGAGAATGTGGGAATCCGCCCCGGGATCATGTTAAGCAATAGCTTCCGTGTATTGCAAAATTGCTAACTTCAAGCCAACTTTTCTATAAACATAATGGCTGACTTTAGGCTGTAGTCAAAATGACGTGTATTTAATCAAGTCAAGTGGGAGTCATTTTTATGTAGAAAAGTTTTCAGAAATTAAGTTGTCTAAAAGCGACATATAAACAGAGGGTTCCTCAATAGATGGTGATTCTGGTTAGAATGTGTTCTGCTACATGTCATTTGGGATTGCGATTTGCGCTACTTATTCATGCACGAGGGCAGTTTGAGATACAATAACGAGAGCAGTGTACTCAAACATTGCTCGAACACTCGATCATCACCTGACCCGGAAATTGCTTAAGCTCCGTGTTTAACGTACACAATAGTGTGCATAAGGTTTGATGGGACGTTAAGCTAGACAGAAACGTTATCAATGTTTCTTACAAATTAAATTTATTTTGTTTATGCATGCACATACTTTTTTCGAAGTACATTTCCACTGTTTTAAATGTAGCAAAGTGTCTGTGGCAATCGGTCAATCAGGCGATTGGTTTGTTGTCAAATACTGGTATCACTGTCTCTATTTTTTGTTTAAATGTTTGTGCCTGTGATGGTCCCGATGTACATCAGTCCATGCGTTTATTGTTGGTATGTATGTCTTAATTATCTCTTCCTGTCTCTGTCCGCATGTGGGCCGGTCTCTCTCTCTGTGGCTTATGTGTGTGTTTTGTGTGTGCGTGCGCACGCGCGGACGAACGATAATCGAGATTAAGCGGAAGGAGAAGACTACTCAACGTGTGAATGTAACACAAAAGTCCCTAAAAAGTTGCGATGTCCTCTTCTATCCCATCTCCTCCACCCCGATCTCCTCCTCATCTTCCTCCTCATCTTCCTCCCCTCGTATCACTCGTTCGATCTGATGAAACTTTCACAACGATTCGACCTTCATTGTTCTCTTTCGCTCTCACGCCCACGTGCGAGCTTGTACAACGCCCACTGACAGTACAGGCCACGTAATCGCAAACTTTCCTTCACACAGCCACAGCCAGTGTTCGTACCTTGTGCCTGACGAATAGCTTCCGGTGAAGAGTTTCCCCTCTCCTTACAGTCCGCCCTCACCGCCATGAGGCCGGCAGGCAGGCCAACAGTTTCGGCGCCCGTCTTCCTTGCGCAATGAAACCGCCGCTGTTTCCCTACGTCACGCCTTCAAGAGGTCAACGCCCATCGACACACCTGTGCGCCGTGCTCTTTGATGTCTCTTGTACGTCATTAACGAGTTTGCTGTTTAAAAAACGTGCGCGAGGTGGCCTTTTACTGTTCGCATACCTCCGCCAGTAAATTGCACTTCCTAAAGTCGCACGCATGCACACTCATTAACATAGTCACGAGAAGACAAATACCCGCTCTCTCTATCTCTCTCTCACACACACACGCACATTACAAATACGGGTACATATATAACGGTCATCATCCAGTATCTGTATACTTCTAGGCCGTGACTGACGCACGAACCGTGGCTTGACGTCACTGCAACTATGGCGACAAAATGGCTCCTACGATTGCCTTCGATTGGCTTGGGTCACCTTTTCTTTCTTCTTCTGTCTCATCGTCGACCGAGTTAAAGGTGAAGTTACTACCGCGTGTTCACCCACACGGTGCGATTAAATGGCCTTGCTGACTGTCGGAAAGTGCTGTCAAGAAAATCGACCGCAATGCTTAGGCCCGCATGACATGTCTGGTAAGATATTCTGGAACTCTGGAAGCACGTGGGGTGTGCCGTCGCCACGTTCGAGTACACTTTTCTTGCAATGATGCTGTGTGCCGTCATTACATCAAGCAACAACCTATTCTCAGTATACTGCTGCTTTGCCGGGTAGGGCCACTGGTGTAGGAAGATTTGTCCACTCTTTTACATTCGCCAAGTTAGGGGATAATCTTTAATTATTTTCCACGCTGTATACTTTTTTTTATACATTTATAAACTGTCTAAAAGGTCTGTACAAAGCTTCCGCTGCCCTGTTTCGTTAAAAGAAAAGAAAGTTGCTCCCATGACGAGCGAGCTAAATATGGTCAGCGTCTCGTCTCAAGGGAAAAGTTACCTTCTTGTGACGCCAGCTATAGTTTCGGGTCAGTAGTTTTACTTATCTGTGTGTATATTTAGTATCGTCTTGGCCTCAAACATCGCACACGACTTGAGAGGCACTCAACTGCACGGTCGTTAATTGATGGTGGATTGACGTACGTGAAACGTGTCTGACGTCTACAGAAATGCGACATCGCCCGAGGGATCCACGAGATAAAAGAACATTTTAAAAATTGATAAACGCGCGCGTGCACGCACGTACGCACAAACCAACAATAACACATACAAAAAGTAACCCGATCTGTGTGTGCGCGCGCATGAAATCTAGTCTTCCTCTCAAAACACACATTGCCGTTGCAGGACCCGTCTCCTCTGAATTCCCTCTCATTTCCTACGAAAGTGTATGTCAAGAAATATGAGCCGACCCATTGCAATCCGCAACATTTCCCTGAAGGCTTGATGGTCAACTAATCAAAGGAAAAATCAATCAAAGTAGCAAACTGGACTTAAAAAATAAATATTGATGTTCTGGCACCAATTCCCTAACGTGTTTCTAAATTTGGTAAAACGCTTTCGATTCTTCAATGAATTTAGTTTTATTGAAAGGTCCTAAAGATAAAAGATTAATCCTATGGTGCTATGGTGCAAGGATAAATCACGTCTAGCCGCCATAGTTATGAAGCAGTGTCCAAACTGCTGATGTTATCTCACCTTTGGGACTGTAGTTATAAAGAAGTGGCAAAGATTCCTTGTGGTAAAGTAATACAGAACAATGTTCGCAGGGGGATATACAATCTGTCGTTACTACGAAGACGATAAGATTTTCCTGGGTTCGACTTACATTCACTTTGTGAATACGGTCCCTGATCCAAGCTCAACTACGGAGCAGAAGGTGGTCAGTTGTAGGTTCAAGTGTCTTCTCTCATCACAGTGAAATATCTTCTAAGTCTTCACAAACTCCATATGCGGGTTATCTGACTACCAGTTAGATACCCTGTGTAGTTTTTTTTACAAACCATTCAAGTCGCACTAACCAAACCCGCTTTGTGGCTATGAGTCGTACAGCTCTGCCGTGCAGATTGCTCTGCTATTGTGTATATTAAACTAATCAAGGAATTATTATTATTATTTCTTTTGTCACTCATGCAGAAGCATCCACGTGTCACTTTACTTCCAACAGCATCCATTTTTAATTTGATAACAATGACGGCTTACCCACGAATATCACGTGATTAATTTATATTAAAAGTGTAGTGTAGTTTGTTTACATACAGCGAGCAATGAATGTACCATTACACTGAATAATAAATCTGCCCTGGGTGGTCGAATCGGTGAACGGTCGAATTGACCGGTGACCGCCAGGAATTGCTTATGTCGTATAATTATCACACGGAGCTCTCGGTAACAGGGGTGAATTAAGGACACTGCCTGCTTTTTTTTATATTTATAAAGAGATCGGCTAACAGTCTGGTTGGACTGGTCCATGTCAGGCTGCGTGTAAAGTTTCAGACAGAGTATTATTATCATCGTTGACGTGAGTTGTCATTGACAGCGGCACGTAGCTGACACAGAGGAGCATGACGTCAGCGTCACATCATAATTACGTGGCATGGCGGCCAGCCAGCCAGCCAGCCAGTCAGCCAGCTCACTATCTACATGCCCTGTGCTCTCAGTACATCGAAGGATAGGGGTCAACCCCTTTGCAAATTTCGGTCTCGCTACTGGGGAATGACTCCTCCACCCCCACATGACCTTATTTATTTCCATACGCGTTCATGGGAGCAAAGTTGCTGGCAACAACATCGATCAATCTGATAAGCTTTAAAGGATTTTAATAAAGTTAAATGATTAATTTACAGAACAAAACTCAATCGTCAGGCGAAGTATAGTTTTTACGAGGTGGTTAACAGGAAGCTGTGTCGTATTTCCAAAACCAGTATGCTTCAAATTTACTTCACATTAATCAACCCGGAAGTGACGAGCAAAACAACTAAGAGAGTGTGTCACACTCCCACGCACCCCCCCCCCCAACACACACACGCATGCACGCAAGAAAGAAGAAATATCTGCGGGTCTAAATATCTAAGAACATTAAATCATTAGGACAACATTCCTTCAACTGCCCCTTCGAGGACATCTAATGACTAAATAAATAACCAGGAAAGCGAGGAAGAAAGAAGCAAAACAACAACAACAACAACAACAACAACAAAATTAAAGGAATGAAAGAAAGAATAAAGAGGAAAAAAAACGAACAAGCGAAAAAGACTTGACACATATTAATTGATGTTGACCCAGTTGCGTAGGAAGATGCTCAGCTTCGGAGGGCGGAGAAAACTTCATGCTGACAGTGAACGACGTTCACATTCTTGCCTCCTCGGTACATTTTTTTAATGGGGGCGGCTACCCCCTTTCTCTCTCTCTCCACCTCCCCCACGCTGTTCCTACGCCACTGTGACCACCTTGGTTTTGCTGGTGTCGAGAGGACCAACGGTTAGTCGCAACTCCTGAAGGCAACAGAGAGCAAGGCAAAAAGCCATATGCTGAAAAGAATAGAAAATTGTCAACCCTACTCCTCCCACGCGTAATATAGAAAAGCGAATTGCATGGTAAACCATGTAAGTGCCGCCTAACACCCTCCTCTGATCGAGAAACAATTCGTATCCCGATCAACTATGACAAAAGCTGACTAGTACAGTTTCTGGGAAATCTCCCAGCCGCTGGGTGTAATCATGTGACGCGAGACTGCACTGAATGACTGCCGTCATTCACAAGGGCAAAGGTCGGGGTGAAGCTGCGGAAACGTCATCTTATCCAGTCCGTTATTATCTGCTGGCATTTTTATTTCTGCCGCAACGCTCTAGCTCCTCGCGAAAGAGAGAACACGCCTGGACTCGGAAATCGGTAAACACGCGCGCGACAAACAGCCCACGTCGTCGCACCTCTACGTCATAACTTCCGGTAGCTGCCTCCAACTCAAACAACAAACGCCAACGGCAGAATTGCCGCCCAGCACAGATGCCTTACGACAGGGTGCGTAATTTCGGCTGCTAAGGAAAACCCTGCACTGCTCGTCGTGGGCGCTCGGTTATGAAGCGATCATTGTTGACTGTCGGATCGCTTTGTTTGCAGACGTCAGGCAATCATAGACCGCGCAGCGGGGTTATGATCGAGTCGTCATTATTTGCACTGTAGGCAACAGAGCTAAATGTAATCAGACGCCTCTACTCGATCCCGCCAATGTAACGCCTCTGCTAAAGTCACACGCAGTATAGTCGGCTGACCTGAAACTATCCAACACTTTTTTTTTTAAAAAGATTTGCATACAGAGTGCGGCTATCACACAGCCTATCCGAACGAGCCTTAGCGAGCAAGTATACTGACGACGCCAACTTTTCATCGACAAGCCTCGCGCGGTCGTCGTGCATGACGTCAGATCTTTGTTCCGCCTGCTGACTTGTAGCCTGACACAAACGCATGCGCGCTGACTCATCGGATGACGTAAGCAGTCACTTACGTCGGCCTTCAAGTTGTTCAAAAAATCCGAGAAGAAAAATTTCACTCATACTCAAGACTAGGATGTAGCTTTAATATTTTATAGTTTGAGGAGTTGTGGAATGATGGCGTGCACGAGTTCTTTCTGAGCAAGTAACAAAGTAACAAGCTCGATAAACGAGGGCATTCCCACAACCTGCCACCCCTTTAAAACGAAGGATTAGGCGAGCCTCGGCTGTAGCCGCGCTGTCGACGCGACGGTGACGTCAGCACGCAAGCATCAACATGGCTCAAACGCTGGCAAGCAAAAACGATGCAAAGACACATGGCATGGAAACACGAAAGAAGTCCGTGGGTGCTCATTTGTCCCCCCAAACTTCGACCGAAATGACCTACGGGGACGAGTCGGCCAGTGTTGTGGCTGAAGCCACGCAGTGCTTGGTGGATTACGCTATGACGAAAGGGCATACTATTCATTCACTGACGCACATGACACGATCGCAGCTCGCCGATTTTCTACGTGACTTCTACGTGAAAATCAAGTCCAGAATGGAAGACAGCGGCATCGACCTAAAAGAACTGAGGGCAGGCCTGCACAAATTCTTCCTGAACGAGATTGCAGTGGATATAATTCGAGACCGGACTTTCGAGTTGGCCAACGCAACATTTGACATCGCTCTTCGGTCCAACAGTTCTCGCAAATATCATCGGATGAGGATTGAAATGGAAGACCTGCGCAAGATGTACCTCAGCGAAGCCATGGACCTCACCACACCGGAGAGTCTGCAAAATAAAGTTTTCTTCGATGTAAATCTGTATATTTGCAACCGCGGTAAGGACTACTTGCGACTGATGAAAAAGACCGATTTTGAAGTGTCGTCTGACATGAATGGCAGACGATATGTTTGGCTGAAGGATCATCCCAAGTTCAGTTCCGGAGTGGACACAAACAATGATAAAGATTTTTGCTTAACGTATCAGATGGGCGACCGCATGTATGAAAGACCAGGTAAGTACCTGTGTTTCTCGATATAACTTACACTGGAGCTTCCTAGGTTGTCAAGAAATACCGCGCAAGGGCAGCCATGTTGTGTCGTCTGCTATGTATGGTCTGGGGGTACAGTAAAAAGTGATTCAATACAGTGAATACACCATGGCCCATAAGTTGTTTATCGCTTAAGAAGACCTTGTTTTTTTATTAATTAAATGCGCAATTTCCAAGGAAGTATTTAATAGCAATTAATCTGCAACAATGCTATATGACTTCCTGGCTCTAGAATTTTTTTCATGTTCTTGACAGTGGTATAGGTTTTAAGTAGTTTATGGTATCAGTGAAGTAACAAACATGTCTCAAAGCATAATTAAAGGATTTTACATGTATTTTTGTCATTTGGAATTATTGAATGTTCACATCCCCTAAAAAAAATATTAAGAAAAGTGTTACATACAGCTATGATTAGATTTGCTGCGATAAGGCCTTGGGGAGAAAACAGTTGATGCCTAGCTTTGTTGAGCAGATTACCTTGTGAGACTTAATATATAGTGCAACAAAATAGTCACATATATTTACCATGAAAATGATAGGATTTTGAACCTGTACTTTTTTTAACAAAATAATTTCAACCCGCCAATACCATTTAATGAGACAGAAATGATAGGATGGTTTTGTACATTTATTGTCCATCAGGTGATCCACGATGTCCAGTAAAGTCATTCCTGCAGTATGTAACCCATCTGCATCCCATGACTGATGCCTTTTGGCAACGCCCAAAGCGCAGTGTAAGCCCTACTGACTATGTTTGGTATGACCACTCGCCCATGGGGAACAGCACACTGAGCAAAATCATGCAGCGTATCTCCATCATGGCTGGCATGTGTGATAACTATACAAACCATGCAATACGAGCGGCATACATCCCTCTCATTGAGAGCATTTGCCTGGAAGCTTTGGGAAGTCAGCAGAGCCTGCCACCTGCCTTTGAAGCAGTAAATGCTGCTGGTGCAGATGGGGGAATGGTTAGGCCCCAGAGCTGTAAACAAGAGTTAGACACAAGTTCGGGCGATGAATCCTCATCACTGATGTCAGAGACAAGAGAAAATGATGCTGAGAATGATGTTTCAGATGGCCAGGGTAAGTGAGATGGTTTGTGATCTTTAATGGTTTGTGATAACCCTTGTTTCAAAAGTTGTAGCAACAGTAGAACATATTCTAGGGGACTTAATTAACTCTTATTTTAATCATGACCACTCTTGTAGCAACAGGCACATCACCTTCATAATGGCAACAGGGCATTGCTGATATCTCTCTCTCTCTGGATTTCATTTTTTA
The DNA here is from genome assembly GCF_003073045.1 of Pomacea canaliculata. Classification (NCBI taxonomy): domain Eukaryota; kingdom Metazoa; phylum Mollusca; class Gastropoda; order Architaenioglossa; family Ampullariidae; genus Pomacea; species Pomacea canaliculata. Next base: position 21,046,952 of record NC_037595.1, on the reverse strand, counting down.
TGTTCTCATCTCCTAAGGACATTCTTAACATGTAGTATTGAATATGATTCTGTGATTTTTGTGTCAGCTCTTGCTAAACATAGCAAAACGCACATTTAGCTGTATGTGTCCAGTTAAGAAGGCTTTTTAAGTTTCTTACAGCTTTATAGTATGAGAGTTTGTCGTATCCAGATCATTATTTTCTTAACCATATATTATTATAAATATAAAACAATTCCTCAATATTTGTTAACCTTTTGTGAGTTGTTATGTTGCCTCACAATTTACTTGTTTAGTCTAGTTTAAGCAGTTCTTTAAAGATCCACATTAGTGCATCTTTTTTATAGTTTAATAATAATTATATAAATGATGTGCAAACAGTGAAATGGTGCCTTAACTGAGATTATCAAGAATGATGATGTTACATCCTACTTTCAAGATTATGACTTGGTTATGCATGATCACGATTTATCTCCTTACATAATAAAAACAGTGCATTTGTCACGTTTTGAGTGATATTAGTATAAATGGAATTTCTTGCTTTTTAAAATAATCTGTTCATCAGTGTCATTTAAAATTTTTTTTACATTATTTTTATGATTGTACATGTATTATTATTGTGTTGACAGGCTTGCGTGAAGCCAAAATGAAGGTTCTTGAACAGCTGCAAAAGGTCATGGTGCGTGACATTCAGAAGTTTGTTGACTGGCTGAAGACTGTGAGGGTGGAGTATAATGCTGGAGGTAAGCACAAAGCCTTTATTTTGAGATTAAGCAACCATTGGTCATGAAGCCTGTTTTTATTATTATGTGGAGCATGCAATGCAAATTTGTTGTATTTTACTTGATACAGGTATTTTTGTACCTAAAATCTGCAAATAGTCATACAGTGAAACCTTGGGTAATGAACGCTTTTGTTAACGTACAACTTGGATAGCAAGTAAAAATATGCCTTCGTTAATTACCAAAATTTGGTTAGGAATGGATTGTGTTCGTTAACCAAGGTATTACTGTAATTCATATTGCTCAGCAAGTTTTACTACGTCCATTTTGTGTATTTGCATGGTTTTATGCATCTTTAATATGAAAATCCACTGTCAGCTATTTGATATCAATGAAAAATGTTTGATGGTATGTCATCTTGAAGCTGGCAGTTTTTAGTATGTTTTTTGTCTGTATGTTGTAGAGCTGATGGTGCTGTGCAGTCCTGTAGAAAAGATGGTGGCAGAGGTCCCTGATGTCATGCCAGAAGCTCCCCCTACTCATAAAGTTTCATCAGAAAAAAAGCCACATTCTATACTACGTCAGCCTAGTGAAAGTCTGGACCCAATCCCACGCCAAGACTCGCATAGCAACAGCAGCAGTAGCCATGGAGATTTCATGGGTATGCAAAGCATATCTATTAAACAGGTGGAATTTCGCTCATTTGGTGACACTTACTGCTCGCTAGCAGAAATTGCTCCAATGAAGATTACAATCCCAACAGAAGACACTCTTCTTGTGACAGGGATCCCTGAGAATGTGCAGCTAATGGTCCACAAAAAGCATGGTCAGAATAACATGTCCAAAGAGAGCATTGCAGATCGTATATTTTTCTCAGAAAACGAGATGGATGTTGCAGAAGTTGCAGCCCTACTGGGCACCAGAACTTCCATGCACCATAAGCAAGACAACAGCCTGCCTATACACTCAATCTATCAAGCCCAGCTTCAGCCTTCCACCTCCCTCGCAACTCCCATTGTTACTACCAGTCCTGCTCCAGTCCCAGTTGGTCCTCCTATTGCAGTGTCACATATTCAACCTGAACTCCAGTCCCACAAGCTGACTCCGCAAAATTCCTTTGAGACGAAATCCAAGAGTGAATTGATAAAAACCAAGAAATTTAAGTCTGTCACTTACCGAGAGCCATCACCTATCCCAGATCTCAAACGGGTGTCATCCACAGGTACGCCTATTCTGAAGCGGCAAGCAAATGTCGTTGATGCTCACTATGGAGATGAGCATTTTCCAAAAAGGTGCCTAAGCGAAGACCTCAATCATCTTCCATTCAGTGCGCTTCGGAGAGATGACTCTTTGGAGGCCAAGCGGCTGCATGCTGACCGGCTGGATGACTCTCTCCGGAAGCACCAGGAGATTTTGCAGAATTCACCATTGCTGAAGAAGCAGATGGATCGGCATGGAACTGGTTTCAGAAAATCGTACCACCGTGTCAAGTCAGAACCTGTTGATACTTGAGAGAATTAAAAGTCAAGTGCCTGGGTTTTTATCATTAAAGCTTGTCTGGTATTATGGTGAATACCATGATGCTTTGACATGTTTGAACAGATTTTGATTGATGGAGGTGGGAAAAGCTACACAGAAAGCTTGAGAGCAGTTTTGTAGCTGCAAAATATTTGGTCGCTGATGGCCAAACCTGTTCAAGCCACACTGCCCTAAGGAAGGAATTTGGTGATGAGGTGATCCTGAGATCCAAGCGAAAGCCATTGCACTTCCTGTGAAGTATTGGGTTATTTGGTAAATATGAAAGCCGGTGATTTTTATATCAAAAAAAAAAAAATTTGAATTTGCACTAAAGTGCTGATCTGCATGGACGCTTTTTCAAATGTAAGCATGGAATTTTGTTGCTATGTGTTGTCTCAATTATTTTCGAGTATAAAAAAATTTGTCACGCTCACTTTTAAATAGGCCTGTAAAACCTACACAGTAATTAAATGCAGACACATGCAAACACTCATTTATAGGTCTTTCAGCAGGAACCAGGTGTAAGGTTGTCAAAAGGCCTAAATGCTTGTATACTTTTGACTAAACATCTCCCATTAGCAGGGCTAATATGTAACAATGTATATAATTATGTTAATAATTTTTAGAAACTGACATGTAATACCATTTGAAGAGTTGTTTTTGTATTTAAATATTTTGTTGATACTCTTTGGATGTTGTCTGTATAGGTAAGCTGCTCCTTGTGAGTTTTGTTGTGGTCTGGATGTAGAGCATTTGTCAAAAGCATGGTTGTGAATCTGTTTTTAGAAAAACAAAAACATAATCTGTCAAATAATGTTGTCAGAATTTTCCTTATTTCAGTTTGATGCTTACAGCCACAATTATTTTAATAAAATTAAGTTATCTGCTACAGTAGAGTATACATTAAACACTCAAGATAAAACCACTAATGGGGATATACTGGATTTCTAGTATGCTAATGTTTGAGGAAGGTTTGTGTGCGCACACACACACAAAGGGGCAGGAGTTGCTATTCTTTAGGAAAGGACCCTCAAGTTCTTTTGAAAGATTACCAAATAAATCAAATGAAAAGTGTGCTGAAAGGTTTGACTTCTTGCTCTGTTGTGCTGCTGCTTTTTATGTTCTTCAATTTTGCTATTTAATTTTTTATACTCTTTTTCTTTTTCCAGATAATTTGTCGCCTGTTTCACAGCTAAACCCAGCTGAGTCATGCATGCACACACACACACCAGCATGCTCAAAAAGATTGAAAAAAACCTAACTAAATATTGATGTTGGAAGTAAACAGTACTAGGTTCATACACTAATAATCTTGCCATGTATATATATATAATCTGATAGCACTAAAATTAATAGGCACATCACTGATCTGTCTCTAACATGAAGTAATAAATCTGTTATATTCTATAATGACCAGGATTATCCCTAGAAGTAGTGGGGAAAGGTTTGGAAAAGGAAGTGGGGTACATATTTAAGTTAAGGTACTTTTCTGTGTGCTTTTAAGTCTTCAAAAACATAACTAGAAGGTATAGGTATGAGAAACACTATATTTAACCATAGTTCTTTTCTTCCACCAAGCACTATCTTTCAAGGGTGGTACTGCCACATCCCACACAAATTGCCAACATGTTCTGACATCACTGTGGTGCTCTTAGCAGATTTTTGAGAACCCACAAAAATGTGCAGTGCAGTTGTACAGTGTCTATCAGATGTGTCAAACACAAGTTTTGTACTATGCTTTCTAATGGATAAAGAAACATGGATTTGGATTGTGCTGTCTTGATCAGTGTACTTTATTACATCTGTAACTGTAGATGCCAATACTTGTTTTTGCCAAAGATAGTCTGGAAATGATTTTCCTTTGGTGTAAGCTGTAAAATTATCCTTACCATGGTAGGCAAAAGATATCAACAGAACACTTCAACACTATGTGTTTGGTCTGCACTGTTCTTGTTATGAGTGCCTGTTTTTAAAGCATTTGTTGTGAAATTATATGCATTTGCTATTTTGGTTAAAACTTTGAGATTATCAGTATTCCAATTTTACTAGTTGATAGGGAAGAGTATTTCCTACCAATCAGTTGGATATTTTTAAAAAAATCTTTGATATCTTGAGGGCTATTCTTGCTTCAAACTTTAGCATGCATAAAGTTATTTGGCTTATTCATCATACGTGTGCATTATTTTCATGATCTTGATGACAGAAAAAGAAACAGCAAAGTTACATTATAACAAGCTATGGTAGAAAATACATATAAATAGATATGTAATAAGAATAAAAATAATTGAATTTGTAAAAGTGCATTTCCTCATGTGGAGGCAAGCTCAGTGAGGTGTACACAAAAAAAAACTACAAATGAATTGACGATCACCCTACAAAAGAGAAACGGAAGCTTCATAAACAGAGTGCATGAAGATGAAGAACTGAGTAGAGAGCAGAAGAGCTTACTGATTATGAGAACTATTAAGAGTGGTCTTGAGACTGAACTTGAAAGTTTCAAACACAGACATAGTTTGAAGAGAAAAAGCCAGAGAATTCCTAATGATATCTGGAGAAGGAGAATCTGCAAAATTTCTCTCATCTGGAAACTGTGCTGGGATTAGGCTGTGAAGACAGTGGCAGCAAATGGCTATCTTGTAATCAAGAGCTTCAATGGCAGTTAGAGAAGCTTTTACAGGAGGAGGAGGGGTGTAGCATGGCCTGCTTGTCACCTATGGAAGACAATAAAAATAGTTTTGTTCTGAGCCCATATTGAGGTTTGTCTGTTAAGTGGTTAGGGAGATTGAGAAGCACACATATATATATATTTGGAGAGATACAGGAAGATTCACAACTGGAAGATTTAGCATATGAATTTTACAAGATTCTCTTAGGATTAGGGAGTATACAGTAATCTAGTCTACTTATTGGATGGCTGTCATAAGAACTTAAATTAACAGCACGTAAATTAAGAATTGGTGTTGGTCTTAATGTTTGAAAGATAAGCTGGGATTTCTGTGAAAATGATATCAGGATGCAGAAACTTGAGGTGCATCAAGTGAATAGTTATTACCATCCACAGAAGTAAATCATTTTGCAATCACATAAAAAAAAATAAGTGGGGGAGAATGCTTAGAAATCACAATTATCTGTAAATGCATATGTTGTCATTCAGAATGCTTTGCAAATTATTTTTTAAAGATGAGCAGCTTGTCACTGTGTAGTGTATTTAAACAATTCATGTCTACCATACTAAAATTTGAGTTACATATTCTGAAATATTGCTTGTACTATATTTGAATATCTGTAATACATTTGCTTTTCTGGGGGAAAGATGTTTAACCTCAGCTGAGGACTTTTTTCTCAGTATGTGGTAAGCATTCATTTTGCTTCTTTATTAAATAGCACTTACATGCAATGGTCTGTGTTGAAAAAGACACTACTAAATATATTGTAAACTGGTGTATTAAGCAAATATTCCTTTAAATATAATCCATCTCAATTTTTAATTTTTTTCTATGTAAAACTTAAGTTTCTGTTAAAATAATTGAAATGTTGGAGTTGTAAGGTTAGGAATCAAACACAGTCTATATTTTTTATGATACAGACACGACTTACATCACTGTGTCTATATTAGCGGCCTTTGGGAATAGTTTCATACTTTTTATATTTAAAAAATCATCAACGAAAAACACAATAACATTTTTGAACGTTCTGCTGTGATATTATTATTATTAAGAAGACAGATATTTGATAAACGAGTAAGACCTTGAAATTGTGTTTTGTGTTTTAATCAACAGATGTATAGATATGTATCTTTTAGTCTACAAATAAAGAACAGAGCTCTATGGTTCAGCTTTAATGAAAAAATAAACTTTCGTTCAATAATTCATGTAACTGTACTAAACTCAGTACACATATTGAGCAATATTATACAAGATTAAGCATTGTGTACCTTTTAGTTTTGTAACCACTTTAATTGTATGTGGTGGTGGAATGTGCAGAAACACACACACATATTCTTTCCCCACACATGCCTATTTGTATTTATAAACCAAATAAATCATTCGGATTTCCCACCCACATCGCATGGTAGACGATGTGATAAAATTCAAGATTGCAAGCAGTCAACTTGTTAGGTACTTAGTAAGTTTTCTTCACTTTAAAAAAAAAAAGTGGAATTTTTTTTGTTAGATTCCACCTGTTAAATCAATGTTTTCTTTCCACTGCTTGAATAATATTTCTTCAGAAGTTGACTATTATATACTGCAAATCACCTTTACACTTTTCTATGTGTTTAATTCAGCTTCACCTGTTCACAATTTTTTTTAAATAATAGACTTTTTACTACATTTATACATTCCTATGATGTCTCTAGCTTGTATGTTTTAACTGCACAGATGATGGAACTTGTAAGGCATACTATAACTGAAGTTTATAGCAGTCTTTTTAAAAAAAGTAAATGTTTCTGGTTATTTTTTTTTATTGATATCATTTTGTTATTTTTTATGGCAGTAGTTTCTTGAAGAAATGGAAAAGAATCAGAGATGATTTTAGAACACTTAATCTGTTAATGATTTTGGGCTAATACTAGGGAGAAAAATGAAGGTTTATAATTGTTATCGAATGTACATGTCAGTGAATGTGTGTATGCACAGTGGTTATAGGGTAACCTGAGTGCAAATATTTTTAAATAAATGGGCTTATTATAACATGATAACTCTCGAAATCTGAGCATGAACAAAGTTCTGTTCACAAGATAAAAAGCTTTGATTATCTCAGTAACCTGTGATTTGCAAAGAGGTCATGACCTTATTCCCACAGCAGTGAGCATTTCTCATTACCATGGGCTCAGAGCTTTCCTAATGACTTTGGTCTCCAGTAATGTCAGTAGTTAAAATTTAGCTCAGTCAACATGTGCTTTTCATAGTAAAGGAAACCATAATATATTTTTATCACAAACCATGATGGCTCTGTTCTATTAATTTGCTAGTGACTTCAACATTTTAGTTTTTAGTCTGGCCAGCCTTAATTTTTATTTATTAATTAAAAATAGCCTCTTCTGCTATTCCCCATGGTCTATGAATTTGAAAATGTAAGGTAAGCAGTGCCATGACAGTAGACCAGATGGAACAATAATCTGGGTACAGAACCAAAGAACTCAACATTAGTGAGATAGCCAACCTGAAAGTCTTAACATTTACTGCAGAGAAAGCCTGCTAATCAAGTGTAATAAAACACAGGAATCTGTAGATAGAAAGAATTTAAGGCATAGAAATATTTGCTAGATGAATCATTTGGGGATTCAAGCTAGGATGTTTGCCAGCATTTTTATGGAATTAAAACCTTGAATATGGGGATTTTTTTCTCTCTTTGTTGCATGATTGTAGTGTCACAAACCCCAAAGTGAAGCAAAAAATAATTATGGTTATAAAGAAACTTGTAGAATAATGTTATATATACTTGGGTGTAAACAAGATTTGGATAGTAAAACATGCAAATTGGTTGCACCGATGAGTAGTTTTGAGACGGCACTTGCTACAAGACCACACTACCACATTATCTGACCTTTTTCCCAGTAATTTTGTTACTGACAAAATTTAATATGCTTGTACATGTCATTAGAAGCCAATTTGTAACCCTTGCTGTTAACCATGGTCTCCAAATGTCTAATGAAAACAAATAAAGGCAAATCCGTTTGATTTGCATAAAGTCACGTGGCTGTTGTGAACTTCATAACTCAATATTTTTGGTATTGGAATATTCAATGGTAAAACAGTCTGGTTCTAAAATACTCTCTCTGCAGTAAAAACAGTCCCCCTGCTACCTTTTATGTACAGTGAAAGTTTTCTGTTTGTCTGTGCCGTTACATTATGCATTTCCTTGACCTGTGACAGGCATTGTTTCTGCTTTGTGACATTGCAGTCTGGATTCAAAATTCTGCAGGATAAGTTGATGGCAAACAGAGCCTAAATCTAAATTCCTTTTTCAGAAGCCATTGTTTGGTTGGTCTAATCTGCCACCATACAGATAAATGCAGATTCTTTTTCCTCGAATGTCGTTTCATGCTATAGCAGTTTACTGATTTCAAGGGTCTGCAAACAGAAATCTTATAAAAAGTGATAATAGCTCGATTTCAGTTGTGGGCCAAACTACAAGGCACTCCCTGTCATAAGTCTAAGAGGGGAGTTAAATGCACATCAGAAATACACACAAAGATGCTTGCATGCACATAACACTTTTAAGAAGACAAGACTCTGTTCTGGATTTTTCCTGCAGTTTACTTATAATGCCGCCAAGTATATTTTCCCTGCCATGTTACTGTTAAATATTATTAGCCTATCATGAGTGAGAGTACCTGAAGCAGTACAGTAATCAATATTTGAAGTATCAGTGAAAATCCCTAAGTAATGATCGTTAACAACAAACAGCATAAATTCCAACACCAACCTTATACCCCATAAGTTAGATAACATCAACTATTTGAGAGTGAAAGCATGATGATAATCACAAGTTCATAATACATGAGTGTCATGTACATTTCTGAATGAGATTCGATGTAATGGGCTATTGTCCATGGTCTGCATCCCCGAACCCACTGAAGTCACAAACAATTTCAAGTGATTAACGCCTGGAATGTTGAGTCAATATATGATATGAGTCTGACAATGTACAGCCACAACAAAACAAAAAGCAAGGGTTCAGAGCTTGAGTAAGCATTTTCAAATTATTACATTTTTTTTTTACATGAGTAGTCCTACATTGAAAATATAAAATGAAGGATTTTTTGTATTTTCTAGAATTTTTTCACTCCAGGGATTAAAAATTTTTACCACAGCATACTCAAGATACTGAGAATGTTTAACACAAAGACAAGCCACTCAAGCGAAATGTTCACCTCTAAAGTGACTGAATCTGCATAAAAATTACACAATTCACACAATTTCCAACAGGCAGGAGTACTTAAACTAGTGTTTCTTATCACCATCATTGCGTTAAAGGCATTATATTAATATCATGAAGCATGAAATAAAATAACAAACTCAGCAGAATTATCAAATTAACTCCTTTGGAAACATGGTGGCAGAAATGTTAAAATATTTCAACTGGCCATAAAAATTAAGAAATGCAAGGACCATTCAGTAAACCATCTTTGAAACTCGAACATTCTATATGACTAGCAACTTTCATCATCCTTCCCAAAAAAAACAAGAAAAAAAAACTTCAATGCCCCTCAGAAAGCTATCTTTGGCCAAAATTAATTCATGCAGTCGAAAGAAGGAAAGAAAGATGAGACTGTCACAAATACTATTTATGAAGAAGAAAGAAAAAGAAAACCAATTCGTCACATCAAGGTGGGTAAGGGTTGGGGAGACAACTACTTGCTCCAAGCTAGCCATAAAGTTTGAGAACAAAGGCACACAAAATAGTCTAACAATGAATATAAATATGCATGCATCAAATTTTGATAAAGAAAAAATAAAATTATGGCACCAAAAAAACCAAACAAAACCACCAATAAATACAGAAAAAAAAAAAGATCTTTTCTGCTTGTGGAAACCCTGCACTTTTTCTAAGCACAGGTTCTTTTGGAATGCAGTACTATAAGAATACACAGTGACATGAACAATTTTACACTTTCTCCTGCACAACTATGGTACACTAAATGCACAGCTATCCATAATAATATCTGCAAAGCAGGAGACACCTTCAAATAAAAGGAGGAAGAACCTAAAACAACGTAAAAGACTCCCATGCTGCAGCTGAGCTGAATGCTAGAAGGATTATTATTAACGGAAAAGTCTGCTGACAAATGTCGAATATTATAAAGCCTAAGAAAGTGCTCTTCTTTTTTGAGCTAAATTTTAAATGATGTCCTATCCTTGCTAAAACTTTGTGCTCCTATTCTTTTTCAAATCTGGGACAAATAAAATAAAACAATTATCCCACTTTTAAGATTTAAGAAAGGACAAATGAGAAAGTAATGAATGGATATGTTAGATGTTTGCATTTTAAAATTAAAATCTCTAATGCACACATGTGTGACACAACATTTTCTTTTGACAAAAGTAATTCAAGTAAAAATGTCTCACTTGTGCCAAGATGTATGATAAAATAACTTCTTTTTCTCTGTATCCAGTTTAAAATAGAGAAATATAACAACAAATCAAATCAAACACTTTAAACTAAAGTTACCTATCTAAAACATATCAGGTCTTGTTACATCATTTAAATATACACCTGAGCCTGCATGCACACTTTCTATACACCTCACTTGGATGTAGGCATTTGCAAACTTAATAAAATCTTTGACAAATAAATACAAATAATGAGTTCACAATGCAAAAATACATTACAATGTTAGCTTCCACAACTCTGCTTTTGTTTAGCAGTCACAATAAACAATGTTGCAAAAAATTGTGAGATGCAAATGTACATCATTATCTAAAAATATAAGGAGTTTGGGAGAAGAGGAAAGAATGGAAAGCATGTGACTGTTAAAGAATCTTGTATACATTTCTCAACAGTAGCAAGCATTGGGCTAATATCACGATTTGATGACTTGGGTACAAACACTCCTCTGTTGCTGAAATAATATGAAAAGTAAAAGCTGACATCTAATTCTGAAAATGTCTCATATTCACAATGCTGATAATGGATACTTACAATCAACTGGATGTCGAAAACAATAATGCACAAACTACAGGATACACTCCTACACAAGCAACTATGTCTGCATTTTTGCTTACAGATAAAAAAGCCATAGAGTACAATACAAACAGGAGAAGGGCAATCACATTTGTTTTGACTTCTTTTTGTTTACTAACTCAGTTGTCAAACAAACACTGTGGAATATGTTAAAGCACACAATGTTTTTAAATGTTAGCTAACAGAGTAAAAATAACAAAACATCCATAAAATAAGTCAGAAAATCAGTTATAGTGAAAGCAGGGCACAAAAGTATCAGCACATAGTTCTTTCTACTCCGATGTCTTTTTTCCTCTGTATCAGCACATGCTTGATCAAAGCACACAGCAGAATAATATATCAATCATAAAAATGCATAAAAGCATGCATGCACACAAACATGCATACAACACAAAGACCATCTTAACTGATACCCATTCCTCTTTGCAAAATGGGAGTTTGTGTGATGCAAGTGAAATTCAACTGTTTCCTGTCAGGCCACAGACTAGGAAAATGCCAAATGTTTTGGACAGTCTTTTTCCCTTACAAATGTTGAAATGACAGTGTACACTAAAGAGATAACAATAAAAATTCTGTTCATGAGCAGTGACTAGAGAACATGCTTTTAACAACAGGTATCTTCCAGAAGTAAGATTTAATCAATAAATATGAGGATTCTCAAATGTCTATTTCCCCCATTCTTCAACATTCTGGAATTTCAAGGGCACTGTCACAGCTCAGGCTACAAGGGTCTCATTAATATGCTGTAGTTAGTTAACTCTCTGTTTCAAATGTTACTGACAAAAATTCACTGACTGTATGCATCACTCTTTCAACATCCTAAAAAGACAGTTTTATTACAACTTCATAGTCTGGTATGAAGACAGGAAATTTTGGAAATTGTAGATCAGGTACTCAGCAGAAAGAAAAAGGTCCTAGTCTGTAAATCCTGCTACCATGGCACTGGCCAAGTTTCTTTACTGACAAGGGCTTATAAATGTGATAGGCATTCAAGACTTCTAGCAAAATGCTTCATTATATGCACTATTTGGAAAGTGGAGGTAAGAATTGGAAGTTTGATGCATTTCAGTTTCACTTCAAAAGCTATATCTAGAGAACTGCCTTTTCTTCTCTCTTTGAGGATTAGGCACTGTGCAAATTTAAGTCAGTCTAGTGCTAACACAACAACATCAACAACAACATGCCTGCAACTCAAAATTTAGTGGAAAGTCTTAGTACAGTCTTGCTTACAGATGCTCTCTAAATCAATATTTTCAGAAAATGTTTTCCCTCTGCAAGTTGTACTGCTAATCAAGTATTTGTTTTTTATTTTTCAGAAAACTTGTACATATCTTATCCAATGATGTTAACGGCATAGCTTACAGATATTTCACTCTTTTTTAAGGTTTTTCACTTTTGTCTTATCTGCCTACAATGGAAAAAGCAACAGAAAAAGCCATGCAGTCGAACTTCACTAACACGCCATCATGCAAGCAGAGAATTAGAAATATATATATAACAATAAATATAACAGCTTCACACAAGAAAAGTCATGCATTTATCATCCCTCTTTGTCCATATACATGGATTTAAACACACAAGTATGTAAATAAATACAAAGATAATTTCTGCTATAAATCACAAACCATAAAACAAGTCTAACAAAAAATAGCGTGTCTACAGATATATCCTTTGGAAACCACAAAAGAAAGGCTCTTAACTTAAAATGATTTTAAGATCATAAGCAAATATACACCAAGAGGAAAAGTAAATAAAAACAAATTCAATTATCTCATTAGCATTGTTTGTCGCTGTGCAAGTAAAATGACATGAAACAAGCATCTTGGATTCAATAATGCAAATTTTTTGTACTTATACAAATCTGCAAGTTAGGGAAAAAACGCAATGGGTACTAGTTAGGTAAACATACTACAGTCAGGATAAAGTGACATAGCTTAGTAGTTAATGGGCTTCACTTTGGAACATAAGATTGCTGATTGGTGGACCATCCAGGCCCCTCACTGGAAACTTCCCCATGACATCCAGGAATAGGCACCTTAATTTATCCGGGGACATAAAATGCAGCAGAAGAGGATTAGGTCATACTCTAAACATCATGAATCTCAACGGCTCAGTGCTTATACGGACACTAGGCTATGGGGTTTTTACAAAATTACTTTTTCGTAACTTACCATTTCAAGCACTCTGCTTGGCAAAAAAAAAAAGAAAAAAAAAAAGAAGAAAAATGCTAACACGTTATACACATAGCTCTAATGTAAATAAATGACAAACCAAAATGACACCAAATATTTGCCAAGGTCCAAGTAGAATGCAGGAGTGATTCTAAGGAATGTGGGAAAGCTAAACAAAAGTGCAAGACAAGTTACAAGAATGGCACAGCCATTCCTTACATGTTTGGCAAAGTCCACACAAAGTTCCCATCAACATAAAAATGTAATAAAAAGCTCTGTACTCTTAAAAACTTGAAAGCATATATAAGGGACAAATTTAAGTAAATTTATTACCACATTTCTTTCTCTTGCAGCTATCAACATAATGTTGAACATTTCTTTTTCAGTAATCACAAGCCTAATGTGTAATGACCTAGACAGCTTGTAAAATCCCTCCTTTATTCACAATGCACGAGACAAATGAGTGGCATGGATAAGGAAAAGACAATTTTGCACAACAGCATCCAACTGCATATTACACAAGTGTCTGTAATCAAACGGTTGCTATTTTCAACACTGCAAACACTTCTACAACAAAAAAAATCGATCATGACACAAAAATCAAACACTGAATGTGAATGACTAACTGAAATAAAAGCGATAAACCAACACAGAGCAAACACATTTATAAGTAAAGCAATCTGAGGTATCATTTTATCGGTCTTGTTTGCAGTCTGCATCACAACCATGAATTATTTCCCTTCAAGATTATTGAAATGTTAGCACCAGTCAGTACTTAGATATAAAAATGATAATCTCTCCTTAATGAATATATATTAATATGACTGCTGGAAATGGATGAATTTTCCTTCCTATGCCATTTCAGTATTGGAAAACAACTGCAAAGGCAGGGAAGAATAAGGAACCTAAACAAAACTTCAAAAACTGTCATTCATCTATACATTTAAAATCTTTGTTAACTAGATCAATGGACTATTGACCACGAAACAGTGTTCTTGCAGGATCATGAGTATGTCAAGCAGATGCAGAGAAAAAAAATTCAATGCAGATTTTTAGCTCACTTTTCATCCATATAACTCCCTAAAAAAAAGAATTACAATTTGTAGGCTTTTTTGGTAAATGCATAAAAACCATGGATGAAGATTTGACAAATCGAAGTCCATAAAAAATACTACGTGGTCAATGAAGTTAGCCAAGGGTCTGCAGAACTGACCTTTCCCCTAATATGAGTCAACACTAAACAGTGCTAAATCTGCTATTTTAAAAGCTGCTTATTACTATAATAAAGAGAAAACTGAAGATTTTGATTTGGAATAATATGGCAGCATAGAACCAGACCTATGTGTATACCTTACAATACAAATTGGACTAGGGTGAGGAAATTCACTCCATTAAAAAAATGGCTTCAATTGTAAAAAAGGTTAGTCGCCAATGATCTATTGACAATGTCATTAAAATTTCAAGTCCTGAGTTGTGGAATCAAATAGCACATGTAAATTTTGGTTCCATGATAAAGTTAGTGTTGTTGAATGTAGAAAGATCATAAAGCTTTCTAGAAAAATGGAGAGAAAATGAAAAATAAGTGTACTGACAGTTTCCTTGAGAAAATGAGTGGAAGAGTGCAAGAGTTGAAAAAAATGTGAATCTGGGAAGTTAGTTGCAGAAGCATTCTCTATATGTTCAAATAATCATTATTTCCAAATATGCTATTAGTTCAAGCTCCATTTTCAAATCATGCAACCCAAGTTTCAGTCAACTTCCTGTTTAAGATTCAGAACTTCTGGATAGGAGAGCACCCTACTATTTCTATTAGAGATATGTGAACCGGAACTTTCTCCACCACCGAGGACTGCAGATGCTGCTGTTACTGTACTCGGCCCCTGCTTGAGAACTGAGGCATGCATCTCAATATTATTGTCACAGGCTGCTCTTGGTTTAATGTGCGTCAGAGAGGCTGGGCTTGGCTTGCGTCTGCTGCCCTCTGGCCTCTGCCCTTTGACTGGTAGCTGTGCTTTGCTGCTTTTAGAATCGTTGTGAAACATCTCTGAGTGACCCTGAGAACGCTGGGCAGCATGGAAATATGCTGTAGTTTCATTGGATGAAAGTTTTCGTTGTTTTCTGGGGATACAGTCATCTGCTGCACCTGCTGCCAATGGGGAGGCCAGCCGCACGCGACTGTTGTTGTGGCTTGATGCTCCCCGTGGCTCTTGCCGTGATGGCTGTGCAGAAACCGAAGCTCTAGTTGACCCGATGGCAAGATCCAGAGGCATATCGCTGCTCTGTCGATTCACACTGCGAAAGTCACAGTTAGCTCTTCCTTGACTGAGATCGGTTGCACCATCAGGGATGAAATTATTGGCACGTGGCCGTCTCGGATGATCTGCTTCTTGCTGAAAGAAAACAGAGTTAGCTGACCGGTGTCCAGAGATAGTGTTCAGGTCCGAGGAACTGACAGTGGTTGCCTGCACTGTGACAGGACCATGACCACGCATTGCATGTGGAGAAAGGGCTATATTAAGGAGAATGTTCACTCCCAGTCCCTGGTTGCCAGACTGGAAATCCTGAGATCCACCTCTGGTGTCTTCAAAGCCAGCATGGTCATCATTTTCCTCTTTGGTGTCTTTGCAAACAATCTGACCTGGACATTACAAAGACAATTGATTATAAAACATCTGTCCATTTTATGGCTTATACATTAAAATTCTTACCTCTTTACCTGTTACCTCTAAAAACATTTATATTTATACTATTTAGTAATAAAATGTGATTTATATAGTGCGCAATCTCATGAAAGAGCATGTTCTCAACACATGAGATAAGTAGGAGACACGGACAGAATATGAAGAATGGAAAAAGAAACAACTATGTAGACATGTAAAAAAAGACAAACATTAAAGAGGCAAAGAGGAATCAGGGAACAAACAGTAAGGATGGAGAGTGTCGTTTTAGAAACCTTTTGTGCTGAGGTAGATTATTTAAATTACAGTTTTCATTTTACTACCCCTTTTATTTTATACATACTGTATTTCTGTAAGTTTTCTTGAAAGGATACAAATTCATTTAAATTATAGGACTGAAGTATGAAAACAAAAGGTAAAATAAAGATTGAACAGAAATACTAAAGGCACACTACGTAATTTTTCTTACACCTCTTAAGTAAATGTTCATTTTACTGCCAGTTCTGCAAACTATATTCTGAAATAATTTATTGTTATGTACAATCAAGTCACCTGTCAGATGATAGGCAAGGCTGCAAGTGAACTTTGACTGGTGCCAGATGTATTAAAGTAATTAATTTTGTGTCATACATCAAAGTGTTTGTGCACTATGGGCATGGATGCACAGTCATTTATGAGGATCATATCCCTACAATAAACTTCAAATTAAAGCACCAATGATTCTGAGGATTTGTAAATTAACTTCCAAAACATTAAATGGCATCTTTATTTTCCTTAAATAGCATCATAATTATGCCTCAAATACATTTTTCATGACATGTGCCCCGCAAGCTGATCACATTGCCAGCAATTAATATATTTTAAAACGACCAGTCATGAGCTCTTTGTGTTTAATTTCCTCCTAAAATGTCTTTTATGATTCATGGACAATTTGCTTGGCCTTATTAAGATGCAACAGCAATAAATCAATATCTTTAATGACATTTTAATTTAGTTAAGTTAGTGATGACGATAATTGACCAGGAGTTTGGATTAACATAAAACTGGTCTGATGAATGGCTAGCCTCTTCAATGGTAGGCACCAGTTTTATGCCCAATTTTAAATATGTATCATAAGCATATGTGACATCTACAAAGTAACAGAAGTGGAAATTCAGATTTCTTCCTGAAAGCAGTTCTCTTGATGTTTCTTATGTTTGTCTTTTATTCGTCACCAGTACTGTTGTTTAACCTTCTGTTGTTCAAGTGTTATTTGCTTGTTCTTCTGTCCCTTGTATGTTGACCATAACTCTTACACTTGCACAACAACTTCACATCAATCAATTTTCTCAAACAATTTGTGTTTTGTAAGATCCACTATTATTAGTTTTAAAATTATCGCTAAGGAAGACATTCACCTGTTGTAGGACTGCGATTAATACGCATTGTCTTCAGCCAACGATCAAAGTGTATAATATCCATAAAGTCCATACGCTGGACAATATCCACCACTAGCTCCTTTGCCTGCTCTACACTTATGAAGTCCTCTTCCTCTTCATCCTCCTCCAAATCTGCTGATTATATACAAATAGAAATAAAAAAATAATTTAAAAAAATCCTTTTTCTAAGTAGGTTTAATACAGGCTATTAAATAAAGATATTGGTCAATAACACTTGTTAATAAGACAACTGAAATATGACTATATCAGCATGACAACCAATCTTTTGTTGAGGAATTTCATGGTGTTTCATTAGCATGATCAATAACGTTAATTTTAAATATTTATTTATTCTACTCAATTCTTCAAGCTATGCATTAAAACAGTCGATGACAATTTCGTCTTTGAGTGTCAAGGAGATGAATGAAAGTATCAATGACAAAATCTGTGATTTTAAATGACATGTATAAAACAATAAAACATTAAAAATGTGAGAATCTAGCTGACAGCTGATATTTGATTACAAGTAATGAAGAAATGTCAGATTTCTGTCTGGCTCATTGCAAAATATTTTATATAAGATCTTTTTTCTATACTTTTACATTTTGAGACTTCCGATGTCAAATTGTTACCTTTTCACATCCAGTGGGTAATTTTTAATTTAATGTGATTTGGACTTCTTTGATATGGTTTATGCAATTTTCTGTAAAATGGGGAAACACTAACTAATCTTAAAATTATAATTGTTACTTTAGGTTATTTCTCCTTAAGCTAAATCAATACTTGCAAAACATAAGAAGCATAAGCTGGAACAAATTTATAAATAAAGGCTAAAAAAGGCTTGTCACATACAAGCAGCAGTAAAATTAAGGGAAACAACTTTATCCCATCACAATTGTTTTTATTCGTAGCTGCACATTAATCTGAAATCTATTGCTGTCATGAGTAATAAGCATAATACAACGAATAGCAGGGAGATGAAAACTAAGAAGTCAAATAACAGCTAACATCAAAGAAAAGGAAAATAAGTGTTACTGGGACTGTAAAAATAACATTTACTCAAAGCCTACGAGAAATACACCTGGCAAATGACCATATCAAACCTAAAAATTTCTCAACAAATATGTAAACACTAACCTGGCATCTGTCTTTGGGACATATCATGACCATCTCTGAAATTGCCCTCATGGGAAACGTGGCTCCTAAACATGCTGGTACCATCCCCATCAACAGACACTGCAGAGGGGGGTGAGTCATCATTTTGGGATTCTTCCTGACTTTTCATGCTTGGTGACCCAGCCAAATGACCTTCTTCACCACTATCTGAGTCTCTCACCACATGTGCTAAACCTGGCTCTGCTGAGGTTGAAGTTTCAAACGCATCAGCTTCAGACTCTTCCAGGTCAATGGTAAGCTGAGGAGAGGCCTCAGGTGTGTCCTCTCGATCATGACAGTCAAGGTCAATGCCATCCAGATTGTGACCATCACGAGAGTTGGAAGGGTCAGAGCTTGCACTGGACAGCTCTGAACCCATCATGGCAAGGTCCTGTGCATTTGGGACTAAATATTGCATGGGGCTGGTGTCACTTGTTGACTTAAGTCCTGTGAGGTCACGTATTTGACGCACCATCTCATTTAGCTTGTTGATGCCCATGGCCGAGGGACGATACCATGCCTGGCCAGCAAGAGGATTGATCAGGTTTAATCCTAAATAAAATGGGGCATATGGCTGATTCATTGATGGTGGGCGCTTCTGTGCATAGAATTTGTATAGAGCTACTGGATCTCTTTCTGGAACATCTGGTTCTGCCCATACTCGTGCATTTGAGAGTCTGTGATTCAGACGTGTGGATCCTTGGAATCGACTCAGCATCTGTGATGAGAATGTCAGATACTCTCTGTTGTTATAGTCCTGACAAAGAACAATATCACCCCACAGAAGTTTCTTGTGCTCTGTTGATTTGCGGAGTTTTAAGTACATGCAGAAGAAGAAACACAAAGAGAAAATGACCGAATTGGGGTTGTAAGGGCCCATTTCATGCGAATCAAATAAACGTGTTATCTTTCCTTCTCGGACACAAACGGTCTGAGAAATTTCTGCTACACTTTTCTGCCCTTTGCCCAATGATCGTAACATTTGTTGCTTTAGTTTTAGAACGTTTCGCATATTTGCAAACTGGTTATCCCTAGTCAATGACGCGGGATAGTTCTTTTGACGTAGATATCGTTCTATACTTGCAAGCATCGCCCGGAGACTGCAAGGTTCGTATTCGCTGCCATCCGTTTTTCGAACCACAAGAAAAAAGGAAGATAAATACTTATCTAAATCTGGCGGTGGGATTGTTTCCGGTGGTCTTAGTTCATTCAACGATCGCATGTATGTCGCCAGTATTCGCATATCAGCACCTGTCTTTCTGTGTGTGTTTCGATTCTCGCTGCCTGAAACGATGGAGCTGCTGGTAAATGACGAAGACCTTTCATGACTTACAGGCGTAACTTGCATCTGTGACGAATCTATGTTGTCACTCCTTTTTAGCTCCAGCTGCTGACAAAACGACTTCAGAGCTGCCTCAGCCTCTGCCTCCACAGTTTCGAGTTGATCCCCTCTGGTATGCGGCGCATCCAAAGTCGCCCCATCAGTCACATAACTTTTGTCGTTCTTGCTTGTGTCGTCTGCATTTGCAATTGAAACTGGGCTTCTTTCGTCACGATCGGAATCTTGCGCGGTGGTGCAAGAAGTCTTCTGGTCATCCATTTCAGATACATGCATCAGAAACGAAAAAACGCGACGTGAAAGGGGTAGATTTTAGAGAACTCTTCGCAGCAGTTGATGGTTGCATCTGGTTTGTCCACAAGTCGCCAGCCATCATAAACTGTTTTCCCTGCCACCTACACACACGGGAGGTAACTCTCAAACACCACTCCTCCGCCAGCATCCGCAGCTAGCAGACGATCGTCCGCAACGTCCGAAACACGCTTCTCCCGCAACCTATCGAGCCGAAGAAAAAACCCACAGACGTGGCATATTAGATCACCGACGATTAAAGCGAAACCTTCTGGTAGATATGTGGAGGTTTGTTTCAGGTGTAAGATAAGGCGTGCCAGTTTGCGGGGCTTGATATACCGTCCCACTTATCACACGGTGTACACGACTCGATCGACTGCTTATCTGCTTTATCCACAGATATGTCGGCACGCAGCTGTTTGGTCTACACTGCCTGACCACGACAGCAAGGGTGGCCGAGACGTTATCAGACCCTTCTGCATCACGGCCAAGCTCCGCCTTATCCAGCCTCCACGGATATTTCGGTAGAACGACTGAGAGAGATAAATGATAATGGGAGTGGCATTATCTCCATAACAACAGGAGCATCAGTCTCACAGTTACAGGTCAACTTACACATCTAGAAAAATGTTGCAGGCGATAAAGTCGCGCCAACTTAACTCAGCAATATGCAGTATCGTGCCAATGACGCTTCCCTTACTAAAGGCATTAGACATTGGACATCGCGGAGACGGACTCGACAGAACTTCCGCGGTTGTATAACCGCCCCACCTAACATCCCAATCTCCATCTCCAGATTACGGGTAAAATTACATGACATCCCGTCACTATGTAGGCTGTTTGGGTCAAGGTTGTGGCTAGAACAGTAGGCTCATGTACTGCTACAAATGTAGGATTACACGAGAAGCTACAGCCGTGCTGAAAAAGTATGCACATGTTGAAGAAGAATAATCAAATGAATAATTGACCTACTGGATGTCATTAATGCAATGGTTTTGTTGCGTTCGAATAAAACCCGCATATGTGTGTGTTTCTTTATTTCGGCCTGCCTTCGTGGCTGATCGGTTGATATAATAAAAATAACTTTAATATTGTGCCCCCCCCCACACACACGCACACACACGCACGCACCCCATCAGTTGGAGTCTGCTTCATAGACCATTTTTTAAAAATTTATTGTGAGGTAGGGTGGACTTAACTGTGAGACGTGAAAAGCAAGAGAAAAATACAAGCTTGCGAAAGGGCTGGGAGCAGACGAGGAGCGAATGAATGAGGTAAAATGAAAAGAACAAAGTCACCCGAAAAGGAAAAAAGCAAAGAAACGAAAAAGGAAAATCGAGAATGATAACCCATGGATGCTAAATGAGCAGCGTTCACTGCCTGGGCAGTGGATGGCGAAAGATTGCTTTGAGGATATACAGTGACATCAAAAAGGCGACGACGACGGTGCTGGTGGTGGTAATGCTGATAAAGTATGGTGCTGCCAGTGACTTTGCTTAGCATTAATTATGATAACGATAACGATAACTGTAGTACATGTAATGACATTTATTACTCTTTTTTAACGACAGTTTCCAAAACCTAGAACAAGAGGAAAATCGGTCGGTGTGTCTTATCAACGATCTCCTGTTGATCAGGCAGCCAAAACCAGCAGCAACGTCCTCTCTCTGTCTCTGTGCGCGCGCACGTGCTTGCTTGCGTAATACATGGCGCGTGGACCGAAAAATAACTTTTAAAATTCAGCATTAAACATTTTACAGCTGTAATTTGCCACATTTTGAAAATTATTTTACATTCATTAGTTTCTAACATCCTTTTCATTTAACGTACTGTACATGAAATATGCAGATATTTCTGATTGTGTGTTTTTGTGTGTGTGTGTGTTTTCATATCATAGTCCTCTCCACAGCCATCTCATAAAATGAATAAAGCTTTGTCACTCAAATCCATTTTGCATATTTCTATACACCCTAATTCACTTGTCGTAAACATTTTCAGCTACATTTGATTCAGAAGAATTTCATGTTTTGCAAATGATAATATATATATTAACACAGAGAGAGAGAGAGAGAAAGAGAGAGAGAGAGAGAAAGCATATGTGTGGGGTGATAAAGAAAGAGAGTCAGATACAAAGAGTAAGAAAGAATGAGAAAAAGAAAGAAAGAGACAGAATGAGATAGAATGATAGACAGACTGACTGACAGAGACAGAATGGGGAGGGAAGTATGCACACGTTGAAAACTAGAAGAGAGAGAGAAAGAAAAGAGAGTAGTGATACTCTTTTGCCATTCTTCTCTTTGTGAGCAGAAATTGTTTTCCTAGTTTGGAAAGGTGCATGCTCCAGCAGTAAATTAAGCTGCTACACGGGTACGCGCGCACCCAAACGTTCCTGAGAACACTACACCTGTCTACCGTTGCTGGCACCAATTCTAGCCAGTGGCCTTTCAATATTCGAACTTTTGGAATTGTGTCCTCGAAAACAAAGGGAATTATCTTTCTTTGGGGCAGCGATATCGCCAACTTCTACTTTAACTTTTCCGTACTGCATTCTGTCACTCTGAAAAAGAACACCTGCTCGCGACTGGGTCGTTTCGAACGCAATCTTCATTGGCGAGAATACAACCTGTCATCACCAAGTCACTGGTGCAAATGAACAGGATTAGCAAGTCGCCAATGAGAATATAGTCACATGCAGGCTACTGGTGAGAATACACCAAATCACTGAACACGTATTCTCTGAAGCGAATCACTGGTGAGAATACACATTCTTGTCACGCACGTCAGCTGGCGCATATCATAGTTACCCGGCCGCAAGTCGGTTGGAGAACATCGTGCTTGAGCTTCTAGGATCTCTTCTCTAAGACACATGCAGTTATTAATGGATATTACCAGCTGACACTACGAAACTTGTATCA
Source organism: Pomacea canaliculata (assembly GCF_003073045.1). Taxonomy (NCBI): domain Eukaryota; kingdom Metazoa; phylum Mollusca; class Gastropoda; order Architaenioglossa; family Ampullariidae; genus Pomacea; species Pomacea canaliculata. Next base: position 21,024,078 of record NC_037595.1, on the reverse strand, counting down.
TTTTGGTATTAAAAGACCATAGCGGAAAATACCGTGAAGACGTTGAAAACAATCCTTGACATAGAATCCCTCTGTTTCTTCTTTCTATCTTCCTCTTCCCTCTCTTTGTGTGTTTGTTATTGTTGTTATTATTAATGATGATTATGATGATGATAATGATAATAAAGATAAAAAACCAACCCGAATCACTGAATTAAGGCGTGTTCGATTAAGGCAATCGATTGAGCCAATCTTCCAATCCGGGATCAGAGACATTGTGTAGTATCCACCGAAGTCGTGCTCTCTTTATTCAGTTTTTGCCTAGTATTATATTTGCAGGCAGCATTAACTATAGTAGCAAAGCCTGCACTTTACAACATTCTTTGAAGTCTAGCTTTAATTTTTTCCCTCGTGGTTCTTTTCTTTTCGCTTTTGAGTAAAGGAAAAGAAAACAACAATATTAGACCAAAGCCGGGTCCCCTCTACAGCTACGGGCTCGGGTGCACCCTTCCTCCCTGCCCCTTCCTCTCGTCAGGCCTGAGTAAGGATCTCCTAATGTTTTGTGTGAATTATTCTGGATTTTATACAGGTTAATATGAATGTGTTTGAACATAACTGTTCATTGAAAGCCGCCACATGTGCCTGTCGTCGCAAGGAAGGCTGTCTACACGATCCAATGACTCTAAGTTTAGAAGTGTGAAATTAATAACAATCTTTATGCAGGTAATTTGAATGAATCAGGTGCAATCACGACATCATTCATCGCTTACAAATAAATGTGGAGTATCTCTGCGCTATAGGGACCTGTATGACTTCATGGACTCGGATTGCGGTTGAGAGCTATTAATAATAGTATTGTATTTGCAGGGCAAGTGGCACGTGATAAACTGGAGACATTGCAATTGATAATGTGCACTGAGCTCTAAATACCAGCAAAGTATCAAGAAGACGTGATCTTCTTCGTCTTATTTCTTTTAGTTCACAGACAAAGAAAAATATGCAAGCACACCACCACCATCCCCCCTACTGAAGAAACACGCGCCCTCTACCACATACACAAACACAGAACAGATAGCCTCACACACATGCGCGCGCGCGCACAACCCTCGCCCTCTGCACAAAGATCACACGCGAGCACACACATGCCAGATACACATAGGAATTTATATGACATATGTCTATATATACACATGCAAGCAAAGACACACTGACGAGGGTGAGATGGGAGGAGGAGGAGTAAGTAGCGGTTAACGAGCTGCGCTTGTGAGCATGATCAAGACGATGACAAGTGCGTGTGACGTCATGTTTGTACAACAATACAACATATCGGGTCGTTCTAAGGGCAGAAAGTTCCCTTTTCAAGTGGAGATAACCGTAAATGATGCCGACAGCTGCTTGCGGATGATGCTGCGGCTACTGCGTTTTATCGATGATCTCCGTCGTGGTAGTGGATGGTGGTGGTGGTCAGGTGGTCAGGTGGAGAAGTAGTGGTAGGGCTGTGACGATTATCGCTGTTGTCGTCAGAAAAACGCTCGTTTTTCATCTTTTAGACCTATTTCTCAAGATTTCATCTCTATGAGGCGGTCGTTCCAATAACAATGAACGAAACTTTTGGTGCTAGAAATTCAGTTAGAAGATAATGCAGGATAGCTGCTTATTTTGCTATGAAATATTTACTGAAAATGTAAGACAATCGTAAATAACTTTTTGTTGTACTCGCAATATCAGACACTCGTTAATGGCCACTGGTCTGCCTTTTATTCAACTGCTATTTCCTTGTCGACAATGCGTGCTATGAACTTGAATTGTAGCACTGAGAATTTATGTCGGCAGATGTGGCAGCATGAGTCTCATGGATGAATGTATTTGACTAACAATGGCTTGTTTCAGTAACCATTAATAGACCTCTCAACTGTTTCTGTAAACAAACTGCTCTGAATGGTGTGATCCCAAGGGGCGCTGAATCCCACTGAAGGAGAGGTAGGGCTAAAAAATTATAGCGGAAGAATAATCATCGAATGCACCAGAAATGAGCTGGATTATTATCAAGTTTGTGAACGCTGATATTTGTCCATTATGATGTGTAAGGTCACGAACGCTGATGAACTGTTTAGTCATGGATGTTGACATTTGTTTCTTGTGGGGTGTCTCGGTTTATAAGCGTGCTGTCGGTGTTTTGATTTCTTGTCTTATAAAAGAAACATTTATCTCTCAACGCGTCTCCACTCTCACTCTGGAGGATCAATTGGTGTAGACATAGACAGATGTCCGAATGAGTTAAACGTTTCGTCTGCGTGTATGCATGTGAGTGTTAATCGGTATGAAGTTTGAGACACAGGGCACGATGGTTAACTATCAACATTATGCAAATCACTAGCTTGAAATTTACGAGAAGGGAGCAGAAGATGTAGACAGATCGTTATCTGGAAGGTCCAGAAGCGCCATCCTGCTAGATAACCGTCCTCATTATCACCTTGTCGAGCGTAACAGCTGATACTCGACTAGCACTTGAACAGGATGTGATGTACTGAGCCCAGAGGTCAGAACGCTCTCAGTGGTTTGAAGAGTCCTCATGCAGACGACACAGCCGCAGGAGAGGTACTACTGATGGTGGGGCTACTACAACAAAAGCAATAGCATGAGTGAAACAGCTGCTGTCTGATAATCTGAATTATATATACTGCAGTACAGTTTGGAAATACGAGCGATGACATTAAGCTTTTTGACTAACGGGTTTATGGGCAACGATACTCAAATAAGAAAGAGTCCTGAGCAGTTTGCAGTTCTGCTACAGTAATGATCAGGGCACTAGCATAATCCGTCAAACTGGCAGTCTTGAGATCCGTCAGGATGGCAAATAAACTGAAGGGCGCAAATATAAATTGTGAATAAAATACATTTTACAAAACAGCAAATGATAACAGTAAATGTGACAATTAAACCCAAAGTAGTGACTAGAAGTAAGCAGCACCAAAACAGGCACACCGCCTTCGTGTGTCTGTTCTTGAGACTACTGTAACACAATTTGTTATTATGAAACGGAAGATCAGTGTTTGGGAAATCAATGGAAGGGAAGTAAATATGTTTTCATAGAAAACAACATTGGTTGCTTCCCATTTTACAAGTCAACCATAACGATGCTCACCCGCTGTAGCGTACAGTTTTTGTAGTCTCCCTTTTTCTATCCTTGTATACTTTTCTTTCCACATAGGACGTCCTTAATTCTCAAAAGGTCAAACATTGTGAAAAAAATCAGTTGTCTATTACGATCCTCTGAAACGGTTTTATTGCACAATTCCTTTGGAACTGTTAGCCGGAAAAGAGTGTTTTGTCAAGGAGAAACACGACCCGAGCAAACAAGCCGTAAATTATTTGCTAATGCAAATTTGATGATCCAGTGAAATGGCTGGCATTTATGAAACTGTACACGGAATATACAGTATTTGATTTTGCACTTCCAAATAAGGACGATAGAAAAGTTCATCCCGACTTTGCAGTCGTGTGCGTTGGTCATCGGCCTGTCCACCAACATGGTTAACGGTGTGGCGTTCTACTGTCAGGGACTACGTAGTATACATTGATGGCCCAATCCTGGGGTGTCTTGGAATCTTGGCTATGCCCCAATATTATGTACTAGGTCAATCTTGACCCAAGCTGGGCGTTACATTGGTGCTAATGAAACGCCGTTTCATCCAAACTTGGTCCAAGCTAGACGTTACATTGGCTCTTATGAAATGCCAAGATTCGGCCAAGCTTTCGTCAATCGTAGGCCAATGCTGGTTACGGAGTCCCTGCAAAACTTGTTCAGGTCATTGCAATGCTGTACAGCGATTTCAAATCCCAGGTGGTCTGTGACACGGAGCTCACAGACCCCTTCAACGTCAGTACCGGGGTGAAGCAGGGCTGCATTCTGTCGCCGTTCCTCTTCATCCTGGCCATGGACTGGATCATGAAGACTTCCACCGACAGTGAGAGGAGAGGGATCAGATGGACCATGACTATGACGGCAACAACAACGCTGGAAGACTTAGACTTTGCCGATGACATCGCCCTGATGTCACACCGCCACCAAGACATGCAGGAAAAAACAAAGGCCTTCTCAGAAACAGCTGGAAACCTTGGCTTGAAGGTCAGCACAAAGAAAACGAAAAGTATGAGAGTGAACGCCAGAGTCCAAGACAGCATCAAACTAAATGGTGAAGAGATTGAGGAAGTTGACAGTTTCTCCTATCTTGGGTCCAAAATGTCAAACACCGGGGATGCGGAGGTAGAGATTCGAGCCCGACTGGCGAAAGCCAGCCAGGCCTTCGCCTCACTCAGGAGCACATGGAAGGCAAAAAACATCAGCCGGAAGATCAAGCTGAGAATCTTCAAGTCAAATGTGATCAGCACCCTCCTTTACGGATCAGAATCTTGGAAGATGACCAAAACCATCAGTAACAAGCTTGACGTCTTCCAAAACAGATGCCTCAGGCGCATACTTAACATCTTTTGGCCAAACACCATCACCAACGAAGAACTCCACCGAAGAACTGAAACCGAGTCCATCACCACGCAGGTTCAACGAAGGCGTTGGCGATGGATTGGACATGTGCTCCGCCAGCAGACAGCAGACCTCTCCAGAGTCACCCTACGATGGACTCCAGACGGCCGAAGAAAACGAGGCCGCCCAAAGGAAACTTGGAGAAGAACAGTGGAAAGGGAGATGAAGGGAAAGGGCTGGACATGGGGTCACCTACAGCGGGTTTCAGCCGATCGACATCGGTGGCGGACTCTGGTTGAGGCCTTATGTGCAACCTGATGCACGAAGAGGAATAGATAGATAGGCCAATGCTGGACCCCTTTTCACTCCCAATCTTGGGCCAATTTTGGTGTTTGGGTACGCGACCGGATGAACCTCGGATCTGCTTCACTGTCACTCTAGCTGTTACCTGGTAACCATACTTCTCCTCACTCTCAGCTCTATTATGGCGAAGACGAACTTGCGTCTTGCGAAGGAATGTACGGTGCTAAAGCCACGGTTTACGGATATGGCTTTATGTTCGACACAGCGGCGCTGTCTCGCTTGATTTCCATTAATATATATATTTATTTAAATGGTATAATGAGTGCGTGCGGTCTAACCAAAAAGGTATCCTAATTGGTCTAACGTCAATACGTTAAAAAAACGAAATAATTTTAAATAGTAAAATGCGCGTGTCGTGGTCTACAGTTTTGCACTGATTAAAAATAAACGAATTTTGTAATATATATATATGAAAGTTTACTTTTTTAAAATAATACTATTTGTTATTTAATTGTTAATTAAATCTTTATACGTTATGATATGAAAATTAAAAAAAATAAAATGAAATAAATTTAAATGGTTTAATATATGTGAATGTCATTCATGTGCACCCAATTAAAAATTACAGATTTAAATATCGAATTGTAATCGAAACCTTTATGAAATATATAATATTGTAATTTATAGATATAGTTATGGTAAATTACAGTTATCGTCAGAGCAAGTTACAAGAATAGCCTTCGTTTAAGCATAAAGCTAGAGGAAACAAACGATTTGAAGACTTCGACAAGTAATTTTACATGGATGTATGTACATGTACTGAGGAATAAATGATCTGATGAATGATCGCTCCTTTTCTTCGGAAGAACGGCCAAGAACGATCACTCTATCAACTTTATCGCTCCACTGGCGCTATTTTTCACATCGTCCTCGTGCATTGCATTTGTATATTTTTCGCCATTCAACATGTCTGATAAATCTACTCAGCAATTTCGACGAGTAAGTTTTCTTTTAGTCCCAATACGCAATGTAGATTATTTGTAGATGACTGGAAGGTACATGTGATCTTCATGTGATCTTCATCAATTTACAAGGTGGATGGGAATTGGTTTTTTACGACCCAGAAACTAATGCGATATCACGGTAAAGCAGCCATCTCTGAATATAAGCTTCCGAAACATTGATTTAGAAGCATTTACACTCATATGTGTTACACTACTAATAAAGACTAATAAAAGGTGAGATTTGATGTAACGCATCATTAACCTCAGTTCTTTGGGATTTGTTGTTTTCAGATAATTGGACAAAAGCGAACGACAGCATTGAGCTATTTCACAAAGAGGGGAAAACATGCCCCTGGTGAAAGTAAGTTAATACGTTAATGAAGACCTTAATAAATGCATTTTTACCACACAGGAATGAGGCGTTTTCATGTGTAAAATGAGCCCTTTTATTTCGCAGCAACATGTGGCTTGATCCAAACGACAGTCATGCAAATGTTTCCTTCAGTGTTTGTCCAGTTGATGTAGACATTTCAATTGTGATTGAAAGAACAGCATACACCTGTTAATGAAAATGTGCTATATGTAGCAGATTAACAAAACTATGCTATAGAATACATTGCTGAAATATTTATGGTGTGCATAAATGTCTGTTTCTATGAAGGCTATAGAATAAATAGTTTGAATGGGATATCCCTAGTAATGATTGCTCTAGTAAGAATATGTATTGCTGGATACTGTATAGGTTGCATTGTGTTATTTTCAGCAAGATCTATCTTTCTCGCACGCATGCGAGAAGAGTGGAGCAGGTTGGGGGATGAGGAAAAAAAGGCATTTAAAAAGGATGCAGTGGTTTATAAACAGCAGCCTCCTCAAAATGAAGCAGAGAAGATTGCATACCTGAGGAGGGTGTTCTCTGAACTGAACAAATTGGTATGTAATACTTTAGAAAAAAATCCAAGTTTGTTGTACAGTACGTTACGAACTGGGGTAATCGTGAAGTTGGAAAAATAGCATGAAACTTCTTCTGAGTTTCTTTTTACTACATTTCCAGACGGACTTCATGAAGCAGCTGGGCTGGTCCTTTTACTATAAAATAACGACGGAGACTGACATCATGGAGTCTCCAGAAGGCCCAGCTGCTGCCTTGAACCCAGCCCCCATACCCCCAACTCCCATACCCCCAACCCCCATAGCCCCAAGCCCCACACCAAGGCGACCAAAAGGGGAGAAGGAGGAGGAAAGGGCAAACCTGCGGCGAGAGGTTCAAAACCTCTTTAATGAATTGTATGGTGAGTTTGTAGTATTACTGGGGATGAACTAGTTTACGTCATTGGGTTGTATGTAAGTTTGGAGATTTACCAGTTGTTGCACTGTCTTTGTTTTCTGTCACTTTGTTTTCAGGCCAAGCCACAGGAAATAGGGGAAATTTCCCCTACAAAAGGCATCACATAATGCCTGAGGTGGCTGTGACTGGTCTGCCGGATGGTGTTCCTTTCAAGGAACCTTTTAGCTATGGCTTGCCTGCGCTGAAAGCCATACTTGCTCAGAAGAGCCAAATAAAAATGCACATGGTTCAGGCAAGGTAATTCACTATTTGTTTTTGTTCTTTTTATTAATAGCATATTAAATTCCGAGGAGCATGAAATTAACATAAAAAATTTTCTTTTTGCGGAAACAAAATTTTATGAATTTCAGATAAAAAATTCTGTGCATTTTTTGTTGGACAGCCCATTAGAAAATCCGGCACCAGTCACTCCTGGAGAGAACACAACTGCTGCTGTCAGGTAATGTGAAGTGGAAATTGTGTCTTCTGGTTTGCACATAAATACAAAATAATGTATACTGCTTTTATTAATATATTCACCATGTCTGTGATATGTTACAGTGCTAGAAAAAATTAAAAATATCTTTTTGTGCACATATATATTCTTAATGTTTGAAAATATTTGTTGCGAAATATGATAAAAAGTAAAGAAAAATCTCTTTTTTTCATACTCAGAGAAGTGTCTCTGTGCCAGCAGCTTACAGGCTCCGATGCCTCCCTGTCCCCACAGGCGAATGGCGATGTCCCTGTTGTTAAGTATGTATTTTAGATATTACAAAGCATTTAAATGTCCTGAGTAAGAATGCACTCAAGATTTTAGCAAAATATTGTTATGAAAATGATATTAGATCATGTTAAGTACATTATAGGATTAGAGCAACTGATCTGCCTATGACATCAAACAGCACAACTATAAAAGATGTCTAGGAAGTGATAAAACTGCTTGTAGGCGTGAAAGGCAGCAAGCGGTTGAATGGCATGCTTGCTCACCCAGCAGTCAATGTGTCCAAATCAAAACTGAACTGTAATGAACATTTATCATTGTGAAAAGCAGTGGTTGTACTATCTGAGATTGTTGTTGAAGCTTTAATCATGCAGTTGTTCAGTTATAATCTAGAATAATAGTGCAACTGCTCACTGAGAGGTATCAGCTTAAACACAAATGAAACATAATATGAAGAACACCTTGAAAGTACAGTCTTCCAGTTCCTATGTTAAGGGACCTAACTCTTTTCAAATGGGATTCACCTAGCTAAATGACTAGATTTTGTCCCTTATTGTTTACATAGTTTTTCAATAGACATTATTGAATGATGGACATGGGTGGGAAGCCTGGATTTAATAGTTGCTGTAGTGGCTGGACATATTTGTCCATCCTGTTCTTAAAAAACTAATGTTAACAATATTGCGTCCTGGTTGGCTCTCAACTTAAAGAAATCTGCATTACTGTCAAATGTGAAGTGGATAGCTGAGTGGTTAGAGCACTGACATCTGAACTGAAAGGTATGTTGGTTTGATACCTGTGTGGAACAGCAAACTTCCAACTGTTGGAATGGATACCTGACTCCACAGAGGGTTGGGGAAGGTGAGGTAGTGAGGGGAAGGAGATGAGCACCACCTCACAAAGCAGTCCCCTAGAAAAGCAAGGTCTCTCAGCCTCACTCCCCTATTAACTTAAAAAGGTTAGGGGATGACTTTTACTTTTACCTTTTTATAATAAATGTCGTTGGTTTGCAGAGCTGAAGAGGCATTTGTGAAACAAGAGCATTCTATGTGAGTATATATTTTTGCAATACAGATTAGAACACAATTTTTGTAGAAGAAGACAGTTCAACTGAAGCAGTTACTGTTATAAACAATACTAGTTCCTTATTGGTCTAGAAGGGGTTTCTGAGACAGGATCCTCTGCATAACTTTATGGCCTGCTCAGTTTTGTGCCAAATTTAATAAAGAATCATGTATTTCATTTCTAAACTATAAAGTATTTGTTTTGCAGTGATGAAAAGGTACCTCTGAAACAGGAATACTCTATGTGAGTATACTTTGTGACAATACATTGTAGAGCACAATGTTTGTGAAACAAGAAGTGAAATTTTATGGACACAAAAAAACGGTAATTGTCAATTTAGCAAAATTGGGTCTCAGTTGGTCAAGCTCTAAAGTGGTCACTGAGACAAAATGTAATGCATATTTCATATGCCACGTTTACTGAACAGAATGATGTGTTTAATTTCTAATATAAATGTCATTATTGTGCAGTGCCGAAGAACTGCCTCTGAAAAAGGAACACTCTATGTGAGTATATTTTATTACAGTATACTTAAGAACACAAAATAAAAGTCATTGTTAATACACTATGTAGAGTCTCAGTAGCTCTGACTGAACTTAGAATTTGTTGCTGTGACATTAGCTCTTTGCTGAATTTTACCGCTCATTTCTTTTCATGCCAAATAATGAAGAATCATATATTTTATTTCTGATATAACTCTCATTTGTGTGCAGTGCTGAAGGGATGCTTCTGAAATTGGAACAAGCTAAGTGAGTATTTTTTATTACTTTATACTTATTTTATTACAGCATACTTATGGACACATAATTGCATTCAGTGTGAACCACACAGCCTCCCAATAACTCTGTTCAAACTTAGAATTAGTCATTGCGACAGTATGTCATACTGAACTCAATCACTCATTCCCTTTCATGCCAAATTAATAAAGAATCAAAGATTTGATTTTTGATATAAATATTATTGGTGTGCAGTGCTGAAAGAGTTCTTCTGAAACAGGAACACTCTAGGTGAGTGCATATGGTAAAACTAGAACACAATTTTTGTGAAAGAAGACAGCATTGGAATTTTATTACCCCACAAATCAGTGTGGTACTTGTAATAACAATACAGAGTCCCAGCTAGTCTGATCACGCTGGTCATTTGAAGTTATTGCTGTGACAAAATTACATGTGGACAAATAGGGTCCCATTCTTGCATAATTCAATAGTCTAGTCATTTTCATGGCATATTCACTGGAAAATCATGTACTTTTTTTGCAGTGCTGAAGAAGTACTTAAATGGGAACATTCTATGTGAGTATATTTTATCATAATAAACTGTAGAGCACAGTTATGCAAAAGAAATGTGGGATTTTATGGACATATGAAAGCACTCATTGTCAATGTTAATTTAGGATCCTGACCAGACTGTTAAAACTTGGAAGTGGTCATTGAGACGAGATCTCTTGCATAACTCTTTTAATTGTAATTGTTCTTACAGTTTGCCTATCAAATTTTGTGAAGAATCATGTATTTCATTTCTGATATAAATGTCATTGGTGTGCAGTGCTGAAGAGGTATTCTTACAGTTTGCCTATCAAATTTTGTGAAGAATCATGTATTTCATTTCTGATATAAATGTCATTGGTGTGCAGTGCTGAAGAGGTACCTCTGAACACAGGAACATGCTATGTGAGTGCATTTTGTTAGTATACATCATAGTATACAATGTGAAAGAAGACAACAGCGATATTATGCCTGATCCAAAGAGCAGTCATCATTATGAACAGCATAGGCTACTAGCTTAAACTTTAAATGTTGCTGTAATAAGATTTCATGCACTCTATTGCACATTTAGTTTCTTGATACATTTACTAAAAAAAAATTTTTTTATTTCTGACACAAATATCATTGGTATGAATTTTCACAGATCAGCATCATGGGAAAAAATATAACACTTTTTAACTATCAAAATCAAGTTTAGTCAATGATATCAATAGCTTTGTTTTCTGTTTCTTGGGTCTGGCCAGAAAAGAGAAAGAGGTGCTGAAAACATTATGGACCTAGGTAAGCTTGTTAATGTTTCCCATTATTGTTTGCCAAAAAAAGAGAGATTGAACTGTCGTGCAGTATATCTGAAATACTAGGAGGATGTGATGTATGAGATTCGATTAACGTGAGTTTTGGGGCTGTCCCCTGTCAGTCCTAAATTTCGAGACAGCAGCAATATGCAAACTAGTCGCGTACCATGCCAAAATTAATCAATATAGCTCATTTCTATCGCCTCATTTTTGCTCTCCATTCCTATAGGGACTGTTTGTAAAGGTCATGTCTGAACTAAAATATCGGATCCTAGTTAGTATCTCCAAGGCAGATATGTCGGTCAAATTATTTTTTCCTGGAAGATTTTTTTCTTTTTGTTTGTGTGCAGCCCAACCCGAGCAAAAATCTAAGCGTCGAGATCAGGATTAAGGCAAAAAGCTGGCAAGAATCTTTTGTTAGTAAGATTTGATGGAATGTCAGTTTACAACTGTTTCCTGCTACATTTAGTTCGCCGTCCCTTTTCTGACTCACTGTAAAGTCACGTACACACTCGCCTCGGATCACCACTAAGAAGGGGACAGAGGTAACATGAAGTGACCAAGAACCAAAATTGTGTGACATCATGTCAGTCCTGCAGAACAGGAAACAGATGGCAGAGGCCTGCGTGGTGTCAGGGAATATGGAAACGAGTGTTGGAGTTTAATAAACAAAACTCCATCATGCACAGTGGAATTAAAGAACTGATAATTGACGACTTACAGAAAAAACTCCTGGAGGTGAAAAGGAGAAACCACGATTTTGAAGAGAGATTGAGGAGGAATAATTTGATCTACCTTGGACTTGAGAGAAAAGATAATGAAATGGCAGAATGTAAACTTACTGTGCAACAATTTATGATGGAAAAGCTAGGTTTGGCATAAAATGCTCAGTTTGATCAAGTGCATATGCTCAGTGCTAAGAGGAATTTTCCAATTATTGCATAGTGTACTTTCTACATGGACAAAATCTGTATTCTAAGAGCAGAATCCAAACAGGCTTAAAATTCTTAATTGACTCTTCATTTTACTGATTTGGTGAATGGACATGTAGTGAGTGTTGTAATAAGGTGCGGTCGAAAGAGTTATCCACTGCTCGACAGAGCACAGACTTTTTTTTTTTAAAAGAGAGATGCATACAAATGTTTATTGTGAGCAAACACACACAATGATTAGTAAACTTCATAATAGACTCGCCAAGAGTCCCTGTGTAATTACTGTGTGGTAATAAGGAGACTCACAACTTGATTATTTGATGCCAAAACGGAAAGGATGAAACAAAATTCTTCTAACAGGTGTTAAATCAATCCACAATAACTCTGTTAGATGAACACACTAGTGCTTAAATACGCAAATATAATTATTTTATAAAATAAATTAAGAATATCTGTCTCATGCATGCTTTTATTTTTTATTACCATCCTCCCAAGACGTTTATAGATTTTACAATTAAATATAAAAAATTTTAGAAAACCTTAAAATTGGATTTGGAAAGTGTAAAGGCCATTGACACAACATCCTATATATTATACACTAAACGTTGGTTTTCGCAGCTGTAGGTTCATTTGCTTCCTTTTCAACATGCGTGATGCATCAAGGTGACTCAGATATGACTAAGGGGCAATGCTCCCGGAATAATGAAAATTACAGAAATATTTTTTGTAGACAAGAACAGGAACGCTATTGTAACCAGCGTGTCGCGGTGTCGATTCTCAGCGGTACACTGTGACCCGAAGTCGGAGTTCAGTCTTTCATACATTGGATAAAGTGAAAACTTGGTATATTATGTATGTTGATTGCTATATAACAGCAACGTGGAAATAAATTAATGAGCAATATTTATAGAGAAATATATTCTGATATTCGTGAAAACACTTATTTCCATTATCCACCATTTGGTATCAGAAACCATGATGTGGCAGTGACCCATCTCTAAAATTAAAAATAAAATAGACGTCTGAGACTAACGAACTTTATTCACAAACAAGACACATCATCTGTATTTCAATGGCCAGGTCAATCGCCTTTAACATGAAAGCTGGTCTCTAGGCATTTTCTCTCGTTCTTGGCATGATGAGGGTGTGTGCTTTAGCAAATGATCTAAATGCTTCAGTTGTAAGCGGTTTTGATTTTAAAATTTGAACAGTTAATGTCACGCTATGGGCACCACATGTTCCACTCTTGCAAGAACACATAGCCATGCAGAAACAACAGGCACTTAAACACCTGATGCTAGTGACAAACCCAAGCACTGCTCAGAGAACATGTAAAAACAAACACACATGGGGAGAATACAATGTATGTATTTATCGGTCAAAAAATGTGGACAATTAATTCAACAGGAGGAAAAAGGGAGATAAATTAATCAAATTTTTTTTTTAAAAAAGGCTAAAAGAATACCATGAACACACAAGTAAACAATTCCATAGATCAAGTGAACAAATTAATAGGTAGGCATCTATATAGTCCACCCACAGGGATGCAACTGCGTACAACAGAAGATACTTTCCCCATCTCCCAGAGCACTTTCATGGGCAACAGGCTGCTCAACAAAACCACCCTCAAAAGCGCCTGTTGCGGACAAACACTTTTGACTTCGAACCGGACATTGATTACATCAATGAACAAAATATGAAATTTAATAAGAAACTGGAACTATTCATCAGCATAGGTCAAACCATCTGGAAAGAGGAACAGCTGTTCAGAGACAATGAATCTCCAACAGACCTTCATATGCATCAGCCAGATGACATCGAGAGCCAGGCATGCTACATGTACATCCGCACTATAGCACACGGACACAGACAGGCAGTGCTTACATGCCTAAAGCGGCGGGCACACGAGAAGCCAAAAGCACGAAACTTTTCCGAAGCAACCCTGCTTTTCCTGCTTGCCGTGTGACCACCACTGCAAGCTATCCCCAAACGGCTTCGTAGGCCTGCTTGGCTTTAGCTTGCGGCCTTCTAGAACCTGTTCTACTTTTCCACGCGTTTCCACGTGGCCGTGAAAGCAACAGGGCCTCTGGCGAACCTCAGGCACATGCGTAACTTCTGATGTAACAATGACCCAGTAGCCACGGGTGGCAGTTCCGGCAACGTCGTAACTGCTGATGTAACAATGACCCAGTAGCCGCGGGTGGGCAGCTCCAGGTCGGTTATTACGTAAGCCGCCGGGGTGGGGAAGGGACAGTCCTGGGCCGTTCGATGCCGACTCTCTACTAAAAATGACATAACTCAGTACACTTCTAGAGTGCTACAGACATGTCTGCAATACTAAAAAAGTAACAAAGGCATTGTTATGTTGGCATGGATTACAGCTGATAATAAATTTTCTGTAACAACTTCAGCTTGGTTACAGAGAAAAATGGGAAACTTCCTTAATGGTTTTCATCCATATTTTGGTCTTATAATACTAGTTCTCATAACATGTATCATGATACTGCCCACAGCCTTCGAATAGTACGCTATTCTATACCACGACCGATGATATTTTGAAAATATCAGCAAACTATTCGAAGGCACAGCAGCGAAACCAAACGTCTCGTCATGAAGCGAAGAAAAATAAAGCTTATCGGTCATGTGAATCTTCGATTGGAACTTTGCTTGAAATAAAAGTAAAGGACGAAACATTATAACATTGCAAAAGCAAAATTATGCAACTCACAATATGCTTTGAGCTTGTTTTGATAAATAAACCCAAGAAAATGTTTATTAATCCATCGGAAGTTTGAACTGAGACGTTTAGTCCTGCTGGGAAGTTTGAGTCCGTTACATCGGCAGTGTTTGCGTAGCTCTAGCCTGCCCGCCCACTTGTCGATGTAATAGCTGGGGGTTGCTAACTTGCTACAGGGGCAAGTGACCCCTGGCTGTCGGCACCACGTGTACTTAAACCTTCCCTCGCGCGGGCGAAACCATTTTAAAAAAACGCCAACTAGAACATCGCTGTGTTTCGTATCTCCGAACATAATGGAATATTATGATATCAAAGAAATCCTCTTAGTAAGTATATGTTTTGATATATATATATATATATTTTAGTGTATGAATCATAATGTAAAATATCTACACTTAAACAGAGCGTTGTATCGTAGTATTCGTATTTATTTTAGAGTCAAGAAGATGGTTTTGTCAGCAAATTCTCACTCTTGAGCTCATTGTTTTTCTGAGTGGTCACAGAGGGTGGTTTGTGGGGAATTTATCTTTTTAAAATGAAGTTAATTCAAAATTAATTCAGACTTAAGAAAAGTGTCTTAAACTCTATTTTTTCTACTATTGATTGTTTTTAACAGTGTTCTGAACACATTCTCATGGTGCGTATTGTTATCAGGACTATGGTGCACTTGAAATGTGGCGAAGAAAAATTTTCAATGGTCTTTTTTGGCATAAACTCCTAGGGTAGACATCCTGAGATAAGGTGACGACAGTTGCCTTTAGCTGAAAGTAAAATAATAGGTACAGAGATCCACATAGAGAAATAATAGCAGATTGTATCAGATATATCAGATTAATGTTAGGCACACAGACCTGTATCTGAGCAATTGTCATAACATGCTACTTTAACTTGTGTAACACATTAGCCCACTGGTTTTTGCATCCCTTTCCCTACCCCATTTCATTGAAGTTAGGCCAAGTGAATCAAATTTAAAAGTCATAATGTTAACATTAATATGCTGATTTAGTCCAGCCCCAAAAGTTACTTTTGCAGAAGGAACATATTGAGATTATGTGTTCTGATTTATTTTTAAATGATCCATTGCTAAATAGGGTTTGAATTGAAGTAATCCTATTTATAATATTATTCTCTATGAAAATGTGTTGTTTAAATTATTTCTCAATTTTTGTTTTAGCTTGAGTTGGTTAGATTATAACAGATTAAATATTATTATATTAGGTTATTTATTCTCTTTTCACACGCGTGCTCGCCCTCTCTCTCACTCTAATACGAAATATCCAGCACTCAGCAGTTTCAGAACAGCAGTGTTAAATGTTGCTTATACTAGAGGATTAATAGTTCGATTATTTTTACGACCATGAATCTTTTCATCAGGCACAGTAATACTTAGAACCACTGGAAAGTCGAATTATTCTAAAATATAGAAAGTTATATTTATCTCACTAGGTGACTTACCTTCAATATAACATTCTGGTTTAAAATGTCTGGAGCAAATGGTTGGTCTTTCGATGTTGAATCTAGAATCCAGGGCCGGCGTTAGGGGGTGGCAAATGGGGCGGCCGCCCCAGGCCCCGCTCTCGAAGGGGCCCCGCGCTTCAGCCCCGAGGTAAGGTGACCCAACGCTTTTGACCTCGTGTCCCGCCTGGTCATAAAATGTCCGGGCGGTACGCCCAATGTCTCGCTTTCTGGCAAGTCCACAATGTCCCGCATGTCTTTAAAAATACCGTACACTGATTCGGATCCGCGACTTTGGTTTTGGCGGTGTTTTCTTGATCCCGCTTTATTTTTCGTCGCTGTGCGGGCTCTGGGGTTTGACCCGTGACGACAATGACCTGCCGGCAGATATCTTATTGCACGCGCCGCTGGTACATCGCCGGTGGTCGTCCCTCTTAAGGTGTCAGCTTCTTTGGTTACTGTTGTCCGAGTTCCCCCCACTTCCCAGTGGTAACCCACGCCAACAGCTGACTACACCCCAAACCTAGTGATATATGGAATGGACAACACATGAGCACATAATGGCTTTCACCTGCCGACTTTATTGCGTAAAGTGAAGCTGTTTGTAGTCGCTCACTTTCCTTTGAAGGCATCCTCTAACAGTCATGTCAGCCTGTTATTATTTTTTTATCTTTTAACTTTGTGTTGGAATGCTACAGAATGCCGATTTCTAACTCTGTTATACTTGATGTAATAAATTTTTAGAAAAGTAAGCTAGGCTAAATTTAAAAAAAAAAAAGAAAACAAGTGCATTTTACATTTTGGCAGACGATGCCGATCCATAGGCATCCACAGGCCACCCCGGGAATAGAGTTGTAGACTAATGTAGTTTGCTTGGTGATGGAGAGACAGGAAGAGAAAGTTTCACGGTGTCGTGAAGTAACTACAGGAAACAAGTTCCTTTGACATCTCACTTCGGGCTTAAAGGTTGTAGTGCCAGCGGCGGGCCCCATCCTTTCCATTCACAGAGTGGCCATACATCAGTAACATATCCACCTCTTTACTGTCAATTCCAACTTGCTTGCAGGTCCCCCAAGTGGCACATTAATCCAGCGACCTCAATGCACGAACGTTCTTCTAACGGTTCATGCGCGATAAATCATTGTGTCCAGCGGCCCTCTGACACCTGGCCCGTACCCCGACTACCCCGCCTACCTTAGGTCTGGAAATTGTATACTGCAGACTGCTTGGGTGTTCCTTCTTCAGACCTTCCTTTAAGAGAAAAGAAAAAGAGGGAAAACAATCCACTGACCAAGGCCAGGCCCCTTCACAACCGCGGGCCCGGGTACATCAGATACCCTGCCATCTCATCAAGCCTACGTCAGCACGTTTCCCCTCACCTCTCGGCATTTCGTCCTCCCGCGTGTTTTCCGCTGCCCGGCATTTTATTCGCTTCCAGTAATCATTTTCTGTGAGTACGGATCAGTGACTGAACTAATGTCGGGGAGGATAAGAACATCGCCAGACGCCAGTGAAAAGACAGTTACAGGTGGAAACACTGAAAGGACTTTTAATTGTGAGGTGCAACTTTGACAGGGAAAATTCACGAAATCCTTGTAAAACAAATTTATGACACTATCTTGCAATGACCGAAACTTTACAAGGAGATTCACGGTCTATGAAGTAAGGTTTCGGAGTAACAGCCTCGCAAGATGGCGAAGTACCATAATTTATACAGCGCCTCACCTCACGTCCGCAAAGTTGGCTGAGCGGGAGATAAGGTAGGAATATTTTAATTTAAATGTTAAATAAATTTCTATTTTAAATGGAATATGTAGTGGCGTCAGAATATGTAGTGGCAAAGTCAGAGGAAAGCCCCCCCCCTATTTTTCGGTGACGTCACCGTCATCGGCACGCGTCCTGCTTTCGCCCCCGAAACGTCTGGTCACCTTACCCGAGGTCATCTTTCTGACTTATTGCTAGCTGTGGTAAACAAGTTGTGACAAAATAATGACGTTCAGAAAACACTTCTAAGTTCTAATCAAGCAAATTATTGAACCCATGTCTTCACGTTAAGCCTGACAATAATAACAAGCAGTTTACTAAGTTACCGTCACCATATTATTTCGCTTTAAGAAAAAACCGCTACTGTGACAAACGGTTACGAACAATTAAAACACTAAATTTGTGCGTTATTTCGCGAAATACATCCAGGCTATCTAACTGTATATAAATCAGTGCTTCCGGCATCATATCAATAGGGTTGTTGATACACGTACTCCATGTAACCGGCCCCGCGTGGATGGTCGGCCCCAGGCCCCGCGTGGTCCTAACGCCGCCTCTGCTAGAATCATAACGATTTACAGCTCTCACAAGAGCTTTTTCCCAGTCTTTATTATCTACTCTTCTTATGCAGAAAAATGATAAACCTATGTGTTGACTTTTGTAAGCAGGGCATCCTGGAATCACACAGTTAGTGCCTGGCATCTAGAAATAATAACAAAAGTAGCTTTGCGACACACTGTGAAAAGTGAAACCGGAAAATGCTAATGAATAACTTAGTCCAGTGCACGCACAACACAAGAGATCTGTTTCCGTGCCTGAGTTGGCTGTCCAGGTTAAGGTCTCTGACCTGAATTAGCATAGTTCAACTCCTATCTCACTGATAGGACATATACCATGTACGTTAATGGTCAAACATCTCGCTCTGTTCCACTTTCTTGTGGGATCCCTCAAGGTTCAGTCCTCGGCCCTGCTCTGTTCATTCTGTATATGAAGCCAATTTTGTCTTATCCAGTTTCTCAAGGTTTCCCATCAATTATATGCTGATGACACGCAGCCGTACTGGTCCACTCCATCGGCTGAGTCTCACTTTGCTACCAGCACCATAGAAGATTATATTAACGACGTCAAAGACTGGATGGTAACAAATATAAACTCAACGATGATAAAAAAGCCCATTTATGTTTGAAAAAACCCCGGAGGATCATTACCTTGTCGAGGTCGGGTGGGGGCTTGTGTGTGTCGATGACCCTGAGAGCTATACCGGGCAGGGTCACCCAAGCCGGGCAGGTCAAAGGGTAGATACCAGACGAAACATGATCCCTGGTCCTCCAGGTTGGGGGTTGGGCACAGAGCTAACAACCCTGTCCCATAAAAAACACTACTGTTACCGAAACAGCGACAGAGAAAACTACCACTAATGTGTGCTGCCCTACGTGCCGACCAGCATAACGGGCAGTAACTAACTATGTTTGAAAAAGAAATCCAGCTTCACTCGTTTGTCCACCAAGTCACATCAAGGTGGGCGAAATCAATATCACCTTTTGTGTACTGTGGCATGAATCTTGTATTCATTGTCACTGCAGACATGACTCTTGCTAAACAAGTTACAGCTATCAGTTTGCCTAATTATAAGCTACCCAAGGTCAGTGCCGTCCATCACATTCTATGCAGGCTTTATTACTGCAACTCCTTGCTTGCTGGCTGTCCCAGCGGTCCGGTGGCGCAACGGTTAGCGCCTGTCACCAATACAGTGAAGGTTGGCTCCCAGAGTTCATTTCTCGTCTCGGGCACGCTGTTCTTTCTCTGCACGTGGCATCTGTTTACAGGGCTGGCTGCCTTGCCGTAATATAGCCTCAGTTGCTGACACGGCGTAAAACACCAATTCCCCCACCCTCCACCCCCCTTGCTGGCTGTCCAGCATACCTTCCTCACAAACTCCAGAAAGTACAGAACTGTGCTGCACATCTGGTCTAGGGTCAAAGTTTCATCGCGCCAGCATTTTTCGCATCGCTAAACCTTTAACATCCAAAGAATGCAAAGTCCTTAGTCTGTAGATACAATGTCAACATAGAGAAAGGCAAACTGGACAAAATACTAACTAGCCTGATACATGTTGATTCAAGTAATGCATTGTACAACATGTATTAGATGCAGCATCAGGGTATACTGCTCCTTGCATAAAACATCTGTGTACAGGTACTTCCTACTTGTTATTAATTTATTCATGTTTCGGTTAATAATGTGGCCAGCTGTTTAATGTGGCCAGCTGCTCTTTGGGAGATGCCTGCTAAATCAGCACAGACCACATATATACTTTCTGAAAGGCACCCGTTGCATAAAAATGAAGGGCAAGACACACTTACAATATAGGTGTGACATTGTGCCCCCGATTTCTCATTACTATAAGTCCGCTTGTATATCATTGACGATCTCCAGTATGTCATTACATTGAAATATTGTTCGTTGATAAGAGTGCTAAATCATCCCATGAATCAATGGGATTAGTTCGATTTCAAAATAATCTATTTCTGCAAAGATTATTTTCCGCTTCATACAGCATAAAGTATGCTGCAGCCATCTTAAGTTAGCCTCATGCGAGTTAGAGGCAGGGAGGGCCATCTCTACACTTCTGGGTGGAAACACCCACTAGCGCAGCTGAAATAGAAACGCAACTCGACCTTTGCTGGACATAAAGGCTGAGCGAACCTTTGATGGCCCCTAAGTGCCCTAGCGGCGCGATGTAATTTTGGCCCCTGTTGTTCTTGTTCCTAGGTGCTCAGAGCAGCTCATGCTCTTAGGAGTGTGTGGATGCACTTTTCAAATTTTGCATTTATTATTATGACAAGATAGCATAGGAACTGGGATTTTGTAAAACTGCTGCGAACTCGTTTCCTGTGATATCTAAACTTGTTTTTTGTGTGTGTATTTCGGGAGGAAAGGGATTTCATACTCAGCATGTGCATTATTTTTTTTTAATAACTTGTGAACATAAAGTGGATAAAAATGTTAGTCCAGTGGTATAGTGGTAAACTTTCTGACATCACCTCATAATCTTGGGCTGTGTTTTGTTTTTAATTTTGTTTCATTTGTAGATGAGTACATTGCTGTTTGACTCTTACTTTACAGGCTACCCCAAGCTCGTCAGGAACAACCTCCAGTAAAACAGCTCGGCTAAATAGACTTCGAAACTTGGAGCTGAAAATGGTGAGCTTGATTATCGTAAATTTCAGTCTATTGAGCACATCTATAAAGAAACCGCACTTACTAAATTAAAAAAAAAAAAAAAACCCACCCCATTCTTTATTCACAAATAAGCCACACCATCTGTATTTCAATGGCCAGGTCAATCGCCTTCCACTTCAAAGCTGCTCTGTAGGCATTTTGTCTGGTTTTTGGCATGTCAGTTGCTGTTGTATATATCATTTCGTGTTTTTTACTGTAATATTTTTAGCATGTAAATCTTTATCTTACTGCTGTTTACTTTTAATTTATTTCTTTTGCTGCTGTGCATTCTTTCTTTGTAGAACGAGGCTCGAAAACTCAATCACCAAGAGGTGGCAACAGAAGATGAGCGAAAAAAACGACCAGAAAATTTTGAAGCAAAGAGAAAGCGGATGGAGTGGGAGCAAGAGCAGGATGCATTAAAGCAGGTACGTTTGGCCTTGTTTCCTTGCCTGATCTAGGTCAGCCACCAACTTTTATATACAGTAGACCTGCAATTTTTACAATATTTCCTAGTCAAGATGGGAGTTTTTGTGTCTTTTTAAGGATTAGGTTAGGCCTTACTGGAACATTTACAACATTTATATTCATTAAAATAAAATAAGCCTTGAGTGCCATGCATAATTTGATATGACTAAAGCATTGAAAACATCATGCTAGGACTTGGTTTACAAACCTGGTTGTTTTTTGTTGGTAAATTTTTCTGTGTATTAAAGGTGAATGTAGCAGGTGTTCAACATCCATTTGTGGATGTTTGTATATCAACCTACACAGTAGTTTGGCACCTTGTGGTCAATAGGAACATGGCTGTGAACTGTAACTTTTGATGGTCAAATATTGCTTGGTCTATTATTATACATTCCTCTGTTTGCCTGACTTTTGTTAGTTTGTCTGATGTTGATTTGTGATGAGCATATACACAAGATCATGATGTTGATTAGAGGTATAAATTAAAAATCCTCTTTGTTATTCCAAGAAATTTTGTTCTACAATTATGAATTCAACTGTGACATAATCCAGCTGTAGTATTAAAGAGCATAGCTTTTTTTTTTCCTAAGATGAAGGATAGAGGCAGTTGACTGTTAGAGAAATGTGGATAGCGTACTCCAAACTTCTTCCATGCATCCAAACAAAGCTCAAACCTGCAACCTCCAACAGTAAAGTTGGGGCATACTAATCACCCGACAGTAAAGTGTCCATTTTTAGATATTCAGGAATATATATCTTGGGCTAGTAAAAAGGTAGTTTTAAGTTTAGCTGTTAACAACACGATTCATTTGAATGTTGCAGGAATGTCTTGCTAAAGGAGAGAACTATGACTTAGTTAAACTTCGTGATGTTGGGGCTGATGAGGCAGAGCGATGGGAAAGGAAAAAGAAGAAGAAAAATCCAGATACAGGATTTGCAGGTAAAAACAATAAAGTTCTTTACATTGATTTTTTTTCTCCTGTCTTTCCTATGTCTGTGGACTTTATAATAAAAATTCTTTGTAGCATTTTAAAAGGCAAGACTGGCTATTTTTCTAGCAGTTTTCTGCCACAATCCAAGCCTTATCGCATATCATTTGCCTAATACTTTATGCCTATTTCCCTAACATCATTTAAAAAATAATAACAGATGCATACAGATATTTAGAATAAAGTACAGTGAGTAGTCAATAACTGTGAAAATATGGGATTTGCAGACTACGAGCAAGCAACTTACAGGCAGTATCAGCGCCTAACTAAGCAGATGAAACCTGACCTCAACCAGTATGAAAGGCAGCGAGAAAAAATGTATGTTTTATTTTACCACTTTACTGATGTATTTTTTTTTAGATTGTTCCAAGATAGCATTAAACAGTCTCTCTGACCTGGTAGTCATAGTGGTATGTTATACATATATGTGCAACATGCCTATACTCAATTTTATTCTTTTCTCTTTCTCTCTCTCACACACACTCACACTACATGAAGACATGTGCACAATTAGAGCTGAGTAGGAATGAGTCTATTAGAGTGTACAGAAAAGAGCATCCACATTAGTTTATATAGAAATATGTTCATGGAGCAAGATGCCTATCATCATGAAACAGAAGAGTAAATGATGTGAGATGTCTTTCATACATTCATCCATTTGTCCCTTGTCTGGTACTGGTCATTGAGGGGCAGGACATGGATAGATGTGGCGGCTGACAAAGCCTGCCACTCAGGCCTGTTTTTGGGCAACAATGAGCTGAGCAGTCAACATATTCACTTTCATAAGACAGTTCTTCTGAGGACCATGATGTCGCCCTCCTTCAAAAGTACCTGGAAGGATAGTGTCGTGCCAGGTCACAGGGCCAAATCAGACCAGCTTACACTACTTGACTGTTATGATTAGAGGTTTTTGGTGCCCGTTAAGTGTGGCATCTTCCCTGTATGATATCCAGAGCAGCCTTTAGAGGCACTTGTTTTCGGATGCCTTGATTCTCCTCATGATATTGGCAAGCAGAACCTGATTCACTTTCCTAAAGCAGGATTGATACTATGAGGGATTTTGACAGATTGTACTTTATAGTAAACCTGATAGTGTGGCTGCACCAAATCATGTCCAGCTTAGCCATTGTTTCTGTTCCGATCCTGATGTTGATATTTGTCATGGAGCTGGTGTTTTGGAGAGGGTGGCCCCCAAGTACCTAAGGTTTACCTTCTCAGGCTGTCAATGCTCATGTAGATATCTGCTTTGCTGTTTCCAATAAGCAGAAGGACTTTGCTTTTTTCAGTGCTGCTGTCTGTCTGTAGGTAAGGTTGTGCAGTTCTTTGTCGGTATCTATTACGTCGATGTCATTTGCAAAGCATAGATTACATATTGACCTTTCACAGATGGAAATAGAAAGTAAATGGTTGTGGAGGGTTTTGCATGAGATGTTCTCCAGAAAGATGTTGAATAGCACAGGTGGTAAGAGAGCATCGTGGACAGATAGCTTCTGATGCGTGAAAGGTTCCCATTTGGTTATCCAGTAGTACTGTGTTTGTCCCTCTTTGATGTTAAATTTCTGCATCACTTGCTAAAGCCGCTTGTGTCATACTCTTGTCAAAATCTTTTTTAAAGTCTGTGGGTGATAAAAGACTTGCTGACATTGAAGAGGATTTTCTATCAGGGTGTGACAGTTGAAGATAGCTTAACTGTGGTCTGAAGATAGCTTAAGTGTGGTCCTGCCTGGTCTGAAGCCAGTTTGCCTTGCATTTTCTCAGTGGTGTTGCTGATGTAATTCTGAATTAGTTTCAGCATGACTTTGCTCGGGTGGGTGATAAGGCTTGTGGTTCTGTAGTTTTGGCACTGTTTGCTGTTTCCTTTCTTTGGGAGGGGTATGACTGGTGACTGCATCCATTCTTTGCATTCCCAGACTCTTTGGCACAGAGAAGCGAAGGACTTGTTTTGTCCCCACCCTGCTGAAGCAGGTCAGCTGAAACATTGTCAGTGCTGAATAACTTCCCTTCTTTGGGCTGTGTGTCACACTTTTGACCTTTTCCAGTAGGACTGGTAGGCAGTGGCGGACTGGCCAGTCGGGCATTTGGGCAATGCCCGGTGGGCCTATTTTGTTCTATAGAATATTATTATGCATGTAGAAGCATCATGAGAAGGGTCGCTCTGTAAATAATGCCCGGGCCGCTTTAAAGCTCCAGTCCACCTCTGCTGGTAGGTCTGCACTTTAGCTGGTTGCACACATACAACAGATCAATAACTGCCTCTAATATTTCTTGTATTATTAATAGCTATAATATAATTGCTTTAATTACAGATAATAACAATTAAAAAATTTTTTGAACAGGGAAGACAAGTTTTATGCTACAGCAGATACCCTAGGTTTGCACCAAAGGAAGGACTCTGAAGAGAACGTGGACAAAATGGTTGAAGATCTTGAGAAACAGTTAGTAATTTTGTTTATGCAATAATTTTGTAAGGGGTTTGATCTGTTTTATGTAAACAGATTTAAAAGAATGCAATTGAAATTTGTATTTTAGTTTGTTGCATCCTGATTTATGTGTGCAGAAAAATCTATTTTCTACTTTTAGTGTGTTTAGTTACTTTATTAGGGCAAAGTTTAGATTAGAGCGGTAGGATAGAGACAATACATCGTGAACTGGGCAAGCTGGCAGCACATCAGTCCGCACATCAGTCCCCTTAAGGGGCGTTGGTCACCTTAGGCCAGTGGTTCTCAACCTTTTACTTGTGACGCCCCCCCCCCCCGTGACGAACACCGGTATGTCCGCGCCCCCCCCCCCCTTAGCCAGCTAGGTCGGTGAAGGGGAAGGGGGGTGGCCTAGATAACCTCAAACGCTGCGTCGAGGAAATGAATACAATTCAACAACGGAAGAACAAAGTTCGTATCTGCAAGAAGTATAACTGTTAATGAAATTTTACGAAAGCAAATTCTGCGGTGCTAATAAATATTAATTTATTGGACACTCACTTTGATTAATGAGAAGGTTGAGCCTGCTTGCTGTTGCATAGAGAAGCGAACCTCTGTGCGATGTTCGTACCCACTGCTATTCGCAGCTCAGCCTCTGCGTCCACACGATTTCTGTATTTCGACTTCAGTGCTGCCAATGCTGAAAATCCTTGCTCACACGTATACGAAGCTGAAAATGGCAGAAGAACTTTCATTGCTTTCTCAGAAAGGAGAGGATATTCACCGTTGATTCTAATCCAGAATGTTGGCACTGGTGTTGTTTGGAAGACCATTTTCAGGGATTGGTCACTCGAAAGGTCGATGAGCTGCTCTTCTTCTTCCGTGGACAACCCGCTTGTGCTAGGATCAGCCAGAAATGGATTACGAATCGAATCGTATTTAGTCACATCAATTTCAGCGAAATAATGCTGAAACCTTTCTTGCACTCCGTTTAGATGGGCAATAATTACATTCTTCACCACGTTTCGCAAAAGACTGAAGACCCATCTGTTTCTTTCAAACCAGTCTTAAACAACCAAGAAACACTTCTGTCTATATTTTTTTACTTTCCTGGTGTTTTATATATTTGTTCACTTTATTTTTTCTTCTTTTGTTTTTTTCTGCGCAATGAGCATTCTTCTGAATGGATACCTGCGCATTACAAATCGACATCATCATCATCATCATCAACCTGATCAAGATTCAAGTTAACGTCAGCCTTGCACTTACACAAGGAAACATATCAAAAATATTTTCTTGGCGTATCTTTTGCGTCCACTACGAAATTTTTCGGACGAAAGCATTCATCTTGTCAGTTGTTTGTAATATGGTGGTGTCTTTCCCTTGCATAGAAGTATTCACAACGTTCAGCTTCTCAAATATGTCCGATAAATATGCCATTAGCAGCAGCCATCGGTCGTTCTTAAGCCCCCACCCCGCACTGTCTGGTCATGGCCTTCTGTCAGGGACCTAGAGTACTAGGACTGAGCACGTGCGAGGGCGAAAGGGTGTGAATGATGGACGTTTTCTGAATGCGTGCCTTTTACATGTTTTTTTTTTTATATAAAAAAAAGAGGTGTGACTGGAGAGGGAGTCGGGAGTCAGCGATGAGAGATTGGGGGAGAGAGAGGGCAAAAGGCGAGAGGAGGGAGATTGGAGGCTTAATTGTTGAGAGGGGGATTGTGTTTTGAGTTTTGGAAGTGAGAAGTCACTGCATTCCGAGACAGTATACTTGAATAGGGAGAAGAGATTTGGAGTTTGATCGCCCTCACCACTCGGTTACACAATGTAAACTAATTTCACTAATACCGGTATAAGAAACTTTTAAAAGAGTACCACCTTCGCGACCCCCTTGTAGGCAAGTCGCGCCCCCCTCCCCCAGGGGGTCGCGCCCCACAGGTTAAGAACCGCTGCCTTAGGCGATACTCGGTTTTTAGCTGGACAAAAAAGGGGTAGGACTGTTATACATGTTTTTGCTAGTCCCGACTGGCCACCGGTTGCTGAATGGGGCAGCCAGACGGTTGATGCGTCAGCCGGGCGGATGTGCTACCAGCTTGCCCAGTTCACGATGTATTGTCTCAATCCAATGGCTGTAAGCAAAACTTTGCCCTAACAAAGTAACTAAACACTAAACACACAAAAAGTAGGAAATAGATTTTCTACAATGTGACCTATCAAAGACTGTTTATCTGTACAACATAAATTATTAATTGAAATTTTTTTTCATTGCACTTCTTACATACATGTACACCTACATATGAATACATGCACACATGAAGACATTTCTCATGAATGGTTATGTAATATTGTGCTCATCTGTCCCCACAGGATTTTAAAACGAGAAAAATATAGTCGAAGAAGAACATTCGATGAAGGAGCAGATATCGACTATATCAATGAGCGCAACCGAAAATTCAGTAAGAAACTGGAGCGGTTTTATGGTCAGTACACAGCAGAGATTAAACAGAATCTCGAAAGAGGAACAGCTGTGTAGAGATGGAATACCTAGGGAACTCGACGTGTACGCATGCGCAAGCCAACTTTAAGCACACGCGCGGGTTTTCCACAACATTCGGAGGAGGAGAACATCTTTTCACATCGCGCTCTTGACCAAAAGCTGAAATACGCTGCATTTTGTGTGTACATAAAGTATTATGTTATATTAAAATCCTTTTGATATGTTTTCGTGATTTTCAGTTTTTTTGGCAAATAGTATTTGAGAAGGCAGCAAGATCAGTGCCGACAACAGTGACTAGCAAGCGTCTTTAACTGACTGAAAAGAACCGAGTGTGAGAAACGCTCGTAAATATAGCGTGCGAAGTCCTTAGTCTGTAGATAAAATGATAACATTGTTTATTTGTAGCGTTACAATCCAGCTGAAATAGGCCACACATTTCTATTTTTATGTCAATGTCAGCAAAAGAAGAGAAGAGAGACGAAGATAATATACCTCCATATAAAAAAGCGAACTGGACAAATATACTAACTAGCCTGATACATATTGACTCGACTAATGCACTGTACAACATGTATTAGAAGCAGCATCAGGGTATATACTGCTCCTCCTTGCATAAAACATTTGTGTATAGGTACTTCCTACTTTTTATTATTTGCGCAGATATGCCTTCAAAGACTGTTACTAGTGATAGCGTAACTTGTGTCCAAACTAAGCAACTGTCACTGGACAGTTTGGATTTTCTCAGTTTCTCGTGACCAGGGATGGGGAGTAGCTGTAGCCTAGCTACAGCTACTGTAGCCGGCTACAAATTTTGTAGCTTGTAGCTTAGCCGGCTACAAATTTAAAAAAAGTAGCTTGTAGCCGTAGCTACATTTTAGAAAGTAGCTGTAGCTTGGCTACATGTTGGCTACTTTCACGACTGTAGCACTCTAGTAGTGTACAAAGTATAATGTCTTTGGGTTGTAGATTTGCATCTATATTCCAGAATGTTCAGCACGGCAGCAATGTAAAAGATAGAATGTCTTTGTGCGAGGGAGGAAATGATGTTCAACAATGTAGCAATGTTCAAAGTAAAAATGTCTTGTCTTTGCGCGAGGGAGGAAATGATGTTCAACAATGTAGCGATGTTCAAAAATGTCTTTATTGCCACGAAATAGAATGTCTGTGCTAGAATGTTCGAGGGGAGGGAGAATAAATAGCAGGGCTGACAGTGGTGTGGGACCTCTTTGTGAATTGGAGAGAGAGAGAAGTTAGGCCAGCTGCTGAGAAAAAGATACTGAATTAAAGAAAACTTCAGTGTGGAATTCAATCTGTTATTTC
Source organism: Pomacea canaliculata (assembly GCF_003073045.1). NCBI lineage: Eukaryota > Metazoa > Mollusca > Gastropoda > Architaenioglossa > Ampullariidae > Pomacea > Pomacea canaliculata. The sequence continues at coordinate 20,995,336 of NC_037595.1, read as the reverse complement.
TGGTACGACAGCCCACTCTACGTAGCCATTTGACGTGTTGGTTACACGACCATTGGTCGACAGCATGTCAGCAAGACGACGACAGCCACTGCTGTCACTGCTCGGTGTCTTGACAGCCAGACACCACGTGTCTCGCACGCTCAGTAACCGGAAGTACCGGGTCGTCCATGTGGCGGGAGCGATTTGAAAAACGAAGATGGACGTACCCATCAATTTCCAGCCTTATTTGAAATTTTTTACATTTTGCGAAGCCACAAAATGTGGCTATACATGTAGTTTCAAATGCAAGAATTGTTGAGAGATTGTTCAGTCTGGCAGGACTTATCATGACAAAAGCTGCGCACTAGGGTGACAGACAGCAACTTCGAGGTCAAAGTTCTGGTCAAATTCAATTCCATGAAGGACTAAAAGAATGTAGATTTGTTTTAAGGTTACCGGTACACTCCAAAAATTAAAATCCATATTTTAAATATCTTTAAGGGTTTTTAAATATAGAGTAACAAAATAACATAAATATAGCACTTTAAAACTGTTTTTGAGTACCTAAAGTGAAAATTGTGACTTTAATCAACGATTTTGTTTCAAAACGTACAAGCATTTAAAAAACAAATTTACACAATACCATGTCATATACCAAAGGTTTTGGGTTTTTTGTAAATTAGAGGCACTGAAAAGAAAACTGATGCATAAGGCGTTTTGATATCTCAAGATTTCTAGGAGATATAAAAAATCAGACATGGTACCCCCCAACTCAGTGTGAATGTGGCAATTAAATATTTAGAAAAATGTTAATTTTATCAAAAGTAATGTTTATACCATATTCTCAAATGCATCACTTTGTAGCTTATGCATTTCTAAACAAAATTGCAAAATTGTACTGCTGTAGCACAAGCCAATCTTGAGAAATATGTTTTTATAGTTTAGGACTGGATGTCAAAAACGACAAACAGAGAAATTCAAGCTTAAAGATTTAAAATAAATATATCTTGTATCAGATCATTTTTGAAAACTATATTTCAGTGTTTATATGCTACATTTGACATCCTACTATATAATTAAAGTCTATTCTAGTATGCCAGGACTATACTTTTCACCCTATCAGCTTTTGGAAACAATTAGTTTGTGTTCCTTTCTTTGTTTTCAGTGTCAGTGTTAGAAAAAAAATGCCTTATGATCTGCTTGCCTAAATTAGATTAAGCAGTGTTTTACTTATATTCCATGCAAACTCATTTATTTCAATGGTCTGTTGTTCATAAACTCATTTATTTCAATGGTCTGTTGTTCATTGTCACAGTATTGATAAGAGGTTGACATTTTTCATCACCACATAACCTAACTTATTGAAAATTCCACCAGGTACCTGATACTTAAGCATCTGTTTAGTTTTCATTTCTAAGTAATAGGGAACAAATAGTTATAGAAAACAAATGTTTATCGGAAAACTTATATAATTTCTTTTGTCACTAAAACAGGATGAGGAAAAAGATCCAGAAATGTTTAATATAATCGTAAAATACGTGTACTTATTGTGTGAAAAAGGCCGGGGGAGGAAGGGGGCAAGGAATGAATGAAAGCATTTATGGATTCACTAAATAAAATTGTCGGTATATCGCAGTTCTCCGTTTCATTATTATAATAAAAACTTTGTAAAGCAAGTAATAGTGTTTAGTGTGTATGTTTGATGTTTGTGTATGTTGCTACAGCTAACTTGTTATAACATCACGCTTTTAAAAGTAGCCAAAAGTAGCTGGCTACATTTTAAAAGTAGCCCAAAGTAGCTGGCTACTTTTTGAAAAATTGTAGCTGTAGTGTAGCCGGCTACATTTTGAAAAAAAGTAGCTGTAGCCTAGCCGGCTACAAATTAAAAGTAGCTTGCCCATCCCTGCTCGTGACTCGGTTAATACTGCGGCCAGCCGTTCTTTGTGAGACGCTTGCTAGATCAGCACACACATCTGAAAGGTACCATTGCAATGTATGTGACATTGCGCCCCTGCTTTGTAATTACTAAGTCCGCTTGTATGTCATCGACAATCTCCAGGATGTCATTACATTGAAATCTTAATTGTTGATAGAGGGCTGAATCATCCCATGGAGTCATACAGGCTGAGCGAACCTTTGATGAGTGCCCTAGCGGTGCGATATAATTTCGGCCCCTGGTACTTCGAGCTTGGAAACGGGACCATGCCATTCCTCTTCTTCGTTGCCCCCCTTTTTTCTTACGCTTTTCCTTTTTTTCCCTTACCTGGCCCTTTCATCTACAGTCAAATCTCACTACTATGCCACCTACCGGGACCGAGCAAAAGTGGTATAGTAGCGAGGGTTCGTAAAAACGGCTTTATTCGTTCAAGTTACCCGTCAGTCCAAAGCTCTCAAGAATAGTCGGCTGGCGCTAGCTGTCTCCTCTCATTCTCCCCCTCACCTCTTCATCCTTTCGTCATCATAGAAAAAAAAGTACAATGAAATGGTAAAAATACATGCTAATTCCCTCTGATTATTAGGTTGAATGCCCCACCCTTTTTTCACGTTCTGTTACAATGATAGCCTCACGAAGTATAGTAAAATTGAGAATTATATTGTCTTTCTATAAATATATAAATACCTGTATTATTTTTATTTAAATTAAAATACGAGTTTCGCTTCTTAAGTTCGATTACTGAGAACTGGCGTTACATTCCAGCACGGACTTTTATTTTTTTTTTAAAAAAGAGGTGCAAACAAATGTTTCTCTATTGTGAGCAAACAGATACAATGATTAGTAAACCTCATAATGGACTCACCAAGAGTCCCTGTGTAATTACTGTGTGGTAATAAGGAGACTCACGACTTGATTATTTAATGCCAAAACGGAAAAGATTAAACAAATTTTTTCTAAAACGGGTATTAAATCAATCCACAATAACTGTTATATGCAGACACTAGTGCTTAAATACACAAATATAATTATTTTATAAAATAAATTAAGAATATCTGTCTCATGTATGCTTTTTTTCTATTACCATCCTCCCAAGACGTTTATAGATTTTACAATTAAATATAAAAAAATTAGAAAACCTTAAAATTGGATTTGGAAAGTGTAAAGGCCATTGACAACATCCTATATATTATACACTAAACGTTGGTTTTCGCAGCTGTAGGTTCATTTGCTTCCTTTTCAACATGCTTGATGCATCAAGGTGATTCAGATATGACTAAGGGGCAATGCACCCGGAGTAATGAAAATTACAGAAATATTTTTTGTGGACAAGAACAGGAACGCTTTTGTAACCAGGGTGTCGCGTTGTCAATTCTCAGCGGTACACTCTGATTCGAAGTCCAAGTTCAGTCTTTCATACATTGGATAAAGTGAAAACTTGGTGTAGTATGTATGTTGATTGTTATATAACAGCAACGTGGAAAAGTATTAATGAGCAATATTTATAGAGAAATATATTCTGATATTCGTGAAAACACTTCATTCCATTGTGCACCATTTGGTATCAGAAACCATGATGTGGCAGTGACCCATCTCTAAAATTAAAAATAAAATAGACGGCTGAGATTCTAACGAACGCCGAGCTGAATCTTGTAAAACGGTCACAGCCAGACCTCGAGGGAAAAAACATACACGGCATTAGATATGTCTTATACAATGCTTATCTCTGTAAAATTGAGAAATGGGTGTCGGTCCTCTAACAAGAGAATGCATCCACGCAACTACTTCCCAAAGTAGAAAGAGCAGGAATAAAACAGGTAACATGGCGTCTCCAAACTCCCTAATTTACTTCCAGGACAAGGTCGTACTGCATCCGAGGGACGATCCCATCAACATCTTGAGCATAGAAGCATCAAGGACGATAGACAAGTTCATCCTGGCTTTCCAGCCGTGTGTGCTGGTCATCGGTCTGTTCACCAACGTGTTTAACGGTGTGGTGTTCTGGCGGCAGGGACTACGCGACCGGATGAACCTCTGCCTCTTCTGTCTGTCGCTCGCAGACGTCGCCTACCTCATCACCGTACTCATTATCGTCACTGTCAGCTCCCTCATGGCACAGACTGGCTCTCGTCTGGCAGCTGAGTTCATTATCAAGGCGACAGTCTACGGAATCGGTCTTCTGTTCGGCGCAGCGGCGCTGTCTCGCTTGATCTCCATGGTGATCGCCGTCGAGCGATGTCTGTGCGTCGTGTTTCCTTTACAAGCCACGTCCCTCATTCGGACCCGCGCTATGGCCAGTATTTTAGTCACCATCTTTACCTTTGTGCTACTGTGTTATGCTACGAAGCCGGTTGGTATGGAAGCTAAAAGTATTACAGACAATCTCACCGGTGAGGTACGTTGGCTAACCGGTTTATCTCCCTTCTATACGAACAACAATTTGCTGTGTCAAATAATTTATAATGTTATTCCTAGAGTAGTCATTCCTGTGGGCACTTTTCTGATCGTTCTAGTTGCTACGTGTATCACGGTAGTCCGACTGAGAGCCGCAATGTCTTGGCGTCAACAAGCCAGCTCTAACAGGGGTGAGAACCTAAACCAACAGGTGGTGCTGACCAAGATGCTCGTGGTCATCTCGTGCATCGACATCACGTGCTCAACGCCATCTGTCATTCAAGCGCTGCTCGAGATTTTCCGCTCTGACTTTCTAACAGGTGGACCTTTGTACAATCTGTTGAGAACAACAGGAAGTCTGAGCACAGTGTTTGTATGCATCAACAGTTCCGTCAACTTCTTCGTTTATATCACACGTTCTACTCGCTACCGGCAGGAGTTTCAAAACTTATGTTGCTCTAGGCTGTCTGTAATTAAAGTAAAACAGTTAAATGTTATACCATCAAAAACTGGAACCTCACTGACATAAGAAACACGTCTTTGAACAACCACTACAGCGATTACATGTATTTGCGATTCGTTCTGATATCAACTGCTCAACGTTTTGTATTCAAGAGTTTAGATGGACAAGCTTATGTCGTTCTAGGAATAATGCTGATGCAATAACTTAAATCAGAGTTTGAAAGACAAACTGGCAGCTAATCATTAACATCATTTGAGAAAACGTGATTTGCCTGTGCATCTCAGGTAAGCGAGGATAACTTTTTAAAATAAAAGATAAATAATGTAGAGATGGTTAGCGCATTGCCTGGACGTATTACTTGAAAACTTCCCTCCTGTTGCCCACCAACCTAATTTTCTAGGCTCAAATCCACTAACGCATTAATGCACTAAACAGCTGATTTATGTTATCACAACGGGCTGAACTGACATAAATGCAAGATAAAACACAACAAAAAAATCTGACTATAATAATGAATATAATATGATGTATTCAACTCAACAAATAGAAGTGCTTCAATTAATTATACCAAAAAAAAAAAAAAAAAAAAAAAAAAAAAAAAAAACACGTAAAATGGCACACCCACTCCTTCTCAGTAAAGTATTTATTTAAAAGTTCACGTGATAAATCCACTTCTGAAGCTTCCGCCGTCAGAAACACGATACACAGTCGCTCCTCTTGAAGTTAAATTCAGAGTGTCAGCCTACGTCGAACACAGGAGAAAGAATAAACACCTGGACAGAAAAATGCACTACTTTAAAAAAAATCACTTATTTAAAGACATTATATTACAATGTTCGTTCAAAACTTACATAAAAATTCAAAATAATTAAAATCGAGGCAGACTCCTCTCAACAGGTTTTACATGATAAACAGACAAATTGTCCGTCTGGTCAGGACTAAGGCGACAACGGTCAGGTTATCTCCCCGTTACAGTCGAGAAAACCAGCTCACAGCAAAGATCTCCTTCCTCTCCCTTTTATCTTTTTAGAATTTATATTCGTCAATTCGACCACGGTACGAGTCGATTCATCCAACGCTAGAAGCCGATTCAATCCTGTATTAAAAGGTAGTGTTTTTACTGTCGTGTGTGTGTGTGTGCCAGGATGTGGATAAGTAAATGGGAAACCTAATGGAGATAAATTATAGTGTTCTGATTGGTTTTAGATTAAATTATTTAGATTTTTAAAGGTGACTGTTCTATTTAGCAATTGTTGTTGGTGGTCGATTAGTCCCTGGCTGTGGTCGACTTGTGCGGTGAAAGTGGTCAATGGTTGAATCGACCGGCCACCCACTAATCAGCACAGTCTCCATGTGTGCCTTCCTAAAGTAACGTGCCACTGGTTGCAGTTCACTTCTTGCATCTGAAACAGAGGATGTAGAACTGTTACAGCGCCATGTTCTTCCAACAAACTGGCCTTCTATGTGTATTTCATTTGTGTGTCCTTCCCTGGGCTCACGATTACCTCAGATTCAGAGCAGACGACAGTGTAACTCTATTCCCCCATGATAGTGACCGGTTGCTGGGGATGTGGTCTGTCAATGGGATGAACATAACAACAGGACTGGAATTATTTGTATCTCCTTACGTGAGTGTGACACTAAATATTAATTCACTGTCGATGACTAAACTTCGTCGACAGGCATTTATTCTGCAAATGAGCCTTATTGTTTAGCTGTCTGTATGCAGTAGTAGTCCTATTATAGCTGTTTACTATACTACCATACAATAAAACTTGGATATCAAGAAAACCAACTTAACACGAAAACTTCAAACTTCAAAAATAAAATTAAGCATCACTTTGTTACCTGTATTTATGAAATTATTATAACTTGAATTACACTGGGCAAAGGATCGTCGTTACTCATTTGTCATCAGGCTACACCCTGTGCACAACAAAGTATACAGGCCAAGATGCAATGTAAACAGAAGAATGAAGTTTGTGTTCACATGATCTTTTACGGGTGTTCAGCAGTCAGTTGAGTATTGCAGCAGCCTCGTTTCCCTCCTTTCCAACCTCGCGTGCTTTCCACTGCTCTAGAAACTTGTAGTTTGGATCAGTTTAGTTTAAAGTATATCGTCGTCGTCGTCGTCGTCGTCGTCGTCGTCGTCGTCGTCGTCGTCGGATTCACTAACATTTATTCGCTAGAGTCGTTACCGTTAAATCTGCAGTGCTCACCCTTTACAGCGAGTCTTCGTGTCTTGGTTCGTTTTACATCTTTTTGACTATTTCGTGAATTTGTTTCAGCGCAATGAGTTTGTCTTTGGCTGTGATATTGCGCTTTATAATAAATAATAATAATGATAATTAGTCTTCTATAAACAACTCAACTATTCCTTTCTATACCTCTTTCCATGGCTTGGGTGTTATTCTCGATCATAGTTGGACTTTTCATCACCATAGTTCTCATGTCTGCAGAATTGCTTACCTTGAACATCGTAGGATCAGTATTATTCTTCATTATCTCACCACCGATGCAACTATAAATAATAAAGAACTACATTTCTTGCTTCATTAGTACTAGACCTAACGCCTCGCAGACAGTATTGACTGAGGTTAGGAAGCATTAAATAACTTTTTGATATAGTAGTTGCCTATGGGGTAGCAAGAACCTAATTCATGGCCAACACACATGGTGTTAGCAAAATCTAATACTGATATGAAGTCAACAGCTGCAAGTACGTGGAAGCCACAGTCAGGGACGGCAACGGCTGCAACAGTGGGACGGCTACACCAGCAATAGTGAGACAGCAAAGAAACACTAACAGATTTGTTACCAAGTTCTGACTGTGCCTCACATTTCTCACTGAAGCAAAGTACACGTATAAACTCCGGGTTTACCTGCAATCTGATGAGTAAGAACATTTACAGAACACAATCACCTTCATGGTGGACCCACAAGAGTTCTGTATGGAGCAGCTTGTCTAATTTTCTGTGTGGGTCGAAACCATTCTTTTAAGACCTTTCAGGTCACCCTTGGTGTAGGTAAACACTGGGGTCGACAGGAGAAGAACTTAAAAGAGTGGACAAATTTTACTGTGCTGGGAGTGTTTGCCGCAGCTCTGGATCGGATTCTGTGGTGAACTTCATCCTTTCAGACATTGCTACAGTCATTGGTTACTGTAAAGGCTTACGTTGTTACCCTAAACAATTATCAAAGTCAAATGTAATAAAAAGAAAAAAAAAAACACCCCGCACGATTGTCTTCTTATTACATGGACATAAGCCACACCCTTTCTTTACATTTTAAAGTGACAACCTATCGCTCTGTCATACAATCAAAAAGTATTGAGTGTTTTCATATTTGCTGTGGGTTTGTTTGCACAGAATGTTAGTGTACACTTCTGATGTGATTACAGCAGACTAGAGATCCATCACAGCACCCAATATTTTCTCTGGAAAGAGATGTATGCTCAATTCCGTGCGTGTAAACACATTTAAGATGAATACACTAATACCTCTGAAGTTTTAAGGTTTTGTATTTATAAAAGATATTTGCTTCTGGAATAAAGGATAATAAAACCAGACTTATTTTACACTGTTCCTAACAAGGGGAAAGATAAACGTTTAAATACTGGATTTAAATTATTTCGAACAAAATATTAATACAAAGGTTATTGTCTCGTTTGTGGCTTTATTTGCCTGGTTTTTATTCAGGAATAAACAATGAGAAATAGAGAAAAGATATTTAGAAAAGGGGAAAAAGACAATAATCACGTATAAGGTGTTTCACCATATCTATAAAAACTCATTGACCCAGCATCCTATATATATATACAAAGTTTTGCACCGAACTTTAATCGTTTGAACGTATTTCATCAGGTAGTACAAGTAGAAGTGATTTTGATATGGCCAAGTTGCAGCAAATCACGAGTGATGAACAATTACTGGAATATTGTGTGTGATTGCGATCAGGCTCTTCACGATTTAGCTCGCTGTCAGTTGCTAATTTACCATCTTTTCATCCTTTGACAAGTGTAATATTATTTGACATTTCGATACTAGAAATATATTCTATAGCTATAGCTAAGGACGACAGATGCAAACTTGCGAAGTATTCAGTTTAGGCTCGACTGTAAGGAACCAAAAAATACTCACTAAAAATTCAGTAAAATTCTAGATAGCAATTTGACAATGTTCCTTGCAGAGAACTCGGAATAGGTCTCCGGTCTTTTTTAAACTATTTAAGCTTAATCACTTATGCAAAAAAAGAAAAAAAAACAAGATAGGAAATATGGCATATAAAAACACCACTGTTTCCTTTGAGGACAATGTGGTTCTCCAACCAAGAGATGACCCCATCAACATCTTGAGCATAGAAGCATCTAGGACGATAGACAAGTTCATCCTGGCTTTCCAGCCTTGTGTGGTGGTCATCGGCCTGTCCACCAACGTGGTCAACATTGTGGTGTTCTGTCGCCAGGGACTACGGGACCGGATGAACCTCTGCCTCTTCTGTCTGTCGCTTGCAGACTTGTGTTACTTGGTAACCATACTCTTCGTCCTCACTGTCAGCTCCATCATCACACAGGTCGATCAGAACGTTGGTGCGGTTTACAGTGTCAAGTCGATGACATATGGTCTGGGTTTTATTTTCGGCACAGCGGCGCTGTCTCGCTTGATCTCCATGGTGATCGCCGTCGAACGATGTCTGTGCGTTGTGTTTCCGTTACAAGCCACGTCCCTCGTTAAGACCCGCACTATGGCCAGTATTTTAGCCGCCATCTTTGTGTTTGTATTATTGTATTATTCTACCATATCAGTGTGTTATGACGTTGCATGCATTACTATCAATGTGACTGGTCAGGTAAGTTGTTTGACCACAATCTCTTCATTATGCAGAAGTAATTATTTAATACGGATGGTTATATATAATATTATTCCCAGACTTGTAATCCCTGTAGGAACTTTTGTAATAGTCGTAGTCGCTACCTGTATCACAGTAGTCCGGCTGAGAGCCGCCATGTCTTGGCGCCAACAGACCAGCTCCAGCAGTGGTGATGCTCAAAGCCAGCAGATGGCGCTGACCAAAATGCTCGTGGTCATCTCCTGCATCGATATCACGTGCTCAACGCCATCTGTCGTCCAAGCATTCTTAGAGATCTACCGCTCTGACTTTTTAACAGGCGGGCCGTTGTACAATCTGTTGAGAACAACAGGAAGTCTGAGCACAGTGTTTGTATGCATCAACAGTTCCGTCAACTTCTTTGTTTATATCACACGTTCTACTCGCTACCGACTCCAGCTGCAGATGTTGTGTTGCTCCAGACTATTCTTAGCTAAAGTGAAACAATTTAATGTTATAAAGCGAACAGAAAGAACCTCGGTGACAAGAAATTCAGCGTCCCTTCCACACAGTTTGAGCAATTTTGATTGATTGAAATTTATTGGAACGTGGAAAATGATTGGTTACATTTAAAAGTATAAAATGAGATAAAGAAACCTTTGTGAACATTGCTGAGTGCAGCAGCCGAACTCGAACTTCGATTCGTCTTTAAAGTTAAAATTTACAGCTAAGATACTAATAACTAACAAATGAACGCAACCAAAAATAAACAAAAAAAGTCTTTGTAAGTCACATATAAGTTATCGTAAACCCTTCTTCTGAAGATCTGTTCTAGTTATCTGCTCTCCAAATTTTATAAAAGTGTCTTTTAATATACATTGGAGGAACGGAAAGAAAGGAAACCAAAGAAACTAGAAAGGGAACATGGGTGAACGGAATGTTGCTGACTCTCAGGTTCGTTCGGGGATTATTTCGAGGTGTGGAAAGTTCATGTTCAGATCATCGTCTGCAGTTTAGGATCGGTAAAACTTTCTCCACATTACCATACAGTAAAACTTCGACATTGAGAGAAACCAACGTACCACGAGCACTTCAATAGTATATATATATATAGAGAATAAAGCATTGTTTTGCTACCCGCAGTTTTTTCAGGAACAAATACATTTGCCAAGAGAGTGTCGTTACTCCTTTGTCATCAGCCTGTTCAGGCCAAATTGCAGACAGAGGAAGAAGGGGGACATTTGTGTTCCTGTGATCTTTTACGGGTGACCAGAAGTCAGTTGAATATTGCTCATACAGCAGCCTCGTTTCTACTTCTTTCTAACCTTACGTGCTTCCCTCTACTTCGGAAATAATGTTGTTGTTGTTGTTGTTGTTATTATTATTATTATTATTATTATTATTATTATTATTATTATTATTATTATTATTATTATTATTATTATTATTATTATTATTATTATTATTATATGGGTATTCAAACCATTTTATTGGTTAGGGAAAAAATGAGACATTCACAGGCTATTTATTGTTTATCGCAAGTAATAATTTTTAGTAGGACAGGTTGCCTTATGTCTATTATTAACATTTTCTCTCTCAACAAACGTGCGCAGAGAACAAAATTCATGCATGTACATAGTGTACGATGTGTTCACAATACAGAGTCTGGACTACAAGCCACTGCTCTGCAAGGCAAGACAACAAATAGACTTTATCCTCTCATAGATAGTAAGAATGAGAGTTTTGTTAATGTATGCAGGAGAGGTGGTGTCTATGCATATTGACATAGTTCTTCATTCTTATTTTCGTTATGCATTTTAATTTTAAGTTTTTAATTTTCTAAGTTAATCTAATGCTAGCCACAGACTATAGTGCCTTTATAGATATGTGGACATACTGATGTCATTGCAAGAGGACAGTTAGTGCTATGTTTATTTTTTTGGGTTGATATTTATTAGTTTATCCAACACTTGAATGTTTTTAATAATAAATATTCTTATCCTCATTGGGGTTTTTTATTCGTGCTCATCATTGCCCTGTGACCACCGTGATGTATTTAATGCAAGTACCTGGTATCCACGAAGTTAGAGACGGCAAATGCTTGGCAACCATTGTAACAGCTGTAAGAGCAATACCCAGACATCAAAGAAACATTAACAGGTCTGTTACCAAGTGCGGACCGCTCAAATCACTCACAGTTTGTATCCTTACACGTCGACACTGATTTCTGACAATGAAAAAAACCCAAATCACTAGAGCAAGGAATCTGAGACAAATTTAGTGACTATTTATAGTTCTGACCAGTTTTAACGTAGAGGACAGAACAATAAAAACAAAGTATGACTGACTGGCATGTTCAATAAACCTCTTTGAACGCTGATAAAAGATACTACATTTTAATACTGTTTGGACGATGAATACTAACTTCATCCACATATCTCCAATACTCAATTGTATTACTTTATTTACTTCCCTGCCACGAAGACTACCTGACTGTCTGACTGTCTGACTGGCTGACTGGCTTGCTCATTCTTTCGTTCACTTACTCGCTCTGTAAAGCCAAAATAAGCATCGCTTTTGTCACTGGTTACTACAAAGTCTTTCGTAGTTACCCTAAAAGATTAAAAGAGTCCAATGAAATAATAAAAAAATGTGCACGATTGTCCTTTGATAAGAGCCACACCCTTTCTTTACACTCTGCTTCAGTGACAACTTATTGAGCTGTCGTTAATAAACAAGTATTTCGTATTTTCATATTTACTACGGACATGTTTGCATAAAATATTAGTCTTCACTTCAGATGTGAAATTACAAAAGACTGGAATGCGTTTATACCACCAGCAATTTTCAAGGAAAGAGTGAAAAATATTGATGAGTAAATTTTGTAATAATGTTTCTGGCGTTTTGAAGTGTTATAAATATATGTTTAAAATGTATTTGCTGTTGGAAAAGAGAATATTAAATCCACGGTGGTTTTACTCTGTCCTTCACAAGGAAAAGAGTAAAGTTTTATTACTGTATGTTGATTTATCATTAATTAAAAACTCATATAAGGTTATTGTCTTGTATGTTGCTTCATTTCACCTGGGTTTTTTTCCAGACATTTACAGCTTTTTATAACAATGAGAAATGGAAACAAATATTTAGAAAATGTGAGAAAGATTTAACAATAACGTATGAAGTATATTATTATATCTATTTTAAAAAGCCATTGACGTAGCATCCTGTATATAAATATATACACACATATTAAAAGTTCTTGCACCGACATTTAATCATTTCCCATTTTTCAGTCACGTAGTACAGGTAGAGGTGATCCTGATATAGCCAAGTTCCATCGTATCTGGAATAATGAACAATCACAGAAATATTGTGTGTGGTTGAGACCCGGGTCTTCCCCAGACATTGGTTGTTGACGAGACAGAAAATATGGCATCTCAAAATATCACTGTTTATTTTCAAGACAAAGTGATCTTTCAACCAAGAGATGACCCCATCAACATCTTGAGCATAGAAGCATCTCGGACGATAGACAAGTTCATTCTGGTTTTCCAGCCTTGTGTGGTGGTCATCGGCCTGTCAACAAATGTATTCAACATTGTGGTGTTCTGTCGCCAGGGACTACGGGACCGGATGAACCTCTGCCTCTTCTGTCTGTCGCTCGCAGACTTGTGTTACCTGGTAACCATATTTCTCCTCCTCACTGTCAGCTCCATCATCACACAGGTCGATCCGATTGTTGGTGCGGTTTACAGTGTCAAGTCGATGACATATGGTTTGGGTTTTATTTTCGGCACAGCGGCGCTGTCTCGCTTATTCTCCATGGTGATCGCCGTCGAGCGATGTCTGTGCGTTGTGTTTCCGTTACAAGCCACGTCCCTCGTTAAGACCCGAACTATGGCCGGTATTTTAGCCGCCATCTTTGTTGTTGTGTTTTTGTATTTTTCTACCATGGCATTGTGTCAGGAGATTAGGTGTTTTAGGAACAATGTGACTGGCCAGGAAAGCTGTGTGAGCATGGTCTCTTCATTGTATAGACAGAATTATTTCATGCTAAAGGTTATTTATAGCATTATTCCCAGAGTTGTCATCCCTGTAGGAACATTTTTAATAATCGTAGTCTCTACGTGTATCACTGTAGTCCGGCTGAAAGCCGCCATGTCTTGGCGCCAACAGACCAGCTCCAGCAGTAGTGATGCTCAAGGCCAGCAGATGGCGCTGACCAAAATGCTCGTGGTCATCTCGTGTATCGACATCACGTGCTCAACACCTTCTCTCCTCCAAGTGATTATGGAGATCTACCGCTCTGACTTTTTGTCAGGTGGACCTTTGTACAATCTGTTGAGAACGACAGGAAGTCTGAGCACAGTGTTTGTATGCATCAACAGTTCCGTCAACTTCTTTGTTTACATCACACGTTCTACTCGCTACCGACTCGAGCTGCAGATGCTGTGTTGCTCCAGACTATCTTTAATTAAAGTGAAACAATTAAAGGGCATAACGTCGACAGGCAGAACCTCGGTGACATAAGAAACACAACATCTCTAATCCACAGAGCAATTTTGATTGTTTTTTTTTTTAGAAACTGGATAATTAGTTATGTTCAAAAGAAGACAATGAGACAAAGAATTTTTCTGAACATTTCTGGGAGCAGCATTACTTAGTCTTGAAATACAAATTTGGCAACTAACATACTAAAATGCATTGGAGAATATGAGATTTGCGCTTTGATAAAACAACTGATTGATAAATAGGGAGTAAACTGTAGTGTGCAGGATTTTTGCTTCAAATTTCAGAGTAAAATGTCTCCGGTTTGAGGGTCTCCCTGCAACACAGCCGTCAAAATGTTTTCCAAACAAAGTTTTGCTCCTAGCCTGTTTTAGTCATGTACAAACAAACTATCACAGCTGCTGACAACTGAAACCTGACACCAATCAACCGTTTTTTTTTTCTAGTCAGTCATTTTGCCGAAATAGAATTCTATAACTAAACCTTACCAAAGACTTTAACCGTACCCCAAGCCCTAATCCTAAACTCTTCATACCGAGAAAAAAATTAAAAATCAAACTGTGAATAAAAAAGGTAACCGATAAAAACCACGAACAAACAGCTTTCATAATCCAACTATTCACCTTATTCACTACGCTACGACAGCTTCAACCACAGCGATTACTAGTTAATGTATAAAGTACTACATTTTGATATATAGACAGACTAATAATAGATGTGAGGCAGAACATCGTGGGATAATATGGTCACCTCCCAGACATCCGAGTAAATAAACTCTTTTCCAGCTACTCACGCACCCTGATACATGATTTTTAGCAAAGAATCGGGGTAACCGTGTTCTACTTTTACTGATTTTCAGATTTTCAAGCGCTACCTAAGACTAACTTGTCGATTTATTAAGGTTAATCAAAATTATCTTTCAGCATTCGGCTACACATGTGAAAGGAAGAATAGCCGAAGAAACATAGGTAAGGAAAAAATATATGATTGTAAAACCTAGAAAATAACTCTAAGCTTTATTAATTAAGTAATTAAATCTCGTGTTTATTCATCAACTCGTTGGTTTGTTTATCATATCATGTTTATTGAGTATGTTACTTAGGTTTATACATTGACTTTCAGGTTTATTTATTTAGAACTCAGATGTTTTATCTGTTTATTATTAAATGACTCAGGTTAATTGACTGGATAACCTAGGAAGGAACTTGAAAGGTAATTTCGAGGTGTTGTAAGCTTAAATTTGGATCATTCTGCACGGCCAGGGGACAAGAAGAATTCCAGAAAACAATATGATTATCAGGCTACTGTTGGTTTTGTGGGAGGCTGGCAATGTATACAGTAGTAATTTCTAAATTTATACCGTGTTGCTCACAATAAGGTTTTCTTGCCGTATTGCTTTCCTGTTCAGTCTCCGTTTAAAAAATAATTTTACCTAGCAAGGTTTGTGATTTCATCAAGTAACTTACTCTGTTGCATCGCTAACCATCATTTCTCTCTGCTAAAAGTAACAGAAACAGAAATTGTTACAGAGATGTAACTTAGAGGGAACCTGTCTTTCACTTTTATTCAACTTGCTCATTCGTTCTCACGACTACGCCCTTTATTTCCGGCGAATGGTAAAGACATTACAGTGATTCACTGATCATCGAGTGACAGAGTCAACTGTTAAAACATCAAAAGAAAGAATCTTTGAACAACCGCTATAACGATTACACGTATTCACAAGTCGTTCTGATATCATCGAGTTAACATGTTGCGTTAAAGAGTTCAGAATGAGATGTACAAGATTTAGTACCTTTGAAGAATAATTTCGATGCAATAATCTAAAATCTGAGTTTTAAATACAAACTGGCAGGTGATTAATAAAAATTATCGGAGAAATCTTGGCATGAACACGCATCTTCAGGGCGATGTAGAGATGGTCAGAGCATCTTACCGAAAAACTCTTTCTGTTGTCAAACAGATAAATACGGTGAGTATCACTTACTTATGTGGTAAACAGCTAAACAGCATGAAAATGATATTTTGTGTAAATACCACAAAACCCGTAATAAAACAGATAAAACACAATATTAACATTTGAAAAAAACCAAAGAAAGTTAAGAAATCGCCTATGTCATTGTAAACTCTACCTCGATTGGTCTGTTCTAGTCATCTTCCCACCAGATTTTATTACAAGTATCTTTTATTAATATGCATTTCAGGGATATATTAATAAGAAAAGAAAAAAAAAAAGCAACGAAATATTCAGGAAACATGGGTGAGTGGAACGTCTGCTGACTCACATTCGTTCGGAGATTATTTCGAGTTGTTGAAAGCTCATGGCCAGATCATCGTCTGCAGTCGAGGACCAATAAGACTTACTAGTTCAGGAAGGGACAACAATACGAACATCAGACATCTTGATGGGTGGGGACATGGCAACACTCAAGGTAAATCACCAATATGACATTTCAAATATCTGGCTAACTCACTGCCATAATGTGTAATTCATATTATATTTATTTTCTATCTACTTTTTATCAAGTCACAGTCAATTCGATCGTTTATAGATTCGATCACTTGACGATTCTACCACTGAACGAGTCACATTGTCCATCAATAGAAGTCGCGACAACTTTATCGTTATCTCGTTATTACTGGTTATCTGCGCTACCCCTTTCTCTCTTTCTCTTCCTTCCCTCTCATTGTGTGTGCATGCAGACAAAGTAAAATAAAACCCTTCATTCCTCCACTCCCTAAAACAAAAAACCTGCATGTTGTGAAGGTCATGAGTGAATGCTGGCGCTGCTGTGTATGCGTGTGTGTATGCGGACATACCAGAAGGTACTTAAGTAGGAAACCAATTTGAGTTCTTTTTTTTTATTTGAAAATGAAATCACTTAAATATTCAAAAGTGATTTTGTGACTACCAATGCTTGTCTTTGAGGTCGAGTTGTCTTGACTGATCGGCTCGTGTGTTGTCGACCAGCACGGTCCCGATGTGGTCCTCCTTCTTAGTCATGTGAAGCTTTTGACTTTTAGCAATTCACATATTGAATCTGGAACTCAAGAGATCTGGAATTGTTACTCTTCCAGCGAACCGCCCTTGTATCTGTAGTCCACAGAGCAGATAGAGGTCCGTGGCGCAACGGTTAGCGCCAGTCACCAATAGCGAAGGTTGGCTGCCCAGAGTTCATTTCTCGTCTCGGGCACGCTGCTCTTTCTCTGCACGTGGCATCTGTTTACAGGGCTGGCTGCTTGCCGTAATATAGCCTCAGTTGCTGGCACGGCGTTAAACACCAATCCCCTCCCCCCTCCACAGAGCAGACGACAGTGTAACATTATTCCCGAATGATTGTATCCGCGTTACATGATGATTGGCTGCTGGGATGTAGTATACATATAGGATGAAAATAACACATGACTGGTATTTAGAATTGAGTATATTTCTTTACTTGCATGGGACATTGTTGATGACTAAACTTCGTCGACAACAAGATCAATTTTCAAATGATCTTTATTGTTAGATATCATTACTTTATGGTCTTACACTATTGCTGTTTACTACCATAGAGTATACTTGGAGATCGAGAGAAACCAGAGAATACTTCAACAAAATGTAATAACAATGAAATTAAGCATCTCATTGTTATTTGTATTTATAAAACGATGATAATTTAAATTACATAGGGCAAAAAAGTGTGGTTACTTAATTCTCATCAGGCTGCACACTGTGCAAAACAGAGTTCAAAAGTCAAATTGCAATGCACACAGGGCAAACAGGTGGACGTTTGTGTTCGTGCCGTGTTTACGGGTATCCAGGAGTAAAACATTAATCACGACAGCCTCGTTTTCACTCCTTCCCCACCTCACGTGGTTCCCACGACTTTAGAAACGTAGACTGTGGGGATCAGTTAGCTGAAAACTTTTATAACCCTATGAATAAAAGTACTTATCAATTATTATAATGTATAATGATATTATTATAATATATCATCATTGCAATAATAAATTATCATTACTATTATCACGTTCACCTAACAGTGTTTGCTATGAGACGGGTATTTAAGCTTTATCGTCGGGTTACGTAAATAATGAGACAATTACGAACAATTAATTATTTTATTATTTATCAGTGGTGGAGGACAAGTCCCTATAGCTTCAGCAACTCCACTTACTTCCATAAATGTTTTTCTCTCTCGGAGAACAAAATTCAGTTTTGTACACAGTGAACAATGTTTTTACCATGCAGAGGGTGGACAGAAGCCCCTGTTCTTTGCGCCAAGAAAACAAACTTTTTCCAGTCACAGATTGTAACAATGGGAGCTTTATCAATGTGGACAGGAGGGGTAGATGTCTTTGCCTATTACTTAACTCTTCATCCTTATTTTCACACTGCATTTAAATGTTCTTAGGTAATCTTAGGCAACAGACTAGTACCATCATATATGTGTCATCACTATGACATTGTAAGACGACAATTAGTGCTGTGTTTATTTCTGTATGTCTATATTTGTTAATAAATCCAACACGTGAATGTTTTGATTATAATAAATATTCTTATTGTTTTTTTTTTTGTTTTTGTTCCTGATTGCCCTGTAAACACCGTGATGTGTCTCGTGCAATAAGCTTCCTGTTGGCTGGTACATATTATTATTATTATTATTATTATTATTATTATATTATTATTATTATTATTATTATTATTATTATTATTATTATTATTATTATTATTATTATTATTATTATTGATAACATCACAGCGGAGGTGAGCTAACACGGTGACAGTAGTGATTTTTGAACTATTAAGGACTGACGAGTACGATACATTTCTTTAAAGACTTAGATACAACACGTCTATTGCTGTTTTACTACAAACACTAGCTACATCCTATTTCCAATATTCAATTGTATTACTTGATTTTACTTCCCTTCTACGTAGACTGCCTGAATGCTGAGCTGGCTGGCTGGCTGGCTGTCTTGGGGGCTCACTCACTCGCTCGCTCAGTAAAGACAAAACAAACATCACTACTGTCACTGGTTTCTATAAAGGCTTTCAAAGTTACCACACACACACACAAAAGTCATAAAGTCTATAAAAATAAGAAAAAAGTGTGCACGATTGTCCTCTGATTATTAGGATTAAAGCCAATCACTTTTTCACATTCTGCCTAACAACCTATCGAGCTGTCGTATAATACAATAGTTGGTATTTTCATATTTGCTGCGGAATGTTTGGATAGAATATTAGTTAACATTTCTGACATGCAATTACAGAAGACTGGGGTGCCACCAGCAATTTTTATGGAAATAATGTGCAAAATGCTGTGTGAATAAGCACACTTAATGAGTAAATTTTGCAATAATTCCTCTAGAGTTTTAATGTATCGTAAATGTTTGTTGAAAACGTATTCTCTGTTTGAAAAGAAGATATTAAATTCACAACTGTCCTACTCTGTCACTAACAAGGAAAAGAAAAAATATATGTTGACTTATTATTAACTAAAAAATAATATAAAGGTTATTATCTCGTATGTTGATTCAATTTACCTGGGTTTTCTTTCAGGAGTTTATAGAATTTTAGATAGTGGGAAATAAAAAAAACCTTTTGAAACCGTGGAAAAGACTTGATAATCACTTTAAGGTGTGTCATCACATCTTTAAACAAACCATTAAACCTCATCTTATATATATGTACACACACACGCACACATTAAAAGTTCTTGCAACGACGTTCAATCACTTGCACTTTTTCAATATGATATGGCCAAGATACAGAGTATAAAGAATGATGAAGAATCACTAAAATGTTTGAATGAGATCAGGCTCTTCACGACATTGTGCGGTTCAGTTAACAAAAGGATACATTTTTAGCTAAACCTATAAATGTGCGGACCCAATACAGTGAAAAATGGAACAGTGGCTTTTGTATATTATAGTCAGAAACTAAATAAATATAGCATCTTATTAGCAGGCCTTCGAGGACTAATCAGCAATCGCCATTAAGTGCTTAATCTCCATCTTTCCTTGCTCTTATATGTGTAATGACTTTTGACATTTCTAGACTGGAACTCTGCCGTTACAGCGGATGTAAACATCTAAGGATTCAGAGTTCAGGCTTACGACTGTAACCCAAAATGAATTCTTAAATTTCAGTAAAATTTTGGATGACATTTTGACAATGTTATTGTGGAAGACTTGAAACTGGTCACAGCTCTTTTTATAGTCAACACAGTCAAAGTCTTATAACTTCTACAAACAGAAAAGAGACAGGACAGGAAATATGGCGTCTCCGAACACCACTGTTTACTTTGAGGACAGTGTGATTCTCCAGCCTAGAGATGACCCCATCAACATCTTGAGCATAGAAGCTTCAATAACAATAGACAAGTTCATCCTGGCTTTCCAGCCTTGTGTGGTGGTCATCGGCCTGTCAACCAACGTGGTCAACATTGTGGTGTTCTGTCGCCAGGGACTACGGGACCGGATGAACCTCTGCCTCTTCTGTCTGTCGCTCGCAGACTTGTGTTACCTGGTAACCATATTTCTCTTCCTCACTGTCAGCTCCATCATAACACAGGTCGATCCGAATATTGCTGTGCTTTACAGTGTCATGTCAAGAACGTATGGTCTGGGTTATGTGTTTGGCACTGCGGCGCTGTCTCGCTTGATCTCCATGGTGATCGCAGTCGAGCGATGTCTGTGCGTTGTGTTTCCTTTACAAGCCACGTCCCTCGTTAGGACCCGCACTATGGCCGGCCTCTTTGCCTCCCTCTTTGTTTTTCTGTTATTCTGTCCTTCTACCGTGCCCTTGTTTAAAGAGATTAGATGCTTTACAGACAATATCACCGGCCAGGTAAGTTGTTTAACCACCATACTTTCGTCATACCGACAGAATTATTTGCTATTGAAAGTTATTTACAGCGTTGTTCCCAGAGTTGTCATCCCTGTAGGCACTTTTCTAATTATCGTAGTCGCTACGTGTATCACGGTAGTCCGGCTGAGAGCCGCCATGTCTTGGCGCCAGAAGACGAGCTCCAGCAGTAGTGATGCTCAAGGCCAGCAGATGGCGCTGACCAAAATGCTCGTGGTCATCTCGTGCATCGACATCACGTGCTCAACGCCATCTGTCATCCAAGCGATTTTAGAGACGTGTCGCTCCGAATTCGTGACAGGCGGACCTTTGTACAATCTGTTGAGAACAACAGGAAGTCTGAGCACAGTGTTTGTATGCATCAACAGTTCCGTCAACTTCTTTGTTTACATCACACGTTCTACTCGCTACCGACTCGAGCTGCAGATGTGCTGCCAAAGAGTTTCTTTACCGAATAAAAAGCTTTGTTCCTTCGTAGCACGCTCCCAGCATATTTCTGTTTACTAAAGGGAAAAGCAATAGATATAAACAAATAAAACAAGAAACTTTAATATATGAAACCTAAGAAATCACCTATAAGTTATCATAAACCCTATTTCTGATAGTCTGTTCAAGAAACGTGGCAGAGAACACGGGTGTAGAAAGTCTACTGACTCTTTGGTTTTTTTAGGAGATTATTTCGAGGATCAAGCTTATCTCCAGATCATTGTCTGCAGTCTAGGATTGACAAGACTTTCTAGCTCAGTAAAGGAAAAAGAAAAATATGAAACTTGCCGATTCGACCACGGCACGAGTAGATTTGTTCCCCGCTAGAAAGTCGATTCGACCACATCTGTCCTCCAGGCAGCCTCTCAGCTGTTTAAAAGTTTGGAACGGTAAGACAATAGTCCTTTTATTTAAAACTGGGGAGTAAGATAGCCTGGAAAGTTAAAAAGAGGTATCAATAATTAGTACAGAAAGTAAAGTGTTTGCATATATTCTGAGCTCCAGATTGCCAAAGAGGGCAGATGAAAAAAGTAAGATAGCTGAGGAGCATAGTGGTTCCACTACAGATAATATTTTTATGCTGTATGATAATGAACAAAGATATTTACTGAAAAGTTTAAAAAGGCGTTCGAAATGGTTAATAGAAACAAACTTTGGAGTGTTCTACGTTACCTAGGAGTTAGATGCAAGATGCCCACCATTTTGCAAAGTGTGTACCAAAAGATCAAAGCCTGTGTAAGGCACAAAGACAGATTCACTGTCCAACTGGAGTAAGGCAGGGTGGTTTTTGTCGCTATTCTCTTTACTTTTATTTTATAAATCAGTTAGCATTAGACGTGTCACAGAACGGAATTCATGGCATCCAAACTGTTTCAAATATAGCATGGGTCCTTTTACTGATCTTCGCGATAGATGTTGTATTTGCATCATATTCTCTCACTGGCCTCAAAAACAACTTACTATTAAAAAAAAGAATATGCTGATGGTTTCGGAAGGACTGTGAACCTCAGCAAAACCAAAGTCATAAAGGAGGGATTTCTAACATAAAGGGAGTCATGGTATTACGGGTGTCTAGGTCTCTGTTTCACAACTAAACTGTCCCTCTCCCATGTTGGCGGGGCTCTTGCCGCTGAGGTCAAACTCAGAACCTGACAGCTATTAAAATTTTTGTGGAAAATAGGAGATATATCAAGATACGTAGTTTTAAAATGTTCAATTCTCATGTTGTACCGTTACTTACTTATGAGTCGGAAAGCTGGGGTTTTCAAAAGACTGAAAAAGATACATGCTCAGCTGCAAACTTTTTTAAATGTGGGTCTTCAAACACTAAACAGAATGATCTATGGCGATCTGAGACGCTGTTCATTACAAACATAAGTTTTGTGAATTAAGTACCGGTTCGTCTTATTTATACGGATACTTCCAAGAAAAACTTACATGTTAGAGCAAAAAACTACAAGCAACTAAAGAAGATATACTGATGCAGTATCAGAAACCTGGCTGAAGTATCTTTCTAAAGATCGACTTCATTCCAATTTGGATTGGATTTCTTTCCTGACAACTGTAGTATGGTTAGTGATGAACATGGCGAACGTTTTCATCAAGATATCGCAAAAATTGGAAAAAAAAGATAGGGAAAATTTCCCCCATCATGCTGCTGACTACAGCTGGACACTCCACAGAGATGCTCCTGAACAGCTGCACAAGAGACATGCAAAGAAATCTCATAAGTAGTCCATGACATGAGTTTTTACAGGTATTAACCAAAAGTCAATGACTATTAGCATGTATTTCGTGATGTACACAATAATTATTGCAGGTTACAAAGAAGTAGAGACAATTTTGCATTTTGATTGTCGTATTCATTTTGAGCACATTGATAAGTTGATAAGAAATTACTAATTTTATTTCAGTAACATGCCTTTTGTAAAAATGTGTTGTCCAGTGTATTTGAATCAAGTATTAAAAACAGAATAACACGTGAACATTAATATAGATATTATATTAATCTAATGTTATGGAATAAAATGCAATGTTAGTATGTAAAATGTAATGTTCTTAAAATATTGTTGATATTGTCTTATGTTTAATTTTTCCCTTGAAATAAACTAAAGGGTTTTCTCAATAAAGAAGAAGTAACTGTCACATGCATGTATGTAGTTACTTTCAGACGGGAAAACACTCCAACAAAAATCTGAGTTATATAAATATAATATTGAAAATTACTCAACATATAAAATGGTTAATTTATTTTACAGATTAACATTAAGACACATTAAAAAAACAATGGGCCCATTAAAGATTACAATCAGTCCTGGAGTTCTTTGTAAAGGCTTCACCGTCATGTCTGAAACCCCAACATGTAAAGAACACAATAGTTTTTTTTTAACCGGTTGCTGTTCTTCTCAAAACCAGCAAGATCCGGCGCACGAACATGCGAAGACCCCCAGATAAAAGAAAGAAAAGAATCTGGACAGAAAAATACATAAAACACTCAGAAAGATTCAAAACAGAATTTATCAAACTTATCTTACTTGTTTTTAAGGGAATAGTTTTCACCTACAACCAAAGACAAAGAGGGCGTCCTGAAACGCTCGCACCCACGTACATTCATTTATTCCTTTTCATCCGTAACTGATACCGGAAGTAGTAGTCGAAGGGAAGACACGATGGAAAATATCAGAGGTGAGCAAGCAGAGACACTTGGAGCCCTACCAGACAGAAGACTAGGCTGCGTACGAAGTCGTCCGCCTTTTGATTCATGTAGAAGACCCAGAGGAAATTCCTCAAGCATTTTATTTCGAAACCTGGGATACGTCTTTCGGAATCTGTGAGCACAACCATAGAATTGCAAAGCCTGAATTTGGTTTGGAAGATAACACCTCTGCTGTCGTAAATTTTGTTTAGTCTGACCATCGACCATGATTCTTTGCGCGTTGGCACACTCACGCATATACGCAAATCACGAGCCATCCACCCACTTTTTCTATTTCCCGTTCCCTTCCCATCCAAATGATTTTGTGACTCTCCCTCTACTTCTCATTAAAGCCACCAAAAAATATTGCTACAGTCACTGGTTACAACGAAGTCTTTCGTCGTTACTCTGAAAAATAATCCAATTGAAAGAAACTTTCAATAAAATGAGGAGGAAAAAAGCGCACGACTGTCTTCTTATTACTAAGACGAAGCTACACCCTGTCTTCACATCCTATCGAGCTATTGAAAAATCAACGAGTATTTCGTATTTTTATTTTTGCTTCAGGCTTGTTAACATAAAATGTTGGTGTACATTTCTGACAATTAGTTCCAGGAAAAGATGTATGTACGTGTGAGTGTGTGTGTGTGTAAACGCTCATAATGATAAGTAAATTAGTCATGTGTTCCTCTGAACTTTAAGATGTAAAAACTTATGTGTTAGTAAAAAAGAATATATTAAATCTAGATTTATTCTACTCTGTTCTTATCAAGGGAAAAAGATCAATGTTTAAACACTGCATGCTGACATTTTTTCACTAACAAAAAAGGTTATTATCCAGAGTGTAATTAAATTTTACCTGATTTTTCATTCCTGTGTTTAAAGATGTTTTTAAACATTATGAATAAAAAAAATCGTGAAAAAAAAAGACTTTATATTAATGTACAGGGTGTGTCATCATATCTATTAAAAAATCTATTGTCACAAAATTATATATATATAAGTTCTTGCATATCCATTTGATCATTTGGTCTTGTTACTATGTAGTATAGGTAGGAGTGATCCTAATATAACCAAGACAGCGCATTAAAAATGATAAACAAACACGAAACTATTGTGTATGAATGAGATCAGGTGCTTCAATCAACAGAGGGATAAGTATTCACAGACCCGAAAAGAAAGTCCAGTCGTTGGTATGTTACTGTAATGTTTTTGACATGTCCAGACTGAAAATATAACAACCTGAGAAGACAGAGGATACACAGTTTAGGGTCACGACTGTCAGAAACCCAGAATACACTCTATTAGTTCAGTAAAATTGTAGATGGCTTTTTATATTATGTTCTTTGGGGAGAATTCGGAGCTGGTCTTATAATGAACACAGTCAAAGCCTCCTCACCTCTTCAAACAGAAAGAAACAAGATAGGTAATATGACATTTCCAAACACCACTGTTTTCTTTGAGGACAGTGCCATCCTCCAGCCAGGAGACGACTCCATCAACATCTTGAGCATAGAAGCATCAAGGACGATAGACAAGTTCATTCTGGCTTTCCAGCCTTGTGTGGTGGTCATCGGCCTGTCCACTAACGTGGTCAACATTGTGGTGTTCTGTCGCCAGGGACTACGGGACCGGATGAACCTCTGCCTCTTCTGTCTGTCGCTTGCAGACTTGAGTTACCTGGTAACTATACTCCTCACTCTTACAGTCAGCTCCATCATGACACAGGTCGAATC
Organism: Pomacea canaliculata; assembly: GCF_003073045.1. NCBI lineage: Eukaryota > Metazoa > Mollusca > Gastropoda > Architaenioglossa > Ampullariidae > Pomacea > Pomacea canaliculata. The sequence continues at coordinate 20,969,458 of NC_037595.1, read as the reverse complement.
CCGTTTCGCTGTAGAATACACTGTCAAGTCGATGACATACGGTGTGGGTTTTGTGTTCGGCACAGCGGCGCTGTCTCGCTTGATCTCCATGGTGATTGCCGTCGAGCGATGTCTGTGCGTTGTCTTTCCTTTACAAGCCACGTCCCTCGTTAAGACCCGAACTATGGCCGGTCTTTTATCCTTTCTCTTTTTAATTGTATTATTGTGTTATTCTACCGTGCCCTTGTGCAAGGAGATTAGATGCTTTACGGACAATGTCACCGGCCAGGTAAGTTGTTTGACCACGGTGTTTCCTTTATACACACAGAACTATCTGATGTGGATAGTTATTTATAGCGTTATTCCCAGAGTTGTCGTCCCTGCAGGAACTTTTTTAATCATTGTAGTCGCTACGAGTATCACAGTAGTCCGGCTGAGAGCCGCCATGTCTTGGCGCCAGCAGACCAGCTCCAGCAGTGGTGATGCTCAAGGCCAGCAGATGGCGCTGACCAAAATGCTCGTGGTCATCTCGTGCATCGACATCACGTGCTCAACGCCATCTGTCATCCAAGGGATGATCGAGAGTTACCGCCCCGACTTCCTGACAGGCAGATTGTACAACCTGTTGAAAGCAACAGGAAGTCTGAGCACGGTCTTCATATGCATCAACAGTTCCGTCAACTTCTTCGTTTATTTCGCGCGTTCTACTCGCTACCGACTCGAGCTGCGGATGTTGTGCTGCCCTAGGCTATCGTTATCGAAACTTTAAAAAGCACATTATAATTTGAAAAGAAGGAACCTCGGTGATAAAAGAGACGCAACGTTTGCCGACTACACTTAGAGCGATTATCGTTAGTTTGTATTTATTGGAATCTGGATAATGAACAATGCTGGGTGCATCAATTTTAACTCTTTAATAACAGAAGTGACAACGCAGAAACAAATGTGCATTGAATAAAAACAGTCATCTTTTATATATCTCAGCTTGATTGACGAATAAGGGATGGGGAACAGTAGTCTGCATGACTTTGGGGTTCCATTTCAGAGCAGAAGGTCTCCAGTTCGCAAGCTTGACTATATTTTTTTTTTTCACACCCTATTCAGCTACTGGCCTGCTCTAATAATGTTCGAACCACCCAAAGCAGTTGCCGACAGCCACACCCTTTCAATGCCATTCACCTTACAACTCTATGGCAGTTTCAGCCACAATAATTACCAACTAACTTTTTGAAGAAATATATTTTAATAAAATAACTCAGTATAAAACGGTTTTCGCATGCTTGGAAAAACCTCGTGGAGAGATTGAAGTCGCCTCCCGGACCTCTGATTGAAACATTTTTCTCCTCCCATCCCATTCAACCAGACTCCCATCATATGGGTGTATGACTTATTAGAGAAATATGTGTAGGAAACAACCGTTTTTATTGCAAGATGACCTGCGTATAAAACATAATCTACAGATAAAAGGGGGAAGACAGATACCAGGAACACGACAATACCTAAAAGTATGCATATCAGTGCGACTTTGTCGCTGTTGTAACCCTGATACGGATGCCTTCCGTGCAATTTCCAGGTGTCATTTCTACGGGTGGAAAGGGTGGATGCCAACTGCTTAAAACTCGAGCTGTGATCCGTTCATATCGGGCTCTGCTTGGCCATTGCAGTTGGTGATGACCATAACTTTGCTCTTGTCTGTGCTGATCTTCATTCCATCCGCACTGGCAATTGTCTGTCAGTTTTTGCTAAGGTCTTTTATATTGCCGTTCGATGTTTTTTTTTCAAAGTCTAAGTTACATATAGGCCTCCCACCGATAGAGATTGAAATGTGACGGTCGTCAAGTGTTTCTCGAGGATATTCTTCAGAAAGTTTTGAACTGTACTGCCCAGTGTTTTTATCTCACCATCAACAGCAGGCTCAAAGCGTTTTACAAAAAAATAAAGATACACAAAAATAAAAAAAATTGATTGATCGATGGATGCATGCCAAACTCTATCAAATGCCTGTTTTCAAAGTCGATGGAATTCCTGCCCAGCTTGGTAAGTGTCTGGGCCGATCTTGGCGTTCCAGTCACCGAGTACGACTAGGATGTCATTTTCCGATGCTGCTTTTATAATCCTTTACACATGATTGCAGAACTTTTCCATCACCGACTTCGTGGCTGGAAATCGAAGAGTAAACTTGGACAGTGATGAAATTGTGATGCCTGATAGAGATGTTGAGATGCTAAGAACGCGCCAAAAATTAAAAAATTAAAGACAAAATCTGTAAAGAAATAAGCATAAGCATAGAGTTTCTACGAACTATAAACACTCATGAGGAGAAACAACCGTCCCGATTACTTAAATAGTCATCGATTGACTACTTTTATCATAAAACACTGCACGGGTACCTCATCCGAGCATTCACACTCCAACTCATTGTTGCCCCTTGACAGTGCCAGGTTGATCTGTCCTCCTTTGAAATAACTAAGCTCTGGAAAGGACAGCCTCTGATGGACAATGTCCAACTGCCAACGCGCTTCACACGCAGGTGTTGTCTTTCCTACTCCAAGAATACTGAACTTTTTCTGTATACTCTTAGTTAAGAAACTTATTCAAAAACTGCTCGAAGTGTAATAAACCTTGGTCGCCTCATCAAAGGAATAACAGAGGCTGATTTAAACACCGTGGTAGTGTGTTGTTATTTGTGGCAATTAGCTGGTTCCAACGCCTTGTGGCTGACGTGTGAACTTGTTTCACAAGGATTTGCGTGGCTCCAAGTACAGCGGTCTGGTTGAAACTTCTCGTTGAATTAAAATGAAAGTAGTTGATGTACAGAGGTCGTGGTAAAAAAATGTGAAAGCTTTTATAGCGAGGTATCCCCGCCAAAGCCAGGCTCTCCGCGTATTACAAACACAAGACAGACAAAATATTGAGAGTGAAGCGACTGTGTGGATTCCGTTGGATACCAGGCTACTCTGTACTGTTTACAGGTTTCTATGGAGTGTATCCAAGGCGGATGTGAGGACCTCGACGGATTTTTAACTGGTTGTTTGAAAGTTTAAAATATATATACTAGTATCCCATGCATTTACCATAGCTCACTTGCTGAAAAGATTTTGTTTTTTACTATTTAGGCTGCCTTGACCCAAGGAATTTGAGTAGTGCTTTTGTGTGTGTTAATATTTGTCTTGGGCCCAGAAATAATATGTTTGGACAGCCAGCTGTTTGTGCTTTATGGTAAGAACACGAAAGAATCTCTCTCTCGGTACAAAATCATCAGTGCCCCTAATACATCACAACAAAATGCTGTTCATTTTTATCTGCCTGTACATGCTAGCAGCCACTCTCCTTATTTACTATACTACTGTCAGGAAAAACAAGAGATCAAAAGAAAGGAATTCTGTGAGACGGGTATTCAAAGCGAGTCATTTTTTAAATTTTATATTTATGGTGGAGATGATGATTTGCTGTAAATTCAGAAAGTCTAGTTTTATTACATCTGTTAATAACTTTTAGCTGCTTCACCAGTCTGACATGTACTGAGAGCAACACAGTGTTAGGGTTAGAATGGATTTCCGTAGCAGTGCACAATAAAATAATAGCAGGTGATGTTAGTGCGGATATTATTGTGTGGTCCTTTATTTGCTGATTATATTCCTTGAATTTGTTATCTGCAAGATGATTACCCTTTGCGCACATATATTTCGCGCATATACCACTTAAAAAAAGAAAGGAAATTGATTTTTTATTTATCTTATTTCTTTGTGTACATCCAACACAAGAATATACCATCTGTAACTTTAAAAATCCGTATTTTAACTCTTTATTTTCGTTTTAACTTGTATTTCTAGACAGCTTATATCAAACTAAACTAAATTGTTGACAGGAACATAATACATAAAAATACCTTCGCAAAATCATGTCTTTGTTTCCAGTGAATATTTCTCTATGCATTATGGAGAATGTATTGTTCTTTAAAGGATTTAAGAAACTTGGATCACAATGACAAACAGCTCTCCTCCAGAACTCCCATCTGATAACATTTATAAAATAGTCTCACCACTCCTTAAATAATAAGGAAGAAAATAAAATACTGACCTTTTCGCAACTTCTTTGTTTGGAAATCCACCCAAGATGTAAGGATGAGGTTAACAAAGCCCCACCATTTCGACTAAAGGATTGAAAAACATTTTAAACAGCGTAAAAAATCGGGTCTCCACACCTACCCACCTCTGTGGAACATTTTGTACATAATTTTACTAATTGATATTTCAACAAGCTCCTGCCTTCTCTATAATTCATACAATTCATCCTACCTCCTAGAACACACATATTTTCTATTTTAGTCACACTGAACAACAGATTTACAAACAAAAATTCAACGGAAAAGCGAACTGTTGACAGTGACAGGTAATAGACAGAAGATGCCTTCGCAAAAAAAAAAAACCAAACCAACAATAGTTTCTCTGTATCGTTCATAAAATATCTCAAGGATCAAAGAGATTCAGACATATCTTGAATTTTAAGTACGCACATTCACATATGATAAAATTAATCAAATAATTTTACAACTCCTTTGATAATATTGGAGACAATAAGATATTGGCTTTTTCTTAACAACTTTTTAATGAATTTTTATGCAAGCTGATGAAGGAATGGGGTGAGCAAAGCCCTACTATCACAACTAAGAAGCCAAAGAGCCTTTTGAACGACGACAAGGACCGCTCTCTGCCACCAGATGTTGTAATATGCAATAAGCACAATATCAGGAGAGTCCACTGTGTAATGGTATGCAAGCATCTGTGAACTTTCAAGTAACAACAGATTGGCCTGTACAGACTCAGCAATGTATAGTAACCTCATCAATACCAAACTATATTTGGTATAAACGAGATATCGAACGTGCCTTTTCCAAAATAAATAAAATTAATTAGGATTCCTGGACTACGCCTACTTGTAATTTTAAGCAAATAAAACGAAGCTGTACTTAACGAAAATAAATAAAACGTGTGAGGAAAATTTTATAAATAATCGTCTTACACATATTTCTCTCTTAATTAAAGCTTTGTTTACGACAAATAAGGAAACTTTCCGTCATTTGCCTTTGATTTTTCAGTACAGAAAATATTTTTAAACTTTGATCTAGACTTAATTATCAGGCTGACAGAACATTTGTAGACACACACACACACTCGCACACACACGCTCGTGCGCACAGTGAGAGTGTGTAAACACAACAATGAGCTGCGATTTGTAAACAGGTTAGTATTTAAAAAGCGTATTGAAGAAATCCAAGCAATTTTTACCGCTTCAAATAGTAAGAAATTTCAAATTAAATTAAAGCAAATGACAGGATTCTACTCATAAAAGAAAAAGTTAAAACATAATTCTTAACATTCTTAGTGCAAAGAGGCGTTTAGATCAGAGAAACACTATTTACAATTCTTTTCTGAGACAGGTAAAAAACACTTTGTAAAAGTGGGAAAATGTAAATTTAAGTGAGGTTCTATGCACCTTCACAGGCTATGGGGCTTAAAGGGCCAATAGATAGAAAGATCCTTTTTGAGTTACTGACGACATAAAGAGACTGAAATGTTTTACGAACCAAACATTTTTATTACAAGATGAGAAATCGAGAAAATTATGATAGAAGTATTTCTTTTTGCTATTTACAAAAAAAAAGCTTTAAGTGTAAATGGTTCACGTCCTCGATAATCAGTAGAGGTTGTATGTTTAAAAGCCTGATTTTCTGCTTACTGGTTTTAAGGATATGAACATATCTTCAAGGCTATTCGTCACACTAGATTGAACTAGCCCCCAACCCCCTCCCCGACATCCACAACCAAAAAAGAACTTGAACACAACACTCTAGTCTTTGGGATAGTATTTCTCCATCAGACAGGGACTTCGAATAACGGTTAGCATGGCGGCTCCAAATACAACCTCTGTTGACCTACGTCTTGGCGAAACAAAGTTCGCCTTTGATCCGAGGAGCGATCCCACCAACATCTTGAGTTTTGAGATGTGGATGGCGATGGACAAGTTTATTCTGGCTTTACAATCTTGTGTGGTGGTCATCGGCCTGCCCACTAACGTGGTCAACATTGTGGTGTTCTGTCGCCAGGGACTACGGGACCGGATGAACCTCTGCCTCTTCTGTCTGTCGCTCGCAGACTTGTGTTACCTGGTAACCATACTCATCGCTCATACCGTCAGTTCCATCATGACACAAGTCGAATCTCATCTAAGTGCGGAATACAGTGTCAAATCGAAAGTGTATGGTCTGGGTTTTATCTTCGGAACTTCGGTGTTGTCTCGATTGATCTCCATGGTGATAGCAGTCGAGCGATGTCTGTGCGTTGTGTTTCCGTTACAAGCCACGACCCTCATTCGGACCCGCACTATGGCCGGTATTTTAGGGGTCCTCTTTGTATTTGTGTTATTGTATTATTCTACCATGTCAGTGTGCTTTGACATTACGTGCGCTACAAACAATGTCACTAGCCAGGTAAGTTGTCTTGTCAGAGCTTCTTCCTTTTATAGACAAAACTATTTGGTATCGCAAGTTATTTATAATGTTATTCCCAAAGTTGTGGTTCCTGTAGGCATTTTCCTAACAATCGTGATCGCTACGAGTATCACAGTAGTCCGGCTAAGAGTCGCCATGTCTTGGCGCAAGATGACCAGCTCCAGCAGTAGTGATGCTCAAAGCCAGCAGATGGCGCTGACCAAAATGCTCGTGGTCATCTCGTTTATTAACATTACGTGTTCAATGCTAACTGTCATGCAAGCGCTGATGGAGAACATTCGCTCTGACTTTTTGTCAGGTGGACCTTTGTACAATCTGTTGAGAACAACAGGAAGTCTGAGCACGGTCTTCATATGCATCAACAGTTCCGTCAACTTCTTTGTTTACATCACACGTTCTACTCGCTACCGACTCGAGCTGCAGATGTTGTGCTGCTCCAGACTATCTTTAATGAAAGCGAAACAATTAAATGGTATATCGTCAACAGAAATAATCTTGGTGACATAAGCAATGCAACGTATCTAAATTACAGTTAGAGTGATTTTCATTGGTTCATATTTATTGGAACATAGATTAATGGTTATATTCAAAAGTAGACAACGAGAGAAATAATTCTTATGAACAATGTAAGGTGCAGCAACTTTAAACTCTTTGAAAATACAAAATTCGCAATTAAGAAAAAAATGTTTATTAAATAAACACCATAAGAACCGTAAATGGAAGATGACTGGTTGACAAAGTGATGGGGAACCTTATCCTTCACGATTTTTGGGTTCGATTTCCGAGAAAAAGATCTTCAGCTCGAAAGTCGCCTGGTAGTGACTATAAATTTTTCACATGAGGTATCTTTGTTTTATGTGAATGCCTCAATGGTTTCCCTCTACCATTCATTATCTAAATGAATAAAGAGATGTAGATATCTCTTGCGTTTTAAGTACTAACAAATCTTATCCAGAATTCACATATGATAAAAATTATTATATAATTTTGCAACTCTTGTGATAACATTGGAGCCAATAAGATACTGGCCTTTTCTTAACTGTCTTGTATAAATTCCTACGAGAGATCATGAAAGGATGAGGTTAACAAAGCCCTACAATCACGACAGAGGAGTCAAAAAGCCTTCTAAACGAGGCTAACGACCGTTCCCAGCCGCCAGATGTTGTAATATTTAACAAGCACAATATCACAAGAGTCCGATGTGTAGTAGTCTGCAATCAACTCTCAAATGATAACATATTTGCCTCTACAGACTCGGTAATGGAAATGAACCTCATTGATACCAAACGATATTTGGTGTAAACGATATACCGAACGTGTCTTTTCTAAGACTAACAAAATTAATCCGGATTCCTGGACTAGGCCTACTTGTAATTTTAAAATATAGTTTAACTGTGCATGCATGGAGAAACCATGTGGGAAAAATAAATTCCTCCCGGACCGCTGACTAAAAACACTCTTTCACCGCTACCTACGCACCCAGCAGATGGATACCTGACTTATCAACGAATGATATACTAACTGTTTATTACACTGTAACTGCTCTACATAAAAAATGTCAATCTACAAATAAAGCATGGAAGGCATCGATCAAGAACATGACAATACCTAACAGTATGCATACTACAGCAATTAGTAAAAACAAAACAAAAAACTTTGGCAAATGCTACCTCTACAGGTTATTTCTTGTAAGTTTATATAAGTTCAATCAAAATTATCGTTACACCAGTTACACAGATGAAATAAAAGGAAGCAGAATAAACGGAGGTAAGAAAATACCTATAATTGTCAGCCTAAATAATAACACTTAGAATAAGTCAATAATTCATTAACTTTCATGCTTAAATAAACTCTCTAATTTATTATATAATGTCATGCATTAAATAACAGGTTTATTAGTTGACTTTCAAGTTTATTCATTGATAACTTCTAATGCTTATGTATATTCAATGGCTGAAGTTAACTGATATATCTCGGAAGAAACTTGAGAGCAAAGGTTGAAGCGTTGCGCTCTCGTGTCTAGACCATCCTGTATGGTCAAAGGGCAAGAAGAGTTCCGGAGAACATTATCAACATCAGGAAGTTGTTGGGTGGGAGGGAGGTTGGCACTACAAGCTCAGTCGGCAACATCTCTGTTCTCCACACACACACAGGCGCCTACACAGAGGAGACACAAATCAAAGACAGGAGTGAAAGGCACGAGATAGTTATACTATTTACAAATGTCAAAATAAAGGACAAATCCGTCAGTTAATGAAACTATTCCTGGAACCGGCCATTAAAATTAAATATGTAAGCAAACCGTAACCGTGCAGCAGGATTTTTACATGATAGCAAGATTCGTGATTCTGGTTCACGGAATCCTCTCCATTGTGGCCGTTGCTGCGGTCACTGTTGTGATCCTGACTTGGATGTCTGCCCTGCATCTGCCAGTTGTTTCCTTAGCCAGGGAGTTAAGAATAGTACTTCAGTGATAGTACTTTTGGAACAGATATTTTTCAGAGAGCCTTTGAAGCTTTGGAATCCAAGTGGCAAATGTGATGTGGAGGAGAGTTCCACTGCTTAGCAGCACAGAGAGAGAACGTCCGTTGTCTGTATGTGACTGTTTGTGGAAGGGAAAAGAACCTCTTGCCAAACTCGATCAAATGCCTTTTTTAAATTGTGGAAGAGCCCCCGATGGTATTTTTCTTTTAGGATGCAACACTTTATATGGAGAAAACGATTTAGAGAGTGCTAAATTGTCGTCCTTATTTTCTTGTGGGGATATAGATGGTACTGGCTAAGGAGAGTTGGTGGACTTAGGAGTCTTACTTTTTGCTGGTTTCACCTAACGTGAACGTTACTATAGTTCCTGCCCAGTTTGGTAATAGCCTGGGCGATGCATCGCCTTCCAATCGCCGAGTACAACTAGGGTGTAATTTTCTGGATACTCCTTTTATCACCCATTCTAGATGAGAGAAGAACTCTTTTATTTCGTCGACTTCATGCGTACAAAATAAACTTGGACAATTGTGACGTAATAAGGTCAGGCAAAGGTGCTGAGATGCTGGGAACACACCCAAATAGAATACAATATGTAAACCTTTGCACTGAGATACAGATGAATGGGCTTTAAGCATAGATAAAGTGACATAATAACCCTAATTACTTAATAACCAGCTGACTTTTTTGACACTGCACTAGTACGGTGGTACCTCATTGGAGTAGTGTTACTAGGCAAGAACCTTTCATGCGATGCACACTCACTCCTGCTTCCTCCACAACGCCGTGATGACTTGTCCTCCCCTCAGAGAGCTAAGTCATGTAAAGTATATAGCATCTACTGCAGAATGTCTGTCTGTCATTAGTGGAGTGACCAATGTGATTTTTGTCTTTCCTACTCCAAGAATCATTAATTGTTTAAGCGGTATTATATGCGCAATTAAGAAGCATATTTGAACGACTTTGAAAGGATGAACGGAACGACCTCGGAATACAATAACCCATGTTTACAATTGACAAAGAAATAATAGAGACTAATCCAAACACTGTAATAATCTGTTGTCATTTGTACAAATCTTGTGATTCCACTTCTTGTGACTGACATGTTAAGGTGTCTCACGAAAGTTTGCGTGACCCGATGCACACCGGACTAGGTGAATCCGCTCAAGGAAGTACGTTACCTAAACGGATTGCCAACAAAGCTAATATTCAAGAAAAACAGTTAAGTCTTGCTAAGATTAAGTGCTTCTCGAACATAGAAGGATGGACATCACAGCAACACAAAGTCCTTCATTCTTACCTACGTTTTCATGGCAGCAGTCAAACACTTTGCAGATTATCGCGTGCTCTTTTATTTCCTAATTGCTTGATATTTTTATGAATAAAATGTTTACTTTATTGTTTTTTTGTGGTCTATTTAATGCTTTTTAAATTAATGTCTTTATTTAATTTAGTTGGCTCTGCTGTGACTGCCGAGTGTAAACTGGTTTGTGTTTGACATTGTGACGAATGGTGTGGGAGAAGGGTGGCCTAACTCACCCGAGAGGAAAGGGGCACCTGCTGGCTCGCTTCACCCGACTTACCCTCTCACACCCACTCACTCGCTTATTCGCACGTCCACAGCCTACGCACTACTAACCATTTTCCTTCGCCTGTGCAAACACAACCGACTAGACAGCTGTACACCATTCTTTACATAACAGTAGAGAGAATGTGATACTGACCTTCGTAACCAACCACTAGGTATCAATATCTGGGCATCATGACGTAGAGATGAGGTTAACAAGGCCCCACCAAAAGAATTCAAAACTTTCTGAACAAAGACAAAGATCATAAATATCTTTAACCAACATATTGCTATGATACATCATGTGCACAATATCGATGTGCATTGGTAAGCAATCATTTTGAGAACTTTTAAGACAGAAGCAGCAAGGGATAGGAAACTAATTGATACAAAATGATATTTAAACAAACGTGTCTTCTCCAAAACTCTTAAAATTAATCATGCTTCCACTACTACGCCCAATCTTAATTTTAAACAAATAAAACAAAACGTTTCATAAGCATAAAAAGACAAAAATAGATAAACGCACCATCATGAACCCCTTTAAAAGACAAGAATAAATAGTCTCAGATTTCTTTTTTAAATGAAAGCTTTATTTATCTATGGTGTGATAAGGAAACATTTCGCACTTTCATTTTCCATTACAAGAAGCATCTGATAATTAATTATAATGTAAACTGACGAGACATTTTACACATACACACACGCACGCGAGTGAGCACACAGAGGGATTTGGGTGCATAGTCTCGTAATTATGTAAATATGCAGAGACAGACTAGTTGGGTTGTGTTTTAGGATATAAGAAGGGTAACAAAAAAAAACAAATACTTTTTACTGCTCCAAAAGATATAGCAATTTTAAATAAAATGAAACAGAAGTGAAATGTCCAAGAATTTTACTCTTATAGCAAACAATTATAACTTTGTATTTGAGTATATAAGCTCATTCTTAGACGCTAGTAGAGAGCAAGGACATTCTTGAGATGTTGAAAGTAAGAGGCAGTTGTTGTTACGAACCAAGCTGTTCTTTATATAAGATGCGAGTTCGAGAAAATTTTTAAGCAGTATTTCTTTTCACTACTCGGGAAGTATACGGAACATTTCTAGAATAATGCTTTAAGGTTATGAATTGAATACTTAAAACGAGCTTCAACTTTTAAACATCTTTTTAAAATGCTAGATCATAGTACTAAAATGTAATCCTAAGAAAATAATATGAATCACTCTGTTCTTTGAGACTGTATTTTACAATCAGACTGAGACAACAAATAACTGGAAACATGGCGTCTTCAAATACAACCACTCTTCTCCAACAACTCAGCGAGACCAAGTTCGTCTTTGATCGCAAGAACGATCCCATCAACATTTTGAGCATCGAAACGTACAGACCACTACAAAAGTTTATCCTTGCTATCTATGTATGTGTGGTGGTCGTCGGCCTGCCCACTAACGTGGTCAACGGTGTGGTGTTCTGGCGCCAGGGACTACGTGACCGGATGAACCTCTGCCTCTTCTGTCTGTCGCTCGCAGACTTGTGTTACCTGGTAACCATACTCCTCGTCCTCACTGTCAGCTCCATCATGAAACAAGTCGAATCTCATCTCGCTGCAGAATACAGTGCTAAATCAACAGTATATGGTCTGGGTTTTATTTTCGGAACTTAAGTGTTGTCTCGATTGATCTCCATGGTGATAGCAGTCGAACGATGTCTATGCGTTGTGTTTCCGTTACAAGCCACGACCCTCATTCGGACCCGCACTATGGCCGTTATTTTAGCCGCCATTTTTGCTTTTGTATTATTGTATTATTCTACTATGTCAGTGTGTTTTGACATTAAGTGTGCTACAGACAATGTCACTAGCCAGTAAGTTGTCTCATCAGAGCGTCTTCCTCTTATAAACAAAACTATTTGATATCGCAAGTTATTTATAATGTTATTCCCAAATCTGTCGTCCCTACAGGGATTTTCCTAACCATCGTGATAGCTACTAGTATCACAGTAGTCCGGCTGAGAGCCGCCATGTCTTGGCGCAAGATGACCAGCTCCAGCAGTAGTGTGGATCAAAGCCAGCAGATGGCGCTGACCAAAATGCTCGTGATCATCTCGTGCATCGATATCACGTGCTCAACGCTATTTGTCTCTCAAGCGCTGGTGGAGAATATTCGCAGCGACTTTTTCGTGGGCGGACCTTATTACAATCTGGTAAATTTAACAGGAAGTCTGAGCACGGTCTTCAACAGCCTCAACAGTTCCATCAACTTCTTTGTTTACATCACACGTTCTACTCGCTACCGATACGAGCTGCAGCTGTTGTGCCGATCTAGAATAGCTTTAAAAACAAAAAGAAAACCATAGCTAAGTATTTACATCGTAACTTATATTGAAACTCACCTAGTTTATGAGCATGACTGAACAGCCTATTTTCTCGTGGTATATCTGCAAAAATGTTTCTAAAGTGAACGATGAAAGTAAAATATGATCTGGTAAACAAGAAGGACATAATAATTCTTTCTTGGAAAGTAAATGCAAAAAAATGTTTGTATTTTCTTGTAATGTAATAAAAACATATGTTTCAATGTCACTTAGCTAATGATAAGTTTAGTGATCTTTAAGCATCGTTCAAATTTATGTTTAAACTGTTGTATTTAACAAAACAAATACAGGTGATTAACCTAAGTACTCGAAAAGCTAAGTTCATTAAGGTGTGATTTTACTGTCACCAGCTAATGTGATTTATAATCTGTTTTACTGTAAATGACCAGCAACAAGTGATGCGTGAATAGTATACGTCTGAAGCAGTTTATACCAGTAATGACTGTCTTCTGTCCAATAATGAATTTATTATTGTAATTACCTAAATATTGAAAGCTAAATACAACCTCCCCTTTTTTATCAGAAAGCTTAAACTAAGCAAATTCTTTATAATGCCTCTCGAAAAAAGACAGCGACTAAAATGAAAAAATTTAATGTTAATACACCAAAACACCTCCAGTAGGAGTTACCCCTACCACAGCAGATGGTTTGCAGAAAATGATCGTGGTCATTTAGTACATCGAAATCAGCTGATAAAAATTAGATGTCTTCCATGCGATGTAAGAGATTTGCCGCTTTTTGACCAGCTGTGATTGGTACAGCTTCTTCACTTATTTTACGCATTCTACTCACTACCGACTGTGGGTATCGATCTCTAGTTTTCCATGTAGAGGTTTTTGATCATTCTATTATTGAATATTTAGATAACTAAAATTGGTTTTTTTGGCATCTTTAAGTTCAAACCTTCAAAGTCTCGGTGAGAAGGAATAGCACGCGAATTCGGTACGAGTGGATTACTAAGAAACACTGTTGTATAGAAAGATTGTTACTAAGTTTAACCGGATGGTCCACTTTAAATGACAATACACTGTGGAAGAACAATAGGTTAGTTGAGGTTCTAAAACACTAGCACCAATCAGTCCATCCTCTTTGCTTTTCCAAAGAAGAGGACGGAACAAGGAGAATTTTCCGCTAAAATTCTAGCTCTTACACGTTGGGTGTGCTACCCATACAGGGCATCGAATATAGGTTAGACCATGTTTGAAAACAATGCTGGAATGCTGATTTTTGTCCGCTATTTGTACTGAAAATGGGATGCTGTGTCACCCGCTCCGAGGTCACTTGTCTCGCTCACTGTGATGCTCACACGGCTTGCCAAGGTTCAGGAGGAGGGAGTAAAGAAGACGAAATAAAACGCTGCCAAGAGTACACAAGTACCGCAAGCTCTTCCTTTATACCAAGTATTTGAAACATTGTTGTCAAGCAGAGCAATATTTTCTGTTATTAGTGCTGTCACGGTCAGAGAATAGATGAGGTGGGGTAGTTTCAGCAGACTTGTGCTTACCGGCCTACCTGCACGTGAGATCCTGAACAGGTGAAAGCTCGCACGATTTCGTGGGCCCCATGTGCAGGTCGTGTAAAGTTCACCTGGTATCAGGTCTGACCTGGGTGGGAATTTAAGGCCTGCAGCGCACAGCCTGGGGGGTGCGTGGATGGTGGTTTTGCTGCGAGAGCATCCAGATGCTCGGAGAACACCAACACACTGGACAGCCGACAGTACCTCTGTCAAGACACAGGACAGCCATCGGGTCTGTTCGAGAACAGAGCAACAGGGGACCAGGGTGGCCGGTGCTGCGTGGAAGAACGCGAGTCTTAGTTGCTTGGCTTTGATGTGTAAGATGTTTACTTTAATGAAATCCTGTAATATACTTTATACTCTATTTTATGTCTTATTTAATTCGATCTGATTTACTGTAACACTCTCATTATCGTCTGAGCAAATCGTTGACAGTGACAGATAATAAAGAGAAGGATGCATTTTCCTTTAGTTACATAGAGGGTGAGAGATGCCGGCGTGTTGTCGTTATCAAAGATAAAAATTTCTCTTCAAAACTCTAAGATGACAATATTAATAAAACAGTTTGACCATTCCTTGGATAACAGTGGAGAGAATAAGATCTAGACTCCTTTGTAACTACTCTACATAAAATTCTCATTCAAATAGGAAAGATGGTATGAAGATGAGGTTAACAACACTTTAAAATCACAACAAAAACTTTTTTTTAATTGCCAAAGGTCCCTTATAACGCAAAAACAAAAAAATCGAACATAGTTAAAGACAGTAAAGCTTCTCGCTGACATTTAACTAAAATGCTCAACAAAACGCAGATACATAAGGCAGTTTAACTACACAAACGTGGGTACTGTACATGGGACTAAAAATTGATGTACGTTCAAACAAGTTCCCATCATGCCAGTTTGTGAACGTTTTAGTACATAAAGGTTTCCTCTGCAAAAACGGCATTTGATGTACAACTAATCGATAGTCAACGGAATTTTAACAAGCGCCTGCCTTCTCTGAAAATCTTAAAATTAAGTCTGCTTCCCGGACTACGCCTATTCTTAATTATAAACAAATAAAAGGAAACTCTCTTCGAACACACATTGGCAGCTTCCAAACAATCCTAGATTGAAAGACACGAGGCATGCACATGACCTCAGATTTAAGGAGAGGCCACCATAACCTGTTTGTTTGTGCGCTGTGCGCAATCAGCTAACGACAGCTCGGGGAAAAGTGGAGCACGAACCCTCACCCAAACATATCACCACATATAACACAATCAGGAAAAGGAAGAGAAAAGTTGAAATAGATACAGTCCTCATGGCAAGATAAAATAGCTTCCTTGACTATAGAAAAAGAAACCCTAATTAGACGTTGAACGAGGGATATCAGACAACAAACCAGTAACCTTACAGAATACAGGACACACCGCACTGGCAAATAGCAGCCAAAATGCTTGTAGACATTTTATTATAAACAACAGCAAATTCTCTACCTCATAATCCTTTCAAAACGTGGCTGAGAGTGAATATTTTTCAAATTGGACCTCAAAAACCACCTCTTTGGAAATACCATTTCTAATTCAGATATTTTTGATGCAAGTCTCTAGATTTCCCCTTCCTCGTACATTCTTTGTTCATTTTTACTGCTGTGTCGTCCATCTGATGTTCATGATTCTCTGGGTATGATAAACTGTAAGGTTTTTAGCAACACGATATTCAGCTCACCTTCACAAGGGGAAATGTGCTCTACAAAATCAATTGTTATTATTAATAAAAGAAAAAAGTTCTAAAATTCAATGATTGAATATATTTGCTGTTTCTGTAATAATTATGATGTTACTTTGATGTTGTTGTTTATACTGACGGTAATACACACTTCTTTGTCTTCCTGTCAAACACATGCGCACATGTACTCGATATATACCTAAAACAAAAATAAAAAATAATATAAAAAGCTTGCAAGTCGATGCCTTGTCTGGGAAAACTAATAGTCCAACACTTAGTTCGAACTAAACTGGCGCCACTAATAACATGCTTCTGTGCAAGATAATAAAATATGCATATATCTATAAAATAAATTACATTTTTTAACAAAATAAAATGACTTCGCATGAAATACTTTTTCTCGCGCAACTCCTGGCCGACTCTTCTAAGGTAGTTTCCAGAAAAGAAAATAAAAAGAAATCTGGCAAATATTATATTCTTAATGTATGAAAATTTTAAAGAAAAATGCAATTGTTTATTCCAACATCATGCAAATACGCGTGCATTGACAACCACGAGTAGACAGCTAATTGCCCAGAAGGGATCTATAAATATAATTTCGGTGAGTGTTTCTCATTTCGCCTGCAGACATGTGATGTGAGTAGGTGGAGGATTTGAAATGCCGGACAAGTTCACTACAAGTTATAAACTGCATCTGTCTATCGTAATTGCCAAATTCTAGTCAAGTTGGACAATAAGATGGCATCTTCAGAAATTACACCTTTTATACCAGGTCGCGCCGTTATTGATCCAAAGGATGACCCAGTCAACATCTTGAGCATCGAAACAGCGCAAAATATAGAAAAGTTCATTCTAGTTTTCCAGCCGTGTGTGTTGGTCATAGGCCTGTCACTAACGTGGTCAACGGTGTGGTGTTCTGGCGCCAGGGACTACGTGAGCGAATGAACCTCTGCCTCTTCTGTCTGTCGCTCGCAGACATCGCCTGCCTTATCGCCGTACTCCTCGTTGTCAGTGTCAGCTCACTCATAACACAGATCGACTCGCGTCTGGGGGCCGAGTACACCATCAAGGCTACGGTGTACGGAATCGGTTTTAAGTTTGCCACTACGGCGCTGTCTCGCTTGATCACAATGGTGATCGCAGTCGAGCGATGTCTATGGGCGTCGTCTTTCCTTACAAGCCACGTCCTTCATTCGGACTCGCACGATGGCCAGTATTTTAGTCACCATCTTTATCTTAGTTCTGTTGTGTTATTCCACTATGCCCTTTGCTTTACAGGTCACGAAGACTCAAGACAATATCACTGGGGAGGTGCTTTGGCGCACGGCTATATCTGACTTTTATTGTACAAACTATCTTCTGTATCAGGTCGTTTACCACGCCATCCCCAGAGTAATAATCCCTGTAGGCACTTTCCTAACCATTGCCATCGCTACGTTCATCACAGTAGTCCGACTGAGAACCGCCATATCTTGGCGCCAGCAGACCATCTTCAGCAGAGGTGAGGTCAAACACCAACAGATTGCGCTGACCAAAATGTTCGTGGTCATCTCCTGCATTGAAATCACCTGCTCAACACCGTCTGTGCTCCAAGCGTTGCTGGAGATTTTCCGATCCGGTTTTTTGACAGGAGGACCAATGTACAATCTCGTGAGAACAACAGGAAAGCTGGGTACGGTTTTCATATGTATCAACAGCTCTGTCAACTTTTTTGTTTACTTTACGCGTTCTACTCGCTATCGACAAGAGATAAATATGTTGGTTAGTCACTGTCAACATACAAATAAAATATTTTCTACACTTTCAGAACAGAAAAGCAACAGAAGCATCACAATCTAACCAACCAGCATGACTGACTTTAATTTTCTCTAAGGCTTTTTCAATCTACTGCTTCGTATCCTTGATAATCAAATTTCACGAGTCGTCTTGTGCTCTTGTTTCTCTGGCTGTTGACGTGTCTACAATTTTAGTGTAGAAAAGATATTCCTGTCCCACTGTTTCGTATTCCTTTATGAAGCGACTTTGTCTTATCACTGTACGTGCCTTTCTCCGACTGCTTCCCAAAACCTTTTATTTGTTTTTAGTCTCTTTATTTATATCTTGTATACGCGTATAGTTGGTGGGTTATCACTTGTCATAGCAACTGATATCATCAGACAAAAACCGATCTGACCTGAAAATGATAGTCAAGCATATAAAAATAACAGTTTCGTAAACTTGCTTGGAATCCTAGGCATACTATTTTAAGCCTCTTACCAAATAGTAAGAACTTGGAACTGCTTCACGATTACATGAAGAAGGTAGAGGGAAGGCACAGACGAGGAGAAGTGGACAAAAAAAATCCACGAGACGCAGATCTTGGGCAGCAACTGTTGAACAATAATAAGAAAATTGATATATCTGCTTTGGTGCAGTTTTACTCAGAATGTTTATTGATTAACGTTTTTCCTATTTTGTTTATCGACTCATCGACTAGTAGTGTTGTATTTCTATTTCAAAGGATCTCTTGATTTCTATTTCAAAGGATCTCTTGAAACTTTGTGGGCTTCTTTCTCCGTCTGCTTTTCAAACTTGAAAAAAAAATCTTACTGAAATCGCATATAAAAGTTTGTTGGTGAAAATAAACGCGGTCTAAAGTGTCGACGACCGGAATGTTACAGGTATCTAACTTTGTAAAAAAAAATAAAATAAATAAAAATAAAAAAAGTACAAGAATCCGAGAAAAAACAGTCATGCTCAGTACAGCATTACTATGCCCTTGAAGGAGACTAGTTCTATCCTCTAATTATTGTTTATGCTTCGGGTTCCTGGGACCCCAAAGAATTTAGCCTTAGCAGAAGCCCTGATACGGGTACTTTAATTAGTGACAGTGACCTCAGGGAAATCACCATTTTGAGTTCGCTTTTTGTTTTTGTGAAGGAGATGAGGAAGAGTACCAGATCTCGTGTTATAATTAAAATATTATTGAGACTATGGGTGAAGAGTCGGGGTTAGGCATGTGACACCACAGTTTTGACGATGTTTCAGGGTGTGAGGACCAGGCGTTGCAGGAATAGTTGCTAGGGGCAAGCGAGATAACAAACGATACTGGGAAGTAACTGTTGCTAGCGGCTGCCTGCAAGAGTGAGGGAACTAAGTTCTTGTATACAATGACTGAGTTGTATTTTGTGAACAGAGTCCATCGCTGTAATGGCATCTACCCTTGACAGTCATCTTCTTTGTTAAAGATTGAACTACATTTTCTTGCTCATCGTCAGCAGACTTTGATCAACATGTGACTGAAAACGTCGAATTAGTAAGCCAAGCAGGAGAAACAAGTGCTAGTGGAGTTGTGATTAGCATCAAAGATCTTATCAGGGGACAAATACATCGTTTTTAACAGTCCAGTGGTTGTTTCACCAGCTTCGTTTCGTTCGTTCTCCGCTTATGGACCTCAGTTCTCGAATTCTCTTCCTACCTCAGACATTATGCCCCACTCTGTTTTCAAACCACCATTATCAGCATGCTTTTCTTCTCATACTACTTTTATGAACTCCTGCCTGTATGTGCTTCTTTTGCTGTATTAGTGGCTTTATATGTGCGCTTTCGTGTAGATGTTATGCACTATGTTATTATTGCTCGTAGTAGTTAATCCGCAATGATTGGCATTCTGGTTCTTTGCCTTGGAGGTAGTCTTGTGGCAGAGTGGTCACAAGTGCTTGTCACAATAACAGTGAGGATCGCAATGGGCTGATTTCAAGACTAGTGTCTGAAAAATGTTTTTCGTCTTGGATCTGGCAACTACTCATAGGCCTGGTTTTCGAGAGTTTTCTCCGGAATAAAAATAATAAGAAGAAATAAAAAGATTACTTAAACAGCCTTACAACAAAATAATTGGAAGAACCATAGTTTTATCAAATCGAACATCCAGCCAATTTCCTTGCTTCTGGCATTTTCCGAAGTTAACAATAACAAAGGCCTCTTGGGCGAGATTAGTGATTTTCAGGATAATTGCTGTTTGCTTTTCATTATTTGACGATGCTACAGGCGCAAATATTCGTGCGCATTAGTACCTGTACATATTATTGCTTCTATTAATAGTAGTAATCAACAATCTTGCAAAGAATCATTCTCTCAAACCGTTTAGTATGGCATCTTGAAGACACACCCAAAAGAAAACATTACCACTTCGGTCCAAGACGCATTTGCCTGTGCTAGTGAAATACGTCAGAAGCGGATATAGCCGAGTGGCATCCGAAGTGAAAGCTCGCAGGTTCAATGCCCGATTAGTGCAGCAAACTTGCCCCAGTTGACCCAGCAGGAACGGGTACCTGACTCCTTAGACTAGAGGGTTGGGGAAGGTAACGCAGTGAGAAAGAGGAGATGGGCCCCAAGAAAAGTGAGGTCTCTAACACCTCGCCTCCCCAACGACCTGAAAAGGTTA
Source organism: Pomacea canaliculata (assembly GCF_003073045.1). Lineage (NCBI taxonomy): Eukaryota > Metazoa > Mollusca > Gastropoda > Architaenioglossa > Ampullariidae > Pomacea > Pomacea canaliculata. The sequence continues at coordinate 20,948,896 of NC_037595.1, read as the reverse complement.
GGGGATGGCCTTTACCTTTCTTTAAGGTTATTAATGTTTCAATACGCATGAGAAAAATGGTCGCCTTAGATCTGTAAACTGATCCTTCTATGCTTACTTCGTGTGTGGGAAGAATAAGTTGAAACGACTTCAAAAAATGTCCCTAACACGATTTTCATTTACGGCACACATCTCCATTCGATACACTCAGCTCCATTCCCCTCAATCCAACGGGATCATATCAACATAATAAAACAGATTAAACTTATCGGAACAACTGTCGATCGTTTCTCGCAATAGATGGCTAATCTGCGCAGACGTACGACTCCTCCCATCCGTCCACTAAGTACGACACACGATATCCAAGAATTTCCAGAATGCATCACCACCTTCTTGACACAAATCACACGCTCGGTTACTCTTTAATCAGTAAGCACTCACGAAGAGATTCCAAAAATACTCCAGAAAGCTCCGTAACAGCAAGAATACATGTCCTTGTAGCACTTTCATCCAAAACAAATCGTTATGGAAGATATGCAAATAATCAACTTTTTTCTCACAACACTCTCTGTCGACAACGTTCCAAGACAGCAGACGACTTTCGTATTATTCGCTAAAACAAAAGAAAGTCGACATAAAAAAAAAAACCACCATTGGCCAGGAAACATCACGTGACTTCCCCACTTTAAATATTCATTTCTCCTAGAATGCGCCCTCCGCTGCTGATTCTTATATATCAACTTTGAGCCCCAAACCGAAAAGTTGAGAGCCCGAAACAGTAACAGCCTAGTGATGAAAAAACAAACAGGAGGCAAGTAATAAAAGCCGCTAAAAAGGCAATGCCATAAACTACAGTTTTACATTTTTTAATAGATGAAACTTAGTGGTTGTCGTCCAACTTCAGACCAGAGGATCTAGCGACGTCATCAGAATCACATCTATAAGCAGCCGGAATTATGTTCTTATATTTCAGATTTCTGTTTGTCCATAGCAGCAGATTTTTAATGTCTTCATTTCTAAATCATACTAAAACTTTGTACAAAATCCAACTTTTTATGACAAAATGGATATATATATGTATCAGTTAAAGCTAGAATAGACTACAAGCTCTAAACTCTATGCTATGGACTCTTTGAAGGCTCTCCCCACTAATTTACTGAAATCTTGTCTGTTCATACTCCTGACCAAAATCTCGTTCCTCATCAGACGTGCATTCTATCCTCCCTCCCACAACGACAGTCACATACGGACAACGGATGTCCTCCCTCTGTTCTGCTAAGCAGTGGAGCTCTCTACCACATCACATTCGCCTCTTGGACTCCAATGCTACATTCAAACGCTCTCTGAAAACATATGTTCACAAAGTACTATCCCTGAATTACTATTCTTAACTCCCTGGCAATACTGTTATGCTAACCATCATGTAGCAACTCCATCTTACACTGTTTATAGTATCTAAATCCCTTCATCCATGATGCTTGTACCTCATCTTTATGTTGTTCAGTGCATATAGTACCTCACTGTCCACTGGATGATCTTTCATCTATCATTACTGGTCTGTGCAAGAGCGCTATCTTGGTTGTGATGCAGGGCGCTTTTTAAGTTCCCATTATTATTAAATATTTATGGTAGTAAACAATAAAATAGGCTAATAAATGTATTTATGATATACTTTTTAGTCTATGAGCATGATCTGCGATTTTCCGCAATGCTCACAATATTGTTTTGTTACTATCAGGTGTAGATATATTGTCCTTGCCTTAATTAAAAACCAGTCACACTGAGAATTTTTCTTCTGAATTTTGGATTTTTCTTTAAATATGTATTTTGTGTCCTTAACCTGTAAGCTAATAATTAATGTTCTGTTGTGCACTCACTACATGCATGCAATTGTAGATACAAAAATCGCCCACTCTTAGAGTGAAATTAGGCCCTCAAACCGACCACCTCCCTAATGCAATACACCACTATTTAATGACATGAAAACAGTCCAACAATGACATGTGCCACTCATTCTTGCCACTGATCATAACTTATCCTGTAAATGTGTACATCAATATACATATTTTTATATACAACCACTTGATTCATGGTCCAGTCTTTTTTAATTGATTCTTATCACAAATATACAACAAAATGTTACATGAGCCCTGCAACATGCAGTATCCTCTGTAATAAAACTTAAATTGTCAGACCCTCTCAGTGTCCAGCAGTGAGAGACTCCAACACAAAAAACCCGTTCTGTAAAGTCTGTGGTTGCTGCACATGCACTAAATAAAACTGCGAAACATATGAAAGTCTCACTTGTGATTGGAAAAATATGTACATGTACATCACAAATAGTTTCACAATCATAGCTACTCTGCACTGTCACAGGGTATTGTCTCTTGCTGCCAGATCAATGCCATTTTAGTCACAGCTATTCACTGATGGATCTCTTGTATAGCATGGATCTTTAACTGTTTCTACACTCTTTATATTGCTATTTCAGCAAACATTTCAATATTATGGACAAACTGCTGGATGCACTGCACAGATAATTGTACTTTTGTGCCATGATCCTTCTTAGTTCTGAAACATACAAAGTGCCATGCATTCTCCATTATCTTAACTGATGATGTTTGTGTGTATAAAGAGATATGCTTCAGTCAAAACATTTTTACTTCTGAACATTTCTGCATAAAAATCTTGAGATTAACCTGTATCACAAGCTGGAGTTCAGTCTTAGAGTGATACCACCAATCACTAGCAAAATGCTATCAATCAATTTGAGGATTCCACTTGCGAGAGAGCGGAGAGCCGAATAGTTAGAAACTGGCATCCAAACTGAGAGGCATGGCGGTTCAATATCTGTGCAGTGCAGCTCTCTGTCTGACACCTCAGCTAAATAGCTTCCACTTTGAAGTGATGTTAGACAATCCATCACAATAAAACCTTCGTCCAACTTGTAAGGTTTTTTTTTTTTATACTGCAGCTCAACTTTTGTTTCTTGAACAAAATTATTCATCTCCTGTTACAGAATAGTTGGCAAAAAGTTGTAGGAAGAGCTGATAACTAACCACAGTCTTTGGTATCCTTTCTACATGAACTATCCCAACAATGTTCTGCGTTTGCAAACCTCACAAAAGCATATAGAAATCTAAAATACTTGTATTTGTTTGGCTGTTCCCTTTCCCAAAAGACAAAGAAGTAGGCAGAAAGACAAGAAATGCATCTTATAAGGTCTTCAAACTATAATAGTACAGGTACTGAGTCAGCAGACATATCCTCGAACCAAATATTATAAAGATGAATCACAGCTCTTACTGACATCCCAAACCTCTCAAACAAAAAAAAAAGAAAAAACAAGGAAAACGCAAACAAAAGAGTGGATGCAGACATTAGAATAAAGGTACAAAATAAATCTAACAATAATGCAACAAAAACCTGAATGTCATAGAAATCTGTGCAAACCACAGGCTTATTAGTGTGTTAGTAATAATAACCCCTTCAAGACATTAGATGCAATCAGCTGAAATCTTGGTGAGGTGTGGGAGGAATCTCTTTTAACTTACAGAAAATCATAGGAGAACCAAGTCAGGCAGCCTACTTCTCTAACACCACTTGCATTTAATGTTTTAAATTATGTGAAACCAGCAAATAGATAAAGCATAAAAAGGACAGAAGGGACGGCTTAAATTGTCAGTTAATAAATGTATACTAATATGAGAAGCACAACTCAAAATACTTTACAAAGCTCAAATGATGGGTCTGTGAGCTTTGTAAGCAGCAAAAATAATGCAATATTTTTGCATGCAAATCTGTATCTTTCATGGAAATCATTAATAATGAAACTTTGCAAACATTATCATATATACAGCAGGAAGCATAAAACTAACCTGGTAGGTATTACCAAATCACAATTTAAGCATTTACTGAATGGTCTGCAGTGAACTTCCATATTTTATGCCACAGACTCGCAAGCAGGCATACTAATACTATGTAATGTAAACAGAAATTCCAACAGAACACAGAACTGTCTTTCAGAAAATAAATATTAATACTAAACAATGAGAGCAAAACTTATGCCAGCTTTACCGACACCTTTCCAAACATGCTGTAAATGCTAGCATTTACGAAAGGATATCATTTTGAATGAATGTCGATAGGATGATAAAGGTAATGATGAGGTGCCCAAGTATGCTGAGAAAATATTCAACAGAAAAGATGGCTGAGTAGGGATCAGATGATAGCACAAGTGTACTAAAATAGTTTCCTGATCTGACCTTTAGCCCAGACACAATTTTACAAAATTACACCAGTTCACACTGACGATGATGTACACAATACTATACAGTGCTGGTACAGAGGTACAACTGCTGAGCAATTCCATGCCTCTGGGTCAAGGTCTTCATGTATTGCACAGGAAAATACACAAAGCTTTGGAGTTTAAGCAGTTCTGAAAAATAAGGATGAATGTTGAGCACAGTAACACCAGATTCCCCAGATGACACTTGCGCAGCTGATGTATTCAGCTTCCAGTGAAACTGAGACTTGAGTCTTGTCTCCTTTACTAGTGGTTCTCCCTGAGACTAAAATGCTTCTGTCACAGATGTTGTAAGAACCATTTGGTTGTCATCTGGAGTAAAATAAATTTTTAAATGAACACTGACTTGTATTAAACTCTGAATATTGACAGATTTCAAGTGATGTGTCTACAGACAACATCCACAGCTCAAAGTCATTTACAAACACTGTCAATAAGTATGGTTAATTGTACAGCAAGACACTTATGTGACAGGCAAAATAATCATGTTGCCTTTCTGACATAGCAATGGCACTCATGTCACCTACCGGACATAGCAATAGTGATCATGTCAGCATCTCCAACCAACACTCCCTCCTCTTCTTCTTCATCCCTCTCCTTGCTTCCATCCTCTGAACATTCATCTTCTGCTGCAGATCCAGTTATCTGAAACATGAATGTATCCTGTATATTTGCAAGACTGCTCTCAGTTTTTGTTGGGATGGTTTATCATTTGCACTGGCAGAGAAACATTGAAACACACAGAAATGGATAAATGTCCTCAGTGTCACTCTCGCCCAGAAATCTAAATCAGAAGCAGACAACACAGAGTCAGCTGAAAACATCACCAAGCTGAATCACCAATGTCCTTTCATTCTCAATACAAACATTTCTGTATCATATATTTAGAGGACAACATTGCACTTAAATGTAGTAATTTTAGTGAAATGTTTAAAACTTTTACCACAGTAAAACCTCCCTATTAAGACTCGTTAAAATCCACCAAAATCAGGTCATAATTAAGAGGGGTTATAGTAGGTAATCACCAGTCTGTTTTCATTCCATGAACCATGAACCTATCAATTCAAGCTCATTTATTTAAATGTTAAAAATTTTAAACTCATATCAGTCTTTGTACTTAAATCACCATTGCTGTGCTTGATTGAAGATTTACACAGGCAACTAGCTGTCCAAGTAAAAGTAACCAATCAATACACATGTACATGGTAGACAACAATGCTCTCTTAAAATCCACTATTTATATTATTTCTGCAAAGAGTTGCAATACAGCACAATCAACTGCTGTGCAATGGTAAACAGACAGACAACAATGAACATGGATACCCGTCGTTTTAACGAAAATGCCTCTCAGGTAGCTTCCATGTTTGCTTACAGAAACCACCTGGAATTCCTTTACGCATCATGTCATGATGCAATACAGTAAGTTGTGTCACTTAGTCATGTAACCTCCAGGTGGTTGCACTAAGATCATGACTACAGAACTAACCACTAAAAATTAACACCTTACAACAAACAGTACATGATGGCGTGTATTTGAGTTGCCAAAGACAATCCATTCTTTCTTAATCTTGAAATACGAAAGCAGCCAATTTTACCTGCACAGGTACATCAGCCTGAACCCCCATGCTGGAATGTGGAAGGATTTGAGAGCAGGCTTCATCAGGATTGATGATCTGCATCTCCTCACCCTCACCAGCAGATTCTATTACCCCTCCTTTGTCCCCTGAAGCAGCCACCACAGTATTGAGGCTGTCTGTTGTGTGGGCAAGGGTTGAACTGTCATTTATTGTCAAGACTGAGGCAGGAGACAGATCCTGACTACTGGACTGGGAACTTCCATAGCTATTGGTAAAAATAGGCAACACAAAGAGGAAGAATATTAATGACAATAATGAATCTTCTTCTTCAGCATGACAAATATAAGCAATCAGCATGTAATACTGCTGTAGATTTTAAAGGCAAATATTGTACTATCACAACAGGGCCAGTTGGTGGTGTGATGGATATCAGCAGTGATAATATGAAACAACAGAATCACAAACCTGCAAGAGGGTGCCTTCAGGAAAAAGACCTGGGTGAAGCTTGGACAAAAGTTGCGCTGTTTCGGGTGTTAATGTAGTGCTCACCTGAGTTGTTCCATCACTTAGGTGAGTCTCAATTCTTGAGATAATATGATGGCCCTCTGTGTTGAGTGGAAATATCAAACAAAGGAGGAAAAAAATCATCTCTAATCCTAAACTTGAACTGCCTGGCACTAAAATTTTCTTAAATATGGAAAATATAAAACAAAAAATGGAAATGGTAAAATCATTAGAGAACAAAAGAGAGTAAAAGCAACAAAAGAAATTAATGCAAGCCTCTGCAAAGCAAAAAACTATTTCTGATTGCATTCACCTTGACTGTGAAAGCAATTAGTTACCTTTTCCTCTTTTGTGATCTTCTAACGATTGTTTTAAATAATTTTTACAATAAAAACATACCCTCATCTGGATTTTGAGTTAGTGTAACTGTCACAGTTTCAGGTATCGGTAGAGTTGAACCAAGTCCTCTGCCAAGCAAAGTTGTCTGCCTTTCCTCCCCTTCTTCCATTTCTGTTCCTGTTCCATCACCATTTTCCCCAGAAAGAATCTCCACATTTACCTGAATTAAATTTTAATGCAAAAGATATAAAAAAAAATATTTAAAAACCTCTAAGAGGTGAAATCATCAAGAGGCAGATGGAGAACTTAAACATACATTGTAAAAGTACTTGTACTCCTGCAAATTTATCAGTTAAGTTTATCATTCAGATCTTACTGTTGAGGCTGTAACAGGCAGGCTTCCATTCTCAATGTCCTTGAGGGCTTGGTGGATGTGGTTCTTCAAGTCATTGACAGTTGGGAAGAGTGTGAGATCATGTCGTTCTGGTATAGAGTCAGATCCTGCAAACATCTCCCGTAAAACATATGCTCTGGAAAAGAACCCAAAATTTTAATTTTACAATAGTGAAATACAAAAAAATATAAATTTTCCAAAGTTTATCACTTGTAAGCATTCCTGTATATCACTTTTGTCCTTCAATGCTTAGTGCCTACACCATGTGCATGAGGTCTGCCTTGATGATGCAAAAAGTGGCAAATCCCCTTTTCTTTTATATGCAATGTCTTTGAATTACACTTGCCAGGATAGATGCTCTTTGCTGAAATGAGACTTCTCCCCACCCCCTCATTCTTATATTTATACTTTTTAAATTGATTATTGCAGCCAAAACTCTCATTAAAAACACTGCTCACCTTAACTGCTTACGCACTGCATAAACTCTAGTCTCTCCTCCTGCTACCAGACCTCGAATTTTGTGGACAACCTTCGGGTGCAGCCTTACATCAGATTCTATGAAGTCACTGTTGTTGACTACATCACCTCCTATGACATCTAACCTGAACTCTGGTTTCTTGTCTACATTCCGGTGGTCTTCATCATGAAATTCATGAGCTTTCTCTGTTGGCAGCTGAACATAATATCTGTATACATGGATGGATCACATGCTAAGTTATTATAACCACACAACAAAGGAAAGAAATAAATAAATTTTTTTCATTTGTGCATAAAATGCAGAATAACAAACAAAATGTGCAAATTCTCTTGATATAACTTGTTTAATAAAATATTTTCTCTGAAAGCTTGGATTGTTTTTGCATAAATTATTTAATTCAACAAGCAACTTTCAATAATTTGTGCTGGAATATGTTGGTCAGAACAAGTATTTTATGGTTTTGAAATACTGGGGAAGACCCTGCCACTGATAATTTAAAAGAATCATCTGTTTAAACAGATGCTGACCTCTCTTGACCCCAAGCATCTAAGCGTCGTTCCCGAAGTTCATGGAATGCTTTATCCATGGCCATTCGCAAAGACTTCTTATCCTGTTGCAGATCAACACTGTAGTTGGGGAACTTGCGAACCTTCTTTATATATATCCTGTGGATAATTATTTTCAATACTTTTACTTTTGACAAAGCTTGCTGATTTCACTGTCTCTTTTCAACACATTCTCTTTTCACAACACCATGGTCCAAGCAAAAACATTCAATGACATTCATTCTGGTTCTGTAATGTCATTGCTGAAAAATCTAATTCTCAGCCACTATTTCAATAAAATCATGCTCAGTACTTTTTGCATAAGACACAATGAGGTACATTTATGCAGTAATTAAACAAATAATGTTATTGTAAAAAAATAATTCATTTAATCATTTACGTTGACTCACCTAAGCATGGTGTCAATATAGAGTTAGTAAACATGAAAGAGGCAGATAGGTGATCTTGCTTATTCAATATATCAATTTTAAAGAGAACATGCCTGTGCTTACTGTAAACAATGTTTCCTGATCTCAATACTTAGAAATGTATCTATTTACAAACACTTACTGAACACTATAAATTTTTTTTTTTAAACAATGAGTACTTTAAAAAGAAAAAGCTCAAATCATATGTGCTGACCAGACTAATGGATATACCGTCCACAATAAAAACTATAAGAATAATTAGTGAGAAATCTATGGTATAAAATATTTGACGGACTACCTGGCAGGGCAGGTCTGGCGATACTGCATAATGTGGTTGGAGTCATGGTAACGCTTGTTGGTGCTGCCTTTTCGCCGTGGCCCATACTGGCATTCCATTACTACTGCTCTACTACCTTACAATCGGTAAGTAAATAATAGATTAACAAATTTGTGATTACACATTACTTTGCAAGTCCTTGAGAGAATAAACATTTGTAAAGTACAAAAAGTAAAGTCACTGTTATTTTGGGTGAAATGTAGACAAAATAAAAGCAACAGGTGAAACATGTTAGCCTTAACTTTGAACTTTATCCCAACTTGATCAAATGGAATTTTTCAATGCAAATTTTGAAAATTAAGTAAAACTCCTGCTTACATTTTGAAAGAAGTTTCCATCATGACTTCTCTCTCTCCTATTTCTTATTTTATTTTTGAAACCCCACTCCCACCACTTTTCTAATTCTGTAATTTCATTCTTTAAACTCTGAAATTTAATGCTTAGGGAAGATGATTTCAATGGAATGGGTGCCCAACGCCTTAGTGGGTTGGAAAATATAAAGCAGTGAGGGAGAGAAGAAAGGCACTACACTTAAAAAAAACTGGCCTCTAGAGGTCTTAACACAGTGGTTCTCAAAGTATTTCGGACCGCGGACCACTTTACTTAAGTAAAAATTTTGGCGGACCACCAAGGCCTAAAATCCCTCTGTACTATGAATTTCAAATTAAATTGCCGCATTTGTTTTATTACAATTCAAAACTAAATGTCCTTTTGTGACAGTAGTATAGTAATAAGTTGACATAAAACTACCTACCTCGATATTTGTAATTAAAATGGTAATGCGAGGAATGCATCACTTTAAGCATCACTTTGCTGACATATGACTGTCAGCCGCGGACCACCTGACTTATGCCCGGGGACCACTAGTGGTCCGCGGACCACACTTTGAGAACCACTGCTCTAACACATCACTCTCCAATGACTTCCATGGGACTTCCTTTGCCTTTTATGGTTTGTCTAACAATTATGGAAGAAACCACACACTCACCCACATTGACAAAGGGGATCCCATCAAAGGGCACATACTGAGATTTCCACATGAGACGAGTGGAGGGTTTGGCTGGACTGGGAGACTGTCGTGTCCCCCAGAAGCTTTGTGTTTGCTGCTTATGATATGTTAACACTAAATCAAGTTCTCCCTCTGTTTCCACATAGCCACGATAACTCTCCCCAATTTTCTGTAAACAGGAAAGCAATTATGCCAAAGACTGAACATTCAGCTATTAAAAAAAAATTCTGCACTAAGGAAAAAAACCACCTTTTTTAGTTTGTAAACAGATATTAACAGATAATTTATGAGGAAATTACATTATCAAACTTAGTGTGAATCAGTTTCATGAAAAAATCATGCTTGACTAAATCTTTTGCTTCTGCAAAATAAGTTATTTGCATCAAATAAAATATAGTTTTAAAAAAAAGGGAGAAAGAAAGTGGCCACATAACAACAGAAGCTTTCTGAATACCACTTAAGATTATTTGCCACAGAGTTGATCATTTTGCAACAAGATTCATTTCCAGGCAGTGCAGGGAAAATGACATGCTAACCTCACAGTTATTTAGACGAGCTGCCCAAGAAGGAATGCTCTGTGGAAATGTACTTGCAGGCGTTTGGGGAGGTGGCATCAAGATAGCAGCTATACCATCAGCTGTGGACACTGCAAGGTCACTTGTGCCGTCATGTATATCAAGGCTGATGCTCTCTGTTGATAAGTCAAATAAAAGTTGAATAAAATTTTCAGCTCTGTTAATCTGATAGTGTAGTCTTCTTTTGTGATCCCATTCAAAGACTTCAAAAACAGGAAAACTAAACCTTAAAAAAATTAAAACAAACACCTTTAAACAGTCTTTCATTCGATTTTTGGAATTTATGTACTTATATCCTTGAATCTCTCAAAAGTGCAATTCCGATCATTTTAAAAGCATTGCCTGCTGTAGTACTCATACTAAAAACCCTTTTATCAGAAGCCTAGGTGTTTGACTGTCCCAGACTGTGCACTCTAAAATAAGCCTATAAAGGCTGACCCCCATTTCTTAATGCTCATACACAATTCGAGGAAGAAATCATTATCAGCTTCTATGAAATGTTAGCAAAGGTTAGCTTGCCTACACCTGCAATATCTCCTTTTGTGGCATGGATTAGTTCTGATGGATCAGCTACAGCAATGATGGTGGCAAACTCAGGGTTGCCAACACTTGGTACCACTTGCCAAACTCGCCCTGCTCCATCTGGTTGGCTGGTGGTAATGAGTTCTGAACTTGTTGGCAAGGTGATGACCTGGATCGTCTCAGGCTGTGTGATGACTCGAGCAGCTGAGATGGGAGCTGCCAGCAATGACTGAAGAGTAGCATGACTTGCCCTCACTGAAATTACATGATTTAAAAAAAAAAAAAAAGCACCATCTAATTAGAGGGAAGTAAATGAGTACTGTCTAATGAAGACTAAAATTTGGTTTCCTAGATATACACCCAATACACATCTTGTTTAGTAGGGCCTAAATAGAACTAACTTAGTTCACATAGTACAAACCTGAGGATATTGCTGCATGCTTTCCAATATCTGTCTCATCAAGCGTCTCCATCTTGACGCATCCTTCCAACAATTCAGCTGCACTGGCTGCTGTTACAGTAGTAACTGGCAAAGTGACAACCATGGAGGAATCAGAAGAGACAACAGCAATGTTGGTGGTTTCTGCAACCATCTCACTTTCTTTTGTCATGCCGATTCTTGTCTGGCCAGAATCTAGAAAATGCTGCCATGGAAAAATGTGGTAATGTAAAACAATAAAGATTTTACTACACATAACATAGCACTTTCTTTTGTTTGTGTTGAGGGGATTGGAGAAGATGAGCACAATATTCAAACTAACAATAAAATATTATCAAAAACCCAAACTGAAGTATAAAAGCATTTATTTGTATTTCAGAATATTATTTTACTTAGTTACTGCCACAAGCAAGTCAGATGCACACTTTTTTTCTTTTCTATAAAATATATCCTTTTAAAAACTTTGTGTTAAGTTTCTGCACCACTGTTCTAGCTCTTTACAGTAGTATGCCTTAATTTTAATAGCAGTCAAAAGTTGCAATATATAGAGATACCTACACTATCACTGGCAGCAGCAGTTTTATCCATAGATGTCTGATTACATTATGGATAATGCTTCTGCATGTTCTTTATAAGTAAAAATTCACATACATGGCCTGTTAGGCCCTAATATGTTTATGCTCTCCTTACTCTAAACATATAAAAATTACTAAGACTAAAAAAGAAAAAAAAAATCAATGAAAAATTAAAAGACTAAGTAGTATGAAGATAAGAAATGGGAAAGTTTACTATGAAATGACTATGGCGATCAAACCAAGGTAAGCATTGAACTTCAAAAGTTGAATTTTTAGAAATTTTCCAGTTTTGAGGAGTTGGGCGTTTTTGTTATCTTGAACCTCTAGTACATAGTTATTGGACCCAGTCTTGCTGTAGCTGAAGGAAACATGAATTAATCTGAATTTTTTCAAACCCACCTGTGATTTCAGAAACATTTCTGGAAAGCTGATTAAGTATTCATGAGGTTTGAAATTCTAGTTTTGATTCTACACATCATAAAACTGGTGCCAAACTTATCAGAATCGTCTGGTCTGTTTTACTGTCAGAAAGGTTGACTGCAAATTGAACTTGGCTTTCTACAAGCCCTCAATTAAAGCTTGGTGGTTTTGTCCAATCAATTAATAGCTACTGAAGGTATCTTGGCTGCACTGCTTTGCTATTTCTGTGCTGATAAGAATAACTTGCAAATTGAGAATGGGAATCTTATTCGAACAGAAAGGCCGAAGAAATTACATTAAGGACACCTTGGACCAAAAAGTAGATTTTGCTATTCCATCCACAAAATGTTTCAATTCAGCAAGCCAAACAACAATGCTGCAAAAGTGTACATATCTGTGCCTACCACGCACCCCACCTCGGTATTTAAATGCTCAATTATAGATGTTAGGCCAATAGAAAAGAAATGAAAGATGTATTTAATATCAATAGGAAAACGGTAAAAAGATTTGGCAACAAAGGTGGCCTCACCAAAAAAATTCAATATTAAAAATTACGAGGTCAGTTTGGTGCTGCAATTAATAAAAATGCAATATCCAAAAATGTGCAGATATCTAGGCTGTTAGGAACCATAGAAACTTCCTCATTTGGATGGCAACTGTTTATTTATATATATTCTTCTATACTCCTAAGCTGCAGCCATCAGACCTGCATTTTTTTAAACACATGGCAAAAGCTTGGGTGAATAGTATGACAAGTGCATGAAATAAACTAACATTAATATCTTGCAAAATGATCAGTTGGCGTAAGTTTGACTTTATTAGGAAGCACTGTATTTTTCATTTAACTGTAGTTCTATCCCAACAAGGAAAATTTCCAAAATTCAAATCCCTTTTTATCCTTTAAGTCAGCATTTTTAACTATTATTGCTCAGTAATGTGCTTATTCCTGGAGCGACGCATTTGGCAATATAGGCTTCTAGTACATTGCTATCAATAATAACAAATTTAGTCAATGTGCTACTTTAGTAAGATAACTTGTTTGTCAAAGTAGGAAATGCATTATAAACAAATTAAATAGAATTTTTAAAACTCTTAATAAGTGGAAAAGACCATCATTTGGAAAACTGATTCACTGGGTCTACTTAAGCCATTGTAAACTTTCACACTGGGGTATTGGGGAAGGAGGAAATTTGTGAATTTTTTGGGGTTAAAAGCTGTTTTCATATTGGCCTTTTCAATTTTCTATATCGTTGTGGTGAAAGCCCTAACATTTTTGGTAGGATGCTATTGTCTAAAATGACCTCACACTTTTGGTGTGTAATATGGCTGCTTTATTAGTTTTGGCATGACGTTCATTTACATGTATTTTATGCCATTGGCACTGTGTGGGTGATCCGGTCATTTGTAGGAAACCGTCTCATATGCACACAAAGTCGCGAATAAAACCAGTTTATTTTTTGTTGTTCTAGTTATTTGTGTCCTGTATACCGGCTGTAGTAATGCATTGTGATTTGCCGCCTACATTGTTTTGGAAGGCGATATTACTGTTGCACCGTTTGTTTTTTTTTGTTTTGTTTTGGAGTTTTTTTTTGTTTCACTGACATTACGATTTAACTCCTCTTATAAGTTCCTATCTAGTCGACAGTCAATGTAGTCATATGCTAATAGTTTAAATCAACTGCCATCAATCGCTCAAAGACAACACTGAACCAGTGTCAAGTGTAGTATGCAGCCTATATGGGTCGTTGTTTATGTTTGTTTAATTTTGGCTGAGGATGATAAACTGATAAAAATGAAACTGACTTTGATATGGTTTCCGCCATCTTCGTTATTTTTTTATTTTACAATTGAGATCAGTAATGGAAAGTAAGAAAATCAAACAACAAAATATATAAAGTAAGCAGGTAGGCTCTAGTCGGACTACTGGAGCCGCCAGCATTTACTGCGATTTGAAGTCAAAGCGTGAACGTGAAAACGAGTCACAAACCTCGTAGTCGAAAAACCTCGTCTTCAAGATGGCGTCGAGAAAGAGGCCAAACTCCCGCGCATGCGCAAAAGAAGTTCATCACGAAGAGTACATTCATGAGGAGTACAAATGTGTTGCTAATCCGCTTTCTCCGAAATTGCAACTATAATTGTCTGTAAAACGTCCAAGCTTATGGAAACGATGACACGCAAGAAGTATTAAATTCGTGTTGTCACTACGCAGTTGCAGACCATCGTATTAGTAATAATAATTTATATAGTTTCCGTTTTCCAAGACATGGACGCCCTTAGGTCGAGGTCATGTGAACACTCAATACCACCCGTATAATGACGATATTATTTTGGAGGCCCAGCTGAAATTAACCTACCAACATACACCTTCACTGTTGCGGCCATGCGTCTCATACAGGGGTGAAAATCGATTTTTCGTAAGAGGCGGATTCATCCTAATCTCCCCTTCCTTCCCTCTGATCCTAAGTGATTTGTGTACGTGTGTAAACAGGGGGGGGGTCTTTGTTAATTTTCTTTTTTCAATTTCCGGTTCCTTTTTCCCCTTTGCAACTCTATAGTCTGATATAACAGTTAGGTTGGTACCAACATATTGTCAGCCCCCAGGATTGATGGCTGTGATTTCCAGTCTTTATAGCTGCTCTATACTCAATAGCTTTGTCCTCAGATAAAGGTTACAGGGCACTTACACGAGGACACGGAGGTTTTTACCCCTTCGGGCAGTCCTGTCCATCAACATGATGACCAAGCAACACCTGTTCTAATCCGTACGTGTGTGCATGGACGTGTATTCGTTGTGTGTGTGTGTGTGTTGGGGGGGGGGTGTATTTTAGGCGGTAAAATGATGCATGCTTATGTCACACCAAAATAGAATCCTAGTTTTACTTGGAAAATAAATTATCTGTATGCACTACACTAGGAGAGGCAATTAAGCTTGCGTAAGTCGATTATAATTGTTAGCAGTACTTAACGCTATGCATCGATCTATTTTGAAATACATCACCATCACAATTCGTATAGTAGCAAATTTCAATGTTGACGTCAATCTTATTTTCCGATTTTCAAAGCTATTGCTCACCCCATGATTGTGGTAATTAGTTTCACAGAAGGTATTGAAAGTTAATTGATCGCTTCTTTAATTTACTGCCTAGGACATAATCCCGCTTGCGGTAGCAACCTGAACAGGCAGAAAGTTTGCACATGCATCAGCATAGTGGTTTGAATCCAATGCAGGGGTGTTTGTTTTGTGAGATCGATGATGTCATTATTGAATGATAATACTAATTATTGCTACCACTGTAACAGCAAGGGAACTACTTAATTCAGCAAGGGCATCTGAAACTCATCAGTTTGGGAGATGTTTGAGTGGAGCTTTAAGATCATTAAAACAAGGTCATGGCCACTGCCTAGGCCAGCACTTGGATATGGCTTCATTTTTTTGCCTTTTGATACTGGATTGGAAGTGTTTTGGCAGCAGGATAAAGTCGATTTGGTTATGGGCTAATCGGAGACATAAGGCGTTGGCTGAGTTGATTTCTCTGTGCAAACTCTAGAAATATGAGGTCCTTGTCGCTGGTTTTGCCAAGGCCAAATTTACCTACCATTCCTGAAAGGCATCTGAGCCTACCTTTGCATTCCAGTCACCTAGTATGAGGATGCCTTTTTTTAGTACTGCTTTTATAACCTTGTCTAGCTGTTGGTAAAAACTTATCCTTTGCTGTCTCCATGCGTGGAAGTTGGAAAATATACTTGGACAATAGGGACAACGTGAGGCCTGGCAAAAGCATATATGGAGATCAACCTGTTGTGTAAAAGTATACAGCTGATGATTCTCTGACCACCTTCCTATGTACCAGTGTTCATGCCGTGCTACTAGAGTTTATGGTCTTAGTCCAATGCTGTCCATCTGAAATCCTTTTGTTGTTATTGTTGATCCAGGCCTTCACCAATCTGGCATGATTCTTTTGCAGTGAATATCCATAGCTCTAGTCTATGGGCTTATACACTTGGTAGCTTCCATCTTCCTCTCTAAGTGAACCACACACATGCATGTAGTGGGCATTGGCAATAAATCTGAGCCTGCCGATGAAATGTTTCATGGTTTTCTGTAGGATTTTATTTCCTTAGCCTTTCTGTTTCTCAAGATAGCCCACAAGGCACAGGGGCAATTTCCCTTGACTAGGAACGTGGAAGGACAAACCAATAAAAATTAAACAAAAATATTAAAGACCCTGGTAATAACTGCAATACAATAACCCCTCTGATCATCAAACTCACAAACATGTGAAAGACAAAGGAACATAAGTGAACCACAGCACTGATGTTAATAACACAAGCGAGGCATCTAAAGATTTCAGTTTCAAAATGTCGAATTTTATTATATATTTAAAACAACACATTGTAATACTTTTCTCTTTTCTTGCATCAATGTTCACTTATTTCACCACACTTCACCCATCAACAGACATCATTTATACATCTGCTGCACATTTATAATTCAGGGCTATTGCTCCCATTTGTTTCTGGCAATAACAAAATCTGTTAGACTTCAAAAGTAACTATGCAACTCACATGCACACATTTATGTGGTTCCACTGTGAAGTAGCATGTAAGTGAAATGAATCAGAGAACAGAGCACAACAGAAAAAAAATCCGCTGAAATGTAGGAAATCTGTTTTCAGCTAATCAGTCACAGTCACTGGATTCAACGAATTCTGTATCATGCACAATACTTAAAACAAATCAACTGAAAGATTTCTGTCAACGAAGATAACAAAGAATTTTTATATGATAATATTTTTGTGAAAATTTGCTATTTTAGCACCAATGAATTAAATTTTAAAATGATTTATCAATGTCTATATAAATAAGGCATACTCACATTCCCTAACAAACAGGTATAAAACAGTATAATCTATGGTCCTCTTGATCTTGTGGCTAAATTTTTTTAATAAAATGGAATGCAGTTGAAAATAAATACAGCAAAGCTATAAAATAGCTTATTTTACAAGTTTAAACTACATAACAGCACAAGAAAATTGACTTAAGTGATAAACATTCCTAATTCATAAACAATTTTTGCAAAACTGCAAGCACATACTCTACTAAAACTTGTGGTTGTAGGTGTTATACATCTAGGTTTTATTGGTGTATGCTAGCTAAGCCCATTGGTACACCCAATGGATTATTATATATGCCAGTGATATGATCTTCTCTCACAATCATCACTGTCTTGCTTACTTTAAAAAAAAAAATCGCTAAATTCGTTCACAGCATCATAATCAGACCTATTCTTAATCCTCTCACACTTTATAAATTCAACATTTTATTACAATATATGAACAGCCTAAATGGTATCAGCTAATCTATGCAATCAGTATATCATTCTTATATGTAACCATCCCTGCACAAATGCACTGCAATATCATGATGGTGACTTAAGTCATTAATCACAGATAATGACATCACTAAATAAAATGGGTATATCCATTCCTTAGTGAAGCTTAATCACTGAAGCTGGCATCACTATCAGACAAACTGTCATCACTACTATCCCCTTCCGCCTCCTTTTGGATGTTGTCCAATGGTGCTGGGGCATCTGGTGTACTGCAGCCAAAATAAATGAAATCAGGGCAAAGTAGAGATGTTTTACTAAAGTTCCAAAGTAGTTAACTCACTACCTCTAGCTGACCACTGAAGTGGACAATGATGACAACTTGACTAAAAATCAGCATCAGCTATGTGAAGGACAGATCCAACTACACAAACTTGTGTCTTCACAAAGAATCACATTTCAGTAACCATAATAGGAACCCTATTGATAATGCTTAAAAATCATTACAATTTTAATCAGTTTGATTTTAAATCAGATTACATTTTCATCCTCAAGAAAAGTTGATCATGAATACTCTAAAAATAGTAAATTAGCAAAGACGCCTACTTGAGCAAATCTGGATTTAAGCCATCAGCAGCCATTTTGCCCCTAACAGCAGGTTCTGGCACACCCTGAAATCATTTCAGACCATAGTTTTTCAAACTCTATTCACAAAAAACAATAATAAAATATGACTCATTAAATTTATGAAAAATGATCTAAAGAAATATCTTTAGCGTTTTGCAAAAAATTATTAACATAGCTTTATAAGCAGAAACAAAACTGAACCTCTACCTAACAGCTTGTTATTCTGTCAAAGAAAAAAAAATATATTCCTGTTCAAAATTGCACTCTAAGCAATTTTTATTATTAAACATTCTTCAGATTGTAAAATTGAATATGGGGTTTGGTGGGGAAAGAAAGTATCCCTTATAATTATTTTCTGTTGATCTTGTGCCAGAATTGAAAAGTCTGGTGACAAATCAAATCAAAATCAGCAAACTCTTAAAATCCATTAAACCACACTGAGACCTACAAAGATATCCTGACAGTATTTTGTATACAAATCAAATGTGAAGGTAAAATATAATTCTACTCACCACTTGCAACATTTTGAAATACTTCATATAACGTGGGTCTTGGGATACAGTCTTCTCTGGCTTTGCTTCTACAACCACTTTCTCAGGCTACGGAAAAAAAACCACCTCAGCTCTAAAAGATTCTTGTGGCTTATCTCTATGGAGACTAAAATGGTCTTAAAATGATAGTAGGCACATGCATCACTTCCACAGTCCTGTTTTCCTATGTAAATAGGGTTCTAACTATAAAAATGATTTTCTAATTTTTTTTTTTTAAATGGAACATGGCATAAACCCTGGATATGAAAAATATTATGGCTCCACTTTGAGGACTGTATGTAACCAGCACAAAGAAAGGGCTATTGATCAAAATGTATGCCTTTCATAGCTCTTAATCTGTCACTTGTTGAAAATGAATTTCATCTTATTAAAAGTTATTACTAACAAACAAATTACCAACTTTATGTCTAGTTATTTTCCCACCCACATACCCCATTACCCATCAAAGCAAACTTGACTAAAATATTTTTAAAAATCTATGGCAATGGTATACCTCTGGTACTACAGCAGGAGGCCCTGGTGTTGAACCAGGAGTCACAGCAGAAGTTGCTGTTGTGATGCTGCTCTCTGTACCTGCTGAAACTGATGATGATCCAGTTGCTGCAGATGATGTTGCTATTGTCACATTTTCTAAGCCTGGTATTGATGACAGCTAAAAAAATAAAAATTGATTTTTCTTTTTATTTCCTTAAAATTAGTGTGATATTCTTTTGAGTCACAGTTAGCCCTTCTTTCGCCATTGAGATTTTGGATGGAGGTGGTGGCAGGTAAATAATAAAGGCTTGAGGACAGTTTTGAAATAGCAAAACTTGTAGATATAAGGTCTAGAGTTGATATTCTAAAGCAGTGGTTCTCAAAGTATTTCGGACCGCGGACCACTTTACCTAAGTAAAAAATATGGCGGACCACCAAGGCCTAAAAATCACTCTGTACTATGAATTTCAAATTTAAATTGCTGCATTTGTTTCATTACAATTCAAAATTAAATGTCCTTCTGTGACAGTAGTAAGTTGACATAAAACTACCTCCTTATTTGTAATTAAAATGTTAATGCGAGGAATGCATCACTTTAAACATCCCTTTGCTGACACATGACGACTGTCAGCCGCGGACCACCTGACTTATGCCCATGAACCACAAGTGGTCCGCGGACCACACTTTGAGAACCACTGTTCTAAAGCGTGGTCAGTCTATACCCTATTACATCTATTTAGGAAGAAATTTGTTATGGCATGCGAATCACAGCCCAAACATAAAAACAAAAAAATGAAAAGTACTTTCAACTACTTTAATCTAAGTACATTATAAAACATGAAAAAAATGTATATATGCTGAGACGGAATGTGATTAGGTAAAAACAATGTAAAGATTTTAAACAATTTCAGGGTGCATTTTAAGTACAAAAGTTTCAGAAATCTACTAATCTCTCACTAAATGATTGGGTAATTTAATTTCAGAATTTACTCACCTTTACCCTGTAGGTAAAAGTGACTATGATGTTTGAATGTTCCAAATCTATGTTTTATTGGAAAATAATAACTAAGTATTACTTAATTTAAGCAAATGTAATTGTAATAAATTAAGAACATTAGTAGAGATCATGACTGGTCGCGAGGATAGAGGTGGTGTTGAGAAACAGGAATGAAATTTGATGAAGTCTGGTTCCTTATGAAAAATGGTATTGCAAAGTGGTATGGAAAAGTGCCTACCTTAGATGAAATATCACAAAAAAGTAGGACAGTTTTAAGAACTGTAAAAAGGTACTTGCACAAAATACATAAAAAATATTTACATGCTAGATAAGGGCATGATTATGACCAGTATACAAAGGAACAAAATCGATGTTAATTGGGACAGCACAAAAGGATTACGAAAATAGGTTGCTCCGGAGGGTATGGTAAACACTAAAATGTGTATAAATAAGGAGAGGAAGAAAATGAACATAGGTGTTAGTACTCTGAGAAAGAAGACATTTCATTACCTGTTAATGATAAGAAGGCAGCTGCACTAAATGAGTTTGTTGGCAATCTTTTTACACAGGAAGATATGAAAATGTACAAAATATGACAGAAGGCCTCCATTCAAGGGGATCGTTTCTGACAAGAAATAAGAGTAAAGCCTTTAGTCATTCAAGAAAAATTGAGGAAATTAAGCCCGTCATATCTGGCTACTTAAAGAGCTGAGCACAGAGCTGCTTGCTCCTTTGTGTTCTTTATTAAACAAGTTGTTGGAATCAGGTGATCTACTAGATGACTGGAAGAGAACAGAGTTAAGAAAGGCTCTAAGTCTGATCCTGCTAATTATAGACCACTAAGCATGCAATGTGTGTAAAGTACATTCAGTACAAACTGTGCTATGGTTTAATTTTGTTGCAGACTCCTGCCATGACTATCTCTCTAAACTTCTCTCCAGAACAACCACATATGGTCACTGGATTTTTAGTGTGCTGCAAAGCAGTGGAGCTCTCTTCCCTCCCATATCCACCATCTACCCATCATGAAATCATTTAAATGTGCACTAAAAACATATCTGTTCCACATGCATTATTCCTTACACCTATCAACACAGTTGTCAATACTTGTGATTACAGTCAATTGACAAGTTCACTTGCTCATCTTTCTCAGCATATTTATGACATTTTCCTTTATGTTTTATGCTAAAACAACAACTAAGGCACAGCAGCTGGCCCTGTAAACAGGTGCCACATGCAGATAAAAACAGCATGTCTGAGATGAGATCTGAGCTTAGGACAGCCAATCTTAATTGTATTGGTGACAGGTGCTAACAGTTGTGCCATCTGACTGCCTGTTAAAATTTGGAAAATGTGGTCAGAGATGCTCTTGTTAAAACATTTCATAGATAGCAGATTGTATACAGAAAACCAAAGATCCCATGTAACACCCTTTGTTAGAGGCCAGTAAGGATATAACTTTGCATAACTTTATTTTAAGCGAACTTTGATTCTGTCCCACATGAGAGACTTTAGTAAAGCTACACAGTTTGTAAAAAATTCTTTGGTTGGATAAGAAAACTTTATAATAAATAGGGCACAGCACAAAAATGTCCTATACAGAAAGACTGAAGTATAAGCTACTTCCCGCTCTTGAAGGAAGGAGAACTAGAGGTGATATAATTCAAATGATATTTCACAGATTTGATGATACTGATATACATGCATTTTTAACTTTATCATAAACTTACATTACTAGAGAGTCATAAGAAAAAGACGTTATCAAATGTTTTATTAATACTAAATGTAAATTTAATTCTTCACAAAGAATTGCTGAAAATAAAAATTCACTTCCAGTTAATATTAAATATGTACCAAATATAAATATCTTCAAGACATCTCTAGATAGCACTCTAACCTTTGTTGACAGTCAGTCATTATATTACCACCACTAACAAAATAAATCCTCAATGAACTCTGTGATATTACATGACACAGGATAGCCTTAAGAAAATTGTTGCTTTACAGTATGCCCACCGTGTGTTGTGATTTGTGCAAATCATTACACCACACAATCCAAAATTTATCAAGACCTTAGTAAAATTTCAGGCAGAGATTAAAAAAACTCAATAGCTACATTATCATTAGTAAAGTGTGCTGGTTTTTAATGTTACCTTTGCTTCCAGTAAACTGAGGGATATTTCCAGTTGTTGAATCCTAGTATTCAGTGCTTCCAATTTCTCTTCACAGACATAAGAAAAGCGGTTCAGAAACCTTGATGTATGGACGATGAAATGGTTGATAAATGCAATGGTCCTCTTCTGATTGATGGCTTCCACCTGTACTTATTCCAAAAGAAATGCAAATATTTGTCAGGAGTGAGACAAGGACGGTGTCCTTTTTACGCTATGAAGACATATATCACTATCTGGTACAACTGTTGGGCAAGTTTTTCTCATTGACTATACCACTCACAGCCTTTTGGTACATGGCATTCATTTAATGATCTCACATGCAGAAATAATGCCAGTATTATAATATTAATTAAGTTCATAAAAAGTTTCACTTTTATTTAATTAAAGCATGTGCAAAGCGTATAATTTCAATCATCGATGACAGAATTATTAGTCACATTGTCTAGTAAGAATCTGGAAGAGTTTGGACCTGATACTATTAAGTTGTATAGCAATAGTACCTTTGTGTAATCGATGCCCGGACCCACTAACGGTAGACCGTGAACATCCATTTGCAAGCAAGTCTTTTATTTCTAAACTACATAAAACAGCTTACAAAATACACTCCCAAATTACACTGCCCAACACGAAGCTGTCACGAGACGTTCTTTTACATGCTGAAACGAAAGAGGCGTATTTTACAGTACTAGGTCAAGGTTGAAAAAGGGCCGCGGAAATATAAAAATAAAAATCCACTAACTTTATTTAGCTATAAATAATTTTTAAAATATAAAACATTAAATCCTGAATATAAAACTAACTAAAAAGATATAAACTTTTGCAACTTTATTTTCCTCGAACCTTCTCTTGTCGCAAAACCTTATTTCCGGTCTGTTCCTGGAAAGCTGCGGCTGTAAAGGCACAAGGAGTGGATAGCAATAATTCATGCGTTTTAAACTTGTGTTTACATCAACTTAAGTGTTTTAACGACCATGGATCAAGCGCCCTCTATAGAAACAGTTCTACAAGCCGTTCAAGCATTGTACAACAATCCTGATGTTATGGGAAAGGAAAAAGCATCCGTTTGGCTCGGCGAATTACAAAAATCAGTAAGTGCATGTGCATTCAGTGATTCATTGTCATTGATGGCTCATCTTTAAACGGATCCTTTAGTCAGTTTCGTACGTTTACGCTTTGTAAGTTTGGTTTACACATTAGGGAGAATTTGGGATTTATACGTGCTATTGCAGTTGCATATTAGTACCCCTCGTAATTTCACATGTTTATCAGATCTGCATTTATTCAATTGCTTGAATTGTCGATAGTCTAGCAAGCGATCAAACTAGAGTCCGATTCTTAGTAAACAAAGAATTCAACAAGTCACAGGAACAATAAGCACATAACCTGGGACCAAGAACAACAGAGCTGAAGACATATTGTTCAACCAAAATAATTGTCCTATACAAAAATCAGGTTTATTTAAAATAACTTCACACTAGTGTTACTCCAGTGAGAGGTAATCAAGAAGTAGTTCAGTATACCTTGTTTACTTATTCAATTGAATAATTAATAAGAAGAATGATTTATATAGCGCTTGCCCAATGATTTACTCAGAGCACTTTACAGAAACGATTGTCAGAAGTAAAATGAATCACCAACAACCATGCACCTTTATTCGCATATAACAGACATGTTCACTTCTACAACAGACACCTGCTTATGTACAGAGTATACACATATGAAGTCGTTATTCTGATAAAATGTGTGTTAAAGACTTAAAGGTAATATAAGAATCAAAGTGATGAAGGCTGTAGAAAAGTAGAAGGTTGGGGGGAGGGGTGGTGGCAATCATGGATTGGAAAGGGGCTGGTGACGCAGTCACGAAAGAGGGGGGGTGCAAAAAATTTAATTTATTGTTATTTTCAGTTCAGTGGGTGTATCACGCTTAATTTATTTGTCAAATTGCAATGTTTTTTTTATTTTGATTTATTTTTATTATCTAAGAGTGCGTCAGTTTGAACAGATAGCTTTTTGTTATACTTTCTTGACAGAATAATTGAAATTGGTTATTGAGAGATAATGCGCATTAGGACCTGTAAGCTATATACTTCTTCTAGTTTTCCACAAACTCTATCAGGCCGGACACAGCACCTTGACACCATGATTTACAACTTCATGACACTTTGTATTGTTAGTATCAAAAAGAGTCTCTTTTGTACTGCCCACCCACCTGTCAGCCGTAACTCTTTGGTCGGGAGGGGGACTGCGATTAGGGTGGTCTATATGTTAAAAGCTGTCATAGCTTGAGTTTTAGAACAAACAGCAAAATACAACTAGAGAAACGTGCTGCAGATTTCTTGTCTGCATCAGTGTGCAATCGACGTGATGGAGAGCAAATTTTCTTAAAAGGTTTAATTTTAATAAGCCATTCTTTGACACTTCTAGGTTCTAACAGTTTTGATCATAATGAATTCTTGTAGATAACTACTTTTTTACTATGTTTAGCAGCAGATGTAGTCAGTGCAGTTTTGCTTGTTGGTTCTTCTGTAAGATGAGAAAGAGAGAAGCACTTGCTGAGGTGCTAGTTGGAAAGGGTAGTGATAAATGTATGACAGTTAATGACCAGTCAGAGCAGATTAGCAGGAGATGCAGAAAACCAGTTTTCTACTTGAACTGCAAAGTTGTCCGTAAACTGAGAGTGAGAAAAGAGAAAGAACTGAAAATGGGTAGATTCAACAGGGGATACACGTGCATCCATGGTCATACATAAGAGTTTGTAAAGCTAAGTCTGCATGATTTTTACACACAAAACAGCGGATCTGTTACATTTCTATCTCTAGTCTTTAGCATGTCACAGTCATGCTTAGTGTGGTGTATAGGAAGGAAAAAACTTGAGTGGATAAGCTTGCCTCTGCTATTGTGTGGAAGGAATGTTACACATTATGCATTCATCTAGGTTATAATGTTTGTTTGTTACCAAAAATCATTTTTTATGGATCAGTTGGCATTGCCTCTGGACTTTTCGAATGACTGCTAAATATTTTGACTAAATGTGTGTTCGTGAATGCAAATCTGTTTGGGTTGGAGGACATAAGTTACTAGACCACGAAGAAGGTACAATTTAACTACTTCAAGTACTTACAAATGAAAAAACAAACCTCTTGTAACGTTTGCAGTTTAAATCCAAGAGAAATTTATTTAACACTGCAGAATTTCAAAATTCAGTTTTAAACTACATTTGCTGTTCAGTGGGCTAAATGTGTGGATCATTCACTAAGCTCCTTTTATGAATTCCACTGTGTGGTGACAGGTGCATGCATGGCAGGTTGCGGATCAGCTTCTGCAACGCAATCAGAATCTTGAATCTTGCTACTTTGGTGCTCAGACCATGAGAACAAAGGTAAGCAAAGTTTTGTATTATATTGTTCCTTTTTATCTGATGACATGCAGCTCTCAAATTATTTTGAAATTTGCATGGTTTACAGTTAGTCTTGTTCATTTTGTGATATTGGGAAGAAACTCTCATGTAGTCAGCAATAAAGACATAATTATAGTCAAAATATAATGATTTTTTTAGTGGATTTTCGCACTTTAAAGTGGGCTGAATGTACGGCACGAAATAAACCCAAAATAAAGTCAGTATAGTCCTATTCATACTACATGCAAATATAGACTAAATATATAAATAAATATGCAAGCACAGAAACAGAATCAAAGAGTGCAAGTTCTATGAGTCAAATTCGGTGGACAGACATACGTCATATTTTTTTATAGTTGAGTGAAAGAGTATTTACTTGTTGAATCTAATTATTTATGAATGTACATTAAGAGAGAAGTATTCCTTTCCTGAAACACGTTCTTATGTGCAATGTACAAACAATCTTTTCTATTGCTTTACAGATTCAGTATGCCTTTTATGAATTACCTCAAAATTCTCACCAGGTAAGATTGGTTCATGGTTCTCTGTTCTCCCTTTGGACAACTTCTTATCATTTCCCCAACAATCCATTCATTTTAAGCTGAAACCAGTCCATTTCCATGTATTTAGTAGAAGATTCTGTTGTTTCTTTATTCAAAAATTATGCCACAGTTGTTTCATTGAAACTTATGCAAATTTTCCTTTCTGTGTCAGTGAGTACATTTGTTTGCATCTTCTAATATGAAAAAAATGACTTATGTTTCCATGACAGTCTCTTAGAGATTCACTTGTGGAACATGCGTCAAAGATCTCATCAGAGACTCCTCCAGTAATTATTACACAGGTGAGTGCTTAGAATGTGACCCTTGCTATAGTGTTATTTTAAGTCTTCTAAGTAACTTGCAGTCCTTGAAGAATATTATGCTTTTAACAACCTCTAAAATGTTAACTTATCAAAATACAGGCGGTTCTCGGGTTACGTCAGCCGTGAGTTACGATTTTTCGTGGTTATGACACATCTCCCATTTACCGTATAAAACCTTGTTTCCACTTAAGTGGTTTTGTGTCGCAATGCGAACTTCGTGTTTGTTGTGCTTGGCGGAAGAATTAAACGTATTTTATATGTTTTTTTGATAATTGCTGTGCTAGGATAGGATAAGTGCTTACAGTATGTTATTTACGTATAGTATGTACGTATGTTCAGACTTAAAGCAAAAATCGGTTTACAACGCGACATATGAAAGGAACAACGTCGTAAGTCGAGGACTGCCTGTAGTGTGTTCAGTTGACTCCTGTAAGTGATATTCACACATACTACGATAATCTTGTAAAATAATCTTGGCATTGAGCCTTCTGTAAAGCAAGGAAATATACTATATGAATTTCTGTTGTTATTATTATTACAGAAAATTAAACAATATTGGTGTGTGCAGTTGATCTACAGCTATTTTGTTTGGTGTGTATTAGTTTGTGCAGTTGATCTACAGCTAGGTTTTTTTTTTTCCATTTTGCAGCTGAGTTTAGCTCTGGCGGATCTTGCACTGCAAATGCCTACGTGGAAAAATGCGGTTGGAGATCTCATTCAAAGGTAATGTAAAATGTTCTTTTTAATGGAGGTTTATAGTTTTGACTGGTGTCTGTCAGTCCTGTGGAAAGTCATTTCAATTACATTTTCTCTGTATGTGTGTTTCAGATTTGGGAGCAATATTCAGCAACTGCCATTCTTGCTAGAAGTTTTAACTGTACTACCAGAGGAGGTGAGTTCTAGTTGCTAATAATTTAATTTTCGTGAAACGTAAATTCTTTCACTGTTGTTCCTTGTAACAAATTCAGAAACTGAATAGCAACAAAATTGGTGTTTGCGATGCTTCATATATTTTGCTTATCATAATGGTATATGTTGGCTTGTTCCTGTCTGCTTAAGTTCCTTTTATATCATGTAGTGTCACTAGTACTAGGTGTTATTTTGGGTATTGCTTTACTGACTGGATTTGGAAAAATCAGTTTAACCGATCACAGGTGAACAGTCGGTCGTTACGCCTAGGGGCAAACAGACGAGCTGAGCTTTTGGATGAACTAACAGGTTCCTGCCCTGTTATTCTGCAGCTTTTGGTGAGTATTCTTCTCAGAAATTATTAGATTTTTTTCTGTGAATTGCATTTCTTTTGGAGTGATTTTACAAAACATCAGACTCCTAAAAACTGACTAAATGGACTGATAGGTTTGACTCTTTATATGAACTATCCATGCTGAGATCCTCCTAGTAGTGTAAGTAAACATTCACCTTATGAAGAGTGGACAGGGTAGTATTTGGAAAATACTAGAAGAAAATGAGGATCTGGTTTATAGAGAAATATGAAAGTAAATGGACCGTTGGACTCTAATTTCGCATGCTATGCCCCAGTGTTGTCCATAGGAATGGGAATCCCATGGGAAACGTCCCATGGGATGGGATGGGACAGCACACATTTGTATTTCCCATGGTAGTCGATACTTGATATTGCAAAATAAATTTACTGTTATTTCATTCATCAAGGATTAAATCTTTCCTCTGAATCATCTATTGTATGTGAAATAGCAGAATTATAGAACAAAAGCCGAAAAGTGTTTTCAGTGTTGTCCATAGGATTGTTAATACCATGGAATCCCATGGGAAACGTCCGTGGATGGGACAGGCATAAATTGCCATGGGACGGGATGGGATGGGATAGAAAATATGTCCCATGGACAACCCTGCTATGCCCTCAACAAAGTGAGACGTTTCGTTCACTATACCTTAGGGCCTTTGGAGTATACAGAAAATATGTACTTTATTTTTTTTTTCCCCCTTAAACTAACTTTTGTACAGGAAATTTACAAAAAAATCTCGTTAATTTCATTGTTTCAACCTATCTATAGATATGGTTTTTGAAGGGGTTCAACATGTCACTGGTCACAGAAAAAAGAAATTGAACAAATGTAAGTGTCATCATGTTCAAACTGTTTATCGTGTTTTGGCTGTTTGCCTTTCCAGTCAGCATGCATGGACTCTTACGCAGATGATATCAGAGTACAGGCCAAAGTGTTTCGTGTCATTGGCAGTTGGTTCTCAATAGGAGCTATCCCTCAAGAAATATTCCTTAACACCAAAATGTTGGCTGCTCCATTTGAATGCTTGGTATGTTTTTTCTTTGGTAATTGAGGTCTTATCAGTAACATTTTCTAATTGAAAAGTATATTCTAAGATAAATTTAAACTTGAAAGATTATTTTATTGATTATTTTATTCATTTTCAGCATAATGAAAGAATGCACAGATATTTAAAAATGTGTGTAAAATTTGTCTTGATGAAAATTGTTTTTCCTTATAAAGAATATAGATTGGCAAAAGGTGCAAGCCATGTGATTTTATCCAAATTTTCAGCATTACAAAACATCGTAAAAGGAATTTTCTTTATTCAGGCACGGAGAGATTGTCCAGCACTGCTGCATGAGGCTGCTACAGACTGCATCTGCTCTGCACTCTACTGTGCTGAGGTGAATCACTGTGTAGAATTTGACCTTTATCATTTCTCTCTTTGGGGTTGTCTAGAAACATCTTGTTACCAGTTCAATTTAAGTTATAAATCCTTATTCAGATTTGACGACATCTGTTGGCTAAGGGTTTTCTAAGATTCTTTTCTTTTTCTCCCTTTTCCCTTTTAATTTCCAAACTATATTTTAACACATGATCACCTTTATTGTGTTGTATTTCTTTCAAATTCTTGGACCACCTTAATAAACCATAAACTGCTCTATAAGAACACCACTTTTTTTTCTATTAGAAACTATTTAGTCTAATAGCTATTAACTGTCAAGCTAGATGCCACTATGCATGTGGATGATGAACTAAGCTTTGTCTTAGCATGTATACATGAGTTCAAGTGCAACCAGCTTTGCCTTTTTTTAAACACTGCACATTCCCCCCTTCTTGTATGTCTAACAATTTAAGGTGTAGATATTTAATAATGTTTATTTATAGATATATTTATTTATATTCGTTAACAAAGGCAGACTTTAGATGCTTATACAAAAGTCGCAGGAGCACACTAGTCAGCAGGCACAAAATGAATTTTGCAAATTCATTTACCATCGTTCAAATCATAGCTACTCACTTTGTCTTTGTCTCACTCCAACACACACACATAGGAAACTGGAAAAAAATTACTGATACTCAGCACTGTAAACAGGTGTCACATTCAGAGAGAGGTATGTCACAGCTAAATACAAATCCATGATAACTCATTTTCACTGTTATGGTGACACCACCATCCACCCTAATGTGTCAATATGTATTTTAAGTCCTGAAAAAAAGAACAATCTTGTTCTTGTTTTAATAGGATGGTAACGTCTTTAGTTTGTCTTCAGAAACATTACAAGCTGCTTTTTTGTCTTATGAACAGGACCTGAGTAAATACAGTCAGCTAGCACAACGCATGTTTGAAGGAGCGCAGACACTGCTGGAGCCATACCACATGGCCGTAGCTGAGGAGGACTCGGACAAGTAAGAGAATACTCTTCTCTCCCTCAGACAACTATTTTTATCAACATCCATCTTAGATTATAGTAAATGAGCTGTTTCCTGAGGGTCATATGAATTAACTAAAGCATTTTATTTTTTTTTTCTTGAGGTGGAGAATCCCACTTTTTATTTTTTCATCATGCACAATTCAAAAGCAGATATAAGATACTTTATTAAATGCATGTAGAAGCAAAATATAACTGTTTGATAGCATTGTTAGCACTTGATGGCAGGTAGCAGGTGGGTCAGGAGATGGGGAGGTGAAAGGTCAAATTTTTACATGTGCAAGTATTTTGAACTTTGAAGAAGACAAGCAACTCAAGTTATTGGGAAGTTTTAATCCGCTTAAAAGTGTCCAGCAGGTAGGGCTCTATTTTGTTTGTGTTAACATTGAAAATAAAGATCTTATGCAGTGCTGTATTAGAAGGGACAGCGTGTTTAGATTCAGACTATCCCAGATTCTACAAAGAGTGATATAATTTTACAGTTCATAAGTGTTCATTGCAATTCATAGAAAGAAAGCCTTCAGTAAAATTTAATGGAGATATTGATTTTATAAGGTACTTGCTGCACTCATTCTTGAACATCTGCTTCAGCAAAGTGTTATTCTTTGTCACATGACCCTGTGACATCAGTTATGAAATGTCATTAGCAAGAATAAGAATTGCTAGCATTGCAATTCCTATAGTGATAGTGAAGCGCCTGATAGTCTACAGAAATGTGTGGCTGGCTAAAAGTGGATTCTCCTTTTTTTTAAATGCAAAACTTGCTGGAAGGATGTGTAGTCTTGATATGAAAGCAAAGAATTGGCTAAAACTTGAATGACGAGCAAAGAAATGAGTGCAAAATTATGATCATCATGTGGTGGAGGAATGCATAATAAAGATGGCAAATTTAGATTTGCATTTCAGTGCTGAATACAGAATCAGCAGTGTTAATCTACAGTTAAGACCTAAAACAAAGAAAACATGATGCTACAGACAGATGATGTATTGTAGAAAAACAGGCAAAAAATGAGTACTATGCTATCAGAAAATATTGAAAAGTAAATCAAAATAAGGAATTGCCAAATCATTCTTGTATTTTCCAAAATGTGGAATGATCTGAGAAATTCACTTATTCTAACAATTGAATTCTAGAACTCACACTAAATTGTTAATCTTCATAGGTACTTTTCAGCTTCAGTCCTTTCTTTGAGCCCAATCTCAACAAATGCAAGAGTCTACAACTGATATTTTTCCACTTTATTTAGGCTATCATGCTATGTAGAAAATGCTCAGTTTGATAGAAATCTTCAAATATACTCAAACATTACCATTAGATATGGTCATTATTTGTGTTGATAAAGTGATAAAGTATCCTCAAGAAAACTGAAATCATGATTATTAACAATTTTCCGATGCTTTTTCACTGCATCATAGCATTTACAGTGTCATTTAATATGGGGATTGCTTGTTTGCAGTCAAACAATTTTCAGTGATATACATTATTTGTTGTTGTTTTTTTTTTTTTTTTAATAGACGTTAATTTGTTTTAATTTCTATTACTTTTCCAGATGTATAAACTACTGTAGGATATTTACAGAAATGGCAGAATCCCTTCTAAACATCATTGTCGATACTCCTAATCAGGTATATTCTCCTGTCACATTTCACAGCATCAGTAACAATTTAAAGCTGGCCGGACACTGTACAGTTCAACATGTTTTGCACAGATAAATTTCTGTGTAATTTTAATATTTGTTAATTCTTTTTTCCCCTTCTGTCTTCTCTTATGCTTGCTGATACAACGGAATTTTTGTTAGTCTCTAATGAAAAGTGATGACCTCCAAATGATGCAAATATTACTCTGCTTTTTTTATGCAAGTATATTAATTTCCTGTACTTGATTCAGGGATTGGGCAGCTTGATAACCATAGAGATGCTTCTTACTTGTGTTGGTCATCACCTGTATGAGGTGAGTGCTTGATAAAAAATAATAGAATGTGTTTATTGTAATTTTTTGTTCTCAGTTCAGGTCAGTCATAAAATTGTTTGACAAACTTTGCATTAGAGCAAACCTTATTTAAGTAACTGTAAAATTAAGGCAATAATTTAGTTTAATTGATTTAAGGTCATTATTACATTGATGGTAACTGATGATTGTGCAGGTGGCAGAAATAACATTTAATTTCTGGTACCGTCTGTCGGAAGAGCTGTATCAGCGCAACACCACAGAGCTAACTGATATTTTCAAGCCATACATCCAGCGGCTTATTGTTGCAATGTGTCGACACTGCCAGCTGGAATCAGACCATGTGAGAAATTTTTATTTTGCTTTAATTTTAACTGGGATCTCCTTTATAACAGCTGTGGTTCAACTAGGCTTTGAAATAGAATTAGTTTTTAACTAGTCTCTTTTTTTACATAATGGTACTGCATTGTTTTTCTTAAATTAAATGCAGTAGAAATTGTGATTAGAAATGTTTGTAGTTAAATAGTTCTGGTCAAGAGTTGACTATTTGAAATACATACCTGAGTACACATTTGTTTGAGCTGTTCTGTTGATGTATTTCTACCTCGATGCATATGGTGTTTTTTTTTCCTTTTAAAAGACATAGGTATTTGCCTTATCTTGATGTTACATGGGAATTTTTTTCCTGCATTACTTCAACCAGGAAGGGGTACCTGATGAGCATGGTGACTTTGGAGAATTCAGAGTTCGTGTATCAGAGTTAATCAAAGATGTTGTTTTCATTGCTGGTTCATCATCATGTTTTGCACAGGTGAGAATCAGATGAAAGTTTGAAACATAATCTAGAGTGTTGCAAAGTCCTAAAGGCTACACTGACATAAAGGTGATATCTGAGAAAGTTCACATTTTTTGAAAGTCCACCTAATTTATCTATGATCAAAAGGGTGATATTTACACAACTTTTGATTCTTGTATCATCCTTTCAGCAGTCGCTTTCCTTTACAAATGCTTTGTTCATAAAGAAGCTTTGTTATTATGGTTGTAAATCATGTAACGACATGTTCTGTGCAAGGGGAAAAAACAATCTTAATTGGCGTGGTATACTGCCCTGTAGGAGTCTGGGAACTAATGAGCCATCAGAAGGTGCTTTTTTTTTTTTTTCAATCAGTGGAACAACCAATGACTGCTATGTCTGGCACAGATAGTAGGATGATCTCCCTTAACTGGTCAGTGTGAGAGCAAAAGGGCCTTCTGACAATACTTAATTCTGGTCCTGGCTGATGATAATTGCAGAGTAATCTTGGAACATTTATTTGCAGATGTTTGAGAATATAAAGACATCATCACCTAAAGCATCATGGGAGACATCAGAAGCTTCTCTGTTTGTGATGACAGCTGTGGCAAAGAACATTTTACCGTGAGTGCAGTTTGGTCCCTAAGTGTATTTGTTAGCTTTTATTTATGCAGTATAGTTTGATAGATGTGTTGGTAAGTTTTACATTTTTGAATGTTTAATGATATCAGACTTTTGTTTCCATAAAATATCTGGCACAATGTTGATTTTGGAGTAATTCTTTTATGGTGGAGAGGCAAAATAAACTAAAAGGGAAAGGTTTCATAGTCTAGTGACTTGACTTGAACTGTAAGTGGTGCATGTTGCTAGGCCATTAGATATGCAAAGGCACTCCTTATCTTCTGTTACTTCTGTGATAATCACGTGCCTTTACTTTTTTATGCGGAGGGATATACTTAGATCACTAGGCATTGGAGGTTTACTATGTATATCTGAGTGCTAGTGCATTAATGTGGAGTGACCAAAGGTTGCAAGATAACAATCGTTGCACTCAGAGCCAGGGTGTCTCTGACCCCGTCACTTTTGAAATTGTCCTTTTACTCTGCATCTAGCACACTAAACACCTGACTACAAAATCATGAGTTTAAGAAATCTTAGAGCCAATTGGAAGCTGAATAGGTTTGGATGATGTGATGACCGTTTTCCCTCTCCATCTTTAATGGAGTGAGTGTTGTACTTTCTCACTTATTTTGCTGATTATTTTTTTTTTTAATAGAGATGAGAACGAAGTAGTTCCACAAGTTGTTCAAGCCATACTGACCATGTCACCAGACACCAATGTTGCAGTGCGTCATACCAGCACACTCCTCATTGGAGAACTATGTGAATGGATTGAACGACATCCACAGCTACTTGGTCTGTTGAGTTTGCACTTTTCATAGTAATAAAATCAGAATTGTTATATATTGCATCCATTAAGTTAATAGACTATTTAGAAGAAAAGAAAGGCTTATGACTTATCAAAACAAGTAACTGTTTTTCATCATTAGTATAATTGTTCCAATGCATCCAATTAATTTAATGCAACATTTTTATCAGTGCACGAAGTACTGTCATTCTCATTTTCAGTCAGCTTTCATAATTTCAGAAAAATACTTGTAAGAGTAATTAAATGAATTCATGTTCACCCTAATTCCTTTAAGTAGTGTTATACAAATTTTAGTTTTCTTTAAATCATTTCCAGATGAACAATCTTTCTTTTTGCAGATCCTGTACTGCAGTACTTACTCAGTGGCTTACAACATCCTCTTCTGGCATCAGTGGCGGCCACAGCTCTTCAGAGCATTTCAACACAGTGCCGTGACCTGATGATAGACCACTTTCAGGGCCTGGTGCAGATAGTGCAAGCCATGGACTCATTTAACTTATCTAGTGAGGCGGCTATAGGTCTTCTGAAAGGTGAGCTGATTTCTCAATTCACTCAGTAAGGAGTTGACATTTATTATTTCTAACAGTTAAGGTTTTTTTTTTTAAACTAAATATCAAAGAGCATTTATGTAGCGCAAGTGTGTGAGCATGCATGTGTGTATGGAAGGGAATGTGGGCACAAGGAGAGAAATTTTCTTTTGCGTTGAAGGTGTTCATACAGTAGTGCGTATAGTGACATCTGCAACTGTGTGTGATTGGTATTTGTAGAGTAAGAGGTGGCAGCATCACAAAGAAGTACTTTTACTTTTTAGTTTGTGTAATAATTTCATTCATCAACCTACTTGTCTTAGTCCTAGCTCATATCTTTTGTTTTCACCATGCTTCTTTTAACTTTTATAGCCCCACTTGTTTTTGTGCCCATGATTTGCAACAGTTATCTTCTCAGAATATAACTAGAAATAACTACCAGTAAATCTCTTGAATTTTGAAGAATATAAGGCTCTTAAACTACAGTAGATCAGTAATGGAAATGGCAGCTTTGTGTGAGATATGATTTCTGCTACGTTCTCCTCTTAACTTTAGGCACAGCCACAATTTTGGCACGGCTACCTCACAACAAGATTGCTGAAGGCTTATTACAACTATGTCTTTGTCAGATTTCACCTTTAAAGGTGAGTTTTCAGAATGTCCTTGTACATATTTTGATTTCTTTGTCTGAGGAGTTCATCCTTATGCCACCACCCCTCACCTATTCTTGCTATAGGAACTTATTATTATTAAAATTTATTATTATTTTAGTGTTTTGTGTAATAAGTACCATCTCTATGTACTTATGAAGAATCCTGTATTTTATGTTTGGATGATATTTCACTAGTTGCATAAAAAATAATTTTCTTTCTCTGATCCTTTCATTATTTTCATCACATCTTTGACTGTTAATTTATTCATTTACCAAGTGAACAGCACACCCCTAGGTTTTAGCTTGAGGGCTAACAATGAAACAATCAGCTAAACTGCTCATGTGATGCAACCAGTTTACCAGGCTGAGACATGTTATACCTCGAGCAGTAACCCACATGTAACCTGTTAGAAAGATGATTAAGTCCACTGCACCTGTCTTTTTCCAGTTGCTGTTAGAGAGCACACAAGCAGTAAAGCAAGGAACAAATACAGACCCCACTATATGGCTTGATCGACTAGCTGCTATATTTAGGTGAGTTTTCTAATTTCTAAAAATTTTGGTATGTTGGCAGTTCTATCACTGCATTTTCTTCAGTATGTTTGTAGATTTTTTGTTTTGTTTTGTTTTTTTTGCTACATATTAGATAATTAATTTTATTTTCCTTCATTTTTATGATTTTATTTTACAGGTACACAAATCCAACTGTCACTAACGGCCAAATGCACCCTTGTCAGCCTGTAATTATGGAGGTGGGTGTTTTGTTTCTCTGTAACAAACACACACACACACAAAATGTAGCATTACTGATCAAATGGTGATGATTGCACTGATCATTTATTTAGTGTCATCAATTTACATATTTAATATTATAGTTTTAAACATTGGTGTACGTTGTCTAAGGTAAAGTAAGTAGTGTCATCACTTGTGTGTCTGTCGGTGTCAGTTATGACATGCTCACACGTAAAGATAAAAGTGCAGAGGGAAAACATCATCATGCCAGCTTTCTGCTTTCAGCTCTGGCCTGTCTTGTCACAAGCTTGCACAAAATATCAAGCAGATGTGAGAATTATAGAACGCTGCTGTCGATGTATTCGCTTTGCCATCCGTTGCTTAGGCAAAAATTCTGCCACTCTTCTTACTCCTCTTGTCACACAGGTGAGAAACATGTTTTCCTCAGTAATTTTTATCACTTTTTACTTCAGCTTTTAAATTTATATATATATTTTTTTAATTGTATGCTAGCAGCTTCATCTTTATTATCTTTGTGATTTTTAGATGGTGCAGCTGTATGCGGTGCACCAGCACTCGTGTTTCTTATACCTTGGCAGTATTCTGGTGGATGAATATGGCTGTGAAGCAGGCTGCATTACAGGGCTTCTGGACATGCTGCAGGTAAGTTGTGCATGTATACTTGACTGCATGTATACTGCACTAAAAGGTTACAAATGTAAGCCATTAAAAATTATATAAGAAGATCTATCAGTCCATTGCTGTTTTGAATGTTCTTGTGTTTTGATTACTGTTGACAAAGGGTAACATTTTTGATGCAAAA
This sequence comes from Pomacea canaliculata, assembly GCF_003073045.1. Classification (NCBI taxonomy): domain Eukaryota; kingdom Metazoa; phylum Mollusca; class Gastropoda; order Architaenioglossa; family Ampullariidae; genus Pomacea; species Pomacea canaliculata. The sequence goes on along the minus strand of NC_037595.1, from coordinate 20,911,472 downwards.
TTGCAATGTATTATTTTTCTATAACTATAAGATGTCACCTAGCACATTGGATGTTATTATGTATTGCACCAGCTGATAGCTCTTCAGTCTTTCCATTCTTGGTTTTGGATTTCCAGGCATTTTGTGGTCCCACTTTCAAAATTTTGGAGGAGCACAATGGGTTAAGAAATCATCCTGATACTGTTGATGACCTCTTTCGACTATGTTTGCGGTGAGGGGTTTAGAAGTTTTGCCTTTTGATTCTGCTGTCTTGTTTGTGTTCAAGCTCCCTCCAAACAAAAAATAACTGAAGCAAAATAAACACTGATCTTCACGTTCATAAGCTTAAGAATGTTTAAAGAAGTCACTACAAACCTGGCATTGACCAGCAAAGTTATCAACACTGAAGGCATGGTGTCATTTGAATTGTTGGATGTATTTCACACAAATGTATGCAGTCATTCTTAAAGGAAAAGAAATGTTTGTATGTTCCCTCCTTGTTATACTTGTCATTACTGAGAGGTCAAGCATAATGTTATCATCATTTCAGGTTTGTTCAGAGAGCACCTGTTTTCTTTCTTCAAAGTCCAATGGCAAAGCCTTTACTATGCTGTGCTATTGCGGCATGTTCCCTTGATCACAAAGATGCAAATGCTTCTGTCATGAAATTCCTCGCTGATTTCATCAAATGTGCACGAGAAAAAGATGTGAGTGAATCATATATAATTGATTTTTGATCAGTTTTTTGTGGTTATTATTCTGTTTATGTAACCCAGAATATTACATGAAGTGCAACAGCTTAAGAAAGATGAAAAAAAAAGCCTCACTTTTTATATCTTTATCCAGTAAAACCTCCCTATTCAGATATGCTATAATCCACCAAAATCAGGTCGTACTGAGAAGGGGCTTAGGTCAGCTAAGATAAGTCTTAATAGGGAAGCTCTCAGTGCGAAGGTTTTACTGTACTGCTAATAATTGGGATGCTTGTATAGCATGGAATTTCAACAAATGTCAGTGCTTTCCATGCTTTACATTACTAGGCTTTGCATAAGAAATACAAAAACAGAAGTTATTGGAAAAAGGCTTTTAAAACTTAAGTACTTGCTCCATCCTCTCTCTCACACACAAACTTATTTTATTGACCAATCTGCAGTGGGAGAGGGATTTCCCATTTCCTGTATGTTTAAAACTGTTTGCTGTCTTTTCCTCAGGGTACATCTTAATTTTTTTGTAACTTCCCTGAACAATACAATTTAGATAAATCTCAGTATGAGTAGAATTTTTCATACTATCACTTTGATAAAGATTTTTTGCAAGCCTGTTTGGAGCTCATAGCTCTGAATTATATAATACACAATCATTATTCCTTTGTATGCATTTTTTGAATTATCATTAGTTGTGTTGTTTATCCAAAGAAAGTACATAAAATGATGAGCAGAAAAGATGGAAGATGAGAGTTTTTTGAAAAAATGTTTCAATGCAGGATCGTGATGACTTTGAAGCTCGGTCAACAGCTGTGAAGCAGCTTTTGTCAGACCATGGACAGGCACTTGTTCATGCCACCGTCAATGCATGTGTGTTTTGTCTGCCAAGCTACATGGTTCCTGATGTTGCTGAGGTGTTGTATGAACTCATGCTTATCAACCTTCCTGTGAGTAGCTGCATTGGGTTTTTCTTTCTTTTTATACTCTTAAAAAATAAATCTTGTGTATTCAGACAAATTTACTGTAGAAATTTATTAGAATATATCAGTTGCATATAACCAAATTCAACTCAGATAAGAGAAAAGCACCACAATTAAAAAAATGTATTCACGAAATAATGATATAATGATAATAACAAATAGAATCATTGTGGTGATTTTAGGCTTAATGAACAAAATGTGTCTGTTTATTTTGAAATGTTTTATGCCGACACAGCATGGGATATTTTCAGACATTCTGTGTGTGGCTCGAAACAACGCTAAAGGCTTTGCCAACTGAGAACAGTGGTGGTGTTGTTACAGCAACACATAAACAACTGACAGATTTCCATAAGAGTGCAACCACGTAAGTGTGTGTATGGAGGTGGTAGTGGTGGTTAGCAGTTCCTGGATTACCTTAAAAGATTTGATATATTGGAAGTTCTGGATGAAACTGCGTAAGTTGCATTTATACATGGTTGGCATGGTAGTAGAGGATGATTATTTTTAATAATCCTCATTTACTCAATCCTCACAACATACATGTGGCTGTTGAAAGTGATTCTACTTGGCAACTCAGCAATTTCCTCCTTTGAGAGATTTTTTAGTTTGACCAACAACCAAAAAATCAAAATAAAAGACTTGCCATTAATAGTCTGCAAAAGGCTTGCCATTCTGAACCATGCATCTTGCAGTCAGTTAATCAGCTCCAGGTCATAAACTGGGGGGATCACAGCTTTTATCATGCAGTAAAATTTTGCTGATTTTGAATGAATAAGGAAAAAAAAATGATTTGATTTTTCATGTACTTGTTACTGTTCCACAGTGTTTATAAGTCAAGGGATGTTTGACATTTGTTTCCCTGATCTTTTCCAGAGCGGAGGATTTGAAGCAGTTAACACACGCTGTGAGAGACTTCTCACGCCTGTACAGATAGGACTTGTTCACTTGTGCAAATTTGTTACCAAAATCCCAGACTCTCCTGAAACAGCATTCTTGGATCAAGATCAAGGCCTAATGCTGTTTTGTGGAGTTGATTTGATCCACATTATACTGTGCCAACCTTTCACGCATGAAGAACCTATCAAAAGGAACTTGAGTGGGTTTTTTTTTTTTTTTTTTTTTTTTTTCTTTTTTTTTTTTGACTCAAAAAATGAGGAAAGATATTTTAGAAAACATTTTTATGCTCTTATACAACATATTTTGTCTCAAGGTCATCTGCGTCATACAGAACTATTCTACCACATCCCTCGCGGAAGGTGTTTCTCAGTCTTGTGCCACTTTTTGCCTCATAGCTGATGTTGAGATCACAAGGACCACATTAATAACAGAGCTTTGGTACAAGTGCACATTTCCTGCATGACAGGCATGATGAAGAGCAGCACAGTGTTAGAGCATTGTTCACCTGGTTGGGCAAATTGTATAATGTGGTTGCTTGGAGATGTCTCGCAAATCATGCTGTGTGGTGTGAGTATACAAGTAAATGTCACAGTCCAGGCAAGAAAAAACTTTCATTGGTAAAATGGGAATCAATTAACAAATTGAAACCAAAGGGCAGAAGTTGATGCTGAGTGTACTTGGAATGAAAAACTGGTCATTATGAGTTTTCCTTGTTCTCAAGAGGGCCAGATAGAGAATTTGTGGACATCTTCTCTTCTTTTGCTAACATTAGCAGTCACTGTGAGGTGAAAGATGACATCAACCTGTTCCCTTAGAAAATTGCAGATTGTTTTTTATTTTGATTGCTAACGCTATCCAAAGGGACAGCGGGGTTGTCCTGGAAAAATTGCCAAGACAGTGGACCTACTAGAAAAAAAAGATGCAGGGTTAGTGTTGCCTTAATGCTTGCATTCTGTGTTGTGCTCTGAGTTGCCACTAACCCTGTGTGTTCTCTGAGTGTATGCATGCATGTGTGCATGTGGGTGTTCTTGCTTGTGTGCATGTACTTGCATGTGAGACAAAGGCAGGAGGTTGGGCTGGCAGTGCATGCATGTGAGATGTGCATGTGCATTAATTTGTATTTAGTTACTGACATCTTTTGTGAATACTGCTAACATTTCATCCAGCATGTCGGACTTGTGTGTGCTTCCATATGTACTGTGTATGTGTCAAAGAGAGCAGTTGGGTGCGTAAGTGGATTTTGTGTTTTAAGAAAGTTTTCAGTACTGCTTATGCATTCTCTCATAAAAATTTGACAGTATTATTATGAGTTTTGTATCTTTTACTGATGATTTTCATAGAACTTGATGCTGATGTTACAGCTACATATTTTTCATCTGCTGTTTTAAAATGAAGCATTGCTGATTTTACTTTAGAAAAACAACCAAAAAAATCCATCTTCAAAGGCCTAGAATTCTAGAATTTTATTCTAGAATGAAATAATTGTTTTCAAATATGACATGGTTTTTAAGCGTTTATAGACTAGGCTGGTAAGTGATAATTCTGTCCAATTCTAAGAAAATTCAAAATGTTCAAAATTTTTTAACAAGTCTAAGAGAGAGTGTGTGTGTGTGTAAAAGAGATAAAGTGAGGGGGTGGGGTGGAGAGTGACATACCCATGTGTATTGTGATTGAAGAGAAAGTAAGAAGTGAATGCAGTGTGAGAGAAAAAAATGGATTCCTGCTACCTCTCACTTTTTGGTCAGAAAAACTTATCGTGAAGAGACTGAATACAGAAGTGACCTTGTTGGTGCAATGTCATACAGTTTTGTTCATTGCAGACTGGTTTTGTGTTTTGACTTGCCATTTGATGAGAGGAAAGTAAGAATGAATTCTTGGTTTTTCAGCTAGTCTATTAATTTTTTAATAACCTTATGATTGGTCAGCTATGCTTGCTTTCAGTGGATGATATCTTGGCTTACTTGTTTTGACTCATCATGTTGCCATCACCCTGATTGTGGCATGTTTATATTCATGATCATGGCATCTGAAAATAATATTGAAGCAGTAAGTTTATTATGGCATTACAGCCATGTTTGTCTCTGTGGGCATGATAGTTTCCTCTTGCCTGTTACCCTGATGCTGAAAGTTTGCTGATTGCTTGTGATTGTCTCCACACTCAGAAAACCTTTTTTTTTTTTTTGATAATTCCTTTCACAGGGAATAAAAATGGATAGACATTTTATGTCTTTTTATGAAAGTAACATAAAATTGCTTTATATGCATATAAAGGATGCACTCTACATGTGTTGTTTTCTTGGATGCTGAGAATGACTATCGTTAAATGATAAAATAATTATAGAATGAGAAGCATGATGAGCAGTTTTCAAAGGTTAGTGTCCACAGCTTTTACTCAAATTATGTCTTTTTTGTGAAACAATTGGGCAAATATATTTTTTTTTCAAAGTAAAAAGGCAACAGGTGTTTTTGGTTCAGTGCTTTATTGCATTTAACTTTTTAAAACATTTTGAGCTCTTAATGTAAACAAATTAAGAAAGTTCTACACATTAACTAGATAGTAATAAAGAAACAGCCTATCAACGTAACAAGTTCCAGATAAATGCCAGAGGATTGGATCCATTGGCAGAAATTCAGTTCTTTGCAGAAGGCAGAGAATGAAATGCATGGGTCCCAAATTGTGAAATAAATATAAAATGGATTTTATTAAACTGAACGTGCAGCAATAAGATCATTTGGTTTCTAATTTAAATTTGAAAGTTACAACCACAGAGGCTTAACAGATTTTGTTACGGTCATTGCAGTCGTGTAAATTTAAGAAATGCTTTTACTGTTCTAGTTACCTTATTTTATATATTTTTTACAGCTTTGCTTCGTGGTTGAAAATTTTAAATGTGTTGTGATATAGTCTTTACCTATTCCTAAAGTTTTATTTTCCTCTAAACATTTTTCTTTCATTTAATACCAGCTCCACTTCCCTCATTATCTGTAACGACAGATTACCTATGTATGTTCTTATAGTTACTAACACTGTAGAGAAACAGCAAACTTTTCCTTTTATATAAGAGACATTTTTACATTTGGAAACAATATAAGGAATTTTAAAGAACAACTATTATTATTTAAAAAGGACAACTATGGAATAAATTCCTCTTGTATGTTAGTATAAAATCTTAATTCTAGTTAAACAAGGATAAACACATTATTAAAATCACTCCCTTACTAATGCAAACATTTGGTGCTCTTTTTCTGACTTCCCTTTTTTTGTAGACACCTACATGTGCATGCATGCAGATACAGATACACTCTTTATTTTTTTTTTCTGTCTTTCATATATTTCCAGAAAACAGTTTTCCCTGTAGCCATAAGTTAAAGGATGCTCTAGAACAGACCTGGGCAAAGGCCGGCCCGCCTCCTGTCTCTGACCGGCCTGCCCGCCCGCCAGTATATATACTATATATACAGTATTGGGTAAAACTGAGTTAACTATATTAGTCCGGCCCTCTAAAACCATCTCAATTTCTCATGCGGCCCCTTGGGAAAATTAATTGCCCACTCCTGCTCTAGAATTTGTTAAAAACGTCCACAAACTCTTACTAGTAAAAAGGGGTGAGGTGGTTTGTTTTTGGAAATGTTTATGGAGCATTTAAGCTAGTGACATTTGCAACAGACTACAAATCAAACTTGGGTTCAACATTCCATTTGAAAAAAGGATTATTTCAAATTCAGTATCACTGACAAAGTTGTAGATTTATAAACAGATACGAGATTCTTCTGAATTTCTAGCCAGAATAAAGAAATTCAATCTGAATATGTGATTAAAATGTATTCCCAAACAAACAATATAACATAACATGCTAAAGATTACAACTGTTTTGCACTCCCATTCACAAAAATGGATAAAAGGGAAAAAAAACCCTAATTTCTGTGTGTATGAGCTAAGTTGGCGCTAGTCATTGTAGGCTTTTGTTTTTTCAGTATAATCTTAATTGAAAAGGTGGGGTAGGCCTTTAACTTCTATCCGTCTTTTGTACTATATATTTTTTTATGTCTGTTGGCGTATGGCTATGTACAAATGTTACGCCTCTTTCATGGCTTGTGCCATCAAACCGTTTAGTGGCAGGATACAAAAGCCCTGCCATGCACATCAAGTGCCTTCGCTATTAAGGTGTGACAGATCTGCATGAGGTGGGCCCTTTCAAAATGCTAAAAATGTTTTCCTTGATGATAACCAATTTAGGATTTCTGCACCTTGGGTGTATTCTTTTCTATGTTTAACTATATTGGCTACTTGCTGAAAACTGGGGAGAATTAATCAGTCTCATAAATGAATTGTCATAAGTCATAAAATAATTTTATCTCAACTTGCAACAGATTCCGTGTTTATCAGGTTCCAGAATTACATAAAGAGACCGTGTGATGTGAGGGAAAGTGTTCTGTTCACAGTCTTTTTTTTACTGGAAAAGAAACTGCTTTTAGAGTTGGATTGTAGGGGGATGAAGGGAATGCTGTGCAAAAGAGTAAGCTTATTTAAACATTACCATTTTCTCCAAGAGGAGATGTAAAGAAACACAGTCCCTAATCATGACTTTAAAGTCTGTCCAGTTACAGTATGAAATCCAAAGGAACGAAGGTGGTGAAAACTTTATTGGGAATTAAAGAATCAAAATTTGGTAGTTAAAAAAACAATCGTACTGCAGTGCTGCACTTTGCAGTTCTGTGATAGGTCTCGGAAAATTAGCCAATTTAAACTTTCTCAGTAGCCCTCCTCCATCCACTTTGAATGGATAGAGCAAGGTCTTTCGATATATTTTTTTCCACCATTCCAACCTGTTTCTATTTAATTTAAGTTTTTATGAAAGTTTTAACACATTTCTTTGGCCATGTTGGGCAGAGGAAAACAAAAATGATTGGTAAAAAACATAGTCTTGTCTAGTCAAGATAGTGCCCTTTCTTTGAGACACAAATATTTCTATTAAATTAGTGGAATGTTCTGTCTCATGTTAAAACTTCAAATAGGTTTCAATAATTTTAACCCCTTTGCTTCTAATACATTAACATGGAATTCTAGGATTTCCATATGGTTATTTCACACCCTTTTTGGGTGTCTTTTATAAAGAAACCGTATTGTAGCTATTCATTAGATCTTGCCTATCAGTCTGTCGGAACTATAATGTCTTTCTCAGGCTTTTTACAATTTTATTAATTTTATTTTATCTTTTGGTGTAATGTGAGAGTGGTAGATCAGGTTTGATTAATGTGATACTTTTTTTAAAAAAAAAGAAAACGTAAGTACTCTCTTAGCAAAACTTTTTTTTAAATAATCAGTTTTGTTTAAAATATTTACTTTGACAAATAACTTAAAACATACCTGCAAATATGAATCAAAAAGTGTAATCTCGGCTCTGAGAGATCTTTCTCTGGATGTGAGACCTGTTTACAGGGCTCACCAATGGTGGTTTTCTCTGGGTACTCTGGTTTTCATTATCCTAAGTGTGTGTGTGTGGTACATTTGTTTGTCATTATGTTTTGTGTTCTTTATGTGGAAAGGTGCATTTGCTGCCTTCCTTGAAAAGATGTGGACTGGTATGCTTGTATGCCATCACTTTTAGCCTGGTGTTGGTACTGGGTATAAAGTGCTGTATAAATACACACTGTAACTGACATGCATGCAGATACTTTTTTTTTTGTGTGTCTCTTTCATATATAAATAGCCCATGATCTTGAGTTTCTGTCATGGCACAGGGCATTTGAATAACCTAACAAATATAAGGTATTTATCAGTTTTATTGGTGTGTGAGAGAGATGTAAGAAGCCTTACTTGTTACATTTTGTTAGAATGTTTATGAGCTCCTGGTTAAAACTTTTCATGCAGATGCTCAATTAGAATGAAGTTGAACTATGTAGGCTTGAGTTCAAACAGACTGTACTTTTAGCTCAGAAGTTGAAAATGTCATTAGTTTCTTCTGTCAGCATACACTGTGATTGTGGAAGAATGCCAGTTTTTGTATTGTCCTGTTTTAATGAGCTCATTTATCAAAAAGGGTGAGAACTCCCTGGAGGATTACATATACTAACCTCTATTTTAGATAGAGATGGTGACAATTTTTTCCTAGTGGATTGAACACTTGAGTTTCAAAAAAAAAACAACAACAGTGTTACACCCAGAAAAAAATACCAAATTTCAAATGATACTCCTGTAGTTTGCAACTGACCAGCTACAAGTCCTTACGTTTCCAGACATTATTGATGTGTATGTCAGTAGAGGGTCAATTTTGTTGATTAGCCAGAGGTTAAGCAAATCTTCTGATTACTTGTTACTTCATCGTAGTGATGTGTGAAAACTGGTCAGAGCAATGCATGTTTTAATCTGTTGGTGTACTCCTAGTTTTCACCAGTCATGTATTTTTGAATCTTGGAGGTGATTGGTTATCTTGTCAACTTTTTTTAGAACTGTAGGTGTTACCTAGACAGCCTGAAGTTATTTTGATCTTTTTTAAATTCATGCAAATATCAGATTTAGTGTATGTTGGTTAATGCCTAGAGGGTCAGACTGATTTTTAATCTTTGTTGTATGCCTCTACTGACTGCTGCCACCATCTGCTGGTATAATCTTTTTATTATTCCTTTTACCTTGGTCTGGCAATATTGGTCAGATTACCATATTCTTAGGTCAGAATTTTTAGGCCTGCTGTATAGTAATGAACAAATGTAAATCTAACACAGTTAAAGCACCTTATTTATAAATGAGAAAAACAAAACGTTTTGCACACCAAAACACAGCTTTCTTCCCATGCAATGCCAAATGGTCTTTATTTGCTCTAATTAAACTGCATGTTTCAAAACTGTATGCAGCTTTTATAAAACTAAATTGTTTTCTCTGAATTTCAGAGAGTCTTGTGATATTTTGTCATATGGTGCGGGTGTGTGTGTGGAGAGCACAAAGGAATTATGAAAGATACATATGCAATTCACTTCTATACATTCTCATTTTGTGGGCTACGATGTACTCACATTTATGAACCTCTTAAAGAATACTAAATGAAAACCGTTCCCTTTCTGAAATCCTTCGAACTATTCTTACTTTAAAACATTCAAATTAAAAGAGACGTTGACGTGGAAAGCGGAATGCAAGACATGCGAAAGATACGAGCTGTGATAATCTGTTTGTTTGTTTTTTTAATTCACTGACCGTTCAACCAAATAAATTATTGAAGTGCAGCTACTAATTGATGAATTTATAGTATCAGTTGTTCTTTTGAAGTCATCAGGCAGGTGGAATAATTCGACTCAACTACATTTCTAGCAGACGACACCATGGTTAGTAACTCAAAATGACGGGCGTGGAACTCTTTTTTGGAGAGATACAGTTGGTTTCGCTTCCCCGCGAAATGTTGTACAGTTAGTTCGTGGGTTAACGATGAGTACGTCCGAGTCTGTTGCAAAGGTAAAATGTTTTATCGCGGATGACATTAACAGAATTTCAAGTTTATTTTGCCATTTGTAGTGCAAAACAATTCTTGTGGACCAACTAGGAAGAAAAATATGATGGTTCGAAAGCTCCTGTACATAGTTTCTCACAGTGAGACGTATAAACATTACAGTTACATAGGAAAAAAAAAACCCAAAAACACACGGTGCACTTTCTCAAGGACTGGAGATTCGATTAAGTACACACAGAAAAATTAGAATATTACATATTATCATTTGTACATTTATTTTAAGCTTTATTTCAGAGTCTCAATATTTTCTTCAATATTTTCTCAATAACTGTAAATCCAGATTTCTGTCTTGACACAAGAAATGTATTCGCAGATCTTGACATTAACTTTTCGCTTCATATTCCAAAGATTTCATCACAGAGTTCTAAAATAAATGTTGAGAAATCCCACTTGTACCTTTTTTTTCAAATATATTCTTATTATTTGTCTGTAGGGATGTTTTCCCTTCAAAGGAAAGAAGAAAATTGCCAGAGCAAGTGAGTTTTTAATACCGCTCTGCTCAAAGAGTTAATCTCCCATTCAAGTAAACTGCAATGATAAAGTGAATGCAGGTTATCCTGAATGAGCATACCCACAAGATACATAGTAATTCTGATGACTTTACCATGCCTGACAGTCAAAAAAAACAAAAAAAAAACAACCTAACTGGTGAAACCTTAACCCACAAGGACATGTTTATCGTTTTTCGCCAATACCTTAAGGAATTAGATTTAAAAAAGACTAAATATTCAGTCTTCAACTTTAAACCAAGGGAAATAACTTGTCGATAAATGATTTAGATATTAGATACTATATGCAGCATTTACATGTAGCATTAACTGTTCGCAAAAGAAAAAATGTTTCATGTTTGTTGGCGCATCAAGCTGCATTTGGGTGGTTCACCATTGACAAGCTAGTGCTTTTTCTTTTTTGCCCTTGTAGAAAAGGGGGTAACTAAAAGATTGGAGGCACTTGACAAAATACAATTGCAAGTTTTTGATAGAAAACAAAAATTTTGAAAGAAATTTGACTTACCAGCCCATTCAACCAATGTGAAGGTGGTCTTTAAAGTGGATGGAAGATACTGGGCAGTACCATATGGTTAACTGTTGACTGGGTTTTTTCCTCCTTTTTTTTATTTTTCCTGCAGAGGACTATTTACCAGCAGACAACAAGCAAGCAACACTCCAGTTTAGCACTTATGAACAAATGTGGTCTAGTGTGGATAAAAAGTTCCAGGTAAGGATGTGTACTTAGCAGATAAATACTTGCCACCTCATCTTCATTTATCTTGCATATCTTGTTTAGAAAGTGCTTGTTGCTTTAGCCCAAGGAAGTGACAAGCATACATGATTTTAAACAATGTATTATAAATAAAGTACATAAGTATATCTCCATTTGTAAATTGATAGTAATGTTATAAAACAAGTGTCGTGTGTCAGCCTTTCTCTCAGCGCTTGGGACACACTAGTATTAGAAAGGCAGCTTACAGAAGACGACGTGTGATGTCATATTCCAGGATATTTTTACCCGGTTCTCAGGAAGAGGTTGAAGTCTTTTCTTGCTAACTGTAGCAATGCCTCACATCATGCCCATGCTACGTCATGCTTGAGTTCTAAGTTTACTGTTTGTTCTAGCATTAGGGGTTCGCTATTCATTGCCCCCTCCCAACCTTGTCCGCAGTTTTGGTGGCGCAACGGTTAGTGCCTGTCACCAATACAGTGAAGGTTGGCTGCCCAGAGTTCATTTCTCGTCTCGGGCACGCTGTACTTTCTCTGCACGTGGCATCTGTTTACAGGGCTGGCTGCCTTGCCGTAATATAGCCTCAGTTGCTGGCACGGCGTAAAACACCAATGAGATATAAACTGGGAATTAACAGAGCTACACCTACCTCCTCACTTTTGAAATCAAAGATCTAACACAGCATGCAATGTTGACAGTTTGTGGAAAGGTAATAATACATCCTCAAGGTATCCAAGTCCTAAATGAGCACCAGTGTGATGCTTTGTCAGCTTTAAGCACAGCCAACTAGGGTAATTCCTTAGTATCAGATCAGTGATTGGCTCCTACCATTCCTCTTAAAATCTTGCAAAAAGCAACAGATTACAGTGAATAAAACAATCATGTGTTTCTGCACTCATGTTCTAATTATGTCTTCTTGGTGTTGCATATCATGACTTAACAGGAGTTGCAGTTGGAGGTGAATAACAAAATTTTTGAGGATCTTCTGATATTTGTTGAGAACAGCCACCAGCAGTTTGGCCAGCACTATTCAGTACAGGAAATTCCCACAGCTGCACTTATTACAGGTGAAATTTTCTTTTGAAGATTGTCAAAAACCCTTTTTTAAGCCTGTTTCACAGCTCTTTGAAGTATTTCTGTCTAAACAACCATTGTAATACAGGTAAAACTATGGAATTCCATTTAACCAGGCGTATTTGCTATTTTCAGTTAAGGTTAGTTTCCTTGCTAGAACCAACTTTGTTTTAAACAGCACGTTTATAGGTTTTCGTTTTGTTGTTCACATTTGCCTTTTGCTGCATCTACCCTGTTTCTTCAATTATACAACAAGCTTTCCAGATGAAATCTTGTTTATAGTAATTAATTATATCTGTTAATTATAGTAAATGTTATAACTTATTTCATACACATGCATGCTGAATATACAAAACACAATTCTGTTACTTATGGTTTTGAATGAAAAAAAATTATAGTGGGAGAACACCTAAGCACACAGCACTAATTCTGTACAGCTGATAATAATAAATTGTTAAAGAAAAAAGAAAAACCAACACATTCATTCAGTGTTTGAACAAGAAACTCTGAACTGTAAATAATTAAATTTGTCTTTAGGGGTTAATACACCAGACCATGCTGTGATTTTTTCCAACCTCTTTGCCATGCTGCAGGCAAGAGTTACTTCTCTTGTAGCCACACTGCGAGCAAAAGATTGTACGTCAGTGAAATACCTGCTGGGCATGATGTTAAAGCAGTTGCTTGCATTACCTGATCTGGTGAGTAGAATGAGCAGTAATAAAGGAAACAGTGAAGGAATTATTAAGTTGGGCTTACATGAAAGATACTGACTTTCTGAAATATTGTAATTGACTATTTCAGGCTGCTAAATAGTCACTAACTTAGGATATTTTCTTAAATAAATATATGTATGGAATGCTTCGTGGAGGTTTCCCATATCTGCATAGTCTTACAAAGGAAGAAAAAGTGACCCTAGATTGGGATGGTGTTGGATGATTTATAGCATGCAATCTGTGAGAATAATGGAAAGCTTGCAGTCTGCAGAAAAGTCTAATTTACATGAAAGATGTAAACAGATTGGTCTTGGTTGTGTCCTTCCTTTCAAAAGGGAAGGTGTGTGCATGGCACTGTTGTGAGGATCTGAAAGAATTTTCTCAATACAACCAGTCTCAACTGAAGTGATGCAAAAGGAGATTTATTCAGTTTTAAAAATGGTGTGCTTTTTTTGTAATCATTTCAATTTCTTTAACGACTGCCTTATCAAAGTGAGCAACTGCCACATTAAAAATTATACATTGCTGTTTGTAACCTTATTTTCTTTTAAGCTAGTATTTTTCAATTTGCTCAACTTTCTGTTGCTGTATTCTGGTTCAAAACTTTTGTGCATGTTCTCCAAATCTGGGATGTCATTGTTTTAATAATCACATTGATGAGACTAAAAGTGAACTTTTTCATTGATAATGCACTAAATACCACTCAGCAGCAGAGCTTGATGGCCTTTGTGGAATGACTCGGAGCTGTGTTTTAGACATATTTTTTAAAATAAATTTAGTTTTTGCAAACCTTAATTTTTTTCAATGTAAACAATGTAACATTGTTCACTGTCATGTAAGCCCAATGTACTAGTTGGCAGGAGTGTTTCCTTTAAGTTTTCCTAAACATGATGAGAAGGTTTGGGTGACACGGGGATGTTAAAGGAATTTTATTGAAGATATTTACTACATGTATTTTGAAACTATGAGTGCATGTGAAAAAAGTTGCAATTTTATGGGTATGTGCAGAGTGAAGAGGGGGAGAACACACAAATGCCAAGCATGTTAACACTTGTGAAGCATTACAGTACTCGATACCAGGTAAACGTACATGACTATTTTCATTTATTTGTATGAGCATATTTCACAGGGTAACAGAATAGAGTATAATGCAGTTAACAAGATGCAGAATGCCCATCTTTTATCATCCACTTCCCCGCCTCCCAACTCCCAAAGAAAAAAAAAATTTAGATATCCAAAAAAAATAAAGAGAGAACAATTGCGGTTATTTTCATTTGTTAAATTTAGAAACTGTTTTTTTTCTTTTAAAAAAAGAAGTGCTGTATGAGACAAAGGGCTTATTTATAAACATAATATTGCATTAGTTTTAAATTATGTTCCTTGCTTATATTTTAATGTATATTGGCACATGTGCTAGGTTTCCAAAAAGTCTCCAAGGAAGTCTTCCCCTAAGAAAAGACGATCTGTAGTAGAGGATACCCAGTATCCTGTGGTTGTCATCATGCTCGAGGACACTGAAAATTTCCCACCACATGTTCTTCAGGACTTCATTGTAATTTGCAGGTAATAGAATAAACAGCAATTGTGTGAATGTGCATGCAGGTATGTAAATATGGAAATACATTAGTGGTTTTTAAGATAAAGTGTAGAAATGTGGGAGCTTAGAATATGTTTGTGGGAATAAATAAAAGTCACTTTTCTTGATCACAAATCAGACTTGGTGTTTGGCATGTTTCATCCCAGCACAGTGAATTCCTTTGATTTTGTTGCTTTCTTCTCTCTCAGTTGAGTTTAAAGTCATGACTCTTTGGTTGATATTTTTCATACAGTTCTCTCTCATCCCTCTATTCCAGTGCATACTTTTCTCTTAATATGTTGTTTGTGATTGACCTGTACAACTATGCATGGTTTTTCAAAAAATACGTTCTGCAATTTTTTATTATCGAACTGCACTTCCAGATCACTCTAGTGTTGCATTGACTGCGGACACCATTTGTATTTTCAGTAGCTGCTGAATAGAATAAGTTTCTGATAAATAGAATAAGATTTTTCATTAGAGAACAGTAAGCAGTTTTTCTCTTTGCCAGTTTGTAGGCAGATGTATTGAATGGAAAATTGAATGGTCAAGTGAGCATAAATAGGATCTCTGTTTACAAGTTGATTGTATTATCCGTTTAATCCAGATAAATGTTTGTGATCTCTGTAGCAACTACCTTGATCGCTTACCTGTGGTATTGGTATTGGGCATAGCAACATCAGTGACTACCGTCCATCGTTTGTTGCCAACAGCTGTATCATCATTGTTATGCATGGAAATGTTCAAGGCTCCACCTTCATCACAGTACCTCAATCTTCTGATAGATAAGGTACTTTTTCCATGGTTTGTGTATGCTTCATTTGGAAACAAAAAAAGTATAAAGAATGGTAGGACCAATGAACCATGTGTTACTTGGCACTATGCTACAAATATTATAATTATAATGGAGAGATAGTTTGACGTGTTAAATGTGTAGGGTGATGAAAACATCTTCTTTAATATGTTTGATCATTTATCATGAATATTTATCACATTTATATTCATGGTAACTATGACCACTTCTGTAAGGTGCTCTCAGGGTTCTGAAAGGCATGAGTACTTATTTGTTATTATTTAAACAAGTTATAATTGTGGTTATATCCTGCAGTATTTTAATCAGTTATCTGGGTCTTTTTCAGATTCTAATGACAAGTGCATTTCCATTCAGGCTTGGACCAAAAGTGTTTCGCCTCATGCTGGATCTCTTTCTCTACTACCACATGTCTGTCATTAATTTTGTCACAGCCTTTCAGGTCTGCTGCATTCATTACTTTCATCTCTTTATTATGGATTGGATAAACTTCAACTGTTCTTTTACTAGATGCTTATTTGTCTTACTATAAATATGAGGTCAAAGAGCAAAGAGAACTGAGTGATTTGAATATTTTTTCTGTCATTGATTTTTAGCATTATTATTTAGTTTAAAAACTGATTTCACTGTTTTAGGGTATTTTGTTTGTTTAGTTTTCTATGCTAGACCATTATGCCAGCAACTCTTTGTCACATCTGTGCTGTCCCACAAGCATGATACCGTCTGTCATTGACAATCTTTCCAGCAAAGAGTTACAGCAGCTGCAGCGACTACCATCCGTGATGAGGTATGTCATATGGTAATCTTCAAAACTGTTGTTACTGCTGTTCTTTTATTAGTTATTCATCTCTTCCCAAAAAAAAAGCACAATTGAGAAACTAGCTATATTTTTCTTACATGACATTAACTGTATGTTTTCTACAGGTACATGGAGCAAATGCCACCAAAGGTGCTGGCTAGTGTTCTCCAAGAGGAGGAGAAATTTAGGGTATGGGTAATCAAGATTCATTTGTGTGTGTGTGTGGGGGTGTGTGTGGGGGGGGGGTGTGTGAAAAAGAGTTTCCTCTTCCTTTTTTTCCACTTCCAATTCTAAGCATACAATTATTTTACCAGAATGCCAACTTAAGGTAGGTCATAGTAAAACATCTTGAATTTTGTTGAGTGAAATTGTGTATTAATAGTCATTGGCATATCTTTTTATGTTAGGAATTTATGACAGTTGGTTAAAAGTACCTTTACATATTATAGATTTGTATAAAAGTTACACAATTTATTCAAATTAATAAAAAAATGTACTTCTATGTTGAATTGGTTTTTTTTTTCAAATAGATAATAAATAATCTATGTGTTCTGCAATTTCAGAAATTGATTAAGTTTTTGTTGAAAGATTACCCAGTCCAGCAAGACCGCTCAACAGTCATCCTGCATCTTCTTCATTCTCTTACTTCACACCTTCCTATGCACCCACTGGGCAAGCAAGTATGTGATTTGCATTCTGTGACATGCTGGATCTGGCAGTTGACTACTGTAGTAGTGGGAGCATTGTTGCTGCCTGTGTATGCAAAAGCAGTCATAATTATGATATAATTAACCCAGTTGCAGTGCATCGATAATCTGTTGTGTTTTGTCATTAATGAGCCGGAGTGAGAATATGCAATGTGTCGGTGGGTGTCCAGTCACTTAATCCCCAGACACTTCATCCCCGACACTTCATCCCCGACACTTCATCCCCTAGACTTTTAATCCCCAGACACTTCATCCCCAGACACTTAATCCCCGACACTTCATCCCCAACACTCAAGAACAATTTTCATATCATATTGTTGAAGAACATTAAATTTACTAGCTTATATGAACTTTAACTAATGTTGTAGATGTTCAAATGACGTTGAAGTTAAAAGCATGATTTGAATTTGAATTTCAATTAAATTTTTCGCTGACTTCATAATTTTTATAGTTAAGGATTTAGTTTAGGGATTAAGTGTCTGGGGATGAAGTGTCTGGGGATTAAAAGTCTAGGGGATGAAGTGTCGGGGATGAAGTGTCGGGGATGAAGTGTCTGGGGATTAAGTGACTGGGAACCGTGTCGGTGCATTCATGAATGGTATACATGGTTATCAAAGATTTTTTACTATGTTGCAGCTACGTGAACTGTATGCTGCATGTTTGGAATCAGACATTCATGAGACAGACAATTTCAGAAAGGCTTTTGAGCTGCTAGGGTATATTTTTTTTCCTGTCCTTACTTTTCAGAGCAGACCCATCTTGCATTCTGTCAGTAATATGGAGTGCTCTGCAGTACTCAGTTGTTATCACATCTCATTTTATTTTCCATTTTTAAAACAAGTTTCTTGAGGGTAATAGGTGTATTTGTGTAAATTGAACAAATAAAATATCTTTAACATGAGCTATATATGGACACATTTTTCCCTTAATTAAAATGAAACTTTGCAACTTTTGGCTTAAAGTATTCAAAATATTCTGATAAGAAAAACTTTTTATGACAACAAGCATTAAAAGTGGAAAAAATCTTTTGAGATTGGACTCTCAATGCTCTTGTGCAGAATGACTGCGAGGAGTGAGCTGGTATCAGTGGTGACCCAGGGCTTGCAGAAGATCAGTTACAGCAGTGACCCTGTGTTGAAAGATGTTATAGAGAAGCTGCAGCAGTTTCTTCACAGGTTCGATCATCTGGAAGGTAAGTGGATATGAACTGGGTGCATTTATAGTACAAAATTGTCATGTGATTTGATGTCGGCTTCAGCATTTCTGAAAGCATTCTAATGCAATATATTAAAAAAAATAATATTTTCCCCCAAAACATTTGTATTGATGCCGGATGCTAATTGTTTTTGCATGGTACAAATGAATAATTAAAGAGTAGAAACAGTTTCATTCTTGAAAATAAATAGGAGACAGTGTTTGGAGGATAAAAAAATATACTGTCAAATTTCAGAGCCACCTACATAATGTTTGGAACAGTAAGTCAAAACTAGGTAATAAACATGGAATATTTAGTCTTAGAAATCGAGATTTTGTCAGTGAATATGCTTCCTGGTTGCAGATGAAGTGGTAGAAGACACAGAGAGTAGTAGTCCAAAGCCAAAAGACTTGAAACTTCAGAGGACAGACCTGAGAAGCTTGCAGAAGGTAAGGGAAGAACTCTTTGTTTGCAGGTTTTATCACCTCATAAATATTGTTTCATTGTGATTAAAAAAAAAAATTGAAATCTTGCCATATTGTTGTTTATCTGTAAACATGTATACCAAGCAAGCATTTTTTCTTCGTCCTGTATCAGATGACATGACTATGTGGAGTTATCCCAACTATCTACCTCAATTCCAGCTGTCCATTCCTGATTGGTCCGAAAGGGGAGAACCAACTCAAACCCCCCCCCCCCTTTCCAATCTCAACTCCTCTAGCCTGTGAGAAACCTTTCCAGTTAAGATGTGTGTCAGCTACATCATTCTGCGGTCTCTTGGATATTTGCAATCTGCCGTCTATGAAGTGTAGTGTAGTCTGCAAACAAATGGTTGCTGTATACTGACTCTCTGTCCTACTCAATATTTCCTTGTGAAATTTGCCGCTTTAAGGAGAGTGCAGGTGGTCAGAGATGAACCGCAGTGGGAAAGCAAACACCTCGTCCTGTTGCATGCTTTTATCTTTAGAACAGTATAAGGTAAGGCTAGACAGCCATTAAAGCACCTCTACACCGAGTGACAGCAGTTTTTCTACACTGCTACTTTCTTCTACTCTAATAATAGAGAGAAAAGTAGAGGGACCAGGTGGGGTGGCGATGCAAGCCCTTTTTCTTTGATAATTTTGGGGTAGAAGGTGTCTGTATTGAACAGTGTTCACAGTGTGTTTAAAATCAGTAATTCGGGCAGTTTAGGTGGATCTCTCACCCCAAGCAGATCCCTAGTTCAGGCCAAAAGCCCATGAGGTTCAAGTTGTAGCAACAAACCTTGCTTTTTCTTGTAAGGTAGCCCTAAGAGAGTTTATTTAGGCAGTAGGCAGGTGCTCAGATCCTACATTTGCTTAGTTTTACCTGAGAGACCTGGCGCATCACTCTGATTCTTTGGATGCTGTTTGGAGTGTGTCCACAGCGTATTGTGCACAGCATTAAGCCAGTCTGGCCTGCCTACTCTGTTGTTAATCAGCTTGGCAAGGCCCACAGCTTGGCCACCCGTCTGGAATTGAGGTATGTCAAAAGTTTTGATGGGGATGACGGCCAGCATTTGTACTAGTTACCACACCCCCCACCTATTATTTATTCTTCACATAGTCATGTCATCTGGTACAGTATGAAGAAGAAATCCATTTTTCATGGTAAAATTCCTTTCTTTGAGTACTTACTCGATAACTGGTAATTTCCTCCCGCCTCCCTGCTATGGGTCTATATTCAAGCCTGGGGAAAACTGGAGACGTTAACTCAAGAGCTAGAGGGGGCGGAAAAGTTGAGTTGGTTGAGTTTGTGTTCATTGGTCATTGCTGACCAATTGTGAATGGACAGCTGAAATTGAGGTAGCTATTCAGGATAATGCCATATCATGTGGTAAGTACTCAAAGAAAAGAATTTTATCATGAAAAATGGTATTATTTTTCTCAGAAACTGCAGGAGATGAGAAAAAAGAAAACTACTCCATACGAAAAGGTGCGGGAAGAGTTGCTGGTCTATTTGAAAGATTTGATCAAGTAAGTTAAAGTAAAAAGCTAATAATTGTCAAGATGAATGTTTTTCTTTTCACTTTCTTATAGAGGAATGTACACAAAACAAATATAAGAGTGATGTTTATGTGTGCCTGTGCATGCTACAGACATAAACATCTAGGTAGGTGTGCTCTGCTTTTCATTTGATAACTTTTTTTGGAGCTCTTGGCAACGTTAAGTGTGTTGAAGATTTAATTTTATTGGCTGCCAAAAGCTACACACAACTTCAAAATCCAGACTCTTTGTTTAATTCTGACTAAGAATTCAAACTGGATAACTAAACAACACTGTCCTTTGCACATATGATATATGTGGTGACAGATAGTTTACCATAGATAAAAGCTTTAAAATACTTTGAATATCAAACCTACTACCAAGCAATAATAGTACTTTTTGTATGTTCAGGAAGCACTTGCACAAGGCAGAAGACTCTGTGCTTTATGAAATCTTTTATTATGACAATGTGACATCTTTCCGGCATCAGCTGCACGCATCACCTCGCTCTGCTATTCATCGGGCTTTAGGTGATCCGGCAAACTATTTAGAGGTAATTTGGGCAAAATGGAAATGTACTGCATTAAGGAATTTACTCATATAACGTAGGTGATTTTAAATGTCTTCTGTATTGTCTTCACACAAGCCAATGCACAAGTAGGATTTCTTGCTTTAAAAAAAAAATTATGGTCTGTAATTATGTACATAATCTGTGTAGGATTAAAGGTTGCAGTTATTTGCTATTTCTTCAGATATCTTGGTTGTTTGCTTTTATGGGCTAACATCAAATTTGCCTTTTTTGATTTGTGTGGGATATTTTCCTATTTTAATATTGTTCACTACTAACAATAATTTTTGTATCACGTGGAACTTCTTTGTAAGGTCATGTGGGAATTTTATTTTTGCTTATTCTAGTTGTCTATTTACTGTGAAGTGTAGAATATGGTTTAGTGGGTGCCTTGTGCTTTATAAGCTCAGAACCTTCTTGTAATTGCTGTAGAGTTATCAGAAGCCAAGAATTTGCAAGCTTGATACACATTTAGTTACAATGGACTGCTAAGGTTGCATGATTTGATGTTTGATAGCTGTAAACCCATATTTACTGCTGGTGTTTCAGTGCCAGTGCTGTTTGGTGGATGGTGGCTGTATTTCAGCAACAATGCCAGACATTTCCATTGCTTACAAGCTTCATTTGGAATGTGGCTTTATGATCAACCTGTATGACTGGCTGCAGGTAAAGCTATACTGTCTTAAGTTCATGCTTAAATCAGGTGGGAGATGGCCACAAGGCAAAGTTGAATATATTTAGTGGCAGATAATGAAAGAGGACTGATTGTTAATGATTCTCGTATATTTAGGGTAAAATAAGGCATCACATTATGGTAGTTCTCAAATGCAGATTCCCATCATTGGGTAACATAAATATGTGAATCCTGGTTTTTCAAAGGCTTTTGTCAGCATTGTGACGGCTGATGAGCAAAACAAGAAAAAGAGTTCCAAGCCTGAGATGCTTCAATATCCTTTTCCTGTGATTGTTCTCTCTGATTGTTAACACTGTAGCAGAAAAGATTATTCCATCAACTGTATGTTAATAGTAACTAATTATGCGACTTCTTCAAGTCTTACTACATTTACTTTGTGGATGTGCAAGAAACTGAACTGTAAAGAGGTAATATAGGGTTAGAATAGACCTTCACATTCTGGCACTGGTTAATATCTACCTTTATGTGGGTGGAGAGAGGCAAGTCACTAGTTTGGTGAAATAGTTGGACCAGTCAAAATTACTATCACAACACATTTCATGAAAATCAGCTGAATGCCATGTGTTACTGCTCATTAAAAGTTAATTGTATGTGTAATTTTATTTATGGTCACACAGTTTGGTTTCAAGTGTAATACAAGTGGTTAGGAATTTTTGAAAAAAAATCCTTAACATAAATCTCAGGGCCAGATTTATCCAGGCTGTGTCAGAGTTACAGTTCTTGGGCTTTATAAAACCAACAAGGAGGAAAACAGACCATGTTTCTCGCCTTACATGGGGGGGCTGCTGACAGAAATTATTTACATCATGTCTATTTTGATGGTGTAAGTGCATATTTGCTGTGTGAGATTAATAAAAATTATATGTACAGAGATTTGCTTTAAAGTAATAAAAACAATCAATGTTATATTGAATCTACGTTTGAAATACAGCTGATAACATGCAAATTACTGCCTTTTAAAAACTTTTAATTTCATCCAAAAGGAGCATGGTGCACTCAGGGAAAATAAAATTCTGACACAATCGTGCATACATCTAAGTATCCATCAAGGGTTATCTTCACAGATATCTGATTTTTATGCATTCTTAATTTGCAAGCAAAAAGC
This sequence comes from Pomacea canaliculata, assembly GCF_003073045.1. NCBI lineage: Eukaryota > Metazoa > Mollusca > Gastropoda > Architaenioglossa > Ampullariidae > Pomacea > Pomacea canaliculata. The sequence continues at coordinate 20,888,947 of NC_037595.1, read as the reverse complement.
TAGCCTTTAACTCTTTATCACTGAATGATCAGACTAAGGCAAAAGCCTCATGACTTCTGAGAATAGGTTTTAGTTGAACCTACAATTGCAATTATGGTATACACACACATTTCCCCAGCTTTGCCTTCATGCTTTATAATCCACTTGACAGCATTATCAAGACACGGTTATCCATTCTTTCCCATGATTGGGAGAGCTCAGCTTGAACACCTTACATTTTTGTCCGGTCCCCATTTTCTTATCCCTCATTTCTTTGTCTAGTACCTGCAGTTGATCACATTCTGCTTTCAAGTACTTTTCTTTGCATGGATAAACAATAGGAGGCATAGAAATAGAGGTAACATTGGCACTTAAACATTTTTACATGTTCATAATATGGGAAATTTTCAACGCAGGTTTGTTTGATTAAAACAAATAAACCAAATACCTGACCTTTTTAGTTACCACACACACTCATGAAGAAGAGTGCTAAAGGCTACTGGCACAAAATTCATCTATAAATATACAAAAAAGAGTCTTGAACACCTGGAAGTGTTGAGTTTATAGAACTGTAGTCACATGACACAGCATGGCATACACTTAGGCCTTCTCTCACTATAAAGCCTATGGGAATGAAATTCCTGAAGCCGATTCAAAGCTTGAAGGCACCATCTACAAACTTGCCACAAGATATGGGGAGAGGCATGCAAGCCTTAACACTGCAGCAAAAGAAACAGATCTGTTTTAAATCGTGTTTTTGTGAAGGTGCAAGAACAATGTGAATTCTGGACTAGAACACTCAGTACTACAACCTAAAAATATGGCCCCCACACCCTTCCCAGAAATCAACACAAAAGCATGCTTTATATTATTAAAATGGAAACGAGACAGCCTGAAAGAACATTTTAAAAATAGGTAATTATGACCCTGTATCACAGTGGCAGTTGCGCGTATAGCAAAGACAAATAATTAAAATATTCTGAAACAATGTGAATAGTTACCACCACATATACATAAAAATGTATAATATGTATCAGTAGGTGTGTTGTTTGTGTAAAATTGTTGAATCGTTCAATATTCAATCTGTGTCACAGTGCTTTTAACATGAAAACAAACATGCATTCTCCTCTTAACAAAATGGAAAAAAAATCCTCTTTCAAGTCTGAAACAAAGATAACAGCACCAAGTGAATTATGGTGTACTCTAATGGATGTTTCTTGGGCCATCTCAATAATTAGCTCTCTACAGCCCTAGTTGGACTAGCTAAGCGAAAAAAGTTAAAATTTACAAAAGCATAACCATTTTTGTGATTATAAAATAAGTTACTTGTACTGTTTATTTTACTACAAGAAAAGCATACTAACACTCAAAATATGAGAGTTTTCTTTGCACCTGGCAGCAAGAGTGTTTTTTAAAAGCAGCCTGCAGACAACCACCTAAACTGACACACCCTCATCAGTAATTTGTAGAAAAAGTTCTCAACTCTAAATACATTGCCAAGTATGGTGAGAAATGGTGGAAGGCACTTGACCACATAAGTATTTAGAATACTATCAAGTTTACTTGATTGTTACAGTTGCTGCCTATAAAGTTTAAGCCCATGTCTTGACCAATACCACAGAACAAATTTACAGCAATGTGAACACATGGCTGTGATTTCTTGATAGTGTAAGAATGACATAACAATATATAACATTCTACAATTTAAAAGCTTCAAAGAGAAAGGAAATTTTGGATGACCATTGACAATATCCATGTCATGGAAAATGAGAGAAATGAACCAATAAAAAATAAATAAGCAACATGCACACATTTAGCTTGGATTCACCTTGGTTAAGACATGCATTAAAAATAGCAACGGTTAAACTGACACTTGGGAACAAAGAGTGAAAACTCAATTTCTGATCAGATATTTTTATGAATCTGTAATGCAGGATCTGTGTAGTCACAAGCTGATGCTGCCATTGTATGCCAGCGATTGTTTTTGCCTTTGTACTACAACGGACATATATTTAAGATTCATAAACTGCAGAAAAAAAATCAACACCATCACTGAGATGTTTCACAGGGAAAAAAATCCAGCCAAATCGGTGTGTAGAAGATTGCACATAACATTTTATGCATGTCATGTGGAATGGCATAAGAAATGACATAAAATACTGAGCACACTATAAGGTATAATTGTTGACATGTTTAAATGAGTATTGTCTAGCGTAGCTTTAGTTTATCTCCTCTTGGTCGCCAAGCTTTAAGAAGCACAACACTAAAATATAATGCTAATCCATGAAGCTGGGCACAGATGGCCAGAAAAAGAATCCACAAGACTATTGCTGGCATTCCAAACATAACGAACGTGTATTTTCTGTTAATGATGTATGCATACATGTCATCAGACAGCTCAATAAAGCCAAAAAATACAGGAAGAACACCAAACACAATGGTTCCTAGGATATACTGCTTCAGCAAGAAGGTGCTGTTTTGAGGGATGGATCTCCAGCCCACTACAGCTGCCACCAGGCTGAACATCCATGCAAACTCCCAAGGGCGAGGGTGTGGAAGGTCCCATCGTCTTAGTGCTTGGACATTTATACCGAGAAGTGAAACGATTCCAGGAGAAAGACGTACCAGCATTAGCATTCCTAATAACATGTGAACAAAGATGTCAAGTTTCAGTCGTCCCTTGTTCTGGGAACTGGAAAACAAAAACAAAAAACGTTCGTAAATGTGTGAAAACCAAGAGATTTTTTATTGTAACATATTACATCCATACAAATATTCACATTTACGTTGCATGTGTACCACATAAAATACATAACAATTGCATAATACAGCAAAAGGTGCATTATAACAAAATAAAATAATTTTGACATGTTGGTTTTAACGTGACTAATAACGGAAAGAGAACAATAATCATTATTTTCTACTGATTACTAACAGATGTTCGTGCCGAGAGGCAAAACCTTAACAGACTTTTAGAAGATTCTTTCGATAAATTTAAAACTCGCACACGCACTTTAAGAAAGAAACTCTTTTCCCCGTTTAAAGTATACACTACTTGAAAATTTTACCTTGCCATACGAAGATTTTGTGCAAAACATGCCGGGACACACTTTCATACGTGGGGAGGGGGTGCATAAGCATTATATTACCTGATTTTATATTGCCATGCAATACTCTCTCTATGCCAGTGATCACTCCCGTCAGACCCCGCAGGTCTGATTCCAGATTTTGATGCCATATCAACGAAAACGTATTACAAGCCAATGTGTTGTCGAAATTTTCGAAACGTATGCAAGGCAAGCAGTCTGGCGCAGGAAGGTGCCCGAAAATGGAAACTTCCGTGGAGCCGTTTACATCATAAAAAGTTATTATAGTAGTCTTTTGAAGCATCTTTTTTTGTCAGTGAACAGTTGCATAGAGAAAACCAACAAACATTACAATATTAGGCTGTTAAAGCCTTGAATTTTTAAATTACTAATTGAATAAAAATTTTTTTAGCGTTATTTGTGGCTTGATCGTGTCATAACCTGACACAGCTATGGCGGTGATTTTAATGTAGAGATCTCCTACGTACACAATGGATCCTTCTTTTAGACCTGCCCAAGTGTATGCTGGCATCAAAACAATCAACAAATTGCAGAATGACATACCAGAAGATGGAGGCAAAATTATTACTGCTCGTGATAGACAGATACAGGTTACCGGGGTTGGTGAAGTTTCGGTTCCCCCCGATCGTTTCTCCATAACAATCAAAGTATCATCCTTAAAGAATAGTGCAGATGATGCCAAAAACAGTGTGAAAAGACGGTTAGACTACATACAACAAACACTTGAAAATCATCATGTTAAGGTATGATGTGTTCAATTTGTTTAAAGTCTTAAGACCATGCTTTTTTTATTTGGAGAGCCGTTGTACATCGGAAAGAGTATCATTATATTCTAGCGTAAACTCTTTCAGTGCTACACTTTTCTAGAAAAAGTTCATCAAGTATTTTTGCAACGTCTTAGTTATCTTGAATAGGTCAACCTGTATTACTGGCTGCAGGTAAAGATGATAATTTTGGAACCAAAAGTTCATTAAAGCAGATATATTGCCCCTAGCCGATCAAGTAAGGTGACCATTCGTCCCCGTTTTCCGGGGACAGTCCCCTTTTCTGACAACTTTCCTCACTCAGAAACATGAGCCCCGGTCTCTTCTTGAGACTTATGTAGTCAACGCTATTCCACACCCCTTTCTTCAATGTCCCTGGATTGGCCCAAAAAATTCTGGTCAATTTAGATCAAGACATTAATTTTAATCATTTGAATGCATGAGTTGACGATATACAGATATAATCATTGTCTTATCATGATACAATATTATAATTATGATGAATGAGAATATGAAAATATTGAAAACATGCTATTTGTCTTTATGATATTTAGCTGCAATGCTTTATTACCTACTGCATAAAAGGGAAATAATACAGGAACTGCAAAATTTGAGATAAAGGGCTTAATATTATTTTGTTATAACAGGATTCTGATATTCAGCAGTACAAGCACATGAAGCGTGTTGAATCCAAGGTTGTCTTTGATGCAGAACTGCATGTAGAGTTTTCGGATCTTCAGCTCTGCCAGGCAGTGGCCAACCTTTTAGTGGAAAAGCTGGACAGCAATGTTTCAGTCAGTCTTCCAGAATGTTTCCACTCAAAGAGTAGTCTACAAATTGCCAGGTAGTGTTCGAAGGTGTTTTAATAGGTTAAAAGAGATAAGTGATAAGATATCTAAAAACATTGCAATCTGGCGGGATGCATTGCTCAGTAGATGTAGTTGTTAATAATAATATAGCTGAGAGTAGTTTGTATATGAATTCAAGATATAATTTAGTGAAATTTAAGCTACAAGAAAGTGGATAAACAATGGAACTTGTCTGTGAAACACAATAATTGCCATTTAACAGATTTTGTTTTTTTAAAAAATCGTGAAATTTAATCATCTTAATGTTCAATCTTGCAGGAAGAAATGTGCCCTGCTGGCAATTCATAATGCTAAAGAGAAAGCCAAGGAAATGGCCAGATTTGTCCACCTCATAGTGGGGCGTCCGCTTAGCATCAGTGAAACAGATACAAAAGAGAACGAGAATGACAAGACAGAGGAAGCACTGGAGTTGGACCACTTCCTGGCCATCCAAAACAAGCTGGAAAGTGCTACAATTAACATCAGCAGCCGTGTGATAATGTGCTTTGAGTTAAAGTCAAAAGGGAAACTTAAGCCAAAATTCTAGATTGGTTTGTTATTAAGAGGAAAGATATTTATTTGTTTATGGGCTTAGTAATCAGTTGCTTACTTCTCATAGGTTGTAGATATTGGTATCAAGAAGCTCATAAAAAGAGGTCATTTCTGGAGGGAATATTGATTTAATTTCATAAATGTTAATAAGATTTGTCAACCAGGCATATGCAAAGCAAAAGTGTGGTCCAGCTGGAGTTACCAAGATGATAAATGGTGGGTCATGGATTCAGATCTTGCTTTTTAGGCAATTTTTGTCCTGATATGATAATTATTTACACTTCTTGATGAGCATACTGTGATATTAGTTATTAAATTGTAGACTATGAGTTTTCACAAACCATAAAAGTGCCACACAAAGGTAAAGTATCTTACTGAGCAATGTTAAATTATATATTGGAAATTTTACAGGAGTTCTTGTATGGTGGATGTATTTGTATGGTGGATGACATTTCTGCTGTTTAATGCTGGACTGTGTACAGAACAGAAAAAAGTCAGTGTTTTCCTGCCTAGGATACCTGCAAAAAAATAGGGTTCAGGAAAGAATGCTACTGAAAAAGAGATAGACACTACCCTCAAAAAAAAAAAAACAACACAGAATGAAGGCTCTTGACGACTCATTTCCCATAATGGCCATAAAGATTAGACTATTTCCTTCTTGTAAACCAAAAATTTTACATCTGCTTGCTGTAGGGAATCATACCCTTTGTGAATGCTGTGTAAATGCCACAGTCAAATGCCAACAATTTGGTTTATAATGAAAAAAATCTCAACCCCATTAAAGGGACATATCCAAAGGTCCTGCTTTTATTTGTGTTGTACGAGGACAGAAGAATGATAATATTTGTGGGTTTTCCCCTCTTATATTAAAAAAGTTGAACCATCCATATCCATCTCTAAAGCTCATCTTGTATATCACACTGCTATATTAAGGGCCAATTGTATGTTTTGGCTAATAATCGCTGCACATTTTAGGTGGACTCCTTGAGCAAATTACAAGACTTTCCAGAGGCAAAGCGTGTGGATTTCATGTTGCGCCTCTATCCCACTTACCAGCGAATAACTCGCTTATTAAGCGCAAAATGTCGGCTTTCACATCGGAATTATCAGCGAATAAGTCGGCCCTATTGCGTGGTATGTTATGGGCAGGGGTGACCCACCTTTAAACGGCTATTAAGCGCAGAAAAATGGCGACTGTAGTAGCTGTGCTCTTGCTAAACAGGCGAAATCTTTGTCGAAACAGAATATTAAGGGACAATTATATCGTTACAATGATGTAGAAGTGTACAAGAAATTTAGATTTCGTGGAGTTGATAAAATGTCTACTGTGTAGGAGGTAAGAGGTGAATTGGAAAATGTCGAATCGAGGGAACAACGTTTCCTCAAGCATACGAGTATGCGTTGCACTTCGCAACGGGATCATTTTTATGTGTGTGTGCGCGGCGATTTGGTCGGAGTTTCCGAAGAGAAATGTCACAAGGTTAGAAGAGTGACTAAAGCGCTACTTTACGACATGCTCGACGATGGCTCGTCTTTCCCGTCCAGCGAGAGGTCGACAGAAAGGCAAGTTCTATGCCAGCGGTGGTTTTTCCTGAGTGTTGTTGGATGCAACGACGGGACGCTGATTTTTTTCCTAAACGTCCCAGTGAAGGGAAAAACTTCGGAAGCGTGACGGTCTCTTTGAGGCAATCCAGGGTCACATGAGTAACATTGATACTACACTAGAAATAGTGCATTTATACACTTTTCGGGCTCAGTCCCTTCTTCTACAGACCCTTTTACACGTCAGAGATTTTTTTTAAATTATACAAATCAGCAATAAAATTTAAAGTCAGTATATGATATCACCACGACTCAAGTCTTTTATACATCAGAAGCAATAGGAAACGTGTAATTTAACAATACAGAATAATCCACAGAGTGAAAATACGGAACCGTGTGTTATTCAGACTTCATATGTGTCTTAATCATACAATGTGCTCAAATGTAGAATTTTATAGTTCTACTGGTGACGTAGCCACCGAGGATGTTAAAGCCTGATTTTTTAAAACACCATTCAAGGTTTGTTGTTAGGATAAACATAAACTGCTTTGATGGACTGGTGCAATCTACACTTTTGTACTCCTGTGTGTTAAATGTCTGTATGAGTATGTATGCCTGCCCTTGTGAGCGAAGACAAATTTCTGTCCTGGGTCTCCTCGACAGACAATAAAGTCTGATTTGATTTGATTTGATTTTGATTTTGATTCATCACCCTCCCAACTATCCAACGCTGTAAAACCAAGATCTGTAGCTGCTGTTCTTACCAGACCTTACTAACCCAGAACTTGGAAGGTAAATAAAAGAGGGGAAACTATCCTCCTTGTAACGCATTTTTGGTTTTAGTAAAACGGATGCTATCAAAATGAAATGAAAACACACACTATCCATACCAGTCCCATATCAACATTCTCCTTCAAAAAAATAAATAAAATAAAAATAAACGAGCAGGCAAGAACCTACCACATTGATAAGAGACTTTGTGAAAAGTGCGAGAAAAATGCAGACTATGCGTCTCGGTTTTCTTATGATGGGAGTTAGCTGTTAGCTATGCGATCTCAGTTTTCTTATGATGGGAGTTAGCTGTTAGCTACACGATCTGTTTTCTTATGATGGGAGTTAGCTGTTAGCTACACGATCTGCAGCCGCGACATGAGTGGACGTGGTATCGCTGTCGTGAAGAATGTCTGAGGTCATCGCCGCACTCAGAATTGTGTTTAAATCCTTTGAAAAGCTTTCTCAAAATAGCAAATAAATAATTTCGCACACAGCGTCTGAACGTTTGAGTTCGTAGGTGGAGGTGTACGTGAGCAGGCAAGTGATCATACACGTAACACTCAGTATGGTATGTCCTTATTGCCTATGGGTGGACAGCTGTCTACCCCGTCACGAGACCTCCGTTTGAGGTGTGCGCATGTGCAGTGGCAAGTCTACCTAATGTACGCTGAATTTTTAAAGGTAAATACAATTCGTTTTGAACAGTTTATATATTTGAAGTAAATTAAACGAAAATGCGTATATTTACAGCTAGTATTTGACCAAGGTATGGGAGATTAACCATGCACCGCGCATGTGCAAATGAAGACGGACGCGGCTGGTCTCTCCAGCCAGGAATTTGCTAGATCGTGTGATCAGCAGACCATCATAACTGTAAGGTCATGTCTTACAAGTAGCTGTGAAAGCACAGGAGTCGCGACTGCCCAAGAAGCTTTAGGACTCTAGTGGTTGTGGGCGGGGAAGAGAGTGGGGGATGGATTCGAGTGAAAGCTACTTGAAGAGGGCGGCCACGAACACGAGGCTTCCGACCGCTGCAATGCGGACAAGATGACGTGGAGATAAGGAGCTGCAAACGCCATGATCCTTTCTCGCACACTATCAGGCTGCGTTTTATCAGCCAGCCATTAAACGACACTCGACAGCCAGAGAGGCTCAGGTCAGTGTCCGCGCCGACTGGTCACCAGCGCGCGACGCCAAAGACACAGCGATCCGTCCAGAAACATTCTGAGCGAAAGGTTCAAACTGTTAGGAAACAGTGCTTACGGCAAGACGCCGACCAACATCGCCAGGCACTGCGACGTTTACTACGTCGGTGACTGTGACTGTGAAAAACTTTACAACATTTGAGTGACATTCTCCGTGTTAGAGTCCGTTATCGGAAGGGAGTAGCGCGTGGTAGATGTAGGTGTCCCCTTCTGTCCTCGACCCATTTTTTTTCTTGTATTCCCTTCCTTGTTCCTTTTATTTCATTTGTTTTTTTGTTTGTTTTTTTTAAAATTTTTATTAAACATATATTTGTAGCGTTCTCACGTGTGCGTGTCGTTTGTTCGGCACTGGAGAATAATTGGATTTGTCGCTACACGCGACACTTCTATCAAAACGTTTCAACCCAAACGGAACGGACCACTACTGTCCATTCTGGATTTTTTTGTCGTGAATGACATCGTCATTGTCATCAGTAGTGTTGCTAGTGAGGGTGTCACGGATACACCCGGGACAGCCGTGTCGGGATTTCATGTATCTAAGACTCTTGAATCTCATGACAATGTTTTTTACTTACAAATATACTAGTTTTTTTTTATTATAACTTTTCGTCATATCGACAAGTCACGTTTTTACTCTCAGGAATTATCTAGAGTTTTAGAAGTCCTTTTTGGGAGATTATTTAATTAGAATATAAATATGGTTTACCTTTGCTGGTTTCTTTTGATCCTCTAACGAAGCCCTTACCTGACATGAAAAAAGCTGGCAAGGTAAATAAGGTGAGAAAACCTTGAGACAATAAGACCCTTATACTTGAAGGCACTTGTACCTTATAACCTGTATACTTGAATATGTCGTGTGGTGGTGTGACACCCTATTAGCTGCCGTCATAGAATAGTGTCAGGTCAGGGACTTCGATGCTGGTGTTGCTAAGATTTCCAAAAATGAGAGGTGAGGATGCCGGGTAAGAGCTAATGGTGCTATAAATAAACACGGTCTGAGAAATGCACGTTTTCACTGAACTCTTTCCACACCCACGGGTGTCCGTCTAGGTGCTGTGCCCCGGGCATGCTCCACCTGGTCTCTGGCAGCTCTTCTTCATGATGCCCCGTCAGAATGGGGAGTAAAGTTGCCGGCGCCTCGTCGCGTACAGCCCTACAATGTTGTACCCTTCAAGTTTAAGACCACCAAGAGTCTCCAGTAAGTATCTACGTGTGCTCGGAAGGAGACGAATCCATGACATTCGAGACATGGAGTCGAAACCAAAATAAACATTTAAGTTCAGGCCAAGCAGACTTTTGGAAATGAGGAATAAGGACCACGAAACAGGTTCTTGTTTCGATTTGTGCGCAGAGGGCGGAGTCATCATAGGGATGTTGCCCAAAGTTTCCATCCGAGAGAAAACTTCTTTGTTCCTGGCCACGGCAGAGTCAGATACCTTTGTCCAGTGCTTGACACCCAGTCCACCTTGAAGAAGTCCGTCTTTAGCGGTGGGCCGTCCAACATGGGCTTGACATGCAGCCCTTCACGGACGGAGAAGTCGTCGGGGCGCTGGAGTGGGATGTACTATCACGTGATGTTCCCGTGAAGGAGAAGCGCGTGCTTTGAGATGCGAAACGAGCCGTTGACGGTGTACACCTAGTCTTCCTCGGCGCAGCTGCAGTCCACTGTTGGGTGCTTAGCGTAAAACAGCATGATTGACGGGTTAAACGGGTCAAGATCCGGATGTTTGCACGTTAGAGGGGTGGGTTCCTTATGAGCGATCATCCCCACCACCCATCCTTTGCCGCTAGTTTCTTCCCTAGGGAAGACTTTATCCTCCCACACTTGTTTCATGCTTGAAGCAAATAATAAATAATAAAGAATGATAATGCAGACTGAAATAAAGCACAAGCACTGAGCTAATACTTTTATCCTTCTTAACCGGAGAAACATATCTGCGTTTTTTTGTTTTGTTTTGTTTTGTTTTGTGATTGGACGTACTCCGCGCCCTGTGATCTGTGATCTTGTACGATAGCCTCAAGCTTAATAAAACCTGCTAACCTCTCAGTTGGGCCTGTACGGAATCTCAGGAGCCAGGCTGGTGATATCACCCTTAGAGCAAGCTATTGTTTGATCAAATGTTACGAGGTCTAAAAGAAAATTCAAGGGTCGTGATAGAAGTAAGCAGGTTCAGTTTTATCTAGCTTTAGCTACTCAAAGCATACTTCATTGTGCATGCTTTATGACAGACTTTTATGGGATCTGCTGCAGGAGTTTAGCCTCGTTCTGGTTTTATAAACTTTGACACAAACAAGAGGTGTTACGCTTTAGAGGAAGAAGAAGCAGGTAAAGATGTTTCTAAACAAAAGCTACAAGCAAATAAACGTAGACACTGTTGATTGAACACGTGCTTTCGTAGACAAACATTCACGTGTCGTACATAGAGTCTTTGATGTTTTGTCCTCACTCTCGTGCTAATGAAAGTCAGCAAGAAAACTGCCCTCGTGACCTGCAGGGTAGACCCGAGCACTTGATGTCTAAGGCCACCATTGTGTAGATCCCAACACCAGGTCCTGGTTCGTTTCTCTGACGATGTAGGGATCTACGGGAAGCCCTTAAAAAGGTGTTGCCGACCTGGGAAGCCTCTAATCGTCTTTCCGGAACGCCTGTCTGATCGTTAAGGGGTCTAATGTCTGCAACAACCATCAGCACTAATGAGGTCCAGGACTGTCCCCTGGGTCTGCAACGGATGGCACAATAAGAAGACATTTGGCATTTACTCTTCTTATCTAGTTTTTCCCTCTTACATTATACATTACTCCACCTGCCTTAAGTTTTCTTCTCTTGAGAGTAGCCATAAATATTTGTTTCTTTTTAGGCTACACGAAAATGGCCTGTACACTCAGTCGTCAACATATGTAGATAACATGAACGACTTACACAAATAATAATCACCATCACTTTTTTCTGCTAGACTGATTGAGTAAAGCTGTGGGGAACGGATGTGTGATGACTTTTACATTTCAGCACTTGTGTTCTCTAATTAAACTTCAATTTAACAAACAAAAATCGTGATAAAGATATTTCTGTCCCACGAATTCTCAATTCCCGACGCTTCCAACGATAAACAGAGAAATTATGTACATTATGGAGCGATGTCCTGTAAGAGAAACTGTCAAAAACTTGTATTACTGGACTGCTGGCAGATGATTTTTTCCAGTTAACTGCTAAAACGAGGTATTAGACGACAAAACTTCCGGTTTAGTCCCATTCTTGGTTTAGGCTCACTGAGACTAACAGCTTATCACATCGCAAGAGGCTAAGCGTTGGTCTTGGCAGACAAACAGCAATCCACCTATACACGTCCATGAAACTGTTCTTAGATGTAGGACACAGGGAGAGATACCTACATGACACTGTGTCGCTGATGACACAACGATGAATTGTTCAAAGGATATATTTCAAGCTTACTTTAGAATAGGATGAACACAGCCTTTCAAGAGTTTTGTTCATTAGTCTTACGCCAGGTTGAGGGATGTTTGGGCACTAAATGATGATCAGCCTTTGTCAGGTAGTGTTTAAGGTATTAATTTGCTCCTTTAACCTTTCCCTTTTTACTTCTTTTTGCCTTAGTATAGCTGAAAAATTTTCAACTGGATCACAAAAAGTAGCAGTCAAGACTTCAAGATGACTTTTTAGGGCAGTAAACTTTTAAGTCAGGTCAAAGAAATTGCTCGTGTGTGTGTGTGTGCTCGTGAATGTGTGTGTTATTTTAATCAGTGTGTAGCAGTCAGCGGTGTGAAGACGGGGTAACATACAGTATTTGAGTGATGTCTCATCACTCCTCCCGGTGCACTTTGCCCTCATGTGATGATGTGATGCTCTCGGTTGTGTTGAGGTCTGTTGACAGCTCGTTCGCTGACTGACCTCAAACACCTGTTACCGCAGACATGTCGTGCACATGGGAGACTTTAACGTGGTTCACACCTGTACGAGCGTTAGTGTTAAAAAGGCAAATAAAATATTGCAATCAGTTTCGCTATAAAGTGTCTAATTAATATTAATTTAAAGCAGAAAAATATTGTTGCACACTTTTATTCATTACAGGATGGCTTCTACTGTGATAAACAAGCTGTTTATTTGCTGGTAGCACTGGTAAAAGGTTCAATGACACTATCATACTTGAATATTTTGTTCTACGAACACGTGTCACAGTAAGAGGGTGCACGAGATCAAATATGAACCCACGACCTTTAAGTTGCAGCTGTAGAGGTGACAAGTGATAGTTCTGACCAGTGTAACAACGGGAGCCCCTTCTTTGTAAGAATTTGCTTAAAATATAAATAAATAACGACAGGAACACGACGTGTACACAATGCCCGTTTGAGGTTAAGCTGTCAGTAAAATTCCTATTCAGCAGCTAAGATGGTTGCTTAGACATACAAACCCAAAATATGTCCCTCGTGAAAACTACAGAAGTAGCAGACGAGTTTTATCCTATGTTTCTGTCCTCACCCATTGCTAGCTGCCTATGCAAAGCTGTGAAATACTCGGGTTCTATTGATGTCCTAAGATTTCACCGTTTCTGTGTATATGTGTGTGGGTGCGCGTGCGTGGTGTGTATTGTCCGTACTTGAATAAGGTATTGCGTGTACGTGTGTTAAAAGAACCATTTTTGTGTGTATCTATGAATGTTTCACTACGTGTGTGTTTGTGTGATTGAATGGTGAGTAAGTGAGAAGAAACAGTGGTTTGTTCCTGTATGTCATAGGTAGTGTTGCTCAGTATATATTTTGCCCTACGCGGGGTGTTGTGACAGTTGTTGACGTCTGTTCACACGTTGCTCTCGCTCGCCGACCTCAGGGAGCTGTTGACGCGTGCACTTCATGTATTAGAGCCTCCTGTGCTTGGTCCGTGTGTGTGTGTGTGTGAAGGGTGTGCGTGCGTGTGTTGTGCATGATGCTGTCGTCGTTTTTGTCTCCCTGTCTCCTGCGTTATCCCCCTGCCAGATGTGAAGACTATAAGAGGTTCAAATCTCTCCTCCTTCCTGACACTGGTTTCGGCGGGACGTCCTGTCAGTAGCAGCGCTTTTAAAGACCATCTGAAGGTAAGTAGTTTTAGTTACTGTTCTACCTATAGGTTAATTATTTTACTGTTTTTTGATCTAAATGTGAATCATTTTAATAACTATTTGAACTATAGATAATTATATTTTGTCTCTGTGTTAGACCTTATTTTAAACCCTTAAATACACCACAGAAATCCATACAGACATACACCATACGGACATTCATTACACATGGACTTCGCAGCTTACACGTACTTTCTACAAACAACAAAACTTCTGTACATGGGATTTCCGTTGGTCTGTATCTTGGTCGCGTGAAAAAAGTTTCCCTTTCTAACCTTTTAATTATTTTCTGCATTCACTTTTTTGATTGTATACTTTTCTGCTGAAGCGAGCCAAAACACATACTGCAAAGAATACACAGAAATATCTCTCCTATAACTGCATAAACAAGTTTCCAACACTAGAAGTTACGAAGTTCCTTCTCACATCATTTACCCAGTCTCCAGTCTCACAAGATGTAGGTCCTGTAGCCAGTAGTGACCACACAAGCTAAGGCTGGTACTGTGAGTGGACATCAGCTAGTAGTCACCACACAAGCTAAGGTTGGACTGAAATCCTGGTACTGTGAGTGGACACAGTAGCCAGAAGTGACCACAAGGAGCCAGTGGAAATCCGTGGGGCTCGTGCGGGTTCAGTAGCCGGTTGGTGACCACCAGGGTTTGTGTAAGACGGGAGTGGGTTTCCGGTACTGTTGGTTGTGAGCGGGTGACCGCCCGACACATCACAGGCCATGGGGTCTTTCCATGTCCATTTTCATCTTCGCTTTATTCTTCGTATCTTCCTATATTCTTTTTTATTCTTCATGCAATCTTCTTGTCGACCTAGTCCTTATTCTTGTGCTGTCGTCGCTGCATTTTTTTCAACTTCACCATCTCATTCTTCTGCGCCTTTTACGCCCCTGTGTGTGCGGAGTCACGACTGTTCTACGTTTCGTCATCCCTTCGTTTTTTCGTTTCTTCGTTCCGTTGCCTTTGTCGCACGGTCCTTCGTCGTGTGGTCAACGAGGCAGCTCAGACTAGACCAGCAAAGGGTCCCTGTGCACGTCGCACGGACAGTGAAGTGATGGTCAGCGCGAAAGAGTCGCGTAAGGTCACAGAAACTGAAAGGAGACAACAGAGTACATGGTGTTTTACAACTAACGTGAGGCCTGAAGGTCTTAGGGACAAGAACTCTGACAGTACTGTGCTGCAGTGTGTGGGTGTTTGTTTTTGTTTTGTTGTTATTACTTTCTCCCTTACTAACATCTCTCATTACCTCTTACTTGGGCGCGGGGTAGTCCCGTTTTCTTGCTTTTTTTTGCGTTTGTGTGTTCGCATGTGTATTTTCTCCTTTCTTGTTTATTTTTATCTACATGTAGTGAAATTCGTTATTTGTACCGCTCATTTCGTCTTTGTTGTGGTCTACGTTCATCAAAGGTTCCATAGGTCGTGTCCCACCTCTGAGTGAGTGGGTGTGTGTTCGTGTGAGCGTTTGCGAGCGTGCATTCCGAACATTCGCTTTCCACAACCTTTAACCTTCAACATTCTGGCAACATCATCATTTTTAATGAAGGAGTCTCCTGATTTATTTCAGCTCTAGACACGGTATCTGCTACTTTATTATTAGTTCCCGTTATCATGTTAATGTCCAACATAGCCCATCGCACTGAGACATTCTTGTAAGTTTTTTCACTGATAGAGTCTTTCCCGTTTTAGTGAGTGATCTGAAAAAGGATACTCCACCTTACCGACTAGATGATGATGATGATGATGATGATGGCATGCATGACATTGACGACTACGAGACGACGGACTGATCGACGACAATAATAATTGCAAAATTTGATTAAAGACGCATACTCACACATCACTAAGGAGCATGCTTCATGAGCGCTTAAGAACAAGAACGACATGGACAGCATACGAGGGACAGGAAACAAACAATAACATATGAACTATAAAGAATTAACAACTCGCGTACGAAACGAAGAATAACGAATCAAATTCAAAAAAAACAACAAAGAGGAACCAAATAACAAGAACAAGAGCTGAGAGTAACACGATATTGCAAAAGGAAGAGTATGACAAAGGACTAGAATTATGGGAAAGGTAGTCTACAAACGCCACGAAACTCTCAGACTTTTGCAATCATTCAACGGTGTAGATAAGAAAAAAAAAACAACAACCCATTTCCCCAAGAAAACGGTGACATTAATGCAGGAGGGAAAAACCGCAGGCAGAACCCACACTTCACTAAATCTGAACCTTTTATAGAACAACATAAATTTGTCTGAAGTAAAAGATCATATTTAAAATACAGTGGCAAGTAACGTCCATTAAGGGATAGACATGGCACATCATCATCATAATCCATCCTCCACCGCTCAGTCGGTCCTTCGTTCGCGTCCTCCGGTCCTTACATCATCCATTCTCATCTCCAGATCATTCTAATTATCTGTGCCTCATCATCATCCATCATCATCTCCTCCTTCCCCATCATCATTATCTTGTCCTCATCCTCCTTCCATTACGCCCTCCCTACTCCCTTTATAGCGGCATCGTACATGCTGGGATTCGGCGTTCGGAATGACATCGAATGGTCATCCGTCATCATTCATTATCTCATCTATCATCCATCACCTACCCCCCTCCTAATCCGCCATTTGTCATACATTATCCTTCACCTTCTCCTCCTCCATCATCTATTCATCACCTGCTCCTCCTCACCGTCCAACATCTACCCTCTACTCCTCCTGATCATCCATCATCTCTTCCTCTTCCATCAAATATAAACCACGATGAAATCGTCAGTTAGATTTAGGTTTTCCATTGCAACACCACAAAGGACGTATTGAATTTTAAAAAGTAATCAGGTAGATATATAAATAATAAATATATAGTACAGCTTGAGTATTTAAAGGGCGCCTTGCACGAGAGGTATTACACCTATATGTAAAATCTTGAAGGCACGCGCAGTGGGCCGATTTTGTAAGGAGAATCTGTGAATCTCTGAAAGTAGATTTTTGTACATGAACAATAATCCCGTATGCCTCTTCTGGGGCATAAAAGACCCGCTCAAGTTTTAGGGGAACATGGTACAACCCAGAACCCACGCTCGTAGGACATGATTGTGTCAAGCTTCTCTGTCTTGTATGTATGTCTTTTGATGAATCCTCTCCCCTGGTTTGTTGACAAATATCAGACTGTGGTTGTGAGTGTGTGTGTGTGCAGTTTGTCTCTGTCTTTCTTTGTGTATTAGTCTCTCTTACAAAGCAATATGGACTTTCTTTGCAGTAATCAAATGCTCCTACACAAATATACTTCTTCTTATTTTAGTATTATTATTGTTGTTATCTGTGGGAATTATAGCATCTGTAATCGCTCTAGGAGTTTAACGTTTGATTTAGTAATATTATTTATGTGATCGTCATAAGTACACAAGCTGTGCAAAAAATGTTTACTATACTTGGAGCTTGTGTTCAGTGAGGAAACAAATATTAACTACAAAAAAACCCACAAAAAACACACAAGTAGCCTTTTACGGGCAGACATTTAATATGTCTTTACTTTCCTGTGGCTACAGGTGGTCAACATGTGGACAACAATGATTTTACCCCTGATGCTTCTCTGTGTGCTCTCTTGTCTTCATGCTCAGAACAGCGACAGGTACGTCACGTGACCATAACAAACTAAACTATATTGTATTAAAGTATTATAGTGTGTTACTGTGTCAGCTGAATGGCAAAAGTGTCTTTGATACATTTACTACATACTGTTACTGGCGATTTACAAAACCTGGATTTAAAAGTAGATTTTTTTTCACAATATGATACAAAGTTTCTTATTATTTTACATAATGTGTTTTGTATTACTTAAGAATACATAGTTTTCAGGAAAGACCCATCCCCCCAACTTTATAAAAACAAATCCACTAAAGACAGGACTAGACCTCGAGTTAATCCTGTGTAAGCTTATATCAAACTCTTTTTTGTGGAAATACTAATTGATGTACCCAATTCCCTTTGAGTTTTACATAAAAACAACATTTCACGAAAAAAAAATTAGAACGGTTTCTTTCTCTTAATTTGATTTTACTTTGAGTTATCCGCCGTGTTTAGTTGACTTGGCATTTAAAAAATAATGTAATTATGAACAACATCTGCACTATTTTTACATCTCTAAACATATATAAACATTGGCAGGTATTACAGACACAAATACCTTTTCCATCTTTTGGATGTTTAAGATCTCGTACTGACAAGCACAGACAGACACACAGTCTGGCAGACAGTCTCACAGAATCGATGATAACATTCTCACAGACACTTTTAATAGCAACCTCACAGAAACACACGATGAAAAGGTAAATGAATATTTTTATATTCACATGAAAATGCAAGAAAATATCAGAAAAACAACAACCGAGTCCATATCTATATTAGTCTAGAAGATAATACTGTTTAAGTTCGTGCTTTCTGTCACAGCCATAACTAAATATATTATGAACCATGTTTGAAGCTCTCCTATTATCATTAAATCTTAGAAGTCCTTAAAGACTTTGTATGATAAGTTACCAACACTGACCTTCTACTCAAGTGACAAAAACTAATTTGCAAAAAGACATAGTGGAAAAAAATACAGCTCAGGTCCCACTTTGGAGCATAAAATTTTATAAATTGCGTATTTAGTTTTATAATTTTGATACGTTGTTGCCCATCTACTCTCCATATACGACTATTGTTGGATACTGGGAGTTATGTGTGTCTCGTGCAAATACAAATATATTTTCTATTTTTTATCAGGCTTTGAAAGCCCATTGTATGTATTATTTCCTAAAGCAGCTTTCTTTGAAAAATGTGATAATGGCTACCTGTTGATTCATTATGTCACAAACGGCTCCATCGTGGAGAGTCGTCATCATAAACTGCAATAGTCAGCTCGCACCAATGTTTTGAAACAGGGTCGGTGTCTTTGCCCACCAAGCGATTGGCTATCATGAAGTTGACACTGCCATGTCATCAACCACTGGATCTAGCAGAAAATGCACTTTCACCCTCACCTAGCACGTGGTATTTTGCACGTGGTTTGAGCTCCGTTATTTCAAAGTTGACAAATATTTTTTGTCCGCCGATCTGATTTGAATTATTTCAATATGTACATCAATATCTATGCAAAAGCTTGTGAACGCGAGCACAACTACCAACCCAAACATCCAAACGCTTTACACGGGACACAAAATACACATTATTCTCCCCATCACACAAAGCTTAGACATAGTCCGAACACAGACGAAATGTTGTTCTTTGTTGTGATTTAAAACTAATATTTCTATTCCTGAAAGTCCATAAAATACTTTGAATTCAAAAAGAGCGATTTTTGTGCGATCGCCTGCTATAAATGAAGTTTTCTTGCAGCGCCCCCTCACAACAAGTCCAGCTACAATCCAATGGCATGGACTACGCGCTGTTTGGCTACAACAGTCTCAAGGGATGCCCTTTGACACTAACACATGATCCGGGCTTTACTCTTCCCATCTTTTCTGCCGAAGTGACCGGAGACAATGGCGGGCCACGTGGCGTGGGTCTGACCCGGCATGTGTCGTGTGTCACGTCGTTTACGTCGACGGTGGTGGAGACGCCGTACGAACTGACCAAGCTGATGGCTGTCACCGCACAACTGGGTGCTGATGAGTGGGGGCCTCCCTTCTCGGCCAGCCAAGACTTTAAAAAGTTCTCCGCGGAACTGAAACAAAATGTCCTGGTCTTTTCAACAGCTGTGTGCAGTATCTATCACGTGAATTTGTTACTCTGGGAACTGCCGTCTTTTCGTTCATCGTTCTTGGAGTGGATCATTAAGCTCAACAACACTGATGACGAGGACATGTACCTGAAGTTCCTTGACACCTACGGCACCCACTTTGTGTCACGGGCCCGCTTTGGGGCCTCGATAACAGTCGTGCACAAGATGGAGGATAAGGTTTATCGGCGCCTCACGGAGGGTCACGTGAGATCAGCTGCCAGCTATGTGGCTGCTGAGCTATTTGGACAACCCCAGACCTTGACCTCTGATCAACAAAAGGCAGCAAACGAGTTTCGAAACAAAGTGGAGACAACAACGGTTACTGTCGGTGTTTCTCCACCTTATGCAGGTAACAGCCTGACTTGGTTCACAGCAGCGGAAGATCAACCCTCCGCTATCCACTATCACCTGACCTCTGTGGAGGTTCTCTTCTCAGACACCCTGATGGGTAACTCGAGTCTTATAGGCAGTTATGGTATTAACCACGTCAGGATCAGGAACAACATCGTGGCTGTCAAGACAAAGTACTGTTGGACTTTAAAGGGAGAAGACTTGATAGGTGAGTGTGAAGGTAGTTCAAGTAAGACTCTGCTTTCCACAAAGTTGATGGGTAAGTCGGAACACAGAGCCGCTAAGTCCGCTGTCCAGTGTCTTGATGGATGCTATCAGCTTCCGGGCTGCGTGGCTGTGAGTTTTTGTCCTGAGTGTAGGCAGACAAACCTCAGCAACAACTGTCAAGTGTTTAGTGCTGGCGACATACAGAGAGCAGTGAGCGACCCCAAGTGGCACACGACCATTTTAGTTAATAAACTGGAGACATTTGTAAAACTACAAAACACCACGGTGGTTGTTAGCTCTAGTTCTCAGTCTAACATCTCTACTGTCACCTCCGCACAGAACTGCTTCCCATCTTGCATTGAAGATGCCACATGCTTGGCCTTCACCTTGATTGATACTTCTGGGTCCTTACTTACATGCACGCGCCACACAGACTCCCTCCAGTCCTTGACACAGAGAACAGGTGTTAGTGTGTACTTCCTCTCCCCGCTGGTAAAAAAAATTGTCAGAAGTGGACAGACGAGAGGCCTTGCTCCCTCCTCCATGTACAACTACTGGAACAAGGCAGCCTGTGTCATCGACGACGAGTGTCGTCAGGAAAACTCGACGTGCTTTATGAACAGGTGCCGCTGTCGTCCAGGGTTCTTCTCAACACTTGACTACACGTGCTCTGCCAGTGAGTATTAAGTGGTTCGGACAGTCTAGTAGACTAGAACTCTGTCTTTGCATAACACTCCCATGTCGATTATTTTAGTCCCATTTTTACTACAAAATCTCAGGGTTGTTTTTTTTTCTTATTTTGTACTGGTGATGAGTTAACGAGGACTACTCGGCACAGTGAGGAAGGTTAGAGGTCAGAAATGTGCTCCCACCCAGGGGAACAGAGTTTCAACGTCAGATTTTAACCAACGCACAGTAAGGGAGGCTACATATGTTAGAAGTTTGAGCCCAGTTTTGATGCTTTTGTGTTTCCCCTTGACAAGTAACTCAGACATTGCTTTAGCATAATGTTTATACACTATAAAAAGCCTTCAGGTTAGGGAAAAGAATTTTGGACAATATTTGAACTATTTTTATACTTTGTTCAAGCTTGTTGGACCTGACCTTAGAATATGTAAACTCTGCTTAATACCATTAAAGCAGTCATACTGAAGTTTTCACTGTTACTTTATGTAATCAAACTGGAAATCATTCAGAGATATTAGGGCAATCTCTGGAACACACAAGTGTGAAAGATGTCAACAAGCGAATTCCCATCCTAAATATTGATACTAAAGCAACACTACCTGACAAAGGCTGATCATCATTTAACGCCCAGACCTTGGAGACCAAGAAACTGGGTTGTGGTCTCGTATATAGAGGACATGAGCACAACCAAGTCTAGACGTCTTCAACAGTTTTGTGTAGAATCTTATTTGCAATGTCCATTGTAAAGAACTCACTGAAGCGTGTTACTCATTAACAACTATCAAGGAGACCTCTCTCATACAACATTCATGTCCGTAAAGGGTGGTTACAGTTATCTGTACTGATTAACAGCCAACAAGGGAACTTCTTTCAAACTACAGTAAGTGCCCGTTGAAGCTGACTGCAACTGCCTGAACTGCTCGACATCTTCTGGTAGACCATCAGGTGGAAATCCCTCTCATATCTCCCTTTCCTTCACTGAACAGAATCTACCTCATGAATACCGCCATCAGCCTTTTTACGAGGAATCCACTAAGCAGTTTCCCATAATTCCCATCAGGCAGTGCGGTACGAGATGTGTGCTTTTCCTCCAAATGTCTCCAAACGTCCCCATCTTTTCTGTACCGACGCCATTGAGATTTTCCTACAGTATACAGTGAGGCCGATGCTTTAGAGTACAGAAAAACTCAAAACAGCAACAACAACATGTACTGGACGTAGCCCCTACTGACAACCTGTACCAGTAGCACAGCAGTGCAGGTCACCACCTGGAGCTAATCAAATATTGACTAAATCAGCAAAAAGTAGTCCACAAGAGAAGAAAGAAAAAGGAATATGTCTATTGTATTATCATAGTAAGATGTATATTAAAGTACTGCTCACAATATCGTGTATAAGATATAAGTTTATTTCAAGAGGTAGTTGTGTGTGTGTATATAATTACTAACTACAGTGATGTGTATCAGCTTGTAGCCTAGCTGACCTGCATACCACCTTCATGGAGTACCCTGACAGCGGAATAAGGGGACACAATACCGAGGAGCGGGTCGGAGTCAGTTTGCAGACGTGCAGCAGCCTGTGTGTCCGCACCAGAGTTTGTTTGTCCTTTGACTTCAGAGGTTTGTCTGACTATGTACTGGTCATAGGCCTAACACACTGACCATTGTGTCACGTGATGTGACTAGTTCACTCGCTTCATTTCTCTCTCGACCCCCAGCCACTTGAATTGTAGTTTTAGATTTACGTTCAGGGGTTAGTTTATTTTAACTAATGGTTCTATTTATACAGTTTTGGTTACATTTTCTATCAGTAATTTACAACGTAGTGATCAATGGTTAGTTTGCTTTGCATACTTGCAAACAAATTGTATATACAGTTATATAGATATAGAGAGAAGCAGGCTAATATTTTCCAATATGATAAGGAGTATAATCGTCCAACACAATGCTGGATGCTTACTTCCTGTGTGTTTACTACAATCTACTGATATGGTGATAAGTACTGACTGTACTTCTCTTCACGTGTTAGTCACAGGAGGGCGCTGTCTGCTTCATGAGGTCACCTCTCTCCAGGCTCAGTCACAGTGGTATCCTCAGACCAGTCGAGGCTGGACCCACTACCAGAGAACCTGCCTGCAGTTTCCCACCTTATATCCTGGACCTCAGTGGTACAACACACCCTGCAACATCAACACGGTTTGCCCTGAACCTAACAGTCAGTGTATGTCGGGTAGATGTTTGTGCAAATCTCCCTTCATTTTATCCGAAACTGATGCCACGTGTCGAATTCCTGGTAAGTTACATCATACTGGCATTATTTGTTACATCAAATTATCAGCTTTTATTTAAATATAAGCATTGTCTGTGTTTTTCTAATAAAAGAAATGTTCTGAGACTATTGGAGTAGCTTCAATACCTCACTGTTAGTGAGAACAATTGCATGTATTATGAATATTGCTTTAGTTTTACATCCCCTGACCAGAATTATGTCATACATAGCTTGAAGGAGAGAAAAGTTAGTAGAGCAAGCTTAAAGATCTCATCAACTGATTCAACTGAGTGATGGTGGTTTGGAGAATGGTATGATTAGTGAACTTTCTCCACTAAACTCAACCAGATGCAGGAAGACAGCTGGGAGAAGTCTTGTCCTTTGCTAAAGAGTCAGCTTTGCCCTCATACACCCCTCACAGAGCCAAACTTCTATACCCCTCACAGAGTTAGACTTATATACCCTTTAGTGAGCTAAACTGTTTGCAATGCTCATATAGACCTGCTTCAATGAGAACCTAACCTTAATTAACCAATCACCACCGAGGACTTTTTTGTAGGCAGCAGTGTGCATCTCCCGCCTAAATGTAATTCACCGCCGGACTACCAGCCACCTTCTACACTGACATCACAAATACAGTTTATGTTGTCAAGAACTATCCTTGTGAAAAAGTTGGTTTAACAAAGCAGCAAATATTTACTAAAAATATTCTGCGTAACACCAAATAGTGTTTAAAGTGCAGTCTTTATTGTATCAACAGGTAACCCGGTCCCTGTAATGGTAGTTAAACAGTAAGGATTGTACTGGTCTGTAAGCGGTGTGTTTACTGCGATCTTAGTTAACTGTAATGTGATGAGTAATAATGTTGATACAATTGATGCTTTAATGGACAAGCATTTGTTTGATAGAGTCATGTCGAGACTTGCAGTCAGTAGGAGCCAGGTCAGGTGTCTACTCTATTCAACTGGCAGAAAAAAGAGAGTTACTGAGAGTCTGGTGTGACATGGACTCTAGTGATGGCGGCTGGCTGGTAAATTTCTTTATGATTGTGTAATATGTGCGTATTTTAGCTAGTGTGCTACGCATATGATTACATTTAAGGTATAACGAATTGTGCCTAATCCTAAGACAGTGAGATATGTTTCAGAAATATTCATAAAGGGTAATAAATGTTAATTCGGGATTTAAAGGGATTGTAAAGGCAAAAAGAAAACTACTTAGAATCGCGTAAAGAGAAGTGTCCACTTGAATCTCGTCTATTTTCGAGTCTGCTCATGTGGAAAAAATTGAAGATTTTGTAGCATGTTGTGTTTAAGAGGAGAAATTACATAGGACTCTTTCGTTTGCTTAGACGAAGTCTCGTTCTCCGTCACGTGACCTTATGACATATGACCAAGACTGCTTACCAAGTGAGACAGACTGTTTTCTATAATTTTTAAAACTTTGAAAAGTTCACTTTAAAACCTAAATTAACTCATAAGACACCACAGATCACGAGTTCAAATCCTAGCAATGATCACCGACACTTGCTGTCCGTCTCTGACTGACGTCACACGCAGGTTCGTCTGCTTGACCATCTCGTGAAGCTATCGTGCTTACTCGGCGGAAGGACATGTCACGACCACGTCACACACTGACGTCACCACCTCACACATGGTGTTCACACGCATTCGAACGCTGTCGTTAGGGTCTTCACTTGCTCACTTCGTTCACCTTAGTGGGTCCCTCAGAAGTTCCTGTAACTTGGTGACTAATTAGTCTACCAAATTTATAACTTATACTATTATATATTGCTCCAAAACGTCAGGTGAAAATATATTTTCTCTTAGAAAATTAATTCATCTTTATAAACAATTTAGAAGTACGCTACTTTAGATTACTAAAATTTTGAACTTCAGCAAATGTATAATCTTTACCTTGGCTAGGCAAGGAACTTAGTTCAATTTTCTCGGTCCCTGTAACTACACGTACAGCAAGACCTTCCTTCTCGGCGGTTTCATTGGGAATAATACATGTACTAACTCCCCGTTCACCCAGCCAGAGCGTGAGGTGAATTCTCGTTGCTACTTTTTGCGGTGGCACGGGGATTTCACTTTAGGTGGGCACGGTCACACCTGACAGGACACAATGGTCGATTTCACTGGATTTTCTCGATTTTTATAAACATCGGCAACCGAAATAGTACCAATAAGTGGTAATTAAGTGAGAAATGAATCCTTTAGTTCTCCTGTATTGCTCTCGTGCTCTGTAATTGTAACTAAATATAGTTTTGAAACGTTTGACCGTTGCAAAACCTGTCACACACAAACTGAACTTGTACACCTCTACACGCACTCAGTCAGCTGTGACATTCACGCATTCTTAGACAAAGAAAACACTAAATCTGCCTCCACACAGGTCCTGTCAAAATTTAATGAAACTATTATCCAACACACTAAACGTTCTTCTTAAAGAAAACTTCAAGCCCCCACATTCACCCTCCACTGCACATACTATCTCTAACTGAATCTAAAAAAAATTGTCAATTTCTTCCCATATAAAGTCAGATAGCGGCAGTCGCCATAAACCCACAGTCTTTTACTCATGGTCTGAGATTTGACCTTCCTCGAAAGTAAATCCAGAGACAACAGTTTTCTTGTTGTTTCCACATAAATTGAATCTTTCACTGAAGTCGTCCTGAAAAGGTCGGTACGATGCACACTTTCGCAAGTCGTGGCTGAGCACTGACTCTCGGGTCAGTGTTCGGTTATGTCCACGGGAGATGGACACCTCCCCTGGGGGAAACAATGCAACTCTCGTGGCTCCCCGTGGAAATCTCTGTCAGGTGCCTCATCTGGGGGACGGGCAACCAAGGTTCTCACGTCGGCTCTTGGGTCAACGGCGCTGTAGCTAACGTAGACGCTTCCTCTTGAACAGAGCTCTCGTTTCTGCTATCTTGATAATGGCCGACTAGCTGTGTAGTCCAGCACCGCCTTTCTTTCACTTAGAGTGTCTCGGCACTTCCAGTCTCTCTTTGCAATAAAGGCCCCGAAGGTTGGCGACTGACCGCTATGTCTTCTTATTCCTAACTCTTCTAGAAAATTCTCTCGCAAAAACTAGCTCACATACAACCGGCCCGTGCAAACCGTTTTGCCGGCAGAATACATGCTCACTACAATCCCGTGCATTCTTCGTTTCTTTCATTCATCATGTCACCTGTCTGTGACACAACCTTATCACAAGCCTTGAGTATCCCTTAAAGTCTTCATGTGTTTTGTGACTATTTTTGTAATTTGTCCATAAGATCGATTACAATTACTTAAGGTCTTTATTGTAGCATGCTAATGGTCTTAACACAGTCAGCGTCGTATAGCATTATAGTGTGTTAATGGTCCTAAAACAATTAACTGAGTATACTATACCATTATAGTGTGTTAGATGTCCTAAAATATTAAGTGGGTATAACATTATAGTGTGTTAAATGTCCTAAAACCTAAAATATTAAGTGAGTATACCATTATAGTGTGTTAAATGTCTTAAAATATTAAGTGAGTATAACATTTTAGCATGATATTATGTTAATAGTCTTAACACAGTCAGTGAGTATCGTATAACATTTTTAGAAATTTGATCACGAGGCAATCGTTCTATTTATATCAGATGTTCGATGAGACGTGTTTAGCAGGCACGTGACAATGTGAGTTCAAACATGGATAGACATAGTTCTCATGTTTCCAAGGTAACGACCTTGTCTGTCATGGTCAGGTGATCCAGAGACGCCGTGATGGTTCTGTAGACTTCTACAGGAACTGGACGCAATATGAAAACGGCTTTGGTGACATCACCGGGGAGTTCTGGCTGGGCAAGACTTCGTTTTAATATTATCTCTGTCTTCCTGGTTTTCCTCCTGGAATGAAAATATAAAAATCAATGAAAGAGTTTGCGTTCTCTGTTGTTTTAGAAAATCTCACATGTTGCAGTTTGTTTAAATATCTGTGCTTCCTTCGCAAATAATAATAATAATAATAATAATAATAATAATAATAATAATAATAATAATAATAATAATAATGAAAAAATAAGAGGAGGTGGAAAGAAAACTTACAAAAGAATACGACGAAGAAGAAAGCGACAGAATCTAGTATTCAAATTTCAAACTTTGGATATTAACTTAGAATATTCCACTACATGCAGAGTTTAATTTTGTTTCTATTTACATTTATAACAATACATTTTGAAGATAGTAGATGTACGTTAAATGATAAAATTTTCAGTATTCATATCTAACAAAGATACCGGATACCGCCATCGCAAATATGTTGAAGAGAGAGAGATTCATCTGAGTGTCATTAGTCTTCTTGTCTTGTTTATAAGAGTTTGGTAAAATTTAAATTCAAAGGATAACAAAAATGAACGAAAAATACTAGTCCGGAAGATTTTGTTATCGTCTGTATAAAGACATTAGAAAAGATTGTTTTATTAAAGCTAGTCCTTTTTCTCACCCTTCATTTTGCAATATCACGTTACTCTCAGCTCTTGTTTTTGTTATTTGGTTTCTCGTTGTGTTTTCTGCATTTGATTTTATTCTTCCTTTGATACGGTTCTTTATTCTTTTATAGTTTATATGTTATTTGTTTGTTTTCCTGTCCCTCGTATGCTGTTCATTTTTTTTTTTTTCATAATCGCTTTGATCATAGCCAAAAGGCCGAGAAGCGTAAGCTGTTCATGTTTCGTTTTTGTTCCTAGGCGCTAGCAGCATACTCCTTAAGAGTGCTTCACAAATTTTGCACTTATTATTATTATTTCTCTAAACATGGGTGTTTTTGACATGCTTGTCATATTTAAGACATATATATTTATACAAAATAAGCATTCACCAATTATGTAATAAAAGGAGGAACCCAACAATGTCCTGTATAGCAGATATTGTGATATCTTGTTAATGACTTATTGACTTTTCCAATCTTTGATGTCTTACCTTAGGGTTATCGAACCTGTACTTGCTATTCAAGAAACCACAGGGACTCCGTATTGACTTGGTAGAGAAGAATGGAAGACGTCTCTATGCTGAGTACTCGTCATTCAGAGTGAATGGTCCTGACACAAACTACAGAATGTTCGTTTCTGGCTACTCGGGTAATGCAGGTACGTGTGCAGACAATTAACAGCAAGCGTGACTGTCTGTCTGGCTGGCATGGCGGTTGACTGTCACAAGCCCGAAACAGAAAATAACGCTGCTTGTCGTTGCCAGGCCTGACACAGATACCCCGTGTAGCAACTCGAGATGGACCCCTCTCATCTCCACCTCATTGCTTCTAGCGGCTCGCACAGCCATCACGTGCACCCAACTCACGAGGGGAACCTCGCGTCTCTACAACGAAGAGTCTCTTAACTTTTCCCCTGGAGATTCGTGGACACTTTTTTTTCCCCGTCTCTCAATTTTACCTATATCCGCATTGCATTATAACTCATTCCGATTAAACCGATTACAAACTTTTGATAATATAAAATAATGTTTCCTCAAAGTTTAAAACACGAAATGCAGCCTTAGCCGGTATAAAGATTAGAGCTTTGACAATCAGTGCTGCAGATGGCCTTGACAAGGCCCGACCACACAGTTCTTCATCCCTCGACCTTCACAAAGGACCGACCTGTAGCCTCGATAAATGTCTGGTCATGGATGTCATTATTTTGTTCGCCCATTAGAACCGGATGTTAACCTGTCTTGACTTTGACTCGTAGACACGTGGTTGCTGCTCTCTCAAGTCGTAAACAATTGTTCAGACTCACACTACTACCGAGTGGCACCGACCATTCCTGTCATTCCTAGCAATAGCGCTTGTCACATCAACGATGGAGTTGCAATGTTTGCTCAAATGCATATGGAATAGAAACCAGCCCTGACAAGAGCAAAGCTGTGGTCAATGGCAAGGGCAAAGCAAAGATCTGTATGAACGAGGTACAGGTGGAGAAGTCACCAGCTTTAAATACTTGGAAGCCACCCTCTCCAAAGACGGCAGCTCCACGCCAGATATCCCCATCAGGATCGCTACAGCAACAGCAGCGATGGCTAGATTAGATAGGATCAGGTATAGTCATAATGTAAAGTTCACTAACAAGCTCAAGCTGTAGAAATCCCTGTCAATGCCGATGCTGCTCTACGGAAGTGACACGTGGACTCTGTTCGCCGAGATGGAGAGAAGAATACAGATATTCGAGAACATGTGTCTAAGGAGGCTGATCTGGATCTCATGCAGAGAACACAGAACCAACGACTTTACACGAAATAAGATGACCTCGCCCTGAAGATACCAGGAACCACTACTTTCAACAGTCAAGTGATGTAAGATGGTCTTCATTGGTCATGTTACCCGGCACGACACTTTGTCGAAGACTATCCTTGAAGGGACCTTGGAGGGTAGTCGACGCCACGGTGGTCAGAGAAAGAACTGGATTACGAACGTCAAAGACTGGACTGGTCGTCCTGTACAGCAGTGGTTCTTAAAGTGTGGTCCTCGGACCACTTGTGGGCCGCACGCATGGCAGGACCTGCTGACTACAGTATTGCCTACAATAGGCAAGAGTGGTCCACCACCCCCACCCCAAATAACAGGTGTCAGTCAAGTGACCACTGACTGAATGGTCTGTACCTGTTTGTCTATTGAATAAGTGGATTTGTTTGAACATGTGACATTATATTTCGATGATGTCACAACAAAACATTTGACGAGGGAGATCATTAAATGACTACATACATTATGCTTACATCAACTATAAATAGAACTCACTAAAATCGTCGTCTAGTGATGTTATCTTTAAGGACCGAACGTTAAATATCACTAGAACATTGTGGTAAAGTTCACTAATGTCATGTGCACTAGAAAACAGTCCGACAGATGCTGATGGACTTGGACAGTAAAGATGCGGGTATTCACTTTAAATATGAGAACTCAGTTACAAATGATAAATACTATTAATTATTGATAAAGACCCACAACAGGAGCAAGTTCCAGCAGACTGGAAGCTTGGCTTTTTAGGAAAGCTACCCAAGAAAGACGACCTGACCCAGTGCAGCAACTGGTTCGGGACTGTCCGTTCCCAGCAAGATGCTGACTAGAATTACCCTGGAGAGACTGAAGAATGCCCTAGACAGGAGACTGAAGCAAGAGCAGGCAGGCTTCGGTGGGGTAAATCATGCTCACTTTAAATAGGAGAACTCAGTTACAAATTACAATTACTTTTACTGGACTCACAGCAGAATTCCGGCAGATGCGAAGTTTATTGTATTTGCAGTCTATAGGCAAAAACAATTTCGGGGTTAAGTAAGAAAATAAAATTATGCAAATTGGATTCTATGCAAGGTCAATCACCAGCATCTCAGTCTAGAAATCACAATAGTAAAAACTAATATTTTTAACGCGTTTTCCGTGACATAAAAGGGAAAAAATTATCTTTTTTTTTGTGTGTGTAGCAGGGTAAGATGCGGGCTCTTCCCCCAATCTTTCCACAACAACAAAACACAACACTTGCGTGGGTTTTCGATCGTTTACTGCAACGCCAGTCGATGGTGCTGGTGTAACGTACTCAAACTTCCCAGCAGGACTAAACGAGAAGTTTGGTTTCGCTGCTGTACTGCCTTCGAATAGTTTGCTGATATTTTCAAAATATCATCGGTCGTGGTATAGAATAGCTTACTATTCGAAGGCACAGCAGCGAAACCATGGTTTAAACGTCTCGTCATGAAGCGAAGAAAAATAAAGCTTATCGGTCATGTGAATCTTCGATTGGCATTTTACTTGAAATAAAAGTAAAGGACGAAACATTATAACATTGCAAAAGCAAAATTATGCAACTCACAATATGCTTTGAGCTTGTTTTGATAAATAAACCCAAGAAAATGTTTACTAATCCATCGGAAGTTTGAACTGAGACGTTTAGTCCTGCTGGGAAGTTTGAGTCCGTTACACTGGCAATGGCGAAACTCTACACAACACACTTGCGCTGGGTACACGGACTTTTCGCCGACGGACGTTTCGCCGCCGGACGTTTCAGCGCGGGGCACTTCATTTCGGCATTTCACGCGGGACCTTTAGCCGAAGTCAAGTGTGTGACGCCCCTTAGCTCACACATTTCTCTCGCCATTGTATCAATGTATCAGTGAACTCTCTCTCACTATCCCTCCTCATGTGAACCGTTAGCTCACACATTTCTCTCGCCATTGTATCAATGTTTTTTCTCAAAGCTGTTGCGCATAATCTGTGACAATCAAAGTGAACTGTCTGTGAAGTCTGTGTGTAAAATTTGTTTGAAATAAAGAATTATTGTGTAATCTAGTAGTTACTTTCATTCTTGGAGAAGTAAGTAAGCTCTCTCTCTCTGACATAATGCGGCGAAACGTCCGGCGGCGAAACGTCCGACTCCGAAACGTCCGGCGGCGAAACGTCCGGCGGCGAAACGTCCGCACACGGTTAGGAATGGGGTTTATCCCCCTTGTCTGTCTTAAGAAACAAGGATTGTCGCCCTTAACTGAACGCTTGTAGGAACGCATGGGAATGAGTGCGATTTATGAAAGAATGCATGAGTTAGCGAAAGGTTCACAGAACCCCTGTACTTGGGAAAAACACAGTTAGACGATTGCAACTCCATTCGTCGAAGAAGAGAGACACTAGCAAAGTTATGTGTGAAAGAGATCGGGGAATCGGAATAATTCCTTGCCTAGTCAAGGAATTACCAAGGGGAAAAGAAAGACGAGTCGAAGAGTATCGTCGTCAGCCAGGTGTCTGGCCACTCAGCACCTACTGTTCTCGAATATTGGAGTGTATCGTCTTCAGCCGGGTGTGTCAGCCTAGTCGACACTCGTTGTTCTAGCGTACAGACACTATAGTGGTCAGCCCGGCATGTTGATCCAGTCTACCCCAGTGGCCCTAGATTACAGTATTCAAGGAAGATTATTTGAGGTGTGTGTGTGTGTTAGTGTGGTCATTCATGAACTTCATCGAAAATAAATGAGAAATTTGGTCATTCTGTTTGTATTGGGATACCGATCTGGGATATTAGGGCACCCGTCACGGTTCCCATTTGAGAAACAGTATGGTTTGCAAAACTAAAGTCATTTGGAACTACTGAAGTAACTTCTGTTTATAGAGATTGCAGGACTGGAAGGTTGAGAGTCGCTTATGATAATGATGTGCTATTTATACAGGTAGAGCGTATCCTAAGTCATTCAGAGGCTTATCTGGTTTGTAGTCATTTGATATATATATATCTGCATTCTGTCTGTTCCTCAAATTAAAAAAAAATACAAGCTCCCGTACAATAGAGAATTTTCAGGTACAGGTCTTGGTAATTTGTTCTAAGAAAGAAGACATGGGGGACGCAGTGCTTTGTATGTGACTTGCGTGTCGTCCCCAACAATCTTGTGCATGGCGCTTTATTAAAACTAGAGAAAACATTAACTGGTAAGACGACTCGCTTTGCTTTTATATGCCCGTGTCCGTAATTTTACAACCAAGGGGCAGCCTCTGATATTCTCATGATGCCAGACAGTTATAATACAGCTTACATATGTACATATATAGCTTACATACTGCTCTGACTGTAACAACATTCGTAAATACAGCGGATTGATTAACAACAAACGCAAATATGATAAAACATATAGTTTACTGCTCCGACTGTAGCAGCATCAGTAATTACGGCGGACTAATTAACAACGAACACAATTAAAATTCCACATATAGCTGACTCCCTCTACTCTAGCAACAAGAAACACACTGTTTTGGTCACATTGGCGTCAGCCGTGTCGTTATTTTTCTCTTTCTGTTTGATATTAAAGATATATTTATATATATTGGTGTGGCGACCCCTGGGATTAGTGCAGGTGCACAGTATGCACATACCTAAGTCCTCCCCTGTTATATTTGAAATGTTCAGCAGTTCGCTGTAGGGCTGTCTTGAGGTTCGTTTTGTTTCCAATATAACATAACTGCAGTTTGCATCGAATTGTGTCTATGTGTGTGTTTACAGTTGACGCCTTGACTTATCATGACGGAGACGTGTTTTCAACCTATGACCGTGATAATGACAAGTCAGACACTATGAACTGCGCTGAGTATTTTAAAGCTGGCTGGTGGTTCAGGGGCTGTTACAACGCTAACCTCAACGGCCAGTACAACGTGACTACATACGGCGTCAGTTGGTATATGACATACCATGATTGGAGAAGCTTCGCATTCTCTGAGATGAAACTGAGACCAGCCTAGCATCTCCTTGTCTCCTGTCGTCTCACTGCTCTCACGGTCCATCTGCTGTACGCGACAGGCTTCACTGACGAGGTCAGCTCAGTGCATACTGCTCTCGTCGTGTTGTAGAGTCAGCGCAGCCAACTTTGTTTACTCTGATGGTGGTCCTGATTGTGTTCTAATATTAAAATAAAACTGTTTATTTTTTCTTTCTCTTAGATTTAGTTTTACTTGTATGAGTCAATAGGCTTAAAATGTAAAGAAATTCAATAATAAATATTTGATTTTTGTAAAATATTTATTCCATGAAGGTCTCATAAGACTTAACTGAATTTGCTTGTATGGTATTTCGCATAGTGTAAAACTTTCATAATGGACAAAGAAAAATGCAAAAGTGCAGAGACTCATTGTATCAAACTTTGTATCACACTTTGTTGTTTGTTTTGTTTTTGTTTTTTCCATTACAACTGCGCATGACTTTATGTGCACCGTGTGTAAAACAGCTGAAGACGACGATGTCCGTCTTGTACTATGCTGTTACATTTACAGTGTTAAACATATTCACAGCACACTGTTCTCATCCATAAATTGAAGTATTATGAATAATTGATCGGTTTTTCCAAATCAACGTTATAATTTTATGTTTTAATGTTCGCTTTCGTTTACACGTTTGACTTAATGCTATTACCTCCCTTCATACTCACTATTCCCTCCCTTTATGTGTAAATGTGTCTTTAATGAAGATAACGGCAATTGATAATATCACATTTATCTCACACAATTGTCAACCAAAAATGATTTTAATATTTTGTTTCTCGGACTCTTGCGTAGAAAAGCAGTTAAGACACTAACATGATCATACGACTCTCTCTCTGTCTTGCTCTCTACCTCTCGCTCTCTGTCCCTCTCTGTCTCTGTTTCTCCGTAGTAAGCGCGTTTTGTAGCTACGGTCGTGTATGTGCGACAGCCAGATAGTGAAGTTTACAGAGTATAATTATCAAACAAACATTGAACTAATTTGCTCTATACATGTATTCCTTCTATTGCTTATTTTCTTTCAATTATATTTTGTTCTAACGAGCTAACGGATTTACCTGTTGGTGTTGTAATGTGGGGAACGTGTAGTTATTCAGTGCACACCTGGCTCCATTACAGTGTTGTTATTTATTTACTCTGTTGACTAGACGTCTCTACATTGATATGTATTTTATATTCGTCCCCGTTTAACGTATACAGTCACTGATGATAACGGTAATTACAATATCACATCTGTCACACGCATGTAGGAAGCAAAAACTAGTTCTCTTTCAAACTCAAGTGTACAAACACCAGGGTTGTCCATGGGACATATTTTTCTATCCCATCCCATCCCGTCCCATGGCAATTTATGCCTGTCCCATCCCGTCCCATCCCACGGGACGTTTCCCATGGGATTCCCATGGTATTAACAATCCTATGGACAACACTGAAAACCACTTTTCGGCTTTTGTTCTATAATTCCTGCTACTTCACATACAATAGATGATTCAGAGGAAAGATTTAAATCCTTGATGAATGAAATAACAGTAAATTTATTTTGCAATATCAAGTATCGACTACCATGGGAAATACAAATGTGTGCTGTCCCGTCCCATCCCATCCCATGGGACGTTTCCCATGGGATTCCCATGGGATTCCCATTCCTATGGACAACACTGACAAACACAGACAAGCTGCTTAAAGGCGATACGCGCTCGACAATACCTGCGCTCTGTCTGTGTCTCACTGTGTTCTGTTTGTGCCTCTTTCTCTCTCACTGTGCTCTGTGCCTGTGTGTTGTGACTGTTGTTGACGTCTGTTCACACGTTGCTCGCTCGCCGGCTGTTGACGCGTGCACTTCATGCATTAGAGCCTCTTCACCTCTGGCAGGGGGATAAAGCAGGAGACAGGGAGACAACAACGACGACAGCATCATGCACAACACACGCACGCACACCCTTCACACACACCACACACACACTTCACACACACACTCACCTTTCACACACACACACACACGGACCAAGCACAGGAGGCTCTAATACATGAAGTGCACGCGTCAACAGCTCCCTGAGGTCGGCCAGCGAGCAACGTGTGAACAGACGTCAACAACTGTCACAACACCACCGCCGTAGGGCAAAATATACTGAGCAACACTACCTACTGACATACAGGAAACAAACCACTGTTTCTCACTTACTCACGATTCAATCACACAAACACACACGTAGTGAAACATTCATAGATACACACAAAAATGGTTCTTTACACACACGTACACGCAATACCTTATTCAAGGTACGGACAATACACACGCACGCACGCGCACCCACACACATATACACAGAAACGGTGAAATCTTAGGACATCAATAGAACCCGAGTATCTGGCAGCTTTGCATAGGCAGCTAGCAATGGGTGAGGACAGAAACATAGGATAAAACTCGTCTGCTACTTCTGTAGTTTCCACGAGGGACATATTTTGGGTTTGTATGTCTAAGCAACTATCTTAGCTGCTGAACAGGAATTTTACTGACAGCTTAACCTCAAACGGGCATTGTGTACACGTCGTGTTCCTGTCGTTATTTATTCATATTTTAAGCAAATTCTTACAAAGAAGGCACTCCCGTTGTTACACTGGTCAAAACTATCACTTGTCACCTCTACAGCTGCAACTTAAAGGTCGTGGGTTCATATTTGATCTCGTGCACCCTCTTACTGTGATACGTGTTCGTAGAACAAAATATTCAAGTATGATAGTGTCATTGAACATTGTACCAGTGATACCAGCAAATAAACAGCTTGTTTATCACAGTAGAAGCCATCCTGTAATGAATAAAAGTGTGCAACAATATTTTTCTGCTTTAAATTAATATTAATTAGACACTTTATAGCGAAATTGATTGCAATATTTTATTTGCCTTTTTAACACTAACGCTCGTACATGTTTGAATGTGTGTGTCGCCTGATGGCCGAGCTAACAGCCAGATAGCTTACCGATCTTCACCACGAACCTCCACTATACAACTCTCACTGCCTCTGAAACATCCCTCAACCTGACGTAAGACTAATGAACAAAACTCTTGAAAGGCTGTGTTCATCCTTTTCTAAAGTAAGCTTAAAATATATCCTTTGACCAATTCATCGTTGTCAACAGCGACACAGTGTCATGTAGGTATCTCTCCCTGTGTCCTACATTTAAGAACAGTTTCATGGACGTGTATAGGTGGATTGCTGTTTGTCTGCCAAGACCAACGCTTAGCCTCTTGCGATGTGATAAGCTGTTAGTCTCAGTGAGCCTAAACCAAGAATGGGACTAAACCGGAAGTTTTGTCGTCTAATACCTCGTTTTAGCAGTTAACTGGAAAAAATCGTCTGCCAGCAGTCCAGTAATACAAGTTCGTGACAGTTTCTCTTACAGGACATCGCTCCATAATGTATATGATTTCTCTTTTTTACCGTTGGAAGCGTCGGGAATTGAGAATTCGTGGACAGAAATATCTTTATCACGATTTTTGTTTGTTAAATTGAAGTTTAATTAGAGCACACAAGTGCTGAAATGTAAAAGTCATCGCACATCCATTCCCGTAGCTACACAGCTTTACTCAATAAGTCTAGTGATGGTGATTATTATTTGTGTAAGTCGTTCATGTTATCTACATATGTTGACGACTGAGTGTACAGGCGATTTTCGTGTAGCCTAAAAAGAAAAAAATATTTGTGGCTAATCTCAAGAGAAGAAAACTTGAGGCAGGTGCAGTAATGTATAATGTAAGAAGGAAAAACTAGATAAGAAGAGTAAATTCCAAATGTCTTCATCGTGTGGCTATCTTCATGTGTCTGTATCCTGCCTGTTAATGTCTACAACGCTAGAAATATACGTTTAATAATAATATAAAAAACAAATGAAATAAAAGGAACAAGAAAGGGAACATAAGAGAGAGAGAAAAAAAATCCCAAAAACAAAACAAAACAATGGGTCGAGGACAGAAGGGGACACCTACATCTACCACGCGCTACTCCCTTCCCATAACGGACTCTCACACGGAGAATGTCACTCAAATGTTGTAAAGTTTTTCACAGTCACAGTCACCGACGTAGTAAACGTCGCAGTGCCTGGCGATGTTGGTCGGCGTCTTGCCGTAAGCACTGTTTCCTAACAGTTTGAACCTTTCGCTCAGAATGTTTCTGGACGGATCGCTGTCTTTGGTGTCGCGCGCTGGTGACCAGTCGGCGCGGACACTGACCTGAGCCTCTCTGGTTGTCGAGTGTCGTTTAATGGCTGGCTGATAAAACGCCGCCTGATAGTGTGCGAGAAAGGATCATGGCTTTTGCAGCTCCTTATCTCCACGTCATCTTGTCCGCATTGCAGCGGTCGGAAGCCTCGTGTTCGTGGCCGCCCTCCTCAAGTAGCTTTCACTCGAATCCATCCCCCACTCTCTTCCCCGCCCACAACCACTAGAGTCCTAAAGCTTCTTGGGCAGTCGCGACTCCTGTGCTTTCGCAGCTACTTGTAAGACATGACCTTACAGTTATGATGGTCTGCTGATCACACGATCTAGCAAATTCCTGGCTGGAGAGACCAGCCGCGTCCGTTTTCATCTGCACTTGCGCGGTGGTTAATCTCCCATACCTTGGTCAAATACTAGCTGTAAATATACGCATTTTCGTTTAATTTACTTCAAATATATAAACTGTTCAAAACGAATTGTATTTACCTTTAAAAATTCAGCGTACATTAGGTAGACTTGCCATTGCACATGCGCACACCTCAAACGGAGGTCTCGTGACGGGGTAGACAGCTGTCCACCCATAGGCAATAAGGACATACCATACTGAGTTTTACGTGTATGATCACTTGCCTGCTCACGTACACCTCCACCTACGAACTCAAACGTTCAGACGTTGTGTGCGAAATTATTTATTTGCTATTTTGAGAAAGCTTTGAGAAAGGATTTAAAAACACGATTCCGAGTGCGGCGATGACCTCAGACATTCTTCACGACAGCGATACCACGTCCACTCATGTCGCGGCTGCAGATCGTGTAGCTAACAGATAACTCCCATCATAAGAAAACAGATCGTGTAGCTAACAGCTAACTCCCATCATAAGAAAACAGATCGTGTAGCTAACAGCTAACTCCCATCATAAGAAAACAGATCGTGTAGCTAACAGCTAACTCCCATCATAAGAAAACAGATCGTGTAGCTAACAGCTAACTCCCATCATAAGAAAACAGATCGTGTAGCTAACAGCTAACTCCCATCATAAGAAAACTGAGATCGCATAGCTAACAGCTAACTCCCATCATAAGAAAACCGAGACGCATAGTCTGCATTTTTCTCGCACTTTTCACAAAGTCTCTTATCAATGTGGTAGGTTCTTGCCTGCTCGTTTGTTTTTATTTTATTTATTTTTTTGAAGGAGAATGTTGATATGGGACTGGTATGGGTAGTGTGTATTTTCATTTCCTTTGATAGCATCCGTTTTACTAAAACCAAAAATGCGTTGCAAGGAGGATATTTTCCCCTCTTTTATTTACCTCCCAAGTTCTGGGTTAGTAAGGTCTGGTAAGAACAGCAGCTACAGATCTTGGTTTTACAGCGTTGGATAGTTGGGAGGGTGATGAATGATGTTTAAAAAAAATGAGGCTTTAATTAACATCCTCGGTGACTACGTCACCAGTAGAACTATAAAATTCTACATTTGAGCACATTGTATGATTAAGACACATATGAAGTCTGAATAACACACGGTTCCGTATTTTCAATCTGTGGATTATTCTGTATTGTTAAATTACACGTTTCCTATTGCTTCTGATGTATAAAAGACTTGAGTCGTGGTGATATCATATATTGACTTTAAAAATTTTATTACTGATTTGTATAATTTTTAAAAAACATCTCTGACATGTAAAAGGGTCTGTAGAAGAAGAGACTGAGCCCGAAAAGTGTATACATGCACTATTTCTAGTGTAGTATCAATGTTACTCATGTGACCCTGGATTGCCTCAAAGATTATACTAGTAATTATTATCTTTTGATTGCCTTTTGCTCACGTCTGCTTGTCATCACCATAGAGACGCCCGATAACGTAGTGGTTCAGACACTTATCACTCCAGCAGGGAAGAGAACAATAAAAGAATAAACAACAGTACTAATGATGGCTAAAAACAAACACAGAAAACGCAAAGAGGAACCAACTAACAAGAACAGACAGTATCATGATAAAGACGAGCAGGGAAGGGTGTGAAAAAGGACGCATTGTGGGAAAGGGTGTTGGGAGTAATGTTTAAAATGGAAATGTTTACAAAATGGTCACCTTTGGTGGGAAAAAGTAAGCATTGGGTACATAATATATGATCCCAATACCCCATTGGCTAAGCGTATCCATGTACCATCTTGAGGTTTGTGTTTGTTGATTTTTTTTCTGTGCATTGTGATGTTTGTAGGATTGTATCCTAAGACTGGAATACACCCAGATTTTGGAAATTGGATCTTGTACTGAGTTTGACCCATTCATTAGAAAACAATTTGCTTCTCGTTTGCCCTTTAAAGTTTGGCTGGCTGTTAGTGTAAGTGTCTGGAGATATAAACAATATGGTGAGGTGTACGTCTATAAAAAGTAGGAAGGAAGGAGTGTCTCATCAAACGCCGTTGTTACGAAGCAGAAGTAACACTACCCGACAGTTAGCCATGGTGCGGAAGTGTTGCGGGCCCCTGTAATTGGAAACAGGCGCAGATCTCAGATGTCACGATAAACTATAGAGGTCCCGTCTTGGGTACGGACCGCAGCCATCGCTATTCAGGGCTTGCGAGGGTTGTAGATGCTGGGTGGAAGTCAAGCCAACTGATGCGCCGCTAGTTCGTATCCGAGGCTCCAGGAGCGACATGTTGATGGTATGCGAGTAGGTTGATGAAGGGACACGGGAGGAGGAATACGTCTGGAAGAGACATACAGATGGATGAGGGTGAGGAGAATGCCTACATTGGGGACTTCAAATAGGTGTAAGGCTGATGCACGTGTCGCTGACACGAGAGGCGGAGCCTGGCAATCGTTATGGCGCCCTCCGTTTCCTTGACAACAGCAGGAGAAGCGTGTTTCTGGTTAACATCGCCGCTAATGATCTAGCTGCTCCGTTAATTACAAGCTGGAAAGAGAAGTTTTCATGGCGACCGGCTATTGCACGATGTCGTTTCCTCCACATGAACAGACGTACCCACGGACGCAGACGTTTACTTTAAAGGTGCAGTGGGGTGCAATATTTTGTTTTGAGAAGACTTGAGTAATGCTCGGGGTACGATAAATTATCATACACAGGAAGAGGTCAAACTTGCAACATCATGTTTGTCCCGTAGACATTGTCCCAACTCTCTCATTGGCTGTATCTACGTACAAATATGATGTCTGTGTTGTTGGTCTGTCTGTGCATAGTAACATTTGTCAGCATGTATCTCGAGAATGGAAGGATTCCACTTGGATTTAGGGGAAATAGTACCTTATACTGAGTTTAACCCAGTCATTGGGGAGGGGGGGAGTGAACTTCAATATACCTTTAACTGGTAAGTGCCTCCCGGGTAACCTGCCGGTCCCAAGCCCGGACGAAGGAGGAGGGTTGGGCGTGGAGCTAGCAACCCCACCCTGTAAAACAACCCATGCTACAGAAACCGCAAATGCAACACAAGCAGAACATACGGCCATATGCTCCACTGGGGCTGAATAGGAAGAAGAAGAAAAAAAAAGGCTCGACCGCACCCACGTGCACGAACGCACACACACATACGCAGTGCTCGAACACACCCACAGATTTCACAAGTTATTCGAGAAAAAGCAGAATGGCAGCAAAACACGGATGGAGGCCATCATTAAGACTACGAGAAGCACCTGCTGAAAAAGTACAAATTTATTTCCAACATCAAAGACAAAATTCATTTTGCGCTGAGCCAGCGCCGATACGTCACATAGGCGCCAGCCATCTGCAGCGATAATCACGTGACGCACCACGCGGGGGTGTGCTAATGTCACGAGTACACAAGAAAGTGTATTTGTGGTCGGAGAGGGTGAAGGGAGGAATGAGGATGACCAGTCTTTGTTATATATTACACTGTGTTGATTAAAGTACACAAAGTAGTTCAACATACACAAGTAATACACGTGTGCAAGGAACGCGGCATAACACATGGGAAGAAACGTATATTCACAAAACTGCCCCAGGTGCAAAAGTTCAAAAAAAAAGGGCACAATGTATATATAAAACTCACTTCTCCAGTTTGCACAACGGGGACTATGTACATGATAATATAAAATAGATTACCAAAGCATGTTGTGTCATTTATATTGCTCAAAGGAACATTTATGCTGAAAACTGAATTTAAAAAATAAAAAAACTCCTGACAATCACGATATAAATTAACCCTAACCCTCTTTGACGTTGAGCAAAGTGGGTGTTGGTTTTTATCAACATGAATCAGCAATTTTAACCTAGTTACTATCATTCGGCTTGTAGTCCCTCCTTCAGGCCGTTCTTAACCGAGGAAATGTCGCAAAACTTCCAAAGTTTTTATATGACAGTTTTTAAGAAACTTTTTTTTAAAGGTTGTTCGAACATCCATGTGTCTGGTTAAAAACGGCACGTAACTCAGTCACCAGGGTCGGTTAACAATTAATTCCACAGAAGGAAGGGAGAAAGGGGGTAAAAGATGTGGTGACAACAAAAAGTGTAATAAACGGTTGCATATGTACACACCGAGTGTCACCGTGCACATCCTAAGAGTCATGAATGCTGATTCTCAAACCACCAGACCCATACAATAGTGAGTATATATTAGGAAATAAACACACACAGGATGTTGTGCAAGAAACGAATGTTTTATAGAAACATAATCAAATGAAACTAAACATCTACATCGGACAAAAATCAGAGAGAAGGCCAGATTAGTCACACCAAGTTTAGTGCAGGAGCATACCGTGCTATAAAGAATCCTTTCACATCTCCAGTGGGATTTTCTAGCACGTGTCGAATAGAAAAGAAAAAAA
The DNA here is from genome assembly GCF_003073045.1 of Pomacea canaliculata. Lineage (NCBI taxonomy): Eukaryota > Metazoa > Mollusca > Gastropoda > Architaenioglossa > Ampullariidae > Pomacea > Pomacea canaliculata. Next base: position 20,846,501 of record NC_037595.1, on the reverse strand, counting down.
GAAAATTTTGCACCTAGCATAACGGGTTGTGAATAAGGTTTTGAGGGTTAGTAATTTTCGTCATGTTTCTTAACAGAGAGGACAGAACAGACGGAGATGAGCTTGATGCTCATCAACCAAGAGTGAATGAGTACAAGTGCACCCCGACCTGAAGACAGTTCAATGTCGCTCACCACAGCTTCCATCTTCTCTTTGCACGAGAACTTGAGAGACTGATGATGAGCCGTTGTCTTCTGCATCAAGAAGTGAATTACCTCTACAATTGTCAGACACACCCGGTTGTTCTCCTCCCACAACACCACAAGAAAAGGCTTTGAGTGCTGGTAGATCAGGGGCTAGCTGGATGTCTTACGCAAGCCACTCAGTTAAAATTCTTACATTTTTATTAACATTTAAACGATAGCTTCGAGTTTACCGTCCATTTATCCCTCAGCGAAGCGTTGTGCACCTGGCCCCTAAAAATCACATTGCAATGTAACGGGCTTCTCTCAGCTTCTGTATCGGGGCCAATGAGGGCCAGGAATGCGTGTTGTTCGTGTCAGATATTTTATTACTGATCATTAAAAAAATGCTTGAATAAAAATCTCAGAATTCCTTCAGCAGCCTGCAGATGTTATCATGGGTTCACCATCTGTTTGCTGTTTATAATCCTCACTCTTACACTTCTGGTTGAAGAGCAGGCTGATTCAAAGCAAATTTATGTAAAAGGCCGGGTGTGCACTAAAGAAAGGTTCATGGAGCACACTGTACAAAATCAGTCAAATATCAAACAAAAATTGAGTTTCTTCATCATGAATAACATATGTCATAAACAGCATGCAATAAAGAACGAACAATAAATCATTAGAATATGTACAAGAAGGTAATAAATTAATCTGTCAGTCCTTTGAATGCAGTTTTTCTTTGTGAACCCTCCGAGATGACCATTATGATGTACACCGGAACAATCTGAAGTAAATACAGAAATGTCACTGTGGCTCTTGCTTTGTACAGTCGAAGAAACCAATTCATTGAGAATCTTTCTGGCCATGTGCTTCGCATGTTAAGAAGCAGATGAAAGGACACTGTTCGATGGCAAGAATATTTCATGAAATGTACACACGTCCTCCTCAAACATACTGACATAATACTGGGGAAACATTCAAGTTCTCTTGACACAGAAATGAGCTCCACAAAGCCATCTTTGTGATGACTGGCAGGATGCAACAAAACTGGCGGGATGGTCGTCAGTCCTCACCTGTCATGGAGACACCCACACGTTACAAGAAGATGCGTTTCAAACATAACAATCCAACATTTAAAAATTCCATGTGAAACGCTTCAGTCATGACAGGCCATAAAAATTAGTTTATGAAAAAAACCTCTCAAAATCTCAGAGATTTATTGTGATGCTGGTCCCTCAAAAAAGAAATGATTGCTTCGGTCCAGGTAGTGCATGACGAGAAAATGTTAGCCGTTGGAGCAGATTCTGTAACAGCCTCGAACAGCTGCTGTCCCATTTTCTTGTACATATATATTGTTGTCCAATGTTTAGATTACATGCTCTATGCTATACAATTTAATTCTGAGGATTATACTGCTATGTTTTTTATTCTATGGGCTATACTGCCATCAATTTTTGTGAGACTCCATGGTCTCTATCGCTGTCATATCTTGTTAGAGTTAAAGGATCATATGTCTGTCCTCTGCCATCTCTAGGCTATAAACCATTTCCATTTTATTAGATATCTATGAGCTGGTTTAACTCCGCCAAGGACGGTCCCAAGCCCGGCTGAAAAAGGAGGAGGGTTGGGCGTGGGACTAGCACCCCCACCCCGTAAAACAAACCCTTGCTACAAAAACATCGACAACAGCAAAACAATGGCCAACAGTCCTGGAAGAGGAAGGGCCTTCACCTAGAGGGAGTATGACGTGTTGCGGTGAAAGCCGATCTTCGGAAGCTACAACACCGACCACCCTTCTATCGACCAGGAAAACACTTTCCATGGGCACGTGGAACGTGCGAACTATGTTCGAGGCAGGAAAGGCAGCCCAGATAGCAGCAGAAATGCGAGACTACAAACTGTCACTCCTCGGACTTTGTGAAACTAGATGGACGCAGTCAGGACAACAGCGATTGGCAACAGGCGAGCTGATCCTCTTCTCGGGGCATGAGGAAGACGGCGCACCACACACAGAGGGCGTAGCGTTCATGCTGGAGAAGGAAGCACAGAAGGCGCTTATTGGCTGGGAGGCAAGAGGTCCCCGATTCATCACAGCGTCCTTCTCTACAAAGAAGAAGAGACTAAAGATGAATGTGATCCTGTGCTATGCCCAACGACAGCAGTGAAGACGCCAAGGAGCACTTCTACGACGAATTGCAGAGCATCCTGAACAGACTGAGTGACAGAGACATCAATATCCTCATGGGAGACTTCAATGCTAAGATTGGAGCAGACAATACAGGATATGAAGAAGTGATGGGGAAGCACGGTCTAGGAGACATGAACGACAACGGGGAGCTGTTTGCTGACATATGTGCCATGAACAACTACGTGATTGGTGGAAGCGTGTTCCCACACAAGAAGATCCACCGAGCAACATGGGTTTCACCAGACCATGTGACAGAGAACCAAATAGACCACATATGCATCGCAAAAAAGTTCAGAAGATCGTTGATGGATGTCAGGGTCAAGAGAGGAGCAGATGTGGCGTCCGACCACCACCTTGTGACAGCAAAGCTTAAACTAAAGCTGAAGAAGAACTGGACAGACCACGAAAGAAGAAAAAGCAAGATACAACGTGAACTACCTGAAAGACCCAAGATGAAAGAAGAATACAAGACAGCAGTCCACAACAGATTTCAAGCACTCCAAGAACTACTTGACGAAGAGACACCCCCAAATATCGAGACCCAGTGGAACAACATCAGAGAGTCTTTCAATACAGCATGCGAGGAAGTCCTTGGAAGAAGGAAACCAAAACAGAAAGAATGGATCACACCAGAAACACAGAAGAAGATCCTCGAAAGAAAGAAAAAGAAAACTGAAATCAACAACAGTAGAACTAGATCGGAGAAGGCAATAGCGCAGAAAGAGTATAGCACAGCGAATGCCGAAGTGAAGCGGAGCATCAAACAAGACAAGAGGAACCACATAGAGGAGCTAGCAACAGAAGCAGAAGAGGCAGCAGCAAGTAGGAACATGAAGAGACTGTACGATACGACCAAAAAGCTGACAGGAAAGATTAGACATTCAGAGCGACCAGTCAAGGGCAGAGACGGCAACACACTGATGGGAACAGACCAGCAGCTGAACAGATGGGCCGAACACTTTGAGGAATTGCTCAACCGACCACCACCAGTAAATCCACCAGACATCGAAGAAGCAGCGAGAGACCTACCGATCAACTGCAACAAACCAACCAAAACCGAGATCAGAAGAGCCATAACACAACTGAAGAATAGTAAAGCCCAGGACCAGACGAGATACCAGCAGAGGCACTGAAAGCCGATCCTGACCTATCCGTCAACATGTTGCACAGACTGTTTGAGAGGGTTTGGAAAGAGGAACAGGTCCCGGCAGACTGGAAAGAAGGACATCTCATAAAGATCCCCAAGAAGGGGGACCTCAGCCGATGCGAGAACTACAGAGGCATCACTCTTTTGTCCGTGCCTGGCAAGGTCTTCAACAGAGTCATACTGGAGAGACTGAAGGGCCCAGTGGACCAGATACTTCGAGAGCAGCAGGCAGGCTTCAGACAAGACGATCGTGCACAGACCAGATAGCAACACTGCGGATCATCGTAGAACAGTCTATAGAGTGGAACTCGCCTCTCTACGTCAATTTCGTGGACTACGAGAAGGCATTCGACAGTGTGGACCGAGAGACGCTGTGGAAACTGCTGAGACACTATGGCATCCCGAGGAAGATCGTAAACCTGATCCGCAACTCATATGAGGGAATGACGTGCCGAGTAGTGCATGAAAGACAGCTAACAAGAAGCTTCGAGGTGAGGACAGGGGTCAGGCAAGGCTGCCTGCTTTCACCGTTGCTGTTCCTGATCGCAATCGACTGGGTGATGAAGCAAGCCACCAATGAAAGGCGAAATGGAATCCAGTGGACTCTGTGGAACCAACTAGACGACCTTGACTTTGCAGACGATCTGGCACTCCTGTCCCACAGCCACCGACAGATGCAAGAAAAGACATCAGAGATCCAGTCAGCCTCGGCACAAGTGGGGCTACACATCCATAAGGGCAAGACCAAGATCCTAAAGGTCAACACTGACTGCGAAGAGCCAATCAGGTTGGATGGGGAGCCGCTAGAAGAAGTCGACACCTTTACCTACCTCGGGAGTGTGGTGGACAAACAGGGAGGGACAGACGCGGATGTAAAGACAAGAATTAACAAGGCAAGAGGCGCTTTCATAAAGCTTGGAAAGGTCTGGAGCTCCGGGAGCATAGGCTACACGACAAAGATCCGTCTCTTCAACTCCAACGTCAAGTCAGTCCTACTATACGGAGCAGAAACGTGGAGGACGACCAAGGGCACAACGAAGAAGATCCAAACGTTTGTGAACCAGTGCCTGCGCAGAATCCTCAGAATTCACTGGCCAGAGAGGATAAGCAACACCGACCTGTGGCAGAGAACGAAACAACAGCCCATAGAGGAGGAAATCCTGCGGAGAAGATGGGGTTGGCTAGGACACACCCTAAGGAAACCAACATCCAACGTCACAAGACAGTCGCTGACGTGGAACCCCCAGGGAAAGAGAAAGCGAGGAAGGCCGAGAAACACCTGGAGACGGGACCTCGCCGCCGACACCAAGCTCACCGGATTTGGATGGGGTCAGCTGGTGACGGTAGCCCAGGACAGGAGGCGTTGGAGAGCAGTCGTCGGTGGCCTATGCACCAGGAGGGGCGAAGGGCATAACTGATGAGCTGGTTTGGTGTTTTATTTTACTGACACCCACGAGTAGAAACTCCGTTACATTTATAAATTGTTTAAATTTCCTGAAAGTTTTATGTAAGCAGACGCCTCGTTGCGGGCAAACTACTGCTTCATTCAGTGGCGAGATTCTTGCTTAGCAACCTTCTGCACCACAAACTTCAATTTCTTATCAAACGTTGTTCCCAATAAAATTTTAAGGGCACAGCTGTGTTAAGCATTCAAGGATAACAGGGTACTCTTGTACTTAAACTGCTTTTTGCATGCATCTTATTCTGCCTGTGACATTACTTGCTTGCGGCGAGGACAGTTGCAGATTTTTGGTTTTTTCCTATAATATAATATTACATATATTGTGTTTGTGGACTGCAAGTGGTTTGACGTGTCTAACGCAGGACATGTAAGGCAAGAAATATTTTACCATTTACTATTCATTTTTTAATGGAGAAATGGGGTTTTTTAGTCGCTAGAAGGGACAGAGCTTCGAAACCGTTGACTTTCTGCTTTAACTCGAGGGCACCAGCCGAGGTTTCGCAGTCACGTGGTCAGCGTCACCGACACGGCAAACTCTTCGGTTCACCGCCTTGGTAGCCACTAGACCTTGACACCTTTAGTATTTAACAGACATCAAAATAGTAATTGCATTAATTTAAGCACAACCGCGCCTCTGTTTCCAGGGTACAGGCCTTCAAACATCGCTGTTCTCATCAGGCCGTAAAAAAGATGTTAAATCCGTGACTTCACGTCGGAAGATGAATAGAAACATCCACTCGCTGCTATCCCATTGGCTGGAAGCGTGACAACGCCTTTTTCTTTGCATTTTGTGAATGGGACTGATTCCAGAGAACCCTTCACTTTGAAACAACTTTATAGTTCAATTTTCTCACCGTTTCCGGAAAGTCTTTTACCTTCCACAGTCTGTCGTCAGCTGTGGGCTTTTAGGAACAACCATTGTCTGTTTCTAAGAAAGTGTCTGGAAGCCTCGGGCTATAAAGAACTCAGTGTACACATCTTGTACAAATCTGTATCTTCAAATGGTGTGATCAGCGTACTGAAGAAAGTTACTTCAAGTTAATACACGATCATACCGAGACGAATTACAGATGTAAGCAGCACGGTGTAATTGTCTGTGCTTGACGGGACCTCTACCCCGCCACCGATGCAATAAAAAATAAATAAACAACAACAGACTGCAGTCAATGTTTACAGCAGTTGCAGTGGGCTGTCCGAGTCAGATCTTCAGCAAGATGTCGATGATTCAGTGTTCGGAACAGCAACAGCGTCGAATTGGTGAGAAGTCTGGCGCGGTCCCGACTTCACGGTATGTGCATTCCTCGTAGACCTGCAGGACGACGCCGACTGCGCAGAAGGGATATTTAGGGAGGAAATGACGTCATCGACGTCCACTGCGCATGCCATCTCTCGCGATTTTCGCTTCACGCCACCACTCATTCTCTTCCAGGCCTCGCCAGGTCGCTGCTCGTGACTTGCTCTTCCATCCACGCCCAAGGTAGCGCCTTCTTCGCGAGCGGAACTCGATGGTCTCGATGGTACAGGGTACTCGATGGTCTCCTTGTTGAAGTCCAGCCTCGACTTGTGATCGGCCACCAACGGGCCTTTAGAGGTAATGGAGTCGGTGCCTTCGTCTTCCTGCCCTACAGGGGCCAGCCTGGCTGACATGTTCTGATTTTTGTCCGCTTGTCTGTTCCGCCACTTCCAGCCCCGACTGGAGACATTGCGGGTTTTGCTGTCGGCGGCAGGTTGATGTTTGGGGTCCTTCTCGTCCTCAGTTGCAGCCACGCAGGGGAGAATCTCACAGCCAGCGACTTTTCCTTCCTCGGCCTCTGGAACTGCAGGGGCACTGGAAAAAGGAATCAGGCAATAAACAAACAGAAAATATCATCTACAGTATTGCTTTAATTAAAAACAAACAAAAATTGCAAACACACTCTACCTATGAATAAACAAAAATAAGAGAAGAAAAGAAGATATCAGAAATAGGAAATTATTCATTCAAAATTAAAGCATAAAAATGACAGTGAAGAACATGGTTAGTCATATGGCACAAAGAAGACCACATACCAAGCAAGCCGTCTAACGACCATGATGATGGCGATGATGAGCAGGATAACTGTGATGACCACAGCAACGACGCAGCCGGCGATCAGCCCCGTATCTGCCATAAATAACACCAACCACAATCAGAATATATTAACTAGTTCATGCGGAAAGGGAAATGCTCTCAGACTGCGAATCAAGTCAACGTTTACAGGAATTTTGTTTTTTTACAAGTGTAAACTTCTGAGAGCAACTATCACTCTTCGGAAACCTGAAGCGACCTATGCCCCCAGTAAAGGACGAGCTAGCTTGCTTATAATGACAGCAAAAAATAAATAAATAAAATAAAAAAGATAAAAAAAAAACAACAACGACGAAAAATAAATAAAATGACCATAGGTCACTGCAGGGGAAATCCAAGATTAAAATTCAGTGTGGCGATGTTTGTGTGTGCCCCGTTGAAGATGAGCTGGCAGTAGACCACTAACACGTGTTTCACTATCATGAATGAGTACGATGACAAACGAAACTTCTACGCAGTGTATACTACAGAAACAAAATGTACAGTTTCCTAGCTAACTATAGTTTATGGTTCTCTTGCTGTCCTCTCTCTGTATACGAACTCTGAATGTATATGAAGGAAACAGGAATTAAGCTTTTTGCTTTGTCGGGTGTGTCACAACGCAACTTGCAGATATTTTCACCCTGATTAAAACCGCATCATGTGTGTTTTTTAAATTTGTTCCTTTTAGAAACAGAGGTATTGCTGTGTCTGGCAGTGGCATTAAAATAGTGAAACAGCGATGCCATTATACTGTTTTTCCAACACATCGCGGCTAAACTGAAGAATTCTTGTGAACGGTACAAAAAAATCCTAAATCTGATGAATCATCGGAAAATAAACTTTCTCGCTCTTTCTCTCTCTCAACGTGTTGAATCGTGGGTAATATTTTTTCTGTAAGAATTAAAAGCGGTGATATGACGAATATCTTCAAAGTTTTATAGTTTGATTAAGAATAATTCCATAAGCATCTGCGAATGTTTAGTAGGTAACTTTCCAAAATAGCTTATCAGACCAAAGTCCCCTCCACGGGAAAAAAAATCGTGAACCTAAAGGATAGGAAGGAGTTGTTAGCAGTTTCAGAATTCCTAAATTAACTAATAGTTGAGTTCCTGTTTTCTAAACAGGAAATTATGGAAGATACTCTACACCATGAAAGCTGATAATTAAGCCCTGACTACCAACTTTGGATTTAAAAGTAGTTAAGAAATTTTTCATGTATCCTTTCGATATTCTGGATCCAGTCACATCATAACAGACAAAAACTCTTGAGGAGTTAACCGTGCGGAAATGCTCTGAATTTCTGTTTCATGAGGAGGCGGGTTGGACACATTACAATATTATTTTCTGCCATAACTCTGTTTACTGCCTACCTGTAACCTTTATGATGTCGCATGGTCTTTTCTGATTTATCTGTCACTGATTAATGACATTTTCTAAGCTATGTGATCATATGAGGTTGATTTTTTTTGCGACACGTGACTTCGTCTCACCATATGGCTGCTTTACGCTACCATCAAATTAATTCGTGGCTCTGTATCTTACCGCATCTGCCAGCAAAAGGTCACGTGATCGCATCCTACCTCCACCTGACTTTTTTTTTTAACTTAGTATGGCCATATGGGCCTTCATTTGATAGCCTTAAGATATCAGCTAATGTCTGTAGAACGTCCACTTATCCCTTTTACAACTGAAAAACTTTTTTTTGAGGGGGGGACGAATATTTTACTTTGTTTGAAAGAGTTTTACAAAACCTTCGTGGTTTTTTAAAAAGAACTATTTATTTGAGAAGGTATAGTATGCTGACAATAATAGACAACAGGAAAGTTTTTCGCCACAGTTAATATATGTTCACATCGTTTGTTTTCTTCACATACCAGAGACCAGTGAATTAAATGAACTGAACTCACTGTCTTCCTGTGTTGGGCCGGGTCCTGCCTGCTCGTACTGTGTTCTTCTGTTGGCGACAGTCGCAGGTTCAGTCATCCTCGGCGATGTGACGGACACTAACGTCGACGTCGCGGTCACTGAAGGCACAGTAGTCGTCGTAAATGGAGCTGCAATCATCGAGAGTAGTTGAAGGGGATTTCTTTAGCCTCTAGTTTATATCTGCCTTTCCCCTAAATATTATCTGTTTCTTTCTCTCTACATCTCTCTCTCTCTCAACCTTCTTTCCCATATCATTGAATGTTTGACAGTGAGAGACAAATTTTAAAAAACATTTTAAACATGACCAGATATTCACCAAGATAGGCGCGCATACACACATACGCGCGCATGCACGCACGGACACTAATAATTGGGATCCTAGGGTTGATGCTCTGATAGAATGCTCGTGCTTCATATCGTTTAATTTAATTTTTTTTTTTTTGGTGTCTGATATAGTTTTCACTATTCTAAAGTATAATTGAAATATTTGACTTCTTTATGTACGATCGTTTCTAAAATTAATAATCATGTGCATTGGTGAATTATAGGGATTGAATACAGTTAAAGGTCTGCTATTGTGCAAAAACGTTATTTAAATGAATGGGCAAAGTATTTCCTTAAATTTGAATGAACATCTCCCTCCCTCTTTGAGATATAGGCCTGAAAAAACCACAATTCACAAGAGGTCATCCACCTTGTGACATGATTGGCCTCTGATCCGCTTAACCATACTTCTCCCTTTGGCTGCAGCCTTAACAAAGCGTTTTCCAGACCAGTCCAGTCAATTCAAAAAAGTTTTGCACTGCAGTAAACCTTTAAGACACGACACGGTAACAGTAAGGGATTCTCGTGAAGACTATAAAAATGGTGATCATAAAGAGCTCCCAACAGAGCTTCGATCCCAGCCGCTGACCTATCTCGCAGACGTAGTACACCTTGAGCTGCGTGGCGTATGCGGTGCAGATGGGGGAGTAGGTCCTGTTGAGAGTCACCGTGCACTCCCGCTGTCGCTGGCACGGGTTGAACACGTCGGTGGTGTCCGTGCAGTCGCCGAGGGCGTTGATGCAATGTCCATAACGGTTGACGCTGGACACCACCTCCCCGAGTGAGATGACCTTGCCCTCTGGGCAGGTTAAGGTCACGTTGACCATGGGAGCATCCTCTGTGGCCCCAGGCATGCCCTGGCGCTGAAGTCTGGGAGACAGAACGTGAAGAGATTTGACTGTTTACTCAATATTTACATTGCATAACTTTCTCAGTAAATAAAAAGTTCCACGTGATAACCTATTGCTTTCACATGGAAACATTGACGACCGTCTGAAGACTTCCTTCGTACCCCGCTCCTCCTTCTGCATAACTACTCATGGGTGTGCAAAACGTCACGTGACTCTTGAGTAAGTAGGTAGAAAGATGTACCCTGTAATAAACTAAGCGTCAAACACGAAATCTTCGCAATGATTTGCTAAGACCCGTTTTAGGTTTCTTTATCTTGAATGTTCCTTCTAAACTAGAGCGGCATCCGGGTTATCCGTCACCTTTAAACCCAACGTCCAATAAAAGCCAACGATATGACCTGGCAAAGTTGTAAAGATACAAAGTGCTTGCCATCTGTCATTGTTATCGCAACAAATCCCACCCCGCCCCCAACTCTTTCACACAAGTACACACAGACATTATATCTATATACACACATTCTTTCTCACTTCGCTGCTTGCTCTAGTAGAGTTACCAAGCAATTTCTTTTATTGGTTAAAGACCAACCCGAGCGTATTTTTTCCCCTCCTTCATTAGTGTATTAGTTCGTTTCAAGGTACTGAAACACGTATACTTCAACCTCCATCATTTGCTATAGCCTTGGTGATGTAATGGTATCTATGAACTAAAAGGATGAGACGATTTTGACCTGTTTCTGTGTGTGTCGACATTCGATACATTATATCTCGGGCTGGTCTTTAATTCTGGGCACGATAATAACATGTTTGCAAACGTAGACCCGAGCTGTGAGAGCGTGGGAGAAGAGCTTCCCATGCTGACAGATACCGAGACCTTCTAGCCTTTCGCAGTCTGATGTGCTCTGCCCCCTCCCCGTGCAAACAGTCAAGAATAAAAGACTTCACATGTGGAGGAATGTCAGAAAGAAAAGAAGAAGAAAAAAGGGACAGGGAGCGGCTTGAAAAAGAGACGGACGAAAGGAAAAAAAAAGCCACTAAAATTACAATGAAGTATATGTTAGAAATAAGGATCAATGGGAGCAGACACCCGGGGTATCGTATGCCGTGGGAGAGCTGATAGAATTTGAAGAGAGAATTAAACTGCAAACACTGTGCAAGCATGTGAATGCATGATTATAGAGGCATGGATGTCTTTTGGGATGTTCAAACAAGCAGATCATGTTCATGTACCTTTTTGTTACAGTTGCCAGTTATTTATTTTTATTTAGGGAGGTGATTGTCTTGTTGTTGAACTGTCCTGCATTAAAGGAGGTAACAGGTAATTATTTTTTTAATGTGACTGATTTGTAATTCACGTAGGAATAAATTTAACAGTCATCGCAAGAATAAACTGCAATAAGTGCATGCACCTGCACACAAGCAAATAAGCGTATAAAATTTTTTTTAAAAAAAAAGAAACTTTTTATTTCCTTTTGACTGGAAAGATAATACAATATAAGAACCCTCATTCTCAGGGATATGGCGTTACACAAGCAAGGTAAGCAGCTGCAATATTTCTACCTCCCCCTTGTTCCGTTCCGCTGCTTCCCTGCACCACCTGTCTTACAAACACCTTCACTTGTAGTCAGCGCCATTGCGGGCGCTTTAAACAGAATAATCCTGTATTTGTTATTGAAAACAGGCAAGAGAGGGCAATGAGTGACAGCAAGTGACCTTCTCAGGTCGCAAATCAAGACAAGACGTATATCCCCCCTCATCCCCCTCATGCCCCACCCAGTAACTCGTTCCCACACTCTACTTCTCCTTTCCCGTGCTTGAAGTCGTAGGGTTCACTGACTCACTGTCGTGTGACATTCCAGGGAAACAACAAAAGTATATAAGAATTGGTCTCATGTATTGGCTACCCTACACCCAAGGTTTACACGATTTGACGAGAGAATTGAACTTCTTCTGCGAGCAATGCACTTCCCAAAAAATATTCAGAGAAAATGAGAATTTGGCTTTTGATGGAGGGAGGATTTCTGCAGCACTGCATTTGTTTGCCGGGCTCTGACGAGAGCTGAAAGTTCTCACAACCGAGTGGTTCTTGAGTGCACTTGCACAGCTAGGAGGCAAAAAGCATCTTCAGAAAGTGCTGCAGTGCGCGTGCGCAGCATTGACGTCAAGGTCGTTAAATGACGCACGTGATAATTTGGGAAGGTAAACAAATTCACTCATGGGAAACGAGGCTGAGATTCTGATTCTGTATGCGCTTCGTGGCCAGTGCGTTCACTACAACTGCACTTTATGTTAAGTACAGCAAAGTGAAAAAAGAAAGTAAAGTTTCTTTAGGAGAAAGATGCAGGGGAAGGAATGGCTAAGCGGTCTCTTGTATTCAAGCGTGTGTGAGAGAAAGAATGTAGTGTGTGTGTGTGTGAGAGATTGTGTGTATGTGTGTGCGAGTGTGTGTGGAGAGAGTTGATGATACTGGATACTAAACAGAATAGCGTCAAGAATTCTTGACTCACCAGCTCTCGCCAATAAAACATTAGACACAAAGGAGAAGGGAAGTTAATGAGATATGTCCATGCGTGTATGTATGTGATTGAGAGAAAGAGAGAGTGTGACTGATTATTTTATTCTAAGCCCATCACCCTACAGAAGGGGAGAGAACCAAACTGATAAATATTACAATGTTAACGAAAATAACGACAATCGGCGACCAATCAGAGAGGTAAAAATGCAGCTATCACACATGTCATCAAATATTAAATTTTAACAAGACTGTTTCTAACTAAAATGTATAAAATAGGTAACAACAAGTTCTTTACAATACTTTTGTTTCTTGATGATATTTCATCATTTCTTGTTATCAAACGTCAACGACACAGTTTTCCACGACACTTTAGGATAAGGGATCGACTTTTATGATAACATTAATACATAAACATTGACGTGTGCTTTTCAGCGAATGGTTGATTTAAAAAAGAAACACTCAATCTCATGGCTCGAGAAAACAAACATCATCAATTTTAACTAGGGGTCTGAAAAGCCTTTGCATTTTATATGGGAGAAATACTGCCGCCAGTGTTGCCTTTAGTACCTGCCCCGTCTCATGTTCCCATTCGCTTTCCCACGCTCACTTTCGAGCAGTGAATGGAACATGCACCTCCTTCCCTTGTTCCTCCCTCTCCTCCCCCCATCTCCTCTCAGCTCTCTGCTATCGAGCGTTTGCTGTCCTTTGATGTGCGCGCAACCACTTTGAAGTTTCATAACTCCTGACCATCAACACCTCCCTTACACACTTCATTTTCATCTGTGAAAGAGCCAGAACGGAGCAGTAGCCATCTGGCATGAAGGGAAGACAAAGCAACGAGAACGCAGCACCTCCAGTCCATGCAACCTTTAGTACCGACTGCTCTGACCTTCTGCTTGACCCCGCGCGTGCCACTCAAGAATGGCGAGCAGCTGAAGACAAACACCCGGCTCCCAGACAACAGACGTAAAATGGACGGCAAGATGGCAACTCTAGGGAAAGCAATAGAGAGTCGAGCTGTCTGCGCGTGAGGTCCACCAGTCGAGGTCTGCTCTAATAAAAGACATTCATTTTTCGAAAGGCGCATTGGCACCTCCCGAACAACGGCCAAAAGCCGGGGGCATGAACTCATTATCTGCAAAGACAGCCATTAAAGTGGAAGTCTGTCGTGGACTCACTTCCCTTCTGCAAAGACAATTAAATGAAATTCAATTTAACGGCATCGAAAAGCAATGAAGACATTAGAAGTCGTTCCTATGCATCTGTTCGAGAATGATGTCCGTGTTGAAACGATTAAATAATGAGATACACAGTATCTGATAGTGTTAGTCCAGAGAAATTTGGATCGAAACCAGAAGTACAATTTAATACTGTTGGGAAGAAAACGGATCAAAGGTGCTGCAAGTCTGATGACCGTGAAGCTTTGGTATATGACATCAAAACATACTGTGAATGACTAGTCAAAAATATTCAAAACAACTCCCAGGGTAAAGTTATAAAGAGTATTTTAACACCCCAAGTTAAGCCAGAAAATAGTGTAAGGTCGTCTTTAGCTAAACTTGCTAATCTGTGCATGTGTGAGGGGTTACTTTGTGCGATATTTATAGATGTGTGCTAATAACATCAGCAGTGTCAAACACCTAGCTACCACCTGTCCTTATAAAAGATATAAAAACAGGAAATCTTTCCAAGAGCTATTATTATCCTTTTATTCCCGAGGCATCCGTCCCTCAACATATAAAACAAATCCACCTTCCTTCCCTGATCAGTCAGGGCCTATCTAGACCGTCGAGCGTTGGCGAGAGTTTCTATAAAATAACGGCAGTCCGGCCGCACCTGTGACGGTGTAATAACATAATCACGTATAATGATGTGTAACAAAGGGCTCCGATGAAGAACAAATACTTCCTCCAACGTCAGCGAAAACAGGTCTGGGAGCAGGCAGCAGGGAGGTTTAATGAGGAAGAGGTGAAGGAGGCGAGGTCTGCAACCCATACAGCAGACTGACAACTTGCTTCCGGCATCCATCTAGATTCAGACTCGGCCGTCATTAATTTTTTTTTAAAGTGTGGACGAAAATATACAGCTGCAACAACCTTACAGGAGATGAGGAGGAGAAAAAATAAAGTAGATATAAAAAAAGGGATTTAGCGCAAACACTGCAAATATCTTTACTTGTTATACTAAGAGACGGGTGGTGTGACGAAGGGGGATGGGGTAGGGGAGGGATGAGGAGAAAGAAAGGTGTAGAGGGTGCGCGGAAGAGGAGGAGCGCATCGTCGTTTCACTGACACATGGTTCCCATAAGCCTCGAATTAATAGCTAATTTTTAACAGGCTTCGCCTTGTTCATCTTCCCCTCCACCCTGACAGACCTTAGTCAAAGCATTCTTGGGGGAGATGATAATAGGGGCGCACGGCACGCCGCCATGACGATAGGGAGGGGGAGCGAGGGTTGCAGGGCAGTGCAAGCGGGCCTTACGTCATACGGCGTGCAGCACGGCAAGCTTCCCACGTGCTACTGCCTCCTACCCTCCACCCTGACCACCTCTAACCACCCACTCACCCACCCAACCCCTGCCAGTGCTCTCCTCTTCCAGCTTTAACCACGGACTCGCCTCCCCATCCATTACCCTCATCTCTCGTCTGCCGTGCCTTCGCCATCTCATCCTCCCATTCACTTTCCCACACTCAGGATGCGCCGCGAAAGATCTTAAGGGTCGTGGGCATTTTTTTTTTTTTGGAGGGGGTGTTAGGGGGAAATGTAAACGCGAGCGTGTGTGTGTGTGCAAGCGTTTTCTATCTGTATAAGCGACGTTACGATTTACGATATAGTTTACTGTCTTATCTTCCAATGAAAGAGAAAGGTGAATACTGAAGAAAAAGAAACCAAAATGGGATGTGATTAAAACAACGAACACGCGGACAAAGAACGCGTTTTGTGATATGTTGGTTCAAGTTTTACAGTCCTGGGTTCACATTCCCGTTGTCGCTTTCACTTTTTTCAATGTATTTACTTTCCTGTAGCAAATCCAGATACTTATCTCGGGTCTCCAAGTCGTGGGCTTCCATCATGATATTGAAATATTATTATGTTGGTCGTTACTCACCGAAATCAGTATTTATGTATGTCAAGAAGTATACCACATTGAGATGGGAGGTGGTGGTGGAAGAGTTGTAGCTAAAACTAACCCTAACCCTAACCCTTTCCCTCCGTCAACTTTGACCCTGACTTGCACTGAAGCTGAGGCGACGACTGGTGTATCTCTCTACAAACGTTCCGACTCCTGAGGTAAGCTGAGTCGACGAGAAGTGCCAACGGCAATCACAATGCTGCACTTTGCTGCCAGCCACATCGGGGGCAACGTAGGCGGCGTGAGGAACAGGCAGGGAGGGATGAGAGGACGGGGGAAAAATGATAAGAATGATGATAAGACAAATATGATGGGCGCAAAACAGACACAGCGCTTGTGAAGTGGAGGGGACATGCGGAGGTCAGATGGTGGTGTGGGGGATGATTTAGAATATAAAACAACAACGTGTGGGTTGTGTATTGCATGCGGCATTCATCTCTTACCAGGTATACCAAGTATATATATAAGTCGGGTATAAATAATCTTACACAGTATATAAATGTCAGTAGAGAGCTTCGTACTGCAAACACATGAAGTCGAAAATGCTCAGAGGTACAGTCTCACATACTCTAATATTAAATTATGGAACATTTAAAGGAATGTATGTGAAGATGTATAGCATATAAATGGATCAAGTAAGCAAAAGTGCGGTAACAACTCAAAGACGGAGTTTATTTATATTGGTCAGCTGTGCAAAACAGCATTAACCGACACAAAATTATGCAGGAACGGAAGCAAATCTCTCAAATCCGCATATAATTATATATATTATAAATATTTTAGATAACAAGAGCCTTTTCTTTAAAAAAACTTCACAAACATTGAAATATAGCTTTGTGATTTCAACGTTTCCATATTTTCCTTTAACAATCAGAGAAAATGTATTACTGTTGTTGGTGTTTGGTCTTTGGAATTGCACTCAAAAACAGTTAATTATATAAGTTATGATGTCTCTTTGGATAGCTGTTGTTTCATTTTCCTTTTGCTTATGTTGAGACCCCAACAAGACAATGAAAGAGTGCATATCCTTTGAATGAATGAAAGGATCGTTTACTTTCTTCTTTGAGGCTTCAGCAAGACAGAGTGTGGAGAGCATACCCGGAATGCACAAACGTTTTTCTCCCTTTGCCGAGACTTCACCAGACAGAAAGATCACATCTTTTTGGATGTATGAAATGTTCCTTTCGTTTTTCTGCTGCAATAATTAACCCTGTAAGTTTTAGCTTTTATATAGCTATTTCACTTGTAGCTTTAACCATTATAGTTGTTTTAACAGCTTGCTCTAGATGGGGAAAAGATGTTTATTGTTTGTGGCCTGACAAAACAGATGAAAAACGGTGGGTAGACTGTAATGCACGTATCTCACCCTCTCACATGCACGTTTATGTTTCACACATGCACGCACACACACGCACACACAGTTGAGGACAATGCACGTAAATCAACCGTTTAACAAAGAAAACAAAATTTCCCCCAAATGCTCTTCCTTGTTTCGCCGAACAATGTAAGGTCTCCGATGTTAATGGAAGGGAGGGAGAGGTGCCACGTCAGTCTTGTCTCCTCCCACGGCCTGGCTGACAGCAAGCTTCTCCTCTTATCTGCCGTCCGACGGTTCCCAGGCGTCTTCCGACCTAAAAATAGGCTCCACGAAACAGACTGGCCCTTGATCCTCGGTGCCAGAAACATTCTCCCTCAGAAACCATGGCTCTCACCCTGTCTTCGTGGTTGTCATGTCCTGCCTGACATTTAGTGCAGTCTCGAATGAAGGCGCAGCTTAAAAATAATGCAAGTGACAGATATGAATCCACTCTGAAGATGGCAACCGAAGTAGCATTTTGTGTTCTGGTCTGAACCGATGTTGCATTTAGTTTTCTCAATTTTCTAACAAAGAGGGCTTTAAGGAGCGTTTGGCCGTATCGCTGATGTGATAGGTGCCAGACAATAGAAAACTATTGTCTCTAATAAGCAAGGCTTACTTCTTGCTGGCATGAAATATTGGTGCACACTAAAGGAAGAATTATACTTACTCTTCTTCATTCACTTTACTCTTTTACTTTAAAGTCGTGTAGTATTCGTCCATCTGGCCATACACTCATACTTATTACCTAAAACGTATAAAAAAAAGTACATTATAAAAATACGCAATATACATAATCTGGAATTTGTGAATTAAAGTCAATGAACGGTCAGCTCCAAATGACTCTGTACTTAATGACTTACACAATCGATTAAACCGAGAAAACGATTAGTCAACAAACCTAGCTGCTCTTCTAGTTATTGATATTTCTCTCTTTCTCTCTCTTCCTCTCATTACTCATTACTTTCACTGCTAGTCTTTGCGGTTACTCCTCTTCTCACCTTCCTCTCTTTCGTCTAACCTTCCTTTCCCGACAGCCGCGAAAGTCAACAAGTTTCTCAATCTTAACGTGTCATGCAAGTTCCACTACCTCCACCTCAAATTAAAAAAATCAAAATTTACTTGTTCTGATATGTGATTATAAATGCCTCAGTTCTAAACAAAAAACCACTGTGGCACTTCATGCGATTCTAGCAGGTGTGAAGGTGAAGGAACTGGTTCTTGCAGTGCACTTCCACGCTGGCGAAGTCGGGTGGGGAGATTAATGGAGAGTGTCGATGATGTGAGCAGGAACTTATAAAAGTGTTACAATGAAACCTGGCTCCAGCTTTTTCCCACGCTCCAGTCTGTTACACAAAGCCACGGCCCGCCGGTAGATTCAGCCGTTACCAACAATACTGAGAAAGTAGACAGACAATGGTAAGTGAAAGGCGGGCAGGAATTGGGAAGGTGAGGCAGGGTGGGGGAGAAGGAGAGGTAGCCAACTGTCTATGGCAGGAAGCTGGGATTCACGAGGTCAGTGCTAACATAACCGCAGAAACGAACTTTGACCCGGCAGGCTCCCATTCCCCCTTCCCCCCATATTATAGCGTATTATCCTGCTGGAACTGTGCAGCGAACCAGGTGTGCAACCGCTCACGTTCCGGCGAGAAGACGAAAGCATGGAGGAAAGGGGCGAGGCGGGGTGGGCGGGTGGGTTGTGTGTGTGTTGTTGTCACGTGTGTTTCGCCCGACCTGTTTTCTCTCGCTGCACTGCATGTAGAAGGAAGACCATTGCACTCGAACCTCAGGCCATGTTGTGAAACAAATTAACGGAGGAGACTAACTGCAAGGCATTAGATGCGAGAGCTCTGCGAGAAAGTAGTCCACAAGCTGCAGACCTTTTCTATCCCCCCTCTTCCCTGCACTCCTACCTCAGCCTCAATTTGTAAGCTCATCTTTTTCTGTCATCATTATCTATCTATATTTTTTCTACTTTAAATGAGATTTTACTAGTTTGTGTATTGCTTTATATATACTTGAGGAAAAAGCCACAATGTTAAAAAGTTTGAGCAATTTTAATTTTAAAATGTCACCAGCGTCTTCGTGGGATATTTCAAAAGTGTGTTTATCAAGAAAGTCTCGACGTGATCGCCTCAGTTTCCATTTTTTCTTTATTCGATAATCAATAAATCCACTTAAAAATAATGTTGGAAATCAGTCTTTCTTATTCTTTTTTCCATCTCGTACTGTAGCTACGACGATGGCTGGGACAACCGAGCTGTGTAAAGTGTATCTGATTTCGTTGAGCATAAAGAAAGTTCTTCATGGCCTGACCTAAGGTTCATCAACCTTCCCACCGCCTGACCTTAACCCAGCCTCTGTCCAGATTTTATTCTTCAAGTCTGCTCACTGCGGGCATTCTGTGGGGGGTGTCTGGGGTCTGGGGTCGGGTGAGCGTGTCTGCGTGCAGACGGTGCTATCTACCTGTCGCCGACGCGTGTGTTCTCTCCAGCCCCAGGTAAACACGGATTCCTAAACGGCCAGTTCTCGGGTGTACCAGAGACTTGCTTGGAAGAATCCTGTTGAGACTTGTTTCTCTAGTTCTTTGTGTGCTGTTTCCATTCTCTTTATTTCATCTTAATTTCTTTTATTCATTTGCTAACCTTCACTTCATGACCACACTGTTAGTGCATTCATGAGAAAAGGTCGCTGGTTTTGGCATGAGTTTGAAGATTTTCACATGTCCATCCACCGAGAAATGGGTATCTCAGAAGGTGGCAGAAAGGTGAGGATTGGGCTGTAACTTTCAAATGCCGTCCTAAACACGATGAACCACTTACGTTCACCACCCTTAGGTCTCTAGGCTGTGAGCAACCGCCAGCCATTCTTGCCTTATTTCGTTTTTTTTTTCCTAATTTGATTAAGATTCTTAATCTGACGATGCTACTGCTCTTGACACTCCTAACAGGAAGAGAATAAGAGGAAGAGAAGGAGCAGGGACTGAGGGAGTCGAAGGAGGAGGAGGAGAAGAGATTTTAGTTCACAGACTGTGTAAACGATATAACCTCTGACCTGCCCCATTAAGACGAATGGAAGATGTGAAAGTGCAAGTGTTTGATTTTAAGATAACAAAAACATTACAGCTTTTCACAGCCTGAAAACATGGGAAGCTGCACCCCGATAGTCCTGTTTTTTATGGCTATAAAATTAGCTTTAACCCCGCAACCGTTTGCTGCGAGCGAGTTACCGCTCGTCGACGTGATAAAATAACCCTGACCATTTTTTTTCTTTTATTATAATTTTTTCTATCACCATCCCTCCCAAACACTCGATTCGCCAAGCTTAGGAACCCTTCCCAAATAAACTCCGCCTCGACAAATTATGAAGCCTGGCTTGGGAGAAGGGAAGGGACCCCCTGTTCTTGTGAGTCGTCGTTCCTACTTGGGGATAATTGCAAAGTAAAGTGTTAAAAGGTGCTTCTGTATAAATCAAATGAATGACGGGTAAGAAATGTAAACCCTGCCTCAAGAAGCAGCATGAGTTTTATGTAACTGTGATGTGTACACTCACGTTTTCTCTTTCTCTCTCCCTCACACACACACGCACTCAACGATATAAAGAGAGGAAGAGCGAGAAAAACACACTTTATGCTACTACATACATCACAAATAACACAATGTCGCATTCTAGACCCGATATAAAACATGTAAGTCATAGACTAGTCACAAGACGAACAATCCTTGATGGTGTAAAACTTGATAAAGAAGTCGAACAAATTTCTAATTATGCACGGCGCTTATATCTTGGTTATTGCCCTAAGACATGTGTGAACACACTCACAAGCTGTGAGGAAGGAGGGAGAGAGGAGGAAGAGGAAGTTTAAAAGAAGAGGAATCCACTCACTCATACATTTATGAAAGCAGTCACGTGTAATTATCAGATGTAAATGCCAAATATTCGTTTTTAGGTGAGTGTGAGCGTGTATCATTGTCCCCAGTGCTTCTGGCTCTGCTGTGCACAACAGTATTTACATAAATATATATGGAGATTATTCACATCAGGCGCTACCTAACAACCAGAAATAAAACCCTGATAGTTTACACTAAAATATCTGGTTCTTTCATTCTTTAGGTTGGGTAGTGATCACCGTCCTTACTCTATCAGCGAAAAAGACTAGGACTAGTCTCCTCTACAAAACTTTACCTGTGGTAAACATTACTAACCCGTGATACGGTTGTACGGAGACTTTCGCTAGAATACAGTAGTTATTGAAGCTTGAGAAGTAATTATTTAAAATTTACAACTATTAATTAGATATCAACCTTATGTAATGAACAACAAGGTTCCTCAAACAAAGTTTTTGTTTACATGAACCAGCTTCAGTCTGACCCAAACACACCTCCTGATGTTAGAACGACAATCCATCAAGAAAAAAAGAGTTGCAATGTTTTGAAAGTTACTTACCTTGGCACCGACTACAGGAAATGGCGAACGTGACCCATGCAATCAAACGGCCAGTGTAGCAGACGATGCGGTTCTTTCCTGACCGAGACATTTTAGCATCCCATCACCGAACACACCTCGAGCACTGCCTGGCTGTACACAGACCCGATCTCATGTGAACGCTCTCACGGAGGGGAGGCGATAACCCAGACACAGTAGCAGTTATCTGCTGCCAGAACAGCATCTCTCCTCATTAAACTTTCTCGATAGTCATTCACGCCACCATCGCCCCTGGCTCTCAGCGGTCTTCGAGTACTTCCGTCGATGGAGAAGGCTTCAAACTTTTTCACAATCTGCTGCTGAAAAAGGCGCGAAACTTGCCAAGAAAAGAGTTGTCTGCTTCCAGAATCGGTAGTGAGCTATATTATTGTGGGACGGGGGAAGATTTGCGTGGAGGGACTAGAGAGAATGAGGCTTGCACGAGGGTTGCGCTGCTACGAACGTTGAGTGTAAACATTCCGGTGCAGTGAAGAAAAGAGTAATCTCGTCGCCGATGATGTAGCTTGTTGACTGATTTCTGTTCGATTAAGCTGACGGGAAACTTCTGTGCAGTTCACTGTGGGAGATTTTGATGAACTTGTCATGTTCCTCTTTATACTACGAGTTTTCGTTCGTCCTTCTTTTGTTCGGCACATCTGTCGTCTGTGATTCGGTTGTTGAAGTATGGAAACACATATGGGCCATAACGTGGGTTTTTCATTTTTCCTTCTTCGCAAATATGTAGATATAAGGATTTGCCTTATCTCGGGGGGTAAAAAATTTTATTTTTAAATTAATTATTGACTAACCGTTTCCACCAGTATCAAACATTTAATACGTCAATCCATAATTAACTTGACACCCCCCCCCCCCCCAACCAGTTTTTACATCCTCAGTGATGTGTTGTGTTATCACACAGCGCCACTCAATACGATAACTTTCTCAAATAGAATTATAATACATAAATATACATAGCATACACCCGTGATGGCAAAAATTTATTAGGTGACAAACATGGACAAATAATAGGAATATGAAAGTGAGCAATGTGCGCAAATTGTGACCAGAGCCACCGAGAGCCAGCACGGCCACAGGGCAGACGACATCTCTCCCTTGTAATTGTCATCACAAATTATCTTCTGAATATATAATAATATTCTTAGCATTTGATTGTCAGTATCTACATTTCATTCAGTAGCGTAATATAGACTGCAAACATTAGGACAAGTACACCTACTTGAACATGGAAATGTTTACACGTGAGGGGTTAGTAAATGAGGAAAACTGGCATTAAAGGATCAAAGTTGTAATATCCCGCTTCATTAAAAAAAAAATCCCAAGAGTGAAGAATATTACGTCAACCTTCCTTGAAAAGAAAAAGAAAGGGAAAAGAAGAAGGGAAAAATCCACTGACCAAGGCTGGGGCCCTTCACAGCAGTGGACCCAGGGTACACCAGACCCCCCTTCGTCAAGTCTGAGTGTGTCACCAAAACATCAACAGTATAACTGCGGGAGAACTGCCTACCATTATTCCACGTTCATTTTATGGTAGAGAACTGCTACTACAATGTTTATTTAACTAAAACTGTTTAAACAGACCTATTACTTATACTAAACAATACACCCATCGCTTTATTAAACTTTTATCAATCATTACGCTAATGCAAATTTTGCAATGCTACCCTTACCCATTAAGCTTTTCATAAATTTATAAGAACACGTCCTTTTAAAAAAACTCACAAAAGATATAAGTACAGACACTGTTTTATTACTTATTTATTTAAACACATAGGAACTACCCGAACACGTTTCAGCCAGAAGAGTGAAGAGTTATAGCACAAGAGTGTTTCCGTAAGTCTACCCGGAGGCCAAGATTGCGCGCTGAGGTTTGCGTGCGCGCGACAGGCAGCCAATCGCTCAGTCGCTCCGCGCAGCTGCTCCTGTCGACCCAGTGAACAGGCGAGAGGGCACCCAGGGCACAGCACCCCCTGCACCCCCGTCCTGCCCCTGCCCCGCCCCCTCCCGGCCCCGCGGGATCTGCGCGCGCGTTGGAAATCACGGGCAGTAATTAGCTGTGCAAACGAATTGGGCCGTTAGGAATACACAGCGGTCCCAGACACAGTTTTTACAACATGCGAGAGAATAGGTCAGTTCTGTTGTTTACAGTTCTCAACTCTGGCCAGATCCTGCCAGTTACGACACCAGAACAGGAGCTCATCAGCCGTGGCCAGGGGAGGACTCCCACCTCCTCCCCCAGGCCACTTCTTTATTTATTTTGTGTAAAATAGAGCTTCGTGCGTGCGAGATCGTTGTGAAGAGGTTGCATCATTGATGCTTGAAATTTGTTCATCCATGACAATGGTTGTAAGCTGTGAGATTTAGTTTTCGTTTCTGTGTACTTTTCCCACACCCACACTCCACCCAAACCTGGATTTTTTTTTTTCCTCTCTCTCTCCCGCAACGCGTGTTGCTATGTGCTTGCTAGAACTTAACTAGGTGAGCACCCATGTGTGCGTTCCTCCTGATGATGATGATGTGTGTGAGCGCCTATCTCCTGAATATTTTGTATATATATGTATATGTCTCTATATACCCTGTGAAGATTGTGCGTCCGCGCGCGAGCGTGTATAGGGATTTGTGTGCGCCTGCATAATATATTGCTTCCGATCGTCGTGTCTCTGCAAAACAAAGTCACTTTATTTCTTTACACATCTTCTTTCAATTTTGAATGTTGTCAATCTTCTTTATGAAAGAAAACCCCCTTTTCTCTCTCTTTTTCTATCTGTACCTCTCCATTTTCGTCATTCTTCTCTTCCTTTTTTTTTTTTTTTTTTTTCTCCTCCATGCAACCCATCAGAGAAGATTCGAACGAAAACCTTCATGACATGTAATGTAAGAGTCAGAGCATGGATTCTGCTGTGACAGGAGATCCGCAGGCCGCTTGGTAGACCTTTATGGAAGGGCATGCCAAAAGTTCAAGGCTCTGTACTGATTTATTTTAAACTCTTGGCAGTCTGGTGAGCAGCTAGCCGTTAAGCGGTTCCAGTCCACAAGACATTTTACTAATACAAAAATCAATCTAAAGCTGAGGACTGTTGTTTATCATTTTGCACATAAGAATTTTAAGTTTCGTTAATGGCTATATTTCTCAAATGGCATCAACAATGGAGAAATTATTCATTGAAATAATTTAAAATTTGAGAAACATTACAATGAAACCTGCTGCGTAGGCGCTTCGAAGCTTTTGCACATTTATAGGGGATAGTGGTGATGGGGGTTAGGGGTGAAGGGTAAGAAACAATGAAGGCCTTTACCACACTGTGTTAAAGAGTTTGTGAGAGCAAGGAGCGGCCCAACAAACGGAAGCAGTTGCTTGTCATACTTCTTTCAAAGAAAGGCAACAACAAACAATGGCAAAACTAGAGAGCTATAAGCCTAATCAGTCACCCAAACAAAGTCATGCTGAAGGTAAACCGCCTTAACTCCCCTGCAGAAGCCAGTAGCTGCTAGCGGAGGAGCATGGTGGATGCAGAGCAGGCAGGAGCACACATATACAGATCTAATAGTCACATCCTGTGAGAAAAGCTTCACCACAACTCATTCGCAGACGACCTGACCTCATGGCTGGCAGCAACAGCGAGCTGCAAGACTTCACAAACAAGCTGTTGGAATGCGCGATGGAGGTCAGTAATGACAAGCAAAGTCCTGAATGACACCACTGGGCACGGCAAGTCAGGGATCTACATGAACGGCATATAAGTTAAAGGGTAAAGGTCATCCCTAACCTTTTCAGGTCGTTGGGGTTGAGATGTTTGCAGACGTCACTTTCTTGGGGCCAGCTGTACGTGAAGGCGGTGTCCATCTCCTCTCCCTCGCCGACTTACCTTTCCCCAACCCTTATGGAGTCAGGTACCCGTTCTCGCCATCCATCGACTGGGAAACGTTTGCTGCGCTCTAACCAGTCGGCTATGCCCTTCCCTAGAGGAAGCTTCAAATACCTGGGCACAATACTGCCCAAAGATGTGTGGCAAACATCCACAGCAGGATCGCATCAGTGACAGCAGCAATGGTTAAACTGGACAGGATCCTGCAAAGCATCGGTCCCACCCAGTCCAGGCTGTAAGACTCTCTTAGTCCTCAGCGTGCTGTGCGGTTGGGAGTCATGAACTCTTCTAACCTATACCGAAAGGCGCGTTCAAGCATTCGAAACCCTTTGAGAAAGCTGCTTCAAATCTCCTACAAGGAACACAAGACCAACGATTTGGTGCGAAGCGCGATCCTCACCCTTGTAGGAGGCCATTTGCTTTTTTCACAACGGCTCAAGCTAGTCTGGTTCGGCCATGTCGCCGGCGACACTCTATCTAAATCCTTCTCCAGGGACCATGGAAAGAAGTCACAGACGGGTGAGAGAAATAACTAGATGCCCAATGTGAAGGACTGGACCTGATGAAAACATTGCGAAAGACCGCCACAAATGGCGCGCCTTGTCAGCTGCTACATTTAGTCATGTCCACCCAACCCCCGATGACCGGCACTGGCAGATCAGACTATCTGGTGACCAAACTATCATGAAACCTAAATATAAGAAATGTTGCAGGATACCGTAGTACTGCGCTTTTTTCCCCTTCTCCAAAATCCCTCCCACAGTACGAAGTCACGTCTAAAAAACTTTCCTAAAAAAACTACATGCGAAATGCATTCTTTTGTTAAATGAAAATTTAGTTGAAGGCACGACGTGGATTATTTCAGAGACCTTTATTAAGCCATATATAATATCTGCATCAAAGACTACGCAACAAAATATGAGTTACTGCAGCCCGGTGCTTGCACAGAGGCGTGTACCCAACAATGTCCACCCGTGCAGTCGGGTTAAGTTTCTGACTGCATGACAGACATTTGCTGTAGAAACGTGTATGGTTCTAAAAATACACGCTACTAGAGTAGACAAAAAGTATGCAAGCATGCATGTGACATCTGCATGGCGTTGGTGGTGGCCTATACGTCATATCCGGTCCCCACGTCCTGGGACGACAGTTGCGTCCGCGATGTCCTGGATGCTGGTGTAGTCCGTGTCTTCCGCCACCGTGACGTCACAGCCTGTCGGGTTGTCGTACTGTACGTCCTCCTCCTCCTCCTCCTCCGCCGCCAGTCGCCGATGCTGCTTCTTTTCATATGCAGGCGGTCTGGCTGGCAGATCGGGAGGGTCTGCGCCCGAAGGCCAACTTAGCTCGGGCTGGGAGGAGGGCTTGCTCGTCACCACGACCTTGTCGAGCGATGATCCCTCCGTCTGGGGAGTTGAGGAGGATACAAAGCGGGAGGGGAGGTAGGGATGGACGACCAGGGGCCGACTGGGTCCTGGTACGGCGAGTCCGACATCCAGTCGCCATCTGAACGAGAAGAGCGGACACAAAACGAAACGCTACACTTGTCGTTTCTCCGCTTTCCCCTGATTGGACACAGAGAAGACACGTGGCTTTTCAAATTTGCTATCAGACAGGTGTCTATCAGGAAAACCCACCGAGTTCCTTTATTAATAACAATGTTAATTTAATTCTGGAGATTGGTTTTTCTTGTATTCTAGCTTTTCTTTCTTCACACAAATATTTCTTTGTGACTTGTGCTTGATTCCTTAAGTTGGCTAAATATGAAAGCAGTCTTGAAGGATCTCAAAATATGATAAAAAAGAATTGAAAAAGCAATTAAAAGCTTATATTTTAGTTGTTCAAACATTTTAAAGATCTTCTGCAACAATGTTTCGGAGGAAAATGCAACTCTGGACAAATACAGAATGAAATATGATTGAGTCTATGAAATTCGCACTTTACCTTCTGTACCACAGGTACACGCCGACTGTTGACAGGATAAGGATAATCGAACTAAGAGAGGCCACAACAGCAGACAGAACTCCACCTGAAATATTCGAAAAACGAATACAAATTACTTTAATGAGCAGTTTTAACATGCAATTTCTTTTTTCAAAAAAAATATTGCTAGTCAGAGGTCACTTTGTTAAATAAACTGAAATGACTTATATGATTGAGCGTATAAGATGCTCAGTCAATATGTTTAATAATAATGAAAGCATTTTTATAGCGCAGCTGCTGACAGCAAGATCAATGTGGTTGACATAAACAACCAGCTTAACAATATTTGTCACTCATATCCACACACACACACAAGGAGCTGAAGGGATACGAAAAGATAAAAGAAAAAGCCATCCTCTAAGTCAAAGTGTTCCCAGGAAAGGTTGACTTACTTTTCCCAGTGACGTTGAACTCCTCGTCTCCCACCTGGCCGGTCCCAGACCCGAGAGCATCAGAGGCAGCTGTCCGGCGGGAGGAGACCTGTCCCTGCTGTTCCTCCCTCGCTGTTGATGTGTTCTTTCCACGCCGCCAACGTCTTGTTCTCCACGCCTGGAGCGCGCGCACACAAACAAACAAAATAAGTTACGGTCCACAGTAAACAACACGACAAAACAAGTGCTGGACTATAGTCAACAACATGACAAAACAAGTGCCAGACTAAATTCAAACAACCATCACTAGCTCCGACACACCACTCATGCTGATGTTGCTGTTATCCATGATGCTGTTTCTTTCCTGCTATCCATACTACAAATGTCTACTAAGCTGTCGTTATGTTGATAATACTGCTTCTACTTGTGATTATGATGCAGTGATAGGGTCAACAATGACCTAAGATAAACAGAAAGAAGGACAAGGGGGGATGAAAAACCTGAAAACGGAGGAGGCAAAGCAGCTGCAGATTGTTCACCAGCACCAGCTGAAGGCCCTTTGTCATCAGCAGTCGTAGAACACTTGACCTGCAGGTCAGCGTGGCGATTTGGATTTCCTGGTGAGTAGACAGCAGTGAAGACAAAGTAATTATGGCTGTCTCCCTTCCCCCACGCCAGAGAATGTTCTTTTTTCTGGTTGATTGATATTCAACATGCGCACAATATCGGACACCTGGGAGACTCTCTCGGTTGCTGTCTTGTGAAGTTCCTGTAGTGGTTGTCGCACACCTGTCTTATTAGTTCCCGCTGTAATAATCTCATGCGATACTAATTAATTTTCCTTCCCTTCATCCCACCCCATTAAGTGTTCCAATTTTATTTATTTTACAAAAACTGGATGTGATTCCCTACCCTCCACTCGAAGCAAAAAACCGTTGGCGTGCCTGATGGCGCTTGGTATGTAGGTCAGCTTGATGAGGTCGGTAGAATAGGTCAAGTTGCGACGGGAGGTGACCCCACAGAGCTCCTCTTTCAGTGCGAATCTATGGATGAGATGCCCGGAGATAATTAGAGATGCATAAGTCGGTAATGTTAGTGTGCAAATTTAGTTAAGCGGGGGAAAAATATAATATCCCGAGTATTATCTTCCAAACCAGTGGTTCTTTAATTGTGGACCTTCAAACTTTTCCAAACTTGGTCACACGTCTAACAACATTTTCACAGATAAGGAAGGAGTTTAATCTTCTTTATTATTATTAAGCAAAAACAACAACAACAACAACAACAACAACAACAACAACAAAAGTTTATGGACTGAAACAGGGTCCTGTCACCTGTTGGCACTGGCATCCCAGGTGTCTATCAGAAGCATATCCTCGCTGCATACATCAGAAGTGGCCTGCAGGTGCAGGTGTAGGTAAGAAATGGATAGGGCGGCGTTAGATGCACGTGACACTTCGCACTCGCATGACAGGAAGTTCTGATGCGCACCCACCGGGCTTCCGCCATAGGAAGGGGAGCTAATCACAAGACTTCCTTTGCTGGAAAATGTTTTCGCTTCGCAGATGTTGTGGCGTTCTTCCGCTGTCGACACGAACATGAAATCACGAGATCGGACAAGATGATGATGATTTCAATGTTGTTTGTATTTGTTAGTATCGAGAATCTAATCCACGAAAGTCGACATGACTTAAATGTTCGTTTGGTTATTTGTTTCTATTGTTTGTCTTTTTGGTCTGACACTATTGTCTGTCTGGCTAGTTGTAGGTAGCATATTCATGCACGTATAATTGAATTGATATAGACAGTAAACTTGATTCAAGCCCAGTTTTGAAGGTGAAAAATCACACTTCAACGGGGAAAAAAAGACGGGAAAAGGAATGAAAGAGAAAAAGAGAGGGGGAAGGGAGGTAATTTCCTATACCTCAAAATACTACGTGGCCTCCCTTCACACCGCATCAAGACCAGATGGAATGAACATAATTAATTAAACGTGACCGTGTTGTGTTTAATAATCATCGTCTCCATCATCATCATCATCATCATCATCATTTTTTTTTTTAACAAACAGCTAGTGTTAGCCTTGTTGCTATTAATACAAAAAGTGTCGTCTTACCCGGAATACACTCATACTGCACCCTGATGTAGTTGGTCCACCGGGCGCACCTCTCCATATAACTCTGGGCTACTGTGACGTCACAGCTGTCCGACCTGCCAGTGCATGACGTGTACGTCGAGGGCTCATCGCAGCCGTCACGCACGGGTTGACACTGGTTGTTGATCGAGAAGCCTTTCGTCACTGACGTCACGTGAATCAGATTGCCAGCCCCGCATTGCAGTTTGCCTTTGAGAGAGAAAAATCACCCAACCTCGTCCAGAAGCTTTCCTGTATATCTCTAATCTGACTGGTTAAAGGTCAAGGAATAGGGTCAAAAGTGGTTTTTTTTTTCCCTGACAATTGGGCAAAGGTCAGTGCAGGGTACTATTTTCACTTTGTACAAATCATCATGCAGAAAAAGACGTCAACAACACAAACGTCAGGACTGGACATAGATATATTTACAAGTCATCAGCTGAAACAATAATTAGTTTTCTATACAAAGGTGACCTGACGATGTTGACCTCTTTCTATGTATGGGGATGTTTGTAGGCGAGTTTATCGATAACAGAAAGGAATATTCACCCTGAGAAAGTAAAAGAAAATGGTAGGAAACACTTTGCACCCAGCTAAAAATTTAAGAATGATTAATGGAACAGGTAAATCGTTTAAAGAAACACATTGAACCTTGCGATATACTTGCGTCATGGGACAGCGGCTGTCTGATAATATTACGAACGTACGAAAGTATTTTTACAAGTTTACCGGAATGTAATTCACCACAAACAGTCTCATAACTGTATTGACCTTATTTACTGTCAGGAAGACCTTCTATCCGAGACTGGATAGACTATTTTAAGTGACGCAGTTTAATTTAATCAGAGATATGACAGAACAATCAATTCGTCTTCCCGTCAACAATATTTTCAGATCATATCTACCTTTAATTGTCTAGTACAGGTACACGTGAGAAATACACATCTCACCTGACAGAGTTCTGCTGTTCACCTGTCTCCTCTTCCTCCTTCTTTTATAGTCCTCCATCTCCCATCGCCCTCTCTCGTTATCCCATTCCCAGTAACCCCAGGAGGGGTTAGACCCAGGAGGCTTGCTGGGGTCTGTCATGGAGCCCCCACTGTGGCTACCGGAACCCGAAGCTCTACTAGATCCCGAGGTCACGTGACTAACACGCTCCTCCGATTCCATGCTGGCGCTGCCAGACTCCTCGCTTGTTGCTACTGGTAACCGGTGGCTTTCCCAGCTGCTAGATGCTCCAGTGTTCTGTCCATGACTGGAAGATCCGGGACCCCAACCCCGGACTTCCTCCTCCTCGTTTTCACCCTCCGCAAACTCTTCAGCGTTATAGGCAGGCTGCAGGATACATGTCACCCTCACTATGGTCGCTGTGTCGACAACATCATTCAGCATTAATTAGCGTAGATGAAATATTTTTTATTGTCAGTATGCCTTAATTATCGGAGAAACTATTTTACAATCTGATTGTCATGTACACATCAGAGGACACTTCACATGATTTATGTGGAGTTCTTAACTCAAAGCAGAACAACTTGCCAGCGAAAGACATGACTGTAAACTGTCACGGACCAGTCTGTTAGGAACAGGGGGTTGTTGCCCCTGTCTTTTGTTTTTCAGAGATTATTGTCCTTACCAGTATTGGAGAGTGTTTTTGGTTGCATCGTGTTTAGCGTCAGCAAACGACGTCATTTTATGACGCAATTTGAGAGGGACGTAAGGTGAAAATTATTTGGAAGAAAGCAGACGGCCGTGAGCAGGGAAGAGAGGCGGACTGAAAGTGTGTGTGGTGTTCGCTTCGGATACTGTGTGTGTGTGTCGATCCCTGAGGATTTATGCGTGGTGTTCGGTTTGGATCTTGTGTAGATCCCCGGGAATATATTTGTGGTGCTCGCTGTGGATCTGGTGGGTTGATCCCAGCAAATATATTCTGAGTCGTCGTTTAGGTGTCTGCCGAGTCAGCACTTGTTATTATTAAGAATCGGAACGTGTATGTGGTTTCCTCTAAACGTTTGTGTGTGTGTGGATATCAGTCAGGTGTGGGCAAGACTGCACCACTGTTGGACAAGGGGCAGAGAGGAGACGTTGCAATTTTGGGTGTGAGTAACTAAGACTCTAACGAATTATTCAAAAACATACGACTGTTAGAAGTATATTGAAATGGACATGTGTATGTCATCTTGGTGACATTAAGAGAACTGTTGGAGCAGCCTGTGCGCTGTCGTAGTTTCGGTATTGAATAATATTTGACGTATATCTTATGATTTAGAGCAGACAAGAGTGATAACTTGGGCGGTATGGTTTAAATTGATTTGCTTGAAACTTTTGTATTACAATTTATGTTGTTTTTATTGAATTTTTTTTTTTTTTTTTTTGGTGTATATTAAATAACAGAACGTCTCAATCTGAAGTGATCTCGTGTTGTTATTCGTAAAGAATGCGCAAGTCCGACTACCGGTCGTGACATAAACGAAGCAGTGACGGGCCGATAAAGAGGATAATGAGACGATGTTGGTGTTAGCGATGACAATGATGGTGGCGATGGTGACGACATACCTTCAGTTCGGATGACAGCGCTAGCCAGCACGACGACGCAAGCCAGACAGGAGATGAACATCTCTTGGAGCAGACCTTGCAGTTATGATTTCTTCTCTCACCACCACTCTGTTTTCTCTTCACAAGCTCCAAACATAGATTGTGACGAGCGCCTTGACCAATATATTGTTTGTTTACTGTGTTTTTCTCAATAACTTTTAAAAGAAAAGTTCATCTAGATCGACACTGGATCGCTACCTGATACGAGCAATCTTGGATCTCTTCATTTACTGTTTGCTGAGCTATCATGGAGGTGCGCCCGACGAGGCTTTACCCCTTCTACGGACTAGAAGGAAAAGACAGACAATGGAAATGAAGATGACAGAAGTCACTGATCTGTCTAGCAAGGAGTGATTGATCGAAGGGAATGAAGGAGGTTGTCTGGAGAGATGGATGACACACGGACCGTGCAAATCCACTCCCATAAAGCCCTTCAAAATACACGTAGCGTTAAAGGATGGAGATGACAAGAACTTGAACTGGCGCACACGGGAAAATAACTCACTGAGACAAATTTCAGCATCGTTATTCTTCTGATTCTTTCCTTGTCTTATATTCCCCCTCCCACCCTCCACTTCACCCCCCACCCACCTACACTCCTGCAGCCCTACTGCATTTTATGTATGACAGACAGTATGTCTCGGCTTTGAAGTTTGCAGGATTGTCAAACGGTGGAAATAGTGAAAATTTCCACTGCCGCACACACGAAGATAATTCATTAAATAAATATCAGTACAATAAACTCTCTTAGATTACTCATTAACCCAGGTCCTCCACCTCGTATCACTAGTCCCATCTCCCCCGTCATCTTCGATGCACATTATTGCATTTTATATCATCATCATCCGTTTAGAAGGATAAGATGCACGTATAACATTTTTCTTTTACCTGCTGATCTTTATGGGGATTTACATGAGAAAAAATGAAATATGATTTTGAAAGAACGACTGAAAAAAGACATAAATCTCAGGTTACAACGACAGCCGTTGGTTGTGTTGCTTCTAACCGGAGTGGTCTGCACGCGCTAGTCGAGATAAAGCCCAAGCAATGACGAATGAATGCCCAGAGGGCGCCACTGTTCAGCACGACATGATGATGTGTCATCATTGGAAATTAATGAGATACACGTGAAGGACAAAGCCTCTCATGTTCCAACACGGACAAGAGCGATCGCTAGGTGGCGGTGGGGAGCTGGGATCGGCGAGAATAGGAGAGGTAAGGGGAGACTACTCCCAACATGATGTAAGGATGATGTAAGGATTATCACTTCACACACTGCTCAGTCAACAATCAGAGAAACTTTACGATTGTCTCTTTAGACTCTAAGGAAATGAGAACAAGAAGGTTAGTGAAAAACAAATTATGAAGTCTTTGGCAACTAGGAGACGCTTGTTTGAGAACTAGCTGATTTTTTTTTTTTGTGTGTGTGTGCTGGTTCTCTCGTCCTTTGTGTGTGAGAAAGAGAGACCGTCACAGGTGAAGCACCCTGCCGCTGCAGCTAGTCAGGTCCCCTCCCCCAGTCACTGACCGTAACGGGCAACTTATGGTGACCAGGTAGCAGCCTTCAAAGGATGAATGATGATGGATGTGTGTGTGTGCGCGCGTGCGCGTAAGTATATATATATATGTGTGTGTGTTTTATGATGTTTGTGTTTCACGAAGAACTCGCGAAATATGAGTTGCGTCGCTCGCACTTGTATATTATTTATGTGTGCCCCTCCCCTCCTTCTCCTCCTCCCCCAACACAGACAGAGAGCGATCTAAGGCCCATTCTTTTGTCTTAGTGTATTCTACTTGACAACATTTCGAACAAGCGTATTGAAAGCAGAGTAGCATGAGAGAACAAGCCGGGGCAAATGCACAGCCTTGTCTGAAACTTCCCTTCGAGCTTTTCCCATGCCACTACGGCAAGTAAGGTGAGAGACAAAGTGGGGTGGGAGAGTATTTGGGCGGGGGGCATACTTCAAAACGGCATCGAGTACAGAACGATAGGGTGGTTTTGGGCAGGGGGGCAGGGTCGTGTTTTCGACACATCACCACTTTGTCTCTTTCCCAGCAAATAAACAAACACGGCAGCAAACATGTCTGTTTTCAAGCCGCTGTGTCGCAGATTCCGTTCCCAAAACCCAACCCCATAGTCTGAAAGCTCGCCTTGTTGCTAACGCGAGGGTGAAACAGTCCTTTGCACACCTTGACACGTAGTGGCAGGGCGGACGTCAAAGTAAGATTCCGCTCCCTCGGCATTGCAATCATTGCGAGTACGTCCTAAACACGTCATGGTCACGGCAGCCTTATGTTTGCTGCTTGTGCGGAAGACCTGAGTATCAAGACCTAAACAGTAATAAATCTTTCTAAATTATAGTTCTCCTTCATCTCAAGATATATTTATACTAGTAAGAGTTATTGCCTTGTTCATTGGATACATGGAAACTGAGCTCATTGTACGGGTAAATTAAAGAACAGTTTAAATATCTGAATTTATATTTGTAGCATAGAAATGCGTTTCCATTAAATTACATACTTCGCAAAGTTCTTTATTAATTAAAATGTTAATGCGATGAATTTTGTTGTTTTTGATGAGATATTAAGGTGATAATATCTGGATCAATGGAGAGTTTCAATCTCATGTCATATTCCACGTTTAGCCAGCTTTTCTCATTTGTTTTCAGCCCCACAAATGTTGAAAATCCAGTCTCGCAACAGCATGTCGTTGGAAATAGAAGTAGATGCTTCCCAGCGATGTCAGCAAGTCCACCGCACTCAGATCGTACAGGAAAATTAAAAACAAGGAAGTGCACTGCGTTACTAAGGGTAACGGATGACGCGGTTAAATGACGTAATGCTCGCGCTGTGACGTAAAGACTTGCTGAGCGAGCGTTATATGCGAACGAGCAGTTGGGAATCGATAAAATTAAAACTCGTGTGAAATCAATGCTGGACTAATTAGCGTATCTGGTGATTTAAACATCACTTTGCTGACATATAATGACTGTTAGACACAAACTACCTGACTTGTGTGTGCGGCCCACAAGTGGTCTAAGGTAAGGTGACCAGACGTCCCGCTTTAGGCGGGACAGTCCCGCTTTTGACCTCTTGTCCCGCCTGAATATCGGGCGGGACGCCCAATGTCCCGCTTTCTGGCTTTCTGGCAAGTCCATGAAATGTCCTGGTTGTCTTTAAAAATCACTTTATTCGGCGTTCTTGGACGGTGACGACACCATCATCGGCACGTGTCCCGCTTTCGCCCCCGAAACGTCTGGTCACCTTATCTAAGGTTGGTTAAGGACCACACTGAATCAGTTTTATGGCTAGCGGGTCCTTATTCAGGGGACACAACAACGATATAGCGTTTCTTAAATACACTCGATAGCTTCCCTTGCTCAGAGTTTTCATATTACTTACACAGACTAGTGCAGTTAGACACCGTTACTCTACCACCAGACTATCAGCTTCCTCAAAGTGCCAAACCCTCTCTTTGAAGTAACGTATTATGAGTACTGCTATCTCCGACACCCTCAAGATTGGATTTTGCATACAATTAATCTATAATTTATACAACTTTCTTAATCGATCAGAATTCCTTTCTTTCCAAGTGCTTTTGATTTCTATCACCTTATATTTTCTCTAGCTGCTATAGTAAATAGCTGGATCAACTTGCAGCTCAAAGAATGCATCTCTGTAGTAGAGGATCTATGGAATCGGAACAAACAAAAAAGTAAGCCTATCGGCAAAAACTAAAATCGCGCAAGTTATCAATCACTATTTTGTTTGACCAGGCGTCGACTGGTATAGAGTTTAGGTGCCTTATGTGATCAGCAGATCCTCCGAGTCTGGCATCCTTAGCAGGGCCGCCGAGAGCCAGCCCGGGCCCCGGGACAGACCTCTCCGGGCCCCTTGTACTTGTAATCGTAAATTATTTTCCCAGTATATAATGTATGTTTACAATTCGAATCTCAATATCTACACTCAAACTCAACTTCTGCATGTGTAATGCTTGGGTGTTCTGTCCTTAGACCTTTCTTTAAAAGAAAAAGAAGGAGAAGAAGAAAAAAAAAATCCACTGACCAAGGCCGGGCCCCCTTGACAGCCGCGGGCCCGGGTACACCAGACCCCCTGTCCCCCCCTCTCGTCAGGCCTGATCCTTAGTATTCTTGATCTCGTGCTGTAACCTTTGTTTTCGTTCATACCGCAGATGCGAGCCCTCGCCACTGCAAATCATTCAGTCCATATATCAACTACGCTGAAAATTAATAATTATGTCATAATTTGTAAAATAATTTTCTCTCCATGCTATTGTCGTAAAGGCGGGGGAGCGGACAGACCGGCTTTTAGAGCCAAAGGGGGGAAACAAAGCATCTGGTTTATCTGTGTGACCCAACGTACATGTACTTTCCCCAGTCGACCCAGCGGGGGATCAAGAGGGTATCAGACTGCAGGGGCTGAGGAAAGTATGATAGATATATTTAGGGAGAGAGAAAGATGAGATGAGCATCCCCCTCACAAAAAAATGGCTCAAAGATAAATGGGTGTTGTAACGCAAGGTTTCGTGATTACCTTTGCTTTATGACACATTTACCTTGATATGTGCCAGTGTGCGAACCGCTATAGGTAATTTGATCAATAATGTGTTATGAGGCATGACAACAAACAAATAACTTTGTAATTTAGACCCCATATCACAAGGGTTGGGTGTATTTATTATATTATATACAGGCACAGAATCACAGTCTTACATATGAATCATTTAAGTAATGTTGCGCGCGCAGCGTTGAATAGATGGTTTGTATAAAATTGTTAGCTTAAAGTTTGTCGGACGACTAAAAAGCTTTATGCGTATATGTGCTTCCACATGATGAAAATTAAATGAACTTCTGTTTCCTCTGTGTGCAAAAAGGATACTTAATATCTAAAGTTTACGTGATTTATGTGCCCTATGTCAGGACTTTTACTGGGAAGACACCTAGTCTACATTTTCCCTGACGCCTTTAGAATGTTGTAATTTCTTACGGACTATACTCTTAATAAAAAATAGACATTGTAAAATAGACATAAATACAAAATGAAATTTCTGATTATAATTACAAGGGGTCCAAAAAGGTCGTCTCCCCGAGACACCTGGTGGCTCTCAGTCGAGGCCCTGCATGCGATAACCGTTGCGCCACCGGACCGCCTTGCAAAAGATAGAGAAATAATATGTGCTAATGATTTAAATGAGACTAGAGAAGACAACATAAATGATTCCATTTTTGTCAAGAATTTCTTTCAGAGATCCTCATAAGCCTTCCTGCTGATCCGCTGATCGGTGCTACTCTCCTGTCTCTACTTCTTCCTTACATGAGTGACAAGGAGGTATAGTATACTACAAACATCATATAATAAACGGCTCCGATGTCATTTTCTTCACTTCACCCCGTTGTGGGGATACAAAAATAGGATAAATGATGATATGATATAATAGTTATTGATGATGGCGGCCGGATGGGACCTGGACTATGTATATGATAGCAATTGTAGCTTTCTAAAGGTGTTGTTATTCATCATATTATAATTACTAATTTATTTTATAAAAGACTAAAGTAATCTTAAAATTAGTTACACTTTTGAATATAATATAAATAGTTTGAAGATCTCGTTAATTTAAAATATTAAAATGTTTTTGATGTTTAGTTTACATGTTAATAAAATATACATGTAAAAAAGGTTATCAATAGGGAAAAATCCTAGAGTCAAACATTTTTATAAACCGTTCTGTTAAATTGAAGATAAAATATTATGACATAATAATATTAGTAAATACATTGCTTTTTACAACTAGAGTTCAGTGCTGATTTTACTTTTTAAATTAAAGGTGCTTTGAACATGAAGGTTAACAGTTTTCAAGGGAGATAATTAACGTTAATCGTTATGCTCTTGCGGCCCTTGATAAGTTCTTGACGAGAATAACTTCCCTTGGAGTAAAAAAAAAATATATGAGCAGATTTCTAAGCGCCCACAACAATGTTCTTGATACTGCTTCCAATAAAGGATGTCCATGATAAAGGGTAGGCTTCAAATGCAAGCTCTTGATCAGACACACAGAAACTGGATCGGTCGGTTCCGAGTCATATTTCTCAGTTGTCCTTGTCATCAGTGCCCTATCACGTTTACCTGAGGGCAGGCGCTTACAAGCGGAACTTCTTATGGGCGTTTTTTTAAATGGTTTCGCCCGTGCGAGGGAAGGTTGGAGTGCACGGTGCTTACTTTTACAAGCGGTCAGTTTTCCCTAATTGCAGTTCAAACATTTTCGTTGCATTCTGCAATGCCAACGCATTTTTTTTGTTATTAATATGTACAAGAAATATAAGTATTGGAATATCATTGACCTTTTGACGGAGATACAACCTACCATGACAATGTATCTTTACTCCTAACTGTGTGTATTAAATGTCTTTGTGAGTATGTATGCCTGCCCTTGTGAGCAAAAGAAAAATTTCTGTCTTGGGTATCCTCGACAGACAATAAAGTCTGATTTGATTTGATTTGATTTCAACGAGACAATCATGATAGAAAGATAATTTAGGGGATTATTTTTTTTTGTATGACCAGAAAGACATGTCTTATATGAATGAAACTTTTCAATTGACCACATGGACAACTCAGCTTAGAACTGCAGAGCTTATATCCGCTCTAAAGTAAGTAGCATAACTTAAAAACTAATTGGAAGAAAATATAATGAGGAATTGTCAAGAGGAAAAACATCCAGTACTAAATTATTTAAAGCAACTTTTGAATGCCAGATATTGCCATCAAGTCACATATATGTTTATTAGCACTGCCTGGGTAGCGATGCAGATTTTAAGATCTCTCTGGATTAGTGTAGAATGCGTAAGATCAACATAACGATCAAACAGCATTATCATAAATTGCTTCGAGTTCAGATGCCACTTCTCTAACCTCTTCAACTACTTACTCCCTGTTCCCCTCCCTCTCCATCAACCACCACCTGCGAGTTTCGACATCAACTCAAGGTCAACACATCCGCCGTAGCATCTCGATCTGTGACGATGTACACTCGCCTCGGCGATGGTAACCCTCGATCGTGCTTGGGTTCTTAATTTCCGGTCTCTGGGTGCATCAAAGACGCCATCAGCGTTCACTGCGCATGCACAGCCTGTCGTCTGTGGCTTGTGTGGACACGAACCTCGGCCTGTGAGATGCTGGTCTCGCCCCGTTTGTGTTTAAAGTGGGTGTCTTAAGCGGAGTACTAAGGCAGCGTTAAGGGGCATGGGGTTACGTTGGGTAAACGAGTTGGTCAGGATACAAAAGATAGGTACGACCTCTTCGGGTGTAGCGTCCTCTCTTCCTCCCTACCCTAACAAACCTTTCTGCCCATTCCTCCCTTCGTGATTCTTGACAGCTCTTGACTAAGTACTGGCTGAAACAGACTTTTTCTTGTATGTTATTTATATCACTTGTTCTATAGTCAGCTTTTTTCCGCAGTGCACTATTTGTACCACTTGTGTCACCTCAGGTACCACATAGTGCCACTTATGCCTTGTACCACAGAAGTATGGACCTCAGGCGAGTCACGTAAAGACGGATTAAGCTTTGAGAATATCATGAGCTGGCGGATTTCTCATCCCACTCTGCCACGGCACTCCTCCCTTGCGAGTGACGCAAAACACATTTTCCCTCGCGGTCGGGTGGCAAGATGCACGGGTGCTGGTTAAAGCTTGCTGTGTGTTCGCAGTGTTGGTGTAAGACGGGTACACTCCAGCACGAGGACACTTGCAACCAAGAGAGAAAAAAAACTCACCTGCACATAAAAAAGCAAAAATAAATGACATACAGGACGAAAAAGAAAAACGACATTTTTGCATGCCTCCTGGCACTATCACATGCGTACAACAAAATTTCATACCCTTTTTTCTCTTCGCTATTTTGTCTTCTCTTTTCCCTGCTCTACTCTGCCAAACCTTTTTCTCTCTCCCTCTATTGACTTTGTAATTATAAGACTCGTTACAGCTGTCGATGTATAATCGAGCGCATGCATTGACTTCCAAATCGAGACACACCGCTACGACAAATAATCTTTTTGATTATCATAAAACGTGCAGTCAGGGAGAAGCGTTCGCACATCTTAGGAACTGACCCGAAGGAGGGAAGGACAATTGTGCCGGCCCTTAGCATATAGAATCTTGACAGGCAATCCCAAGTCTCTAAACACAACATGCGTCGTTGCAATTAAGGTGGCGAAGTTTACCTAGCTAGCCCTTGAGAACATGCCGGTGGATTGTCTCGCCCTTCGGAACTTGCTGTGAAGGCGATGATTGAACGCTGACGTCAGCTGACTGTTTGCCGTGGCCGGAGCAATTAGACCCTTTGCAGGTGAGTGTGTCAGGTAAGGACACAACGGTCGTGGTTATTAATTAGTCGAGTAAATATTTCCGGTACGAAGAACCAGAAATAGGACATTCGCTTAAACAACTCCGTTTTTGCTACTTAAATGAATTAAATGATGAATAGCCATGACTACCATACGGCAGCTGCTTTTGACTGAATTACTTAAAATTTGTTCAAGCATGTATTGACCATTTAAACAACTTACAGTGCGTTGCTTTAATTTGTAATTTTAAAATGTGATCGATACGACGGTTATGTTGACCTTATTACTTCAAATAGTGTTTCAGGTAATAACATACATCAGCTCTCCATTTTCCTTCTGGAAATAATTTTTTGACAGGGGAACGACAGATTTCGTTCACAAAACAACGGCTGAAGAATTCTTCATGGAAGCTTTAGCATTAATGCCCGAGACATCAAGCAAGCAGTTGGGAAACCCGAGACACAATCTAGACGACACCATGGAAAGTAGTTTTATTTAGAGTACGTTAGTCATTACGAGGGCTGGTGATGAGTGATAGCTTATCAGTCGCTTGATCAGATAAACATTTCACTTCATCTTTAGCTAAACATGTGTTTGTTCGTTCGTTAATTTTTCGGTTAGTCATTGTTGGAGAAAACTCTATTCAGAAGTCATTAAATACTGTTTTAAAGAAACTAATAGACATTTAAAAATAGACAAGAACTAGCAAGGGCAAGACACTATTAGTGGGTAAATACTTCCCTTCTGTTCTCGAGATCCACGTTTGTAAACATCACCATGCACTGAAATATACCATATACCAACAATACAAACCACCATTGAGCATACGCTTACACAGTCCTCAGCCCATTGGAGGACGTACCTGTGTACAAACGTGACATCACGAGTTTCACCTCCTTCTGTGCAAAGGCATTATTTTCTTTTGTTTGTGTTAATATATAAGGAAGCCATTTACGGTACGATCTGGATCTGGATATTAAGGAGCTATCCGTCAAGATTTGTGGGGATAGTTAATTGCACTGACCTTTATCCAGTCATTAGAAGAAAAAAAAATGTGCTCACCGTCAGACCTGCCTTAACCGGGCGAGGTGTCGTTTCTGCACTGCGCTGAGGCATGCATCCTGAACTTCAGTCGTTTAGCATTTTAGATGACAATAACTGGTAGTAATGGGTGATGGTGGTTATCGATGACGCTGGTGGAGGGGTAGGTGATTGAGAGTGATTTATTATTTTCTTTCAGCTGCTTTAGTTAGCCTTTTTTTCCTTTAGGTTCTTTGATAGTTTTGTCCTTTGAGTTTACTTTTACTTTTTTCTTTTTTGCTTTGTTTTTAATTTTTGAAAGGGTTATCAAATGTTCTGTCCGGAGGAGAACGCCTTATGTACACATTTGATGCCCATTTTTGCATTGTCACTAACAGATGCTAAAAGAAATCTTTGTCGTGCCTCGAACTCAGTTAAGTAAATAAAATACTTTAAATTCTTCGAAGTCCACATTGCATAATTATGCGCCTCCGCCCTCTCTCCAAACAAACCTTTTGTTTCCTTCTTTTATTTTACTTTCTGTCTCTTCATTTTAAATCAGTTTTTAAACTTACTTCAACACATACACAACATACCCATACCTTTGCGCCCACCCACGCGCGCGGGCACACACAATCCTTTTTTCGTTCTTTCCTTTTCCTTTATTTCCTTTTGTTCTATCATTGTTTTCTTTCTTTCGTTTATTTTTTTTCTTGTGCTCTCTCTCTCCTCTTTTTCTGTCGTTATTGTAGTTTAGACTTAAGATTTCTCCTACTTGTTCCTTTTGGTGCCCTTCAAGCCCTCTCTGGGCTCAGTATTTTCCACTAGTCTCCTATGGCAGCGATGATCGTCATTAAATGTCTCCCGAACCCTAAGGCTTATTTAGACATCAGCCCTGCATCCAGGAAGGTGTCAAAGGTTTGTTTGAAATTCGTGAGCTCAGTTTACTCTTCTCCTTCTTCCCCGCCGTTTCTTGGAATAGCAACTCGACCACGTCCGACAACAACATCCTCATCACGCGCCAACGATCGGGGACTTCAGGGAAGGAGGTAAAAGGGCAGACGACAGCGTGACGCTAGAACAGTACGTTGGCGAGTGTTTTATGCAAGGAGTATGTTGGCAATAAAACCAGAGAGCACCGAACATAGACATGTAAGTGACCAAAGACCACTTAGAAATAAAGTTTCGACAGGCAAGACAAGAAGGTTGGTTTAACAGAACTTATCAAATAAGCAATTTTTCTGGAGCCAATGATAAATAAAGACCAAAACTGAAAGAAGCCATCATAAGCTGTATGCACAGAGCATGACTTCGGAAACTTGTTTTGAAAGAGATCCTCTTGGACTTTCTAGTGTTTTGCATTGAGAGTGTCGTGGATATTGTCTAATATGCATTTCACGGAGTACACAAATCGTGAAATCAAGTTTATTGCTTTGCCTTAAAGCAACCTCCCCAGTTCAGGGACTGAAAGAAATTAAGATGAACAGAGGAGTGATAGCACCTACTTTTTCACCTATGTGAGCGAGTGAATAACTGACAGTGTGAATCACCCTGTTAAGTAGTCTGCGTGCAATTGGAAAATAAAGGGTGGAAGTGTTGTGCGTGAACTACATTATTAGCATTATTTAAATTCATTAGAACAAACCAAACCAAAACAAAGCAAAGAAAAAAAAATCGAAAGAAAATTAAAACAGCAAAGCAAAACAAAACTAACCCACACGCGGTGTGTGGTCGACAAAACACTCGTCTGCTTCGAAGGGATGCACAACGTTAACAGCGATTTTTTTCCCCCGCGTAGCAAATCGCTTGTCCTTAACTGCTTTATCGTTGAAAAAATGTTGACGACATTTGAGTCTTGGTGCTAGGTAACACCTTTTCGCAATTTTCTCTACAGTATTTGGCATTTGAATAGCGTTGCAAAAAGCCTATTTCAAACTGACAAATATGACATCGCTTTGAGAGGCACAGGAAATGAACTCCATCTAAAGAAAACTTGCAAATGTTTTGTGTGGGGAGGGAGTAGGGAGGTGAGAGAGAGAGATGTTGGGAGAAAAGTGAAACAGAACTGTAGAAAGGAAAACAACTTGTTTAAGACAACATTGTGTTCCTCGACTTGTTTTCGTTGGAAGGTGGTTGAAAGATTACGTAAAAATCAATAGATAAAAGAGCAACTTCTATAAAACATCAATTCAGAAGTAAGATATATAAAGGGGAATTTATCGCTTACAAAACAGCATAGCACGCAGGTATAGTGAATGGGGA
This sequence comes from Pomacea canaliculata, assembly GCF_003073045.1. Taxonomy (NCBI): domain Eukaryota; kingdom Metazoa; phylum Mollusca; class Gastropoda; order Architaenioglossa; family Ampullariidae; genus Pomacea; species Pomacea canaliculata. Next base: position 20,802,276 of record NC_037595.1, on the reverse strand, counting down.
TGGGGCAGGAGATGGAAAGGGAGAAACGAAAAACCCAAAAGAAGGGCAGAGGCTGTGGTCGCTATTGGTGCCCAGAGATCCGGATTGTCTCACCTGTCTTCTAGGCCACCCTAACCTCCCCTCCCCTTCCCTATCGCTAAACTTCAATCCAGCGGAAGACAAAGAGATTGAATAAACGGGCGACAACAGAGCTAATCTCGATTAGGGTCTGTTCATGCGGCGCCCCCGCTACAGGACGATCGGCATGTATAAATAGGGGAGGTAAGCGTGTCTCTCTCGCTTTAGTCAAAGCAGACGCACACGGCGGCTGTGGGCGGACAGAGGGAGCGGAGAAAAACTCTCAAATATTTTCCTGGCGCTGGTGTTTTGTTAGGTAATTGCTGACACTTGCCTGCCAGCTTCCTCTTCTGCCGCCTTTTCACGCTTCGGACGAGAGTGCTCGCCCTTACGCTTGGAGTTGTCATTTGCGGTCGACTCGTCATTTCCACAGGTATCAGTAAAAGTTGGAGCTTTCTCTCTTGTACTTTACTCTCGCTTTTCTCTCACACACACACACACTTTCTTCCCATCATTTTCTTTCATTCTTATTTATTATTTGTTTAGAAAAATTCTTGAAAATTCCACGTCAGACATTTTTAACCCACCGAGTAGCTCTGATCAGATTCTACTGATAAACATCGGCTTCAAGACCAAATTATATCAGACTTATAGCTAGAGCAGATTCATTTCCGAATTTTTGCAAGTAATAATGAATTTAAGTGAGAGATGCCCGTTTATTTTTACACTATTTATGAAAGGGATGTGGGTAAAAAATGGAACAAGTTATATATTCTGCTGTTGTTGGTTGTTTGTTTGTTTTTTTTTTTTTCCAAACTGTGGTTGTTGATGTCTGATCCACAGAAGTGGAGTTCAAAGTGTGATCAGGCGTGCGCACTGTGATTTCTTTGTTGAAAACAGTGGAATAAAGTCAAGAGGGGGGCAGAGTATCCATAGAAAATAGTGAAGAATCGCTAGCAAATGTCATTCGAAGGAAAGTACTTGTAACAACAAGATACCGCAAAGAGTATTTTTTTTAAGTGCGCTAAGATATGCTGAGAATAAAACCTTGAACATATGTACATTACAAACTGCATTATTCCAGCAGTACACGGAATATTAAAAAGGTTTTAATCACAAGCTATGTTATTTCAAAGTAGTTTACCGAAAAGACTGCTACACAATTTCCCTTAGCAATTGACTACAGCTTGTTTCTAATTTTTAAAAAAGATATCGTTCAGGAATGTTCAAGCAAATGGAAAAAATATCAGCTCTAAAGTATTATCAGTTCGAGACTACAGTGCTGACTTCTCTTCCTTGCTTGTTTGCTGCTTGTTTCTTTGCCGATTTGTGCGTTTGTTATATTTTCATTTTATTTGCTTGTTTTGCTCATAGAAGTTTAACATCGTAAGACAAGAGCAGCAACAAGCAGACAACATGGTGGTGATCGCTACCCTTCTCCTGCTCTTGTGCCTCAACATCAACCAGGCAACAGCGGCGTCAGCAACCCGGTTCCCTGACATCAAGAGCAGCACCACTCCCTCTCCCACCAAGTCTGCCAGCACGGGGACCACTGCGTCCTGCCAAGCCGCCCTCCGCGAGTGCGCCCTCTTCAGCGTGGATGAGGCTTCGCTGGACAACGTTTACCAGCAGGCCTTCTCCGCCATGCTGCAGAAGCAGCGTCTGGAGTACCAGCACAATCTCGTGAAGGCTCGCGACTTTCTCATCAACCTCATGAACCTCTTCATTCTCAACCCTGACCTCCCACCTGATTCCAGGTCTTGCCAAGGCGCCGACTCCACTCCGGTTACCATCCTCAACGATCCAACGGCAACGCTACCGAAAGTGGACAGCGTACCCGACATTACCGTTCGTAAGGTAAAAAAAAAAATAAATTAAATAAATAAATAAAAATGAAAAAAAAAAAAAGCAGCAGCAGCTGCTGTCACCACTAATTGCACCTCTTTTCCTTTTTCTGCACCTTCTTGGACTTAATTATTAATTTTAGTTTAATTTACTTATTTAGTCACTCGCTTCTGACTACATTAATTCTGAACATGAAATAAATTTTATGAAAGCTTTGCGATCCGATAAAATGGCCGAAGAAAGCCCATTAAAATGTTGATCTGGATGTTGGACTTCAACAGGGTCAGAGGTCATGAGATATTGTTTACAGCTTTGAGTGAATATAAAGGAAATGATTAATTCGTTATTGTTGTTGTGGTGGTGATGATCGTGATTACAACGTTGGAGGTTGTGCATGGGTGGTACAGTAGTAGCAGGCATACACATCAGCTACCACGATTTGGTTTGTGTGTTTGAGTGTGGGATGGGGGAGGGAGGGAAAGGAAAGGTATACATTTGTTTATTTACTGGGAGCGGTCATGCTGGCAGTGATGTAGCACAAGTTACGTCATTCCAACCAGCCACCATACACCCGTTAAAAAAATGCGATCCAGGTGCACCACTTCGGCTTTCGACGTTGTTAGCAGAGCAGCAATGCAAATCAAATGCAAATCAAATCTTGTGAAAAAAGCTACAACAAAACTTTGTCGTTTTCATCGAGCCCACAGTAACTTCATTGTCCATTGAGATAATCCAATGAGAAATCAAAGAATCTGAATGATTGTGATTAGTGTGCCGAGGAGGAAGGATGTATTGGGAACTTTGGAGTCAGAAAACACAATTTTGTGCAACGATGGCATTCAAGATAAAATAGTAAAGTTATCCTACGGTAACAAAGTGATTTTGACTTTTTTCACGTGCAGCTGGAGCAGTGTGTGGTCAACGAGTGGTCATCGTGGTCGAACCCCTTCGCCTTTGGGGTTATCGAACGTCGTCGTACAGTGGTGCAGAAGGGAGTGTGCTGTCCTGATGACCTGGTCCAGCAGGTCAACGTCTCCGCCTACATCGGTGAGTTGTGCTCGATGTGCTTGTCGTTTGCAGTAACAAAAATTATCCTTTGTCTTGCCTTTGATGCAAACTGTTGTGATCATTATGCTACGCGCCTACATCTTGGAACTGCATGTAGAAGATGGACTAAGTGGACCACAGGAACATTGGAGTGTGTGCACATGTACTACACCACAACTACAGTATCTGTCGATTAGCTGGCCAGATATGTTTCTGTCAAATAACTGATATGTTTGTCCTTCTGTATACCTCTGTTGCAGGTTCTACCGACACTGTGTTCCAGAACAAAGATAACGTAGGAGAGTATTTCCACAACGACTTCCTGAACAAACAGCCTCGTGATATTCTCCTTATCATTGACACTTCTAGCAGCATATTCTCCGAAGACTTTGAGTACTAATTTACATACCGATTGACTAATTCGGTTTTTGTTCCTTTCTTGGAAGACATTACATACCTACCGCACCTCGAAAATTCAATCTTTATCCATTCCATTGTGCTCTCTCTGCTTAGATACATAAACACATACCTACACATGAGAAAGCAGATAGTATAAACCTGAAGGCACACTCGTTAGTCGGCTCGATACCCGTATGACGCAGAGTTGTGTCTACCTTCACCCTGTTTGAAGTTATTAACTGAACAAATGTACATACAAGCAGACATAAATTTTAATAAATTGCAATGTGCCACATCTCTACTAGTTACTGAGACGCGCTTCGGGGTGTCTGACTTGTTATCACAGACATATCTATACAAAAAGAGAAAAAGTATATTTGTTCTGGCTACCTCATGGAAGAAAAAGTACGAAAGTGAGTAATAGCTCCTGCCTATATTTCTATTTGCCTTTATGTGCATATATTTAAAAACTGAAAACAACAAACTTTCGACTTTATTTTTACAGTTCATGAAGCAGGGAATCAACTCCATGATCGATCTGTTCTGCGGCGGCTTTGGTTCTGGTGCCAAGCAGAACCGCCTGGCCATCATGCAGTTTTCAGACCGGCCACTCATCGTGCATTATTTCAACGACTCTCAGGCACCGGCGGATCTCAGGAAGAAGGTGCAATCTATGGAAGACTTCGGTGGCCGCACTTGCACTGGCGATGCGCTGGAAGAGGCCTACGACCAGATCTTCAGACTAGATAGAGGTCAGGCTTGACCCTTGGTTTCTGGCTGCACGGGATTCGCGTCTGCTAATCCACGAGGGCAGCCATACCACCCGTTAAAATATGAAGATAATTTTATGCATGCAAATGACAGGCATGAGCGTGGATAGAAGACTATAACCATTTCATCCTCCGTACGCCAGTAGTGTCCAATGTGGTTATCATCTGAAATTTTGTGGAATTTACCTGAATGAAAAGGATCATGTATAAAAAGATAAACACTCTTGCGCTCAGCCAAGGATTTGTTAGCATCAATTGTCTATTCTTTTAACTTTTGGGGGATTTGATCTTTGTTTTTTTTTATATCCTTTTTATTCTTCTTGCATGGGCTTTCTGCTTTTCTTCTATGTGTTCAGGTTCCACTAAGATACCATCGCATAGCGTATAACATAAAAATACCATTAATTAATCCTTCATAATGTCAGAGAAGCCCCTCGGTTGACTTGATAAATCTGGCAGACGGAAAACAAAACTAGCCCCAGATTGTCAACCTTTCCAAATTACTGAGATTTAATAGATTATTCCAATCAGTGGTCACATCTTTCGTTGTTTTAGTTTATATTGTGCGACATGCTTTTAGCATTTTCTGCAAAAGGAACTTACTTCCGTTTCAGACAGCAGCTTTTTACGATGTTGCAGGTGTGCGCGCTGACACACCGAACGACACCTTGTTGGTAACGGACGGCCACGCCAACTGCGGTGCCAACCTCCTGGAGGCCGCCCAGCGCCTGCAGAAACGATCAAAGTCGGTCTACGCCCTCGGCATCGGCATCGCTAAGGATGCAGCCGCACGTTCACAGGTGACGTCAGTCGTCAGCAACGAAGACCCACACCACATCTTTGCGTTGGAGCGCTATGTGGAGTTTAAGGACATGATCTCCTTCATTAGGGACAAGCAACAGGGAAAACCATGTGTGCCTATAGTCAGCGAGCAGATCTAAGGATCGGGTACTAAAATTAAACAATTTACAAAAAGTGTTTTAGGTACATCTGGTTCTTTTATAAAATTTGGTTTCATAAACAGTGCTTCTTTATTATGTTCTTTAACTTTTTAAAAGGGAACTGTATCTATTGACCAGAGCAAAAGATCAATGTTTCAAAGGTCATGGCCCAATGGCACACTACCCACCCTGCACTGATGGGTATACGCATATCGGCTGATGGAAGCGAAGGATTATGCTGTTCTTTCGCTGCCTCCGCCATTAGAAGACAGGCTTGCTTACAAGACTATAAAAATGTCATTGTCATTAAAATAGCACTTTTTGTTATTCATATCACTGTTACTGGAAACAATATGGATGAAAGCAGACTCCTACACTGTTACCTGGTAATGGCTGCAATTCTGGGGGATGTGTAAACGACAGATTTGTATATGATGAGCTCCTCTGGTGATGACAAAGGGAGATAATTTTCAAAATGTCCAAATGATGAGATTTGCTATATTAGTTACTGATTAGTTCAGAAAAGCAACATTTCACAAGTGGTGCATAAATCTGGCATGTGCCAAAAAGAAATAAAATTTGGACAATATTTCGTTTCAAAAACTTTTCTATTTGGTGGGTGGTTGACTGTTAGCACTAAAAATGTTCTAGCATATAATGCTACACTTCAGTTTTCTTTTCAGACGAAAAGAAAGAAATATATAGAGAGAGAAGAGATTATGAAGAAAAGTAGGGAAAGGAAAAAAAGGAGAGAAAACAGGAAAATTGATAAAAAATAATCCTTTCTGTACTGCAAAGTGTTAAGGTATTAGATGGACCACTGTAATGCATATGCACTGTGCTTTGGCAGAGACACTTTGCAAAGTTCATGACCATTCAATGTGACTGATGCAATGTTAAGCACAACAGATTCCTCTAATAAAATCATCTTCCCTCTTATGCATATTGAAAATGTTTCTAGCTAGTGTGAATTGTACTTATTATTATTTGCTGTTGACTTTTCAAATGATGAAAGCTTGTTTATGAGATGCAAAAACAAAAATCCCACAAGCCACAACTGTCTGATCAGTACAATTTTTTTCATAAATTTTGACAAATATGGTAATGTATCATGAAATACATTTATTATTACACCATTTAACACGGTACCATTTTAAAGAGTGGAATATATAATACAGCATTTAAAACAGTGTCTTTATTGAAACATTTTAATGCACTGTACATAATTAACATTTCAACTCTTCTCTTGTTCAACACATACGAAAACCTGCGGTTTAAAAAAAAAAAAAACAACTATTTGTGGCCACAAATAGGTTCTGAAAAAAAACCTAGAACAAAAAAAAGCAATATTAAATATAGCAAATGAACTTGCTATGTGACTGACAATTTGCACAGCATTGCTTTTGATGATGAACAAAGCATAATAAAACTATGAAAGGCAACAAACTACAAACATGAGGTAAGACAGTGTACAAAGAAAGATACAACAGACTACCACTCATGTATGTACTGATCTGCCATATCTACATTGCATTGATAGCATGCACTGTGCTACAGCTGGTGTACTCGACTCGCGTAGAGCAGCTGCAGCATACACATAGAATAAACACTTTGCTAACAATAACAACCATCAAAAATGTTCTTAAACAAAAAGTGCCTTAAAGTATACAGACTTTCAAAATATACATGGAGGATGAAAAACGAAATTTAAAAACAATCATTGAAAAGCGTTGGGTCATTGAATTATGAATCATTCATGCAATCATGTACATAAATAAGAATTAAAAAAATCTTTTCTTTCTTTCAGAGACCAAGCATTCCCATAATAAAACTGCACCATATTTCTATGGCTCTGCCTGGATATTTCCTATTGTTTTCCATTCAATCTTCTAATACAAGCATAAATGACCGATCGCTGCTAATGTTATTACATTCTCACACATTTTTCAAAAGCTATTGCTATGTTAAACAATTAAACACAGATTTAAGATTTTCAAATGATGGATGCACAAACATCTCTTTCTCCCATCAGACTGCTAAATTGTTATTTATTTCTTACATTTTGTACAGTATATACATAAAAGCTGTATGTTTCCTTTCTGAATACAGTTTTGTTTAAAGCAATCATAGAAATCTTGGCATGCCTATATTTTATGCATTTTCTTTTCCACAGTCAAGACCAGTAAAGGGTGTAATTCTAAACATATTAAAAAGGATCAGGAAGAAATTATTTAATGCAATGGACACTGCCAACTTTTCTTAAATTCTACTGAGATATTATTGATCTTTTCAGATTATGAAGACTAAAAACATCATCATCATATGTAAAGATATTCCCTACTGAAATGAATAAAGGATGCAGTTTACTTCTGGTGAATCAGTTCTCAAAGAGTAATATCCTTCCTTGACAGACAGAAATGTGTTATGCTGTTTGCACTTGGTAAGTTCTACTTGTACTTGCAGAGTTTGAACTTTGTGCTAGTGAACTGTGTATTTAATATATATGTATACTTAAAAAAAAAAATTAATTAAACAGCATTAAAAGAAAATTAGTAGGTAGGACAGAACCTTATGACTATTACATGTGTTTTCTCAAACATTGGACTTGAAACTAATTATAAAAAGTTCATTATGAAATTCAAGGAAGTAATTACATGTGATAATCAGCAAGAAATTACTACTACAGAAAATAAGCAAGATCTATAGACATGACGTAATATTAGGAACCCCCCCACCCACTTCACCTTCAGAAAAATCTGTTTTTCATGATTTCCAAGATGATCATAGAGCACAAAATGAAAAACAAATCCAAAACAACAAAGTTCTTTTTGAAAATTTATCTTAATATGAGTGTAATAGCACTTTATACTGCTAATGGTTTTGATCCAGAAACTATTTGCTTAAAAATGATGAGGAATGATACCAGGTGCAAGACAAAAATGGTGATGCAAAAGTATTTACTAGATTAATTAAATAAAAATGTTAAAAGGCTTTCTCTCCATATGCATTATTTCTTCTTCTTGAGTGCTTCAAACCTGCGTGTCAAGTCATCAAAGTCCACGTCTTCACCACCTGCGGATGTCCCACCTACAGTGTGACTGATTTCTGGCAGGCTGTTTGTGGGGACAGTGGGTAACTCAGGAAAGACATCCTCTGATTTGGGTGGGGGTTGGGCTGCAGCACCAGGCCTGAACCCTGCAGGAGGTGGCTGAAAATGGGGAGCTTTGACATGGTCATAAACATTAGGGTTGTCATAGACATTACCTGGCTTATCATACAAATCATTGAAATTCGGAGGAGGACTCATTTTAGAAGCATGGCCATTATAAGATGGGGGATAGGGTGATGAACCAATTGGACCAACACTGGGGATTGGAGGAGCAGCAGCTGCTGCTGGATATGGTGCCTGAAACAACAACAAAACCTATACTTTGTCAAAACTCAAGTCTTTAAAAGTACAAAAAGCTGTAAATAAAAATGATCATATTATTTGACATGTCATTCTGCAACATTTCACCCACTAAAGGAACTCAATAAATAAAATGTCTTTTTCAGTAACAGAAAATGTACTGAAAACATCATGATGACAGCTAAACATAATAATAACTCTTTTGATAAACAAAAATTTACTGCTTTTTTTTTTGCTTGTATACAGTACAAAAATAGAATGTAGTCTATTTGAACTCACCTTTTTATTCTACTTAAACTTACTCAAAACGCCAATGTTACAGTCCCATTTCTTTCAAGACCTTTAAATCCCCCAAAAATACAAAATCAAATGTGCTTATTGTTCGCCACTTACTGTTGATGGTAGAGGCTGCGGTGATCTCATCCCTCCACTTGGTCCTCCACCTCCCCCTTTCTTGTCAGCATCAAAATCAATCAGCAAATTTTCTGCTAACAGCACTTCATCCTGTGCCATGACAGATGCATCAGGAACAAAAGGCACATTGAATGCTTTGGCTATTTCCATCATATATTTTTCCACTAAAGCTTTTGGAGGAGCCTGCACAGATAGTTTGTGCATCACTTTATCGCTAACATTGCTAAGGCCATTACAGCGGCATTGCTGTCCAAACTCTTTACCATATTTGGCAGTTAATTCGTCAGCTATAGACTTGAGTTCTTGGACATCAGTCTGCAGCCGTGGTGTAGCCCATATTAATGTAGCAATTGCTTCCTCCAGCCCTGGATCTATCTCTCTGAAAAAAAGAGGTAATAAAATGAGTATCCAGAGACATGTAAAAGTATGTGACTAATAAATGGTCCTATTTGTAACAGGTTACCAGACAAAAGTTACAAAAATTAAATGCTAACGTGCAGAATGTTTGGTGAAATTACTATCGACAACTTTAAGTTTTAATGTTGCAGTCGAAAAGCACCGTTAATCTAATTATGACGCTCACTGATCACAGAAATTCACTGGTCCTATTTCTCTGGCCGGTTTCCGCCTTATCTATCTTTTGTGAATTTCTCAAATACCTCGTTATATTTTGTTAGTTTGTTAATTTTTGTTCATCGTCCAACTTACAAACCTCAATCTTTAATCTGTAAATATATAGCTTACACGGATGATATAAATAACAGGAACAATTAAAACATAATATGACTGACTCGAAGTAATAAGAGACAGTCTGTCAAAGTAAAACCAAACTTACTTTTGGGTCTGTATCAGACCAAATCTCGCAAGCAGTAAATCACAATACATTTCTAGAAGTTCCATTGCTTCAACAAGATAATCTTCACGAATGATGTGTTCCACTCTGATCCTCGCTCTGTCATCTTTACCACCTGAAATGTAGTCAGCGATTTCTTTTCTCGACTTCAAAGCAATCTCCGTTTTCTTCTTTTCAAGTAGTTTCAAGCGGTTGATCGTCAGCCGTAAATTAGTTTTAAGTTTACTGTAGTTAGGACCACTCTTAAACATTTTGCCCCAACAGAATCTGTCTGATCAGGAAATAAGAACAATGCAAGAAAGGCTTGTGAGAGCGGACGATCGTGAATGACTGGTGCTGTTTATACTGACGTACTTCGTCACAAGACTCTGAGCAACTTATTCATCCCGTCATGCGAGTGCGCAATGTCATTCTGTGCGGAATTATTCGATAATTACATTGAAATATGAATAGCCATAAAAAAAAACTGAAGTAAAAATTATAATTGAAATTTTAAGTGTATACGTAATGGTAACCGTTCAAGCACATTTTTCATTTTCGGTATTGCTGTTAAAGACAAGCACGTGTACCGTACTGTGTACAGACTACAACGTGTTGACTAGATGAGTCGATTTGTAGCGTTTGACTAAACTAAAGACTTAGTTTTAGATTAGAAATGGCTGCAACGAAAACTGTGGAAGGCGATAGAGCTGCGTGGAATGTTTTTCATGCTTTGGATTTACTGTGCAAAAATAACGCATCATGCTCAGAAAAACTGAGGAGCTACCTCGCCAAATCGGTAACCGATTATGATCACGACAGACATTAAATTATGACCTAGTGTAGTTATTTCGTTGATTGATGTCCATTTAGAGAATTTGATTGTTAGCCCCACCTTCCTCTCACCCTCTCATCTTAAGCGTTAATGTAACATTAAATAGACATGACATGCTGGCGAACGCTAGGCACTGTTTTTAATTTAGGTACCGAGAATTTTGATAATTACAGTATCATTAAATAGTATGTAAAAATGTGTGCCTTGTTGTTCAACTTTTATTGTTAGTTAAATGATTGCTTTACTTAAAAATTATCAATTTTATTAAAGATTCGTACAAATAGTCTATCTACATTTAAATCTTCCAATAATTAAGGTTTCATTTCCATGACGATTGGATTGTATTGTTTCATATTCCGTTGCTTAGTTCTTAGACCAGATTTATAGTTTTGCTTTATAATTTCAGATTTGGAACAAACTGGACCGCAACACTATTTTAAGCATCCTGTCAGAACAGTTTCTTAACACAAAGTCTGTGGTAGATATCTGCATTTTCTTTAGGCCTATTGTACTGGAAATTGCAGAAAGGACAAAAGACACAATTTTGAAACATGGCCATTGTAATAGAAGACTTCTATGCAAATTTGCTGTTGCTCTTGGTCTTGGCTTACCCTATTGCTCAGAGCTGAAAAGGTCTGTGTGCTGGCAGTTGATCTGGTTTCTTAGAGTAGTGATCTCATGTGATAATACATGATGACACAATATATTTTAATAAACTTAATAGTGATGCCAGAAAATAGAGTCTAAAAGCTTTCTGTCAGTGAACATGTTTGTAATTGTCTCCATACAGTATTTGTGTATCACCCAGTGCTGAATTTGCAGTGATATATAGAATTAATAGTATTGTAGAATGTTAAACTGTTAAAGTAAAACGTGCAAAGACCAAGATAAACTCATATTGAGATAAATGCAGATTATTTCTACAAAGAGTTTATGATGAATTGTTTGGGGTTTTAGGTACTTAGGAATAAGGGAGATGTATCTGATGCATAATTACCAAACAAATGAAATACTTGATGAATTGTCTTCATTGTCATTAATGTGAGATAGAATTGACTTCATTGGATTGGTTTCTTTACAGATTTGCTGCAGATTTTATGAAATGCCATAAACCATTTGTTTCTGAAGATCAAGAGCCAGAACCAAAAAAAGTGAAAAAAGACAAGGTAATAGGCATTCACAAAAATTCTGATGTAGCAAATTCAAGTTCATAATTGGAAAGGGTAATGAGTAAAAGAGTACAGCTTAAAGGACAATGCAAGTGCTTAGCAAAAATTGCTGGAAATAAAGTATCTCGTGGTATTTTATGATAAAGAGGCACAAGAGATTTTAAACCTGTGTTTTTTTTAAAAACTAATTTAATTTACATGTTTATATGATTTTCACTTTGATATCTTGGTTTCAAAAAAGATTAAAATTAAACTTGTTCTAACTGATAGTTGTCGGCATCAAAAGAGAAAGTTCATCACCAAAGGTGCCACTGCTTTAATTTTAAATGTGTGCTATTCTTATATGAATTTTTGCTGTTAATTTAAAATATTTACCAGATGTCCATGACTCATGGCATGAGTGGAAGTTGCCTCTATGTTGCATACCTTTTGTTACCAAATAGCTATGCATACTCAGTATTTTCATACAGATTTCAGATGTGGATTGGTGCTGCGCTATTTACAATTATGTCAGTCACGGAAAGGAGGTGGGGCTCAGCTTTGGCATTGATTTAATCCTTTGTCACTTGACAAACCAGAATCTCCTAGTCAGATGGTAAGTGCTAGTATCTGTGCTTCTTACTTTTATTCTTTATTCTTTTAAAGTCTTTGTTACATTGGTGACTTTCTACAAATAATTGGAAGAAATGAGTTTATAACAGTCTTCTAAACTAAAAAAGTGTATGGAAAGATCAGTAAGTTTTGTGTGCAGTAAATATGTGACTGCAGAGGTTATAGTTCTTGTTTTGTACTGTTGCCAGTTTTTTTTGCATTTGCTGATTAACGAAGCTGCTTAAAGATAAACAGTACCAGCTTTGTCAACAGCTATAGGTCATTTGTGGCCAGAGCTTTAATTATTGTAGTCATAGAAGAGAATTGAAAATTGGATTCTCTGGATTAATTTACAATTATGTGCGGTTTCATATTTTTAAAGTTCTACTTTTTTTTTTTTTTTTTTTTGAAACAGGTATGCAGTACTTTCAGTTTCCAACATGTTGGCAATGTCTCAGTATCAGAAAGAGATTTTCCTCAACAAATACTTCACACCAGATGAGCTACGAGAGCTGGTCTTAAAGTGAGTTGGGTCTTAATATCATTTAGCATTGTAAAATTACTCTTAGTTAACAGTGAGAAAAGATAGAGTTAGCAGTATACAATCAAAACATGTGGCATAAAAACCTTACAGGCATCAAGGTTCTGGTTATCAACAACAGCAATAATATCCAGTGAAGCTATCCCTATATGATATCATGGCAAGTTAAAACAAATTTTTAACTGAAGAACATATTGGTTAAGTCCTTACCCTTATTTTGGGACTATGCAAACTTTCAGCACACTAGACAGGCTAAAAAATTGGGATACATATAAAAAGTAGTAAAACCCATATTAACATGGTTTTCTGGATTGAATGGTTTTAATAGTTGTGTCAGTTCTTATTACTTTTACAATCTTATTAGCAATGCTTTCCCTCTGTTCTGCAGATGTGCCCAGGAGAAGGAATGCAAAAATATGCTAGCTGTTCAAGGACAAAAAGCTGTTATTATGGAAACGCCACTTACAGACCTTACCCACACCCGTCAAGAGCTGTTGCACTCTGACCTATCACCTGGAGTTGTTAGTGTGGGAGGTGTGCTGCTTCCTCGACTGACAAGAGAAGCAGGAGAGTGTGGCATAAACATGGAGGTAAAAGGGATTTTTCTTGTCTCCTTCTCAAACTGGAAAAAGAAAAGTTAGTTGAAAAATACATCTTTGTGTAACATTTTGTGGAATTAAAGCAAAAAATTTCAAATGTATTTGCATGCAGAATTGTTCAGTTTCATCCAACCATTTAGAGAATGTTCAGGTATTGTTTAAATTTTACTTCCAAAATCCTTTTCCAAGTTAAAATTGACTGCAAAGAAATAATTAGGCTAGGTCTATTTTTATTGTTTATAAAATCTACCATAATCTTGATCCAATACACATTTTGTTGGTCAGAGACATGCAGCATTCGCACAATATTTCTTTTGTAGGCTTTGCTGCACTGGGTGGGTGTGGATTCCATGCTCGATAATCTGCGAAGTTTGGCACTGGCCGTGTCAGCAGGGCGTCCTGTCCTTGTGGAAGGTGTTGTCGGCAGTGGAAAAACATCTCTAATTCAACACATAGCAGTCTTGACCGGCCGATGCAAAGCTCCTCATTTTCTGAAGCTGCAGCTTGGAGATCAGACAGACAGCAAGGTGTGTGGAAACATAAAGATGTGTTAAAATCATGTCACTTGAAGCTCATGGAAGAAATCCCACATTTGTCCTCTTGACAGTGTCATCACATAGCAGTGCCAATTTTAAATGTGTTTAGCCATTCTCTTTCCTTTCAGATTTATGTTTTTATTGCTTGCAAAAAATGGATGAAATCCTTTTGCTTTTTGTCTTAACATTTGGCTTCTTGGTACAGGCTTTACTAGGCACATATCAGTGCACTGAAATACCTGGACAGTTTGTCTGGAGAGCAGGAGTGTTAACAGAAGCAGTGCTGAAAGGCCACTGGATTCTTTTAGAGGATCTTGACCTCGCACCTATGGAGGTAGTGTCAGCCCTGGCCCCTTTGCTCCAAACATCTACACTGTCTCTTCCAGGGCATGGTGATCTTCTACATGCTGTCCCAGGATTTCAGATTTTTGCCACACAGAGGTAAGTGTCTATTAAGTTTGAGTAGTTTTCACTGCTTGCTTAAAAAAATCTTAAATCTCCCTGTTTTTTTATCTTGAGTTTCTTATGGTTCATGTGTTGTTGGCAAAAATGTATATGTAAAAAAATATAAATACAAAAACAATTTCACTTTTAGAGTGTGTGGTTTAAGTCTTTTGAAGCAGTCTGTTTGTGTGCTTACATATTAACTAGAAGATCAATTTGTGATTTCATAGAAAATTTTGTAGCATTAGTCTGGAAAATCTTCACTCTGTTGTTTATGTCTTGATCTTGACGCATTGTTCATTTGGCATATTAAACAGGCTGATGTCTGCGGGCAGTGGAGTCTATACACAGCACAGAAATTCAGCCATCTTGGACAGTTTGTTTACACGGATCACCATCCAGCCTCTGTCTCGGTCAGAATTGCAGGAGGTAATACTTGCATAACAGGCTGCCTCTAGTTTTAGCCATTATTTGTGATTACACAGTGTTTTCTATCAGTTATACTTTTTTTCTTTAAAAGGTGATCACGGCAAAGTTCCCCACCTTGTGCAGTGTCATACCTCGACTTCTTGACATATATTTTCTGCTGTCTGCTGGACGCCATGATATGTCTTCTGACTTTTCAAAGTCGGATGTTGATGCCCATGATGATGAAGGCACTGTTGGAAAATTTCTTTCTCTGACTGGACGTCTAATTTCTACAAGGTACACTTCATCCTGATATTTAATACCTAATGAATACAGTGAGGCATTCCCTCAGTAGCTTTTAGACTAAACATAGAAACTTATCTGTTGAAAGAATTAAAATGAACATGTTAGATGATTATGTGTCTATTTATGTTTCTTCATAGTTATTATTAATAAACTTAAACAATATTTTTCAGAGATCTGCTGCTTTGGTGCAGCCATATTGCATCCGACTTTGATGAGGCCTCATCAGCTTCTGGAACAAAAGTTTTCCAGGCTGCTTTGGATTGCTTTGTAGGGTGCCTATCCAGTCCCTCAAAGCGGTTGCTTTTGGCAGAGGCCATTGCAACAAAACTCAGCATTACCAAAGATAGAGTAAGTGGTATTTAGTTTTTTGGAGCTTTATTTATTTTGCCATCGTAGCATGACTTCTGCCTCTAAAAATATGGGCACATATATCAACATAAGTGCTGTTGAAGTGGCACAAAAAGTTAATACAAGGGACAGCAAAGTACCTTGTAAGGAATTTTTTAAAAATATTGCTTAAAAATAGTTGGGTAAGACTTGATTGTATATCAATTCTGGAACACCATTACCACAATAAGAGGCTGATTTTCTATCCTTCAAGGCTTTATTTGGGTAGAACTCATGTGTTTATTGTAGCATTTTAAATGTTTTTGTTTACATAGGGTCTGGTTTTCTTGCAGGCAGAATATTTTTTGAATAAACATAAACCCAGTGTGGATATTTCACCAACAGCCCTTTCAGTGGGGAGAGGTGTCCTTCAATGCAAAGACCAGGGACAAGTCCATCTTTCCAGGTACTTTATATGTATCCATATATATAATAGTGTTAGCATTCATTCTTGAATATATGTGCATCCTTGTGTGTGTGAGACAGAGATACATATTGATCCGGTTTTATTAAAGTAGTCGATTTGGAGGTAAAGCAATATGCGAACTTAGATGTGTATATCTGTCCATTTCAGATCTGTACCCACCACCTTTTCTTTCACTCGTCCATCTGCAGCTCTCATGGAGCGTATTGCTGTGAGTGTAGAACGAAATGAGCCTGTTCTTCTGGTTGGAGAAACTGGAACTGGGAAGACTTCATCTGTGCAGTTCTTGGCACGTCAATGTGGTGAGCACAGTAGCTACTTTTTTTTTTTTTTGCCAACAGCTACATTTTTCTTATTCTTCTGGTTTCAGCTCCTAAGACAAAGGGGTACAAACATATTTTATAACTGTGCATGTGCCTTGTAAAGAAGAGGATGGCTTAGATGCTGAAAATTCCTGATCAGTTATTTTCTTCTCTATTTTTAGTAGATGACCCTACTATTAGGAGCTTAGGGTTTTCCCCCTTCTTTTTTTGTCAAATGAGCTAAAGCCCCTGTTTAGTGGGATTAGCAGCCCTTGCTACCTGAGGCCCCACTGAACCCAGGTGCTTTCATCCTAGACTGCTATAATAATCTCTGGGAAAGAGACTTCAGTCTTTTCATTTGGTTCATAGTGTAGCTGGCTTGTTGTATGTTACAGGTCACAAATTGCATGTAATAAACCTGAATCAGCAGAGTGACAGTACCGACCTTCTTGGAGGGTAAGTGAATTCTGATGAGAGGAAAGGGAAAATGAAATGGTATTTTTCATAACTGGATTGCCAGTACTCACTGGATCTGTTGGAAGTTGCAGTACTTTTACACTGTTGATATAGGCTCTTGGGACTGCTATTAAAAGTTGATAAACAGGAAGGGATTGAGCAAAAGTGGAAGGTAGGACTACAGTTAATGCTTATATGGCACTTAATTCTTTTATCTGTTACAATTCTTTTTGAGTTAATGCATACGTGGCTGAAGGTGAGTACTCAAAACAGCCCAATAGGAAATGCATACATTTTTTGTGTTCCTATTTAAATTTGAATAGGCGTGTGTCTGCATGGTCAAGGGTACATTTTTGTAAAAACAGAACAGGATGAAAGGGGTGGTATGAGAAAGATAGAAAACTTCCTTAAAATGTTCATCTAGAAGTGTAAAGTTAATAGGCTTGCTTCTTTCCTTTGACTTACTGGTAGTGCAAAATGTACAAAGCATTGGAGAGGTTGCTTATCGTAGTCTGACCTTTAGCGAATGTAGCAGGCTGGGATATATATTATGTTAGCATGCAGTTTTAAATGCTCACGCACCTTCTATACAAACAAAAGAACTGCATGCAAGACTTAAAAAAAAGAATGCTATTGGAAAACTACAATCTTCCTGTGACAGGTTTAAACCAGTAGACCTTAAGTTCATCATGAGGCCATTCAAAGAAGAGTTTGAGGAAGTTTTCTGTGAAACCTTCTCCCGCAATCAGAATGCTGTCTTTCTTGGACATGTGCAGACGTGTTTCACACAGAAAAGGTGGCGTGATCTTCTAGCAGTTGTTGATCATGTGTGCAGCACAGCTGTTAGAAAGAACTCTTCTACTGGTAAGTGTAAAATCTTCCGTAACCAAGCAGAAGTTGCTGAGGAGAAAATGGGGCTTCTATTACAATATATCTTTCTGAATTTCAGTTAAATATAATATAAGAGAATAATTATTGACAGCAAAAGAGATCAAGTCATTTTCCTCTTTTTTTTGGAATGGGGACAATCGCTCAAATACCAAATTCCTGAATTGCGTAGGCAAGAGAATCATTTTTCTTGAATCATTAGTTCTTCATTTAAAACTTAATATCCCTCAAGTACAGGATGAGCATTGTTGGTAAATGTGAGAGGACTTACCATTGTAAGTCACATTGTCTTGTGCAGAGTCAAACAGAATCCAGAAGTGGCAAATGTTGAGAGAGAGGCTGCAGCAGCTAAAGCTGCAGGTGCAAGAAACTGAAAATGTTCTGGCCTTCTCATTCATCGAGGTAAACCCAAGAGGGATGGATTTTTTTTACCTGCTTTACTAGCAACCTGTTAAATATATCTCTTTTGCTGTTTAGTCATGCTGCCATTTTAATATAAACAGGAAATTTGCTAGATTTTTAACAGTTTCTCAAATAAAACACTTTGCTTTTTCACTTCATTAAAACAGCTAGTGAGTCTCCACATGATTGTCCAGTTCTGACAAGGAGTAAAATACCAGGCAATATCTTGGTGTTAAGAGTTTATGTAATTTAGAGCTGAGACTGTGTTTTTATTGTGTGGATGTGCTTTACAGTTGAGACCGCATGGGCCGATCTTGAAGTCTGTATGTGTATACTTTGCAGGGAACTTTAGTGAAGGCCCTACGTAATGGAGATTGGGTTCTGCTGGATGAAATCAACCTTGCAGCTGCTGAGACCTTGGAGTGCTTGGCAAGTTTGCTGGAGTCCACAAAGGATTCGGTTGTTCTCATAGAGAGAGGGTATGTGATCATGAGCTGCATTCAAACTATAAGTGAATTCTGTTGTCCCTTTCACCTCTTATTAGCAAGCGTGAATGTTCCAAAAATGGCTTGTTTAATACACATGGACAAGATTAAAAAGTGCACTGTACACCTGATTTTAGTGTAACAAAATGTAAAGAGAATGTGATGTACAAAAATCTTTTCACTTGGTGCTGTTAAGATTTTTTTTCTAAAGGTTCATTTGGTATAAAGAGACCTTTCAACTTAATTTGTTTTCTTGATTTTGATGGTAGAGATCTGGAACCCATCATCCGACACAAAGATTTTCGTCTATTTGCCTGTATGAATCCAGCAACAGATGTGGGCAAGAAAGATCTCACTCCAGGAATTCGAAACAGGTGAGCAGTTTTGCTTTGTTAAGAGTTCAGTTCCACTGTGTCAGCAGGTTATCTTCTGGTAGATAGAATGAAAATTGTTGCTGCCTACTTAATGGAAAATTACTGGCCATCTTTCAGATCTTGCATATTATTTTTTTTACTGTCAAATGAAAGAGTTAAGAGTCTATGTAAAGATTTCTCCATGGAATAGTTCTTGTCCCTCCTTTTCTACCTGGATGAATATGTGCTGCCCATCTAGGCACATATTTTACATTTAAGCAGACAGAAAAATTTCATTGAAATATATCCTATTGGCATGAACAATTTAGATGTTTGTTTTAAGCCTCTTTGAGAACACAAGTGACATGTTTACTGCATCTGTCATCCACCTTTGAGTCATTGCTATGACCTGCAGACCTACATTTAAGATATGAGAACAATATTTGGTAGTCATTGATGTGTTTGATGAGTGTCACTCAGCCAAAGTACATTTATGATAGATATTTTTTCCTTTTAAATTGTTTTGTCAAAGTTGTTTCACCAACTAAATATTCTTCTTACTGAGCTGTGTTATTTTAAAGTTTACAGACTAGAATTGGGAGAATAACATAGAGATGCAAGCACTCACATTCATTGGCATGTAACACTTGAAACCTAATTAATTTTTTTTCCAATTTTACCAGTGTCTTCACATGATCACACATTCAGTTTGCTGTGTTAAAAGCCTATAGATATTCTGTTTTTGTTGACTAGATTTTTTAAAATTTTATGTAGTTTTCTTAACTTTTTGTTTCACCCCCAAAAATGCCTCATGCATCCTCAATCCACCTGTGAGTCATTGCTGTGACTCTCAGGCCTGCGTTTGTGATGCTAGAATAACCTTTTGGCATTTGGCAGTCATTGATACATTTGATGGGTGTCACTCAGCCAAAAGACATTTTTGGTAGAAAGTTTACAAATCTTTGCTTGGGTACAGGGAAAGCTTTTGTAACTTTTCCTGTTTAAAGAATTCAGGAAAATGCTTATTTACTGTGACATTTGGCAGTCATTGACATACAGATGATTGTAAGTTGGTAAAGAAAAAAAATTTTCTGTGAAAATTATCCTTGCAGCATATCAGCATAAGTGAGGATGGAGATTTGGAAGAAATAGGGGATGTCTAACCAGCCAGCTGTGTACATGCAAGCCCAAACAGCATAATCAATTAGACTAAACTGTGATAGCCTTCCATGCATTAGATTTTAAACATTACAAAAATTTAGTTCTAATTTCTAAATTTTGATATGTGTCCTTCCGTTTGATGCAAAACTTAGAGTGGAAAGTTGTGCCATCAGGATATGCAATGCTTTCTTGGTCCCCCAGCTTCCTGCCAAGCCTAAAGCTTTGTTGCATTTTCATCCACCTTGAGTTACCATGACTCCCAAGTCTGCATTTGAAATACTAGGGCATTTGACAGTCATTGATATATTCTGTTTTGTGTCACTTGGCCAAAATCCATTTTGCTTAATCAAGCTGTCAAAATGCTTAATCATATGTTGTAAAAAATTTTTTTTTAATTTTTTAGGGGTTGAGACGTTTGTGTGCGGACGTTCAGCCGATGGACTTTTTGCCGCCGGACATTCAGACTCGGACGTTTTGCCGACCGGACGTTTAGCCAACGTATGTTTCGTCGACGGAGGTTTCGTTAACCGGATGTTTCGCAGACAGACTTTTCGACGCATTATGTCAGAGAGAGAGAGAGAGAGAGCTTACTTACTTCTCAAAGAATGAAAGTAACTACTAGAATTCTTTATTTCAAACAAATGTTGGGTGCGTGACAGAAATTCACTTATCAAAGGCACGGTGCCAGCCTTCGACCAAGTTATTAGTTCTGGGCAGGTTGTCTCCCACATGATTGTAGACGTTCCACATGGCGACGTCGAATTTCGGGCATCGACGGAGTCCTCGCTGCACAATGCCCAGCCATGTACTTCTCAGAATCTTGCACATGAATGAATGAAGCACTATCTCGAGGGAACGTGAGACAGATGACAAACAGAAATATTGTCCAGGTGGAAGGTGAACGTGAGAACTGGCAGAGACACACATTGATACAATGGCGAGAGAAATATGTGAGCTAAGGGGCGTCACACACTTGACTTCGGCTAAAGGTCCCGCGTGAAGTGCCGAAATGTTCGTCGACAAAACATCCGTCGACTAAGGGCCCCGCGCCGAAATGTTCGTCGACGATACCTCCCTCGGCTAAAGATCCGGTCGCCAAAACGTCCGGCTTCAAAACGACTGTCGGCGAAACGTCCGCCGTCAAAAAGTCCGAGTACCGTGAAAACAGTTGGTTACAATTTGACAAAAGCCTTACTGCATCTTTCATCCACCTGTGAGTTATTATTGTGACTCTCAGGCCTACGTTGATAATGCTAGAGCAATTTTTGGCATTTGGCACTTATTGATCTGTATGATGAGTGTCACTCGGCCAAAAGACATGAAAAAAAAGCATCCTTCAACACAGATATCCCGAGGGCATGAACAGTGATTTATACCTAGGTATGGTTGTTAGTAAGTCACAAACTTGAAAGGAAAGCCATATCAGATACCTATCTTCTTGGCCCTTGGCCCCTCCTAGCCATTTGAAGGTGTGACTACAAAACCAGTGATTTTAAAAAATGAAAACAATAGACTAATAGTTGATGAAATCTTTACTGCATCCTCAATCCACCTGTGTGTCATTGCTGTGACTCTCAGGCCTGCGTTTGTGATGCTAGAATAACCTTTTGGCATTTGGCAGTCATTGATACATTTGATGGGTGTCACTCAGCCAAAAGACATGAAAAAAAACATGCTACCAACATAGATAGCTCCTGAGGGCATGAACAGTGATTTATATCTAGGTATGGTTGTTAGTAAGTCACAAATTTGAAAGGAAAACCATATCAGATACCTATCTTCTTGGTCACTTGCCTGCAAAATAAGCCATCCCATCCACTAAAAAGCCAGTAATGACAAACGAAAAAAAGAGACTAAAATTTGATGAAATCTTAACTGCATGCTTCATCCACCTGCGAGTTGTTATTGTGACTCTCAGGCCTACGTTGATAATGCTAGAGCAATTTTTGGCATTTGGCGCTTATTGATCTGTTCGATGAGTGTCACTCGGCCAAAAGACATGAAAAAAAAGCATCCTTCAACACAGGTATCTACTGAGGGCATGAACAGTGATTTATACCTAGGTATGGCTGTTAGTAAGTCACAAACTTGAAAGGAAAGCCATATCAGATACCTATCTTCTTGGCCCTTGGCCCATCCTAGCCACTTGAAGGTGTGACTACAAAACCAGTGATTTAAAAAAATGTAAACAATAGACTAAAAGTTGATGAAATCTTTACTGCATCCTTCATCCACCTGTAAGTTGTTATTGTGACTCTCAGGCCTGCGTTTGAGATGCTAGAGTAATTTTTGGCATTTGGCGCTCATTGATATGTTTGGTGATCGTCACTCGGTCAAAAAACATCCTTTTATCTCAAATAGCTTCCGAGGTAATTAACAGTGTATGCATTAGTTTTTAGTTTATTCCTTGTTACTCCTTGAAGATCGTAGGGCCGCAACAACACCTCATCAGCGGACCTGGTTTTGGGCAGGCCTATGTGGTTCTGATTTCCTTTACCTTGCACTCTACTGTTCTTTTCCAAGTCAGCTTTGGTCTCCCAACTCTCCTCTTCCCATGACCCTGCCTGGACAATGGTGTCAGCTGATTTGCACAGGATATCCTATCAGCCCCATTTGCACTTTTTGATGTCTTGGCTAGTGGCAGTCTGGTTGGTTCTTTTTCACAGGCTGCTGTAGGAGATCTTTTTAGGCCATCTCATTCCCAGAATAGGGCGTAGGCATCAGTTGGTCAAGGTCTGGAGCTTGTTGTTGATGGTGTTACTCTCCAAGTTTCAGAACCATACAGTATGACAGCTTTCACATTTGTGTTGAAGATGTGGATCTTAGTGTAGAAGGATAATGCTCGGGAGCTCCAGATGGGTCGTGGCCTGTTTAAAGCATGCCTGGCCTTGTTGATGCCGCTTTTGATGTCATTGTCTGCTCCACCATCCTGGCTGACAATGCTCCCCAGATACATGAAGTAATTTGTTACCAGGATGTTCTTTCCATGAAGTTGGATTGGGAGTTCCTACTTGTTGATTCTCATCACTTCAATCTTCTTTCTATTGATTTTAAGCCAGTCTTCTCTTGCTAGCTTGCTCAGTTTGGTTTCTGCATGCTGCCCTAATGTCATCTGCAAAGTCCATGGCCTCTAGCTGTTTATGGTGAAGGTCCACTTAATACCAGTGTTGTTGTCTTGGGTTGTCTTGGGCTTTGACCATTATGAAGATTGTTGGTAAACCCTGTCTTATTCCCATCTTCATTATGAAAGGTTTAGTGAGTTTGTCATTGTGGATAACTTGGCAGGACGAGTCTTCGTACAACCCCTTGATAATGTTTATGAGCTAATGTTTTATACATAGTTATAGGGATTAGAAAGTGGGAAATAATCTTAAGTCACAAATTTGCGAACAACACTATATCAGAAACCTATGTTCTGCAAAACAAGTATATTTGAAGATGCTACTGCAAAACCAGTGATGAAAAATGAAAACAATGGATTAAAATTTGACAAAAGCCTTACTGCATCCTTCATCCACCTGTGAGTTGCTGTTATGACTCACTGGCCTACGTTGGTAATGCTACAATAAGTTTTGGCATTTGGCATTCATTGATCTGTTTGATAAGTGTCACTCAGCCAAAAGACATTTCAGTTTAAACCATTTTATTTGTTGTTGTTTTGCTTTTTTTGATACTTTACTGATTAAATCAGTTGTTCAGTTTGATGGATTATAGATTCAGAGACTAAAACTATTTCTATTTAAACTGTTCTGTTTCTAGGTTTACCGAATTTTATGTGGATGAATTAGATGAACCAGCTGACCTCCGAACTCTTGTGAGTGACTATCTACAGGGTCTGTCCTTGACACCTGAACAGGTGAATGGTGTGGTCAAGTTTTATCTTGAAATACGCCAGCAAGCTGCCACAAAGCTGGTGGATGGAACAGGACATAAGCCTTGCTACAGGTATTCGCTTCCTAGTATGCAGCCATAGATTTTTTGGTAAAAACAGAGAATCTGAAATAATAGCTGTTAACAAATATAATTGTCTGCACAAATCTCTGTTTCAGTAATACTGTCTTCAGAAGATAAATTTTAGACTTTTCTTTTTAAAGGGATGCTTAGATTATGTTAAAGCTAAGAATATGTAGTGGTTAACATTGTTAATATTGTATAAAAATGTTTCTGTCTTTCTTCTGTGCAGTCTGAGAACTTTGTGTCGAGCTCTTTGCTTTGCTCGTTCCCATAACTGTGGAAGCATTGCTAGATCACTGTATGAGGTATGGTTTTTTTTTTTTTTTAGCCTTTCCAAGTTGCAAAAGAAATTTTACAGCAGTGTTGTGTTATGTTTTGAAGTGGTTCTGATGAAAATTGGACTTTAATCAATGATCTTATCGAAAAAATATACAACTTTTTCAAAATAACTTTCAAACAGTGCCTAGTGTGTTAAAAAGTAGTTAACTGTTTATTGCAGGGCTTTTTTTTTTTTTTGCTTGAATTTTATCACACAGTTTAACACAAAAGATAGTTTGAGGAGTTTTAGCATTTATGCCAAAAAAGCGGTCATCTCTCTGTTGTAGGGATTTTGCTTGAGTTTCCTCACTCAGCTTGACCATGTTTCTCACCCTGCGGTACAGCAGCTTATTTGCAAACACATCCTGGGCAATGCCAACATCAAGTCCATCCTCAAGCAGCCACTCCCACAACCACCAGGTGGCTGCCATCTTAAGTTTGAAGGCTACTGGATTTCTTGTGGCACCTTGAAGCCATCAGTTCCAGAGAACTACATCTTGACACCATCTGTCAGGGCAAACTTGAAGGACTTAGCACGTGTGGTGTCAGCTGGGTATGTTAGAGAGGGAAGAGAGAATGTGTATGTGTGCGCCTGCACCCACATGCATGCTTGTGCAAAGTGTGGGAAAAGAGCAAGAACATTTGAAAAAATGTCTGCTGCACTTTGTTAGTATATACTTCAGTCAAGCTAATATTTAGTGAATAGCTGCCAGTGTTGAAACTGTGCTATTTTTTTTCATGGAAATGAAAATGTTCTTGATGATGGTTTTTATAAAGGCTTTGTTTCTATCTTACCAAGGACTCACCCTGTCCTACTGCAGGGTGAGACTTCTGTGGGGAAAACTAGCCTTATCACCTGGCTAGCCCACAGCACCGGCAACATTTGCATGCGTGTCAACAATCATGAGCACACAGATCTGCAGGAGTATGTTGGATGTTATGCAGCAGATGAATCAGGGAAGCTTGTCTTCAGAGAGGGTTAGTTCTTGCTGGTTCCTTATACACTGTATTATCTCCCCTTCCTCCATTTTTGTTCTGTGTAAAGGACAATTCTTCTTCCTCCTATTCACCCCCAGTGGAGCATAGGGCCGCAACTACACCATACCATCAGATCCGGTTCTAGGTGTCCCTTTCCAGTTGGGACCATGTCGTGCCAGCTGCCTCCACCTCACTGTGGACCGATCTCCTCCATGTCTGATACTAGTTGTAATTTTAAAAATATTCTTTCTGGTTCTTTACATGTTATCTCCTTTCTCCATCTGTTAAATAATAATTTGTGGAAGGGTTTATATGCACAAATAAAAATCTGTCCTAAAGAAAAACTGTCCAAAGATCATGGAAAGAAATTACATTTGTTTTTCTTCAAGTAAATCAAAAAGTTGAAAATGAATAGTACTTGAGTTTTTTCTGGTGTGACAGGTGTTTTAGTGGAAGCAATGAGAAAGGGCTACTGGATCATACTGGATGAGTTGAACCTGGCTCCAACGGATGTTCTGGAAGCTTTAAACAGGGTAGGTGCTAATTCAGCAAATATGGTTGAAGTCATTGTAGAAAGTTACAAAGGACAAACTTGGTGATAATGAAATATATTATGTAGATTTTAGGAGCATGTCTATGTAATTCTTATATAAAGCATCTATATTATGATAATAATTGGGCACACAGGATGAGTGTGTATATATATATTTGTAGCTTCAGGGTGGGATGTAAGAGCATCATAGTCAGGCAGTCATACAAACACATACACAGTTAACATTACCAAGAACGTAAAGGAACGAAGAAAGCAGAAAACGGAGTAAGTAGCAGTCAGAGTAAACCGATTATAATAGGTATTTTCAAAAGAGATGGATTTTAAGTCTAGACCAAAAAAGCATGCATCAAGAGATAGAGGCAGGATGTTCCAAACACTGGGCCAAAGATAGAGAATGAGTGACAGCCAAACCTTTCCTGTCTGATATGTGGGACTATGAGAAAACTGGCATGGGCAGAGTAAACTGACCCGCAGCTTGGTAGGGCAACACAGAGCAGACCTATTATCAAGGCTATGAACAACTGGTTTGTTGCTGCATTCATTCTTTTATTCTTGTCAGTTGCTGGATGATAATCATGAACTGTTCATTCCGGAGACCCAGGAAATGGTGCGCGCCCACCCCAAATTCATGCTCTTTGCTACTCAGAACCCTCCTGGACACTATGGAGGTCGCAAGGTCTGGTCCTCTTTGAATATAGTTGTGCAGTTTGTTGCACATTTGTCTCTTATCCTAATGGTTATTGAATATCTTACCATAATTAATACACAGTTTAAAGCTCTAGAGGGTGCAATTTTTTCCTAATGACTTAATGATTAGACAAGAGGTCATTAGCAAAAACATTTGGCACAGATCTGGTTACTTGGTTAAGGATGCAGCCATTGAGAAAGCATGGCTCTCGACAAGTGTGACATTCAAGTTTGACTTTTTGCAGTGCTTGGTGATGTTTGAAGGCATATTAAGAACAGAAGTAGGGTGCTTACCCAGATTTTGGGAATATCTTGCCTTAAAAAAAGAAATTGCACCCTATTAGATCTTTATAAGAATTGGTTAATACATCATGCTGGTCAGCTAATCATTTCTTTATTGGCTTACTTTGTGGAATCACTATTGGGATGAACATGCTTATATCTATCTGATTATGTTTCCATCCTCATTCAAACTCCATGTTAGTAAGTCTTTGATAATTGTCACGATGGTAACCATCCTAGGTGTTGTCTCGAGCATTTCGCAATCGATTTGTGGAGCTGCACTTTGATGAGATTCCCAAACCAGAACTGGAGACCATCCTTCACCAGCGCTGCAGCATCCCACTGTCCTATGCTCGTCGTCTGGTTGCCGTCATGGCAGATCTGCAGGTAGAGTTCATGACAAAAAATACTGATTAAGCAGAGATCAACTGTTCCTATCTCAAACCATTCTGAAAGCACATGTTTGGCAATGTTTTATGTCCTGCAATATTTGTGTAGAAAGTGTAAAAAAATAAGTAGTCTGTATATGTACTACTGGTCTAAGGTGCAGCCACAGTCAGTAGACCATATATGCATGAAAGAGTTAAACAAAAAATATGAAAACTAATTAGCGAAGCTTGCACATGTCTCCAGAGAAGTAAGGGATAATAACAGCCGTATAAGCCTTATAATAAAAAAACCGAAAGCCCCCAAGACAAAATAAATTGATGCAACCTTTTGCTTGTAGGTAAGGAGACAAGGGTCAGGAGTCTTTGCAGGCAAACAAGGATTTATGACCTTGCGTGATCTGTTCCGTTGGGCTGAACGCTACAAGTGTCCAGATGCTGGCAAAAACAGCAAATACTACAACTGGGATCAGCACTTGGCAGACCATGGTATGATTTAATTATACTTGGTAGTGTGCTGAGATACAGATGGCCATTTGAGGGTCACTGTTATGGATTCACCAAGCTTTCTTAAAGATCAGTTAATATGTTACAGTAATCACAAAGAAGAAAATTGCGTGGACAGGTCAGCTGATTTGTGTGCAGGCAATACACATGTTAATGAGCAGCTGAACCATGGTAGCAGCGGCATAAGTAATACTTATAGATTGATGTCATCTTGTACAAAAACTTTAAATTGTTGTTCTGTGTAATCCAGGTTTCATGCTGCTTGCGGGCCGTGTTCGCAAAGAAGAGGAAGTGGCCATTATTCAGGAGGTGATTGAAAAACACATGAAGTGTAGGGTGGGGCCAGAGCGCTTGTTTAACCTGTCTGGAGACACATCCCCAACTGTCATATCCATTTTGCAAGAAGTGATGGGCCAGTCACCATTGGCTGCTGATGTGTCATCTGGTCGATCTGCAGTGAGCAGCAGAGTGAACGGATTTGAACACATTGTGTGGACTCACAGCATGAGGCGATTGGCAGTTCTCATTGGTCAGGCCATACGGTTTAATGAACCTGTTTTACTGGTTGGAGACACTGGGTGAGACATTACTATTATTTACTGTTGTCTCATTTTTATTTATCCAAATCATTTTGCTGCCTGTCATTTTGCAGTCATCATGCTGTGTAGTCAGGCTAGGTTACTTGCTTTGCATTTTCTCAGAAACCAGACTTATAAGTAGTTATCATGTGAGAACTATTGGCTGTGAGAGTTCAGAGACAAAACTGAAGTCACCATGAAAGATAAGGCTAGATTTGTTATGGAGAATTTTGCTTAGCATCAGAAAAGAATCTTTTATGATCCCCTAGCATCATTTGTAGCAGTGTATTTTAACATTACCAGGTGTGGTAAAACTACCATGTGCCAACTGTTTGCTGCCATGAGCCAGAAGGACCTGCATTCTGTCAACTGCCATCTTCACTCTGAAAGTGCAGATTTTCTTGGAGGATTAAGACCTGTTCGAACTCATGACAAAGATGTAAGTTGTGAAGATTTGTATTATTTTGTACAAATAGATTGACTGTGGGATGAAGTATGCCCCTTTCACTCTTCTCCCAACCCTCTCCTCCCCACCTCCCCTGAAAAAAAAAGAGGCCAAAACGCACTTCTGCTAAACTCCATGGATAACAAGGCATAACTTTTTTTGAAAAAAAGTGACTTGGAAGACTCGATGCAGAAGAATGCATATTTAACAGAAAAAGGGACTGGTAGACTCCACAGATAAGCAGGCATAACTTATTTTATAAAGCAAGTGACTATGCATTTGGTCTGCATGTGTTGTTGTGTATTAAAGGGTGAATGACAACAGTAATAATAATAAAAAAAATTAACAAAATGTTTCAGGTGGATAGCACACAACAGAAACTATTTGAATGGGTTGATGGCCCACTGGTGACAGCCATGAAAACTGGATCTGTCTTTTTGATTGACGAAATCTCTCTGGCAGAAGACTCCGTCCTGGAACGTTTAAACTCAGTCTTGGAATCTGAGCGTTCCCTGCTTTTAGCTGAGAAAGGTGGAGGTGACGGAGTAGGTAGCAAAGTGGAGATTGTGCAAGCATTAGAAGGGTTTCAGATATTTGCTACCATGAATCCTGGAGGGGACTTTGGGAAGAAAGAGGTCAGTTTTATGGCAGTCGAATGGAAGTTTAACCTTTATTTAACTTAGCTACTTTATCGTACAGTATCATAGTAATAATAACTTATTTTACATGACTCCCTGCTTCCTTGGCATGACATAAGGAGAAAAAATTAGTACATGGTGTGCAGCTTAAAATTTGCCACAAAGATCACGAGATTTGAGGAATAAATTAACATCATAAAATTGGGTGAGGGTTAAAACAACATCTGTATTTCAGTTTGACCAAGCTGAACAGTATACTTATTTGCTTGCTTTGTAATATGAGTGATGTTGCATTCAAGACATTAAGATGTGCATCTTGATAATTTTTTTTAAACAGTGGAGATCATATAGTTAATATTAAGTCTCAAGGATACTGTACAAGTTGTGTTTTCTGTTTGATTGTTAAAAATAAACCAACCACTCCATTGGAATGTTTTGGCAGTTGTCACCAGCACTGAGAAACCGGTTCACGGAGATCTGGTGCCCACAGTCAATGGATCAAGAAGATTTGATTGCTATAATTGATCACAACATCGTACCTGGACTTTCTTTCTCCAGTAACCAGGAAAAAAGCATTTGTTTTGGTGCTGCCATTATGGATTTTGTGACTTGGTTTTCTAACAGTGAGATTGGGAAAAGGTTTGAGACTTTAATTTTCAAATGGTTATACAAAATACAGTGTTAATATTTTAATGTGTAAAAAATGAGCAATAATGCTTGAAGTAGATTTTTAATAAATATTTTTGCAGATGTACTGTCAGCATTCGTGACATTCTAACGTGGGTAAACTTCATCAACACCTGCAGCAAGGATCATTGGCATGGTCAGCATAGTATTGAGGCCAAAGTCAGTCTTGATCCAGCTGTTGCTTACATCCATGGGGCTTGCCTGGTGTTTCTTGATGCCCTTGGATCAGGTAGGGAAAGAGTTGCTTGGATAAATGCATTCATTATGCAGCCATTCGTTTTTATTTGTGAAAGCATTTATCGGTAATTAAAAAACTGAATTGCTTACTTCTTTTGAATATAGGACTTTGTAGGATCTTCATTTTCATCATTTTTACTTTCAGGGATAACAAGTCGAATTGGTGATTTTGATACAGACCTGGCTCGAACAACATGCTTGACATATCTTCAGCATCAAGTCAAGAACATCACTGGTCAAATTTTTCTCTTGAAGAGATTGGCCTGTGGTCAGGGAAAAGAAAGGAAGAGATGAGAGTGAAACTTACAGCAGACGCTTTGACAATATTTCCTTTCAGCATTACCAGAGGTTTGTGGACTTTCTTATCATCACTTGGTTGGATGGTCAAAAGAAGGAGACGGGGGTGACAAATACACTAGCATAGTTGCAAAAGGGGATTGGGAAAGAAGAAAAAGAACACCGTTAATGAGGAGAACATCAGGTGCTTGATATCTTCTCCAAAAAAGTATATTTTGAGAATAGCATTGAAAGCTTTGAAGGTTGTTACTATGTTTTAAGTGAAGGTCAGCAATTTTTGAAACCATGTTTCTTTATCAGAATCCCAAGTAGAGGCAGATGAGAAATATGCCTTGGAGGCACCAACAACATGTAGTAATGCTCAGCGCCTGCTGCGAGGCCTGCAACTGCCACGGCCTTTGCTGCTGGAGGGAGCACCTGGCGTCGGCAAGACCAGTCTGGTAGCTGCTGTGGCACGACTGGCAGGCAGGAAATTGGTGCGGATCAACTTGTCTGAGCAGACTGTAAGTAGGTGTTCACTGCAATCCAGTGAAATTTTGTGTGCAGGTGTGTATGATGCTTGAAGCAGAACCTCGAAGTTATAGATGTGCACTCCTCAATTGCATTTTCCTCTTTAATGTGTAACAGGGAACTTTTTAATTGTGCACATGTAAAAAATGTTTAGTGCCCTATTTCACCATGGCAACCATTTATAGCTGATCCCTTACTCGTGGGGCTTTGGCATGGTATGAGTTGCCAGAATAATTGCTGGACATTTGACAGTGTCATTATTTTTGTTTGACAGTGCAAGCAATCCAGGCACACTTTTCCTCAGAGTTATTGATTGTAGGCACCACTCACCATTATAGTGGTTACCCTAATCCTGTCATCTGTTATTTAAAAGGATTATCTTTACTTTGTCTTCATGATATCAGGAGCTTTTGCTTAGGTAAAACTGTATTTCTCAGACATGAGCATATGCTTGTGACACCGAGAATGTTTTGTCTTAGAGAGGCCAAATGAAAAATCTTTAAGAATGTAAAATGTAAACAGTTTTTTTTTTCCTATTTATTAATTAGATCAAATAAAACTTTATTTTCTGTCCAAGGAAGTCCAAGACAGAATTTTTTCTTTTGCTTACAGACTCAACCACATATACAAACATAAGATATATACACACACAATGTAATGGGCAGACATACATATCAGACATACATAGTCAACACATATGCACAGCTACACCTTCTCACACATGTATGGGAACTTCCAGTGAAGAGTGCCAGGTAGTATGGCAGCCCTATGAGTCCTTGTGTTTTTTATTAACTCATGAAAGTCACCAGAGGTTTCTGGAATCTTCTGGACCTGTCCTCTCTCCCCCTCCCCTCCTGAATAAAAAGTCATAACTATATATACATTCATGGCTACAATTTGTGTGTGTTTGTTTTACAGAAAAGAAAGAATGTTTGCAAATGCAGTTGCTTGTGTTTATGTGATTCATTCATGAAGAAGAGCTTAGCTGTTAAAATTATTAGAATGCACACATCAACGGCTTCCCCTCATTTCATTTGGCGGTGGTGAGCGTTACTTGTGTGTGCTACATGAAAGCTTGGAACTTGGACAATGGCTGCTTTCAATCAGTAGTGGACATTGCTTGCACACCATCAACATTAGGACATGTTAAAAAATTTTCTGGTAGGATTCTGTTGTGGAAGATACATGGATTTAATTATTGAACATGATGTTTTATATAAAATCATGGAGTAGGGGAGAGAAAGCTGACAACCAAACTTTTGAAACTTCTGAGAACCTGCCAACTACTGGCCAGTTTATACCAGCAAAAATATTAAGTTCGAGGTGCTGAGTAGTTTTTTAGCTTCGTTTTTGGCAGTGGGTAGGGGTGGAAAGTAAATGCAAGGAGGTTGATAAGGTGATGTGAGTGCAGAGTCACCAGGACACTGGATTTTAAGTGAATTAGGGAGGCACAGAGGTCATCACTTGAAACCTAGATTTCTTAAGCTGTAGCTAAGACAGTGTCTTACAAATGAGGTGGTTTCCAGCTGTTATTATGCAGATATAATAATTTTTTTTTTTTATTTTTAGGATGTGAGTGACCTTTTCGGTGCAGACCTACCTGTAGAAGGTGGTGCAGGAGGAACATTTGCTTGGTGTGATGGCCCCTTCCTGCAGGCGTTGAAGGCAGGACATTGGGTTGTTTTTGATGAGGTGAGCTGTTTCAAGATCTCTTCAAGGACGGAAAACATTTCTATAATTTCCTGTTAAGTGTATAGGTATTGTAGATAAATAGCACGCAACGTACAATTTACAATGTAAATGTAGACAAAACTTTTAAATCTATTTTGTTGGTTTTTCTGGGGGGGTTTTGTTCACAGTTAAACCTTGCATCACAGTCGGTGTTGGAAGGCCTCAATGCCTGTCTTGATCATCGAGGAGAAATCTATATCCCAGAATTAAGTCGCACCTTCCAGATACAGCATGGCCGTACACAGATCTTTGCCTGCCAGAACCCACAGAATCAAGGTGGTGGCCGAAAGGGCTTGCCACGGTCCTTTTTGAACAGATTTACGCAGGTTAGTTGTGTATTTTCCACTAGACCTTCTTTTTGTACAAAGATGTTTGGGAATGGTGCTGTCAGTGATATCATTTTTTTCTGAAAGCTTTTAACATTGAATGTGCGATACCATTGACAGAGAAACAGTAATGTGCATGACTGAGAAAATGATTAAACGTTGGGAATATTTAAAAATTTGCAGCCACGAGTTGTAGAATGTTTGTTAAATTAAAAAAAACAAAACCATAGCCATAAATATAACTTTCTGTGATTGAGGACAAATATGTAGTTATTGGTTTTATCTGCTTTGTAGCATCTGACATTTTTTTCTTGTTCAGGTTTATGTGGAACCGCTAACCAGAGAGGACCTCATTTTTATCTGTACCTCCATGTATCCCAGTATTCCTCTCTACATTCTCACAAAAATGGTAGACTTTAATATGAAGGTACGGTGATTTTTTTCTCTCTGTAGAAGGAATTATGATAAATGTATTAGGTCAATGTTAAGTAGTGTGTAAATTTTCTATATTCATATTGTAGAGTTTTTTAGAGTATATGTGGATGGTTAAATCTGCTCAGCAATTCATAATCACATCTGCCAATTTATTTTTGTGAAGCAGTGCAGAACTGTTTGTTATCAGAGTGAAAATAAAAGCAACTATAATTTTTTCTTCCATTCTTATTCTTATTAACAGATGCATGAAGAAACAATGATCGTGTGTTCGTGGGGGCAAAAAGGTGCACCCTGGGAGTTCAATCTGCGAGACATCAACCGATGGTGTGAGCTCATGCTTACAAATCAGGTAAAAACTAAAAAGATGGACTTGAAAATGACATGGCTCTAAACACAGCGATGAATGTTAATATAGAAAAATGTGTATACTTTGTACACCATTTTCTCTCACACCTACCTTCAACCTAAGGCTATGTTAATCATTGTGTACCGATGTCAATGTTTAGTCATAAAATGTAAGCTGTTTCTGCAAAAGGGCAATCTTAACTTTTGCAGGTTTTCAAAATTTCTTGCCTTTATACCATAGCAACCATTTTGTAGCTGATTCCTTCCCTACTCTGAGGGTTTTGGCATGGTATGAGTTGCCATAGTAACTGCTGGACATTTGACAGTGCTGTTTATCTTTGTTCAACATTGCAAGCAGTCCAGCCATACTTTGCCACAAAATGTTAATCATGATTAGCAGGTCTCATTATTCAGAGAAATTAACGTAATATCGATGTTGTAGTTTTGTCTCATTGAATTTTTTTTTACCTCAGAATCAGTTATATCACAAAGATTTGTCCAAAATGTAGCATGCCAACAAGCTTTCTCTTGTTAAAACTGTATTCTTCGGACGTAAGCAAGATACCTTGTAATTGTGAGAAAGTTCTGTCTTACAGAGCATGCCAAAAATTTCTTTATTCATTCAAAATGCCACTCAGTCATGCATCCTTGCATGCTCAATGCAGGAGTTGTTTGGATGTTTAAATCAAAAGTTGTATTTAAACAAAGGCAGCTATACACATTAAATACAATACAAATTTACACCATTTTGAATAGACCAGGTTGAAAAGCACGTGTGAATAGATGTGGCATGAACTTCCAAAAAAAAACAAACCCAAAAATTGTAATTGAGATCCATATCTACCACCAAACATGTCATCTGGCAATGATTTTCTCATACTTTTAACTAGGAAAAAAACATAATAAAATGCTTAATGCTGCAATTTATGGTAAACTAATATCTTAAGGGTACTTGACCATTCCATGCAAATAGGCAGGGAATCTGCTGTGATGTTTGTCAAAGTGTGTGTGAGCTGTTAACTGAAATGATGGCACACATTTACAGCTTTACCTCATTTCATTTGGGGTGGTGAGCTTTTGTTCTGCGCACCAGTGACAAAGGTTGCCATGAAGGATTGATTGATTTTAAAATATTTAAAAAGTGTAATGATTTAGAGGCAGACTATTTTTCAAGAAATTGTGAATCAACTGTCTTGCATGTGAGCATAGATTTATGGGGGAACAGAGGTGGTCAGTCTGTTTCATTGAATTTTACGTTGCTTTTCATTTTTTAACTAAAGGGAGAGAACAGACAAATGAGATTAAGAAGGTGCTTAAGTGTTTCCTTAGATATTGTGAACTTTGCACCCATTTATTGATGACAGTTGATTCAGTCAATTGCCGTCTTCTTTTGAGGTGCCAAAGAAAAAAGACATGGATCTTGGACGATGTCTTCTCTTATATTTGGGAGCCATTGCTTGCACACCATGCACATCTGTTTCAGTAAAGTGTTAAGCTATTAGGGGCTTAGAGGAAGGCAGGAGGGAGAAGAGAGGGAAATGTGTGCTTATTTGATACAAACCAGTAGGAATTCATAAAAGAGGAATTAGCTATCTGGTGTGACAGAATATGCATGTGTTATTGTAAGATAACTGCTTTTAAAAATTTCTGTATTGCCTTACATTTTTAGTGTACAGTTTGTGTTTTTTTCTATCTAACCTGATAATCTTTTTATCTTTACAGTCCAGGTTCAGCTTTGATCCAGGCATGCATGCAGCTTTGATTTACCAAGATCGGATGAGAACTTGGACTGACAAAAAGAAAGTTGCTGACATTTTCTCCCTTGTGTTTGGCTCCGAGGCTTGGCTTTACCAGTCCAGCCGTCACTTGAGTGTCACACCTTCTCACTTGCAGCTGGGTAACGTGTTTCTGCCCAGAGAATGTGGCCGCAGTGTTGATGGCGGTGAGGACCAGCTGATGCTGCTACATCACAGCCTTGGTCCGTTGGAGTCATTGATGACCTGCATAAACATGGGCTGGATGGCTGTTTTGGTAAGCTGGTGATTAGTAGCAGGTTTTCTGTTTTAAGCTTTGATGTGGTGTGGTGGGGAGGTATTTGGAATATTGTTTGGATGCATGTGTATAATGAAATATGCATTCACATTTAGATAAATATGCATAGATTGTGATCATAGTTATTGTTAACATCATTTTCATCATTCTTGTCCCTTATATCTTATTGGCAATCTTTAACCCCACTCCTTGCCATCTCTGTTAATTCTCTGCCATTCCTAATTCTGCAGAGCAAGTTCGTCTACACTTCCATCTAGCAGTGTTAAGTGCTATGCGTTGCAACCTTTTTTTATAAATTCTTGTTTTCAGATATGCTACATGTACATTGCTTGTAGACAGGAAAAGGAGCTTTTGTTGTTAAATTGCTTGTACTGGTGCAGATCACTTTGTTCTCCTTCATTCTTGCTTTTATATATTCCACCTTTGTGAGCACAGTGGACAAATTTAGTAAAAGTCAAGGGTGGAGCTTATATATGTACACTGTTCTGTTGAGCTGTAACTACAACCTTCATTGAAAAGTCATTAATTTTTTTTTTCTTTAAGGACATTTAATGAGAAGAAAATGTATGCATATGCTTAAAGGGAGAAAATTGTGTAAATTAAAAGAGTGAAAGAAATAGGTGGACAGGGCCTCATGTTATCTGCAAAAGTAGTCTGAGCAATATCCTGTAGAAAAAGCTAGTTTCAATTCTTAGTCAACTTGGGTTTTTGCAGGTTGGAACATCATCAAGTGGCAAATCCAGTTTGGTGCGACTGCTGGCAGATCTGACAGGCCACCAACTGCTTGTGTTGCCTATGAGCAGTGCCATGGACACAACTGAACTTCTTGGTGGCTTTGAGCAGGTCACTTGTGATTTCTTTCATTTCTGCTGTTTGTTTCTTTGGTTTGAATATTGTTGCCTTTTTTTGTCACCTATAGCACAAAGTTATGTTTATTTTGGGGGTGTATATGCAGGTGGGGCTGAGGGTGAATTTAAGCAGAGATCACAAATTCAGTCATTCTTGTTGCCTAGTCTAAAACCATCCTTGTTGATTTTGTTGATAACATACACCATTAAGCCGTGTTTTTATTTATTTATCTTGTCCAGAGATGTGTAGCAGTTTATTGCATTTGAATCAGTAATTTTTGTTCTTTTCTCTGTTTTATTTTTCTGTCCTTATTCTTGTGTGTGAATGTGAGCTATACAATAATGACATTGCAGTTTGGATTGCAGATTTCAATAGCTCTTTCTATAGGTTTATGAGATACTCAGATTCATTGAATTTTTTTAATAGTTAATAATTTCACACATTGTTAGGCTAGACATGTATTTCATACATTGTTAGGCTAGAGATGCATTTCACACATTCTTAGACTAGACACATATTGACAATGTAAAACTTGCTGCTTTCCATTGTCATAGAAATATCAAAGCCTGCTGTTGGTTGTGTCTTATTTTACAACCCATTGTTTCCTACATTCCCATGCTTGTTAAAGTAGTTTTCTAAGGGGTATAAAAAGACTATTCTGCATTTCTTTGTCAGACTTGTACAAGTTTTTTTTTAATAACAAAGTTATCTCCTTGTGCTCATGTATTGTTTTCACATGATGAGCGTTTGAATGCTGCTTTGCTCAGGGCATGAGTGGCAGGTTGTTGGGGTTTCACTATCAGCAGCAGGACAAGAGGAAGTGCTTTGTTTTCCTATATTGTGCAACAGTCCAGGTGAACCATGGTTTGATGAGGAGAAGTTTTCATTAGCAAAACCCATCTCGTACATCTTATATTTTTGGTTAATCCGTTGTCGGGCTTCATCATGAGCAAATGGCGAGGAGGAAAAAGAGGAGGACTCCTTAAGAGGAATAGCATTTGTGTAGGCGGCCTTTGCCAGCTTGTGGCTGCTGTTGATGTCCGAGCAGATGATGGCACAGAAGATGGGGGTGGTGATGGGGTGGGACCATGCAAAGATCATGCAGGCGCGGTATACCTGTGGGGGCTGGTGATAGTGCACGTCGATTATTGTCAGCAAGAAGAGAGGGTACCAGAAGACAAGGAATGACACTGCCATCAGCAGCATCAGCATCACCCGACGTAGGCACAGCTGCATCTGTTGCACAGCAGTTTGGTCCATGCCCTCAGCAAACTCATAGTGAAGCTGTGGACAGAGGAGACTTTGCTGTTTACTGTTGTGATAGCATGCATAACGGCTGTCATGTGATAACATGTCTACCTGCTGTCGTGTGATAATGTACCTACCTGCTGTTGTGTGGTACATCTCTCACACCTTCTATATCCACCACCTACCCACCATTAAGACCTTTAAACCTGCACTAAAAACACATCTTTTCCTTGAGCTTAGTCCACATGATAGGTCTATCTTCTAATCCTTTTTTCACTTTTTTTTCCTATTGACTAGTCCACCTGCTTGTCTTTCTCTGCAGATTCATGAAACTCGCTTATCAAAATCATTCATTTATTACTATTTTTATTAACCTGCTTTCTTGTGTTACTTGCTAACCTGCTGTGGTTTCAGATCTTTTCCACTTGTATGTTTGCAAAGATCATGTCAGTTTTAATCTCAATAGCTGTCTTTGGAGTTATCTTGTGTTGTTAAAGAGCCATCTTAATTCTCAGTTTGGTGAAATGATGTCACTTAAAGAAATGAGAAAGAAAAACTCTTGGATATGAAAGACAAAGGAGCATTTACAATGAAAGAAAGGAAAAAATATCTGGTTGTTGCAATTACCTCTTCATTGTTGGCTTCTCTGTCATGGTGAATATGACTTCCATGCGGGTTTTCTGATGATGCCTCCTGAGAATCAGGGTGTAATTCGTGTGAGATAGAGGTGTGAAGCATCGTCCACTGTTCGCTGTGCATATGTGCTCGCAGTCTGCAGTAAAGCTTGGCAAAGGAAATGATTGCCGTAGCCAGGGCAACAGTGACCAGCAGGGTCCAGAGGATGTGGATGACATAGTTCTTAGGTGTGCCATAGTTAAAAACACAGTTGCCAATGTTGTAACTGAACTCTGCAGAACTTGGCAGAAAAGCCACACCTAAGTGCAGGAGTATGGTAGTGAACCAGATCATGAAAATTCCAAAGGAAATACAGCAGAAAGAATAACTAGCTCCTGAATGATGGGTCTGCTGACCATTACTTTCTTCATTGTTTTCTGATGTGTCTTCATGATGGCCACTTTGCTGGAATTCTTCATTAATGTGGATGGCAAGGAGGTTATAGGCAGTCAGGGTCATGAGGAATATGTAGGAAGCACCAAGCACATTACAGTATGGTATGTCAATGCCCAGGAGCAAAGCAGCAGCAAATGGAACACAGAAAAGGGACTTAATTGTGTCCAGGAGGCAGTGGTGAGAAAGAAAGGCGCAGGAAGTGGTGCGAACACGCAAGCATGTGGCAGTGGTGACAAGGAGAAAGAGGTTGCCCATCCCACCAAGGACAGCAACAGTCAGTAGAACAGCTCCTTCTACGTGTGCAGTGGCATCACGGTAGATGCTAGCGTTGCGTGGTGTAGACAGTTCCAGTTTTTCCAGCAGAGGATAACCAATCTTCATTTTGTTTAACTGAGCAGATTTTGTTTAAACAAAATGTAAGGATTCTAAACTGCAGAATGTGGTGGATAGATCACAGTTTGTAGTTGGGAGGCGATGAGTTGATGTCTGGCTGAAGGAGGCATGTGATAGGTTGTAGGGAGAGATGGCAGGTCATCATGAGGCTGTTTGGGATGGCACTTCAGTTAGATTACTGCTGACACTGTGCTGTTTGTGTGTTGTTGTCATGGATGAAAACCTTTCATGACATCTAATTTTCTTACCTGTTAATAAATCAAGGATAAAATAAATTAATTATGAGAGAGCAGACTGTTGATAAAGTAGTTTAGCAATTGATAAACCATTGTAGTCCTTTTGGAGAAAATAGTCATCATGGGGGAAGTGGGAGGCGGATCACATTTGTAACTGTGGCTGAGGGCCGTTGGTTGAAAACTGCCTGAGTTTATTTTTGTGTGTTAACTATTCCAAAGTATTTGTGATTGCCAACAAGAACTCTCCATGCCAGATACATATTTATACATGTGTGTATATGTGTGTGTGTGTGGATGCAAGAAAAAAAATTTGTTTTAAGGTTTCTGGGTTTTTCACATACATATTCAGGCTGATATTGGGCGCCATCTGTTGGAGATCTCTGAAGAAGTTGAGGCAGAAGTGCGAACTTTCCAGCGACAGTGTCTCATAGATGCCGATTCAAGCAAATCAGGATTGGCCTTGAGCCTTGACAATCACCTGCAAAAGCTAAAGAGCACAAACATCACAGGTATGAATTTTTCTCTCTTGCCATACTGGTAGGTATACAAGTGATAAAAAGATAAAAAAAATGAACAACCTGCTGCACATAGAGTGCAGAAAGACAAGGGTCAAATCTCCTGTAATTCTTTACTTGTGGAATATAAGTACCCAATACTGTTAGCAATATAATTCGTAAATAATGATGATATTGCACACAATTATATATGAATCTGGGGGAAAAGTTGGTTTTATGGAAAATTCATGAGCCTGTTTGATGCCTCAGTATTGCATCTCAACTGGCTTTGTTAATATTGTATGCTTAGTGCTTAATAGATATGGAGACTTTGAATAAGGGTTGTTTTTTTTTCATTTTTTGGCAGATGTATGCTCAGATCCTGGGAAGGAGGTTGAGCGTCTCAAGTCTCAGGTTCACCAGCTTCAGAGACTGATTCAGATTCTTCAGACCCAGCAGATGCCATCTGGTATGTTAGGAGAAAGGGGGTTTGTAAGGGGTGGGGTGTTGTGATAGGCTTGTGTGGAGAAGAGAGAGCAAACACTTGGGTCTGTTTGTCTGTTTGTTTATTGTAAACTCTGCCGAAACCTTCAAACATGTTATCATGTTTAAACTTGTCTAGCTTTATCATTTGTTTTGGTTACTAATGTTATTTGGTAACCTTTATCACTCTTTTGAAACATCTGCACATAAATTATACTTATGCATGTACTCTTTTGTTGCTGGTACTATTCATGGTTTTCTTGTTTGTTTTTTGTTGTTTTTTTTTTGCCTGTTAATAACTAGCTTTTGAGACCTTTTCATATTTTTTTTTAACAGAACGTTTGACAGAATTGGCAACCATTTTGGAGAGCCAGCTAAGATCTCTAAAATGTGCCCACCCTGGAGTTGGTGGAGTAGGAAGTGGGACATTTGAATGGGTAGACAGCGTGCTGGTCAAAGCTCTGCAGTCTGGGGCATGGCTACTGATTGACAATGTCAATTTCTGCAGGTCAGCTGTGGTTATGTTTGTAATTCATTCATATGCTGTAGCAGACAGAATCCCTTAATGTTGTACCTAATTTCCTACACTCCGTGGCTCTTAGCAATTTTGTAATTTTTCTTTTGTTTTATTCCTTTGCTTATTTACTTATTTTCTTTGTTTAGCCCCTCTGTACTCGATCGATTGAATGCTCTTTTGGAGCCTGGTGGTGTTCTGACTATAAATGAGAGAGGTGCAACAGATGGCAGTATACCCACCATTAAGCCTCATCCTCATTTCAGGTGAATGGACTTGAATTCATATTCTCTGTGTGTGTGTGCATACAATGTGTGTGTTTTAGAAAGCAAGTCTGCCACTTATGGCTTCATGGTTATCAGACTTCTTCAAATGAAGATACACAAAACTGTGCTGACTTTAAGGAGGAAAATATCTCTTTTGGAGATTCATTCAGAACAGCAATTAAAATACTAAAATTTTTGTATTGCTTGTCTAAAGAAGGAAAATTGATTACAACTACTTTTTTTTTTGGATGGAAAACATAGTTTACTAACCAAGATACATATACAAACTGACCAGGCTGCAAAACAGCTACAAAATAACTCGTAAGAAAACGAATGCTGCCAATGTAGCATGGAAACTTTTTTTTTTTAAAGTAAGAAAATCAGAAAATTGCCATTCGCATTAAATATGATCCATCCTGGACATTAAAAGTTTAAAGTACAGGGGAATGTGCTAAAGCTTGCTAGAATGTTCTGCTGTTGGCTATATGTCCAGCACAAACCATGCTTCTACAGGGCCCAGTGAGCTAAACATTTGTGTTCAGCAATGTGATTGACATGCTTAATAGAATTCTATAATCTGATGTTTTAAAAACAGTATTTTGCGATACAGTAACAACACAAAAGAGAGAATATAGTAATATGGAACACAATATAAAAACCATAACTCCATGGCGAAGTTTCGCTGTTTATAAAACACGATCTGTTTATCTCAACATTTTGATATGTTGGAAGAAAACTGATTTAAACTACCATATCTCTCTCTAGCACATGCCACTTGTATCACGTACACATACACGTACATGCCAGTATTCTGGTCATGAGCCTTGGGCCTTTAAATAAACAATACTGTTGTCCTGCTTCTAAAGAATGCAGTCCATATGCCTATGGCTGTATGGTATTATTTCTGTAATACACTCAGGAAAGAATGTCCATAATAAGGTTATCATTAGCTGAAGCTACAACAGAAAGAAGTGAACTAAGTTTTCAGGCAAAATTATGAAAATCAGACATTTTTGGGGCAGATATCATTACAGATTAAAGTTTTTGTTTGGTTGTTTTTCCAGGTTGTTTTTAACCATGGATCCCAAGCATGGAGAAATTTCTCGAGCCATGAGAAACAGAGGAGTGGAAATTTACATCCCTGGAGAAGTAGGATTTTATTTCTTTTTCAGTTTTGATTTGCTTTTTTTAATATTCCTTTTTAGCGCAGTTTTTAAAGGTTATAAAATAAAGAACTGTCAGTTCCTGTGCCTAGTTGCCTCGTTTACATTTTTTAAAGTTTAATTGTATTAAAAACGTTTTTCCTTTCCAGGATAAGTTTTTACAATAGTTACTTTTTATTGCTATATGAGAAATGGGGTTTATTGGCATTAGTTTCAGCTGACAGGTCACAGATGGTTAATGGCAGTGTGTGTTGTCACACAGTGTACTAAAGTATTTATATGTACCAGGACATGCACAAAAGAAAATCTATTTGTTATCAAGATTTTTCTTATAACAGGAGGATGGCTGCCCTTACAGCCACCATGATATCTTGAGCATGCTGCAAGGTAGAGGACTTGGCAGCCAGATGGCCTGTGATTGGCTGATGCAGCTGCATTCAGTGCTCAGAGAGAGGCTACCTAGTAATGAGAGGCCAGGTATGTGTAGCCTTCTTCACTCAGCTGTGAAAACAAAACAGCAACTAGAGAAAGGGGTCAGCATGTACAAAGCTCTGCAACGCGCTGCAAAAAGTGTCTATGGCAGCAGAATGACAAGTTTAACAACCAGAGAGGTAAGTCAATTCAGTTCATCATTCAATGTAGCTACCATTATCATAAATTTGCTGCAAGGGGCCCCTACCTTTAGTCACAAATATTTTGAACCTGTTAAGAAAACATGACATACATAATATTTTGCCTGATTAGTGTTATAAGCACTTCTGTATGTTAAAGAAGTTTGGCCTCAGTCAATATATTTAAATCAATAGTTTGTGTTTTAAACATCCCTCACACCAGACCAGCAGACAGACTTAAACAATAAAATGCTTTGTTGATAAGAGATAGCATTCTTTTATATAGATCAGAATTTGACATGTTGAAAGGTTTGTCAGCATGCAATACTCTGTGTACAGAAGTAACTGGCAAAATTGTCAGAAATGAAGAGATAAAGAGACATCACCAGAAGTAGCAGCAGCTTTGTGCTGCAGGCAGTATTATGAATATACCTTCATCTAGTCTGCTTACTTCATATAGTATAGAGGATCTGAGAGGGAAAGAGTTCCAAAACTTCTGTTTCAGACGGTGCGGCTATCCTGTTAGAGCAAGAAGAGCTGCTGACTCAGCTAGAAAAAG
The DNA here is from genome assembly GCF_003073045.1 of Pomacea canaliculata. Classification (NCBI taxonomy): domain Eukaryota; kingdom Metazoa; phylum Mollusca; class Gastropoda; order Architaenioglossa; family Ampullariidae; genus Pomacea; species Pomacea canaliculata. The sequence goes on along the minus strand of NC_037595.1, from coordinate 20,758,442 downwards.
ATTCAAGCAAAGTAGCAACAGAGCTGCAAGTGGAACAGTCATTGATTGCATCCACTTACATCAGTATCAGGAGAACAGCATGTTAACCACAGTACAGGAAGCAGCCAGGGTTCTGTGCGTTCTGGCATCAAGACCAGAACTCTTTGGGTAAGTATTGTAGTATATAATCATATGTCCCTGCAGAAAGAGTTTGTAAAATTAAAGCCAAAAAATGTTTTGGATTTTCCATTATAGCAGTGGTCATTTGCATGAGCAATAAGGTTTGTTGTAGATGTTTTGAGATGTGAAGATAAATTTCAAGTTCATCTGAAACAGCATGACATTGTTTTTTGTGCAGGTTTGAGGTGTCTCAGGAAAGTAGTACATCCGATTACACCTACAGGCTATGCTGTCAGCAGCCCTACATTTTTGTGGGACAGATGAGTAGGCGGACTTGGAAACTGGCTGTAGATTGGCTGAAAATGTACATAGTTAAGAGTCAACACGATGCCAGAAAGAAGCAGGCTGAGAACTTAACAGAGAAGGCTGTGTATCAGAAATGTTTACAGAGGGCCTTACACGTAATTGAAATGAGTGTGCATACAGTATTTGAAGGACTGTCAAGGGCAACTTATGATGATGCTTTGAACGCACTTTGCTGCAATAACCATGAAGGTAAACTGCACCAGAAAGTTTATTTTATGTAATTGAAATGTCTCCTGCCATTTTTGCTAGATAGTTTGCTGTTTACTTTCTAGCATGTCCTTGTTCTGTTGTAAAGCTGTGCAGTTCCTAATTTTTCTTGCTTATAATTTGCATAAAAACTTTCCTGTAGTGCTGCATATTATTTCATGTATCTTGCTTGGTTCAATTTTTAATCTGATGCCTTAACGCTTTTTGTATTAACTCAAATAATGTTTTCATCTGTTTAGCGTTTGAATTATTGGTTGATCAGCCATGGGATCTCACCACTAATCCTCAGTTACTGCAGAGAGTAATGACTGTCCTAGCACAATGTGACCTTCAGTACAAAGCCCCCCAGCTTCAGGACAATGATATACAGTCACAGCTGACCAGGAAACTTGAACCTGTGAAAGTCAGCTGTTTACAGGTGAGGAACACGCACATGATTGATAAAGGGAAAGGGAGGAGGGAAAAAAACTTTTTTTATGCAGTCTAAAGATTACATACATTCACTAGTAATTCAGCTTAAGTGTAGCTATTTGTGGGAGAAAGTTGTTAGGGTATTATTGTTTAATTGCAACAGCTGATCAATGATATAGGGAAATGAATATAAAGAGCTGATTTTAGTGTGTGTGCATGCATGAATTTGTGCACATGTACAGGTGAAGGTGTGTGTGAATGGAAATATCACTTTGTGACATATGGGAGTAGCAGAGCCATGACATTAGAGAATAGGCAATGATTGAGAACATACATTATGGTGTATTCCTCAGTACCTCTATTCATTCGTGACAGTTAACACTAAAGTTGATTTTTTTTTTTTAATAAGGCTTCAACTGACGCAAAGGGCTGCTGCATTAAGAGAGATCATGAAAGATGGGATGGAGCAGCTGTCAGACATGAACCGCCGAGGTAAGCCACATTACATTTATTCTTTTTTAATTCTTTGCTTTAGCAGGCAGTAGTAATTACGTTGCAATAATACACTCTCTATACATTTTGTTTAAGGCACATTAGATATGATTGATTGAGCATTACTCCTAACAACAGTCGATGTAATTCAACCCTTTTCGCCCCTCGTTTGTTTGTTGTTTTTTTTTTCTGTTAAGTCTACTGGCTACTTTCCTAATCATCTTTCTCTGGATATTCATGAAACTCTCAGTTCTTGTTACCTGATTTCTCCTTGTATTTTCTGTATTATCTTTTTATCCATCATCGGTGCTGTTATTTATCCTTCCATCTTTCGTATGTTGTCCATGTCTCATTCTTGTCTCAACCACTAAGAGCATGCTTCTTTGTGAATGTGAATATGCACTATATAAATCACAATTTACTATTTATTATTATTGTCAAATGCAAAAGCAATTTGTCGTTGTTGATGAGAAATTAGCATGGCATTGTTAAAAGACTGGGGAGTGGATGGGCAGAAGAATTTATGCAGATTTTATTTTAAAAATTATTTTGTGGCTTTGCTGTGAGTAATTTTGTGGTTGATGTAGTTTGTGTTCTATGGGATAGTATTTAGTGGAATATTTAAAATTATTGTTTTGTGTGCTGTGGGTATGGTCATGAAAAAATGGAGAGGGGGGTCAGCAATGATTCTTGTGTGTCAGCAAGAAAGGTTGCATTGTGGCAAAGCAGCCAGTCCTATAAACAGGTGTCTCATGCACTAAGAAAAGTGTGCCCAACATAAGATGAACCCAGGACACCTGATTATTGGTGTATTGGTGACAACCACTTAACCATTGTGCTATCATAATGCATTTGTGTGTGTGAGAGTGAGTGAAAGAGAGAATGACTAGAAGATATTGGTCATTGGTCTTGCTCAGAGAGAATAATATATGCATGTGTGTGTGTGAGAGAGAGAGAGATTGAAGGAAAGAGGAGGGCCAGGAGACATTGGTCTTGCTCAGAGAGAATTTGCGAGTGTATGTGTGTGACAAATAGAAGTTTGTCTAAAGCATTGTGTGATTATACAGAAACATGCAACATGCATTAACCAAGGCCATAAAAAGATAATGCTTCCAAATTTGTGTACCTGTTATTGTGTGAGCTCGTCATGTAAACTCAGTCTTTCTTTAAAGTGGTACATCTTTCTCCCTTGTGTATTGACATTTTTAGGACCAGTGATTGCACCAGTGCATTATGTCATGTTTAGAGTAAAGTCTCAGAATTTTGCTTTAGACATTCCTTCTAGCCATCTGTTGTGTCTAAGAAAATGATTGGAGACAAGCCAGTCAGAAATATAGTCAAGCCCAACTGTTTACTGGTGCACAGTGGAACATGCTTGAATGCATTGCAATCTGCGGCCCATCAGATTAGGTTCAGAGGTCATTATCCTTGATTTTTTTCCCATTTCCATCTCTTAAGAAAAGAAGCGTGTTCTGGGGATTCATATCTGTCATTCCTGAGCTTTGATAAGGGTTCGTTTTTCTTTCGTCTTTATGGATTTTTTATGATGCATTTCGACCTATTTCCATCCCTTAAATGCTGATGATGTTCTTATTTTTAAGCTAAGCCTTCTGATTTTTCTTCTTTGGGTCTTTCTGTATCATGTGTATCCAAACCTGAACACATATTTTACTTCTGCCCATTCTAGTCTGTCTAACTGTATGTTTATGTTCATAGTTTTATAATTTCCTGAAGCTTTTACATTGGAACAGTTTTGTTGCTGAAATTTTTGGCACAGCCAGCCATGTTAGCTGAGTATTGAACTAGAATTCTGCAGGAATTAAAGGAGGCTTCGACATCGCACATGGCTGCACTTGAGTGGAAGGATTTGGAGGAGAATTGATTGGCTTGGCATGTATGTGCTGAAGTGCTGATTGTCTCCTGTGTGAATCATTCTAGCTGCCAGACATCTGCAGAACTTGGTTGGAAATTGGGCAGTGTGAGTTGCCTGAGGCTTACCTCTCAGGCAAGATGTAGAAAGTATCTGATATAGAGTCCTGTTTCTTCCCTTCATTTTGTCAGGCTTTTCTCTGGTTAAAGCAGCATGCTGCAGAGATTTTACCCACCCACCTGCTCCTAATAAAACAGTTTTCTTCTGGAGATTGGAATTCTATTGCTGTTAGCCGACCAAACCTTTCAAAGAGAGTAAGTAGGGAAGTGTTTAAGGGGAGTGTGCACACAAGGGTGTGTATGTGAGAGAGAGATGGTTGAAAATCAGCTGGTTTTGATCAGCAGATTATCTGTAGATATCTATTATGCAGTAGAATTTATTTTATACTTTAATGAAATGATATCAGATTGAGCATCTTTGGGATTTGCTGATTGATCTGCATGTGACATCTGTTTGGCATAAAAAAAGAGTATGGGAAGGAGAAATTCTATCCTGGCCAGTAGAGATCAGGCACATTGTTACCGTAGTTTAATTGAACTTGAAATACAAAAATGTTTGCCAGAACAATTCTCTACATTTGTGCTACATGTTCATAATGTAATTTGAACATGTAACATGTTCATAACATTAACATGTATGTGTACATATTTGCTCTGTTGTCCACTTGCTGGATTATATTCATTACATAGTAAGGATAAGTGGAAACACTGGCAGATATTCCTGGATCCTTTAAAGAGAATAGTTTCACAATAGTAATTGGGTGGATGTCACCATCTTGAGGGCATTGATTTCATGGAGACAGTTGCATTTCTTTCTCTTTTGGGCATAGATTTTAGGGATTCCATTTAATGTCATTACCCTGAGGACTTGAGTTTCATCACCTTAGAGGGCTTTCTTGACTAGCCTGAGGTGAACAGTTATTCAGAAACAAGCACAGCTCAGTGAAGGAAGCATATTACCACAGTCCTACGTATATGGCTATATTATGAAGTCTTGTTGGTGCCACCTGCTAGCAGCAGATAAAATGCAAACATAGCTTTCTAAAAAAACAACCGCCCAGTTAGCTTATTGTTAAATTGTTACGTCTTGTAATTGAATGGAAAGACATCGGCAATGAGAGTTTTTCATTTTATAATCAAATGGATAACACCTTACATGGAAAATAGGTATAATTGTACAGTGATGAGTTTATGAGAGGGCCAGTTTAAAAAAAAGACTGCTGAAATAGTATTTTGGGCAGAGATCTTTTATGTTTGACATTTTCCTTCTCAGAATATGCTGCTGGCTATCATGCCAAAGTGAGCACCCCTGGCTGTTTATCTGAATACTGGAAGGGCTAGTGCTATGACAAATCATGTTTAATATGGATACTGCTGTCAGATATTCTTTGTATGACATGCTCATTGGCTTTATAATGCATTGCTTGCATTACTATAGGATTTTTTTTTTTTTTATTTGCTTCCTGGTATTTGTTGACAGAGTATAACTTGACTGATCTTTTCTGTCCACTTTCCATTTGCTTCCTCCCTCTATCTTTGTTATTGATTCTCGGCTGTCTGTTGTGTCTCATAATCTCTTGATTTCCCTCTTCCATTCTTCAAAAATTGACTGATTAGTTTGACTAGAGTAAAAAGAGGATGCATCTGATCTTATATTGGCATGATGTGTTAGTTCAAAGCAACTCTGATACAGTGTACCAGACCAACCATTCAGAAACAGTTAACTCCTTGCAGTTTCACCTTTTTTTTCTTGTTCGGCTTCCAAGTACATTCAGGGTTTTGACTACATAGTATTTAAGCAAACTGAAAATTTGAAAAATTTCAAAATTTTTCATCTTGTTCACTTTAAAAAGAAAAGGAATTTAATGTACAGCTTATACTGGATGTTATAAATAAAGTACAGAACTTCGCAAGAGGCTAAGGGTTGGTTTTGGCAGACAGACAGCAATCCACCATTATACATCCATGATGCTACCACTACACTACCACTATACCATAATACTGCTCTGCCATCACTCAGGACCTACATTCCTTGCAAGCCTTGTGTAGTATTAGCTGTGGACTGTACTCAAGATGGCGATCTCTAGATTATCAGCTGACCTGTGGGTTATAGGCAAGAGAGGAACCAAGGATTATCAGCCAACCTGTTAGTTTGCCTGTTTACAGTTAGAGGACCTGCAACTCTTTCATCTCATAGCTGACCCTGAAGTTACCCCTGCTTTGTAACTACAGCTCTTGAGTGAAGTGTGTAATAAAAGCACGGAGATGGAGATGCAACATCAAGAGAGAGAAAAATAAGAAAGCATACAATTTAGCTGTTATTGTTCTGCTGCTGAAGATGTCATTTTTGTTTTTTCTGTGTGTATTCAAACACAGTCAGATGTAATTGTTCTCCTTTTCTCTTTTTATTTTTCTTATGCATGACAGTGTTCCTTACATGCTTGTTCTGGTCACCAGACCACACCATTTCCCATTCAGTCCAGCCTTTCCATTTGAAATTTATGCACACAAAGCTGACATTCTAAATAACATAATCCTGGTATTTGCATGTTATCGATATGTCTCTGGTCCAATGTATCTGAAAATGCTTGGAAAAAGCAGCACGGCCTTTGCATTATTCTTCTTTCGTGTACCCATTCTGTCCACATGCATGCACTGAGTGCTGATGCACATGCACTAGGTGTCCAGGGATGCTGCGCAGCTGTTAACACAATTTAAAATAAATATCAACCCACCCAAGCCCCCCTGCCATGACTGCTGATCCCTACTGAGGTTGCCTTAGCCCGGGCTAATCAATTTTCCGTGGATGATGGTATCGCACAATGCTTGAACATCTGCAGAATGCAAAGAATGGGTGTCGGGTTGGATCCTGAGAATGTCAGTTTTTGATTGTTTGTAAAACAGATAAAGAGGGCAGCAAACATGAGGTTTTCACGATTGGTTCTGTCCACTGATTAAGGTGGAGACAGGAAAGTATAGCATCTGATAGTGTGGTGGTACTCATGTTAAAAATAGCATTCACATTGTGGGTATGCCTCTCTTTCTGATGGAACTATAGATAGTGAGGGAGGGGTGTTGGAAAAAGATAATAGCAATGATTGTAGAGGGTTGGAGAAAAAAGTGCAATAATAATCAATTTTGTAAAAAAAACAACAAAGTACTGAAAATGACAAGACCTTGTGTTACATCATATTTTTTAAAGTGAGGAATAACTTAAGTGTTAACAGCTAAATTTATTACTTAATAATTAGAAAACTGTATAAGCATGTCAGTATCACAAATTTCACATTAAAAAGAGATACTAGAAGAAGGGAAACAAAGAATTTATTTGCAAAGTGACACTGCATGAGGAACATGTCGTTAATCTGAAATCATGATTATTCAGAATTTAAAAGCATGCTTTTTTATGAATTCCTTACGTTGCTTTGCGAATCTTCTTGATGTTGTAGAGTGTCTGTCAATGTCATACATTTTGATAGCAGTAACTAAATGGTAGCTCAGTGTTCTGTTATCACGGCCTTTATTATGAGGCTAGTACTGGGACAGAAGGAGTTTGTATGTTAGGTTCTTGTTGTAGGTTGTATATGATTTGGTACTTATTTTTGTGCACACTAAATGAGTAATTCATGCATTCATTTTATAACTAATTAATAAATGAAAGCTTAATTTTTAGAAAAATATTACAGGCACTCAAAACAATGTAAGGAGTACATAAAATTCCATCATTTCTTGAGAAACATTTTTATTTTGTACCTGTCAGATAACCTTTAACAGCCACTGTTTCCTCTTTCTCACATTTTCTTACCATTTTTCTTTATCTCTCCGCCTCTCTTTCTGTGTTTTGTTTAATTTTTACCATGGGTGTGAAAAAGAATCAAAAGTTTAAAAACTGGTCTACAGTAAATATGAAAAAAATTTTAATCATAAAATGTGTATTAAGAATCATTTTACCATGCACAGAAATGTTTTAAATATACTTACTGTGATGTGTGGCACTGACTTTTCGTGTTCCTGAGAGTGTTGCTTACTCACATTTGGATCATGCTATTTTTACCTGAAGCCGTACCACAAGTGGAGATTTCAACAACACAAAGAACGAGACCTCCTTCACATTGCGCTTGTGTGAGAACAGTCTGGTGGGCAGTGTTAGCTTAAGGAACCAGCCTGCTTCCAAACCCACACAATTGATTTTTTTGCCATGGGCTCAGCCCATTGAGAATAGTGTTCGTATTTCTCTCTCACGTGCTGTGTATGCAGTTTGGTGTCAGCCTCTAACCTCACCTCTTATATTCTACAAGTCTTTTTAAAAATTATTTTTGCTTCTTGTAGGGGGATGGGTAGTGCTGGAAAGAACATGCAACTGGACTAATTTTCTGACTTCTTTTGATTTTAAGTTGATTGTATTCTTGATATATCTTGGCATTAAACAAGAGCTTATTGAGTCAAACAGACTCTTTGATGACAAAAGTAAATGACACATACAAGCATCTGAGTTGTGTTTAAAAAAAAAAGCTGCAGGACTGAGAGTATCAGAACTATTATCTTTTACAAAGTACCAAGTGATAAACTACGAAACTGACTACAGTGTCAAAAATCTTACAACTAAAAGAAAGAATTTAAAAAAAACCTTGCTGAACATTTTTAAATGATGGAGTTGAGCTCTCTGTAAGATATGCATAATATGCATACTTGTAATCTGAACAAATGACTACCATCTGTTTGATACTAGTTTTCCAGGAATGAGCAATGACATTCTTAGTTATGGATGAAAAGATAACAACTCCATGATATGATGTTAGAGTGTGGCTCTAAAAAATCTATGATATGATGTTAGAGCATCGCTATGCCTAAATAGCAACTGGTTCCAAGTCTCTCCGTGACATGTTTTAGAAATCTGTTTCAATTTGCTGATTTGTATGTTTTTCTTTTTGCTAAGAAATTATTTTGCATCTTGAAAAAAGAGGGGAAAGGGAAAACCGAAAGAGTGAAGGAAGATCCAAATGCTTGTTCTTGTCAGCATTTTCTGTTTCTTTTAGGAATAAACATGTGAAAAAAAAATTATCTCTTAGCTAAGAGAAATTTGACAATGACACATTGAATCGTGCTGTTTATGAATAATGAAGAACTTATAGGTTCCATTACACTTTAACACACTGAAAGAGGGGGAAAAAAAACGAAAGAAAAAACCCAGAATGTTTATTTCAGTCTTAAGTGACAAACCCCACTTAGCAGCAAGAAACTTTCCTACAAAAACAGATTTGCCACAGAGAGTTTGATCATTTTATAAGAACCAATTTTCACCTGCATCTCTGCTTAAATACAAAATTGCAAGATGCTGTTGAGGTAAGAGGGAAGGGATAAGTGTTTGTGCAAGGTTCCAGGGTGTTTTAGCAGAGACAAAAATAGCCGAGAAATCAGGTGAAAGCTTTCTCAACATTGATCCTTTCATCCCAGAGGGGATAATAATCACTCACCTGACATACAGGAGGACAGACAAAACAAGCTGGCCTCCACCGTACAAGTTAGCCTTAGTGAGGACAGGTGTAATTGAAAGCAAAAATCCATTTTAGTTCAGCTTCCTTGTCTGCTGCAAGGAAAGGTCAGAGAATAATTGTGAGATAAAATATTACAGAGCCTGATGCTGGCTAGCATTCTTATCATATTGCCTTGTCTGCTCAGATTTTGTTAGGAATGTGATGGTGTTGTGGTCAAGGATTCGATAGTTCTTTCCATGCTTGCATGCCTACTTGCTTTCTTGAATTGACACACTTGCTTGCTTGATTGAACAACCTTGCACCCTAGGATGAAATGATGGGAGCATGAAATATCACAGGCAGCAGCACTGCCATTACAGATTAAAGACCTCTTTGCATTATAGGCTCAGAGTTTCCTTGTGAGGATACATCCCCAGAAAATTAGTTGGCCGAAGAGGTGATATCTCTGTCTGCATCCAGAGATAGCCGACCAGCTGTGAGATGGAGTCCGATAGGGACATTGATTCCATTCCTTTGGGTTATTAGTTCACTGGTCCTTCTAAGCTACTGCTAGTATTGAACACTGAAAATCATTTTCTTTTGCTGGGTTATTTATGACCAGACCTTCAACTTATAATTTTGGAATAAATTAATACGATATTTTTCTCGGGAAACACATTTGTGCTTTGTATACTATACTTGAAAAAAAAATCACTATTTCTTTTCTGCTTGATTTGGAGCTAAGTTTGCACATACTAGTTTATCACTCATGCTACTTCAGAGAACATTCTGTGTATCAGGTCAGGATTTTTGTCCCTGATATTTTCTTGTGCTTTTCTCTCATTTTCTTATTCTTTCTCTGTCTCATATTCTCTCTCTCTCTGGTCAGTGTGCATCTCTTCCCGTGCACTCACCTTGACTCCATCTGAACAGCCTAGAGAGTAAGTGAAGCATTTAATTCCAAGTGCCCTCTTTATGCTAATTGTCGAGTACCACCATTCCAGTCACTAGTCATTTCCATAGATTTCAATATACCATCTGCATAAGTGTTAGGCATATCTCCATATCCTGTATTTTCCTTGCGGCAAAAGTAGCTGTGAAAGTCAGAGTATCTATTTCCCCCAACTCTTCCATTCTGGTGTCAGAAGGTCACTCCTTTAAGACCAGAAATGAGAAGCATAAAATCTTAGCCTCTATACCTCCTACCTCCTTCTCCAACATGCAAACACTTCTTTCCTTTTACAGAAATGTTTGAACCTTATTGTGCTGCCAGTTCGTCGCACCAGTGTCAGACAAATCACCCATCATTGTCTTCCCAGTACTAGAAAAATCACCCTTCGCTGGTTCAGCTGATTGATGTCTGGGGTGCTTGGCAGTTGCTTGGTCGTTGCATGACAAATTTTGCAGCTATGCGACACTCTGGAGAAATGGAGTGGGCCAGTTTTCCGGGCAGCTGCATTAAAGAAATTGGGCAAGGTAATTTCTCACCTTATTGATCTTGCTTTCTGCAACACCAGGGAATGTTCCAAGGAGAAACATACTGCTGTTGAAATGGAAATGGGGGCGTCAAACAGTTCTTGTATTGTTGGCAACAAAATGCAAAAAGTTGATAAATATGTCAGTGTCCACAATAATCTTTTCATGGATGTAGCATGCTTCCCTTAATTTCGTTTCTAGGCTTGGAGCAAAAGCGTCTTAAGCAATCAGCAGCATTTATGAATAATTCAGTGTTCAGCATATTCTGAAATTAAAGGAAATGCTTATGATGCATTATCATCAATGTTTCCCATGGAATACACAGAATACTGTTTTAGTTTTTCTTTAAAAAAAAATTGCTGTAAACAAGTTTTAGTGTAATGATGGAAATGAAGGAAAAGAAATGGTTCATATTCACTGTTGTGCTGTTTACTCACTGTACATATGGGCTTGTGTTACATTTGTAGATTTGCAGCATTTCCTAATTTTCTTCATTCTTATTGCTTATGCTAGAAAGCTGGACTTTGTCACATTCTTCAGTCTTAACTGGTTTATTAAGGGGAAATGCCTATGTTCTTGTTTTGTCGGTCTTCTGTGAATACTATTCATGATGGGTAGAATCTTCCAGAGTTGATCAGCCTGTGATTCTTTTGAATGTAATCTCAGGGAAAAACCTGTAATAATGTTCAATCAGTCTCAGATTAAGGAAACAGCGTTTTGGCCATAGCCATAATTCCTAAAATTCCTCGTGATGATTACAGGAAACCAATCAGTGTTAACAGGTCTGCTTTTCTTTCCTTTTTTCTTATTGTGTATTGGTCATACGCAGTTAAAATGTGTTTGCTGTTTTGGTTTTTCTTTTAGACATTCACTTTTGCATTATTATATTAGTTGCTGATCTTTGTATTGTTCTTGGAGTCTGTGGTTGGTGATAGGCATATATGTTTGTTGTCTTTTGTCACTCTAAATGCCTCTCTCTCACACATGCCCATGTGCATGGTCTTATTCTTTGTGACTGTTGTACTAGTTTCTAAAAATCTTTGTTCACGCAAAAATTGCACCATGTGGGGTTGGGTTGAGGAGAGAGCATTGACATCTATTGATTTCATGGTGATACAAACATCACATTCTGGCATATCCTTATTTGTGCAGTAGATGTTCTTACGAATGATTATGAATGTGCTTGACTGTTGTGTTAATCAACAACCTTGTACCTTGTATTGACAGCTTAATTGATACATTTTTGAGTTGAGGAATTTTGTGTAGATTTAATGAATATTTGAGATTTGAAATTGTATGATTGTGAGGTGTTACATACCACATCAAGAATCTTGTTTTGAGGAAAGTGTGGACTTGCCTTTCATTTTTGGGATGCCCTGTTGAGGATTACACAGGCTGTGCTATTGCAATGTTGGTTTTCAAGGTGGTGGTGGCAGGTGATGACAAGGAAAAAATTATCATGCATTCTTTATCATGTAGAGTACCATGAGGTCATTTTTATCTGTGCATGTATGCAAACAGGTGGTAAGGGGTGGATTGTGCAGCTTTCTCTGGCAATGCAAAGCACAGTAGCTTGGGTTATATTTCAAGGGAAATTGCCTTTTTGCTTGTGCAAGAATGGCCTGAGGCAGAATGCCACTTTTAGTGATAGTGGTTGTAAGCGCAGCGTTGAAGTTCAGTTACAGTGTTACTTTTCATCAGTCTAGTGGAGTGGGGAGAAGGGAACCGGTGGAGATGTGGCGATTTAGGAGGCTTTACAGTGCAGACAGACCCTTTTATGCCCAGATTTCCCAGATTACGCTAGCCAAGACTGGCCTTCACTTAGGGGCCATAACTTATGGCACTGGGAAATGTGCACGTCAAGAGGTCTTACGTCTCCACTGGCTGTCCCTCTTTGCTGTATATTGTAGCCAAAATATAAAAAAAGTAATAAAGAGCAGACACATAAATTACATGTTTATTTCTTGGCCTCCCCTGCACTATATTTCTGCATTTGAGCAGTTCAAGAAAGAGCAGATGAATTGATATGTAACAGGGTTAGAAGACAAAAACAACACTTGCCCTCTTAAAAAGCCAGAACCCCATCCTGAGGTAAATAAGTCCTAACAGCCTGAAAGTGGTGGTGGTGATAATGATCTTACAACATTGTAAATGAGAAGGAGATAGAGCTTGTGATTGTGTTAACTGAATGTATTGGCTGGATTCCATTCCGCGGTGTATCACTCGCTTTGGTAGCAACCTTGAGCTGCACTGAATAAACTGAAGTGATGGTCAACCTCTTGCAGTTTCATGTGATAACATTTCTTCATATTCTCAAGATTACTTTCCAGTATTCTCCTGATGTCACTAACCTTATTCTCAGGAGTCGTTACTGTTACATCTACATCACCCTTTACTCTCTCACAGCGAGTCCTCCCATTGTTCTTATACATCTTTGTTACTATTTTGTGATGTTGTCCAACACAATAAGTTCACCTTTAGCTGAGATATTGCGCTTTATAAAGTCCCACTTATTATTATTATTAACAACCTTTCCCATAATGCTAGTCCTTTTTCACACCCTATCTTTTCCAATGTCATGTTACTCTCAGCTCTTGTTCTTTTTTTTTTTTTTTTCCTCATTGTGTTTTCTGTATTTGATTTTATTCGTTTAGTACGTTCTTTTTTAAATTTTTTTATAGCTTATGTTATTTGTTTGTTTTCTTGTCCCTTGTATGCTGTCCATGCTTCATTCTTGTTCTTAAGTGCTAAGAGCATACTCCTTAGGAGTGTGAGTATGCGCTTTACAAATTTTGCATTTATTATTAAATAAAATTCAGCTGGTATGCAATGTCTGAGAAATTTGTCACAAGTTAATTTTTTTTTAAGTTTAATTGGGGTTATATGATTACCACCTCATTTGTTTCAGTATCAAGATACCAGTCCAGAAATACCAAGATTTTATCTCATCTGCACAGTCTTCTAACATACCTGATGACACACCTGTCTGAGATGGTGTGTGCTGCCTTTGACTGCAACATCAGTCTTTTGCATCAGGTAAGAGTGGGGGGATTGAGGGAAATGGATTTACAGGTGGATAAATACATGCAGGGATGCCTGCTTCACTTCCAGCATGGCTTGTGCCTTGGTAGCTTATAAAGACATGGTTTTAGAGTAAATTTTGTTCATCTACAACCTTATGTGTAACAAAGCTATGACAAGGAAATAAGTAACAATGACCAGCGAGAATTCTTAGTTGTTAGCTTTTTATGAGGATTTTACATAATGAAACCATTTGCTTGATTACTTGTACCTGATAACAAGATTAACATGTTTCTCATAAAATCGCCTTACTGACTTTATGATGTCATTTTTTTTCAGACTCAGGATGCATTTTTGTGGGTGAGCCGCCTTCTTCAGGTGTTGGTAAACCCATTGAAAGAACAAGCAGAAGAAGTTTATTTGTCTCATTTGGGCCTCCACTGGCAGTGGTGTTGGCAAAAATTCTTGTCTCATTTGCTTACACCTGACAGGTACACTTGTAGTATGCCTTACATAAATTCATACTAGCTGCTGCTATTGTAAACATTATCTGCAACTTAAAACTTTGCATGCATGAAGAAGTTACTCAGATAATTTTGCTGTAATATTTTTTTAAGTATATTTTTTCCTTTTCAGTTCTTTGGATCTGGTGGCCATGATTAATCAGCTTCAAAGCATACTTGGAGATAAAGATGCTCAGGCAAAGTTTTTTGTCAAATTTTGGTTGTCTTGGGGACATCCATCAGCCTTTGTTTCAGAAACAGAGGCTAGGATGTGGCAAGAACTGTATCATCTGCGTAATGCGTGCTCTGTCTGTGGACCCATGCCATTGGAGGTGCTCAAGCAGAGAATAAGGGTCCTTACCCTTACTTCACAAGGGAAGACCATCCCATATAAACTGAAAGTCATAGCCAGCAGACTTATAGCAGGAGACTTAGATGTTGCAGCAGGTATACAAAATATAAACTCATTTGTAAGATGTAATTGAGAATGTGAAATGTCTTGAAAACACTATATAGAAGATATATAAACTGTTTTTATACCGTGATTGTACAATTTTTCGTTTGTTTTTTTTATTTGTGTGTGTGTGTGTTGAAATTTTGTGCAGACCTCCAGCGACTTGGTGAGGAATCAAGCAGCATGGAAATAAGTACTCTTGCTCCGAGTACACCCATTGCTCCATCGTCAGCGTTGAGCACTTCTCACTATGTGCAGCTGTGGCCAGTCTTCCAGCATCTTGGAGTGTTGGCAGAGTTGTCTTACTTGCTGGCCTCCTCCCAAAATGGGATGCAAAACATCGAGGAAAGGCAGCAGCTTATGAATTACACATGCCGTGCTACACCTTCAACAAGCTGTTTTGCAGTTTTCGGTGAACAGGTGCAATGAATTAACGTTTGTACATTGGATGCAGATGCCTTAAGAAGCAAGTGAACCTAAAAACTGAACAATGCACTTATTAAAAGACTGAAATAAAATGCATATCACACTTGATTCAAGTTGACATGCATAGCATATGATGGTGGTGTGGTGAAACAGCATGAATCAGACACACAACTTATCTACATCATAGGCAGTGTAATGAATTGAGAAAGTCACAACAATTATTGGCTCAGTTCTTTTTAGTCCCCACCTAAAATAGCTCTTTTGGAAGTCTTGATGTAGTTTTTTTGGGGGGTAATATTTGGAGTAACTCAGAATTCTAAGATTCTGTTTTACAATCATGACTCTGTCAGTTAGTTTGTTCCTTGCTGCTCCTCTGAGGAACATAGGGCCGCAACAACACGACTCTGTCAGTAACATGAGCTAAATGTGAAATGTCTTTGTACCAGATCCTGAGCCCAGGACAGCAGATGATGTGGTTGCATGAAGTGCTGCAGGAGCTATGGTGTAGTTCGTCTGTCTCTCGGTGCAGGGTCTGGCTCACATGGGGAAGTGGAAAAGAAGAGCTGATAACTCCAGGAAGTGACATGGAGGTATGGAGACTGCAAGGAAAGTGATGAGAAACAAGTGTAAAAATACAGTAGCAAGTTTTTTTTTTGGTCAGACAAAAGCAAGAAATTAAAAGTTTAACTAAGAAAACAACTGAAAGTGAGTTCTCTTACAGTTGTGTGTTAAAGTACCATTACTTATTTTTTTAAAGTCATCTTCCACTTTTTTCCAAATGTGCACATGGCAGCAATCTTTGAAATCCATGTCAGTCTCAATTAGGGATTATTTGACGATGCAAATTTTAAACATTTTTAAGCCATTCTGGGTCCATACTGATAGAATATTGTTAGAGATATGTATGGTTGACATTGCACTTTGGGTCCACAGTGATAAAGATTTGTCTCACTCTTCACTTACTGTTTCTCCAGGGACCAAGTGTTCTTCACAGAAGCCCATTGCTTTTTTACATCGCTAACCTCCTGGCCTCCATTGATCTTGTCAGTCAGAGTGACCGGACTTCCTATGACCTTTTGCCTCTGAATGTGACCTTAGGCAGAGTGGAGGACCAGCTGGCCCAGATTGATGCTCTGGCACGGCATTTGTGGAAGCATGTTGATGTTCTGGGCAGCAGAAAGCTGTCAATCAGGTCAGCTAAAAATTACTTTTCTTATTTTTTTCCACTCATTTGCTTATGCAGATTTTTAGGTACAAACATCTCCATGATCTGTGTTCAAGCTTGAAGATCCCAGTCCATCAAACAATGATGTGACTTTTGTCACTTCATGGTCTTTTTACTCCAGGGCTTGTAATTCTCCTTTTCTTCTCGATTTATGTATTGAAAATGGTGGAAAGGAAAATTGTTTCATGTGATTCTTTGTTCTGTTTGTGACTGAGTGATCTCGTGGTGCATCATCTGAATCTTGCACATTTTCTCCTGTTTACTTGGCTGAACCATTACAAGCCCTCTTTATGTCTAAAGTAGAGTTGCTATTTCGCCATTTCTGCTCATTGTTCACTCTCTTTTTCTTCTCATTTATAAGTGCTTGTTTATTTATTCATTTAATGTTCTTCTCGATTTCAAATGTTAAATGTTTAAAACCTTTTTATGTCAAACAATGTTTGAAAAGGCTTGACCTTATTTGTGTACTTTAAGTGCACTAGTGTTTGTAGAGAGGCCAACAAGATTTTTATGTATGTCTCTCTAGGTCTCTGGAGCAGTCACTGTTGATACAGTCCTTTTTATCTCTGTTGTCTTCACTGACCTTTGCCCTGGACACCTCTGCCGAGGAAAAATGGTCTGAGCTTGTGTCTAAACTGAAGAACACTTCTAAACTCTGTGACCCGACTAGTCAAGACATCCACTGCACCGTGCTTACAGCCTGGCGCGACAACTGTGAAGCGGTGAAAGACCTGCTGGTCCAGGTGCATAGTTGCCTCAACACACATGGGACTAGTCTTGGAGAGGTCAAGGACAGGAGTGGCCAGTCAGTGCTGAGCCTTCTAGGTGAATGTTTCAATGTGATGATGGAGGCTGTGAGCTGCGAGGAGAAGGATCTGGTCATCATTGTTGGGAAAGGGCTTGTATATACTGCCTCTGTCTTGCTGCACCTTCTGGAACCATGTGGGCATGTTGACCCTGTGGAAAAGGCTGCGATTAAGCTGTGTCATTTCAGAAAAGAGGTGAGAGATGGTAACTACTCCATGACATTTTGCTCCTAGCCCGCCGTGTATGACCCTGTAAAATTTACAGTTGAACAGTGTTTATCTGCTAGGTGCTTTCTGCCTTTTTGTTCAGAGAGGAAAATTTTTCTGTAGCAACCATAACCTCACTTTCCCCATTATTTAAAATAAATTATATAAAGTTAATTTACAAAAGGCTTGCTAGATGATTATGTGGGCATTTATCTTAACACTGCTTAGCAAAGGCTTTAGTAGCAAGCCTTGTCACTTGCTATGTCCCTCCAAATCGCCCTTCCCTCATAACGAGTGCTGACAACCTTACACATATCAACTGAACTGAACACCAGCATGTGATTTTTGGTAGCCTTTATATATATAATATTTTTATTTACAATAAATCTATCAGCCTGGTTTGGAATTCTCCTTAGACGTCTGCTCTTTCTAAAGCTTAAATTGATTAATTGACATTGATGTCAATTGACTACCGTTTACTGTGCTAGGACCACTTCTTCACCATCCATGGGGTCCATCCTTGATCTCTGGATGACATTGGTGTGTGTAGTCTTGAAGGTTTTTTTTCATATGCCCCTCTTCCCTGAAAGACAGAAGTGTGTTCAGTCTGCTTGTTGGACCACAGTTTTCATTATATTTTTTCTAAATCTTGTCTGTGGCTTCAGATAATGTAGATGGATGCAACAGTTATTATTTGGGGTTGTTGAACTACTGGTTCTGGAGTCCACTCAAGTGGTTTTGTTTCCAAAGGACATTGGATCACTTTGAAAAGATAAACTGTGGACAACTTGTGAAGAGCTATGGTTATAGTAACTTGACATTGATATGTATCAAAGAGTGGAAAAGTAGATTTCTTTGACTGGAATTTCTTAGTTGGTAGTTTATGACTGGCAATGTTAGCATTTAAATAGGTTGTTAAATAAATTCCTTCAGCCCTACCAACAGTTTTGTGTCAACCTGTCTCAACGCAACAAACAGGTCTTTGGTTTAAACTGTTTGTGTAGTATAGTCTGTGGTGTAATAAATGATCCAGATCTCATTTGTTCAAAATGACTCAGTTTTTGACCTGATTTTCAGATGGCCGAGATTGACACAGAAGTGCGTGTGTGGGACATGCACTTTAAACTACACACAGGTTTAGGTATCCAAGACACCCATCCCTCAATATATCCATCCAGATTGGCATTCCTGCTCCATCG
This sequence comes from Pomacea canaliculata, assembly GCF_003073045.1. Classification (NCBI taxonomy): domain Eukaryota; kingdom Metazoa; phylum Mollusca; class Gastropoda; order Architaenioglossa; family Ampullariidae; genus Pomacea; species Pomacea canaliculata. The sequence goes on along the minus strand of NC_037595.1, from coordinate 20,740,147 downwards.
CAAGTTGAACTTGCAAGCAGCTATTGTCACACTTGAAGAAAGGCAAGCCTACAGGGAAAATAGCATTCAGTTCTTAAAAATGAGCCAGGAGGTATCCACATTTCTTAGCAGTGTTGGCTCACCCAAAGCTGTGAGTTCACTTGTCACCCGACTGGCTTCAGCAAGCAGCGCTGTTTGTCCCAACTCTGGCACAGTAGCAACAGGTTTGAAGATCATTTTGCAAGAAGAACAGACATGGCAGGCCATGGCACAGCAATTCTGTCTGCAGTTGGAGAGTGACTTTCCATGCTTGAGGGACATGACAGTTCCAGTGTGTGTGGTGGTGCAGCAGGTTTGTTGCTTTTTGTTTAGTTTGTTGTCGTGTTAATCACTGTAGCTGCCATAACCTGTGTGCTTGCAGGATGGAATAATGGACATAATCTTCATGTGTGGTTTGCTTCTAAATCCTTCAGGTGCGACTTGGGATGAGAGCACTGGCCCAAGATGTCCAGCACAAAGTGAAGAAATTACAGGTAGAGTAGCCTTTGATCTTTACCGGTAAAACATCTGTAGTGCTTTAGTTTTAAAACTTCTTCTTAAAAGGCTGATGAATTATAATCTGTAAAATTTATAATGAAGAGGCCACAAACTTTTTCTGTCATACTTAGGAGCTTACAGGTTGTACCTCATTACACAAAGAATTACACATGCTCTTTATTTTCATTATGTGTCTGTAAGATTAGTCAATCATTTCCCTGCCATACCACCCTAACCTGCAACTATTTAAGGAACAACCATTAGGATGGTACCTAACTTTGCTAGTCTAGTGATCAGAACTGTGTTACAGACTGGCTGCTGGCATGAAGATGGCATATTGGAGGAAAGCATCTCAACCATCTGTAGGTTTCCATTTATCTGCTCTTCCAGTCCTTCACTGCTGGAGGTGGCTGCTCGACTGTGTTTGCCTACCACTACATCCACTATCTCTAGTCTTGTGACAGCTGGTGGTGGTGGTCCAGAAAACACACTGATCTTACATTCCAGGTGTGTTTTTGTACCTGCAGGCGTGAAAATGTGTGCTGCTTTCTTGGATCCTTACCTTATTTTAAAGCTCTATTTATGGGCTGAACATCCAAACATTAAAGTATTGTTTACTTCATTTTGTGCTTTTTCTTGACGCAGGTTATAAAGAGATTATTTGCATTTTTCTGATCTTTTGTAGACTTCTTATGTGTTCATTGCTGCTGGTCAAAGCACATGCCCTCTATACCTGCCAGCTGACCTCTGATCTCTTGGAGACCTTGTCCTGTGTTTTATCACGGTTCGTGTCAGCATGGCAAGAACAAGAGGAGAAGCGTCGTAGGAAAGAAGAAGAAGAAGCAGCATTGTTCCACATCAAAGAGAAGGTACATGGCGACGAGAGGACAACAGCCGAACAAGAAGAGGCCGTCTTTCGAGCTGCATTCCCCACATACCATGAGGTATGATTTGCTCTTGGTTGTAGAGTCGGATCTCACCCAAGTTGTAGTAAATAGTCAGTAACTATCTTCTGTCTTACTTGTAAGTCTTCACAGTCACACTCCTCCTTAACCATGTTTTTCTCCCAGTTATTAATTGTTGGTCATCATCACCAGCATATAATGCCATATCTGACAGAATCTGACATGCAGATATGGGGCTGGTATTCATGTCCAGTCTACAGTTATTGGTGCTATACAAGTTGTGCAGTATGAAGACAGACAGCTGATTAGGCAATGCTTAGTTGTTTTCTGTTATCAAAATTTAGTTTCTTGACATGCTTGAGTTGCAGATGTGAATAATCCCTGATAGCCTGGCATGTAAATATGTTGTGGGCTTGACATAAATGTATCAGTAGAACAGATGTTTTTTTTATCTTTTTTTAATGAAACATTTTAGGGAGATTTTTGACTGAAATTTTAGGATTTTGAGGACATGATTGAAGCCACTAGGCTGGAGGATACTGGCAAGAGGAGAGAACAACCCATGGATGAGGACGAAAAGAAAATGGAATTCGCTCTTGCTATATCTGAACATGAGATGTATGAGCTGTGCCAAAGTCATGTACAGATGATGCTTGCTCTGACCTCTTGTGCATGGAAGTCACAAAAAACCACAACAAATGTTGATGTTGATTCCTGGGACATTTTAAGGCCAATGCTGATGATGTACCAGATGACGTCTGATATTGTCAAAGCATCATGGGAAGTTTTAGGTGAGTATGTAGCTAGCATGACTGGGTGGAGTCATTATTCCGATTTGTGTCCACATAATTTTTTTTACTGCACTGCTTCCAATGATTTAATCAATTGCTTAATGTATTTTAAATGAGATTTTATAACTTTATATATATATGTCTTATTGGTGATGTAGACAGATTGCATCTAGTACAATTCCATGTGTTGCAGATGATATAGACAGGCACACAATAGGATCTCACCTGCTTGTTTGTGGTGCTGTGATACAATCCATGCACCTGAGTCAGGGGGCTGATCCTTCACAGGTAGATATAAAATGGGCATATGTCCAGCCATTAGTGGAAAAATAACCAGTATTTTTGGCAGATGTATCAACATGCATACATGTGCAAAGTCACCTGTAGTAAATTTTTCTTTGTGTATTTTTACATTATTTTAGGCTATACAAATTCTTTATTGAAATGATACATTTCTACTTGCATTTGCTTTCTGTGGCTCGTTTGTTTTGAGAGGTGGTGCAGTATATTAAAATGGTTTATCTCTAAAGTCAAACATTTGTGATGAGCAGTAGTGTGTATTAACTTAATGTAAGAAAAGCACAAGCCTGGCACAAGAATTTGAAAACTCTTATCTTACATGTGCTATCATTTCTACATTCCTGCATTACTTTTTAGGTATCAGGTCTCTGCCTTCCAAAGTCAAAGTGCTATAACTTCTACATTGATCCAAACATCCCAGAGGTTATCCAGTGCAGACCTGTCTTGCAGCTTGTACTTGCCAGAGTGACTGAACTGCAACAAGAATGGCCAGACCATCCAACGCTAAAGCAGGTACAATGTTATGGCATAAAACTGCTACAGTTGCCACTTTAAAGTGGGAATGACCTTTTTTTAAGACAGGTAGTAGCTTAGACTAGAAATAATTACTGTTTGTGGCTTTTTCAACTGATACATCTAAGAATTTATTTTAAAGTAAAAAAAAAATTTTTTTCCCAGAATATACTAAACAAGTCACTGACTTTAGTTTTAAAACATTTTCTGTTCTCAGCTTTGTGATGTAGTTGAGAGGGTGAAATCATTTCCAGTGACAGCGCCAGTCAGCAAGTTTTTGACTGGTCTGGAGCTCTTACTGCAGAAAGCCCAAGTGAGTTGTCAGTATGGTTGATTGAGATGGTCCCACCTTCCTTTGATCACAGTTTTCGTTCTCACAACAGTCAGATGTGCTGTAGTCACATTTGGACAAAACAGAAAGTCAGGGTCTTAAATAGCACCGCAAAATGTTGTCAACTAAGTGATAAACTTTTGTTGGTACTACCCTTGCAGAGTTAGGAGGAGGAAAGGAGGAAGCTTCAGACAGACCCTAACCAGACCACACAAAAATGAAAGCTGCATTTTTTTTTTTGATCAGCAATGCAAGATTTTATCAGAATATCTGCCATGGTTTTGTCATTCTCAGTTATCTTGTTAATCTGGATGTTGTGGATAAAGAAATTCTTAAGCCAGGAAGGTAAATAGCAAAGGTATAAGCTGTGTACACGTGCTAATGTGTGTTCCAGGATGTAGATATGCATGTGTTAATGAAAGTGAAACTAGCCTGAAATAAATCTCTTTTTTTTCAACCAGTTCTGGGAAAGCAATGCTTCGACCAAGGTTTCCATGGCAAATCAACTGTCAGAGGTTACTGCCATCATTGTACGTTGGAGAAAATTAGAGCTTAGGTAAGTTGTATTTTAATGAAGAAGCAGCATTCTGCTATTAAGTTTTTTGGGGCACTCATATGTTTGTGATACATTTGTGCTTTACTCAAAAAATTATTTGAAGAAAATTATTGTTCATTAATGGATATCTTTGTGTATTCTTTCTTGTGATATGCCATTTTTTCACTTTTAAAGGAATCTGCATTGTCGTTGGTTTAAATCTGTCTCTGTTGTTGCAACATCACAGTTGCTGGAGTGGAGCATTGGATGTGGAGGTAGAAAAAACCGAAAGAAAGCCAGTCGCTGGTGGTTTCATCTTTACAGTCTTGTATCTGCTTACTTGGAAGAAACTAGCAAGGTGAAAAAATCTACTTGCATTGTATGATATATGATATCTTTCATCTTTTGTTCCAAGTGTTTTTTTTTTTTTGCCTAACAAGTTTTGTTTCATTCATAATGCAAACAGCTTTCTATATTTTACAGCTTCTATAGATGGAGTGGATTTGTGCGAGGCTTGTTTAGCTGTATGGAGGCATGTTCTTTCATGCATACAGTTTAATTTTGTGAGGTTCTTTTTTTTTTCTCCACATAATTTTACATAAGTATAACAAATATAAATTTTATGTATATGTTTATCAGGACAAATTAGAAATGGAAGAGCTGGTAAAATCACTCAAACAGTATCTAGAGAGCTCCAGCATGGGGGAGTACTCTGCTCGCCTGGATATTCTAATGGCATTTCATTGTCACCTTCTCAACACAGAGTCTTCAGAGAAACGAGGTTAGTCGAAGTGATTGTGTTGATTGTGGTGAGTTCTGATAAAAGCAAGATAACAGGAATTTACAATATCTGAGCTACACAAATAATTTTGAAAGATAAGTGACTTAGGTAGTTATGTCTCATTGTTAGGTTTAATTTCCAGGCAGTCATGGTATCTGCATGTTTCTAAAACATGGGTTGGTGTAAAAACATATGTGATTCTTTAGATATGACACTTTTTTGATGTTTTGTTTCCAGATAAACTGCTGCATCTGCTGTGGAACATTCACCTGTTTTACTCACAGTTTCAAGATGTCATCAGCTCACAGATTGCACATCTGCGAGCTCCCATTGAAAAAGAATTGAAGGTATGCAGATAAAAATTTACGGGGAAAAAAAAACCTGCCACTTTTCTCTTTTGGTTCTGAACGCTGTTGTTTATTTACACAATAAGTTTATGGCAGTAAGAATAGATTTTTTGGGGGTTGAGAAAATAAAAGTAAATTCATTTTGTAACCATTACCACTGTTGCATGCAGTGGGAATTTTAATGTGACCATTTGTGTTGTATTTAATAGGGTTTTGTCAAAATTGCCCGTTGGAGTGAGATGAACTACTGGGCACTGAAAGATTCTACAGAGAAAACCCATAGGACTGTTCACAAACACACGCGAGCTTTCCAGGTCAGATTTTTAGCATGTAAATCTTTCATACATTTAAATTGTCTTGTAAAATAGCATGTCATTAGGTTTTCTCATTAAAATTTCACCCTTCATTCTCTCATTTTGTTATTTCTGAGAGCTATACTTCTGGCCATACTTGTGGCTATTCTTACGAGTGGTCAATATTTATATCCATATATATTTTGCAGTAACACCATTTCTATTACAGTTGTAAGTTATATGTGTGTAGTGTATGGATACATGTGTAAGTATTGGTGTGGGTACATGAGCTTAGTATGAGGCAGAGAGAGAACGGGAGAATACTAGAATTTAAAAGAGCCTTTTATAACTCATACTTGTATTATTTACCCTGTAATAAGCTTTAGAGTGATGAGACAACTGTACACATTGCATAAAACAGACCTTGCATGTTCAGTGCAGGATCTATCTTAAACTTCTCTATTATAGGCCATTCTTAATCAGCCATTTATTTCCTGGACATCTTCTCACAAGTTAAGCTATTTTCTCTCCTCACTGAATGCTGTTTTTGTTCAGGCTATCCTTAACCAACCAGTGAAAGGCTTGCTGGGAGAAAGGCCTTCTGACTTTTTGCTGACCTCTGAGGTGGAGGGGTCAGGGAATAGCTACAGTGACCGTGTAATCCAGTATGGGGAGACAGCACTCAAATTCTGCATCATCAGTCCAGCAGATGGGGTGAGTTTTCACATAATCAGACCCATCATTTACCCTGAATCTGATTTCCTGTCTTTTTTTTCTCCATGAATATTGAATGATCTTAACAAACTAGGTTTTCTAAAGGTACATTTGATTGATATTCATGTGCCACAGCAAACTTTTCCCAATTGACCCAGCTGTCGGTAATAGGCACCTGATTCCATAAAGGGTTGCAGCGAAATAGGGGAATGGGCCCTACCATTACAAAAAGAAAGCAGGCCCTAAAAATCATGGTCTCACACCCCTAACAACCATAAGATACAGGGATGACCTTTTTACCTTTACCTTTGGTAGGGGACCAACCCTTGATTGGTTCATAAAAAAGGGGCAGCAATCTTCCAAGTTAGCATATGTAAGGAGAGTCCCACAAGACGTGCTTATTCCAAATGGAAGAATGAGGAAGCATTGTGACCTGCCTTCAACCATCTGAAGGTGTTAGTGGACAGAAATCCGAATGGTTAGGATTGTCAGAGTCCATATTTTTCTTTGTCCTTTTTGTTTGTTTTTGTGGCCTGACTACTTTTATTGAAAATAATTGTTACTTTAGCCCAGGATGAGCTGGTGGACACCTTTTTAAGACAGCTGCCTACTTGTACCCTGCAGCAGAAGCTTGCCCCTTGAGCCAACGTGCATCCAAACATTGGCATTCCATATTGCAAACCTCAGCCATTTTTCAGGATGTTTCCACTCTTGATGATCTGACAGGTTTAGTATATCACATCTTTTTCTCGAACAGTTTCATTGTTTTGGAAAACAATTTTATGAAAAAAAAATCTTTAAGGGCAATACAAAAGCCAGTTAATGGTAGGACATTCAGCCATGCAATAAAAACAGAATCTGAGCAGTACAATCATGTTAATATTGTGTCTCGTGTTTTGTGGAAAAGAAAAAGGTTTTCAGAATTTCAAAAACAGAAGTACTCAGAGTGCAGAGAATTGTAGATGTAAATACAAAGAAGACATCAGTGTCTTGTTTGATGAGAAGTGTTCACTCTGACCATTTTTACTGTTCTGATTAACCTGATTGTCATGTTCATTGTGAGTGATATCCAGACTTCAACCCTAGAAAAATAATTTGCCCAGTCAGAGCTAGGAATGATATCAGCCACATGTTCTTTATGAAAGAACATCACAAATAATTGGTCAGATTTGATGAGATTAACGGACAAATTTGATTTATAGTTATAGCTATAATATATGCTTTGGTCCTTCAATTTGAAGGGAAGAAATCAAACTTAATAAACTTAGTAAGGTGTCCATCTTATGTTTATATTAATAGGATTCTGATAGAGAGAGTTAAAATTTGGTGTGATGTTTGTTAACAGGTGATTTGATAGATCAGATTCAGGAACTACAGAAGCTAACTGTTTCACAGGTAAGGAAATTCCTTTAGTACACATAACTCCTCTGCACGTACTTTCCTTGCACGTACTTTCCTTCATCCTTCAGTTGGTGATGATAAGTTCTACCCATGGTACTACATGGGCTTCTTTTAAAAATCATTTAACATTCTGTAAAAGAAATCATCAGTCTCTAATTGACCTTGAGTCAAGAGTCAAATTTTGCTTCCTTTTCAGAGCTTAAACAAAGAGAAGCAGAAAGCAGAGGCACGGCACATCAACTTACGGAAGCGCAAGGCACTCGCTGATCTTTTCAAAGAGTTGGAAGACTTAGGTATAGTTTTCAGCATCAGCTTTTCCTTTTCCCTTTCTCTTTTTGAAGAAAAATATTTTTTATTCATTTTTATATTTTGACTGGTTTTTTGGAATGTAAGAATCAACAGAGCAAGTAAAAAAAAGAATTTGCTCACTGTGTATTTGGTTTAAAAAAAATTGAATTATAATCTATAAACAGGTTTATCCTATAGAAAGGGACTGAATAAAGAAAAGACCAGCTTTGTGGATGATGCTTTGATGTTACCACCGTTGGATCCTTTAGCTTCTCTGGATAAGAGGTATTTCAGGATTTTAGTTAAGAAACCTTGTTCAGTTACATAACATTATTACAGGTTATTTGTAGGTTATTGCATTGTGTAATTTTTTGGGGAAAATGTGTGTGCAATTCCAAAGTTTTATGAAGTCAGGTAAATGTCAACAGCATCTACAAGTACTCCTCCCTGTTCTCACATTTGTGTGTGTGTGTGTGTGCATGCAAGATTGTAAAAGAGAAGGGCATTTTGTCTAACGAAATTTTACATTAAAACTGTCATGCTGATACTGACTGGCCCATGTGGTTTAATGGGAAGATGTTCCAAGTTTACAAAAGACTCGTATTTCCAGCACCTGTGAAAATAGCTGTGTGATCTCAATGCATTGTCTGCTTGGCTTATTCTTGGTCACTGTTCTGTAAATATAACAAAAGGAGGATTGGATATGTTGGATACACTAGTAAGTTCAACTTGGTGCCAGGTACGTGTGAACTGGTCTGCAAAAAGGCCTAAAAGTAGATCTGGGTGTGAAGGCACAGGCACAAAGCTTTTACTAATGATCCTTGTAAACTTGCAGTGACCCACTTGTCTGCCTATGGGAGGGATGCAACTCATACTTCACACGTTGTCTGTCTCGCATGGCACGATTCATGACAGCTTTGCAGTCTTCTCCTTCAAAGGTGAAAATGTTAATTAATTTTTATTTCAATAAATTTCTCTACTTTCAGAGCTTTTTAATGAACCAAGAGATAGAGCTTAAGTCAGAAGGATTGAAAACAATTATTGTACACATTTCCTTCTTCTGTTATAAAATTTAACTTAAATGGTCACACACATAAACATTTGCACATATTATATATGACCTGTAGTGACTGTTGGCAGTCACAGCATGTTGACACAGTTGTGAGCTGAAGTAATAATTATCAGGATTGACCTCTTAGTGTCTTTGGATTCACCAGTGAAATACTCATGTGTTCAGTGATGAGAAATGTCATGATGGTTTTTTTCCCCCTCCTATTTCTATTTTTAGGAACTAGGGCCAGGTAACTTAGAGCGCTGTCGTGGATTCATTGAACACCTAACAGATATCTACCTGAGACAGCGTGTGGAACTGACAGATACTGTTAACCAATTTATTATTCTGAAGTGAGTGTTTTTGTTTCTGTTTCTGGGCATATATAGTTCTCACTAATGCAGATATGTAAAACCCTCTCCGATGACTCTGCACCTCTGAAGTGTGAGATGTTCACTTGAAACATTTGATGGCATCCATTCCGTAGCTGGGAATCCATTTATGGTTCCATGGTCTAGCCTAAGGATGCTACAGCCAGCTTTTTGGTGTAAAGCAGTCAGCTTATAGGGTTGCTTGGCTGCTTGTCGCCCAAAAATACAAATCACATATAGTATATTTAATATTTATAATTATTATTTATATTATTGTTTTGGAACATGAGTAAAACTTGTTTTTTTATTTTGTATCACTACAGGAAGCTGCTGAAATTAGTGACTTTGCTGCAGCTTTCTAACAATTGGCTGCCTCCCCAGACATCTGCCAAAAAATGGCTGGTGAGTCCTAGCATGTGACTGTCTTTACTCATGAATATAGATGATTGTGCACAGCCTTCATCGAGAATCTTGAAAACCTGTTCTCTCTAAAATATGTTATAGCTTGCCTGATAACCTGTTTGTGCTCCAGTGATCACAGCTCATTGAGCTTTCCTCCATGCAGGGAATTTTTAAATTCTTTTTTATTGTTATTACAGGAAGAGGCAAAAGGGCAGGCCATCAGCCTTGTTCAGGGTCTAATGCAGGTTTCCCTGCTGTTGCAAGCCTGTCCAGCAGCAAATGACCCACATCTGCATGGTCCGATGTCTCCTTTCTTGACCAGCCAGTTGTCAGCAGCTGCCCACATGCAGTCAGGGGACACGCTCTGGACATACTGTGTTGACAGAATAAAGGTGATTCAAAATGAAACAGACAGAAAGGGAGAAAGAGAGAGAAGGGGGAGGGCTAAATTGTCATCCTAAACATTGCCTGGTGCATGCATGAACATTAGAGAAAGAGTTAGTGCTGATTTTATCTTTGTTACTGCTGTGAAGTGATTGGTGTTTAGCTGAAAAAATATGCAGTAAACTGTACAAATTTATTAGGAGACTGTGCAAGACTTACTTTACCTTAGAAACATTGCAGAAAAATAAGTTCTGCCATTTAAGCAGGGATTTAATAGCTTGCTTTTTTTTCTTTAACCAGACCTTCCTGTTAACAGCAAAAGCAGAGCACACCAAGCTTATGGTCATCTCTGACAACCTCATGGTCACAAGGTAGATACAAATTCAAGGCAGATTTATTTCTTGCAGCTATTTGCTTACAAGTAATTTTGTTATTTCATTGTTGTTTCACATGTAGCTTTAACTTCTCAACTCAACTTCTATTATAGTCAGTATCTACTTTTAAAAATAAAATGACATAACCAGAGCTTGCATTGAAATAAAATTTGAAGAGCATTGTGAGGCACTAAGATTTTCAGTATTATTACCATTTTCCTCTTTGTTATTAGTGGTTTTAATTAGAGTTGTGCATTTATATTTATGTAAATGTTTGTATGAGCCTGCTCTGTTGAAGCAACACTGATTTTTGTCCAATATTATATTTCAGCACTGACTTTGATACCATCTCAAATAGTATTGAGGAGCTTGCATCAATTGGACGAGGGTTGGGGGAAATAAAAGACATTCTTGGTTGTCAGAATGAGAACAGCATTTGTGAGAAAGAAAACTGTTTGACCTCAACCATCACATTCATGTCATTTGCCTTACTTCGGATGGAGAGCAACTTCCAGGTCTGGAAATCAGCCATGAGGGAAAATCTTACCTGTGGAGCAAGCACTGTACAGCAGAAACCTAGACGACATCATCACATATGATCTTTCTGACAACGTGACTTTTCCCTCTTCATATGGAGCTCTTTCTTCGGGGTCTGCTGGTGCAGATGTTGCTGCTTTTGCATCAAAGATGGAAAGTCTTGTGGAAGCTGTGCTGTTGTCGAATTCAGAAGCTTGTAAAAGTGCCAGAAAGAAAAGTTAAGCAAAGACAAAAGAGACAGCTCTCTACAAGAAGCTGAATCAAAAGTCAGCAGTGATAACGTTGAAAGTGAAGCAGATGATGACAAAGAGAGTTTAAAAGAAAACCACCTGATAGAGTTGACCAGTAAGCTGCAGCACTACATTATCTGTCTTCAGTGTCCACAGGTACCAATTTCGCTCAGCCTTTATTAAGATCTTCTTAGGGTTTACTTAATAATTTTAAGTTTAAAAAAATAAGGAAACAAAAAACTACAAGGAGCATCCTAGCAGCTAACAGGAAAAAAAAAATTTTTTTTTAATCTGCCAAAAATGTTTTGCATTATGAATGAAACAAATCATTGTATAAAAACTTTGTCAAACAGTGAACTTTTCTTCTGTGAATTAAAAATAAACTGTTTGATTAGTCCATTATAACTCACTTTTTTGAGGTTTGTGTTGAATGTTTTCACCTGCAAGAAGCTGTTCATTTGTTGTTTTGGTAACTCTTCCACAGGTGAACAGGCTTATTCAGGAACTGCACAGTTTTCTGGAGAGAACATCAGAAAATGTGCCTGTGGTGGACAATGACCTACAGTGAACACAGCATCTGTCTGTATGAAGTTGCTGACTCGCTGCAGCCCATTGCTTGGCATCTACAGCAACATGGTTGGGGTGCATGTGGCAGAGGCTCTGTGCCTTCATCGCACCATGGGCAAAATGTTGTCAGTTCTCCTATCAGTCTTCACAGAACTGTCAGAAAAGGTAGGGCCAGTGGCAGAGTTTTACCTCAATGTTTTCGTAGGCTTGGCTGCATTCTGAAGCAGCTCCTGTCGGGCTTCTTTCATTTCTCATCGTTCATTTGCTTGTTGTCATGTCACTAGGGTTTCTGCCTTCCTGCGAGTACAGCGATGAGATCGGACAAGAAGGAGCCACTGAGTTTGTTGATATTGAAGGCGGAGGTTTGGGGGAAGGCGAGGGAGCAAAAGATGTCAGCGATCAGATTGAATCAGAAGATCAGGTTTGATGAATGAATTTTTCACATTATTTCAATAGCCATCACTTCCAACAATGTCCTGAAACACAAAAAAACCAAGGCAAAGTTGCTGGTGTGTTGTATAGTGACATGTTATATTTGATATTCTAAAAATTGACTAAATAGACATAGTGTACTTTTTAAAAAAAAAATTAATTTGAAGTCAAGTGCACTGAAATTGTAATGGAGCCAGTTTTAACACTTTTCTCCCTTTAAATGCTTCCCATCATATTTGACTTGTATTCTTGCAACCAAGACAAGTTTAAACCAAGTAAAATTCACAATTTCGTACAGCTTGATGAGGCTCGAAGGCCTGATGAGGAAAAAAGTGACCAGCCAGAACACCAACCAGATATTGCTCCAGAGGACAATGCCATTGAAATGTCAGAGGATTTTGATGGCAAACCTCAAGACCTTGAGCCAGTGGGTGGGTGTCTAACCTTTTCAGTTTGAAAGTCCTTTAAGCAGCAGCCAAGAGCTTTGAGAATAACAGTGAAAACAGTGGAAAGATAAATTTAAAAAGCTTTAAGTCTAATTTTATGTTTTTCATTGCTTTTAGAAGCTTGAGGTTATAAATACCTTAAGATTTGATTAAATTATGATTTTTAACTGTTTTCTCAATCATTAGTTCTCAATTTTCTATTGAAGACTGTCAAACATTGTGTCTAGTTTTATCAGAAGTTATATTGAAATAAATCTTATAAGTATCTTATTGAAATAAATCTTATCCTTATAAGTAGCCAAGATATTGGTTTTTTCTTACATAATCAGTCTTCTGTATATTTGGGAAACAGAATATCCCACAATAAAGTAAATTTTAGAATTAGGAAGAAATTTTAGTAAATGCTACCTTGCAAACAATGTTTCCAAAGAATGTCGTTTTCTTCAGAGGGAAATGACGTTGCCTCTGACAATGAGGAGGAAATGGAGAAGCAGATGGGTGATGTCGATGGACCTGATGACAACAGACTTGACGAGCAGATGTGGGCCAGTGATGAGGAAGAGGATGACAGTGGAAAGGTAGGGCCAGGAAATAAAAGTCAAAGGTCAATTTCAGGTGTGCTGCAGCTTCTGGCTTGTATGAGCAAAAGTGATTCTCAGGTGCCATTTACTGAGCATTTAGGCTACAGGTGTTGTTGGAAGTTCCTTGACTGACATATTTACTTTTATATGAGGTATAAGCTTCATCCAGGCATAATGCCAGAAATAGATTTCAGTATCTGTAGCTCTGTAGAGAATTTATTTATTCATTCTGCTTTTCCTTCCCTACAACAAGATGTTATTAGTGGTTATTAGTAGTGCTCATTCCCTTCTTAAACATGCATTTCAGTACATTCGTATAGAGTTAGTGTTTGAGGCAGGTATTGAGCATGTTAGATTGTAGGGCGGGATGTATAAACATGGGGTCGGATGTTCTGTCCTCAGGAGCAGAAGGAAGAGGAAGGTCAGGGGTCAGGGAGACAGGGGATCGCAGACGCTGGTGTGCTGATGATGATGATTAAAGGAACAGTTGAGTGGGAATGAGGGAGGAGGAGAAAGGATGGACGAAGAGAAAAATCAAGAAAAGAGCAAGGAGCGCAAGCCACATGAGCTGGACCAGATCGACGAGGTGAGTAGCCATTCTTAGATTGAAATAGTGCAGACATTTAATCCATTCTGAAAACCAAGGGTTTTTACTGATGTTTCTGAAGAGAAAAAAAATAATTATAGCAGTGTCAGAGAATAGGGAAGTAGGTTCATTATTTTTTTTTTAAGGGAGGGTGAATTGTTGTTTACAATTTAAGTAATGCATTACTCTAATCACCAGTTCCCACAATGCTAGATGTTTTTCACACCCTTCCCTCTTTTCCACCTATGGCTACTCCCCTGCTCATCTTCGTTTTGCAAAATCATGATACTCTCAGTCCTTGTTACTTGGTTCTTCTTTTCATTTTCTGTATTTGTTTTTTATTTATCATCAATACTGGTGTTTAGTCTCCCGTAGTTCATATGTTGTTTGTTCTTTTATGTTGTCCATGTTTCATTCTTGTTCTTAGAGTATTCTCCTTAGGAGTATGAATATGCGCTAAACAATTTTTTTATATTATTTATTAATGCCTGAGTATTTGATGGGAACATGTACCCATGTATTACAGCCATAGTTAACTCTGGGATTAGGCATGACAAGAGTTTATGCAGTTTCTTGTAAGTGGAAACAGGCATGGGAGACCAAAGATCTGTTTATTATGTCTCAGCCTGAGTATGATGAGGACAGAGTTGATCCTAACCATGGAGACCAAAACCAACAACAGGAGCCAGAACAATTGGACTTGCCCGATGATCTGAACCTCGATCAGGATGAAGAGGATGAAGGTGCTGGTGATGAAGGTGAGTCATACAGGATCCTGCTGTTGATTGTTGTCAGTTATCAGATGTGTAGTTGGGTTATTCGTGAGCATGTGGGTCACAACAGCTTTTTATTTTACACAAATCCTACCTGTTAACAGTATTTTTTTTTTTTTTTTTTTTTTTTTTTTTTTTTTTTTTTTTTTTTTTTTTTTTTTTTTTTTTTTTTTTTTTTTTTTTTTTTTTTTTTTTTTTTTAAAGCTTCATGATTAGTCTGAATTCTTGCTTTCAGGTGAAGGATTGCCTAATCAGCCAGAAGATGTATGTCCAATTGAAGACATGGAAGAAAAGGTGCCAGAGGAGGGCAAAGACAATGGCGATGATAAGGAAGAGAAACAAGGGGAAGAAAAGGACAAGGATGGAGAAGATAACACAGAGGAGAGAAAAGAGGACAGCGAAGAGCTTGCTGCCAATGAGGAGCCACAAGAGCAGAATACTGTGGATGACCAGGTGTGTATGAGACATGCACCTGCTTGACTCATCTTGATTTAGTTACATTGAAAGGTGTGCAAGCTTTGTTGTCAGGAGAAATAATGAAATACTGATTCAGATGTCAGAGAACAACTAGGTCCTACATACATTTTAATCAATGTAGGAAAGAAATGGGGAGAGATGTGTGTACTATTACAAAGTCCTATGTTGTGGAGAAATGTGTGCTGTTGCAACGTCCTACACTGTGTGCCTATATCCAATGTGTTTGGTACAGGACGAGGGTCAGCAGACAAGTGAAGAAAAGGATGACATCAATGTTGATGAATGTGCAGTTGATGAGTCCCAGAAACAACAAGAAGAAGATGAAAATAAGAAGGGAGAAAATGGCTTTGCCCCACAGGTCAGTTGAATAACTTTAAAATATGTCATAAAATATGTTAAGAAAGAAAAAACAAGAGAATGTGTATGTGCAAGAGAGAGAGAGTGAAAGGGAGGGGATATCAGTGTGTTTTGTTGTAAATCAGAATGTGCGTAAAACTGACTGGTGTTTAAAATGTGTCTGGAGAATATTTTAATCATATTTTATTCCATAACTCTAAAAAGAGTTCATTTGCTTATTTACATTCTGTTTTGTTTTTTTTCATCATGGGCTGTAATAGCGAGAGAAAATGTAACCCATGCTTCACACAAAAGCATAGAATGCTTTGCATTATAAACTTTGTGATTCTCCATCCAGGAACAAGATAAAGATCTCACAGGCCCTGAGAACCCTGATGTCCAACAAGATGAGCAAGAGATACCAGAGAGAGCTGAGGAGCATGGGTGGACTAGCCACGACACGGCCTGTGCTATGCAAAGCGAAGCAGCTGAGGATCAGATAGCTGGACAGGAGGAGACACAAGAGGTAAGGCCAGATACAGGCAGTGATGCTGGGAAACAACATTTACATTCTTATGCTGAAGAGTTTATCCAAGTTTTTGTAGTGTGGGCCAAATATACAGTAGTTGCTAAGCAGTGCCAAGGAAAGTTGTTAGTCATGGTCTGTGATTCTGTTGATGTGTTGGTTCTGGGACAGAGGAACAGACACTGGTTGTCTATCTGATCCTGTTGAGATTAAAGTGTGCTCTTTCAATGTCCTTCAATGTGAGAAAATGTTATTTGCATCAAAAGGTTTTGATGATGTAGTACTGCACCTTCTGTTGACCACCACTTCTCCTTCTAACTGCCATTCCTATGTTTACCCAGAAACAAGGGGTGGGAACAGCAAACCCAAACCAGCAGGAGGGACACCAGGGCTCAGTGTCTGCCACTGCTACTGAAAGTAGAGCATCACAAGAAAATAGACAGGTATTAGAGCTGTTAAACATCTGGGCGAAATGCTCCATTTATGTGAGCTGGATTTTATTTGGTTAGAAATGCATTCTAAATACGAACTTAATCCCATCAACATAGCATGATCATTTTGGTAAGATTTGAGTTAAGAGTATAGCTCACCAGGAGCGAGCTACATCAAGGCATCAGATGACCAAGGTCACCATCCTGAGTAACATGGTCAGAGAGTTTTTTTTTTTTCCTCTGTGTTGGTAGCATCCCTGGCTACCCAAATGATCAGGCTATGTCGACAAGATGGAGTAGGATAAAGGCTTTTAGTATACATTTTTGACTGAAATAAAACTAATTTTTACTTTTTGTAAAATTTCTTTTTTTATGCATTTACCAACAATATTTTTGTATAGAGGATGCAGTATGTGGAATTTACTGTAAGAATAGTAAAGGTTATTTCTATAGCATCATATCCCAGCCCTGTGAGCAAGCTCATGGCACTTTACAAATGATGCTGATTATAACAACAATAATAATAATCATGATAGGGAGAAGTTGAAGAAACCAACCAAGACAACAAGGAAGAAAAGGGGATAACACGTGGAAATGGGAGTAGATAATAATAAAAAACTGTAATGCTATCTGATTAATAACTGAATGAATACAGTACTCCTATTATCCAAAATGTTTAGGAAATTAAAATAAATGCATAAAATTAAAAGCCATTGCTTTAGAAACATTACATTCCCTGTTGTCGCCTTCTTTGGAGGTTTGGAATGAACTTTTGCAATTCTAAATTGGTTTTGTTTTGCAGAAAATCATTTTTTTTTATATAGCTCTCGTTGTCTCAAGATAAGGTGGATTATCTTTGCAGAATTTATTATTGTTGTGGAAGTATTGTGCCCATGCTATGGGGTTACTCATCTGATTTTTTCACTTACTGACCACATGCTAAAAGTTTACACCTCTAATTTTTCACTTACTGACCAGGTACAGAGAAAGCCTGGGCAGTCCAAGTCTGACCGTTCACTTGGAAATGCAGATGAACAGTTTCGACGCTTGAAAACAACAGACAAGACCCTTCAGCAGCCTGTGGTAGGTTACATTTTCTTGTGCCTGAATTTAAAA
Source organism: Pomacea canaliculata (assembly GCF_003073045.1). Lineage (NCBI taxonomy): Eukaryota > Metazoa > Mollusca > Gastropoda > Architaenioglossa > Ampullariidae > Pomacea > Pomacea canaliculata. Next base: position 20,722,812 of record NC_037595.1, on the reverse strand, counting down.
CAGATTAGATTAAGTTTTGCTTCTGTGCATTTTTATTTTTGTTTTCTTGCATTCTATTTTCTGTTTATCTTGGCTGCAGAAGATGGTATCCTAACCTAATATTTACTACTGCTTCCATAGAACTTTGTCTTTCTGCTAATTGTTTTTGTTGTTTGTATTTTAACAAACAGGATGAAAAGGATGAAAAAGTAAATCAAGCAGATGTATATGAACACATCACAGAGGATGTTGTCCATGCAGATGCACAGACCATTGATGCAGCAACAGCACAGCAGCAGAATCAACAGAAAATAAACAACAAACTTGAGGACGAGGATGAAAGCAATGCCAGTGACACTGACATGCAGGTGGAAGAAAAGGAAGAAGTAGGTATCGATTGTAGTGTACTGTCCAAAAAATCTTATCTACCAATTGAAAGATTACAAAGGAAGAAAATTGAATGTTAAGAATTAATTGTAGTATTTCTTTTATGGCCGGGTTTATCCAAAAATGAATCAAGTATAATTAACTAGTTGGTGAAGGTTATTTATTTGCTTCTTTCTTTGTTATAAAAGGACAATTCAGAAGTTCAAGACAAGATTGCAAAGAATCCCAGCAAAAAGCAGCCAAGGGAGGCAAACCAACCAGGCAAAGAAGAGAGCATGGAGGTTGGAAAGATTGAAGTTGCGGGGTCAAAGGTCTTGACACTCGGAGCCGAGCGACCACCAGAATCAACTATCCACACACAACTGGAGCATCTCTCACTTGATATAGGAGTGAGTAGTGCTTAGTAGTATGCTGGATCTTTGCAATTTGTTAGACATAGGGAGAAGATGACATTTCACTTCTACATATTTTTTTTTTTGCGCTTTTTTTCATTCCTTTATCTGTAATAACCCTACTGTTATGTATCCTGTAACAGTTTGTAAGGATATTAACATTGTGATCATTGATTTTGTATTATAAGGCACTTTGTATCAATTACCTTGATTATTAATTATTGAACAACAATTTATGCCATGAAAAATATGGCACAGTGTTAATTTCTGCAAATTTTAAACTTAAAACTTTGAAGTATTTTTTCTCATTTAATATTTTAGGTTGGTTTTTTTTTTTTATAAAAACAGTAGACTGAATTCTTTGTAGCTAGTTATTTCATTTGTCATGAAATGTCATATTCTGACTGAGTAACACTTGATATTTTTTTTTTTGTCAGGGCCAAGGGGTGGATATTGAAAAACTCAGAAACCAGTTGGAAGACAGCATGAGCTTTGTGGCTACATCCAGATGTATCTGATCACCAGATGGTACATATATTTTTTGCATAACTAATGTAACATTTATTGGTATTATTACTTGTGTCACTGCTATGAATGTAGCAGTAGTATGCTACTGGTGCCAGGGTTTCTGTACAGCATCTGATGCAATTAATGAAATCATTTATTTTGGTATGGCTGCAACTATCATGTTGTCATAGTTATCAGTGGCTGACCTGTCACTACAATGGCTGATCTTCAATGGCTGATCTGTCACTACAGGTTGCTGCAGCAGCAGAGGCCTGGCAAAAATATGAGATGCTGACAGCAAGCTTGTCACAAGACCTGTGTGAACAGCTTAGGCTGGTGCTGGAACCATCACAGGCCACAAAATTGAGGTGAGTGAGCATTTTTTAAATAATAAAAAATTGAATTTGTAAAGGTGCATTTCTGTCTGTGGATTCAAGCTCGATGCACTGCACATAAAAGACTATCAATGAATTGACAGTCAACTATGCAAGAAACACCGTGGTCATCAAACAGATTACACCATGACCAAACAAAGAAAGAGCATAAAAGAACTGAGGAGTGGGCAGACTGCTTTTGATTATGCAAGATATTCCTTAAACCTATAGATTTGAAGGTTTGAATACCTACTTAGCTCAAAGAGAAAAGGAGGTGTAAGGCCAGAGAAAAAAAAGAGCATCTGTTGAATTTCTTTGGTCTGATCCATGGCACAGAGAGGAGGGCAACACAAGCAGACCAAAGAGACTGAGTTCAGTGGTAAGGCCTTGTACCTCAGACATATCCTGGGGAGAGACATTGAAGACAGCAGTAGCACAGTGCAGGGATTTTGTAGAGACAGCATTATCACAGTGCAGTGATTTTGTAATGAAAGAGAGATCTGTTTGGCAGGCAGTGAAGCTGGTGTAGCATGGTCTGCTTATCACCTACACAAGACATGAGCTGCATTATTTTGATCTCCTTTAAAGTGTGTCCAGTAGGCAGTAAGGAAGCTCATTATCTGAGTTGTTTATTATGCACTCCCTTAACCCCTTTGTTTTTGCTGGATTCATTTTAGGGGAGACTACAGAACTGGCAAACGACTGAACATGCGCAAGGTTATCCCTTACATTGCCTCCCAGTTCCGCAAAGATAAAATCTGGCTGCGTCGCACAAAGCCCAGCAAGCGGCAATACCAGATCATGCTGGCCATTGATGATTCATCAAGCATGGGTTTCAACCATTCCAAGCAGGTAAAAGGGGTTATAGAAGTGGTAGCAGTCGTCAACGTGTGGTAACACAGGATGTGAGACATGCTGCTTTGGATGTGGAAAACCTAGACATTGGGTATCAGGAAAGGTCCAGTTTAAAAAAAAAAGTTGTTCATAGAGACACCTATTAACTTCAAAAAAAGGTCTCTTTTTACTCTGTAAAATTTAGACATGACAGTCTGCTAAAGTAAATTGTTTTGGCATTAGATTTGTTATAAAGCAAATAAACACATGTAATTTGTCTGATGCAACTTAATGTGTATTTCTCATGGCAGTTGGCATTTGAATCCCTTGTACTAACAGCCAATGCACTGACACTGCTAGAAACAGGAGAGCTGTGGTGCAGGTAAGCATTTGATTTTGTCTTCAAGTCACAAAAAAGATTGTGAATCCAACTCAAAGCACTAATAAAAAATAGTAAAGGTTGTCCCCTACCATTTTCAGGTTGTTAGGGAGTAAGTTGTTAAAGACTTTTAAGTAAGTTGTTATCAGAGGTACTTGGACCCAGGTGCAGTGTCATTGAAAGTGACTTTTGTTTGTTTATTAGATGTTCTTTACACTCAGACAAGGCACCACCCGCAAAGATTTTGTAAGATATAGTTGTGGATGTAAGGATGTACATGAATAGTGGAAGAAGCAGTTACAGTTCTTTGTCTTGGAATACACTCACATCACTTGGGTTTTGAGAGTGTACAATTTCACGAGCTTGTTGCCAGCTACAACTCTTTTGTTTCTGCAGTTTTGGGGACACAGTGAAGCTTCTGCATCCATTCTCAGCGACATTTTCCAACCAAGCAGGAGCCAACATTCTTCAGCAGTTTACGTTTGAACAAAAGAAGACTCGCTACACTCAGGTAAGAGGGATGTTGTGGCTAGCTTGAAATCAATAGCTCTGTTTTTTTTTCTTTCTCCAGCTCTGCCTCATCTGCAGACTAGCTAGTTGTGAATATATATCACTTATCATTCACTCTCTTCACTTGTTGCCAGTCATGGATTGTAAAGTCTATAAACTTTCCACTCTGACTTCACCTTTTTTGGAACTGGTCCTCAGTACAGCACCACACATGCTACAGTCCCTCACATAATCCTGTACTACAGAAGATACAGCACCTCACATGATTTTGTATCATACATGATCTTGTACCTCACATGCAAAGTAACACACAAGATAGTACCACACATGCTGTAATATTTTCTGTAGAATGGTTCACATCTCATGCACCATCCTGTCCTCTCCATCTCTTAAATTGCTCATGCTGAGGTTAATGTTGTAAGTCTTAAATTTTCTTTGCTTGATGTCTTGCACTTCTTGATTTTCTTATACTAGCTTCTACAGCAAGCAACAGCGGTGATGGTGGAATCACGTAACAGACAGCATGGGACATCTGGACGGCCAGAAACAGCTCAGTTGCTGCTGATCATTTCTGACGGACAAGGCGTGTTTAGCGAAGGAACAGATTCCATCAAGAAAGCTGTGCGACAAGCATGTGAAGCAAATGTGTTTCTGGTTTTTATTGTTTTGGATGAACCTAAAAACAAGGTGATCATTTCCCCATAGATGGTTCTGAAAAATATTTCTTTGTAAATTTCTTTGTTTCCTTTTTTTCCTTGTTAATTCCTAAGTGGAGAAGTAACTGGGCAATAAAGTGGACTTCTTCATTGCATCATCATTATTATAAAAAAAATGTACACATCTGTGGCAGTAGTTTTGAAGTAGGTGTAAATCACTGTCAAGGGGCAACATGGGGAAATAAAGGACAAGCATCTTGTTTCCAAAATTATAAGGCAGGGTCCAGACCCTGAAGATGTTTACTTCTGAAGCCGTAGTAAGCAGTGGTAAAGTTGCCCTGGGATAAAGAAACATGAAGTAGCATCCACTGGGTCTGGACACTGCTTTATAACTTCAGAAACAAGATGCTTTTCCTTGAGTTCCCAATTTTGCCCTGGGGAAACTTCTTGCTCTTGCTTCGTAACTTCAGCCTATGAGCATAATATAAGCCACAATTTAGTAGCCGTATGTCAATGCTTTTGATTTCATATTGCTACAGGTCTCAGTATTGGACACCAAGATTTCACAGTTTCAAGCTGATGGCAAGGTAGAAGCTTTTATAGTCATTATTTATATTTTACATTTGCAATGCACTGTGCGTAATATTTCAGTCATGATGCTCGGTGCAAAGAGCACTTTGATGTGAGGCTTAGGACCACTCATAGCCATGAATGATGCCAAATTATCAAAATCTCTAAGTGGCTTTGTCCCGGTGCATTGGAAGATGTATTGGAAAATAAGTTTGGACTTCCTTCAGCATATAGACCCCAAGTTTCAATGTCTCAGTAATCTCCTAATTTTGCCAAACTTTGTCAAATGTTTGATGACATTATTTGCTAGCTTGAGCTGAAAAGCTGGAGAATACAGAGCTAGTAATAATGTGTTGAGTGACTGCTCTGTGCAGTCAGTGTTTTGTGTCGAAAATTTAATTTTCTTATTGTTCTGTCTGCAGCCACCAGTAGTCCTATCATACATGGAAGAATTTCCTTTTCCATTCTACGTCATTCTACGTGACATAAACTCCCTGCCCCAGATACTCAGTGATGCTTTGCGTCAGTGGTTTGAATTGGTTTCAGCATCTGGACATTAATTGGTGGAACTGATTGCGCTTTGGCCTGTGATAACTGGAGCAGAGTGATAAACCTTTTTGTGACCAGTGGTGAAACAATGCTCCATCCAGATTTATGTGAATTCATTGTGTAATTTTGTAATGTTTTTAACTCTCTAGTGTGTCTAGAGACTGAATGCAGATATGTCTGCTCTGTGCTGATATATACTGCATACTGTGTGGTGGTTGTGCTGGACACATCGGATAAACCATCATAGTGTAATACTGCATAAGCTCAGGGAATTGATTCTGAAGGAAATCTTGAGGTAGTTCCGTGTGACTTGTCTATTTTTGCGTGTGAGTGAGAGACAAGACACCACACTTTATTGATGCATTTTGAAAATGAAGCACCGATGATTGTCAGCAGTTAAAACTGACTCTCAGAAAAGAAACTGGTTATGTCTGACAATTTCATTTTGCGAATTATTGATGATTTGATTTTACATCAACCCAAGACAAAATTTGGTTGTACATAGAGTGTGAGCTGTGTAGCATGGGAAGGAATTGGGTTGCCAAATGTATGTGTTTTGGAATAGTTATATTATGGAATATTATAGGGAACTGGTCAGAAAATTGTGATAAACCCCTTTGCTCTTGCCATTAAACTGGCATACAAATAACATTGTTTACTTCAGTTTTGTAGAGCCCATTTTTTTTCTTTGCATTGTGATTAAAGGTGGCAGAATAAGGGAAGCAAAAGGCACAAGGGTTAAGATGCTACATGATACAGATCTGTAAAACTAAGATTATTATTGCTTTTTGGGCACATCCATCATCAAGCATTGACAAGAAACTATTGGCTCAGATTTGATAATGTGAAAAAGCAACATGTCTTGGTAATGAATGTGTGAAAAGTCACATTAAACTCTGTTTCAATGATTGCATCAATTGAGGGATCTTGCAGCTTTTGTTAGCATTGTGATGCCACATTGTTACAAAGACCATTCTATTGGAAGTGTTATGTGCAGGTAGAAAGGCAGCAAGTTTTCCACTGTTTTATTATTGTCTCAGAAGACAGACCACATTAAAGGTACACCAACAACATCAAATGGTCTGCTGAGTCAGGGAATGTAGGTTTCTACACAGCATGTGACCCCCACATCACAAGTTCATGTAAGAGAACTGTGTTGAATGCAGAAATAATATGGGGTATTTTGGTCCCAAGTCTTTCAGCAATTCCTACCATAAATATGTCACTAACTCAATCTTACATCAATGTCAACAAACCCTACAGCAGCAGTGCCCCGTTATCCCCATGCAAATATTACTCCACCTACACAGACCAATACCTGATGAACAGGGCACAGTAGTGCAAAAGTACTTACAATGTGCAGAAAGTGTTTCTTGCCAAGATATTGTTACAGGCAAAACATGCTTTCTGTAGTTACATCTTTCAGAATGCAGAGCTGTTATATCACCTATGCTTTCACACATGAATATTCATATGAGCCTTTGGCAGAGTTGAAAAAATAAATATGGCATATTAACAGACTTGTAAATAGTGTACAATTTATGCAATAATAAAGATACAGAATGGAAAAAAATTGAAATGCAAATGGAATGTACTCAAAGAAAACCAAAATGCACAAATTAGTCCTAAAGAAGCTAACAATATCATTTATCAGCCACAAGCTTGTCATTTTGATTGTATCACAGCATAAGCTTTTACATGAGAAAAGAGATCACGTTTCTTTGAATTAAGGAGAAAATCGGAACAAATTATTATTATGTGCGTGTGTGTATTGTTTTGAAAACTGATGTGGTTAAAGATGGCTTATATAAGAACAGCATTTTCTTTTTTAAATTTATACTTCAGGTTCCGCATCAAGACTGGGTACCATACATCAAGGTACATGTTCAGTTTGCATTTAATGTGGCTGAGCAGATTAAAACTTTTACTAAACAAAAACATTAGAAAGCTTTAAAAGGTACAAACTGAAATGCTTTGACATGGAATATAAAAGATTAACAGATACAAGGAAAAAAACACGTAAATAGTAAATTTAGAATTTTGCAAATGACTTATTAAAAAATTATAAAAATGTAGGCTTTAAACGACCAGCAGTGTGTGCTTTTAAAAGCATTGCTATCTTGAACTACATGCCTGCTGTGGAAAACTCTGCCAGAACAAAGTGTTACACAATTTTAACAACATGACTATCACTGACAGGAAGATTGTGGCAGAAACATGATTCCTATTATACAGCCTAGGTAATGCAACTAAACATTCACATGGCAGCTTAACAGATCAGTGCATTCTGAACATTTACACAGCCTCAAATTTAGCATTACAAATAAAGTTGCTAACCTTAACATCAAAGGATCAAGAACTAAGGTTCCTATTGGGTTCACACCTGTGACTTAACTATAAGAAAATTGTGAGACACCCAGGCTGTTTGCATAATTCCGAGTGAATGATACTCCAAATGCATCATTTACTATCAAATTAATGGCACTCATTAAATAAGAAAGATTACTGAAATGCAAATTTTTGTAGAAAAATGTCTAAAAGAGTGGTAACAGAATGTGTGTCTATATACAAATAATAGTACTGTGCAGCTTTGGTCCTAAATGAAATTTTTCTCAGATAATGGGGGCAAGAGTTATCAAAAGCAAAATAAAGTTCTAAAACTTTCTGAACTCCTTTAAAAAAAGATGGTATAAATGTCACAGGGGCTGAAATATGAGCTCCCCATGACAAGGCCTCCTAAACCTTCTCTAATAAATTAGGTCTCTTGCCAGCCACAAGCCTCAGTCCAGCAAACTTGTGCTTCAGAGTCAAGTGCCCTAAGCACCAGACTGAGGAACTTCACTCTCCTTACCCTGGTCTTATGTACCACAAATGTTTTGCACACAGGATATAGTTTCATATCACATGCTCTTTTTTTTTCCCCCGAGCAAAAAATCTCTCAGCTGTGATTAGATGACTATATGGAAGCTAAAACAAGTTAACTGGGGAGCTGGTTTGACTGACTGTGACTGTAAGGTATTAACTGTTTATGATAAGTTCATAAAAAGAACATGACAGTACTTTTTTTGGGGGGAAGAGAAGCAACAAAATAATTCAGGACCATCTCGGGCCAATGACCACAGATTATGTGGTCTACCAATTTTATTGCACGGTGCCCTTAATATTTCATCAACATTTAATTATAAGATACATAATTTTAGCTCTTTTAATTTTTAAAAAGTTCTGTAGGTCTTGAATTATCAAAAAAACTGTACCATGTGTTTGGTGTCTTTTAATTTGTGGGGAATTAAGCAATGTCTATTAAGTATATGTATTACATAAGAATGGTGTGCAAGTTTTCAACATGCTGTATATGTAATACATTTTTGTCTTTGGTGAGACTTTTACCAGGCCTGAGGTCAGGTGGACAAATATGGATTTATTCTCTTCTTAAAGAGTTTGGCTTTAGAAAGCTGCATTAAGGAAAAAATGCTGCTTCAATCTGGTATATATGACAATCTTGAAGATATCATCACATGTACCCTGCCTGCCAGCTGTCATATTTGGCAGCTGGGCTTGATTGGAACACCTGAGCATGAAGCTCTTTAAGTATTTTGAGCAAAAAACTCACCTGTTATGAATCAGATCACGAATGCTACAACAAAACTGTACAAAACGACAAATAAAAAGCTCCATAGATGGACAATGTCATGGTCAAGCCTGGTGCTATCATTTGTGCACCAGCAAGGAAAAAGAGAAAAAAAAGTGTTTTGAAAAAAATAAGCAACTCCTCCTGATGGCAAACCTTTGGTCTACAAACTTTTCACCTAAAATATACAAACTGCAGTCACTGTTCATAAAAATGCATGTCATTAGTTAGACACCAAAGTTTGTTTTAAAGCAAAACAGCTCTTGTAAATGGAGCACAAAGCTATTATTTCATGGTGTAAATAAGCAATGTAACAAATCTTTTATACTGTACACATATACATGCATCCTTGTATCTTTCAAACATAAGAAAAGCCATTAACAATGCATATGCTACTTTCTCCAATGACAACAAGGAACACACAGATGAGTGCTTTCTAAAAAGAAAGGCTGACTAGGATTATGCAATTTAGGACAAGTTGTCAGCTAAAAATTCCTTTATCCATATGACTGATTATTTCAAAAAAAGTCGAAACTGCACTTCTGAAGAAGTGCTGTGCACCTTTATCTAGCTTATTTATGTTGGAAGAAATAAGATATAAAGAAAAAAAGCATTTCTTCTGGCTAGCACTGTTATAAAATGAATATATTGAAGGACTAGGCCAATCTGAACACATAGCAACAGTAATAACAATTTAGTATATAGATCACAATAATGTCCATTCTGCTTCAGTTCATGACAGTGACCTTTAAAGATTCATATATATTGTATATATAGATCAAAACATTATGCTAAAGGACAAAAACAATATTCTCTGCTGTGTGTGCAGTTTATACCAGAAATTCACCTGTTCTCTTTTGTCCTTTCTCTCACTCTCACTATTTCTGGAAATGACATAGCCACACTCAGTCATATGTCCTGTGTGTATATAATGTCAGTTTTTTAAAACTATGTCATGACCAAAACACCAAAAGGATTTTTTCTGATGTTTCACACAAACAGGACACAATCATTAAGTTGACCGCAGATAGAGTCTGCAACTGATTCTGTGGATGGGTTCAAAAGCAGTAGCATGGTTTTAAAATCTAGTCTTTATCCTCCCCAGCAGTGTTATAAAAACAGCTCCCTCTGACTGTTTATGGATGCTGGAAAATGTCTGACTTGTGGTAATCACAACTTCTGATGCTGCTGGGATAGTAGCAGTTCTATCTGCTTCTGGATCCAAATCAGGATGTCTGCACAGGTGCTGGACACCTCTTGCTCTCCTCCCATGAATAGGTTCAGTCCAGACTCATCCTGTTAAGAAGGCATTTAAACACTCATACACTAATGAAGTAGTTCTTTGCCTAGAGTGGTACTCGAGCAGAAAATTTTCCAACATAATTGCAAATCTAGCTCTTGGTCAGCAAAGAAGAATCAGGCTCTACTGAAACTAGTATTTCAGTGCAACATGATTGAGTTAAAAACTCATGCATATGTCATTTGCTTGTATTTGTACTGAATTTTTCAGTAATTCTCCTCTTTCCTCCATTCACATTCATGCATGCGCACACACAGAGTTATCCTTTATCTTCTCACCTGTTTCACTTTGAAAATGAGTTTGCCATCATGAATTGCAGGAACACCTAAAATAGCATCTACATCAATGCTCCACTCAACATCCCAGCCACCCCAGAATCGGCATCGCTCCAACATGAGGACATGTCTGTAACAGGCAAAAGTCAGGAAAATGGTTTGTCTTTTGAATGCCATTTCCCATTATCATCAAAGAAATCCATACAAGCTAAAGTGTTGACAGTATGCTATATCTATCCTGATGTATCATATAGTTTGTATTAAACACTTACTGTACATCTTCAAAGATCTTCCTGAACCTCTGCTTGAGGTGAGAAAAACACTTTTCTTATATGTTTCACCAAATATTATGGTGCCTCAGTAATGGTCCCAGAATTCCCTTCTGTGCTTTAGCATGACATTGTTTCATGTATAGTGATACCCTAATAACACCCTAATCTGAACTACTGGGCCTTGTTAGGGTCAACTGAAGAAGCAATGCCCCAACGTCAGTACACATTACTTGTCAGTGATGAGCAGTATATCAGTTCTCTCCTCCTTGCTCAGTGGAGCATGTGCCCAGTATACGTCCTGCTGGCTTAACTCCCCTTTCTTCAAGCTCAGCAACAGCTGTTGGCCCGCAGCACGATATTCAGAGTACGGACGAAGACCCTGCACAGCAAACAAAACTCTCAAACTTACTCGCTCAGGAAACATCAAAAGATAATGTACTCCAATGAACTCTTGAATGAGAATCGATATCATGGATTAGTTTGGTGGTGAGGGGTTGTGTTTTACTCCGAGCCAGCAGCTAAGGCTATATCACAGCAAGGCAGCCTGCCCTGTAAACAGATGCCACATGCAGAGAAAGAAGTGTGTGCCCGAGACAAGAACTGACCCTAGGACAGCCAATCTTCACTGTATTGGGGACAGGTGCTAACAGTTGCGCTAACGGACCACCCTGGATTAGTTTAGGACCAAACCAAGCATCAGTTTAAATTAACAATATTTCACCAAGTTCAGGTAAATTTTTTACTATATAATACAAAATGGTCAAAATACTTCTTAAAACCAGCATGTCAGTGAACCTTCAATGGGAGTTTGATAGATCTAATTAGAGTATTACTTTCACAACAGCAGCAAAAACATTTTATGAACTTACAACATTAGGATCAATAAATCGAGTTAACCGTAGTTTAGCAGCAGGTCCTCCCTCCATCTCAGCAGCTCTGATACAAAAAACAGGCATTCAACAGGCATTTCTGACAGAAAAAACAACCCTTTAAATCTATGCAGCCGATACAGTTCAACCATACAGCACCTATGCAAGACATAAAATAAACTCTATCAACTAAACCACAAACAAAAACTTGCAGTCGAAAAAAACCCTCTCATAAGCTACTTGTAACAATGAAGATGACATGCACCTGTCTAAAGGGATTGTGGCACAAAGTGTTTGCCAAATGATATTTTAAAATCGGTTCTGAAATTACCAGAATGCTTGCAACAAGACGTACAGCTGTATGGTTTGCAAAGATTTTACAAATAAAAGCCAATGCACTAAAAGCATATAATTCTGACCTCCTGAGACCATCAAAGGCCATGCTGACCATGTCAACAACACCTCCTGCAGGCTTGGTCAGCAATCCCAAAATGCCCTTGCCCACACCTTTGAAGAAACCTTCCACACCATCTTCATGCACACCTTTCACAGGGTCAAGGACAAGCCCTGTGAACCCTAGCCCCACCCCCATGACCAGTGTGCGGCAGGCCTGCATGAGGCTCGCGGGCAGTTGCTGTGGTTGTTGCTGCAGTACTCGGCGTCTTCTCTGAGATAACATAGTGATAACACAAACAGATAATTGCTCATCGCATTATAATATAAAGTTTGGTTGATAAAATGTTGTCATGTCAAAAAACAAACCTGTTAAGACATTTAAACTTTCCCCATTAAGGAAGTTTAAAAGTCTTTAAAAAACACAATTGTTCTCACCTTCTGGTAATCATCGTCAAAAGAAAGGATGGCCAAGGCATTGCCAATAGAGCCAGTCATTGATGATAAAGAGCCTGCTGCTCCCCCTATAAACAGTGGTGACAAGACCCATCATGACTTTTGTATGCTGTTTAGACTGTGGGTCACAAACTCAAAAATACGCAGACATATAATAAATTCATATTAACATGAAAATATGCTTGCAGACACAAAATAATACATGAAAACTATGATCTACACACACCCACACGAACTCTTACCAACTGTATTCCCCATCAGACTGTAAACACCCCGAGCAAGACCTTGTGCAAACTCATCTGAGCCCTGGATGGAACCCTTCAGACACAAAAACATTGTGAATATAGTGTGTAAGACAGGACAAGAGATTTTCTATCATGTCCAGTGTGGCCCTCGGGCGAGAAAAGGTTGGGCACCACTGGTGTAAGATCTTCCATAGGAAGGAACAGGGCCATGTCTACACATCTTTAGAGCATTGCAAAGCAAAACTGAATACAACCTCCATGACGTTTTCATGTGAAGCAATCTCATTATCTCATGAAACACATTTAATGTCTTATATATATATAGGTAACCCTTATAATGGATCAACAAAAAAGCTTGGAAACAGATCTAGTTTTTTTTCGTTTGGTAATTATTATCCGCTAGCATAAAAAAGAAATAAAAGAACTAGCTTTGCCATTTACATTACTGTTCATCCATAAAGATTCAGACATTTTTAAATCAATGCCATCTCGAAACAGAAGTTCTCACCAAAAACGGTTCATAGAAGAAGTCACCCAGTCCTTGAGTAAAATCTCGCACCAAGCCATAGGGATTTCCAAGCACATCCAGACCTAGGATGAGCACATATGCCTGCTGTAGAGCTTGCTGCATATAGTGCGACTGCACCAGCGCCAACAGCTGGCCCCCAGACAGCAAGACGCCTTTCTGCTGGAAGTATGCCAGCCTAAGGAACATATATACAAGTCAGGTGAGAGATTGCCCCCCTTCAGCTCAGCGATGGTTCCGATTGGCTCTGTATGGACATATCTCTCAAATCAGTATCCACACAAGCAGTATCATTCGTGTGCCTCTGTATGATACCATAATACTTAATGTTATAACAGCTTTGATCAACTCAGGTGTTGTGACAGATGAACATGCCCTGAAGTTATTACCAAAAGTAATGGTATTGAAAAGAACCTGACAGTAAGGCCAATATGCCTACATGTAACTATGTCCAAGTCTACATGTATGTAAGGTTTATATTTACCTATAAGTAACATCTAGAGCTAACATAACCACCACCAAAATTTTCTCATGCCCCAACAAGCCACAAGGTGATCACATCGTAATTTTCCCATTTAGGTCTTTTGTGTAGTCTTTTGAGAAAGCAGTTTGAGGTAATTACTAAGCATGGAGATGGACTATATGAGCACTTTTAATTCCTCTTTAATTAGTTAAAATTTCTAGCAAGAGCAGGAAGTACCTATACTGTTCAAATTCTGACCTGAGTTCCACATCAGTGATGTCAGTCAGTGTGGCACCGACAGAGGTCAGGAAGAAGTCAATGATGTCGGATCTAATGGTGGATGGCCTGCTGTTCATCACATGGGGTGTGCCGCTCAGAGAAAAACTAACACGCAGCTGAAAATAAAGCAGTTCAAATGTGCTTTTCAGCAAGTGACAAGACTAATTCTAGTGACTGACAAACATAGACATCCACTTACATCAATTTTTAAGATTGACAAATTTACTCAAAAGAATTCTATTAAGCAAAGATCTATACTTTTATGGGAAAGGGTGATAATCTCTAAGCTTTATTAGTCTGGTCAGACAAGGCAATTTTTTTACCCATGATGGTACAAGAACTATAGCAGACTGCTAAAATATGTCCGAACTAAGAGGTAATTTTGCGTCAATCAGTTTACAGCAATGTTTAGCTTCCAGCATACCAAACATATATATACCAACATAAATGCTCTTTTGAAAACAGTGATATTCAGTTAGCTGGTCTTTCATCTGCTATTATTTTGAAATCATTAACTTCCACATTATGTGACAAGATGATATAGAAAGAGGAGGTGGTGGGTGGAAAATACATATCTGTTTTTTCCCCTCTTTGCCCTTTACAGACCTGATAGAAACCCCCCAAAAGGATAGCATTACATGACAATTTACATAAAAGTAATACCTTTAATGGGGACAAATGCAGATATTCAAAGTAAGTCTTCTGAGTTCTGGATGCCACCTGCATCACAAATACAAGTCATTATAATAATTACTTACAATGAGAACATGATAAGCAAGAATATAATATAAACAAAATTATAAGTTATGGGTGGCTCTGATGCTTTGATGTTAGAGGAGGGCATGAGATGTAATTACTAAAAAAGAAGAAGCGATTAGAAGAAATTTGTTTGGAGTTATACCATGATAGAAGCAGCCTCCATGAGAGAACGCTGGGCCAGCAGAAGATCGGAGTGAAGTTGCCAGCTCTGAAGTCCAGGCAGAAGGTAACAATTTAATACATATTAAAAAAAAGACTCATGCAAAAATTAGGCATAGTGTTCATGCTGTTAGTGATACAGTGGCAATAGCTAAAGAAAATACTCCATCTTATAAATAAATTCAAACCATAATTAGCAAAAATGTGGCAACATTTTTAAGCTTTTTCTTTCTCATGTCAGCCATAAAATCTAAAGAATACAATGATACATGCAGGTTTATTAGCCACTTTGTTTATATTAAAACTAGTAAAAGTGTAACAACTATATGGTAATGAGTCATCATCACCTCTGGATCATTCTTTTGCAGATTAGCAAAGATGTCAGCTAGTGACAGAATGAATCCTTTGTCCAGGCGCAGGCTAAACTCCTGGACTAGCACTTTCAGGTACCTGACACAAATGAGAGCAAAGATTTTAAAAAGTTGTATAAAACTTTACATAAGGAAATCTCCCATTCAAATCAAGACAGTTGCACACTTTACATCATTGTATGCTAGTTATAGTTACATTGTCACTTCAACATACTAAGAGAAGATGCTTTTCATTTAAGGTCTTCATCTTTCTTCATTTCTGATCTGCCTATATATGTGGGTTATCTCACTGGACTCACCTGACGGTGTCCACGTTTGAGTCTGGGACTGTGCGGCGCATCAAAGCAAATTCAATAAATGGCTTGAGACCTCTTTTTCTGACGACATAGCTGGGCAGGGGAGCAGGATAGAGAACACTTGGGAAGTATGCATCAGTCAGCTGATTGTCAATCTAAAAGAAATCAAAACAGATTCTTATTTTATTATGGCAGTATAGTTAATAACATATGCAAGCAAAGTTAAACTATGCTATGTTCTTTAATATCACATTCATTATACACCATGACGGCTGATTCCCCACCCTCTCTCTTATTGCCTATTCTCAATCCCCTGCAGGTCAGGTGCTTGATACCAAAGTTGAATCCATCTGTGAGATACTCATATACAATGATGAATTAATTTTCATCAAACATGTTTCTGTTGTAGCATTAAAAACAAGTTGATTGTCACTGGGCAGATATTCCACTGCATGTGCAAAGTAAGACTTGTTTGCTACCACACATCAATACTGAGACTTGCTGGCATGAGCGACCTTTATGTAATAAAAATGTTTGTAGCAAATATAGTAAGACTATATCAAGTATAAAGTGTATAAAACTATATATAAACTTTATAACCATATAAAGTAGCCACATGATATAAATATATACATAAGAATGCAGTCACAGGCAGATGCATGCTCTCAGGTACTCACCTGAAGCCTCTGTACTGTGCCATGTACAACAGTGTGATGCTTGGAGGCACTGTACTGCACCCAGACACCTGGGTGGAAGGTGCGTCGCAAGGCCCCCATAAATGGCTTAGACATCTGCATCTTGATTAGGTCCGCCTAGGTAATGAATGTTAAAAGCTTTTAAAAAGTCCCTTTGAACCTACATTTTTTTAAACATAAATGATAGTACATATAATTGGTACAGTTGTGCTTAATGAACAAAGATTGCTTGATGTCCCTGACCTCAATCTGCTCCTGAAGACTGGCCTTAAGTTTCTGGTTCTGCCACTGATCCTCCAGCCAAGCTGCCAATGCCATGTCCAAGACCTTCCAGCGGCCATTGACTTCTACTTCCCAGATGGAAGGTGTAGAACAAATACCAAAAAGAGCCACTTCTTTGTAGGCGGAGTTGATAACAGACACTAGGATCCCATCCAGGGACAGGAAAACAGCAAAGGAAGTTGACTCTCCTTCATTCACCTAAAAATGAAATACAGACCATTATTCCTAGAAAAAAGCTTTGTATCTGACCAAGAATGAGGGGAAATAACTTGGGAGATAATATTTTGTCAAGCTAGATAAATCTAATAAACAAAAGTTGTAGATATTGGTCTCTTCAAAAGAATCATTTTAAATTATTATTTGGCGTTTTATTATTTTAATTATTAATTTATGATTGTTTTATCTTGTATTGTTAGTTTAGTTTGTATTTAAAGTCCTGGGTTCATTTTCATAAAGATTATAGTATGCATAAACTTTACAATAATAAACAATATTTTTGTCTTCTACTTTGATTGTTCATCTCAGAAAAGGGCATTTGGTTCTTAACATTTCTTCATATATATCTTCACACAAAAATGCAGTCCATTTCTAGTCCCCTTCTAAAGTGACTCCTTTCAAGCTTAATAGCATGAAAATTTTTTCCAACATTTATCTGAGACCACTCTTTAATGCAACATGTCTAGAAATCCTAATTTTTCTCTTATCTGTCAGTGGAATTGATTTTCAAAAAAGAACGTATGCAATACTTTTATTTGCAAAACAACAAAGAAGAAACATTTTCCTGATTATCTCCAAAGTTGCAAATGCTACAGTCCTCTGTATTTTCATCATACATAGGACTGACACAAAAATAAAATAAACTTTGATCCAAATGTGTAAATGTTTAATGGTGTGGTTAAAGCAACTCATCAAAATGCTGGGTGGAGATTTCGGTATAAACTGTTCTGAAGATGGAAGGAATAGGAAATGGAGTCCTCTCAGCTGTAATATTTACACTCAATTCTTTGATGTAAAAAATGGTTTCTCTATTCCAAAAAAGATAAGGTTTTGTCTCAGGTTTATTTCATCCAATGAATAATAGGAAAGCTTACTCAGATATCAAAGACTACCTACATATTCACGGGTTACTAATGTTCTAAACATTGCAAATTACTGCTGAATGTGCAAAAAATGCAAATATAATAAAATTTTCTTGCAACTTAAATTTATAATATCTGAATAAAACATGCATCAGAAACCTGCCTTTGAACCCAGACTTAGTGCATGTGTAAAGAAAGTGTGAAATATGTCAACAGCTAGACACAGTTTATTTCTTCTTTTTTCATTATGGGAAATTTGAGGTCTTTAGAAAATATAAGGGTGTATGTGACAAAGGAATGAATAAGTTTGGGAAAACAAACTGCACTCAGAGAAGCATATTTAACTCAATCGTGCAAACTCTGCCACAAAAAGCAAACTACACAAAAAATATTTTGCAAGAAAGATAATTTTGTAAAAGGTTAAGGGAAGAAAAAGAATACAATGGCAGTTTGAAATACCTAAAAACAAATCCAAACACAAGACATAATTATGTATGTATAGTCAGATGTAGATTAAGAAACAATTTCTTTCTGAGAGGGCATGGAAACATCTGCAAGGCAGCCTTAAAGGCTAATAAGAAAGTGTAAACAGAACATATAATCACATATATCTACAAATAAAACAATGTAAAAGAAAGAAAAAGAATAAAAATAGGCTGGTCTACATCTGCAGCTGGCATTTTTAATCTTAATTCCTTGATCATATCCAATTTTCTTCAGGTCATTGCAATAAGAGCTTATCACACAGGAAATTTGATTGTTGAGTTATACACCATTACAAAAACTACCAAAAGAAGTAAAAACAAAAATGATCAAACTAAAAATAATA
Source organism: Pomacea canaliculata (assembly GCF_003073045.1). Taxonomy (NCBI): domain Eukaryota; kingdom Metazoa; phylum Mollusca; class Gastropoda; order Architaenioglossa; family Ampullariidae; genus Pomacea; species Pomacea canaliculata. The sequence goes on along the minus strand of NC_037595.1, from coordinate 20,704,499 downwards.
TTCTGAGACTTTTAATATTTCATCTCAAAAAATTTAATTTTGATAAAACTACCCTTAGCATTCACACACTACTCTATTGCGACAGCATGTTGAAATTCATTTACCCTAAAAAAAAAAAAGGCATGAATGGAACTTTACCGATAGTCATAATGATGACAATTAGCCATTGTGACAGTTTAAAACTTATTATTATGTTCTCACAGAAAAAAATGAATAATTTTATTTCAAAGACAAAAGCAAGAATTCATTTTTTTCAAGCCAGATTATACAGCTCTGTATCTATGTTGTTTGTGTATGCACTAATCACAGTGTTAAAAGTTCTTTGAAAACTTCCACCTGCAAGTGATTGAGCCCCAACACTTATTGTCAAACTTTCCAATGGTTTCTGAAAAAAGGGATAGAGTGTCTGAAGTAACTATGTATATGGTTGTTTTTGAGATTCTATGTCTGACTCTATGTGTGTGCAGAAAGTAGGGACAGTAGCACAAGATGACAGACATTATGTATTCACAGGAAGAAATGTTTTAAATTTTTTATTTTTTTAAGAAAAAGTTTTAGCAACGAGATAAATGATTGTGATATACTTAAAAATTTCTTACAACTCACCCTAACTAGAGGAAAATTTCTAAGAGTGACTACATAGTTGATCAAGACATTCATCTCTAGCCTACTTATTGTTTCATACAAAACAGGGGCAAATAGAAAAAAGCACCAAGCACTCTGCAAACCTTTAAGACGGATGACAGTGAACCTGAAATGTACTGTTATGCAGAAAATGATGTGAAAATTAATGTTAAATTCTTGTTTCATGCATAGAACACTGGAAAGCACAACTAGTTTATCACCAATACATTTTTTTGTTGAATGAAAAAAGGGAAAGGAGCAAAGACTTCCAAAGAGTGAGACCTGAGAAGGAGCGTCATCACTACAGAACTTGCAGAAAACAAGATTAATAAACACCATACATCTGCCATTTCTGTTCCACAAAATATGGATACCACATATCAATGTATTTGCACTGTACTAAAAATATGCACACAAATATTGCTGCCATCAAGTTAAATACGGTTTTATATGGTAAAAACTCTGTCAAAAGCTGCTACATTAATATCACATTTGCAGAAAGATGTTGGAAATATAAAAACATCCAGCTAAAAATTCTAGATGTATGAAAATAAATGAAGAAAATTAATCAAATATTTAATACATTAAGTGAATTCCAATATCTATGGGGCAAACGTAATTAACTTTTCCCCTGCCCACCCAGCAGAAATGATTTATTAAGAAAAATAAAAGTCAGTTAAAAGACAAAATTTTATGCCACTTTTGAGGGAATGTTCTTGGGCATTTATGTTACCTGCCATGGAACCATAACTACAGGGATATTTACCATAATTTTATCACTGTGGGTTAAAAAGAATCATTTATAATAAAGAGACTTTTAAAGCTCTTGACATAAATTTACTTTAAACACATAAAGTTGCATGTCTTTTCTTAGAAGCTTTCTTATAACCTACTTGGGATTAACTTCAAACATTTTTTAGGCTTGGAGTGTTATGTCAAAAAAAAAATGTTAACACCAAATGGTACTTGGGCTTATTGCAGCTTATGGGATCAAATTACAATACCCTGAGAGGTACTCAGTTAACCATTTTCACCAAAAATTCCAAGCCTGAGTTATGTTCAAAATAAATGTCATGCATTATCAATGAAAATAAATTTCTGACAAAAACTTAAAACCCTAACAATAAGAGAGGGTCTTCAGCTCTGGAATTTAAAAAAATCTTCCACTTGGGATAAGCGTTTCATAACGCAGGTGCTGCAAAAGTATGCCTTCTTTCCACAAATTTGTTTCTATCCTGTCTGTTTCTCAATATCCTTATTCCTGTCAAAATTTCTCTTAGCTGCATATTATCTTCCAATTGTGCAAAGTGTAGAAAATAAGACAATCTTTCGTGTATAAAGCCATGTATGTGAAATGGCTTAAAAAACAACTTTGCATTAAAATGTGAAACTGAGTTGAAATTTTGACAGTTGGCAAATGAAGTTAAAACTGCAAGTAAATGTAAAAACTGCAAATGAAAAACACTTAAATGGCTGGGCCATTCTCAGCTCTTAGAACGGTAAAATATTTTTTGTAGAACCTTTGGAATGAAAATATATTAGGGTTTTTTTTTTTTTGGTCAATCTGATAAAAAAAAAAAAAACCAACGTTCTATTCTGGCTAAAGCATTCAGAATTTTCTGCCACCAAAAATGACCCAGCTGACACTGGCAGGCAGAAAGACATGTATGAAATTCAAGTTCAAATAATGCAGCAAAATAGGCAGGAGTGGATAAGGCTGCACAACTGACACAGCACAGAAAAATTTGGTGTCAGAGTTACCTGAATGACCCTTCCCTTCCAAGGAAGGTCAACGCTCTGCACTTCAGTCTACACAGCAACAGACAGTACAGTACCCTTTACAAAATTTCTTGTTTTCTATGGGGCACCGGCACAAATTAAACCCATTACCTGGAATTCTGCTTAAAATCTTTGGCAGACCTCCAACTTTCATCCCAAGGGTACAGATCCTACATTTTAAGGAAAAGTCAGCACACAGCCAACTGCCATTGCAATTCAATCAGTTTCATTTTAGACTTCTTAATATTATGCTCAACTGTGGCTTCCAAAGCCAGATAATTCCATGTTGAAAGATTTCTTTTTCTTGAAAATTTTTCTCGTGTTTTCATCTCACAAAATGCAAAATAATATTTTTAGCACATAAAATGAATACAAACTACAAAGCTAAAACAAAAGTTCTAGATGGCTGTCAGACCACTATCTCAACCGGCTAGCACTAGTAGCTACATGTAAATATATGTTAATAGAATGGAACGATGGCAGATCTTCCCATGCACTACTAATCATCACTCCATGCTACTTATAATCAACACTCCCTCAACTCAACTACATGCTTAACCTATATCTGGAGCACAACACTGTACAGACTGTGGCATCTGAAGACAAAAGTACAGCAGATTAGTTGTAAATACCATACAAACTCTACTGAAGATCAGATAAGTTTTGTACTCACTCTGCGCACAGCTGATGCAATTCTCTCATCTTGAGTTAGCAGCAAGACACGCTGAAGGCCATCAAGAAATGACACCCAGTAAATGACCATCTTGTCAGAGCGGGTACGACCAATTAGTGATTTGTCTGCCCCTGACAGCAGTCCATCGATTTCATCTCCGCTGTCATCTGAATGTTATGAAAGCATGAAAGGAAGAGGGGAAAAAAGATAAGGCAAGTTATATCGAGAGTGATTTTTTACTGTGGCAAATTGCGTAATTGGAATCTATATGGATATCTGGTAATAACATGAATATAAAAATACATTACAGATTCTGATGACAGAAAAAGATCAGAACAAGCAGATATGATCCTAAAAATACTTTTACCTTCTCCGCTGCTCTCTGGAAGGTCAGGTGCATCAGTCACATCCAAAGTTCCAGTAGATTTAAGGGACTGCACTCTGAGGCGCACTTCTCCAGCCCCATCCTGCAAGATAAAAGGAGCAGAGTTATGCACCTTGATATGTGAAATCACTCATTTATACCATTTAAGAAAAGGCAAAACATCTATCATCTCCAAGCATCTGCAATATGAATAGATAGGTGAAATGTCTGACAGGCCATTTATCATTACTGGTCTGTGCAGAGTGCAATCTATCTTGGTTGTGATGCTGTGCATTATAAGTTCACATTATTATTATAGTCCATTTGGAATTCTATTCTATGTGCCTGATAATTCTTACTTTGGTGATGAATGCTGGATAACTAGGCTTCTTGAGGCCATACACATTCCACATGAGTGTGCGCTCTGCTGATGGCTCATCCCACGTGTACAGCACACACTGGCTGGGAGATAACAGCGTCACCTGACTCTGATTCCTGACAAAGTGAAACCCAAAGAACACATGCACAAACAAGCCCTATAGTGTTGATGAAATGATTCTAAAAAACATTTGAAAACCTCTAGCATTTTCTTTCTCTGCAGGCATTCTGGGGATCGTTATGGTTCAGCATTCTGAAACTGTGTTGTGGGTTCAGCATTCATATATAAAATGTATACATGTACATACATGCATGCAGAGACACATACAGAAATACATGTGCATGCACACGCACACACATGCACTGAGCTCACCCTCCTATGGGGTAAAGTGCTCTACAAAAAATACAATTATTATTATGATGCAGGCTCACACCTCAGTTGGTGTGTGTCTTAAGGCTATGGACAACTAAAAGCTTACTTTTGGTGTATCTTAATGAAGACATCTTCACACAGATTTTCAACTCTCACAGGAGCATCGCCAGAAGTGTAGTTGTAAAATGTAATGGTAATTGGGCTGTCTGTGCCTCCTGTCACCTCTACACACATTGCCGTCTGTAGCACATACATCCACACATGTGAATAAACAAAAGTGCCCATCCATATGTATGCAAATACAGATGATTGTTTATTTTTATGTTAATTCTGAAAAGTTCAGTGAAACATGCAAAGTTAATAAGCCATGTTTGCACCTCTACTATAGTATGCAGTAGGGTTCTTACTGTTAACTTCAAGTGGTAGTTGAACTTGGAATTTTATGTTAGAGATTGCTAGCCCTAAGCATTACTCTTGTAAGATAGAATTTCATGTGAGAACAATTTTATTAACCAGGTCAACTTATTTAACCCAACATTGGAAAGAACTTATGAGGACCATCAAGGAGTAGAAGGCAAAATATGAACAGAAGATAAAGAAGAATTTTTAAAAGCACAATATGAAGAAAGTCTGTGAGGGGATTAAGTTAATGAAAGGGCATCAGGATGAACTGGGTGGTAAATTGGTTTAGAAAACAGAGAACAAAGAGTACACTTATAAGCTAAATACTTTCTTTTGTCACTTCGGCTGCCATGATTTTACAGAGTATAGAAATAAGCTAAGAGAGGCTCTTAACAATGTTTTGAAAGAGGACAGTGAAGAGCAGGATATTAATGTCTTAAGAGCTGACAACTTTTCAAAGAGCACACTCAAAAGGCAGCCAGTGCTGACACAGTTAAACCTAAGTATCCTAAGGAACTGTGCTAACCAACTTCCAAAAATTCTATGTATTATTTTTAACTTGTCTCTTTCAAACAGTGGTGTCTCCTTAAGCTTCCCAAGAACCACTCAGGCTTAACATATAATTTTGAACATATTTTTACATAAAACTAAAAGCCCTACTAACATCCAAGGAAGATAACGTAGTGACCCATGCTATGTTTCGTAATAGATTTAAAGATCCCTCAATTTAAAATGACGATATATGGAAACGACTTCATCTAGTAAATGAGACAAAGAAAGGCACTATACCCCTTTATCCATACGAAGCACTGTGGAGTGGGGAGTCTTGATAGGAAAATGTTGAGAAGTCACGTTGCTGCCTTCATACTTGAGATACATGTTGAATGTCTCTGTCATTGGCCAGAAGGGTTGGCACTGTGGTAAGTAAATATGCTAATTTTTCACAAGTTAAAATAGATAAAAATTTGATTAAAGTATAAGTAGTCTAGTAAAGGTTTGTTAAGAATGGTTTAAAATTTTAAAAAATTGTTTATGAGGATTACTGAGTTCTCCACAAGTTCCTCAGTTTAATTAATGTGCCTGTAGGAAAAAAAAAGACACTGCATACTGATGGTCAGGGAAAAAGGCAGAAAACATTTAGAAACAAAAGATAATGATAATCACAACACAGAAAGATAACAACAAGCACAGTAAAGATAGAGTGAAAAAACATCAAGGCTACAAAATATTAAAGTAAAATAGAAACCAATAAAAAACAACAAAGGAAGAAAGCAGCCTAAGCAGATGAAGAAGCTGATAGCAAAACAGTAAATTGAGATGCTTTACCTCCCCTTTGTGGATGTCAAGCCAAAGGTCGGAATTTTCATTTTCCTCCATATACCTGAGAGAGCGGCTTGACTGGTTCACAACCAAGAAAAATGGCAGGACTGTCACAATTTTTGTGAGCTTCAACCTGGACATTTGGCTCTGTACCATGAACTGCAAGAAACAAGGTAAAACTCAAATGCCAGCTGGCCAAGACATTGAAGATAAGAAAAATTTCAAGGAAAACAGAGTTCACACATGAAAAAAATAAAAATGGATTCCTGTAATATCTTATAAACTGATTCTAAATTACACACCATATATTTCCTTTGACGTTCTTTGTTGTTGCAAATGACTACCCCACTGCTGCCAATGGTATCCATGGAAAAAGACTGTGACCAGTTGGAGTCATAGACACGAAGTTTTGCCTGCATTGATATGGACAGAAGTAAGAATTTAGTACTTCCACAAAATTATAATTTAACTCTAGGTATTCAAAACGATATATCTCAGAAATTATAAAGTCAAGATGTGAAAATATTTTTCTTCAATTCTCTTCTATTAAACTCCTTATTTTTATATGCAGTTATTATTCTATCAAGTAAAATACTGCAATGTAAATATGCTTAATGTGAAAGCATTTGACCCAGCCCGCAGTGCTTTAACGTGTGCTATGACACATGTTAACATTCTGCCACATGTTTGGTGGGTGACTGTGATGAGTAAATGCAGTCACATCATGCTTAAAAAAAGTTTGCTCACCTTTTTGCGCTTATGTTTCTTGTACCGGAAGAGAACAGGATTAAAACTGGAGCCACATTCCAACACAGCATCACTCATAGAGCCCTGCATACACACATGCATTTTTATTCATTTTATTTTAGATACAAACACACATGCACACACACACACCTCCACAATATTTCAGCAGTTATTTAATTCTCTCCAGCTAACCAACAGGGCATTTAATTTTAACCCGTCCAGCTCCACCCCTCTCCTTTCACCCCTTTCAGGATACATATTACTTTTTGGATACCAGCATCAAAACAAATTATTTGCCTCATGTCACAATCTGCCTGCTAGCCTGAAGAAGCACTAAAGAGGCATGTCATTATAGTAGTATGGAACATAGTATATAGTAGTATGGAACATGGCAGGCATACACATGCATACACAGGACAGATGCAGGCTTGGTGGTGGTGGGTAATTACTGACCAGGTGACGACCCCGTGACCGAAGGAGAGCGGGAAGGGGTCGACTAGTGAGAGGATGGAGGTGCGGGGAAGTTTTTGAGGGAAGTCAGGTGTGAAGGTCAGATGAAAGAGGGCAGAAGTCAGAATGTGAGGGGACAGTGCAGAGGTGGGAGCATGTTTTATCGAGAACACAAGTGTGTGGTGTGGAGGTTTCGCCTTAGCCAGAACCATCGACTGGCATTAGAGTAAAAAGATTTGGAATCCATGAAAGTGTTGCGTTTGGTTCTTGTGGTGAGATTGGGAGAGCAACCCCATCTACCCTGTTACATCATCATTTCCCAAAGAAATAATATGCATCACTAACCCTCAGTTGCAAAGGAAGCTGTGTTTTGTTGATGACCCAATATGGGGCATAGATATGGAGGTCAAGGCCAGCACTATGGTCGGCATGAATGCTGAGACTGAGATGCTTGTTTGCACTGTCTTCATCTACCTCAGTCTCCATGGGAATGGCCTTAAACTCATCAAGGTCAGGTGATATCTCCATAACACCTGTCCAGTCACGGCCTAGATAGTCTGTTAACTGCAAAGAGAATGAAAAGCAAAGTCAAATTTCATAACATAAATCATAAAAATGCATAAAAATTGCCCTTAAAAATTATCAACTTCCAAAACAATGTTTCACATAAAATAAGTTACCTTTCACATCTTGCAGATTACTTTCACTTACCAAATTTCAAGCTATAAAACCAAACAAAAGTGCAGGTCTAAATTATTTAACTTATGATAAAGGCATACTTACTGAAAAGAGAAGCTTGAAAGTACTGCTGATGTCAACTGTGTAAAGTGGAGTGCTCTCCCCATGAGTCAAACTACTGGACATGCTTGTACCCTAAAAAAAAAAAAAGCTCCATCATTACATACAACAATACCACAATTGTGATAGCACAAGATGCAAAACAAATATGCATATTAAACTCCAAAATTATTAACCTTCACCAAAAATAAATTATAATTATCTCTCTTTTAATATTAGCCTCAAATAAATGTAATTATTAAAACATGTGAAATATGTATAGCTAAATATAGCAAAAGATGATTACTGTTGTAATGAAAACAATAACACCAATGATAACAACATAAGATAAATACATCACATCTCTCTACTTAATAGCAAGCTCTTTGTACTCTACACAAACCTGTCCTCTTGCGCTGTCAGGGTTAATAATAAAAAAGACTTAACAAGAATGTACTAGTTAATTATATAATAATGTACTGGTTAATTAGGATCATATGTCCTTAAACTCCTACCTGAAGAGAAAACTGCAGATCATAGGGGAGATAATTGTGAAGAATGACTGGGGGATGAAGTGCTATAGTGTAGTAGGGAATGGTCTTGGGCACCTGCTGGGTAGGTTTGAGGGGCTTCCCCTCCTTGCATAGAACCTATTACACAAAGCATTGATGGTTTTAAGTACAAAGCATTAATAGCTGTCAATAAAAAGCATCAATAGCTCTCATCTTCAAAAAGTGGTCACCTAATGGATGATATTATTTATCATACAGTGATAATGTTGAGGGTGCAGCCAGCAAGTCAGTGGTGATTGACCCTGTGCAAGATTTTAGAGTTAGAGGAGTGTACAGACTAATGTTTGAACTGTCCCTGCAGATGTGCAGAGGCATCATATAAAATTGTTCCCTGATACAGGCATGTAAGGGCTGAACTGATGTAACAATTGAACTGAGATGAGATGGGGGACCTGTTTGAAATCTGGTCTGAGATACAGAGAATGTGAGAGATAACTTTGGCTTTAGCAACTTGAGACTAAAACTCTTTTGTGAAGTGAAGTCATGGTATTTGTCTAAGCCCATTTCAATATAAGGTTGAACATTTTTTGGCTCTCTGTCTTCTTCTGGTTGAATGTAGGTAAAGAAAGTTTACTTAGATTACACCACCCACTACTCAGTTACAGGCTTCAATACAAAACGTTGTTCTTGGCTATGTTTAATCTCAAAGTTAACAGCTGGTGTTCCAACTAAATTCTGAAATTATTCTTCAATGTGCACGATATGAGTATGTACAAAATTATGACACACACACACATACACTCCTATCTTAAATATCATGATCATGCAACGTTTATAAAAATTTCTAACTTTTCCTTTTCGTGTAAGCCCTGAGGGAAAATGTATTAAAAATATTGGAAGAAGATAATAAAAGCAAAGAAGCAAAGACTTAACAAAAGGAGAAAAACAGTCAGCACATAGTAAGGTGTCCGAGAATTAAATTTGGCTGGGTCATAACATGTCAGAAGCTAATACAAAAAGACCCAACTAACTTAATATCTTTAAGTCTCTACTTTTAGCTGCCAAGGATTTCAGCTCACCTGAAAGTTGAAAGACTTTTTTTCTTCCTGAGTGGACAAGCAGAGGAAGTGCTTGGACTTTTCCTTTCCCTGTAGCATCTCTTGCCACCAGATGGCGCTGTATGTTAGTTCGTAGCTGTAGACATACAAACATGAATGAGCTCATGTACTCTCTTTCTCTCTCCCCACACACACACACAGGCATCCCCTACACACACTATAAATAAGCAAGCTCAAGTGATCAGGCAATTAAAATAGTGTCTGCAAAAAGCTTTTATCTTGTCCTACAAGCAAATGGAAGAAGCAAGATTCCAAATACCAGCCATTTGTGGCAGCCACTGAACATCGCCACCATTTCTGTGTGTTTGTGTGCACACAAAATTATACTAACACTCATTTCTCTGATGTAATTTCTACTACAAAGACATTCAACACAATTCTGATGGACTCTAAAAAAAATTATTTCAGGTCATCATCATAAAGTGATGTCAGCTCTACTCACTCTAGATCTGCAGGCTTCAAATACAGTGGACAGTGGTATGCTACAAAGAGGGGCAATGTGTATGTGTCGTGAGGATTCACAGTGGTCAGACGAGAAAACTCCTGTGTTCCAGCAAGTCCCTGAGTCGCCTGGAATCGCTTTAAGTCCTCTGTCTTACAGTACACATCCACAGCCATTGTCATCTTATTCACAAGCTGCAGCATCAAGAAAAGGCAGGTCACTCTGAGCTTGAACCAGCAGCATAGATCAGTACCCTCAGCTGGTACAAGAGCCTTATAAATAGCTAGTGTTAAAGGTGCAAAGAATTTTTTTAAAGACTGGTAGAGTTTACAGTGCAAGACACTATTTCACTAAGTCTCAGTGAATATCCTACTCCCCTTCCCTTCTGCTCTTGAGATAAAGATACAAACATCATCACACAGAAAGAGGTAAAAAGCACAGACAAAAGGATTGTACATGTGGACATACCAATGGGCAGTTGAGATAATTATAATTAGGTGTATCCATGGACAATCATGATGTCATGAGTTAGACCCCTTTTCTATTTATGGTGTATCTCAATAACAGGGCGGTTATTCACCCATATTTTGGGAATAGCACCTTGTAATGAGCTCAATCCTGTGATGTAAAGAAAAAAGACCTAGTACATTAAGGTAAACGTTAATAGTGGTGTACAAATCAGTTTCATATCTTTATCAATGTTCACATCGACATTTTGTATGCTTTTTGCTTAAAAGACAAATTATTTGCTGCACCTGAACTTTAAAGACATTTCGCACCCCTTACCAAATAGGATACTACTGCTATTAGTACTTATCCTTTGAAATTTAGTTTTACTTATGAGACAAAAATATCTAATGATCTGTAAAATAAACTTCACTTTCTAAAACACTATTAGAAAATTTGTTTTAATTTTAAAACGGTGCAATCAGAAAGACATGATGAAACAAAAAAGGGTCCCCTCCTGATTTATTTCTGTTTTCACATGTAAAGTTGCTTTTGTCATTGCTGTTGCTTTTTACTTTCTCCAACAATATAATACTGAAATTCCAGAACATAAGAAAATGGAGAATCTGACAAAGTGTTCATACCTGCAGTGGAGACAAGATGCGTATAACTTTTCGCCCATGCCACATGTCGATGTCTACTACTACACAGTATTTTGTGCCATTCTGTAAACAATGATGGAAGAAGATGTAATCATGTCATTCATAGTATGGATAATCATGTCATTATATTTAATATATGGTATTTAATTTATTTAGAGACTAACTTTTTTCATATCTTTTGTTTTCTAGGGGACTAAGAAATACATTTTATGGCGTTAAAAAAAGTTCGCTAGGTCTTGCAAGGTTATAGATCAATTGCTGCTACTGGTGAAGAAAAAATTATTTGAATTCTTTTTGAATGGCAAAAAGTACATTATAGCAACAATTAGTGACATGGTCCTTGTAGCAACTTAAATAACATTTATAATTCTAATTATGCCACATAAAAATGACAAATATGTTGTTTATATGAAAGTCTCTCAGGCAAACATTGTCAGCTTTTGTATCTATTGACTACTGCTTGTAAGTTATTATTACAACAACTTTTATCTGAGAGATTTTTACAGTAGCTTGTAATACCAGCATAAAGTGTGATAATATCAATATTATGCTAAATGCCTGTATTTTGCTGAAAATCTTAAGTAAACTGCTAGATTTTCATTACTTGCTGAGGACAGTTTACAATGTATACAATTACAAAATATTTTGATATGCATCATACTATATTTAGCCAAAACACTTTTGCTTGTGCACAAACAGAAAGAAGAAACGATGAAAGAAAGAAAAAGGAATTAGAAAGAAAGATGAAAGAAGTCTAGATCATGTTTCAGTCTGTTGGTGACTGCATGATATGCAAAGCGCATGCTAAAAAGGAATTATTTATTGCAATTTTCAGGCAATAGTCATACACACACTAAAGAAAAATTGTCTTTTTTGCATACAATTGTTACTAATCTTAATATTTACAGAATCAGAACAAAGCTGAATTGTTTTCAACTGCATGTAAATGAAAAAGAAATGAAATGTCAAAGACATAGAAATATCCTGACGATGACAGATTAATGGCATAATGTACTAATGGATAAACATAACACTTAACAAAAATCACCTGACACTAAATCACAACAAATGAAATTACTGCTAAAACGCCACGAAAATACTCCACATTATATGTAAGCCATTACAGCAAGCCTAAAACCTACAATAGTGTGGTAGATATAAACATTCTCGTGTTCTTCACTCACTACCATAAATATTCACTGATTAACATATAACATGATATAAAGCCAATAACCACCAAATAATTTTGCTTGCTGCTAAAAACGAAGCAGTTCTGTTACAGTCCATAATCACTCTAAACATTGAACACTGATTATTCTAGTATCACTGATGAAAATTGAACACATATCAAGCAGCCTTATAAGAGAGAGAAAAATATTTTCCCCTCTCTCTCACAGGCATTACTGCACACTTTGAAGCAATACATCAACTTTATTATGAAGAACCAATTTCTAAAAGAATTTATAAAAGAATATCATTAACATAACAGAAAATGGAAAAAGTGTACTGAGAAAGAAACACAATAAACTTGTAATAATGAATTTAAAAAATTTATAACTGCCCAAACTACAAGACTGGTACAAAAACCCCAATAATAGCTGAAAGCAAATATTTCACAAACTGACAAGGGACACAATTCCCAGTTTCTCACTCACCTCTATATCGATATTTGTTTCAGACTGTTGGTAGGAGACAACATAAATAGCATTGGATGATAGGTAATGGACTGAAATATGTGAACTAAAATGGCTTGAGTAAAAGAAAATAAATCTTATGAAGAAGAAACAGGGCTGAATGGCAAAATCTTAAAAATTGTTGCCTTGTTTCAACTTGTTTTCTAGTCTTGCACTCAGAATAAAATGTAATTTTACAGATATCTTTTTCAAGTACATGCTCTTAAATCAAGCCTGAACTAAGGCAAAGATAGAAATATACACCCAAAAAAATAATCAGGACAGTTAATAAACACACAGCGCCTAAATATTTCTTATATATAGGTATGTATACTCATAGAAAGATTAGGGCCTGTTGATCAAGTTCTGTGCTAAATTTAAGCTTTTGTGGGTTCATGCTCTCCTTCCAGAGAGCTCCTATAGCCTGAAATGATCTGGACAAATAGGAAACTGGATCTTAAGTCTTACGTCTGCAAAAAGCTTGTATAAAAACATTACAATGATTAGGCTGAAGGTAGGCTGTTGATAACCAAAGAAAGCAAAAGTGCACAGATTGACAACCTGAAGAGTAAACATGTGTTAATGTATTTCATGATGCCAGGCCTGTGTTTGAAACTTCTACTAGTGACCTCTGGAGAGCACAAATAAGTGCTTAATTAGGAACTATGAGGCCGGCTTCTCTAGGGTCAATGCAGCATTGATTGTGAGTTATCTTACAAACATTGATAAGATCATCCCTTTGACTTGTAATCAAACTGCCATAGTTTCTTAAATTGATCTGAATACCCAATGTAAGAAAAATCTGGTACTAGCTTTTATTGTTCTATGCTATACATTCACAAGCAGAATTGTTTCCTTGAACATTAGTGGACAGCCTTTTCTTCTGCATTTAAGGGGTAGCTTCAAAAGTCCCTTGTAGAAGTACAGGAATGACTCCTTGTCAACGTATTGAAAGAACATCTAATGAGATCAAGCAGTTAGACTTGATGATCCCTTGTACATGAGGTAGAGAGTGCATCAATTTTGGGGCCACAAAGATCCCCAAATCCTTCTCAAATGTAATTCCTTGATAAGTTCAAGATTATTCTCAAAAAGATCAAAGTCCAAAACACCTGAAAATAAAGACTGCCAAAATTAACTTTACCTTCCTAGGTGCAAGTGGAATGATTCGTCTACATGCTTGCTTGTGCAAAATGGATGGAAGCTGCTCAAATCCATCAACCTGTAAATGACAAAGAACATTAAATAAATGTTACACAATGCTACACTTAAGAAGATGTCATAAAAATCAATTATGAATTTCTATTTTGGTCTGTAACTTTCCACAACAAATAACAAAAACTAGCGGTGTAACAATATGTTGTATAATATACATGTGTTGTTCCAAATGGAAGGTTACATGCAGATATTCACCTGTAACTTGAACCTGTGTGTGTTAAGCTGATCACCAGACAAGTAATCATCATCATCATCAAAGACAAAAGCCCCTGCACTAATGAGAGTGTGACCAGCATTTGCTAGTGTCTTCCTCACAAACCCCAGTCCATTGGTGTTGCTGGCAACAGATTACATATTAAGTACAGAATGGTGAACTGCTGTGACCTGATTTAAAACAGAAGGGTCAAGAATGTTTTTTAAAATTGTATCATTAACTAATTATTTTTATACTTTGAGAAAAATATTCCATCCTATGAATTATATTTTATAAGTATTGTTTGTATCTTTTTATATGTCATTCTGTTTAATTATACATTCTGCATTTAGTAAGGTTATGTTGATTTTTCTATCTTCAAATAATTTTTGTAACCCTTTGATTTTTAAAAAATACCTTTTGCTTCATTCAGAAAGAGTCTTGCTAAAGATGAGGTGAACATATTTTCATAACATATTGTGCTATAAATGTTTGCATCCTTAATGTTAAAGCGTTTTGTTCTTTTTCTCTTTCATTCATTCACACACACATGCATAAGTGTGTACAAACCCACAAATACGCACATGCAAACACAAATATGCATACACTTATGCACATGTCTGTGCAGACAAACACACATGGACTCACTCTCCATTGCATATGGCTTCCTCATCAGGCAAAATGTCAATATCATCCTCGTATGATGCGGGATGTACAGTGTTGTCATCACCAGCCTTATACACTGTCACATTCTTCATGCGGTCATCATGAACCTGGAATATGCATCTTGCAGCAGTGAAGCCCAAGTTTACAAAGTTCGTTGTTTTTTTTCATGTCCTTTTTACTACTTTTATGGTTTATTCCTCTTGTCAGCTTCAGTATGAGCTCATTACAGGTTTGGCTCAAACAAAAAGTACTTTACGATTGTTTAAAATGAAATACTGCTGACTTTATCAAAATGTAATTTCTTCTCACATATGGAAATATGATTCAGAGAAAAATATAAAACAATCCATTATGTTATGTTCCTTTATTTATCTAACAGGTACATATGAATGACATCCTACCTTTACATCTGGATGCAAAGTGATATAGGTGTGGATTCCAAGCTGAAATGCATTTAAAATGAAAGCTTACATCAGATCAGAATAAGATATTTCATTATCAAAACCTTTATCGTTACAGCATTATTGTCCTGACTAATCACAAATGAAACAGACACACATAAACACACACACAAACACACTTGTTCTCTTCCATATACTGCCACTTCATAGCAATAACCCTTGGATGATGACCTATGACCTACTACTAGCAACCAGACTCCCCCACCCAACCCACCATTATGAAGAAACAAACCATGACAAACAACACCAAAAGTTTGTTAAAAAAGAAAATAACCACAGTTCTGATATACACAATATACTATGTTAGCACTCTATACCTTGTTTTCAATTTCAAAGCTGGGTTTGTCTCTGACAGAACATAATGCTGAGGATGATGGATTTGTCAATGCCTGAAATATAAATAAAATATAAAAACAATATTTAATTTGTAGATGGAAACCTCAAAGTAAAGAGTTAACGAACATGAAGACTTGTAAAAGTAACCTTGCATAGTCAACAAAGTATCCAGATGCACGACATCTGCCTTCCATTTTTCTTTGTCGAGATGAGGAAGTTAACTACAAATTCTCCCCAATAAAAGACACCAATCAAACAGACCTCCACCACATCCTGGATAACAGCAATACCCTGCGGTGTGACGTTGAGTTGCAGTCGATCCATGGAGTCGATCATAACGTAGAGACAGCTGTCACACCCTTCATCCTCAACGTCCTGTTCAAATGGAGCATCAACGGTGTCAGCAGCTTGTAGACCTGCAATTATTGAGAAGATTTATCATTCCTCAGTCTTATAAAATTTTGCTGACTTTTCATCAAAATGTTTACAGATCACAGAGGGATATCACATTTTCTCAATTAAAGAAAACATAATTCTTTAAACAGTTTGCTTCAACAATCCATCATGAAGTAAAAACATCTACCTTTTGTATGAAATGCCAAGAGTGATAAGGCAGCAGAGTGAAACATTGTCACACAATTATGCAATTTGTTTTTAGTGGGGTGCAAAAACTATCTTAACTGAGCTTTAACAGGTCACAAGAAAAAAAATTCACTACACCAGCCCTGTAGATAACCTGAAAAGCATGAATCATTATATAAAATGCCATAAAAGGTGATCCAGATCCAAAGAGTTTGATCAAGATGTGAAGTTTTCAAATGCATTGTTCAAAGTAAGCTCCATTTGACAGCCAAGGATAAGGCAAGGACTGCAGTAAACATTAAAAATACAGCCAGAGATCACAACCTTGACCAAAAATGGCAGCAACTATTTACATAGCCCATAGAGTAGTAGGAATCCACTAAGCTGAGAAAATAAAAAAGCTAGCACTTCTGTCAGATTCCTCAAACACTGAAGCACATTGAACAATTAAAAGCCAATAAATACTGAAAATGAAAACCAACACGTCAAAAACTAAAAAGACATAGTGTGCAAAAAAAGTTTCAAGGGGCACACAAGAACTTGCACAACACCTAGCTAACCCGTGGTGACATCGACTGGCCCTCGGGAGGTAAGGAAGACAGGTTTTTCAAGGGAAGAATCAATAATATCATCAGCATCATCAGCCTCACTGATATCTGCATCACTGCTGTCACTGGAGAAAATGCTGCCCAGTTTGTTGGTGATGTTTTGAATAAAGCCCTCGGGCTCAGAGTCTGACTCTCCTTGCACACTACTGTGATGGCTCAAAGAATCTGCAAGACAGCAGGCACAAAAGGTCTGCATGCCACTGTAGCACTCGTTTCACGTCCTTCACTTCCAGTCTGTTTTGAGAATCAGATTATAACTATTTTTCTCTCTGCTTTGATGCTTTAGGCCCCAGATATTTTCCTTCCTGTTGTTTAAGTCTCTTATGTTTTAGAACATTTATTTAAGTAAATGAATACATTAGGGACAAGTAGAAATTTCATGACAAGTTTTATCTTGAGCACATTCTCCACCCCTTTAAAAAAAAAAAATAATTAAAAAAAAGACTGACCAAGTTGACCCATTTCCACAACCAGATCAGTGCAGTATGTTTAATATAGAAGCCAAGCTAAGCTTATGAAAAAATATCAACCAAATAAATAAACATGTATCCATGCACACACGCACATCTTTATTTAATGATAAAGATGGTATTTTAAAAAAAAATATACTGCCCTACTGAAAATAGCAGATCAGCAGCAATATCAAATATTTCTTTTTTTGCTATTACATAAAGTTTGTTAATGACCAGAACAAATCCTTTTTTCCCCCTGTTGCCACTAAACAGATTTTACTAAAGACTGAAGAGTTTTATTCTTAAAACCCCAAATCGTTGCTCACCATAACTTCTGTCACTGGCATGTCGAACGCGCCTGAGTGTCTTGTGTCGGATGACTGTCATGTCTGACGATGAATCAGTGTCAGTTTCTGAACTAGATGACTTAATACGAGCACGGTGCATCATCTCCTGAACTTCTGACTGCAGACCATCGGGTATGTCAAGATCATGGTCCTCATACATACACATTACAGGGAAACTCTTGGCTTTCATGACCTGCAAAAATCATGTGTAAGTGAATGGTGTGAATGAGACTATATGCAGGCATCTAACTTACTCTAAAATAAAACTGTTAATGGGTCAAACTATATTTCTTTACTGCTTATAGCAGCTTGTCAAGCCCTCAGATACAATTGCTAGTTGGGTATGCTGCTGTTCCCTCCATTTGTCTTCTATGAAGAATTTGTCTTCTATGAAGAATGCATTCTTCTATGAAGAATGCATCCACAAAGTCCCCACCCACTTGATGGACTTTACTCTACCTCTCCCTCCTGCCTCTGTGATCAAATGGTTACCCCCATCTATTTTTATGTTCTCTAAATCTACAGCAATCTGAACCCTAGCTGGAAGCAGGCTTTCCAACTGCACCCTACTGACACACCTCTCACTGCCAGGTCACACAGTCACAAGGTTCTGGTACTACACTGCTACAATGACCAATTAAGCACGCGTTTGCTCATGCGGTGTGTGTGTATGGGCCTGTGTGCATGCATGTGTAGAACTCTTATCCAATCCTATTTGTCATATCTGCACACGTATTACATAAATCCCCACTGATAGAACTGGTAGCCATTAAACATCTGCAGTGTCCATCCAGTTAACCACCTCCTTACCACAGCAATCAGTGACAGGTAAGAAATGTACAATTGTCTTCCAACCTTGATCATGACCTCCCAGGGTCTGTACACCCCTTCCTTCTCCATGACAGGTTCTATAAGAGGTTCCCACGTGCTCAGCCGCTCGTTGTAAAACAGCATGTCTAGGTGAAACTCTGATTCCAGGTGAAGCTGAAAGCAGAAGCTATCACAGTTTCTAAATATTATGGAGCTAGGTTATAGGACAAGATAGCCATCTGGCTAAAGGGATAATAGTCTGAAAAGCAGAAGAATTTTTTTCTTTTAATTGGTAGTACTCTTATCCAGTTTCATCCACCCCCCTACAACATGTGTTTGTAAAAAAAAAAATCATTCATCTCAGGAACCACTTCAAGTTTCTGAGATAGTATTCTAATCTTTTATGTGTTTCTCTCACAGGCACCGCTCTACAATTTCTTATGGTGAAGTAGTTACCTTCTTTGACCAGTCTTTGACAGTCACCTCTAGTGATGACCTGAGACACAAAATAGGTGTATGCAAATCAAGATTGATGATCTCAAAGAAGACACATAGTTCCTTCACATCAAACTTCAACACTTCGATGGGAGTCTCTGGTGGCCTCAGCATGTCACGCATGCTTCCATGGTCAGCTGTAGGGACAGATAATTTTTTGATAATCACGATGAAACAATATCAATCCCAAACTGACCTCAGTCTAAAAGGGCTCAGCATAAAACAAAAAGAATTAAAGTATGAACCCATGATCCCACCCTCCAAAAAAATAGATGATTCCAAGCCACTTATATCTAGAAAGCCAGGCATCTAGTTGATATACCAGCCACTTACGTTTGTCTCGCAGCCATTTGTCACCACTAAGGGAAGACACACCCCAAAGGTTGGTCACATCCTGAACCGACTTGCTGTTAGGACTGGATTCCTCCTAACAAAACAATAATTTCAGTTATTTCATAACTATTCAGTCGCACTTAACTAGGCTAAATTGCAAAGCTACAGATGGATGAATCAAGTTGTACTGCATTAAACTTGAGCAATTTTTTGAAGATAATTGCAAATATTTAGAATTAGCTATTATTGCTAGCCATTATCTACTTGTTACAAAATGTTCTTGACCCTGTTTTTCAGATTTCTTTAGCAAAAAAAAAAAAAAAAAAAAACCAACAAAAAACTGAAAAAAATATATATTTTCCATTTATTCAGCACCTGGCCATTTTCAATGTCTTTATTTCTTCAATCCAAATATGTATTTTTGTCTCATGCCTGCTACACTTGCTACGTACATACTTGCTACATATGCACCTGTTTACTTCCCAACTGAAGCATGTTGAGCATGTCCCAGACCATTGCCATTACAGATGCTGACAGGTACAGCTGCACTTTGGACAAGCTGGCTGTCACATCTCGCACTCCTTTGTCTAGTCGGTATGTCTGCCGCAGCTCCAGGGAACATGGTGCCATCAGCTGTCCATATGCATGTGTATGCATAAAAACACATACCTCAGCACAAAGACATGCAGGAATGTGCACATACACACACATCCCTACCACAACCACCTCTACCACCAAGTCATTTCAGATTGATTTCTGGTATGCTGCTTCTGACAGAGGGATGAAAAAAATGTGAGACAGATGGACAAGGACAGCGAGAACAAAAGATAAGCAGGCAGACAGGCAGGCAGATAGTGAGATAGTACAGAAGGATCAATAGTTGAAAATTTCATTGCTTAGGTAAAGAGACAAGACTAACCATACTGCAGGAAGGCGTCAACCCCGGTGTCACTGTGACATGTGACGTGACCAGATGCAGATTGGAAACTTTGGCCCACATCACCTGCTCCTCTGTGTCAGCCCGATACTCAAATGCCAAATCACTCTAAAGAGAGGAAAACATTCAAAACATTCCAAAATAACAATGAATGATCAACCAGTCATTTTATTTATCGAAGCACAACATGATTAGACAGCATATTTTCATAATGAAACTTAAAAATAGTTTGGGATCCCACCCATCTACAGATCTCGATAGCAAATTTAGGAAAAACCTTCCAAAGCTGCATTACCTGTCTAAATAACACTTTAAGCTGCTGTTTTTTCCAGAAACTCTTACTTACATAAAGCACAATGACCCTGCTTTCAGGTGAAGAGGGGTCTGCAAAAAAGACGATCTCTGGCTGTTTGAGCGATCCGTAGACACTGAAAGATGTGGATGCGGAAGCAGCAGCATTGCCATCTGGGGCATGAATAGGGTGAGGAGCTACAGGCATGTCGGGCATGTCTGGCAAAGTGCCAGTGTCCACTGACCCCATAAAGAAGTCAACAAGAGTCATGATGTATGGCAGGTGTACATTGAATCGAATCTTCTCTACCATCAGGTCAGCTGTGATCGGCAAAGACAAAAAATGGGTTAGTTCTTGCAGGCACTGTCACTATTAAGGAAGATTTTTAAAAATTTATTAATAACTACAACCTTTACAATAAACATTTTCCTTCTCATTATTTTCCCCCTTTAGTTCTGAGATACGTTCATTAAGAGTTATGGAATTTAGGAATAAGTATTCAGAGCACAATCTACCATCAATTATCTTATGCTTCTATGACAGTTAAGTTTTGATTTAAATTAATTAAAAGAAAATTAAAGAAATTAATTAAATGAAACAAAAATCATACCTTTTTGATTTCCATCACTGCTGACTTTGTAGATAAGAGACACAAGAGGAAATTCATCAGATGTTTTTCCCTTTTTTGCACAGTACAGGATCCTATGGCAAAGACCTTCATCTTAGCTTTATAGCAAACAATAATTTGGAAAACTGCTGTTCTAAACTAAGTCAGCGGTATCCAGGTAGGTAAGAAATCTGCCAGTGTTCATGATGGTAACAGTCATTTAAAAAAACAAAGAATGTTAAAATGACAAACCAACAACAAACAAGAAATAACTTACACCAACAGAAATGTGCTATGTTTTAAGTTATCATGAAGAAAATCTGAAGATGGCTGAACTTTTATTTTTTTCAAGTAAGAGGTCTTTCTTGACTTGACAGGTCCTAACAGAAAAGCACCTCAGTCGGATCTCTTCCATAACTTCCCAGACTTCAAAAAAAGCTACCAACTACCAACTGCACAAGTCCCTCATAGTTCCCATCCTGCTCTCTGTATATGAGTTGCAGACCCTTCTTGCTGACACAGAAAAAATGATACCAGGCATTCGAGACCAAGTAACTAAGAAAATTCTCTAAATATCCTACGAAACCTAAGAACAATGAATATGTGTGGAGCATAGCTGTCCCCCTTGTGAGACCTTTAAAAGAATGAACTGGCCATGTCATGCAGGACTTGCTGACTGCAGCTAAAGACATGCCAGAGTAGAATGCCTTGTAAGTCACTGTGTCCCTCTAGCTCCATCTGACAATTAGTATCAGTGAATTAGCATACTTATTGTCAGCTAGTAAAAAAGGTAAGGGTAATCCTCTAACCTTTTCAGGTCCTTGGGGGGGTGAGGTGTTAGAGACCTCACTTTCTTGGAGCCAGTTTTATGTGAGGGTGGTGCCTTACCTTCCCCAACCCTCTATGGAGTCACCCATTTTTGCCAGTTGGGTTGACTAGGGAAGTTTGCTGCGCTAATCAGGTATTGAACCAGCATGCCCTCAGTTTGGACGCCAGCACTCTAACCATAGGGCTATCCGCTTCCCATTATTAACTAATACCAGTCGATGGATGAATAAATAATCTTGTTTGATTGGCACCTTTGATACAATAGTCACATAATAGAAAGGAAAGGCCTGAAGATGTATGCATTCACGAGCTGTATGCTAAATCCCTGCTGAAGGCATAAAATAACTACTCTCCATGTTAGCAGTGTTAGCAAAATGTTGTTATACATGAAACATGAAATAGACAAACCTGCGCACAGCTAAAGTACTGTCCAGCCGGGAGTCATCAGCGGTGAGTGATTGAAGGCTGAAATTGACCTTGAGATCACCATCGCTGTGGAGGACTGCATTGATGTTAAGCTTCTCCAAGTCAAACAGACACAGGCTAGTCTTGTTAGATGTACCCTAAACATAAACATGAACAAAAAGCTTTTCAAAGTACAGCAGGTACAAGGTAGTTTTGTACAGAACAGTTATCTCTAGTCTAAAAATTAATATTAACATGGAGGGATGGAATACTCTGGATCTGTGTGAGCTTACCAGCAGAGGTAAACCAGTTCCAGTCAAGGAAATGAATGATGAATGAATAAGGGATGGAATCATCACTGAATTTCTAAAACATGGGGTGGGGAAAACAATATATTAGCATATGAAGTTAATGACCATTTTTTCTCTGTATCCTTATTCTGTTCTAACTGTATCCAGAGACCATGCACCTGAAGATTATTTGACTCGAAAAAACCTGATTTATATAAAATGTTCATCTATAATGCTGTTGCTTAAGTTCTACAAAGTTGCCGATATATTTTTTTAAAAAGATATTCAACATTCAAAACTGGGATAATGTTAGTAAGTGTTCTTGAAGAAAAAGTAAAAGAAGCAAAGATTATCTTAAATCTAAGACATATGCCACCCTCCTAGCCATCTTAATTGTCTTCCTCTTCTTTCAGCAGTTTTTCTACAATGACAAATGACCTGTGGAGGGTACAAATGATTTAAAATGTATATTAACTCTGAATACTTCTGCCTGAACTCAGTACAACTAATTCTCCTGCTACAGCATGTTCTGGTATAGATAAAATGCTGGAAACGTTTCTGACAATTTGCTGATCACAAAAAATAAGCCAAATCCTTCTGCTTGACATCTATTACCTTAGAAGAAATATTGGACAATACTTTTCAAGCTGTTCCTTTCATTTTCTTATCTTTTTAAAGGAAAAATTATATTACACAAGAAAGAACTCACATCCTCTGTTTCTCTCTCTTCAAACAATATGGCTGACAAACCATCAAGCCGCAGCAATATGTTTGTAGTTGTCTTCTGCTCTGACTCAATGCTGTCATGACGTGATGCCAGTGCAGGTGTTGATACTGTTTCTTCAGCTGCTTGTGATTCCAGGTTCTGTATGGTGGGGGATTCATAGAGACCTGACCAAATAATACAAGACATAGCCAAAACTGTGGTGACAGGCTGGCTCATAAAAAAGGATGAATTTTAGTGCATGATATTATGTCGCAGTCTTTTCCTGTAATGAAATAATTATTATCAATGATGACTTTGAAGGTACATTCACATACAAAGACGTGCATATATATATATGACATAAGCCTATATACATACAAGTATGAATGTCACTGAATACTCAATAATCTTGAGTGTTCTCTCACCAGGACTGGAAGGAGGAGACCCTTCACTCAGGTTTTCAGTCAGCAGTCCAAAGAACAGCTGAAGGTCTTTCTGGAGTATGTTTAACTGTAAAGAACAAGGATTTCTTGATGGAGTTAAAGACATATGCACAGGGAATGTATTGGCTAGTGGGTATGTAGGAGTGGATATCTGCACATGGATGTGTGAATAAGTGAACAACTGCAGATGCACAGGGGAATGTGTGAAGGTTTGTCTGTTTTATACAGAGAATAAAAAAGTAAGTACCTGTGCATACATTTTTAGTGTTTATTTTTGTGCTTGTGTGTGCACACATAAATTACACTGAAAACACACAAATGTACTAATTGATATGCATGAACTATATCTTACAAACATGCAAAGGGTGGGTATACAGATCCACACCTGACCTTTCATATAAACATCCATTAAATGCATGCTTAACCTTCACTTTCTCCAGCTGCCCTGAGATGTCCATCTTGGTTTCAGAATTGACAGGCTTCATTGCTAGCCGTAGATCTGCCTTGAAACTGATGGGCTCCAGCACTGTATGAAGTACTTCACACACATCCTCGGCAAGGTTCAGCCGCACACTAAGAAATAGCTTGCCATCAACGTCAACAGTCTTCAAATATGTCTAGAAACTTTGATAATGCAAAGGTAGCGATCTTTGTGTCAAACCTGTAGTGCTAGAAGACATGCAGAAACAGGGCAGTATAACAGTGTACGGTTACATTATGGAATAATATCAGCTCTATGTCAAGAATGTTTTGGGGTTAACAGGACGAGATAATTTTTAATTTGTATAACATGTAAAAGTAAACATTGAAAAAGGAAACAAAAGAAGTTTCTTCTAAATGATATCAATATTCATGTAACAGCAAGAAAAAAAGTTGGCCTGATTAATGTAGCATCAAACGTTATATACCTTTGAACTTGAAACTTGCTTAAGTTTAGGTAGATATGATTCCATTCTTGCCGCATGTCTGGTGGAACATTAGTGAAGTTAAAAAAGTTACGGATGCTGAGATTTCCTAGCTGCAGCATCAGGATGTCAATGGATTTGGAGTGCCGTGGCACCAGGATGGTTGGTGTCCGTAAATTGATATTCATGGAAATCCGGAGGTTCTGTGTTTGAATATCCTCTACCTTAAATAAAAGAGCAGGAGCTAAGGGTTTAGATAATAATAAGAAAAATTTCTAGCACAAATAATATAGCATAAAAATAAAAGATAATGATATAAAAATACATATTTATGGAATATAAATATGGAGGTATAACAAATAAGAACACTAATCCTTACTTTGTGAAGTCAGAGGATTGCAATCTTAAAGTTGGGAATCCTGTTTATTGGGAAGAAAATGTAGCACTCTAGTAGTGTACTTAGTTACATCTTTGTTTTTTTACATCTTTGAGAGTAGGGGTCGAACAGCTCCCAGGACTGTCCCTTTCTCATGCCTGCTGCGTACTTGAACTGGCCACTGGACCTATTGTTACACCCAAAGTTACAAAGCCGCCAGACCCACCAGACAGTAGGGGATGGGGTTGAACACTGCTGTCATGGGTGGCAGGGAAAGGTCCCAACCAGGCCAAGGGAAAAGGAGTGGGTGGTTAATGTAACGTTTGATGGGGATAGAATAAATAGTGTAGCTTTACAGTCTAGAGGGGCTTTTTCTATAGATGGCAGGCCAGCCGCTGAGTGAAACTCTGAATAAAATCTACAGTTTTGTGGGGATGCCATCTTTGTTGTGTTCTTGTACAACTAGCCCACCCTACATAGCCGTCAGGGACTGACCTGTTGGTTACATAAAAGAAAGAGAAAAGTAAACAGCCATCTGTTTACCTTCTTGTGTACAGTCTCAACCGCTGCATGTGTTGCTGCATCCTTCATCTCGCGGTTGATAAATGGTTCAAAGAATCTCTGTCCACAGAAAAAAATGTATTTTATTTTGACCAACAGGATTTATCTCTGACTGGACATTATGTTCTGACTATATAACAATGCAGTGAGTGTTAGTTTGATTGGTGCTGCCATCTCCAACCAGCCTTCAGTGCTACCAACCTCTACCACAATAATTTCTAGACAGAATCTGCTGACCATTACTTGGTCAGTGTGTGATTGTGTAATTGATTTACTGGAAAAAGACTATTCTGACAATGACATTTAAATAACAATCTTACCACAAGCTCCCAGTAGAATTTTCCCAGGTAGACAGTCTGAAGATGGCCCACGTTGAGCCGGACACTGTAATCCACAGAGCTGCCACTTCTCTTATTGTCATGGTGAGCAGCTGATGTCTTGGTGTACTTGATACACTGGACATGGATATTTCAAACTAATGGTCAAAGAAATTTTGATATTATTTATAAACATTTATAGTATTTAATGTTTACGTAACTAGTAGTCCAGAATTTTAGAGTGATCTCCCAACTTGAAAGTATGAGTCTGTATTGTGTGTTATTAAGTCTGTAGTCACAGGAAAACAATCTTAAGATGAAGGAAAAGTCAGTCTGCTCATGGCTGTTAACACATTTAAGATAATGTAAATGATCCTAACTCACCTTTAAGTCAAAGAGGCTGTCGTCTTCTATCATCAGAATCTGATTAGACAACATCAAAATGTTATTTTGATCTCTCTTTCTATTTTTTTATGCAACTTTTATTTTTTTATTAAGCTTGTGAAATCATATCATCATTGCACAAGTAAACAAAGAAATGTAAATTAAAAAACTGTTCAAAATTTTCAGACACATCATTTTAAATGCATTAAAAGACATTAAAGATATAAGAAAACCGAATCATAAATGCTGGGATTACCTTCGAATAAATAGCTCCAACTGAACAATCCTGAATAGAAAGGTCCCGCAGCTGAGCTCTCAATGTGGTGTGAGAAGATTTTACCAAGACACTGCTCTCAAAGCCTGACAGAAGGATAAGAAAAATAAAAGCTGAAAATGTTAAAAAACTAACCATGCTGTCTCAACATTCAAGACACATCCTGTACAGAGTTTTTATTCACAAGATATATGACTGTCTAACTGTCTAGAGTGGTAGACAAATTCCTAAAGATATTTTGAAACAAAATTGGTAAAATAATTTTCAAAGCCATTATCTGCATATCATGTGGTGTTGCCCTTCAAAAGAGTTGTTGCTTCAAAAACTATCTTCTTGGATATCTCAGTGCTGTTCGAAAGCTTTGATCACATCTTCCAGCATCAGCATCAACATTCACTTATAAAGAGACGAACCACTGATCTGAATCTGGGCCAAACTGTTGTCTGAGTCACAGAGACGCACTGTCACATCCTCCAATGTAGCAGTTAGATTCAGCTTTGTGCTCAGGGGTGGGAGTTTGTCCACTGAAAACACAGCACTCACTATTAAATAAATTAATAAATAGTAATAAACAATAGTATTCAAAAGAAAGTTTATCACAAATGCATATATAGCTATTCATACGAATGCATCGCACACAGTTTATAAATTCCACTGATTTATAATACAGCTATCTGTCGATAACAAAAATGTTGGGTGAGAGTCAAGGGTGGTTACAAGAGTATATGATCCATAACTAGGGTAATTTTGAGGGAAATCCCATCTGCCACAAAGTGAGGCGAGAAAAGGTGTTAGTAAGATAATGGGATGAGACATATTTCAAAATGTACCTTCATCACTCATAGAGGCCAGCCGCTCAGTAATGGAGGAGCGATCTTTAGTGCTGAGGTCAGATGTTGTGATGACAGAACTGGTGCTTGTCTTCATGTCTATATTTTGTACACTGATGAAATATTTTAAGACACGTCAGACAGTGACTGAGGTAAATAAACAAGAAAACAAGAACAAAGCAAAGAAATCTAAAGCCAATCACCTGACATCTTCTGCCCATATCCAATGCTGGTACAGCTGATATAAGACAAAATAAATATTGATTATGAGATAATAGCTTGTTAAGGAAATTTGTTGGAGTAGTAGGCCCAAAACATGTGAACTTGATCCTATTCCCTCCCCTCTGTTTGTTGATTGTCTAGATGTCCTGTTACCACATACAGCCTATATCATTAATGCCTCTCTCACATCTGGGCACTTTCCTTCTGAATTCAGGTCGGCTATTGTTCATCTGCTTATAAAGAAACTATCTTCAGATCATAACTGCTATTACAGACCAGTTTCAAACCTGTCCTTTCTGTCTAAGGTTCTGGAAAAGATCTATCTTTCCCAGCTGATCATACACATGGAGCAAAATCCTCTCCTTAATCCCTTTCAGTCAGCTTATAGAGAAGGCTATGGTACTGAATCTGCACTTCTAAAGTTGTAAATGGTCAGTGCTGACAATGAAAAAGTGTCATCTCTGCATTTGATACCGTAGATCAGACTATATTTCTACACAGACCAGCACTCTTTTGGTATTCATGATGTTGCTTTGTCCTGGTTTCGATCCTATCTCATGGACCAAACCCATACTGTGTGTGAATGGTGTTTACTCAGATTCTCCTGTTCTGAGATATGGTGTCCTGCAGGGATCTGTATTTGGGTCCAATACTTTTTGTGTTATATATCTTCCCTCTGTCTGACATAATGTCCCGCTATGCCATGTCACCTGTGAGTTATCAGCCTTCGTCACTCTGATTCTCTCTTACCCCGTACCTTTAAGTCTAAACTTAAGATACATATTTTCAGAACTACGACTTCACTGTGACCCTGTCCTGACCATGAGCGTACGTTTTTCTGTAATTTACTTTGTGTATGCTGCAGAAGTGTATGCTGTAGAAGTGTATGCTGTATCTGTTGCCATAGTGATATCGAGAGCTACTTAGAGACCTTCTAGCATTGGGCACCAGTGCTCAAATCAACTGTCCATCTGCTTCACCAATTATGAGATTTATGACAAACATCTATATGCAGGAAGAATGTATACACCGCTGCACAAAGTTTTGTTCACCTGGACACAAGGCCCTGGATGAATGCATGAAGGTACATGAGAGATGCCTGGTCAAGCAGGATGGTCAAGGAGTAAATGCGAATCTTAGCTGCATGTTCCATACTTCCATACTCTGCAGCAAAATCTGGGCATTCAGGGTCAACCTGCCATTGAAATGCATGATGTTCATGAAACAATAAATAGCACCCTCATATTCACCACACAATGCTCATGGTTCATCACTATTTTATTGTATAGCATTACTACATTCACTACCAGGTACAGAATCATTCACACAGGTCCACTCTTATAACTTCAAGGTTGCAATCTGGTGTAAAAGTATAATGTTATTAAAAAAATTTTCTATTTTAATTTTCTTGGTGTTAATCCCAAGTATTACTCAGACTTTAGTATTTTAAGTATGTGTTAACCTCATGTACCAAAATGCTTGGTGTTAGCATCAAGTGAGATGACAAGTGAAAAGATTATGCTAAATTTAACACATACTTTTCTGTACATGATAGACACCAGATTGTTGTCAGGTTCTGTTCGCAGGACTTCCATATATTCACCTGATGCACCTGTTGCAAGAAACAACTTTTCGTTATGATTCACTTAGATTGTCATCTGTCAGGCGTCTCTCAGTATGAATTTCTTTCCCTCAGTATATGAGGCCGAGATTTTTCAAGAAGCACAGTTCTTGAAAACTAGTTACTTTTGATTGTAATGATATAAGAGGATAATTTAGATGTGAAATACTTCTTTTGAAAGATGTCATTTCTCACATGTCTGAAATACATATTTTTTCCAGTGTGATACTGCTGTATATTATCATTGTATGCTGCTCCTCAAAGAAGCATAAGTAATCATGTCAGCTCATTCAGAAGATAACTGTTGGTCTGAAAATGTTTTAGAATCCTACCAACATGGATCTTGTCCACCAGCTGTATTCCCCCAAGGGTGGCATGAGAAGCAAATCCATATTGTGTGATGGCAGAGTCAATGCGAAGACGATCCACACGCAACATGAGGTAAGGGCGAACCTGCTTATCCATGACCTTTGACATGTTTACCACAAACTCATTGAGGGACATACGCAGAAGCACCTTGATGGTGTTTGATGGAGCAGAGTTGTCATCCACTGGCTTAATGTGCAGCTCTCTATTGATTAAGCAAAACACTTACAGAGGATGTGAGAAAGTTATCAAATGTGAACAACCAGCGTATTTGGAATTAAGAAATGGAATGAATGGTAAAGGTGTTATTAATTAAGGGTAGAATGAAATGTACAATCAGACTTAAAGAAGCAAATTACCAAACCCAATTCGAAGTCAGTAGTTAAGTGAGCAGTGATCATCACCCATTATCAGTAGGGCACGGTCTAGCAAAGGCAGAGGCCTATGTTGTCCCATGATATTATCACATTGAAAGTATTAAAATACAATATTAACAACTTTCACTTACTCAACATCTACATGTAACAGTACAGTGAGAAGGGAATGATTCTGGGACAAAATGAAGTCCATTTTTTTTTAAAACGTTGAAAATAATCAGCTGCTATAATTATTAACTTATTGTGGTTAAAACACTCTCCTGTTTTAGTCACAAACAAATAACTTACTCTCCAAGATGTTCTAAATCTTCATCAGAGTGGTCTGAGGAAGACAGGTACTGATCATCACCTTTACAGAAAAGTTCATAATTATATGATGCATGTAAAATACTACTCACACATAAATGCATTCACATATGAACAGTTATTATAAAAAGATGATCTCCCTTGGAAGTGACAATGACCTCCCCATCAGCTCTTACAATGCTGCCAGAACCAGTTTAGTTACTTCCCTGCTGAACCACCAACAAAAAAGAATGAAGCCAGTATTTTTGAGAAAATTTAATAAAGGCGGTTGCCTAGTTTGCTTCCAGAAAAGCCTTTTGTTTTGCCTCTTAGAAATGTTCTCGATTTAGGTGAAGTGAGCAAGCTCCACAATTACCTGTACTCAGACGATTTGTAGCAGCCTTATCCTTAGTGGTTGGAGAGACAACTAAGGAATCTCTATTGACCAATGGCCGACCCAACACTAGTCTCCTTATTTCTCTCAGTGCTTTGGTGTCAGGGTCCATTTGTGCCTCTACTGAATCCTGTAACAAATGCAGCATAGAATGGTGCTAAATGGTAATAACTGAAAACACCTCAACCTGGAGTTTTTTAAAAATGGTTTCACCTACACTGTAACTATCGCAAAAAGTTGTTTTAAAAGGTGTCATAAAAGAAAAGTATGTAACAGCCATAATCTATGTCTGTAATTTTGTAGTATCAAAAATACTCTCACTCTTTTCTACTGGCATATTAGCAAAAACTTTAAACTTACAAAAGTAAAGACAGGTGCAAGTGGAGGGAAGCCATCCACCATGTCTTCACCTATGGTGGCCATGCTGG
Organism: Pomacea canaliculata; assembly: GCF_003073045.1. Taxonomy (NCBI): domain Eukaryota; kingdom Metazoa; phylum Mollusca; class Gastropoda; order Architaenioglossa; family Ampullariidae; genus Pomacea; species Pomacea canaliculata. The sequence continues at coordinate 20,673,409 of NC_037595.1, read as the reverse complement.
TACTAGAGGGCACAGGGAAGTTCCGCAGGAAGGATGCCAGCAATAAGAGTCGCTTATCTGAGATATTCACCTCCAAAGAAGGCACCCGCGCTTCAAACTTCTGCCTGGTTATTTGTAAGCAGATAAAATCATACCCAATTTGACAAAAGCTTTCAGCACATTCTCAAACACTCGTGAACACACTTTCATGATAAATCCATTTAAAAATTATTTGATATTTACTTTTTTTTCCTCAAAAGACGATTGTTCTTGATATAAAGTTATTTTAAAAAGGCTAAATCATACCCAATGCTAGATGTGTTCTCTGGACAGTCTCAAACACCCACGTACACTCTTTCATGCTATATCCATCTATAACAATATGCAATATTTATTAAAAAGACAACTGTTCTTGATATAAAGGTAACCTGAAGCTGTGACTGTAAGCTAAACATTAATCTATAAAGATTACACATATAAATGCCTAGTTTTTCAAATTTCTGCTCAGACATATATCACACCTTTGTTTCTCTTTTGTCAGGTGTAATGACAATCAAGGAAACACTGAGAACAGCAACTTACTTCGGCAACTGCTTGTAATCAGGTTTGACTGTGTTAAAGAACGTGAGAAGAAGCTGTACACTAGGCAACACATGGAAATCAGAGTTAGGCTGAATCTGTGCCGTGTGCCAGTCATCACCTGCAGAATAAACAACAAAAGGTGTCTGAAGAATGACCTGTACACATTTAGTGAGTTTGCTCCTGATCTTTTATCTCGAAACTGTTAACAGTAACTGCTTACTCTTAATCATGTCGTTAATAACTAGGGCCCATCATACTTTTCTACATTACCTAGATGGCTATTATACAGCAATTTGCTAAGGCAAATTAAATGCTAATATACAAAGATCAAATACATATAAAGGACTAGCTGTCATCACAAGTGCGCATAACATGCTCTCAGTCTCCATCCTTCTAGAACTCTCTCTTCCCAACCTGTTTTTACTTATTCCGCCATATTTACAGTAGGTAATTTTAGCATGTGTGTGTGATTTTTTTAAAACCTGATTACTGTTAAGACTCACCAGAATCAGCTAGTAGGACCTTGACATCCTTGACTGAAATGTTGAACTGATCATACAGCCGAGATTCTATCTCTGACATAGTTGCATCCTGGATTCAAACATATCAATTTTAGAATAAACAGGAAAATGCTCAATCTTTTAATGCCAGTCGTATAACACCTTTCACCAACAATTCTTAAAGCATTATGTCCACAAACCATAGAAAATTGTTCTCAAAATATCTATGAAATATATCAAAAAAGATATTAAAAAAACCAAAAATTACCACACGAAATTTTCTTCCAGTTACAGAAAGTTTTGAGAAATTTAAAACAATGTCCTGCTAAAGAATATGTATAATAAGTAAGTTTGGCAGGGTAACAAATGTTGTTGGTATTATTTAGATATTATAAAGAGTCTAGTTCAAGTACCTCAAGTGACACATCCTTTGGCTGCAGTTCACTCTCAATCCGCAGTGTTCCAAAGTCAACAATGAGCACATTACCTCCCCTATGCACAAAGCAAATTAGAAAAATCACCTGTATGCTAAATGTGAAGTTCCTCATTTTAGTGTTGACTGAGAATAGGTCAACTGTTTGAACAGGTAAAAGTACATTTACATGCTGTTGATTAATTAAATATCTTAAGCAGACAATATAAAATATCAGAATATGAAAAAAAAGCCTCTAGACTAAGAGTTCAGCCACAGAAACATCTTGCCATAATTATACCTGGGTTTACTTTATTTTCAAATCATGGGGCAGTTAAGGTAAGTGATTTAGTTAATATGACTGTGAACTATTCAAGTTTACAGTTTAATGGTCTGTGAAGTGTAGATTTGTACAATTCAAACATGTTCCTGACCTGTGCAGTGTTCCAAACTCAGGAATCACAATGTATGGAGATCTCATATTAAGTGCCACATGAACAGTCTACAAGACACAAAAAAAGATATGCAGCCATGATAATTAATGGTGAGATCATTCGCAGCCATAGTAATAAACGATCAGATAATCACAAAGAAGACAATGAATTATTGCACTCCCTTTAAAATACTGCAGAATTTAAATGGGCATTACATGAATTTCAAGCAATAAGGTGTCAGCAGAAAAGCGAAATTGGGCAGTAGGACTGTAAATCATTGACAACATAATCAACTCACGTTCTAGCAGTTTAAAACAAATTTATTTACAAGTCCAAGCTCCTATCACATTACAACAACAGTGTGTGAATCCTTCATGAAAGCTAAATTATAGCACTATATAAGAAATGCAAGTTATACCTAACTTGCATTAAACTACACATATACATGTAAAATTATTTAGTCTTACTCATATTCAAATTATGTAAGACATCCACTGACCGTGTGCTGCTCAATCGCATGCTGCAAGCCAGCTCGACTGTACTTTGCCACTTCTTGTAGTGTGGAGACCGCTGTTGACCTCAAATCAAGGTTGCCATGGGGAACTTGAAAAAAGGCTGATACCTCAGACAGAGAATGCTGTTACAAAAAAAGTGAAGTTCATCATTATTTTTATTCTAAGAAACATTCAAACCCACAGGTATTAATTGACAGAAAGCTTTCAATTTTTTGTGGCACTAAAACATTCTTTTAAATCTCTCCAAAAGGCAAACAATAAAGCAGTAAGCTAGCATAAATAATAAACAAAATGTTTACTTGTGATGAACAACAAATTTCAAACTGCAAAAAGCTAACCCAATGTTGCTTGTTCTACTCACCTCATCATAAACGATTTCCACAGGCTGAACATTCAGGTTTAGAGAATAGTCTGCCTCCACATACAGTGGTTTTGTTTCAAAGTCCACAGTGAACACTTGATTGACTGATGGTGCTGTAAATATTGAATACAATTCTTTGTTAAACCATGTTTGCAACTCACATTTCAAAGAAATTTATTCTCTGTTTTGTACCCTTATTGATTTCTATACCATCACTAATATATAGCATAGATGTATAGAAGCATATGATGTAAAGATGAAGTAAAGATGTTGGTTCTATTTCACTACTAAGGTTTCACAAGACTGATGTTTTTTGCCGTCACAGAAAGTTAGACCTAAAGCATCTTCAGCTGGAAGTTATTAAAACTATAGAAGGGGTAGGTTAAATGACAATGGATCAAAACCTTAGAGAGCTAAAACTAGCATTTTTAAGTATTTGTATTTGCGAATCAAATCCATAAAAACCTGTCTTACCATACACGCCAATGTCTGAAGTCAGTATAGGAATCAGTTCATGTTCTATGGATGCTCCTTCAATTGAAAAACTCTCTGTGTTACATGACAACCTGCAGTCAGAATAAAAGAAAATTAAGCTGTCTGGACATAAGTGATATGAGATTCGTATACTCAGTTATCCTCAAAGGAAAATGCTGATTACAGGGTTTTGTGACAAGAGGGATAACGCAATCTCAGACTATGACAGGTAAATACAGAGGTCAAATGATGAGGGAAAGAAGAAAACAAAGAGGAAAAAGTGGTGATACAACTAACCAATACCTACCTGAAGGCATCACCACCTGGTCTGTTTTCCCAGGTAGTGATTAGATGTGTGACAGACGCTTGTAGGATCTTCTTGCTGTAGTTGACAAGGGACACACAGCAGCTCTTGAGTATCAGCTGTACTTTGTGAGCTACATACTGTATTTTAGAAAGATGTTCATGTTAAACTGCTTTTGAAATAGTAAAATGTTTAACTCTCCTACTCCTACTACTTCTACAAAAGCGTATTTCAACTGAATGGTGTAGCTTATCCTTTGCTATCTTGTATGTTGCATTACATTACACTTAAGCATCTTAACAATTTATTGTCACTGACTTGATGTCAAAAGAAGTTTTAAACTTATATTTTAATAATAATAAAGAGCAAAGAGATTACATATTTTAAAAATACTAAATTCTGAAACTTACTTCTCTTGGATAACCAGAGATATTGCTATTTTCATCATAGCCAATGGCTTTGAACATTGTCTGTCGTTCCTCTTCAGTAAGTTTGCTCATCCAGTCTAAAAGAGGTAAAAAAAAGGGTTAAAAAAACAACAATATTTCAACAAGCATGGCAAAGGCATCCATCAACAGCAAAGAATAGTTCAAGATGCAAGTCTCTTTTGTGTGGTTACAGATTATTGGTGTTCTATGTCAAGTCAGCACCAACATCATAACCAGTCCATCCTATACACAACCAGACATAATTTTTCACTCTGTATGAAAGTTGCAAACTGGCATTCATATCCCCCCACATGAAATCTGCAGATAATGTCTAATATTTTAGATCTTAACTCTGCTTCATGGTTTGTCTCTGACTGGATTGTTACTTCATCCCAATGTTAAGTGCACTAGGCTTGCCTTGTATGTTTTCTATGATAACATTTTTCTGCTATGGAACATAAATTTTTATGTACCTTTGGACTCTGTATCAAACTCAAAGTCTTCATCGCTGTCTGATTCAAACCACGAGCTAAACCATCCTGAGGACTTTCTTTTCTTTTTGGCCTTGTCAGGGGCTTCTGCCAGCAGCTGTTAATATGTTCAGTCTCATTATCTTGATCTGTTCATGACACTTTTACCACACAAGCATCATCACATCATCCACACAAATCAACCACATAAACATTGTTGATCACATTAACTTTGAACTACAAAAAAGATGTGGATCATCTATACTGCATCCACTTTTTTGTTCTTACAAACAGTTATTGCATGTGTGAAATGAAAGTGATCTCCTGTTAGATGCATGTGCATCTTTGATTAACTTTATAGAGTTGACTTTGAAACTTTGGAGTTTCCTCTACATGATCACAGAGCCCTCCATCCATGATCGACTATGCCAAGGTACTTAAGACTGGCAGCTTTCTGAACCTGTTGTCCCTTGATTTTGAGTGATAGGGAGAGGAGGTTAGTATAATAGTGAGTTTATTAGTGTACATTGAGATCAGGACAGGTGAAAGCACACACTCTTGATGAGCCTCTATGTTGAGGGTCTGCTCATCTTACACAATCATTCCATTTGCTGAGAAATCTACCCGGTCAGACAAGCCAGACTCTACAATACTTGTTGATGGAACTTCAAGAGGAAACACAAACACAAACAGGACCCAAACAAAAATGCCAGAGGTGTCCAAATGTTATAAGAAAGTATCTAAAAGAGTAAGAATGGCATTAAACACCCCTCCCCCCAATGTGCCTTGTGAACAACTGGCCATGAAGGAAGTTATCAAGCTGCTCACAACCATCCATAAACACTTGGCCACAACAGACGTTTCAGCCACAGGCTGAAAGTCTTCCATGGCTGTAGCATTAAATTTCTTTGGCACTGATATTATTGTTAATGTGAACCACAGTGTGAGTCCTGTCCTGGATTTTTATCCCACTTTTAAATCCCACATAATTGAGAGCAACTCTTCAGACAAAGTTTAGTTTATTTTTAGTTTATTTTTTGTTACTCCTCAAAGAGCATAGGGCCGCAACAACACTATGCCAGCAGACCCAGTTTTGAGCAGCCCCTCTTTCAGACAAAACAGATATGCAAAAGAACTCAGCATTGTGAGAAGCAAAATAACTGTATCACTAGTAACATGATCAAGGACTGTCTTAAGGCAACTGACCTCCAGACGAGCTTGCTGGCGGGCGATGATGATGTTTGTGACATCAAGCTGCTCTTCTAGTTCCCACAGTTTGCTGCGAGTTGACTCAGACTCTCCACTCTCTAAACTCTTCTTGAAAAGCGTTTTATACTTCTTGTATAAAGTCCTGCATATGTTAAGAAATATTATAGTAAGCTATTACAGAAATTTTTATGTGAATACAGAATTAAAAAAAGAAAATCTGTTAGCTAAAACTTATCTGAATACTACTCACATACACACACATGATCATTATCATACCTGTGTTCTTTGATTCTCTCCCAGGAGAAAGGGCGAATAATCTCTTCTAGAACAGCAGTATATGCATAAAGCCACCATGATCGTGGGCTGACTTTGAGTGGCACAGCAGGGTGGTATTTTCGATATCGTTGGTTGATGCGCATCATTTGGAAGGACTCTTGAAGAGTAAGCAAGTTTAAAAACTGGGACAAACCAGATAAAAACTTTAAATCAGTATAGAATATTTACAATGCATATGCTTTCAAAGCTAAACTTAATAAGAATAAACGGCAGAAGAAGCAAATAAAGCTGTGCATCACAGCAAAGGGAAAAAATGCAAATGTCACTACCCTCATTAATTTTGTTAGTTGCAAATCAGTACATCTAATTTTCATTTAATACAGCCAAAATATTCATTGAAGATAAATGTAATCTACATGTGCATCCAACTATTTAATAAATCAGATGTCCATTAGCTTCAAAACTAACTTTTGATATCATTTTAGATTCTCTTAAATTTTAATTAATTTGTAAACTGGAAAAAATTGACTTCATTTATCATATACAATACTACTGGTTCAGCACAGCATAAGGAAACAAGAAAACATCATGATGAAAAGAAATCGCTCCAAACCTGCTGTCTTGACAGCAGCACCTCTATTTCCTCAATAGTAAAATCTGCAAACACTCTTGGAAGAGTAAAGCCATTTTCTGTGCACACGATGAGTCGAGCTTGAGCTGCCACGGGTTCAACAACTGGAAATGCAGTCAACCAATGATATTTTGCTCACCAGCCAATATTTTGGGTACAGTAAGACCTCTACATATGAGTGAACCAATGTACGAAAAAATCGAGATACAAGCCAAAAATTCGTGGAAATTTTATTCTTACTTACAAGTGGAAATTCGATATACAAGCTTTAACAAAAATTGTTTAGAGACTATTAGGATAATGAAGGACTAGTATTAAAATAATGAAGAAACAAACTTATAAAAAATAATTCTAAAATAACTGACACCCAATGTTCCAATGTTATGAAAATGAAAATGATGGCAAAAGAACTCACTGAAGTCAAACTCCTCTTCAAATATACTGTGGGAGTCAATAGACATCCTCAGTAAGTTCTGCAGCAGAATAAGAATTTATCAGTCAAAATTCACAATAGTAATATGTTTGCTTTAATTATCTTTATTAATGAAAATTATAAAATTTATTTCATAAAAGTAGTTTTCACATAGAAAGAACGTCAAAAAGCTTACTCTCCAGCCATCAGTGTTGAGACGAGAACGCAGGAGGTGCTGCTCTGGAATGTAAGGGTTCCAGTAGACAGACAGGTCATCAAGTTTAAGAAGCTATTAGAGAAACAATATGCACGACATAATTCTTTGAGTGTGGTGAAACAGAAACAACATAAATTAATGAATTTGAAGTCAAGTAAAAGACTATGTACACTGCTTTCAAAGAGGGAAATATTGCAAATAATTTCTTCCACCATTTTTTTTATCAGCACTCTATTGTATTTTCTTTATAACTAATCACAAAATTTTCTGGTTTGTTTTTAGGAATAAGAAGTGTTCATGGTTATTGTGAAGTCAAGCAAGACTGTCAGTTTAGCTCAATATTTGCATTTCTCTTCTATTTAGTTAGGAAAGAGTTATTTTGAAAAAAAAATTATTCTGCTGTCAAAGAAAACAAAAAGAACTGTTACAAAAAGGATTCAGAACAACACAGCAAAAATCTAGTCCCTGGACCATGAGAAAACATTGAAGACTGCATAAACCTCTAAGAAAAGAAAATATAAACAGTTGCTAGGAAGTGAGGTAAACAGCAAAGAGAGCTAAATGTTGCTGTTCTAACTTTACTTTGTACAGCATATCAGCTGGACAGCAGAAAAAAGCTAAATCTTGTTCTCAATATTCCACTGACCTTGTGCAGCATGTTAGGTGTAGTACCACGACCCCTTGGTTCCCACCTAGAGTCCGTAGAGCAAAGCAAGACCTGCTTGAGCATAATTCCACAGGCAAATGGATGATCTGGGTTTGTCACCATGTCCTCATATCGAATGTGGATATGGCGAATAGACACCTGCAGCATAAAATGACTCATTATTTATTTATCACAGACATATGTGTTTTTCATTTCAGTGCTGCCACTAAATACATCTAAAAAGACTAATATCTTCCATTCTCTCTTTTTGTCTCTCACTCATCAACACACATATACACCACACTTTCTCTTGTTCTCTTTTTAGCATTCCTGATCACACACATACAGAATATTTTCTTTTTCCTGCTCTCCCTCAAACTTCATTTGAACACACATATTTGAATACACAAACGCACAAAAGAATTACAAATACCAGTAAAATAATCACATCAAGCTGAAAATATTAAAATGCACAGCTTTATTCTTATTCTCTAGCATACAAACACATATATTTCAGCACCACCAACACCCCACTTCCAAAAAATAAAATTCTTGCTTTAAACTGATGAGGACAAAAACATGTGGAATCTAGAAAGGGATGTCTCAGGAGATGCAAACAAAACTGGAGACTGCGAAAGATACTTCTCTAGAGGCATCTTTTTACCTGAACTCTGTTGATGAGATTTTGAAGAAGCTTCTCTGTCAAAGATGGGTCTTCATCAGCTTTTCTGGCTGCATGCAGGGAACATAAATCCTCAATAGAATGGATTTTTTTGTGGGTATGGGGAGAGGAGTATGTGTGAGAAATGAGGGAAAGGATTTTTTTACCTGTAAAGATTACTTCAGAAAAATTTAAAAAACAGAGACTCATAAGAATCTAATGGCTATAAACCATAGTAGTTAGTAATATGATGTCAAATTACATAATAATATAATATTAATATTATAATGATATAATGCACATTTATATACAGATTTTTCAATGATTTTTTCAGAATGCTTTACAGAAATGATATACAGACATAAGCAGAATCACCAACAAACATGCACCCATATTCACATATAACAGACACTCTTCTGCAACAGAAATACCTGCTCATACATGAAGTAAATGCTGACACATGTTAGGACAGGGTCACAGTAAAGTCCCTATTACATGATGTATTGTCTCTGGCAACTCTTAATTTTAAAAAATGTGATTTTTTACATTACAGCTGATAGAACTTCTTGTGCTACACAAATTCTTTTCAGCTGTGTTTTGCTACACCTAATGCTTGCTTATGGCAATTATATAGAAAGTTTTTAATTTGGACATGTAGGTGCCACTCCTAGACTTCTAGGAGAAACTGTTATTGATTCTTTTCAGTCCTTCTGCAGTTTCGAAATGCTTTTTTTTTCTTTGGTCTCTGTAGTACAGCATGCATCTGAACACAATAAAACAAGCAGACCATGCTAGCCATACTGTCAAACTTGAACATATGCCAGATAGCCAGCAGCTGGCACAGTGGACTGGAAATAAATGATGTTACACAAATTAGATTTCCCTGTCCCTAAGGCAGAGGCAGGGATGCTTATTTCTCAAGAGTCACACACTAGCACTTAATATACAAGAGACCGCATTCCAAACTTTCTAGAACCACATAAAAAAAGGATGCAATGAACATATATTCTTTCTCTCACCCTCTCTCTCACACACACATGCACACCTGCACACACATGCATGCACACACAAACACACACTCAGACACACACATGTACAATCTATAAAATTTAAGCATGAATTGGGTGTCTATGCATGTATATCTGCATGTGTATATAAGAATGCATACATGAAACACCACTGGATCTGCACTTTGATCCAAATTATTTTTTAGATATAAGTGGTAAACAGTTGCTTTACAAGGGATTTTAGTATAAAACTTTGTTGTTTTGCTCTCTTACACAATATCACACACACACATATGATCACAAAGCTTCTTAGTTTTCTCTGCAATTTCATTTCAAATAGATTTTTAGGTGTTCATTTATTTCAAACTGAGATGCACAAGCCTTTTGGAAAGTGCGCACAATATAATGTAGGAATAATCTTGGCAGCATTTATTATGTTATTTGTTACATGCAGGTGACAGATCAAAACATTTTCAACTCTATGGCAGCTAGCTTCCATTTCCAAGAGACTATGACAAAACACTATTTGTTAACAGGTTATGTGTAAAGGCTATGTGTTTCATATTATAATGAAGCCCTATTTATGACTTCTCTACATTTGAGTAAAGCCAAATAAAGATATATTATTTTTCACATAGGAGCCCAAGAAGTGACATCTGACCCTTACATAACAGTTGGTAGCAAAATTATATTTAAGTTTTAACTTGAACATCAAAACAAACTAATCTAAACGAACAGTCATTTATTAAATTGCTCAAGAAAATTAACCAGCAGTTAACATTTTCTTCATCAACAGTAAATGTAAAAATCAAGCAAGGTTCATTTTATCATTAGGCTGACTATAGGATCATGTAGGGTATAAGCATTGAAAGTGGTAGGGGAGAATGCTAAGGTGGGAAAATGTAGCAAGTTTAACTGAGAAGAAGAGAGTGATGCACTATCAAGTTCAGTGCTGATACCTGATCATTAGATTCTGAGCTTAAATTGATGATCTGAACAAATAAAAGTTATTGTTGAATGTGCTATCACTAATCATATTCTGGGACAAGAGTAGTGTAGCATCTAGGGATTTTAGGCATCTTAGGGGTTCAATCCATGCTAACAAATTATGCATCTAACAAAGATCTTTTACATACCCACATCCAGCAACATGGGATTCTCAATGCTCTCTAGCAATTGCCGTTTGACAGCATTTTGAAGCTGACGTTCCCGTTCGGGGTCAAACTGGCGGTCTGTTATTGGACCAGCCAGAACATAGACATTTTCTATGGCTATGTCTATGTCTGCTGTGAACAGGTTGGTCCATGGTATGTTCAGCTTTAGATGACCTAATAGTGCAAAACAGTCAAGAACTTGGGCATTCTAATATTCACAGAAACTGAAAAGTTACAAGCAAACTGTGAAAATTTTTAGAGTAAATGTGATGGCAACAGTTATTTTTCATTTTTTTCACAAACTTAAAGAGAATATCCCCCTAAAATGAAATCCCTTCCGTTCATTTTCTGTCCTAAAGTTGATATGAATTAACTGAAAGCAAAGAAATAAATATAAAATAATAGATGAAAATACTTATTGCCAATGACAGCTCACATAAAAACAAATTTACATAGACAATAAAGAAAGAAGAGTAAAAAAATCTTCCACTTTCCACAATGTAGCTGCTTTTGTAGAAAATTTAAGAATTATACGGTCAATACGGAAAAATGAAAGAAAGTATACAATAAGAAATAATTAAATAACCTAAGACCAATATCTGAAAATTATTCATTTATTGCCACTACAAAGAATGAATCAAAGCTACAATAGCTTATCTGTGACACAAAAATTCTCTCCTTTGTTAAGTTCCTAAAGGACAGGATTTTTTGCCATCTGCACAGGAAGACTGTTTCCCATCTTGAAGATTACTGACCACACTTTTTGTAACTCAAACAGGATGATTTTATTCAGATAACTCACCAACATATCCTGCCTTCACTTCAATAGGAAGATTAAGCTCAGCCTGTAAAAACCAAGATAAAGTCCAGAAATACATGCAGACTGGTTGATTAGTTGATCAACTCTGCTCACCACCATCTAAACAGCACCATGCAATGCAACAGTATCCTCATTTTTTTTTTGAGTATGAGAAAGAGTGCAAAATCTGCTGTTGTACTGTTTGTATAAGTGAATTTAGACATGTGACCCATTAATCAGTAGGTCAAGAAAAGTGATTTGTTTGTCTATGCACTTTGTGACCAAACCAGGGTTTTGTCACTGAATTGTCTTTTCCCACCCTGTTGCCTGCTTCTACCTTATGCTTGCTGTCTTTGTTCTCACAGGATACTCTCTTAATCTATGATGCCAAATTTTGTTCTATTTAAGAGATGTAATTTCTTCTACATAGTACTGTTTTGTCTGCAGCCAGAAGTAACATCTTAGAATGTAGAAAATAAAAAACAACATTATCTACCAAACATAGCCTATGACCTTGACCTCACTGAAATAAATATTTTGCCAAATTTGGTGGGGATTTGATCTGACGTCAAGCCCACACAAATATTCTCTCACTCAGCTTTACTTATGTGAATGGGATATCAAAAAATTGAAACATATAATGTTTAACAGAACTGTACAGTTTGTTGATGGATGATGATGGAGGATGGATTGATCAATTGATTATGAGAAGGAGAAGGTGGAGGAATCTCTCAAATTTAAATTTACAGATTCCTACTTTCAGCTACTTCCAATTTCAAAAAGGGCATGTTTGCAGACTGGGTGCCAGCAGCAGAGCAAACATAAAACACCATCAAACTTTTCTGGAGACAAGAGGTCAGCAACGATTAAAGCCTTTTTGAGTCTTCAGGACCAGCTGTCTGCCCACCGCTATGTGAGTGTATTAGGGCAAGGTGCTTCAACAACAATGCATGGTTAATGTGCTACACTGAAGCACTTCTTAATAAGAATTCTTGCTCACACTTTTTCTTCCATTTTTTAGAATTGTAAAACATCTATCTATACGGTCTTCAGCTTATAAAGCGGTTGATGATAACTCTTTTCTCAATACCTGTCCACCCTTATTCAAAATGATTAATTGGGAGGGAATAAATTAGGTAAACGTCACCATTATTTGTGAATGAATGATTGTGCGTGAACATTATTTTTGAAATTTTAGAAGAAATATGGCTGCAAAAGGGAGGATGCAGTACAATCAAAAATTTATTATAAAGATCAAGAACTGCAGACATAAAAATCTTAATTTGTTCTGTGTAAATTTTCCCGTCTCAATAAAAATTTCTTTCTCAGTATTTCTTCTGTACAAGGAGATTAGCTTGCTTATAGAAATACATTCATTTCAAAGACTTTTTAAACAATACCTACCTTTCACATAGCAACACACACACACACACACACTGATACAAAAACACACCTGTCTCATTTCACTGATGCTAGTTGTGCTGCAAGTATTTTGTGAGCAAAAAGTGAAAAAGATTACTTCTTTGGAGAAATTGAGATATCGCACTAGCTGCTTATGGATACAGTTCAACAATTTCTCTTGGTGTGTGATTGGAAGAGACAAATTTCAACATGTATAGACTAATGAAAGAATTTAAAGTATTGGCTTCAAACAATTTTTTTTCTTCTTTGCCTATGCTTTTTCAATGAAATCATTTGGCTGACACTGATTTCAAATAAGTAAAAAGAAGATTTCATTATAATTGCTATTATAAACATGTGTTAGTGTCTTTAATGTTGCAAGTACAATGATTTCCAATTCTTTGTAGTTTTTTTTTAAAATAAAAAGTATAATGTTAAGGCAAACAGCTCTTCAAGATGTTACATTATTGACTGTTGGATTATTCCCACTGTGCACCCCAGTTAGATAAGATGACTGATGACTCAGAAAGTTTCAACTATTCAAGATGTTGCATTATTGATTGGTGGGATACCCTGACAAACACTTCATACTCATACTTCCCAATCCATAGGAGACCATACACAAAGTGTTTTGTGCAAGTATACTCCATTTCTACAAAATGGACTACAACTTTACGACAAATGATAAAGGTGTACAGGAAAATAAAACAAACATGTATTAAAAGAAGAAAATGGTTAAAACAAAATAAGATCAATGAAAATAAAAACCCATACATTTAAAATCAATTAAGGGCACATACAGTCTAGACTGCTGAATGATTTTTGTAATGACTAGTTTGTAAAGATCAGTCATTCTACATATCAATTTTATTCCTATATAAGATTCTTTCAGAGAAGTTTAGAAAGTCTGTGACTGTAAACATGAAACTAATCATAATTTACATACAAAAACCTGGCCAACAAAACAAAACAAAAGGCCAACTATAATAAAGAGATTAATGATGATCATTTCCAAAAGATTGGTGTACAGCATCACTGATGTTGATATGTTATAGACCTTTCAAATGATTGATTATGGGAAAAGGCAGTTGGTTGTGGTTGGGGTTAGGGGACTGTGAGGATGGAGGCATGGATAGTCAGTATAGTGGTTCTCAGTATGTAGTTTTAATGTTTGGAAAATATCAGATTTGGAGGGAACAAAAAGAGTATAAATCAGTGCTTCAGATTCAGTGCTAAACAGTTAAATCTGAATAGTAAATAATTTTCTTGAGTAAATGATGGATTGAAAGTATGCAAACACAGCTGTCTGTTTACAGTTAAAGAGGAAGGAATTAATGTGCATTACTTTGCCTGTATCCACGAACTCGTGCAGCAGGCATGCAACTTACGCAATCCCAACTGGAGGAGGTAGAGACAAAAAATAGCAATATGAAACTAAAAACTCCATAACTGGAATGAGTGCACTTTAAACATTTTAACAAGATCTGTTGGAAGGACAACAAAATAATAATACAGAAATCTTCTGAGGCTCCATAACTGGAATAAGCACACTTTAAATCCTGTAAAAAGGATCTACTGAAAGGCAAGTCTGGTGCCAGCAGCCTTAACAGTTTCAGCTCCAATAGTGTATATTAAAGTTGTTGCGCTTGCAAACTCATAGATGGATCTCAGAGTATAGGCTACCATTTGAGTCACATTAGCACTTGCTGAGGGCTCTATGACTAAAAGGCCACCTTCTAAGCACATTCAATGAATCTGGCTTGACTGCAGGAGACCTGTGACCACAGGACACATTCTCATCAATCAAACCGGCAATGGTTCAAGCTTAAGGGAATGATGATGATGATGCACGAATACTAGTCCAGCATAAATTTACTAGAGCAAAAGCAACCCTACCAAGAATCAAATCAAGACATCAAATTACAAATGAGCACTGGCTATCTGAGCACAGAAAACGCTTGTACTACTTCCTACATAATGTAACTTTTGTGTTGACAATTTTCACAGATAAGATTTCTTAGAATGCTAAAACTGAATGACAGTTTCTATAATGTATGTCAACCTCAAAAATGCACCATTGAAAAAGCCCTATTGACTGCAAGCACAAAATGCTTTTATTTATTGATTTACTACAACAAGAAGCAGCTTCCTGGCACTTTTCTAGTCTAAACATTCAACTTTGTATGAACAATCCTGTATTTAAAACTACTCTTGTAGCAGACTCCTCTTGTGTTTTACTCCCTTTGATTCTTTTGTTCCTCAAGTATAACTGCATGCACAAAAGGCTCCTTATAACTTAAACTATGGACAAGTAAAAAATGACTAATAGCAATTTTATGAAATTGTTAATATTTTTCAAAAACCACTCCTAAATAATGTAAACTTCAAATATACCGAGAATAAGCAATACAATTTTTTTAACACAGTGGGAATCATATCAGCATTTACAATACAAAAAACCCCACATCTTTATTAATAATTTTCAGAAATTTCCAGAATGATGTGATAAAATTAAATATAAATTCTGGAGGTGCTCCACCACATACCCACGGCAAAGGATATGCATGAGCGTAACTACTTTACTAAATGCAAAGGTGGTGGAATAAAAGTTGGACTTTACCTTAAAGCTCTTTTAAATTAAACTGCAATTTTCCAAATAATACAAGCCTCAGCACTGTCAGCTACACATCAAATTTTTGTAATATGGTTTTCTGTGATGTGGCTATCTGTAGTGTATTTTTTGTAGGTTTTCTGTAATGTGTCTTTTTGTAAGGGAGGGAAATGAAGATAAGGAAAAAAAGAAAATCAGATACAGAAATTAACTTTTATTTTAATATTTTCTTTATAATGTTATTTTTATATTTTTCAAATATTATTAATAAGTGAAAAGTAACCTACATAAAATAGTAAAATGAAAGAAATAATATGAAAGGTTGCTGATGAAAATGAGACAAATGAAAAAGAAACTTACCAAGGCCTCTGGCCTTAGCTGGAGATCTGTTAACTCTACACCTCCTGTAACACAACAAATGTCATGACAAGTACAATATCATTTAAATTAAAAATTAAGGTACATATGTACTACTTCATCTGTAGCGATCTGAAATGCCAATATTACATGATATTTGTAAATCTTTCAAAAACCATTATCATGGATTTTTCTCCTTTATAAAATAATTCACACAAACATATTAATGCTCCAAGTGATATATTGGAGTAATTTTCTTTGCAAAAGGCTCTCAAGAATCTTATAAAAGACTGCTTTTAAAGTCTATTAACTTAAGATCCTTCATAGAATTATTCGCTGTCAGTAACAAACCTAAAACAGTTGAAAGCAAACTGCAGTAATTTATGAATTATGGTTGTTGCTTAAACAATAAGAGTATTAATAGTCCAAGAATACTGATTAAAGATGTATTTTAATATATTTTCACACTACAGAGAGCATCTTATACTTATAGGTTTCAAATCGTCTTTCTCTCCATTTTTTAAGAGGTTATGTCATCAGCCTGTGCATTATTTGGAGGAACAGAACAGAAGCAGAGAAAATCTAGGAATGTAGACTGCAAACTCATTATAATAAGGGTAGTCAAAAGTCGAAAATTACACAGCTGATCACTAACACATGTCAATGAAACAAACGTGTGAAAAAGGATGATCCAAAGAAACCAAAACTGTCCAGGCACTTTGTTAAAAAAACAAAGCCAACAGAAGATAGACCCAAAACCTCTATATCTTGCTACACTTTACAGGTATTGAACATACCTAAATATGTGTATTAAAATTAAATAGATAAAAATGTATACGAACATTGTCATACAATAAAGTCGATTAAGTGATGGAAGACACTTTATCACAATCAACTGTTCTTGACTAGTGTGCATTACATTATGTACCACTCTCTACCAGTGTTGAATGTACCACTCTCTACACTTTTGTTGAATGTGCATTTGACTTTCTAAGAAGATACAACCTGTGATTAGACTTCTTACACACTCTGTCAACATGAGCATTAAAAATTAAATTTCTTATTTAACGTGATACCAATCAGGTAATTTCTATCTGTTCAACTACTTCATGACTAGTCTCAGCAGGGATGTACGTGTCCTGCATCTGACCTAACTAAAAAAAAAATAAATAAACAAAAAATAAGAAAAAAGAAAACAAAAATCTTTCTTGGACACTGAACTCCAAAGTTCAAATCAAACCATGATCTAAAGTTGTCAGTAAGCATAAGATATTGTGAAAGTGTATGTTTATTCTTTAGGCATGCCACGCATCAGCACATTTCATTAAGGTAAGCAATGATGTATTATAAGTTAGTTTAATGGTATATGTTGAGAAACGAACAGGGGAAACACACATCAGTGAGATGCAATAGTATTCTGCTTAGGTCCATAATGCTCACCTTTGAAAATGCTGACATTCAGATTACTGGAATCGATATTAAGGATATACTTCCCAACATATTTGTTGAGGAGGTTGGCAACAACAGATTCCAACATTATGGCATTATGCTTGTCTGGAAAACATTAAGTTTGATCTGAAGAAGCCTGAAGAAAAACAAAATATTGAACATTATATGTACTATCCATCTTTTAACTACAGCATAGCACTAAAGTGCAATAAATGAAATTCAAAATATGTACAGAAGCAGGTGATAATATCATCTTGCAGAGATACATATATATGCTCCCATACAACTGCATGTGTACACACAGAAGTATGTGTAGACAGATGCACACACACAAGACTTTCTCAGATTATATTTTTATTGCCTTTGTGACAGCTATATAAAACTGTAAGATACTCGATATAGTAAAAGACTACTTAAGCAAAGGATGGCAAAAGCCCACTCCCAGATTATGTGATATAGACACTTCTCCTATAGGCATACTATCAATGGATAAACAATCAGTTAGTATATGATTATTTACCTGAAATTCTATCCAGGTCGCAGATGACGGGAAAACTGTGCAACGGTGTCAAGGTACCAACTGAAGTATAATCCTTGTGGAAAGACAAACTGTCTGTTGTTGATGAATTAAGTGACTTGCACAGCGCTGTCCTTTTTACCCTCTAATCTTTGCACCATATGCTGCACTTGAGACCAGAGAATGTATATTGATCAGAGCAGTTGGTCGATGAATGAATACATTATTACACTGAAGCTGAGCTCGCGCCTATGCTTTGGATATGATTGTCATTTTTCCAGCAAGAGGAAACGCATTAGTTGGGACGACGCACTCGTGGAAGACAAAATAGAAATTTGTAAGGTCTGATAACATCAGAATTTTTCATAGCGCTTGAATTTAAAAACATGTGCCGGAACTCGCAGAACATTCCCAATGCGCTCAAAACATAGAATTTGCGTCGATCGATGTCTATCGCGAGAATCGACGCTCAAGGAAACACAGGAAATGATGCTGGATATCGTCTGCTGCAAAGGAAACAAAAATCCCTTAGCCCTCACAGTACAAGAATGATAGCTAAAAAAATTCTGCCAATGAATTTTTGTTGAGAATACACTAATTATAGAGCAGATAATACGATAACAGCCTACATTTGTACAAACCTGCTGATGTCACTTTTTGTCGTCTGCTTGCATTTTCAAAGCTGCACCAATGTTAAGCTATATAGGAATAATGATGACTTTGATCTCAGTTTATAACTATAAACATTAAACATTGAAGTTTATTATATATATAACATTTTTAATAAACTTAGATATTTTAAATCGGTTGTTTATTGATCTGAGTTTGTATCTTTTGTTATTCTTAAATATTTAATATCCAAATTGTACAAGTCTGATCTCGAACTTGTGCTCGGATTAATTCATTACGCTTTTGCTTCACGTGGAGTCGAGGAATGGAATCAAAAGCAAAGAAGTTTAAAAAAGGAAATGAAAAGGATACATTGCTTTCAAGTGTAAGTTTTGTGCACTGGGAAAAAGTTCTTGCGAATTCCTTATTATTATGGGTAGCTATTTTAGTTGGGGACACAAAAAGATTGAGATCGCCTCAACCACTTGAAAAATAAATCGGAAAAGTTGACTATGTAGTGAATCGCATCACTGCCATTTCTGTGAACAGTAGTTGTAGATATTGCATCGATCGCTACTACAAACGATAGTACTAATACACAGGACATTAATCTGTAGCACTTGTTCTAAGCTTACCTACATACTACATACAGTTCTTGCTTTCACACTGCACCCCAAAAAATGGCTGATACACAAGTCTGGTCAATAAAACATTGACTTAAAAAACTGAACCACTCGAGATGTTTTAATACTTATCATATTCATAGTGCGGCGATTTTATATACTTACACGATTAATGATTATTCAATGGCTCGTGGAGTTTATGAAACTATGGATGACTTCATACTTGCGGGTATAACTACCGATGCTTGTTGACAACAGATTTTGTTTTTGGTTTTTTTTTCCTCCAGAAAGAATGGAATGTGTTGCGTAAAGACAGTGAGTACTTTTAACCAGTTATTATGTAGAATTTAAGTTTAAAGTTCTAGGTCATTTTTGAGAAAACAAATACAGTATATTAAATGTGACTGATTTTGGAAAAGCTACTGAAGGAATTTATTGTTGTGGACTGGAAGGCTTTACATTTGCCCACTTGGCCATGAAAGATGATCTTTACGATAAGAAAGTTTTATCCTTGTAGTGAGATGCCTCAGTCGTCACATATCATGCAAGATTTGTTAAATGTATTGCTTGCATTTCTCTTGTACTTGAGCAATGAGTGATGCATGGTTGAACTGACTTAAATATTTTTTTGACTGTTGCCATTGGTGGTCATCTCACAGCAGCAGTGAAGTCGTCTAAGGCAGAACTCAGATTAGAATAACTGGAACGCTAAAGGAGGGGTGAATGGTATGTCAAGAGAGTTAGGTCTCATCGTAAGCGCCCAGCACTAGCTGCAAGCGTATGGTGTGTTACTTTGAGATGCTGAGCATCAAGTAGCCATCGTCTATGCATCGCAGCATGGCCAGAGAGCATCTACTACTTTAGGCAGTCGCAAAACCCCTCTTTACTAGTTCATTCAAGCACATATAGTGAACAAAAATCTCAAGATAAGCAAAAATATTTTAACTGTAAAGAGTGCAGCTGCTGCAAAAGAAGTTTTACGATAATGGAAGACACCTGCCTACGTACCTCAAATTTCTCACCTCTTTCTTTTTGTCAAAAGTTATGTCTTTAAGTAAATATTTTCTCAAATATTAAATCTTTTAGCAGATATTAGGCCAATTAATTCAGCCATTGATTTCATGAACCTGTTTTATATTGAATTTTTTTAGCTGCATATGTAGTTTTTTTTCTAATTTGAATTATGTTCTGTCTAGTTAAGAACATGGGAGGAGGTCACTACAATAGCTAATTAAGTGAATAAATATAAATGATTTATCCTAATTGCTTTTGAATATGGAACAGAACAGACAGAAAAGCGGAAGAAGAGGGAGGAGATGCATATTAAAGAGTATGAGGAACTGAAGAAAAGCAAAGAGGAAAAAATACTTCAAGGAAAGGAGAAGCAAGAGCAGCAAAACAAACAAGAAACTTGTATGTACATGTAGTTTGTATTGGACTGTATAATGTACTTGAATTTTTTTTCCAGGTAAACCTAGCATCCACACAACAAGCAAGAAACTTGTTTGTGCAGTTATTCATATCTTAGTTTTTCCCTTCGATTTTTTTAAAATTTACAATTGATGGAAACAGGGCACAATACTAAAAATGCAAGACAGCAGATTTATTTTTGTGGTTGGAGAGAATATAGTTATTGCTGAGAAATTATTTTTTTAACACAAAAATTTCCTATTTTTCTGTTTGTTGTATTCATATGTTTCAGTGGGTCGCAATTTCACTTTGTCAGTTGCACTACCAGGTTCCATCCTGGACAATGCACAGTCCCCAGAATTGCGCACATACTTGGCCGGGCAGGTAAGGATAATGTGTAAATTCTTGTTGTCAACAATCTGATCTGTATGATGGAACACTGAGTGTGATAGCATGAACCCTCTAGCTATCAATGTAAATACCACAACAATAAAATTTCAGAGAAGCAACATGGTTTACAATGTTGGAAAAGAAGAAGGCTCATAATCCTGTTTAAAAAATCCAAAAACAAGATGGCAAAGAGACACATAAGCTGTTAGTGGATGAAATAATTTATTTTACAGTTTCATTGTCATATTGCTTTGCATGACAGGGATGTGCAAAAGCAAACTATTCAAAGTATCCCTGATGCTGAGCTGTAACATATCTGGCCTTGAGATTTTACAGGCTCATAAATTTTGTTTCTTTTGTTCTTCCTTTCCAGATTGCACGGGCAGCAGTAGTTTTTAATATTGATGAAGTCATTATATTTGATGAGACCAACACACTCAACAGGTGAGTTTCCTTTTACCTGTCTCCCTAGTGACTTCTACTGGATGATTGAATCCTTTGTCTTATAGATATATAAACAGAAGTATTTTAAATTCAATTTAATTTGCAGTGTAATGAATAATAATAATAAAGATGCTTGTATAGCATGGTGTTCCAGCATGTGACTATGCTTACCAGGCCAGGCATGTAAGAGTACAGTTGATAGGTGAATGGTATAATATAATAGTACTCTCTCTTGCTGAAAATACACATGCACACATACATCATAACCATAAATTGCAGCAAGAAAGGAGTTACTTCAACAGGTATTTCCAAAACAAATGTCTTGAACACCCTTGTGAAATGTGGAGCAGGCTGAATGATTCAAACTGAGAATGGCAGTGAATTCCATGGTTTCAGTTCAGCGTGGTAGTTTCCAGTTAAAAACTAAAAATTTTAAAAAGCATGTTTATCTGTGAAGAGATGTATTAATAAAATCTCAAAAATGGCGCTTTGAGGTGTCAGTGTTTGCTACATTAATATGTGTTATATAGTGATGACCCAGAGAAGATGCGGAAAAAATGGATGCTTACAGATGGCACGGATTCTTCAATACCTTGAGTGCCCACAGTACCTCAGGAAAATTTTCTTTCCACAACATCGAGACTTACAGTATGCAGGTGATCTATTCTGTGCAGTTTTAGATATTTGTAATACAGAAACACTCTTATCTTAGTTAATAGTCTTTTACTTGCTTATTGACTGGTGTCGTACTTTAGAACTGAAATGTGGAGACTAACAAATAGTTCAAGAAAATAAGAAACACTCTACAGAGCTGGAAAAAGATTTATGATTTTGATTTTAATTATATTAGGTTTGCAGAAAGTGGAATTTTGCTCAAAAAAATTTAAAAATAGGGTATGTTCCTTTATTTTAAAAAAAATGTGAGAAGGATTTTTTTTTAAGAATTGCATAATTCTTTAAAATGGTCCTTCTAAATGATGAGTTCCATCTTCTTTCAAAAAGAAAAAGAATCCTGAAGTTAATTTTTTCTTCTCTCAGGTTTGTTGAATCCTTTAGACTGCCCACACCATATGCGTGCCTCTGAAGAGTGTAAGTTTCGTGAAGGCGCAGTTTTGGACAAACCTGTCAAAGAAGGGAAAGGATCTTTTGCTAATGTTGGCTTGCAGAAGGTTGGTATATTTTAGAGAAAATCTTGCATTAGAACTTAAAGAACAGTAATGTGAGAAGTGATTTTTGATGGGAAAGTGGTATAGAACCATAACTGTTGTATCTTAGGGGAATCCTGATAAAGAGTGTAAATTACCTTGACAAAGTCGCTGTTTATTCAAGATTATGGGAGATATGTCTGTTAATGGTCTGAAAGCTTTAAATGTAACAAGTAATTTGATAATGTGATACAAATAATATATTAAATAGGAATGATAATAATAAAGATTATGATTTAAATGTCATTAAGGATAATTGGAATTTTCAGGAAGTTCAGCTTGACAAGAAGCTTGCACCTGGCACTCGCGTAACAGTCAGAATGGCACCTGATAATGGTTAGTTACTACTTGTTCATACTTATTTAAAAGCCAAATCATGTGTCTACATGTATTTCTTACAGAGATTCTTATTACGTTAAGGCCTTTATGTTGCAGCTCTATAAATTATGAACATATTTGATCCAGGGTCGTGTATAGAGTTAACAACAAATTAGACATTTTAGACAGACATCTAGAAGGCTTATTAGAAATTAATGCTGGTACTGAAATATTCTTGCAGTTGATAGGGTTTTGTGTATTTCTTTAGTAGAAAGAATAGAATTTTTTTCTCTTGCATAGTACTGCTTTTTTTTTTTGTTGGGAGCAAGTGATTTTTCATATCTGCATTGTAAAGTAGAAAAATGTGTGATTCGGAAAATTGCATTTTATAAGCTGTTTAGAAACGTTTGGATAGGGTTATTTTTGGACATATCATAAATGTATTGTGTCATTTTACAGGGACCAAGAAACGTATTGGCACAGTTGTCCACCCTGAAACTCCTCGAACTGAGGAAGGCTTGTACTGGGGCTACCAGGTTCGCCTGGCCAAAAGCCTGGGAGCTGTGTTTGTGGAATGTCCCTTTACTGATGGCTATGATCTGAGTATTGGAACCTCTGAGCGAGGTGAATCAGTGGATGCTTTGCAGCTTTCACACTTCAAGTTAGTTGGAAAGCATTTACTATTTTTGTTTCTAAAATGGTTATTAAAAATATCCAGAAGGATTATTTAGAATTTTGGGAGCAAGTTTTTTTTCGTAATTCATACTTATTTGTGTGAGGTTTTATGCTTCTTTGTCAAATGATTTTTTGTTAAACTAAGAATGATATTTGAACTGTAAATTATAGGGCTATACCTTGGATCACTGTAATTTGCAGAATCAAAAGACTTGACTCCACTCTCACACTTACACATGTCTTCATTCCCATATGCACATACATACACAGAATGAGCATCAGTGATGATATTTTCGTTCCTAAAGAGTATTGTTTTCTTGGTGACCAGGCATGGACTTGTGGTATTTGGAGGGCTACAAGGTTTGGAAGCAAGTCTGGAGGCAGATGAAAGTTTAGAGGAGGATGACCCCAGTTTGTTATTCCAACACTACATCAATAGCTGCCCAACACAGGGTAGTCGCACTATTCGGACTGAGGTAAAAATTAAGGAGAAAGCAAGTAATCATGATCCTGGAGCATACGAAGTGTTTCAGTCATGAAATATTTACGACGACACTTCCGCAGCTACTCTTGTTGCCTGTCTTTCTCACTCTCTCTGCTGCATGTTACCTCTAAGTCTGCTGCTGCTTCCTCACTCACTCTCAGGGCTTATATACAATGCACAAAGCATCTGGCATTTATCCGTCACGCATGCGCTCGCACCGAACATTCCAGGTAACAAGGCTTGCATCAGTCACACTTGCTCGCGCACCTGCTAGAATGGCTTAGGCGGACTGGGTGACAGCTGTGCGGCCAGGTCACGCGGGGTCAGATACCTCATTATAGGTCTCGGGCAGAATACGAGTCTCAAGAGTAGAACGTAAAACAGTGGAGAAAGGTATGTAGATACTATAAACAGTGTAAGTTGGAGTCGTTACGTGAGGGTTACCATGACAGACAGTATTACCAGGGAGTTAGGAATAGTAATTCAGGTGTCTAATGTTTCGATCTAAGTCTTTTTCTTTTTGTTCGCTTCCGCGGGCAGGTTTCAATCCAATTGAGCACGCGAACACTAAGGATTTAGCTATAAATTTAGATGTCCATGTTGTGTGCATTTTATACTATTTATCATTCTATAAGAAAAATTTCAAACTAACGAAGCACTTCGGGTCACATCTCACAAACAGCTCCAGCATGTAATTGGTAACATAGATTCCATGAAAAGCGGTGAAGGAATGTAAAGTGTTGGATATGATGATGGTTAATGCGGTTTTTTTTATTGTCATTTTCTGTTGTTGAAAAGAATAAGGCAAAGCAAGGAACTTAACATTAGAGCAGCTCATTGTTAGCCTCTACAAATAAACTAGTTATTGATTTAAATTGTAACAGTCGGGGTGAATCACGAGACCTGTTGTATTCGTACTTGTCAGTGAAAGTTCTTAATGAACTCAAGAAACGTATACCTGTAACATTCATCGCCTTATGTTATTTGCAGGAAGCCATTTTGATTACACTGTCAGCCTTGAGACCAAAGATAGCAGCAACCCAAGCATCTGAAGCTGTTTCGTGACAGGAAGTTGTATTTTTAAAAACGATCCTATTTTTGTATAAAGAGAATAAAACAGAATCAAGATATTTCTTTTGTGTAAGAACTTGTATTTTGTTCCTAGTGGGAGACTCTTACAGCAACCTTAAACTCACCGGACATCGACAATTTACTCTAAGATTAGCATGCAGTGACCAAAGATCACATGCTGACTAGTCTCATGTCATTAGTGAGCAAGTTGGAATTTCAAACTAAATAGCATACCACATTAAAGAAAGCAGCTTTTGCTGGTTATATAGGAAAGAAACTGTAAGAAATTTACAAGGTATGAAATTCTGCTTTGATAACGGAAAAATTGCGTTTAGGGGTAGGTGTGGGATTGTAGGAGGTCATTTAGTCTATTTCATTAAAACCGTACTTTTTACGAATTTAAGGTCAGAATGTTGCACATTCTCTTTCATGATGTATGACATTTGTGTTTGCACATTTACTATCTGTGATTGGAATAAAGACGGCGAAAAAAAAAGAGCATTAAAATGTCAAGCATGGTTCCTCCTACAGACAAATGAGAACGTGATGAGTTTTGCAAAATGTAGCCAGTTTTATCCGCCACCCGATAAGCAGGAAAGCCATGGCGTGTTAGATGATACCAGTAGTTACCCCTAGAGGCTCACCTGAAATAGCTGATGGTGACATGTCATCAGTGTTGGTTCATTTCAAAGCTGTTGCTGGAAATAGTGATGTTTTCAGATTTATCCTAGTTCCAGATTATTGTGACACTAAGCAGAGCAGCGCTGTCGGCAAAGAGTCGCGTGTGAAAACTTCCTTTGCTTTCTCCCTCTTTCTTCGTCTATATCTCTACCCACAGGAAATTGTTTTTGGATGATTTTGCGACTCAAGGTCTGTATTATGTTGGTAATTAATTTTTTTAAACTTTTTCATTAAGGTTGAAAAGGATTTTTAAAAATCGTAATGGGAATCCTTTTTTTTTTTTGTACTATTGTTTTTACCCTGAAATACACACTCGTGAAGAAAGCACACATTGTAGGTATCATTAAATGATATGAGAAATATTTTGCATTTTTAAATAAGAGATAGTAGACATTGATAATAGTTGTCAGGTAACATTTTAATAGCCGAGAGGAGATATTAATAAGGGTTGCTAGGTAACATCGAGGGCTCCATGGGCTACAAAAGTCAAAACCGATTACACCAATGGAATGGTTGAAGCTGCATTCTTAATCCTTCACCAAATAACTGATGGGGAGAGAAATGGAGAAGTGGCCACAACATCCATTCGGCATGTCGCAACACGATCACTTCCCATCAGCACGCGCGTGATCCGTGGTTTTTCATCGGCAAGTTCGGTGTAAGGATGTAGTTTCTATTCCTGGCAGTGACCTCTAACAGACAGTTGTCACACTTGTTTTCTTCCTTTTTCTTCCCCTAACTGATATCATCTTTACTCCACATCTCTTTATTTCACAATTGCAGCAGCAAAATAATATGTAGTATCGGGTTTTTTTTTTGGGGGTGAAGGTGGGGTGTTGTGTTGGGAGGCTATAGCCTCACCGAGTACGAGAAAAGTATCCCCTTACTCCAAAAAAAAGTTCTTGCGTCGTTTTTTTCTTTAGTGCACACGAAAACAAAAAGCAAGGTCAAGTTTGAGGCGCTTTGAGCATGTTGATCAGTCTGCACATTGTGCAGTTTGCAGGAAAATCAACAGACGAGAAATAAAGGTGTAGGAACAGTTCTTCGCGGCTGCTGCTACTTCATAACTTAGGGATGCTTATTTATTATTTATGCACATGGTCTGCAGCGTAAACTCGTGTGCTTACCTAAGGGTAGAAACAGACTACCGTGCCAAAATGTTTTATTTTTCCTTTTAAGCCCAGCGTCAGCAAGCAAAGTGCCCAGTCTGGTCATCATAGAAGCAAATACTTGTTCATTTTGCAGAAGACTAATAAAAAAGGACTACGTCAATAACTGCTGTAAATTTAAACAAAATAATGAAAAGTAGGTGGTTATTGTGAATTATAAAGATATCAAATATTGAATGAATGTTTTTATTAAGCATCTTGTTTTCATTAAAGCGATTTTAAAAACGCAAAATATTTTGGTACACGTCTCTTGCCCCGCCTAGAACAGGAGTCTACCCCCTGTCCCACCCTTCCCTTAGCAGTACATCACTGAAACTAACAGGCTGTCACCAGAAGGTAATTGATTGATTGTTTGATTGATTGACCCATAATCCTTGCGAGCCCTTTATTTTATCATTAGGTGATGACAACTGTTACTCAGGACTTGTGATAATAGAAGAGCTGACTGCTGTGTTCTCTTAAACTCACCTACAGTAGTGAGCTACATTGTTGTTTTACTCATTCTTTCCCCTTGACACGGTTTTTTGTTTGCTTTATCTTTTCTTCACCGATCTTGAGAAGGGAACAATTTGTTTTCCTCGATTATTGCTGGGTCGGGTTTTCTTTCCTTCCAGAAGCCGAGAAAAAAACTGATGTAGAGCCATGGAAGGCCTAGTGCCGGTAGCTCGCAAATCTGAGACTTGGTTTTCGGAGCTGGGAGATAACTGTAAGTCTTGACACCTACTTCGTCGAGCTTTGAAGAGGTTTGACAGTTGCTACAATGAAAATGCGCCAAGATTTACTGACGACGGCGCGAGCCTGTGTTCGTTTATTTTCTTGTCTATTCACAAACCTCGTGACGTGTTCTTTGTATGCACTCCCTTGATAAGGGGTGGAATCTAAATATTTACTGCTCATGACACACCAGTGTGAGTGAAGTGACTTCAAAGAACACCAGTGCACATCCATAGTTTGCCAAACAGCCAGCAGGCATGCAGCATACTTACAGCTATTTCGGGAACAACGGTTCCTGGTATGTAAATCAAACTATAGCTGAGGTGAGGAATCCGCAAAAAAGACCGTGAGAAATGCTTTCAAGCAAGTTTACAGACGTCTGAGAACAAACGGAGGGACACAAAAGACTCTCAGAACTCATAGTTTACTGAAAATTGTTTTAAAGCGTTAAAACATCTGCGCGTACCGACGAAACGACTAAAGAGTCTACTACAGAAATGTAAAACAATTTTCGCTTAACAAAGATCCGTTTTTTTTCAACTTGTGCGGCTTGCTGTAGGTAGTCATGGTGACCTTCTTTTACAGAAAGGATCTCAGTCTGTCCAGATTTGAGAACATAAAGAAACTTCTTGAATTATAAAGACATGGACTAGACATTTCTGACTCAAAATGTAATGCTTTCAAGCAAACATTGTAAAAAAAAACAAATAAAAAATAAAACCTTCTTTTAATACATATCCAGAATATACAGAGCAAGAGATACTGCTAAAAATACAACAATAATAACATCAACAAGTATTGTAATAAATATATAAGAAGAATTGCAGACTATTCTGGGAAATATGCAGACAGTGGAAGAGAAAACTTGAAAAATCTGCATTTGCATACCAGGCTGATGTGGCTGTCAGAACTTATTTAACTGTGGTGCTAGGGGCCTTTCAAAAAAACAAACATAGGAATTACTGTGTGCTGGGTGAGATGTACAGAAAAGGGTGCAGGGGTGTCTGGTGGGAGAGAGAAGACAGCTCTACCCAGTCTATCGATGACGACACGCCATGGCCACGAGTCAAATCGCTCGCAAAGTGCATCCATCATCACCATGTACACGTGTACACATTTACATTACATCTTTAAATATACGCACAGACAAATGTGCATACATACATGCAATTACATTGCCTCTCACACATGTTTGAATGTTTCACCTCTGATCCAGTGAACAGTTTTCCACCAGCGACCCCCCAAGTTTACCACACCACCTGAAACTGCAACTGTTAGTGTGCAATTACTGAATATTTTGACGTGAATGGTAATAAACCTGTTGGTATTTACTGAAAAAGCTCTTCTGAAAACTCTTCTTCAGTTTTTTTTTTACCAAAAGTGCCTGCAAGACAATTTTCTAACAGTCTAAGGTAGACGCCCTCGGGAAGGTAACTGCAGGCTTTTAACCTGGTTCGGGAGACTGTTAGTGGTAGACACACCTCCCACCCGCCACCCGGTTTTCGTCAAAAGATTTTCCGGGATGCCCTTTACTTAAAATTCCAACCTGGCTACACACAGCCCCATAACAGATCTGCTTTTAAGGTGAAGACTTGACTTTAGCTTCAGGTACGTGCGTCACAGTCCTTTGGGTCAAGGGTCAAGAGGTAAGTTTAGGTTATGCGGTGAAGGTGTCCAAGGGTCGAGAGGGGTGAGGTGTGTGTGCATGGGGGTACTGTAAAAAAGGTAAATGAATTTTTGTGGGGGAAAAAAAGCAGCACGCGTTAAAGGTAATTAGAGTCTCTTAAGCGCAAACAGGCTGAGGCAGCTGCGGTGCCAAGGGAAGGAAGTGCTTAAACCTGCCTCTACTAAGGGATCCCGGGTGGTTTAAAAATTGTCGGGAACTCGTCTTACAGACGTTGACATCACCGGTTTCTTTGATGTACGAATCGTTAATAAGAACACACGACCACGTAAATTTGGAGGATGTTCTCGAAACACTTTAAAAAATGATCCTTTTAATAAGACAATTCAGCCAGCCACTTATATTTATAGCGGTTACTATATCGTCAACTCGCAGTGTTGTCACAATGAGACGGGGCTGGAAGGACATATCTTCAGGGAACTGAAAGTTAAGGGAGGATCAGATTGCGAACGTTTGGCAGCAGATTCGTAAATATTCAAACGTGGGCTCTGTCAAGCAGAACAAATGCACGGTTGCTTGGCGTCCCCACCTCCATTAAAAAAGATAGAAAAGTTTTTATTTTTTTGGTAGGTTTCGTGATTGTGACGTCATCGCGAACGTTGCACAGAATGCGCGTCAGTGCGCTAGGGCGTTAGCGAAGGCTGGACAAGGCAGAGGCAGGGGAGAGCAGCAGGTTGGGCGCATCATCTCCCCTGAAAGCCATGTTCGGTGTGGGTCGGGTCAAGAAGCGCCGGCATTCTTCAGGTAGCAGGTTAAACAGCAAACAGCCGGCCGCGTGGTCTGCCATGATGCAGGTGCTTCGTCCTGACAGACATCACACACACACAAATGCACACACGCACACACGTGCGCGCGACTGTTTCCGTATGTGAGGTTTCCTCTCCAGACGAAACACTTCTCATTTCACGGCAGTTTTTTTTTTTTTTTTTTCCAGTCAGGTAAAAACATGAGAGAGAGAGAGTAAAGTTTTAACAGGGTAGCACGGGGTGGGCTGGCAAAAAGAGGATTGAAGGAAGCGTCAGGTTTCACGGGAGGCCAAGGAAAACATGACGGAGGGGCGCGTGTGTGTGTTTGTGTGGGGGGAACCGTGTTGCATTTGCCCCATGAGCGGTCACATGAGCAGGTTTACAAGACAAGCATCCCACGCGATTGCCCCATGCTCAAGATCGATCACCCACATCGTCCGTCTCTGACGTCACTTCCGACGTTAGTGGCTATATAGCGATGTGTTATCGTCAGTTGGCATGCAATCAAAAGCTCTGCGTGCGGAGAAGTGTCCTGTAACTTGACATACGTTCATATATTCACTAACATGGCATGTGGTGAAGTTTTCACTAACACGGCATGTGATGGTGCTCTCTGGCTTAGAATTCATTCGGCTGTTGTCCCTTGGCTAGTGGTTACAATGCTCGATTTCAGAAAACGTCTTGAGTCCAATTAGTAGAAGTAGATTCCCGATTTATCAAGAGATGTAAAAAAGTTAGACGATCTCCGCATTCCACATGTCCTGCTTTAGACATTACGAACCACTCACTGTTCACTGCTTTCATGACTACTACCCTCTCGTTCAAAAACTGTCAGTCACTTAAAAGAAATTTAATTTAAGCAAACCTTTTTTTTTTTTTTTTTTTTACAAATTTCCATGGTAAACAATACTTACATCTTCAAACAACCGGAAGAAGATGAAAAAGTTTCAAGTGCTGCTTACAGACCTTCAAAAAACGCACGAGGTCATGACCCGCATAGAGCGATCGCCATCTTCGCGATTCTCACCTGCATGCTGCTGTTTGCGAAAGTGACGACAATGTCTTGGTAGTTAATTAAGCTGTGACTTCGACACTCTGACGACTGGATGACACGGGACAGCCATTTATTTACCTGTTTGGTCTTTGGCTCGCGAGCCAGAACAAACAAAAACATAACGCTGGTGTCATGTTCTCGCGACTCCGACAGATGCTGGAGGTAAACCCTTAGCTCACTGCACTGTATGTCACATGCGAATACAGTTTCGTGTATATGAGGGTTTACATTGTGTTTAACTTTTACATAATAATAGCAGAATGATTTGTACATTTATAAAGCACTGGTGCACTACATTTGGGTCACGCTCTGTGAGACGACCCATTAAAATACAACGACACACTCGTTTAACACTTCAAACTAAAAAAATAAATAAATAAAAGCTTAAAATACCGCTGAACATCGGTCCAGACGGAACTTCTCTAATTATCTAGATTTTTTATATTGAACAAGTGTATCTTAAGCGCATGTTTGAGTGACTTTAGCGTCTGCTGGTGGAGAGGATTTCACAAAGTCGATGCTAAGATGGTGAACACGCGTTCGCCATGTGTTTTTGTCTTGATTCTTGGAACGGGAAAAATGAGAAGTAGAGAGCTGTCTGCTTTGAGTGAACTGATCAGACAAGTAAAAAGAAACAGGTATTGTAACCCCCCCCAAACAAACAAACAAACAAACAAACAAACAAACAAACAAACAACCAACCAACCAACCAACCAACCAACCAACCAACCAACCCACCCACCAACCCACCCACCCACTCACCAAATGAGGTACAGATAAGACAGACATACAGCAGACGAGTTTTTATACAAACAATGCAGACGAGAGTATGGGCATAATAGTTTAGCCATGCGTTGATGCATTCTTCCTTGCGGTATGTCACTACTTCCTGTGATCATGTGACGTAACACTCTCATCTCAGGATAGACAGTAGTTGTTGCAGTCATAAGCAGAAGGCACCCACAGCCTGTTCATTACTTATGTGACGCAGGCTACCCAGTAAAACCACCTGTGGAATGAGTACCTGACCCTTTAAGGTCTGGAGAAGATAAGGTGAGGAAGAGGAGATGGCCCCGAGGAAAGTGGGGACCCTAATATCACTCCCTAATAAAGGGAAGGTCACAGGATTACCTTTGAAATGTATTTTTTAAAGTTTCAAACTTTTTTCTGCACAGAGTGAGGTAGTGGGAGAAACAGACGCTTGGACAACAGTTCGGCAGACAGGAGACACATGGACTGGCTTGCTGGTGGACAGACAGACAGAGCTGGCTTCTCCTAAGTTCAGACCCACTGATTTCTTGCAGCACATGTAGCAGGTAGTCCCTGGTCCTTCTGGAACCACCTTCAGACGCACTCTCCTAATTCGCTGATGTACACTTGATGACGTGCAGGACGAAAAGCAGAAGAGTTAATTAAGATGTCTGAAGAGAATGTTTTCTATACAGATTTTTTTTCTTGCATCGTCATGTAAAAGCTGGCACTTTCATAATGGAACTCAAGTGCTGCCATCTATGTTTGACTCCTGGTGTGCAGTTTGTGGCTTTATCGCAAGAATGCTACGGGAAATAATAAAAAAATGTTTAAGGGTATTAAGTATGATTTTCTTTAATGATGGCATTGAAGTCTTTGGGGGATTGCTTAACTCACACAGTAAAGGTATTATATAAAAAAATTCATCCACAACTCAGGTAATCGTAATCACTGGGAGTCATAGGTCAGGTCTTAGTAGGTGTCTGGAGATTTGTGGCCAGTGAAATTATAGTGAGACCAGATTATTTTTCGACTACAGCGACACCATTTTACCAGACGTCGACAGCTCCTACAATAATGATACGATGCCTATAATAATATACATCTTTTCAATTATTGATAGCTTAGAAGACAATCGTCTTTAGAATATTCTCGATGGATGACGCCGATGTCCATATCTAAGGTTTCGACATGGTGACATTCTTGCGGTTCATCATAATAAAGTAATATAATGACTTCGGCTGGTTAGTTCTGATAATATTCATACAAAGATCAATTGATTTCTGCTATTGTACTCCCTCACCATACATCGGGTTTGCATCCCTTGATGCAGAGTACCCGCTTAACCTTATCTAAACAGGTTTTCCGCGTTAGCGTTCTTGAGAGACTTCTGGCATTCTCTCCACCCGGGTACTGAAAGTCACGAAATAACTCTGATCGCTTCTGAAAGCGGACGCCACGAACAAAGACAGCAGCAAAGCCTAATTACCTCCAGGATTTAAACACATTCATTAAGGTTGAAATTTACAAGTAGATGCACCCAGCTGCTGGATTCCGCCGGCACGGCTCGAACCTTCAACACTAAAAAAAGCTGACTCATCTGCTTCTGCCCCCTCACCTTCGAGTTTTGTGACCCTGATGGCCCTTATGTTTGCAATACTAGCTGCTTTAAATAAAGCCGCAGTCTTGAGAAAAAAAATTCAAGAAAAAAAAAAAAAAGAGGAAAAATGGCTGAGGCTGCAGAGGTGTCTTCCTCGCACCGCAAGCTGGGTATCTTCAGCGGGTTCTGAGGAAGCGATGAAATAGCAGACACGGGATGGGAAGGGGGAGAAAAGGAGGAGAACTTTGCAGCTGCCCAAACTTGGCCATTCCAGGAACCCGCAGATAATGGTAAGTAAAAACGCTGAATCACAGTGCCACCAATGGACGGTGGGGGAGCGGGTCACGTGATATGTAAATTAGTTCTTCACGTGCAGGGTGAAGTCATGAAATGCGCGGGGCGCACGCGAATGCTTATCGCGAGCGCTGCTCCCTCGTCCGTCGCTAAAGGGAAAGAAGGAAGAGAGAAAAGGAGGAAAACTGACAGGGAGGGACCGACAAGACCCCCGAGACTAGCAGAGCGACGGGAGCAGGTAGACGGTGCGCTCGAGGACGCCAGTAAAGTTTTGGACTTTTCGCACATCACTCACTCACTCAACCATGTCAGGACTACGAGCACCAAAGGCTGGACTTGGACGCGAGTCGCAAACGAGGGTAAACATTTTCCTCTCAATTCTCGTCCTTCATTTTGTCCTCGTTAATTAGTAAAAAAAAAAAAATATTTTACATGCGCAACAGAGCCCATAGTCTCATCCGGAAGTAAGCGTAATCCATTTTGCTTACCAAATGTCGTGTTGTTAAAGATTTCTGGCAAAAGTTGAACAGCTGTTCATAATTTCTTTTCCAGTTCCTCCCTACAAGACATTTCATTCATACACAAGCCTTTAGAGGAAGTTTGTGGTGCTGATGAATGTTTTATCTATATTTATACGTATGTGTGTGGAAGGGTGGGTGGGGTATAGTGAAAAAAGGGGAATAATAAACTAATGAAGAATCTCTATGTTAAAGAGAAACGAGTGTCTTAGCTGAGTAGAATGTGATGTGTGCTGTTGTAGAGACGTGTCAGAAGGTGACAGAGAAGGACATGAAGCACCATGCAACGCACCACGCAAATAAGTTGTATGGGAGCATTGAGGGTAGGGAGGGTTAAAATGGAGAAAGGAGGGTGAGCACACAGGTACGCACGTAGTTACACAAACAAACACGCACATACACAGTCTCACGCACACACGCACATCACAGGGAAAGAAGGTTGTCCTCACAGTGTCTCGCGAAGGAAGGGTAGAGTCAACTAAACTTGCTTTCGGTACACCTCGTACCAATCTTGGCAAAGTTTAGGTGCCAGGATACACACTCGCGGTTTTGTCGCAAAGGCCTGACTGTACACACACGGTGCTTACATTTACATTCACCCCCTGAGGACGGACTGAGGGCAGGAAGGAAACAGGAGGGAGAGGATGGGAGGAAAACGACAGGCAGTACCCCGAAGTTGCCCCGGAGAGGTCACGATGATGCCTGAACCACATGTAGAACAAAATGTGGAGGTAGAGGGTAGAGTTTAGGGGTGATTTCGAGTGTTTTCCATCGTGAGGGTGCCGTGTGCATACACCGCACATGCTCCGAGTTACTAGCGTGTTTGTTGTGTCCAGGGCAGTTAGAAGGCTACGTAGATATGAGGTGCTCTGGGAGTAAGTAGCTCTTTCAGGAATCTTCTGTGTGCGTGTGTGTGTGTGAAGGAGAGAGAGTTTTGTACGCGCATGCCAGAAATGAAAGGAAAATATATGTTTACGATCGTTGACAAAGAGCTTATTTTTCAGCATAGTCGGATGCCTCAGCGAGGCCAGCGCTAGGGAGTTCCGAACAGAGAAATCCGTGTTTGGCTGCCATGGCCACGGCATCTCACTCGCCTGCTTTTGCGTTTGTCGGCAAAGTGATACTCTCTTTGCGCTGACCAAGATAAGGAAGATTACCGGAAGCTTACTTTATGGACTAGGGTAACGGAAGAAAAGGCAGACCGTAACAAGACCGTTACTAATAACGGTATCAGTATACTGAAAGTCCTTTGACTGGTTTTGAGAACTGGTTAAAGGTCTAGTGGGTTGCAAATTCTTTTTCTTATGACTTGGTAAAGATTAGTGCAAGATAAAGTTTCCCAAAAAAAAAATCTGGGTGAATATTCTCCTTCTGTTCTCGAGATGCATGAGCATGAACATTATTATGCACAAAAAGGTGGACAACTCAGACGTCAGGATTGCGTTGTGAAGATCTCAGCCAATGGGAGAACTGGGACCATATGTTCATTTAGCGTATCTGCTTGTAGATTTTTGGAAGAAGCATTTCACACAACTCTTCGTCTATTAGAACAAAACTGTTAAGAAAAATATTGCACAGAGAGGGTAAAGCCGGCAAACAGTGAGGGATTTTATCATGACATTATGACAACACTGAAAACGGCTTACCAACGTTGAAATGGTCAGCTGGTTTCTTTGATGCCTCATCGCTTCCACACTGCACTGAGGAAAGAACATGTCAGAGAGATAAAGAGACGAAGCTGGAGTGATACCCTCCGTCTGCGATGACGGCCAGCTCATGTGAACAGGAGTCATATCCACGGACAAGAGGGTGAGTCCCAACTCGCTCAGATCTCAATACTTGTACAAGAACAACCTGATGCAATTCTTTCAGGCCGCACTGAAGGCTCAGTTATCGTACATCAGTGTGTGCGACTTCTCCGATTTCGGGGTTATCGTCCTCGGCTTGAAGGTTTGACGATGAAAGAAGCACAAGGAAGATAACCTGAACCCAAGAGTAATCACAATGTCGTGTGTGGCGATAGGTTCATCGAATTTACTGGTCTGATATCACCGTGATCAGTTCAAAAAAAGGCTTCAGGAAGGGTAAGAGGAATGACATCTGTATGCCTTCTAAAATGTCACAGGTACCCGGTCAGCTCGTCAAATTAAAAAAAAAATCATCAGGTATAGTCACAAAAATACAGTCCAGCTCCAAATTATTTCTACGTTATTGTTTTCTCAGCATGATTCTGGCAAACTGAATTCCTAAACACTGCGGATTTTCAGAAAATAAGCAGGAAGATAAAAGTCTGATATGCACATAATTTGTTCGAGCTGTCTTCTGTATGCTGCCAAGGAACAAAATGTTTTCAATCCGCGGAGAATGCGGGGGATACCTTTGACTTACAGCTCACCAATAAACTGTGCATGCATCAGAAACCTCAGAGTGGCTGCGGGTGGTACGCCGACAATGACTGCGACGAAACAGAAATTAAAGAAAAACGCTACATGGATTTTATCGGTCGTATGGATAAATAACTAAGGACCAAAATAATGAATAAATAATAAAAACGTTTACATCGCAACTGAAAAAAAAGAGGGCTGATTCATCAGGATCTTATCTAAATGTGAGTCTCTCGTGTATTTTTGTGTAACATTAACTGACACCATGAGATGCATTGCCATGTCAGCTTTCCCAGCTCTCTGTATCAATCAAGGTATTTTGGCATCATTTACACTTAAAATACTGGAGATGGCAAACGTTTAGTGGGTCAAAGAGAGGATGATATTTTTTAACTTTTTCCTTTTTTCGGGCTGGAACATACATATGTGTCGCTGATAACTAGAAAACTAACTCTGATAGCTTCAGGGAAGCAAATCGTGAAGGCTTCTGTAGCGGGTGTGGGAGGCGGTTATTGCAGGAATACGATAAGAGGAGGGGGACTATCAGCGAGCAGAATGAAGCCAGTGCTGGCAGCTGATGAACGGTACACTCGCATCCATCTCTAGGGAGGAACGATTCCGCTAGACATCACCGAGGAGTGAGCCGGGCGGACTGGAAGGAAGGAGGGCGAGTTATCTGAAGGTGGCATCGGCCCTGGCAAAGAGCAGCACCTGCCAGCTCCTGCTTCCCGAAAATGCAAACGAAACGCACTTTTATTAGGCGCTGCGCGTGTTTAAAATGCGCTGACACGCGCTCGTGATGCACACGCGCAGACGTTTCGTGCGTTTTGCAAGCTTTCGTCACTCCTAAACTCATTGTCTTTACTATATTGCCAAGTGTTCGTCAAACATTAAAAAAAACCCCAAAAAACATGTTGAGGATGTGTCGAGACATGTTTATTATCCGAAAGAACAGGTTTATCGTTGGTATATGTCGAGTTTGTAGATTTCGAAGCTCACCAGCTGCTCATCGTAAACATATGATAAACTTAAATATGTTTTTTTTTTCCTTTGCATAGCTGAAACATCTCACCCACGACTATTACAACAATACCAGCACCAACGTTCAAGCATAGAGTTACTAGGAATAATTTTTAGTGAATAAAAACATTCGCTTATAAAGCACAGCGAGAATGAAACTCGATGTTTGTTGTTTGGCTGCTTGAGTTTTACGCTGTGTCAGCAACTAAAGTTATATCAGGGCGAGTAGTTCTCAGGGTTCTGAGGTTCCTGAGTTCTCCGGTTCATCTCTCTCCCCGAAATCATCATTTTCATAGTGCCAAATCGTTTCTGCCAACCAATAATTCCCAAGCAAGTAACCTAGTGAACTCCAGCAGCTACAGCTCCGACCAACGGTCCTCCAAATGACGTCAGAGATAATAGTCTGCTCCATAGCCAGTGAGATACAACCAGCGTAGTCATGGAAACCTCATCCCGTGTCGGCTACTACCGCCGGCTGATGAAGCACGGACAGATGGCACA
Organism: Pomacea canaliculata; assembly: GCF_003073045.1. NCBI lineage: Eukaryota > Metazoa > Mollusca > Gastropoda > Architaenioglossa > Ampullariidae > Pomacea > Pomacea canaliculata. The sequence goes on along the minus strand of NC_037595.1, from coordinate 20,635,259 downwards.
CCAGCAGCTGAGTCTCAGGAATGCGGAGAATGTTAAACATGTCGGGCACCACACTGCAGTGTGAACTCTTACTATGGACGAGAGGTCACTGATGTTAGACTGTCGCACTGACACGAAGGATTGGGTTGCATGTGAGGTCTTGAAATTAGTTTTTCATCTTCATATCTAAAGATCGCTGTTGGTGGTGTGCATGCCAGGTCTTAAAAATACATGAAAGTCTTAAGTCGTATGCAACCCGGACCAGCAATAAAAGAGTTGTACGAGTACGACAATTACTTGCATGTAATTTACGAACTCATATGATACCGAAAGTCACAAGCAATTGCACGCGCGGTCGGAACGACAAACAATGGATAGAGCGAGCGAACTAGTGAGAGGGAAACAATGCGGAGACCATCACTCATCTGTGGAAGTCGGAGGCTTATCATACATAGGTTCTTGTATGAAGGAATGAAAAGGACAGTAGGATGAGTTAAGCTAGTAGCTTAGCTGTAAGGTAGCTCTAAGTGTGTGATTGTAGAGTTTATTTATTAGAATTCTTTATTTTTATTTTCCTTATCGATATATTGCCATACTATATCATAGTATAGGGGGAAAAACCCAGTGTTTTCATGAAGACTCGTTGAGAAGCAAATTTATGCACGTGAAACGATAAAACTAACCATATTTTAAATAACTACGTCTTTTGTCCCCACTCCCACCTCTGGCATTAGTATTGCAAACCGTTTTACGTTGAAGCAGCAGCCGGAGGTTACACAATCTTATTTGACGCGATAAGGGAGATAACGCAGGACGACTGCCGATGACTCAGTGACGATAGTCTGCCCCTGAAGCTGAAATATCGTAGGTACGCAGTCGCCACAAGATGTACAAGTTTTGTCCAGGAAGCCCTTATTTTCCTCGAGTGTATTACTCATCAATCATGAAGAGTTCCGCAGGTGCATCAGGAAATTCACGAGCACACGACTGGGTGTGTACAGCATCACGGACAGCCGCATACAGAGAGAAATATTGCGAATGCAATCGTCTGGCATTTTCTAGAGACTGTGTAAAACGGAAGCAATAATCAGGAGGTGGGAACTTGCACAGATCACTTCCCTTGAAACACACCTGTTTGTTTTCTTTCCGGTTGTCTGTGACCTTCTGTCGGAAGCAGGATGAGCATACAAAAGAGATGAAAAGACGTAGGAGGCAGAAGAAAGAAAGATAAACAATACTGAGAACAACAAGTACACCGGTGTCTGATCTGTCACCATTCAGCAGGTTAATTGCATTCAGATGGCCGGTTCTGATGGTTGGTTATGGTTATGAAGCTGGTTATACCGTCTGAATATACTACACACGCACGCACCTATCCACACTCCTCACACACACAGATTTGTCTTCTTTTCTAGAATCCGTATTTGTTCATCACAAATCAACTTGCAAGCTGTATGGCAAGAGGGAGGATCTATTTACTCTAATGAGGCGAGGGCTAATCAGACTGTCACCGGAAAGAAAACAGACTCGGAAAACACCGGCTCAGTATTTTATCAACCCGACCGGCAGCAGCAAGCCGCGCTGAAAGGTCAGGCCGGGAGGAAGAAACAGCCGTGTTCCTCCTGCTTCCTCAAACCTAGGTTTGTTTATGTCGAAGAATTCTCTGTTTGTTTGGGTTTTGCGAGGGTGGCGGTTGTACTTTGGCATTATCTGCACCACACGAAAGCAAAGATAACGAGGGTAGAACAGCTGTCTTCACGAAAGAGAGCATTTTTTAAAAAGCAATTCTTTAAAAGTAAACAAGCTATCAATTTCATATTTCTGAGTAAGATTTTTTTTCCCTTTCCGCTAAATGTTCAGACGTGGTAGATTATTGTAAAAATCTCCGAATATAAGTGTAATAAATGATGTTGGAATTTTCTATTTTTATGGTTATAAGTTCTTATTGAAGTTAACTCTCGTCCATTTTGATTTTAGCGAAAAGGACAAACTTTGTGAGAAATTTGTGTGGAGCAGTAGGGCAAAGCTAGTGTATTATGCTCCAGTGTGGCTTCTCCCCACTTGGTTATTGAAAAATCCATATAAATACTTTTAAATGTACATGAAAATGTCAAAAGTTCTAACTGCAAAAAGAGCAGTCAAAAAAAAAAGCTGATAACTCGAATTAGTTTTCTCCCTTGCAGTCAAGTTCTTACGCTCATTAGCTAAATAGGGTTTCCTCAGCATTTACACCAACTAGCTTACTCGGCGTTAACGATAATTTCTGACCCTCCGAGAAAGTAAACATTAGGATAAAAAAAGAGTCTTGTCTGGGACTGACAGACACGTGACCTCAAGGGCTGGTATGTGAACATGGCTTCCTCGCGAGCACTGCCTCTCGTTAGCCGACCGATGTCTGCTGTTGTGAAATACGAGCCTAGTCGGCAAAAGCACTCCTCTGGGATTGCAAGCATGAAGAAGAGATAACTTTACCAGCGGGGTAGTTATACACGGGGTCCTGTCGTTGAAAAGAGGCGCTTCGCTTGACCTAGGAGTTTATCTGATTATCTAAATAATATTTTAATATAAAATTATATAATTCTGCTTTAGCCAGCGGATTCAGTGTGTTGTGCTTCACATAGTTAAGAAACGAGAAAGTTCTGCCACACTGTTGAAGACTTGGCAGTTAGTGACATCATATTAGTCAGATACAGTGTACGCCACCCGTTCATCTCGTTAATCCCCGTCGTCCTGGCATTCGCGTTGAGCCTGTAGTCCATTTATAGGCCGGTTCCACTGCTAGACCTCTGCCCTGAGTGCCTCATCTCATGAACCCATAATCATCGCAACATTTATTTATGGGCTTATGGGAAAAATACTAAATTAAATCCGCCCTTTCTTTCCAGAAAAACGAACTCCTTACTTTTGGACCGCTAGTCATTGGCACAAGGCAAGTTGGTAAAGTTGCCACCAAGCGTTAGGTTGAGTAGAGACTGAGCACTGGATGGGTTGAGCTCCTGTTGGCAGGAGAAAATTCACTATCTTTCGTTGGCCGCTACTGCATCGCTCTCGCCGCTTTAATCTTAATGAAGACAAGCTGCTCGGGTGGATGAAAGGTTAGCATCTCGCAGGTAAGCGCTATCTCTAGCCCAGAGCACAGGTAAACCAGCCAGGTATCGGTCAAATTTATTTACTTCCTTGCTGTCAGAGGAGGGAGTGCCATTTGAGTTTCACATCTACGTCGGTGGCCGTGTTTGTGGCCTTCCCGTGAGAAGCAAAAAACTAGTGTGATATAAAAAGAACTTTAAAAAAATTTCTCGAGGTGAGAATGGTGGAAAGCTACAGGAAATTGGAATGCAGGCGAAAGGCGAGTTCTCTTGACACTTTACTTCACTCGTCGTCGTCGTCGTCCTCCTCCTCCTCTTCCTCCTCCTCCTCATCATCAAAGACATCGTGCATATGCTTCCATTTCCCACAAGAGGACGACATCCTGCAAATCCTCTTCATCTTTTTTTCCCATTTCTCTATCGTAATTAGGCGCTACCAGAGAGCCTGAAGAATAAACAACCGTTTTATATGTTTATTTTTATCTCTGGCGCTGATTCCAAGGCTTTGCTCCAGGTCTCATAAACATATTTTAAGGTTTATTTTTGCTTTTATACTGTGCTTGGGGTCTGCGGAAAGATTACAAATGTTCACCAAGATTTTTCTCTTGGTGATATCTGTTAGCTGACGTCACACAATGCACATGAAAACTGAAATAACATTTCGTTTGTCATTTAACAACAGAGAACACGGCAGGCTGTTAGATAAAGTTACTATCTACACGGACAATAAACATTAGCTACATGCAAACAAAGAAAATTCTAAAAAATTATCGCCTACTCAGCAGTTCATGTGTTAACGTAAAAGACAAAGCCCATTGAAAAATAATTTATTTCTAAAACAAAGTTCACACGAAACTGTTTTATCAGCTGAGCACCTTTAACCTATCCACATGCGTCTGTGTGTGAGAGAGAGAGAGATTGAATAACGAGAAGATACACAACAGACATATGTCAGTGATGCTGTTGGAAATCTTCCCCAGCAGTTAATAACAAAAAGACAACTGCAGCAGCTTTTCCAGCTTTCAACGTGGCAGAGAACATTAAAAAGTATCTCAGTTTCACACTCGCTGGCCGGCAGTAGACAAGGGGGCTCCATCTTTATAACGGGCAAGAGGTGGGGGTGCCCAGGTGCAGAGACGTTGTGTTAGGACCTATGAGGAATGGGAAGACAACCGAAGCACGGTGAACCAGGGGTAGGGGTAGGGGTAGAGAGAGAGAGTGTTGTAGTTTGAGTCATCAAGTAGGTGGGCGCCTTTTGCAGACCTATTTTAGTGGTTCCCTGCTAAGTTTTTCATTCTCTGGGAGACTATTCTTGGGGATATCACCTTGACCCGATCACTCACTCTGCAACTTTTTTTTTTTTTTTGTCTGGGGGAATTTATTTTTTTTTAAGATTACCTCGCGTCGGCTAGAGTTGAAATACAGGTTCTCTGCGTCTGTTCAACTTGGCAGCCCGTTGACAAAACTCCAAACCGATCCGGGTTTCCCACAAACGATGTCGAGTTTTGCAACATCACGGTTAGACAGATCGCCAACTGCGGCGGAGATATTTTTGCTCGACACTGATTATGTGGATCAACATTTCAACTGTAACTCGATGGCTGTTGTGAAAAGATAGCACCTAGTGCTGACGTGGGTAGAGTTGTTGAAACATGGTATTGTCGACTGGAGGTAGACTAGCTAATGTTAGCTAGACCTCCACAGCCGTTGACGGGAAGTCGGTAGTCTGGTAATGTCTGGCAGCCTCTTGGGAGAAATTAGTTGTTGAAGACGGTTAATGCCTCTCCGAAGTCCATAGGTTAGTAAAGATTGTCTGACATAGTTAGTCCCTATAATGATAATTATAACTTGACCTATGAAAGTAAATTAAGATTAGCATAGCTATAATAAATCAACATAGGTATAGCTGGAATAGCCGCTCGACAAAATGGATTGACTTTAGCAATGGGTATGAAATAAGTCACATTAGGAAAGTAAGGTATAGCCTGCTTGCCAATGATGCTAGTCGGGTCTAGGAAATTTTGTTGACCAAAAGTCACAAATCGTGATCTCCCTAGTGTTCCAGAAGCCAGATTGTTGCTAATATTTCATCAGTGTCTAAACTGACTGATCGACAGTACATAAGAAGCAACGTATCCAGTACAGGTTTCATCTCTTAAAACAATTGATGCGCGATACATTCATTATAAAACTTCGTGAGATAAGAGCTAAGACACTCTGCCAAGCAGACGCTCAGGGTGTTGTTCGCTGATAGAAACTTCTCACAAATATTTTTTTGTGAATGAAACCGACCGACTGAAGATGCTTTTGCTTAGGAAGCATGTTGGGTTCCAAAGAGTAAGTTTCTTGAGTTCCTGGCAAGGTCTGAAAAAAGAGATGCCGTTAGGTTCAAACGCTATGTTGTCCAAGAGTCAGGGTAACAGAGCGAGCAAACGAACTCCTCCCCCACTCTCTCCACACAAACATGAAGCATATTTGCATGCAGTGACTCACACGTGCACGAACGGATCCTCTGAACACTAAAATTATAAGAAAAAAAAAAACAACCCCATAACAGCTGGGGAAGAAAAAACAGCATGGAAACAACAGGGCAATATTGCGCACGCGCATAGCCACATGCCTATAAGATGTATGTACACAAAATAAAAAAATGAAGAACACACCACAAAACAAACGCATAAAGACTAGTATCGCAATTCTTTATGAACTGTTAGGTCCACCCCCATTCACATACTTCTACTTCTACCAATAGGTTTTTTTTTAATTTTGAGGAGGAGGAGATGGTGTAAGAGCATGAGAGAAAGTGCGCATGCGTGTATAATTTAAAAAGAAACGAAGGAAAGATACGTGGTTTAACAGCAGCAGCAAACTGTATCCTTCTCCGTCGCACCTTCTCACCAAAACTAAACAGAAACAGAAAAAAATCCGACGCATTGCAGTGTCCTTGGCAAGGGTCAAGGATGGGAGTGCAGGCTACTGCGCTGTTCGTACGAGCTTCATCTTCAACTTGGCAAACATTCATCGGCATTTTCGTCAAAACCTCATGCCATAAATAGCTGGGCTGAACGAGTATCCTGGGGTGCTGAGCAAATTACCGAGAGGCTAAGAAAACAACTTGAACCGAGCGTTGTCGACATGAAGTTTGAGAGAAAATTAAATGAAACCGACTTTTCCTTTATAAGAGGTTTGCTGCTTGCTTATCGGAACCTCCGTCAGTAGAATGTTTTCTTTTTTTCGGAATGATAGAAAAGAGATGGCAGGGTGGGATAACTACGACAATAAATGCAGAAGTTGCACGAAAATTTAGTTTATAAAAAAAATTACCTCCTTACCTCCCTTGGCTTTTTTCCCACTACTCATCTATTTTTTTCGCTCTCCCCCTCCCTCGTTGTCTTTTACAGTCTATCCCGCCAGCATGACCGAGGTCGTTCAGTGCATGCCCCACGCGCATGTCTTTTTAAAAAAAGCTATCCATGAGTAACAATTCCGGCATTATATTCCTGCGTTGGGTTTGGATGTGTAGTGGGGGCGCTACTTTACACGTTTACACATCTTTTGGGAATTGTCAAAATATTTTCAGGAGCGGCTGTGATATGTGAGATACAAGAGCTGATTCTAAGCAGAGGAGTTGCTTCTGTTTTGTGGCTGAAGAAGTGACAAAAAAAATGTTGTGTCAGTTTGTGTCTGTGCTCGTGCGTGCTTTCTCCATTTTCTTTTTGCATATTCTTCTTTTTCAAGTTTTTATCCTACACAAACGCTTGCCAGCACACACACACACGAACACAACACTTGTAGAGCTGATACAGCAAAGCGCCCTCGCCAGTAGTTTAGCTGACAGTATCTTTGCTTCAGTCGAGTTCTCAAAGTAATCTTAACATAAACCGGCCTCATGTTTCGTGGTTAGGCCTCGCGCGGTTAGGTTATCACTCGGAGGATGACGCGAAAGATGCCATGCACGATTTTTTTTACAGGCATATGAGCTCGCCTCGGAGTTTGTTTTCTTTTTAATCTGCTAACACTGTCTTCTTTCCTTCTGTCCATCATTCCTTTTCGGAGCTGAGTTAAAGACGAGTAAAAGGATCCGCTGTGCACCATACGTAAATATATGTTGGCAGAGTGGGTTTGGCCCTTCCTACCATAGTCTGACACCTTCATTTGGCACTGCGAGTAGTGCAGTAAGAGACAAAAATCATAATAATGTATTTGTACTAAGTAAACACATACGATTTGGCAGGACATACAATTAAATTGTTATCACCCGATACTTGTTATTGTCACACATTATTCATCTCCTTTGACTGTTATTAAACAGTCTGTCTTTCTTTCCTTCGTTCTATCTTTTTTTCATGCACACAAACGTGTCTGTGAACAAGAAACAAAAGAGAGAGGGGAGAGAAGCGTGCGGAAGAAGAGCTCTTCAGGGCCCGGAGATAGGAACTCGAAGATAAACTGACTTAGATCCCGTTTTCGCTGACGTGGATTTTCACAAACGATGCCAGGAAAAAGGTTTTTGAGCGTTTCCCCCTTTTTTACAGTTTTTCCAAACCAGCTTCAAAAGCCCCCCCCTAGTACTCGGCCAGTCTTCATGGAGGACCTGCCTCTATTTTTGGAAACAAGCGAAAAGCTCTCTCGCCGCGCGCCCTGGCTTCTGACTCCACTCGGCTAATGGCGATGGCGGCATGTTTACAGCATGCGAGGAAGCTCTTCTCGAGAAAGACTGAAAGGTTCCGGTCTAAAACTCGTTAAATGGACCTCATCTACTAGCTTCTGCCACGCCTAAGGCCTGGTGAGGAGAGAAATTCCTTTCCTTTCCAGAAGGAAAGAGGAATGCTGTTGTTGTGGTTCCGCAGCACTGCTGTAGCCGAGCTCCCATCGCCAGCCATTTGTCATCTTTTTTCAAGTATTTTAATTTTCTTTCTTTCTTTTCGATTGTGCCCTTCATTGTTTTTACTTTCTCTGTTTCTTGCTTTTGATTCTACTTTTTTTATTTTGATTTATTCTTTTTTCTTTATTTCATGATTCCTTTCGTTTATTTTGACATTTCTTTTTAAGAAGTGAAAAGGAAATACGATTCCACGATGATTTAAAAAAACAAACAAACAAACAACAAAACAAAACAAAAGATCCTCGAGTCTATGTGACTGCCTTCAACTTTGAACCTACGAAGAGAAAGTCCTTCGTGCCTGATTGCCAGCAAATTAAACTCCCCCCACAGGTTCTCCTGGGGTGAAACGGATATTACCTGGGCTGAGACAAAGGTAATCAGCCGTGCGAATCGCAGAAGACTGCTGGGCGCGTCTGATACGAGCGCGTGATCCATCGCGCACGTGGCGAACTAGACGAGGCTGTCTGTCTGCCTCAGGTTCATGCCGGGTGAGACAAGGTACAGGTGCGCAACAATAAACAAGGAACGTTTTTCACTAGAATATTTTATTCTGACAGCACGTGCGAGTTTCATTTTAAAATAAGATAGCGACCTTCTAATTATGAACCGTTGACTGGTGAGTTGCGCGAGGGACAAAACATAAAAGCGACTGTAAAATCCGTTGGACTACTGTAGTTTATGGGCCTTTTACGTATAGAAAATAATTTTAAAAATATGGAAACCGCCTGAACCATGTCTGTATCGTCTGTTGTAGAATACAGGTTGAAGAGACTGTAGATAAATCATTGGAAAGATTAGGCTGTGTAGAGACATGATTGTTAGAACTAGAGAGTGATAATTTTTCAGTTGGCTGAAGATGTAAAGCCAGCATGCACAATTTTACACTATGCAACGAACAGTCACACATATTTTGTTCGAAGAAAGCAAGAAAACTGTGTTAGTGACCATATTGGGAGACAGACACACATGCAGAATCAGCAGATTTCACACCTGCTAGAGCAGCTGCACTTTTTTGCAAGGACAACATTTTCTCCGTAAATTTAGCACATACCTTCTTTAGGACTTTAGATACGGACATTAAGGGACATTTTACTGTCTGGCATGTTTCCTACCCTGGAGCTTCAGCCCTGGGCCTACAGTGACATTTAGTTGTTTAGCAAGTTGGAGGCCACACCTGTGTCCCGGGATTTCAACAACTTGGCCCGTTCAGTTTGTATATTTGCTGCAACATTTAAAGAACTGAATTTTTAGACATTAAACAGGTAATAAGAAAACAATTGTAAACGCGTCTCTAATCAAAAAAAAAATTAATGGTAAATGTTATCGGAGGAGTGAGTTGTAAGCAGTCACTGTTTTTAGTCTACGAATGTGAATGGTGGAACCCAGCTCGCTCCATCCGCCGTCTAGAACTGAACTGTCCCCGGGTATGGAGGGAGATTTGTAGTCATTGGCCTGGCTAGAGTGGAACCCTTGACAGTCGATCGTATTATCTACCTGATCACCATCTTTGATACTGCTTTTCACTTCCAACACTGATGATCGATAAGTAAATGTTATGTGTACAGCAAGGAATGAAACTTTCACTTATGAGACACACACACACATTCCGACCCCAAATCCTATGAGGCTTTTAGAAAATCCTGTCAAGACTTTCCACACGTGCTTAAAACGGCATTTAAAAATAATTGGAGAATTTCCAAGCGCCAAGTCGGTAGGTGTTAATGCTTCAATAACTCTGAACCTCCACCACGTCTCTCCTACAAATAGCATTGCTCGGTGTTCACAGAAGATGGAAGCGTCCGGAGGGTTAAGGTGAGCAGACGGCGGGAAAAGTTTCAAGCAGACTACAAAACAGAAAATTTCAAGCTATGAGCAGACCACAAGAGGCAGCTGAGAAGATGTTTTAGAAAAGAAGACTAGCAAACAAAATGCATATCACGCAGAAAGGAGATTACCGTGTAAACTGTTGGTTAGTCAGTCGACCAGCACAATCTACTGGGGTGGACACGCGCCCGCATATCACAGCGTGCAGCAGACGATAAAGAAGAAACATATTGTGGGCAAAACGAAAGAAAGAAACACCTCCTGGATAGACAGAAGGTCAGTTCAGAAGAGCATTGTGGGAGGTGGAACTTTGTAATCACAACCTTGCAGCTAATGCCTTGCAGACGGGAAGACGACATCTAACAGAAATAAAAAAGCAAATAATTTATCTCTCCCTTAACTTGCATTCCGGAAATGCTGTAAACTTCCTTAAAGGCTGGAAAACGTCTTGGCTGGTTCTTTATTTTTTTCTTAATCGATTTTAATGACGGAGAAAAATCAGGAAAAACGAAATGAAAGGAAGAGAGAGAGAAGAAAAGAAGGAATAAAAATTGTTTGGCCAGCCAAGAAAGCAGCAAGCATGAGTAATAGGTTTCCTAAAACTGCTGACACCCTGGCAGCGGCAAGGCGGTTCTGAGCCCCAGTGACGTCACAGAGACGTTGGCTCTTCTGACAAACAGACCCTTCAGTGTGCTTGGGGCCTCAGACAGTTTACTTTTCGCTGCCTCTCCAGAATATAAGACAGAAATAAAGCTGAGCAGGGGACCAAAGGCCGTGCCGATGGGTCATTAGGCCTCCTCCTCCTTCCCCCTTCTCAAGCTGCTGTAGGTGGCTGGGTGGCTGGGGATGGGTGGGTCGGTCTGGAAGTTGAAGAGAGTGGAGCTCGTCTTCACCTTAAGCTCTTGAGAAGCGGTTCCCTTCTTTGATCTCTTGCTGTACCTGGAGGAAGAACATCTTCAGTGCCTCATAGTTACCTGACCGCTCGACATCTGCTGAAGCTTCTGTCTGTCTTTCCCAGCCCAGACCAGTCATGAATGAAGCTTTCTAGCCGTATTCATTCGCTTCTCCTGTCTCACGGCGGCCAGGTGGCGCAACGGGTAGCGCCTGTCACCAATACAGTGAAGGTTGGCTGTCCTGGCTCAGCTCCCGTCTAGGGCACGCTGCTCTCTCTGCAGTTGGCATGTGTTTACAGGACTGACTGCCCAGCCGTGATATAGATGATGGGTCGGTGTAAAACACCAATCCCTCTCCTCTCATCCTTTCCCTTCTCAGAGCCTTCCCTCCCTTACTTTATATTTCTTTAAAACAAAGAATTCTCTCCCCTACACGCACCCAATCTTAAGCTTCGAAGTGAAATGTTTTGGCAAAATAAATGTAGTAAATCTACTTTTAAATAAATTTATTTTTCCAGTTTTCCTTTAATAGTAGCAACAATTACCATGAATATCACTTGTACAGAGCAGCGTATAAAAATACAGCCTGTCATATATACATATGTAATTTATGACAAATATCTATGAAAGGCAAAGATCATCTTTTACCTTTTTTTCAGTAATGAGTTTATTCATAAACATTTACACATAAGGCAACTGAAGCCCGGAAATTAAAAGTCCTTAAGACAACAATCGTGAATAGGTTTTCTCTTAAAACTACAGCTCCATTCAAACAATTCAGATCGATGTCCTTTCTAGCTAGCCTTATATTTTAAGCCATCAGAAATGACACGTGAAAACGGAGTGTTCAGCAAGAACTAGAAATTTTCTGCAGGTGTTTATGTGAACACGGTTGTTATTGTTTATTTCACTCTTTTGCTTCAAACAAACTTGTTGTGGGATCGTTACTCGATGTCTGTTTAAAATTGTACGAAGAAATTCGATTTAGACACTTTCAAACAGTCGAGGCAGGTTGCGAAAGAGAGGTCAAGGCTGGAAAAGGAAAGTGTGGGTCTGAACATAAAGGAAAAAAAAAAAAGGAAAGAAAAGAAAAAAAAAAGAAAAGAAAAGAAAGAAAAACTGATTTGGAAGGAAAAAGTAGGATTCTTGCAGCTGGCAGCAGTTCCAGGCGACTAAGGGTATTTTTTCCGAAAGAATGCGAAATATGAAGAATGAGAAAGGCTCGAAGGATGTGCTTTCTTGTCTTGCGAGTGTAATCAGCGGAAAGCTGTTAGCGGAACATCAAAACGAATTTGCTTTTTTACTTTTTTTTCACTTTTGTATTTTTAAAAAAAATTATTTTTGCTTACCTGTAAAACAGACTTGCAGGAAGGGGGAGAGTGCAAAATGCTTAAGTTGCGTATTTATTAGGAAAGAAATTGTTGCAGCAGTGACTCAGTGCTAGGTCATGGCGCCGGTAGGTGGCGCTTTTCTTTTTACCGGGCAAACAGTTGGAGGTTTTACCAACCTTGGCACAATCATGGATTGTATCAGGCAAACAAATAGTTTGGGGACTAACGTTTGGGACGTTAGAACGTTGATCAACATACTGATCTTTGACCTGTTTGCCAATACAATGAGACCTCGAGACACTTCGGAGGTTTGGCGCTTCGACTCTTTGCCACTTAGAACTGTCTTTAGGATGGGGAAAGGAGGTGTGTGGGTTTTCCCTTTTACCATTTGACCTCTAGAATTTCTCAAGAGAATCTTTCTCTATTTTTTATTTTCACACTTTGAAATGTTTACCAGCTTGCACCGATCATAAACAGAAACATAAACCAACGAAAACTCATCGCTAGTCGAAGTTTTCTCATAAGCTTTTACACGTTTATCAAAGAGTTAAATTAAGATTAAAATTAAAAGTTAGACTTCAAATAGCTGTAGTCATTTCTCGCAGCAGACCGCAAATAGACAAAAGGTTTGAAGCGGATAATGAAGATAGATCTTTCCTTCCATCTAAGTGGACTGACCTTTTTTGCTTTTTTTTCTTTCTTTTTAGGTGGATGCTAGTTTCGATGCCGAAGAGGCCAAGAGGATTCTGTACTGGATTCGCGACATAACGGGTCAAAATTTTCCCATAGAAGATAGCAATGAACGCTACAAGGTGATGGAGAATTTCTACAAGACTCTCAAGGACGGACGCTTGCTGTGCTAGTGAGTGTCCAGCCATGTGATAAAAGCCTTTACACCACGTTCTAGTAGACTGCGAGATGATTGCAAAATGTTCTTATTTATTTAGAAGTAAGCTGTTTAGAAGCTTATCTGTTTCTAAAATCCCCCACACCTCTCTATCTCCTTTCTTGCTCTACCTCTCTCACACTATGCAACTGGACTTGTTACTATGACAACGGAAAACGCAACATAAATGCGCTTCTAAAGTACAGCTAGAATGATGAGGTCAGATTATAATGTACTATAAAGTGTGGTGTCATTTCTTCGCAGCCTGGTGAATGCTTTCCTGCCTGATGAGTTGAAGCTGGACTTCAAGTCACGTACGTTTCAGTCAACCAACAACCTGGCTTTTGAGGCCGCCAGAGAGCGCGAGAGAATAGAGCTCTTCATAATCAAGGTGAGGCCCCTCCCTTGATTTTAATTTGATTTGTGCACTTGTAACCCGCAGCATCACCACACAAAACTTTACGAAAATTAACGGGCAAACATGAAAAGTGAGGGAGAGCACCCTCAAGTCAGTTAGACAAAGGGACATCACTCTCCTTCCCTCGTACAACGAAATAACCAAAATAAATAAATAACAAATGGACGGATAATCAAACGCTGTTTGTAGTTTTTCCGAGCCTGAGAAAAGAAACAACAAAAAAGTATCGCTAGATAGATATCGAAAGATAGATAAGCGCACATCAGCAAAACTTAAATATCTATCTGTCTGTCTGTCTAATCAGACTGAAATAATTCATTGAAGATGATTACCACGGCACACCATTCTGTATACCTTAACTCAGCTAGTCATCAAGAAATATCTCATACAGTGGAACCTCGGTTAGCGAACGCCTCGGATAGCGAATTTTTCGGTTAACGAACAAAAATTTCTGTCTCGATAGCGAACAAAATTTCGGATCACGTGAACCACACGTCAGCATGCAATCATTTGCGCTCGAGACACAGTTACGATCAGTCGTCTTATTTAGTGATTGTTGTGCGATAATCCTCAATCATGGCTCCAAAGAAGATCAAGAGCAATGACAAGGAGCGGCCAACTGATTTCAAAGTATTGCGTCTGTCACCTTACAGAAAAGGGAATATTTATGTCACATGTAACTGTATAGTAACTTTCAAATATTAGCGAGTCAAACAGGGCTGGGAACCAATTAAATCTAATTTCTTATGGAAAACATTGTTTCGGATAACGAACATTTCGGATAACGAACAGCTCTCCAGAACGGATTAAGTTCGTAAACCGAGGTTCCACTGTATTTTTATCGGTCAGTATTACTTGGCTTAACACTCGTCCTGACTTCCCTGTTACAGGCTGATTACTCATCACGATTTTGTTACAGGCGCAAGAGTTAGGAGTCCCAGAACAGGACACTTTCCAGACGGACTGTCTGTACGAGAGAACCAACCTCCCAAAGGTCTGCGCGTGCATTCGCTCTTTGGGCACTGAGGTCAGTTTTTTTTTAAATTTTAGAGTAAGTCAGCAACAAATGAATAAACAGGTAAAGAAATGGTAAAATTTGCTCCTTAGGCAATGAAGTTATTTCTTCCTTTTAAAACTATTCAGGAATAAATAAATTTAAAAAATAAAGTATTTTACACGTGTAACATGACCTCTATCCCTTTCAGGTCGAGTCACGCCCTAGTTACACGGGACAGCGGGTGTGGCCACGGAAATCAGAAGCCAACCCACGAAACTTTTCGGAGGAGACCCTTCGGGCGTCGGAACGCGTCATCAGCCTGCAGTACGGCACCAACAAGGGCGCCACCCAGGCCGGCATGAACTTTGGCAAGAAACGCATGATCCTGCAAGAATGACATCTTCCGCTTCCGGGTCAAGTCGTACGTGTAGGGTCTCACTGCGCATGAGCAAACTATGTGTACACGCTGACAGCACCTTTAGTTAGCAGAAAATGTTCTGGTCGCTTACCACTTCTTGCTGAGTAGTGCCTACAATCGGTTAGAATACAATTTAATATTTTTTAACTCTAAAGCGACTGCCAATCTGACCGATTGTAGACGCTGATTAGCACTAACAGACAGGGGAAAGCGGTTAAACGCCATGCTGCACACGTCATTGTAGCCAGAGGAATCCCACAGGTCACATGATGAGTGCTGAATGTCTCATGCTCGAATGAAGGTATTTATCCCAAAACGAAAGCATTATGACACCATTGTAAAAATGTTATCAAAACAAATAACAACCAAGGTTTCAGCTAGGTGTCCTGGCCTTCATTAAGGACGGTGCTCATTCTTGTCCACCCATGCTTATATTTTCATTGAAACTTCTGTGATAACATCCGTCGCCTAGGAATAGGGCAAGACAACTCTCGGTCTGAAATCAGATGGACCGTAAGGTCAGTTGAACAGGTCGTGCTTTGTCCAGAATAACACATATCATTGTAGACACTGCCAAAAAAAGAGAGACCTTTCATTTACTGACATTATTTTGTTTGCAGAGGCTGCTTTCCACATACAAAAATCACTCGCAGCATTATTGGGATAAGAATTCACTCATTTGTAGAAGAACCATCTTCTGACGAACGGTCGCCCCTCAGCGTTGACTCAGAGTGTTCCTGACTAGCGAGACCTTGACACGACTAGCTATTTAACAAACTCTTTCTATTGATATGTTCACTGGGGTAGGCGCGTTATGAAACACAGTGGAAGTTGGGGGCTCATCTTTATGCTGCTGTAACACATCGGTCCGTCCAGCCAATGTATTTCACAGCGGGTCTTTTTTCATCGCTTTCAGTATCTCCTCATCTACTAAGTGTTTTCTCTTTTGGAAATTACCTTTCGTTTATCTACAAGCATTGCTATCTAAAATGACAAGATAGAAGAAAATAATGAGTTTCAAAATAAGCGATCAACTCACGAGAGAAAAAAAGAAAATTAATGGAGGGATAGAAGAGGAAGGGGTGACGGTGAAGATAAGAATGTTTCAGCTGATTCAAGTTTATGATGAATGGTTGGATTACATTTTCTTACATTTTTGCACAAGACGAAAAATCGAAAAGTTAACCACCTGTAAAGAACGTCTCTGGTTTTCTTCGTCAGTGATGATGAGAGAGATGATGGTACAACGATGGTTTGATATATCTTTGATCTGCACTTGTCTAGTACGCTATATACAAGACAGTGTAATAACATTACATGCAAAGCAATCTGAGGTTTAATAAAATATTCAAGTGAATCTTAATAACTGTATGCAAGAAGGTCTGATAGCAAAGTTGTTTCTATCCAAGAACAGCAGGAAGGAGGGACTTCCAGTCTGTGGTTACGGCCCCTTTGTACCTCATGCACCAGAGCTTAAACAGAATAAGTCCAGTTCAATCAAATCCAGTTAAGGACTTCTCTTTCTTTTAAAAAAAAAAAAATCCTCGTACCTCATGTATCACCCAGTAATGGCAATGGGGAATTGAAAATTTCTGTTCGAATTCGTCAGCAGTATCCCAGTTTCACAAGACGGGGGACTTAAGGTTACAGGTGTAATCTTGAGATGTGCAGAAGTGACTGTGCTTGTGTCCAGAGTCTGCTTCCAGTCCACCGACCCGCCCGTGTTCTTGCTGTAGTTGTGATTATTACTTTTTTCTCTTATCTTTATTATTATTATTAAATATTTTTACATGTTTTATACAGCTCATTGCTGACCGATGTCTTGCTCTGTGTTCTTGAGAATATCGTTGGCGTTGTGAGAGAATGCAGAAAATATGAGTTGGAGATGTGGATGGGAGCGATGGGGAACAGCTTGTGTTTGGGGTAGGGGAGGGGTAGGAGTCAAGGTGAGTGAGGTTGGTGCAATGGTGATGGTAGAACCACTTTGCGCAAAATATCTTTGAGTTGTGAGGCAAGTATTCTGAGTAAGCAAATTCTCAAGTACAGCCGTTAAAGCACAACAAGAAAAAGCAACTCAGACAAGGACTTTCTAACGACCCCTAAGCAACAAGAAAACAGAAGGCGATTGCCCCATGGTATGCTAAAACACGACTAGAAAGGCAGACGCGTGCCAGAACTAAAATGCAGTGAAGGACTACTTACTAGGCAACACATAACATCCCTGGCGGGCACACAACTCCATTTCAAAAGTATTTCAACAAGTTATTTTTTGCTCTGCTTCCTTCTTTCTTTTTGTTTATTCTTTTGTTTGCTGTTTTCTTTCTTTCATTTCTTCTTCCTTTATCTTTTACTTCCTTTCTTCTGAACATCTTTTTTTTAATAAAGCAGACTTACCTCTACAGGATAACTACCGAACACTTGTTTAGCTTGTAAGATTGCAGCTTCTATTGTTCAGTGCGGCAAAAGCCCATCATTCACCTCAAAAATAGGGCTTAGCGTGTAGATAGCAACTAGATTTTACTACAACTCTGAGGTAATAGAAGGATAGCAGTAACATTTCAACCATACTATTTGCAGAGCAAAGCCGAAACAATCATAAAACAAAGAATAAAACCTAAAGGAACCGACACAATGTCAGGAGCTCTGCTAGCGCGATTGCAAGACAAGGGAAACAACTCTGCTTAGACAAAGAACTAGTGGCCAATAATGGAGTACTTTCCCTTTGTCCGAGACTGCATTTTCTTCCATAGTCTCATCATCAAATCGTTGTTGGCTGAAATTATCTTCTAGTGCAAAGACTGCTAACGAGATAGTCGAGGGATTATACACAGGAATGAAGAGCTACTGGACGATTCTACGGGGCACAATTAAAGTCTTTTGCAACTTGTGCAGCTCTTCAGAGACGAGTGACGAGGATAAATGGACCGTGAAAAACAACTCTTGCAAGTTATTGCTAGCCTGTAATGCTTACATTTTGTAAAAGTGTTCATGGTCTTTCGAGATCAAATGGCCGATGCTGACAAGAATATGGCGACCAAGATTTCAGCTCCTGTCTCTGCCATCGTCTTCTAGTGATGTGTTTGGAAATCATGGAATAATCTAGCTTTCTACAACTGCTCGGATTTATAGTTTAGAAAAGACATTTCACTTCTACTGAGTCATCTACCTCCTCGGTGTCCTAGACCCTTGTTCTGATGTCTTTTTTCGGTCAATTTTAGTGTCTTCCCAAGATTATAAATGATACCTTTTCTCAAACGAGTTATTCCACAACATAGGAAGCCTTATTCTATCTTGATACACCACAAAAATCAAATATTCTCCCAATATGAACTATTGATTGAAAACTTTCACATTTTACTGATGTATTTCCCAGAAGTCTCGCAATAGGCAGATGGTAAGCTCCAGCAAGGACATGATTTGTTTCCAGTTCCGTTAAGTGTTCTACGAAACTTACTTTCTTCAGCTGCTTGTGTCTTTCTTCACACACACAAATCAATGAAAATAAAACTCAACCATTTAAGGACACAGATCATTTATTTGACAAACTGCCTTTGCCGATTACAGGCGGGAAGAAACAACAGCAAAAAGGAGACATATCACTTGCTCGAAGTTCTCAGTGGTTCCACAGAAAATGGCTTTCATACAGCCATGATGAAATGAGAAGAAATTAAACGAATGGACAAAAGCCATGATTTCACATCATTAGCTTGTTTTACAGATTAACCCGGTAAGTAGAAGTGTAGAGGCTACTGGCATCATGTCCTCTCTTCTGGTCCCGCAACATTGTTCAGGTGGCTTCCTAGAGCCCGACTGTCAGATGCTAAACACCTTCCCCACCCTGTCTCTGGTGTCTTGCTATGCTAAACTGGGCCTTAAACAGGCTTTACACTTAAAAGTCAAATGCTCAGCACATCTGTAAAGACATTGCGATTTTCAAACAACGCGATCGCCATTTTCTTACAGCTTCCGAGATCAACCCATCAATGAAAAAGTAAAAAGTTTGCTTTTATTTAATTTCACTATTAACTTGAAAGGATGAAATGATAGTGTTGTCTGTTTTGCTGCTACTTAACACATTGAAGAGAGAAGGCACGTGACTGATCTGTCCGCAAAAGAAATGATATTAAGTGCTCGTTGCAAAGAAGAAATCGGACTGGTTGCAAGAGCATTAGAGGCGTAAGTTGGTCCCCGATGAAAAAAATGACGAATATGAATAATATGGTATGATGAAAAAAAAAAACCCACTCAAATATACACAGCCTATGAAGCAGACAACGATACATAGAATAATATTTGGAGAATGCCTGGGAATTTTAGCAGACGACTTAAAGGTTGTACAGATAGCCTGCAGGTGGAATGAAGGATAATCATTACAATAAATATTGCTTTAACGGTTACTGAAACTCGTTATGTAGTTGTGTTGTGTGGTATGTGCGAACATGCGCGCGTGTGTATTTGTGTTTGTGTGTGTGCGCACTGCCAGCAGACAGCATAGTGTGAAACACATTAGCACCACTACAATCAGTATCGGGCTTTTAAAGGTCTTCTGTCGTGTCAGAAAGTCTCGCAACCTGAGGCAGCAACTGCTGGTCCCTCAACAACATGAAGTGGCAAATTTTGCCCTTTCGGCAACTTAAGTGGCGAATTTTGGCCTACACCCTGAAGTGAGAGAAACAGGCCAGCGCCACATGCTAACAGGCAACTACTTCGGCTCCTGTTCCCATCTCAGCATGCACTCTTATGGTACACCTGTAAAATCGTGTCCAACCAGAGCTGCCCCTTAGTTTGCGAGCTTACGGTAGCGACCCAGACCTCTAAGCTGCAGTATTGCGCGCCACGCAAATAGAATATTGCCATATACCAATGCACTACTGAAATATACTCGTAACATATGTGGCAAAAGGACTTGGAGTGCCTATTGGGACTGTACACAATTCTGGCAAAACAAAAACGAGAGAGATTACGGAATGACATAAAAAGCGAGAGCAGCCAATGAACAACGGCCATTTCCCACTCTTCAAACTCAGTCGTGTACCTCTCATTGCATTGCATAGTCTTTGAGAAAAGTATGTTCGGTTACATGCTTAGCTTACTGAACTTTATCTATCTCAGACATGCAAAATGGCCATTTAAAGCAAACTGCAATATTTGCGCTGAATGTGCTACAGGTAGGGTTTCCTAGTCTACTTGTGAAAGAACATTCTCGAAGTGTTTAGCTTACTGCTTATAAGCAGAAAAATGTCCAGTCTGTCAAGTTTAATTTTTTAAAATCGTTAATGAGGATGCTTTAAGCATCGCAGGTGTTGCGGCCCGAAAGCTAAAGACGCTGGTTATCGCCCCTGTGCTGCACTGATCGACTTCTAAAAGTTGCTTACTTGCTGGCGCATTTCGTTTTTCAAGTATATTTCTACCTAAGAAATGCTTCTTTGAAACATTAGCCTTCAAGACTCAAAGAACATCTGTTTAACTATTAAAATTGTCCCAACTAATTAGTAAAGTCTGTAAATTTGTAATAGACTCCTATGGTGAAAGAGAAAGAAATACATAATGTAACCCATGAGCCCTCCAGACAGTTTGTTTTCAGTCACAGCCTGAAATGAATTGTGTGGTCAGGAGGCTGTGTGGATTGTGTGTGGCAGAGAAGAGGTTTGTCAGCTGGCGTTCAGTCCACAATATGTCGAGCTTTGCCGAAGTTCTGGCCAGATTGAGAGGCCCCCTTGTTGCTTCCCATCTGCAGTCCGATGATGTTCTTGCCTTGGTTCAGCTGCTCCTCCGAAAAATCGCGGCGGTTAGCCTCTGCCTCTTTGGGTCCGAAACCCTCGACAGGGATATCAGGGGCCTGACACTGTAACAAATATCACCACCATTGTTATCATCGACATCATCATCATCATCATCCAAAGCTACACTATGTTTTAGTGCTCCTGCGCTAGCATCACATACAAAAGTTCCCTTTTGTAATCCACTTCAGGAAAAAATTTCGTCGACGATAAATAAAGCAGGAGCGATTTTCATATCTGAAATGACGATGACTTGAGTCCGCTGGAGAAATTATTTCCATTAGGGGTAACAAACTGCGGCCCTCACCTTGCGCGCGACAGACTCCAAGCACGTGATGACCTGCACCATGTTCTGCTTCTCGTAGAGGTCAGGGGTCGCGAAGCATGCGTGCTCGGGCACGCTGAGTGGCGGCTGCTTGATCTTCTGGTTGAACAGCTCGATCATCTCCATCTTGGCGAAGGCCATGGCGGGACGCTTCTTCAGCTTGCCGGCCGGCACGCAGCCGGGTTTGATCCTGTCGGCGAGGCTGGAAACAGATGGAAACGAGACCCTCAGACTGGGCACGAGACTACACGCTTAGATGAACATCTACGATAAGGCACAACGCTAGGTGCACATACAGATACAGCCTGGCAGACAAGGCACAACGCTGCATGTATGTGAAGATACAAAATGACCGATAAGGCATCACACGATATGTGTATACCGATGCAAAAGAAGTGATAAGCACAACTGTATGTGTCTATTAAAACACAGAATGAGCGATAAGACACAAGCGTTGCATGTGTATAAATACAAAATATGTGATATGGCACAACTCTGCGCTTATCTACAGATAATAAAGCACAAGGATACTTCATTTACTGAAATACTGAGGAATATAACATAAACAAGAACGGCTAATAAGTTAGCATGCTACTCCGGAGCAGGCAGAGCCACCCAGCCATCTTGACACTCCCCCACCCACAAAACCCTGAATACTTTTGTATGAATATGCTTTTCTCCTTGGACTTTAATCCCTCGGTATTGTTGTTTCACAGTGAAGGGTTAATGATCATGATGGTGACGATCGGCCAAGGGTTACATGATTTACGGTCTACGAGTTCAAGTGCCAACGCCCCATTTATGACACACACACATACACACGCATGCACGCACGTGGAGGAGAGGAGGACCTTACATGCACAGTACATAGCCGTCGCCAAGCGCCTCGTAGACGGTGTCCATTTCTCCGCTGGTATTGAGAGGCTCCCCTGTCACTCGTGCCAGCCACGACATGCACTTGGCTGCCATCTCCTTGTCATACTTGCCGGCGATCTGCACAAACATAATAATAATAAAAAAAAATAATCTCATGTAGTTTATCCTGGGGGCGGGACCCACAACAGGTCAACAAATGACCCACAACATTTTACAGCATTTTCGTCAAAGTATTAACTCGCTTCTTCGCCCCATGTACATAAAGCTGAGCTCTATGCGTGGTGTCACTGGATTCTGGTGCTGCGTGCTACTGGTGTTAGGCCATGGCCTCGTTATCTGCAATAACATTTCCTATATCTACTACCACCTTTCCACCCTTGTAAGTCGGGTATGTTGCAGTCAACGCCATGTCACGTTCTGGAGCAGCGGATATGATCTGAGGACTGACCTCTGACCTATCAACAACTGTTTTCTCACGGAACGACTAACGAAAACCCGTAGACTGTGAAAGAAAGAACTTCACAAAAGAACTATTTTTAGTGTTCTATAAATAGGAGAGGCAGGACTATCAAACGCCTTTGTCCGTCAAGCTACCGAGTGACATCATTCTATCGGCATGTCAACGATGCGCGCTGAGTATAAGCATTTCTGATTAAATTAAAATAAAACCCTAACTTCTTCACCCTTTCCTGAAAAAGGCTATATTGCTGAGCGCCATCCCAATGTAGTTATATGGTCTGTGCTGGGGTTGCGATCATTCACCCTCTGGGACACAATTTCACAAAACCCGCCCGTTAAACCCCATTTATATTGTTGCCCGTAGACAGCAGCTTTGTGTCCGGATTCAATGCTGTGTTGAATCAGCCTTAGTCATCTGGCCATTTGACTCCCGGATGATACGAATTTCCTGTCAGAAGCAAACCGCAAGTCGACCCGCCTACGGTGTGGTGCTCCACCGCAAGGCTCAGTATAAAATATGGACTGGAAAGCTGGTCTGGTGCTTAGAGCCACTCCTCACCTTTTTGCACTGGCTACCCATCCGCTCTCTGAGTTCAAACTGGCCGTGCTTAGTTTTACTTTCTTTGCTGGCTCCTGCCTTGATTATTTATTTTAATTTCTCTTCCCCTACGTCCCAGCTAGACAACTCCGCTCCTCGTCTGATGACCCGTATCCTAACAATTTTTTTTCACCAGAACAACAAATGGTCAAAGGATGTTTAGTGACTGTGAAGCAAAGCAATTGAATTCTCTCCCTTTCCATATCCGTCATCTACCTACGAGTATGCGCTTTACAAATCTTTCATTTATTATTATCAAGACTGCATCGGAGAAGGTAGGGGTTGAGAGAAAGAGAAATGGGTTTAGAGACGACTATCTCGTTGATCAAATCCATCGAGCACCATAAACTTGTGACTGGGCAAACGAAACTGGCCATAAGCAACTCTGTGCAAGACTGACCTCTGCACAACTGTAACTAGGAAGGAAAGTTTCAGAATGAAAAAGCAGCAGTTCACATTTATAACAAAAATCTGGCCAGACGCCAAGAGACATGGGCCCCTCCTCCTCCCTCACAGTGGTCAAAGGTCGGGAGTAAATTTGTCTTTCCCCTCCTCCAGTCCCGCTAAATGAACACGTATCTGCCGGGGTCACTTAGCATCAAACCCCCCCATTCCAGACTCGCTCTTCCAAACACAGAGGTCGTCACCCCGTCTAAACTCTGCCCCTGCGATCCCTTTACGAACAGGGTGTGCATGGGTTGCAGCAAATATGGATGATGTACATCTCAGGTCGCTTTGCCTTTCCCCATCCAGAAGTTTAAAAACTTGTTTACCGTGGTCTCCCCAACACGATCGCCAGGCCGGAGACCTCCGAGCTGAAGAGGTCTTGACGACCTCGTGAGTAAACAGCAAGGAGCCCTCCGAGGCCGGAGACGATGTAAGAGCTCAGTACACAAGCTACCCCACTCTTCCCCTCTCACTCGACACTCACCTGTGGGTGGTCCTCTGGGTTAAGTTTGCGACAAGCTCGCGAGCTCATTAACATGCAGTCAGCATGACGTCAGAGCACAAAGGTTATCGTTAAGAAGCAGCACCCACATACCGCTTGCACGTGGTAACCGTGTCCTGCCAACGTTTGCACGCGCGGCACCCGGCATCGAGAGCATCCAGACGGTCCTTGCGACGGAAAGGTTCAGTGTAACAGGCAGTACCGGTCAACTCTATGCTACGCAAAATCCAGTCCCCCCACCCCACCCCACCCGAGCTTGATTTTAATTAAGCCGGGGTCGTGTTTCAACTTTTTGCTCCCTTTCCTGTAAATACATTGTAAAGTCATTTACAACGCGAAGGGTAACCCTAGAAGACAGACTCAAGGGTTGGTATTAGCCTTACACCAGTAACATCATACATTATGAACTTCTGGACATAAGAAATACGTCGACGACTTTATTTTGATTCCTCTGACTATAAAGAAAAACAAATAAACAATTTTATGCAGGTGACAACAAAATAAAATCCTTAGCGACCAGCCATACCCTCCCATCGAGTCTTTGTCTCTTTCCAGGTATGCGAGGCTCTCAGGTGCATAACGATTCAACACCCCCTCAACCCCAGCTCCATGGACAATAGTCCGAGGTCGTAAAGTTAACTGTCATGTTTAGTGACAGACATGCAGGCGGGTAGTCTACAGTGTGATGGATCACACAGTATATCAAGTCAAAAACTGTGTGTCTTATCTAGGCTCTGACACATTTTATGGGACTGAAACTCGTTTGAAAAACAAGCTATGCAAATTACTATTTTGCCAGTGAAAATATTATCTCTCATCGCCCGTGCCTGTGTTTACATGTGCTTGAATTTGCATGCCGATGACACTTCAAGCACCACAAAAAAATCGAGAGAGAACAGGACAAAAACAACAAAAGACAGTAAATTCAACAAACAAAACATTCACAGTACACGAACCGCTTGACGCCTGTTCCTGTGTCACCAAAATAATTACTGAAGGCTATGTTTTATGGACATTTTTCCTAATTAGCAAGGAGAAGGGTTTGCACTAAGTGTTTGTCGTTTAAACGCTTCCGGTTCATGTACGGTCCTCGTTTTCACTTGCAATGGCTTTGGTAAGACTGCTGGGCAACAGTGGGATTCAAATTATCAAATTTAAAACCGAAAGCAGATTGTTACTCTCTTCAAATCTTTAAAAGAAGCTGCAAAGATTGCGGATGGTTTATTATTTAATCCGGGAATATCTTCACCATACCACAGTACACTGTTGGGGCCCTGTGCTCCTCGAGGAGTAACGAGGACTAAACTAAACTACAGTACACATCACGCTTTCAGAATCAAGATAAGAAGGCTTCCTGGCAACAATGTCAAAATGAATGCTGCTTCACTTGTCACATCACAAGAGGCTGTGCATATCCTTGATGGCATACGTAATGTGCAGCCAGCCAGGCAGCCAATTTTCCACTCTCCAACGATCAGCGAGAACCCTTCCCTCAGATTACATTGCTCTCACATGATAGGACCTCGCCGTCACTTGACGAGGTCAACGGCTTCGCCGGCTCTTAACAACCGAAGACAATAAATTTCAAGAGGCTATATTCACTACTGTGGTGACAAACTGTTGTGTAGTGACGACTACACCTGTCGACAGTTTCCCCGGCTAGTGCGTACACTCGCATAAAAATGCGTAAACATTTGTGTCGGTTGGCTGCCTCAAGCAATTAAATAAGAAAGCGCTGTTTTGCTTGTGAATAAAGGATGTTTACGTGTGTCACACAGTTGTCTCTTGCTCTCGACTTAACACACATAAAGGTCAAGTATGTTTTTTTAATGACATTCCCATTCGCACCAAATAAATGGCCCGCTGAAGCCGACTGCCATGACGAGGAATAACAATAGAACATTAGGCAACCTTTTGCGACCTGCCTCCGAAAGACAATCCACTCGCTTGATAAGATGGACAACTACATGGACAAATTGTTTCCTATAGGTCCCCATGATTGCCATACAGATTGTCACATGAGTCTTAAAGACTTGTTGCTATAGACACAAAGAGTTGACACTTCGGCGGTATATGGACTGAGGGGCTTAAGGGGGAGGGAGGAATTTTTGGGTGTTATACGCTGAGCCAGAAACTAAGCAGTCAGCTATGTAAACAGATGCCAAATGCAGAGAAAAAACAACGTGCCCGAGACGAGAGCTGAACCCAGGACAGCAACCTTCACTGTACTGGTGACAGGCGCTAACTGTTACGCCACCGGGCCGCCCCAGGCAATCCGGGGTAGCCTAGATACAAACTATAATCTGCCAGACATTATTTTACTGACAGGAGCAATATACCGGGTGGGCCGAGCTTCGCATCGACCCGACGACAACATCAGCCAAATTGGTCGAGAGCAGACAGACGATGTCGATAAAGCAACCCTTCTGATTACAGGCGCGTAGACTTCAAAGCAAACGCGAGATCGATAGGAAGCTGTTTTAGCGAGGGCTTCAAGATCACAAGTACACACGTGTCTCATACATGCTGGCTGTGCAAGTATTCTGCACTGGGCGGAATGTGACAGCAGCTCACATACAGCATTACCTGAGCACATCGTGCTGAGTATATAATTATATGTGAGGACGCTGTGTTCGCAAGGCACGACATAGATGGTGTCTGTGGACCGTTTAACACATACCCCGCTGAGACAAGCTCAGAGTCTGGGTGCAGTGACAACAGAGTGTGAATCGACTGGATCACATCTCACACCATGTCAACAACATGTAACGCTGTTCACGCCGCCAACAGCACGGAATCCAGGATCACTCCGGACACCGGTGTCTCGGCTACACTCCCAGCAGTCCCATCTCGCGTGTTTATCTTCCCTGTCTCACAAACGGATAGTTAACATCTGTAGCCGTTGGAGGAAACACGTGACATGAGTGCAAACATTTCGCCGATCCCTTTCATCTTTTATCATTAGTGTCTATTAATGGAATCGGTTTGTGCTTCGTCACTTAATCTTTCCATCTGTGAGCTTTAAAGTTTAGTAAATGTAACAAGCTTACAAAGGTCTCAGAATGTTACACAAAATGAAAACCAGCGAAAACAAAAAGAAAAAAGAAGAGGTTATGATGCTCAAAAGGACAAGGATGTTGTGGGGGTGGTAAGAGAGAATGAATTTAAGCAGTCAACAAAGTCTGTTCACTATATCCTATGCGACAGTTCAAAAAAACACACACGAGGGCTGAAGAATTGTGCTTTCATTAAATCTGTTTGCGGCTGGAGGCTGTGTCGAGCAAACAGTGACTGTTGAGTTGCAGCTCACTAAAACTCGTAGCAACCTGTCAGGTGTGGAATATGTACGTACACCCTAGCACCGACAGATGGCGATGGCTGCCTGTCAGTGCCCTATGACACCCTGACACATGCTGCATCAACATGAGCTGTCATAAATGAGGAATTAATGATAGCAGCCCTGTAGTCTGACGTAGTAGTAGTGCTTTGGTGCGTTTAGTGTTGTTGTTGTTGTTGTTTTTTTTTGGTTAGTGGTGGTTTATACAGACCAGTACGTGCTCATTTTCAATAGCCCTACTAAGCAGCAATTCGTCTTATGAAGAAGACGGGCTGTCAAGAAACTATTCCTGCTTCATAAAGTACGACAGGTTACATATGTAAGTAATGTACCAAACAGCAAGTACTGAACAAAGACCGCGTCTTGTACTTCTAACATAACCGATTCACACTTTATTTCCAAGCCTTTTTTCTTCTTTGTGCTGCTTAAAGGTTGTGACACGGCTATCATGCGTACCCCTTAACACTCCCTCCTTTAAATTCTTTTGACATATACAGTTTTTTCGCCCATACAAGGGCAGCACCGGTGCGCCATCGGGGACCAATGGCAAGCTGTGGTCCACGACAGCTCAGCGTGCTATTTTGGAGGCCAGCGCCGGGTGCAGTTTGCACAAGGGGCGTTGGAGACGTTGGGGGACGTTAGAAACGTGGCAGCGGTCCCAGTGCCGAGGGTTCAGCCACAGCAAACATCCCGCGCCGTGAGTTGTAAGACTAATGACGGACCCTTCACCAGCCTCGTCGTGTCACCTGCATCCCGGGTCTTCACGCGCGCCTCTTGGCGGCAAAGGCTGTTTATATTTGAAGACGAGTTATACAGTGAAAGAAACACGTTATCTTCGTTTTTTCAACGAGCGCCAAAGTTTATTTTTCACGATTAAGCGTGGACGTTTCACGAGCTCAAATCTCCAACTTAGTTATGACACCATATGAACATATCAAACATTGTTGACCGAAACCGGCAGTTGAGGGAAGGAGGAGTGGACGATTGCATGGGTGCATTGGGTGTGTATGAGATTGTATCTGTACACCTATACATACACGCATTTACGTATACATTGGTGTACACACGTGATTTTATGGAGCTCCGTGACCACTGACATGTAGATCATATGTTGACCATACATTCTGAGTGCCTACACATAGAAAGAGTTATCCCTCCAGGCTAAATGTCCTCCATGTTCTTTTCCATATTATAAATAGTAACACATGATATACGCTGTAATATTACTAAACGTGTTTTATGGAGCGAGATTACGAGACCCATCTGTTTCATGCTTTCCATGTGAGACCCTCCCAAAACAAAAACTGTTGGAGTCCAGAGAGAATACTCGAGAAGACATCAAGAAAACAGTGTGACTTGTTATTCTGGTGGTCTTTTCATTCAAAATGACCTGAACTAGAGGGTGAGCTACAATTCGCGCTCTCGCCTGGAGCAGAATGTGGAGCAGCACTGTCAGGGACCCCGGGAAGGAAGGTGCGTGAGATGACTCACTGTGCACCGCGGTCTCAAGCCATACAAGGCAGGCTGCCCGAGGAACCAACCACAGTCGCACGATTTTCTCTCCAGTTGTCGCCGCCAAACGCTAAGATGTTCGAACCTCACCCCCTTTCCTCGCCCTCCCTCCTTCACCCAAGCTCTAACAGCAGTAACAACAAACATTTGGTTTTTCAGTTCTGTACCTTTGTACATACTGTGGTGACTGGATTAGATGAATGACACAACTGTCGTAAGATTGGTTTTCACAGTCTGGCTGATCGTGAGATCAGAGCAGTACAGTTCGTTTCTCTTCAGTTCTCTATTTCTAGCTGTTAAAACTCAACGCCGTGTCGACATCAAGGGTTGTCATGGAGTTTCCTTCAAACACACCGCACTCAAGATCGATCATGCTTCAGCGACCAGCATTGAAAAGATCACCTTTGGTAGGTTTAGTAGGAGTTACCCGGTTTTTTTTTTTGTGATCAGTTACTCGTGATCGATCAGACGCTGCAGGTCAAGGTCAGTCTGCGAGGTCACTTCGCATCCAATGCCATCTTGTGTTGCAAAATTACCGAAGCAGTCCACGCCAGGTGCAAAGGAAAAGTATTCTGGAACTTTTACCGACAAAATTCCTTTTGTTTTATTCCCTGAAAGCTGCAACACAACCAAGGGCAAAAATGACTTTGTTCTAAATATCCATGAACTCGGGACAAAAAGAAAGATCAAAAGTGAGTCCTGCCGCCATTTCTGCACCTGTCATGGGGTCAAAAAGGTTAACTGCTTCTCGGTCAGCGTTGTACTGCGAGATCATGTTAACACGTTAGCGGCTGGACCCGCTGGGCTGCACGAGACTGTGTGACTTTCTCCATGAGAACATCTGGGCCATGGAATGCAAAGAATGCACTTGTATGACCCTCACGTGCTACAGGTGACCTGTGTTGTCGTCAGGCGTTTGTTTGGATCAGATACCAAGTTTTATTCCTCCAGCCTGAGGTTTTCTCCTCAGTGACAGCAGAAGCTACAGAAAGTTACCCCTTACATCTAGATCAAAGGGCCATCACTGTTACCGATACATTTGAAAGTGTGTGTTGTCTGTAAGCGTGTACTTGCTAGCAAATGATCCGTGACAAACAGTTGAAAGAACATTAGCAGAGTTCGCGAATGAACATGGTCACATGACATATCCCCATTGCATGGATGCAGAACTAGTTGATGTCCTCTCCTGGCTAACTCGTAGCTTTGAAAAACAAACTCTTTAGAGATGCTTATTTAAACTGACAGGTAATCATAAGAGCTGCATATTAATGGATGGTTAGTTGATTTAGTAGGAAAGTGCTTCCACCTAGAGGTGATTTCGCACTATGGGGAAGAAGAGAGAGGAAGAAACCTCCGACGCCCAGGCCTGCGAACAGGTGTCACAGAGTGTCCCGACACGAGATATGAACACAGTGCCTCTCACTGCAGTGGTGACAAGCGAGTGTTTTAACCACTACACCACTGAGCGCCCCAAGCCTTCACATTAAATTGCTAACTTTGGCATTAAACTTTAAAATTTGATACGCGTGCTGTCCAACTCAGTTGGCAAAAAGAGATGTGGTTTGAAGTCTTGAATGTTTAACAGGTACGACTACATCTGCAATACAATGAAGCTAATTTAGCATTCAAAGTGCGCAGTTGGCTCCCCAACCTCAGATTTTCTACGCGTCCACGTGATGTCTCCTGCGAGACAAATCAGTGTACCTCGATTAAACCATGTTTTTAGTTGAAAAAACTGAATTCTATATTTGGTCAGCGGCATGCATTGAACGAGGCTGTTAATATCCTGTGTTGACATAGGTGTGTCACGGCTGAGCTGTGGTCTGGTGTCAAGTGCCGTCACGGCTCGGTACGCGGAGATTAACTTGTCTGTAACGAGCTGTGACCGAGGGAAAGATAACATGCTTCACACCTTTCTCAACTCCTCCCCGTGGTAGGTCACGGCTTTAGAAGACTAGATGGTTGGTAGCACACGTTCCAGGTGTCAACTTCGACCCTAGCCTAGGTAATACAACACCGTGCTCGATGGCGTGACTAAACAGCTCGCAGGAAAATACAACTTACCATATTTTGTTTCTGATTCACGTACTCACGTGAAGACTTTGCCGACTCCTAAGCAGATATAATAACAGACAAACCTGCCGACAATGTAAACATGTAGCCGTTTAATGACTGGGAGAAATCGGAAACAAATCCATGCAAATGTGACGCAGAGCAAAGTGAGGCTACAGCTGTGTAGACACGGCTATGCGAACTTGTTTTGCGAGTTTGGTCACGTGACGTGAGCTGGCTTCAGAAAAACGTTGTCGGTAAGCAAGTGACGAGAGCCGTCGAAAGACAGAATGTACCAAGTACTCCGCAAATCCCTCGAAATTGTACGGGTCGGCCCTTCTGTCATAACAAATAATCCAGTCATTGTTTTTTCGGTATTTTTTTTCTCACCGAGGAACGTCTGATGTTTGTGACTTTGCGATGAAAATTGTGCTTGTGTGTGTATGGTAAGGGGAAGCGGGGCAAGAGGGAGGAGGAAAATGATAAAACTCGAAGAGAGAGAGAAGATTAGGAAGGGGCCAAAGTGAAGGAAATGTGAAATCTCCACCATGGGGGAAAAAACACCTTTTCGCCAGAAGCTCACAGAAAAAGGCTGAAAACAAACAGGTACTCCCTGAAGCAGTTCAACATCACAGATACTCCCTACTACAATTCACGTAAATGACATTCACCTCAGCACACTTCAGGGTAGTCAATGTTAGCATGTTTGTGTCCCACCAACTGTTTTTCCGAGCTGACAAAAGAGCTGTACACGGCACAGCCATGGGCACGTGAAGCCCAGACTGGAATAATAAGAAAGGAAGATGGCACGCTCCCCTGCGGAGCTTTTCACAGGGTCTTATTTCACAGGAGTCGTGTTCCCTCTACGTCAGAAACCTCTTTTGTTCATCGTGTCCTCGTTCCTTGTTAAGGCCCCAGGTCTTTGCTCTCTCTGAACTACCAAGTGTCATAGGGCTATCGTGACACTCGACCTTTGTTTACCAGCGACCCTAGGGTCTGGTTCTATTTTCCGCCTCAAAGAAAAGCCTCGATAGCAGAGCTTCGGAACTTAGGACTCCTTAGAGCAGCAGTTGTTTTCTTGGTCACTTACAATATACGATAGACGATTTGACAAGGCAGAAGACATTTTTTTTGACAGCAATTACATGTATGTTGGTGCAAAATAACGAAGGCCAGAGAGATGGGAGAAAGGAACTCGCCCTCGCACGAGTGGTTTTCCTCTGGTTTGATAGTCTGTTTACACACCAGTGCACTTACTGGGCGCAACTTCCATTTCCGTTCCAGAGTCCTGTCCTTTTCTTTGCTATATCCGCCGTATCCAGGCGACTGCTGAACGATTTCCAAGTCAGGCAACGCCAACAAGAAAATCCGTACCATTTAAACAACCATTCAGTCAAATCTTGTGTAGCTTGGCTGACTTCAGTAGCACGAACTCCATTCTGAGTTTGTGGTGCAGGGCAGGCGTTTGTGTACATGTGTGTGTGTTGGGGGTGGGAGTGGGGTGAGGGAGCGAGGCGCCAGCCTGCCTTCTGGCCAGTCCTCTGTTTGTCCAGGGCTGCTTGTCCTGTGTGAAATGTCAAGAAAGGTGAGAACAGTATACGGTTGCAACGCCTACACACTAAGTTTTAATTCGTGTTTTCACTAGAACGGTGATGTTCTTCAGAGCTGTTCTCATGTCTGTTTAGTCTGTTCACAAGTACCATGCTATTTCTCTCTGCACTTTCACATTACACTTTAAAAAGACCAAAGAAATCGGTAAACAAGCATTGCTGTTTTTACTCATTAAGTCTTGTAGCTTGTTTGAATAAAAGATTAACTTCCAAGCAAGTGGAACAGAAGGTATTCGCTAGAGACAAGACAGCATTCATTAGCTTTCACTGTTAATTTGAAGCCCGTGTTCAAAACCTGAGGCAAATATTTACCCACTTGCTCGCCACGTTCGAGGCATGCTCACGCAAAATAACCGATGCAGGGGAGAAACCTCAGCAAGCCTCGTTGACATTTTTCGCACTACCATGGTCAAAGTAACGTGACCTCGCCTGACCTTTCGCACGAAACAGCGGCCTCGTTCTGGCACGCGGGACAAAGTTGCTGCAAGCGACTGTGGCGGAAGACCGCTTCATTTGGCCGCATTTCAACAGGACTTTGTGTCAATATGTCCCC
Source organism: Pomacea canaliculata (assembly GCF_003073045.1). Lineage (NCBI taxonomy): Eukaryota > Metazoa > Mollusca > Gastropoda > Architaenioglossa > Ampullariidae > Pomacea > Pomacea canaliculata. Next base: position 20,602,491 of record NC_037595.1, on the reverse strand, counting down.
GAAACTGCTCCGTGCGCTGACCTTAGACACTTGAGTACTATCGGGAGAGTAGACAGCTTGTCTTCGTGTTGTTTTTGTAAACTTCACAAAATGACCCTTTAATATTTCTAATTGAAAGTGGTTTGCGAAGACTGTCATTGCCACGGGGAAACACTTGGCGACGAAAGCACTTCTTCCGGATAATAGTTTCTAGTTGTGTGGTCACTCCAAGATCTCTATCTGTTCCCTGCCCACCCTTCCCCCAAGGAAAAAAAAATCCAGAAGGGAAAACTAAGATCCCCAAGTAACGAAACTGGACGCGTTTTTTTTTTATCGACGGGTCACTCCTACAAGTCACATGACACCAGTTGCAAGCCATTTGGTCTGTCTTCTCTGTAGTAGACGACGCACCTGCTTTGCAATCGAGTTCAATTATGAGGCGCCCATAAAACAGAACCATGAAGCTGGACAGAAGCACGTACAGGTATTGTTTCTGACCAGCCGTCTACCTGCATGACGAATGCACAACACACGTGTTAGTTATCGATTGGTGAGTAAGGAGACACACTCCGCCCACAACGCGGGGCTGCAATACACGCGATGTGTTGACCTGCTTTATATGAGTGCGTGGAACTGAGTAAACAAACGTGTCAATAAATCTCAAACGAACTTTTGAAATAATTTTGCTGTATGAAGACTCCTTGATTTTCATTGTAGAATAATGTTCGGTACTTTTACAGTCTGAATACTTTAATAGGTATTCTAATTGCATTAAAATACTTTTTTCTAACGTCTATGCATACTGCCTGTTTAGCATTAGTAGCTATATATATATATGTGTGTAGTTGTACCCAACAAAACTGAGCTTTAGCTTGTAAAGGTCGTTCTTAACCGGTCAAAATGCCGAAGTGTGAGACTCAGGAATTGCCAAAAAGCCCCATTGTACTGTGGTAAACAAATATGGAGTAAGCTTAGAAAGTTGCACAAGGTTTCTTTGTCCAAACCGTTTTCGCTCAAACCACTGATTTACTGTGACCTTCACATTCAACTTTGCCACAAATGGTTAAAGCTCGACCACATTTGCTCAAGATAGGCTTTTAGAAAGTTTCAGTACATCCTACTTGCGAAGTTTCGTGTCCTGAAACAGACAACTAAATCGTCTTCACAGTTATCGCCGAGACAACCGTCTGGTAAGGAATTAAATAAAGCCAGCAAGAGCCAGCTGACACTGAAGTATCGAATGTAGATAGATGACAGTTTGATGTTGCCAGCACAAACATTACAACAGCTTGTCCAACAAAGTCAACACCGTGACATCACACCCATGCAATGTCAAATTTTCTAGCAGGTCATCACAAATCGAAATAGCATCTACATTCCCTCCCGCCTGTGGACGAAATTAATATCGTTAGCGAGAAAGTGCACGCCAGGAGACAGGAAATGCTATATTTAGCTCCGCCGTGAGCTTACCACAAGTGGTTATCGACACAAAACTGCTGTCACACGCAAGGAAGACACATTACAACTTAAGCAGGCATGAGCCATAATTTTTCTGAAACAAACAACACAAAAACTGCATGAGAGCGTTATCAGCAAGCAACCGTGCTGTGCTTCTCTCTGACAATCTGCAGCTGGTGCCGCTGACAAATCTTTTTTTTTGGGGACACCGAAAAGCCACACAAGTAGAATTTGTACCTCAAAACTCTCCTTGCACGCGGATGTGTAATTTAATAGAGTTTGCGAGCTTCTGACCATCCAGTCTTACACTGCACACGACCTCCACAGGTGAAAGTTGCGCAATGGACGTGTCTCGCCCAAACTCTTTCAAATACCGCAGACTGAAAGTGGTTGATGAATGCAAGTGGTCTACTGAACAAGTGCTTCCGTAGAAAAGTCCTATAAAATGATCTGGTGAATACTTTAAAATCGACTGCGATAACACCCTCGATTCCTGACCGTTAATAAGGAAATAAAACGCGCAATGATTACGTAACCATGCCTCCATTCAAAACAGACTGCGATAAGACCCTCGATTCCCGACCATTAATAAGGAAATAAAACGCCCCGTGACTACATAACAACCATGCCTCCATTGTTCGCGCTCGTAATTTGTTAAAGTTCTGGAAAAAAACGAGAGGTCACGCCGGGGTGGGAACTCCGCCAGTTGCGTCTACTCTGCAAAGCCTCATTCACATCCTCTTGGCTGTTCTGTCAAGCGCGGCTATCATTCATCTGGAGATGCCTTGCCACGCTGGCGAACCTCGGGTCGGTAAACTAATGAGTGCATCTCTCATCTTGCCTCGGCAACTCCCCGCTCGTGCCACAGAGGGCGCGGGAGTCACGGCCACGGTTATCGTTGACGATACGAAAGCCGGGCACTTCATCAACTTAAGAATCGCGGACGGGGAGGAAACTCCATTTGCACGGACTGCCAGTCAAGCAGGACTTGTCAGGATCCGGGAAGGTGTCAGAAGCGTGTCATGGTCATGTTCATACGACTGTTACACGTGACTGTACGGAACCTGTCATACCTGTTTTTCTGGTGTAGGTCTGTCACGCCGAGAATACATTGTGATCACCAACATTTTGGATGTTTAAGGAGAGAACTCAGGTTAGTGAAGAAACACAACGCCATGACCCCAGCTGACCCCAACCGTTCCGCACGTTCCAGAATAGCCAGCCACCCTGTCCTGAAAATCGGCTTATCTCACCGTCTCGGATTTCCCTCGAGGAATTTTACTGTCGGAACGAAAATGTCTGAGAAGGTTCCTGTTGCACGCAGTTTCAACCGACCGAGCTAACAAACGCATGCACAAAAGCATGCACGCGCACGCCAGCTGTTGTGTCGACACGTGAAGGGTGGAGGGTGTGTAAGGAAGGTAGACTGGTCAAGCCCAAAATTCTTTGGGCAAGCGACACACATTAAAGTGCTTCCTCACATTCCATTTCGGGGCTTTTACTGGTGGTGCCAAGTCACAGCAGTCGCCGAGTGGCTTATGTCCCAAGGCTCAGTACAATCCCGGCTCTGTTGTCCGTCTATCGTGTTTCGATAAGGCCATCGACAAACCCTCCTGCCATCTCAACGCCGGCGAGAAGCGGGGTGAGGGAGGGAGAGTGAGATGGAAGGGACACAAAACACTAGCCTTTGGACTCGACCTTTTTTTCTGGTTCAGATGACCCTGGCAATCTTACATCCACCCCACCACCAACACTAACACATAGTTAATGACAAGACAGGACATTTGTCAAGAACAGGTGATGGGATCTGAAAATACAACTAAAGAAAATTTTACCTCCTCCCCCTCTTCTTTCTCTCTTCACACACGCAGTTAAGACTGAAAGTAAAAGGTAAAGAGCAGACTGCAAAGATTAGCAACGACAGTTTTAAAATACTTATTTCGAGCCGAAGAGTTATAACCTTAAGCTTAAATACACTTTAACTTTATTGCCAGGCCACTTGAGGGTAATCCTCGAGGTTGAAGATTCAAGTCACTTTTATACAAATTAAAAAATAAAAAAAAAGACTGCGCATACAATTCGTGATTCATCACGCCCTGAACTAGCGCGAGACACCTAACAAGTATTTTTTTTTTTTTTACTTTTGTGTATTTAGTGGTTGATTGCATCTATGTTGATCGAATTCTAGCTATAAAAAAAATAGATTTTCTTTTGCTTTATACACTGTTATAAATTTCTTTTGGAAACTTATGAATTTCGCTAAAATTATATGGACGTTAGGAGGATTTATTTCTGTGATCGGACACACCATAAACAAAATAGAAAGCGGATTGCCGAGGCTTATCTGAGCCCAGAGGATTACCGATTCGATGCTCGTGTCGCGCAGCTAACTTCCTATAGTGAACATGAAAGATGGGCACCGCCCTCACAAAAAACCCTAACCGCTACAAAACTTTAAAAAAGGGAGACATCCCCCAGTTTTTTACACCATAAAAAGACTTGTGCTTGTGGTCTCGCGCAAAGCAGATTGGCCTACTTGCAAGTTCTGATTAGAGCTTAAAAAAAAGAGATCGAGTGGGTAGACAGCGATCCACCTAGAACATCCGCCACTCGATCGACACCAGGTGCTCCAAGCAGACTTCTCTTCAGGGTCGAGAGGATCCGCCAGGATGGGCGTGTCGAGTGTGATATGTTCTGTCAAGTTGTCACACGAGGCGTGAACCAATTCATTTCCGGAGTGCTCTATCTCGCGTATTAATTTGTTATAGTTACACGTGTTGTTTTCCGTTGGCATCCCGATGCCCTGAGGAATCTTCAACAAGACTCTCAGAAGTAAAGACGTCTGTCTGCAAGATGTATATTGTGTGTATACCAGTCTCCAGACTCTGGCTCAACTGTGGTTGCCCCACTCCATTCCAAGCTCCATCGATCCAGTAACCAGTTTTGATGTTGTTATCGTGTCATAAAATTTACCTAAAAGCCACAATCGGATGAAAATAGTGAAAGTTACATAAGGCTCTGTCCAGGTCCATGGGAAAGTGTGTGTGTGTGGGTAGGCTTGCCAACAACTGCGACATCAACGCCAAGAAGTCCGAGCTCTGTCGACGGCGTGGACGCTTCGATAGGTCAGGCCGTTGTTCTAAGCATGCCAAGGAAACGCCCGCCCGACTTTCCCGTGCCACAGCCCCACACCCACTTCCCACAACCAGCTAGCCACCTTTCCTGCATTTCTTTTTTCATTTTAACCCCCACACAACTGCGCGCGTCAGAAGTTGTTGAAAATAAACGCCAAGATTATCGTCAACCGTGTGACCCAGAATGGCTTCCCGTTCCCATCTGGCTCCGTCTGCCACTTGGTCGCTGCTATTAAGACGCTGCTTTTCAAGTTTATCCCCCTGTGATTTTTTTTCATCAAAGGGAGGGGCCAAGTGTCCCGACAGCCACGAGGGCTGTTAAGTGCACCGCTAGAGCTCACCGAGCAACCCTCGAGGGCGGCGACTACGCCAGCCAGGAAGTCGTTTCGTGAGCACACATCTGTACATGCTCTCCTTATTTCAATCTCCAACTTGCTCGAGTCTCTTGGAACAGCTGGAGGGCTTGGCACGGTATGTGAAGCATGCCTGCCGATCACACGTGTCCTGTGTGCAACTTTTCCGTCCGGAAACGTACACACTGCGACGCCATACCACTTCCGGGCCGATTATTCGCAGTAGACGAGGGCGCAGCCCACAGGCCGACGATTAAGATACTTCAACCAGGCAAACTATTTCTCTTGCTGTATGGAAAGGTGCGCAGCAGTCAAACATTTTAATTCAAAACTAAATGTCCTTTTGTAAAAGTAGACATAAAACTATGTTTACCTCTCTTTGTAATTAAAATGTTAATGCGAGGAATGCATCACTTTAAACATCACTTTGCTGACATATGACGACTGTCAGCCGCGGACCACCTGACTTATGCTCGCGGACCACTAGTGGTCCACGGACCACACTTTGAGAACCACTGCACTAGACGACCCTGTTGCGAGGGTTCAACAATAAAATGTTGGCAGGAAACAATACTGGCACCTGTTGTTATTTTAGCAGAGGAACAAAAATGTGGCACTGGATGTTTAACAAGTTTGTTGGGGAGGTACAGCACTACGCTTTTCCTAATAACACTATAGATCTTTTTTAAGTACATCTGTACCTCTTCCCTACAATATGTCTGCGCATATGTGAACGCCCTGGCACTAATTTGATTAGACTTCTGTCCTTTCTTCCCTTATCTCCCAGTGTACCACGCTTCTTCCATCCTAACTTTACTCGAGCAACATTCCTACTTGCAGCCTTCTCAGAAAGATTTATTCACGTGGAAAGTGTTTCGGGGCTTTCACGGGCTGCACGCAATGCCTCTAATGTACTATATCTAACCTGTCAGGGAACAACCAACCATTTCAGCACACATGGGACAGCACTGCAGGTTGGTGTTGCTTTCGTTTCCTTAAACATAAGGTAGGCACCCACGCTCCGATTAATTCTTAGAAGGCTTTTGAGAAAGTGGCCTCTGACCCTGACCACCATGTTTTTGACATCTGGAGCCCCTATGTGTGGGTGACACCTGTGCGATGTGACCTTACATGCATTCTCCCACTCCTCCGGCCTGTGAGAGGAGTTTGGGTCTCCGAAACCTCCTACATAGCCTCGATTTGAATATGTGACTGGGACGTGAACCTCTGTCCTTTTCACCGGTGAGACTTAATCCTGCCCGTCTAGTCACTCGATTTTTTTTTCTCCCCTTAAACGTTCTAGTAACTCTTCACCCTGGTTGCATACCTTACTTCTCGTGAAGGCATGCTACAAGGCATTTTACAGTTTTCTCACGCAATTCTAGGGACCGCGTAAAATGGTTCTAAAGATCATCGCTGGCAAGCGAGTTCTCGAATACCTTAAAAAAAAATTAAAAATTTATAAATAACATACTTAAAATTTATGTGCACGAATATAGTTCTACTTTTTTCTTTTCTTCTTCTTTTACCCAGAACTGCTTCAAACTAAGAAGTTTGACACTAAAAGGTAAGAGGTCATTACATTAGGTGAGTACATTCACAGGAAGAAGCTGGCAGAACAATTCGTACTTGAAATGCTCATCTTTAGACATTTAAAATCGTTTGGCTAAGAAAGACTCACATGATCTAAACCTAACCCAAGCTATAAGTGTCAATTATGAATCCCTAGTTTACATCTACAAATATTACCTACAACTTCAGGGCTTGCTGTTGTAGCATTCTGTGTTTTATTACCACCCTCACGTGTTCAACACGCACAGGTGTTTTTATAATAGCGACACAGACTCATAGTTTGGTGACCCATGTCATGACAGGTTAGCTTTGAAAACGACAGGACTGGGCACTGGGCCAAAAATACATTTCAATGCTTGTCAATTGCCACTACCTGCACAGTGAACTTTCAACTCTATATGACGGTGTAAATTGTAAAGTAGCAGTGAAATGGTCTGATTGTTTATACTCTCAACATCTAGCAATGTTTCGTTGGTGCAAAATCTCTATTAACCATGAGGAAGGGGGTGTAATGATGATCTATAATAACATGTGGCCGATTTATAACATTTTGTTAAATGTACAAGAATGCAACTAAAAAAAGAACTGAGCATAGATAAGATTTTAAGCAGTTTGCGGTTTACACAGAAAAATAACAAGTGTCATCATCTAGAGTTTCTAGACATATCATGCTTAAAGTCAGTCAGGTAAAGGGTGTCTATAGTAACTACCACACCTCAATTTAGCAGAGCTAGGGTGTCACCCTAGGAATGTTTTTCAGCAGTCGTCCAATGCTACTACCATCCTGCCTCGCTGGTCTCCTTGTTAAAATAAATGTTCCGAACGTCCTTCAGCTGTTTGCTAAAGCGCTCAGTCACTTTAAGCCCTTCTCTATGAGAGAAAAGGAAGATTTGCAGCCACAGGGCGAGAAAAGTGAAAGTTCAGCGAGGAATCATGCTATTTCCCTTTCAGCTATCTTTAGTCTCGAAAGTTGACCGAGTACTAAAGTCACAACAAACACGAAATTCTTGCTCAACTCTCACATTCGTATTCAAATTGTCACCATCAGCTGCAGCAGTCGTTATGCGGTAAAGCAAAATACCGTGACAGGACAACTTAGCACACAACTCAGGTAAAACACTCAATGCACTGCTTCCGCTTGCTTCTATCGGACAACCAATTCATTCACCCTTTACTCACCCCTAATCTGAACCCAGCCGCAGTTTTATTTCCTTATTTGGAAACAGCAAAAGCTGCGTTGTTGTAAGAAGTGACCGACCGCGAAAGGTCGCACACATTTAGAATGTCATTTGCACAAACTGTCGTCTGCTTCATCGACAGCCATGACAAAATTAACAAATAATAATACTCAGCGAAGGGCTGACAGCGAGTGGCTTACCTTCTGCTGCACATCACGGGCAATTCCGCTTTTTGTTGCTCTGTTTTCGGACATCTTGTTGGACGAATGTTGACACTAGCTCATGCACTGAATTCACACGATAGCGGAGTTTGCTGGGAGAAACGGCTTTCCTTTCAACCACTGACAGCCAGCAGACGACTTCGGCTGGTTTAAAATGCCGGCTCGGAGACGGGCGCAGCCGCAGTGAATCACTCAGCCGCTGTGACGTCATGCGCGACGCGATCATTGGCTGGAAAGTGGGCGTAGCTCTCGCGCGCGCGTTTTCGAGGTTCTGCGTAGGAGAAAAATAACTTTGTCACTCGTGTCCACTTTCAGAGTAGGTCAAACCTTCTAAAGTTTCTATACCAGGCAAACGTCAAATTTCAACTACACTCGTAAGCCTCAGAACTGGGAGGGAAAGTGGGAATGAGCGAGGGAGGTCCGTCGAGTTCGCCGTTAGCTTCTTGACCCTAACGACATCCTTAGATTGACACCTCAGTTACAGTGCTATGTGCTATAAATACATTTTGGTATGTGGCATAACATTATGTCATACCCAAAAAGAGAAAAATTTACCAATAAAACTTTTTAAAAACCTATAAGATTGTCACTCTGTCGGTCTGTTCGTCCCATCTCATTTTCCCACTGAAGAGAAATAAGCATTGATAAGAGTACAAAGCTCTTGTTGTGGTATCACCTGAATTATCGCATAAACTCTCAAAAGTGGTGTTTAAACTTTCCAGGCATGTTCTCAGCTGTTTACGAGAAAACTATCCTTGTCGTTAAGGAACGTATATGTGTGAATCGCGTCGAAACATCTGGAATTGATAACGAGATGCAGTTATGGAAAGCAAGATAACTTTTGTAGAAATTCTAGCGAAAGAAAGAGAAGGAGTAAAAGGAAAAGCTTATGGTTGAAAAAGAAGGCTAAAAATTAGACTTAAAAAAAAAAAGATGCAGTGACATAATAAAAAAAATAGTGACTAGGAAAAGCGCAAAACTGGTAGGAGAAAAGAAGTGGAGAGGAAACGTAGAAGACTACGAGAAAACTTAGAAGTAGGAGTCGTAGTCGTTGTAGGAGTAGTAGTGGTCTCAGTTGCAGAAGTAAAAGAAGATAAAAGTGCGCATAATTAAGAAAATGGCAGGTAGGAATTGAAAGAAGAAATAAAAGAATGGCAAGACGCTCTAAATTGGTTCTTACTGCGGATACAAAGAAAAAAAAATCCTATTTATAAAGAAGGCTCGAGAAAGCTTGCCAAGGAAAGCATCCTCCCAACACACACACATGCAAAAGATCTCCTAAAACATTTTTTATTATGTACAGTTCAGAAAAGTTGTCAATGCTTACTATTTACATAATGTCAAAAATGAGGAGTTTAGTAATCTCTGCTTACTTTGAACTTCCGAGGATATATATATATATAAAGTGCAAATATTCTGGTTTAAGCCTTTTTTACATTGTAAATATGGCAAACTGCGTAGTATAAAATCACACCTTTTGCGATGGATGAAATGTGCAAATAAAAACATACTCTAGACGAAATGAAAATATCTTGAAATCAATATTATTTACGGAGAAATTGATATGTCGCTAAGCATTCGAAATACAGCCTATTCCGATTATTTTAGCTTTGTGTGAGGAAAGTGAATGCCTCCAGATGAAATAGAAAGGAAAGCTGCTGACAAACCACGATGACATTACAGTTTTCTTGTACCCATAAAGTCAACAATGATGAAGCTTTTTAGAGAGCGGCGTTTGTTTGTCTTGGGAAAGGGTGGATGATCAGTTCTTAAACAGTAAGCTTTCTATGTTTTCAGCTGAGTAATTTTTCATCTATATAAATTTTATAATTTATAATTTATATAATTTTCAACCTTATAAATTCGGACACACAGGACTATAAAATGAGGCAAAACAAATTACTTGAAAAATAATCTTTTGTTCCAGAATCTTCCCCTTTGCACAGAATAAAACAAAAGTACTTTAAAATACCTTCCTGGGTGTGTGACTGAGAATGTATAATGTAAGCTAACGCCCATGTATAGCACAGACACTTAGCCTTACTGACTGACAAATACCCAATTATAAGCCGGAAGATCGCGAGCTTAAAGACACAAAGGACAAGGTTGTGAGATGTCAAGATGTGCAACTGATGGCACTGCAGAGAAGTGTGGCTGCTTGATGCAGTTATTGATCGTCTGCTGTCCTCTCAAAGCATCACTGATAAAGGTCAGTTTGACATCGTCGTCCTCTCTGTCTGATAAACTTTAAATGCAACCATAAAGCGTCCATAAAGTTACTATCAGCCCGCAGTCTTACGGATGTCCAGCATGCAGGCGGATGCGCATTTGTATAAACTACATTGAGTAGGTATACATTTTTTAGTTAAAGTGTTTTCCTTGACAGGGCCTCATGCGCGTGTCTGCGCCAAGCCTTGTTTGGATGAAAACAACCCGTGTAACCATAATAATAGCGAGTGACCCGAGGGAAATGGCGATGCAATAATCTGCAGATAAAGAAAAGACATATACTGCTGGAAACACGAGACATGCTGCCATTTACGAGTCCCATCAGCCACATCCGGACGGTGTTAGGTAAACAGACGACACCGCAGCAGCGTGCCATATTTGGGCATGCAACGGCGCGAGGCGGGAGTGGCGGGGGAAACTAGAACAGCGAGCGTTGGCAACTCTCGCTTGCGACCTGCGAGTAAAAACTCGCGTTTGTCTATAATTTGAGGTTTCGCGACACCATGTCTTACTTTTTTTTGGATAGAATCTTTTTATTCTCAAATTGGTAGCAAGTCACAGTATGTATTTCTGCGCTTATCGGGAGATGTTTTTTGTTTTCCCCCGGAAGTAAATAAGATTGAAAATTATTGGGTCAAACGGGGAGGTAATTTGGAAAAACAATGTAAATATGGGTTTAAATAATTAAAAATATATTCAAAAGTGACATAGAAGTAGAATGGCATCTTGAACGAATCGTGTATAACCTCCGTGTGACTGGGGAGATTACCCAGCCTGTTGAGCAGATCGACTAACAGGAGAGGCCCAAAGCTCAGCATTCATGGACACAGGGTAGGCGGTAGGCCTACCCAAATATCGTTTTACCAGAGAGTATTTTAATTAGCGGTGTCCCATTCCAGTAATTTTCTACCACCAAAGGTAAAGATAGTGACGGAATTTTTTTTCAAGACCTAAGAAATAAATTGGAGAGATACAATGACACAGAACTGTACAGTAAATACCATTTTCTTCAAAGCCATAATCCACGAGCAGCAGATGCCATAAAAAAGGAAACTGAAATTTGATATCGACATTGTGCCCTCGTTTTCTTCAATTGTAATCTATTATCGAATTAAAATAATTTTATTATCCAGTACTTCCTCGAGGAACATCATTCGATCAGAATGAATAAATTAGGCTTCCTATAGCTTCTTGCTTTTTCGATTTTTAAAAATGTTTCTCGTTTTACTTACAAGTTTCAACCCTCACCCTTGACTCCCCACCCCCCACGCGCAACCCCCCCCAAAAAAAAAACAACAAACAAACAAACAGAAAAAACAACACCCCAAACAAACAAAAACAGGTGCAGTGACACCTTTTATCGGGAATTTCCCGCTCTGCCGGTCGGTTAGGTCACTTCACATCTTCAGTGGCTTATGAAATCGAGAGTTAATTTGCCTGTCAGGGTAACTTAACCAGCTGGTTCCCTACCCAAGTCAGTTTTGTCCATTGGTTAACTACTTCTGTCCATGAATGTGCGCTCGTTCTGATAAAAGGATAAAACCAAGAGCAGCACAAGTCCACGATGTCAAAATTACAGAAATAACACACGAACACACATACTTTAAAGCACCTTGCAGCCATAGGAGGGATGGAAGAGGGTGGTGCTTGATATCTTTCACACATACACACAAAGTTTGTTTTAAACTAGCAATGCATTTTAAGCTTGAGAATGGAGGTGCTTGCATTTGACTTTAAAGTTATAGTAAGCGAGTGAGTCAGAAAAAAAAGTTGAGGGTGAGTTCTGTTATGACTGCACTCCGTACACTGACTAACACAGCCACGTGACCTCTGTGCAGTCATCTACATTTCACTGCCGGGTGTATTTACACACGGGACCGAAATCTCACCTGGGATCAGGGTGTTTCAATTACTATTAGGAATGTCGGAAGGACGCAAAAGCAGTCACACAGATCCGTTTACCGGAGCAACGCATAAACTGTCTGCCTGCCGCTGCCATGGCAACCTGGAGCGTTTGCCTCATACGACCTTCCCTAGTGCACACATGTATTGTGAGCCGTGACAGGCAACGGTCAGTGAAGGCACGGACTTTGCAAATAACAGTTTGCCGTTGCTATAAGCGAATCGAAGTAGCTTAGTCAGCGCTAAGTGTTTGCATGATTGCGTGCGCACTTGTGTGTGTGTGTAAAATGAGGGAAAAAGGACTTATTTATCAGAATTAATGCTGTATCTTTCAATTCCTTTTTTTATTCCGGTGAAATGGTTGCCAAGCAACGAATCTAGATTTCTGTTATGGCATTGTCGTCCGTGGTACCAGACCGAGACGACAATGGCGTCTACAGTCTGAGAATGATGACAGCGATACATGATGTCGGACACTGTCACGGTCTGTCAGTATATTGGGCTGTCAGGTTCCATTAGTTCAGGGTATTAACTGTAACTCAGTCAGACTTGTTTGTAAAGTCTGTTCAGTTCAATGTATCAGGCGCAGTTAGCTCAATGTTTTAACCCACTCAGTGCAAATGGAACCTGACAGTGCAGTGTACTAACAGACCCTGACAGTGTCCGACAGTGCTGAGCAAAGCAAAGCTTTAGGACGAGTCAGTATGCCAGAAAATGAAGAATATGATGATGATGATGATGGAATTTATGAAGCACGCAAGGCTAAAAACGAACTGACAAGAAAACACAATTAAAGACTTAATGCAACAAAAGTTGATGACTACATAAAGTTAAAAATGTGAGCCCTTCCCGGTTTGTTGTTGTGTTCGTAGGCGAGCGACATAAGCTCAAGAATGGTAGGATACAGAAATAAACAACTCCATTGTGTTCAGCCTTGTACAGTGCAGTCAGTCTTCACAGGGGAAACCACTGATGGGATGGGACTAAAGACAGTTCTTTGCGGTCTTGTCGACTGTAAAGACCTTTGAATTAGGACCTTTGACTGTGGGCTCTTCTGGGAATTCTTACTGTAGGCCAGTTGAGTGGGTCGACAGATTCTCGCAACAGGGGAGACAACGCCCTGACTGGGCTTGCTGGCAGTCAATTGTTCGACTCGTGCGCCATGACGTCACGGAGTCGGTTGTGTCAAAGAGCGGGATTGTCAACAGGAGGGCGGAGTTGGTTCGTCAAATTCCTCCGTAGGGCGGAGTTGGAAAGAAGACTAGAAATGCGACTAGTATACATCGGGGTCACGAACGCACGCGTACACAAAGTACGCACGCACGCACGCACGTTCACACGCACTAACATTAAGATAAAATTAGAAGCACCTTTTTTCGTAGCATCAGGTTGGACTAGGTTAGAAAAATGTGGCTCTCTAGGGCAACGGGAGTATTAAACACAGACACCCTTACAGCTGAAACTTACTTACACGTTACAACATTACTTTTAGTATGTCTGATGCCTTATCTCTCTTTCTCTCTCTGAGTAAGGAGTTTGGAGCCCAAGCTAAGTTTAGTAGCTACTCAAGGTGTTATCCTCACACTTATCTCCGTTGTCTCCTCCCGATACTTATTCATGTGGATTGAAGATATCGACTACAGGAAAAAAAAAATTCTGGGAGGAACTGGAAGAGGGACTAAGATTCTGACTCGGCCTCAAGCAGCCGCTGCAAGTGATTAGGCGGCCAAAATTTGCTGGTGTCAGTGCGCGCGTAAAATGTAGCTCGGGTTTCTGCCATACTAAATCAACATAATGACGACATTAACTAACAGCCTGGCAAGAAAGGAAAAAAAAAGTAAGACCCCGCTTCGAAATAAAGATAACAAACAGGGTCAGGTTCTCCATCCTCTCTATATTGGTTTCTTCTTCTTTCTTTTTCTTTGTCGTTCCTTTTTACTTTAGGAGATGGCTGAAAGAAATAAAGAATAAAAAAAATATGCCAAGAAAACAAGATGGGCTGCAGGGAGAGGGAAAATAGCCATTAAAATTCTCTCTCTGTCAAAGGAAGGACCTGATACTCTTTATGCGACCTTGTTTGGCCGAATACAGAAGAAAGAAAAACAGTTTACTGTGAAATGTGGACAGAACACACGCAGGCTATATCTGCGCGACAAACTTGATGTGACAATACTTAGAGAAGAATTAAGCGAGTGATTGAGAGAGTTACAGTGAGAGAATAAACGTGTGAGTAAATCAAGATGCGCGATGGCTTTACCACACCAGAGTTGTTTATTAATAATTGAAACTTCAACACTGCATTTTTATTACAGTTATAGTTAGGGACTACTTTACCTTCAGCTCATTCACGCTGTCGCTGTAGGAAATATCAGAAGAACGGACAGAACTGACATCTTTACAAAAATTACTGAAACACATTGCAGGAAATATTATACTCAAGCATATAATTACCTGAGTTTGTTTCTTTTAATTCACTCATTCATTGTATGTCTGTGTATTGTGTGTTTATGTGAATAAAAATATGTGAGAGAGAGAAACAGAAAGAGACAGAGCGAGAAATAGAGAGAAACATAGAGAGTATGAGCGAGAATGAAAGAAAAGAATTTAAGAGGATCGTGTCTGTATACTTCAGTAACACAGCAACGGATAACTGTGAATCATTTTATGTTTCTATTTTAGCGACCAAAGCATTTACAACTTATTAACAATCATTTGCTAGGCAAACACTCACAAATGTGCAAATATCCATATTTAAATATATAATTGGACGGACCGAGAAAAATGAGGAATAGAAGGAGTTTCAAGAAAGGGAGGGAGGAAGCTCTGTAAACCCAGTACCACCTGCAGAAGCCATGGAGGTTAAAGGGCTAGGGTGGACACAGGCTGATAGAGCGAGGCTGAAAGGCAACTGAGCTCAAAGCTTCTGAACTGAGTCAAGAGGTCGGAGAAAAGTCAACAAAGTTGCCGCTGGGTAAAGACCGTAACCACTATCTCGCCCTCGGTCATAAACAACTCAGTATACTGATAATGATGTTTGACAGGCTTAGCACAGACTGGAACTCTACTCCATCTTGTTTTTTGTTTGCCGCAACCTTTCCCCTCTCTTCAATCCCCAAAAGTATCCTCGACCAGCTCCAGAATTTGTCGGAACTGGAAACAGAAGGTTTTACTCCCATCTGGACAGGAATCTAGAAGGAAGCAGTCTGTGGTTGTTTGCTTGCTTGGAGTAATAAACAGCTAAGTGCTGAGTAAGATATCCAGGAGGTCAGAACCTGAGAGCTGAGTTCACTGACCTTAGTAACTGAAGGACCTTGGACCTTGGAACAAAGCAGGTTGTTGTCTGAGAGACTAGTTATCATCAGCATTTACACTGTTCATCGAGTAGAGAGGCTCTCAGACCTCTGACCTCGTCAGCTGTAGCTGCGGCTGGAATCGACAAGCTATCAAGTGACTACCTTACAAATCACGTGATATTATTAATAACAATTAATAATGAGCTTGTATAGTATTGTTTATGTAGTTAATATCTGTTTTTGAATTCTTTCTGTTCATGTTTGTATGTCAGGAACACGATTGTAATGCACTCGGACTTTTGCAAATAGCAATTTTACCGAGACCAACCGTGTCACTACAAAAAAACCCCAAAAAACAAAAAAACTGAACAGAGACCACACACATGAACACACACACTCTGTCTCGCTCTCACACACACACACACGCGCGCGCGAGCAGACACACACACTCCTCATTGCTCAGAACGGGTGTGTGCTACGTAAACGGCGTGGCTGCTTGTTCACGTCACTCAGCACCACGTCACTGTCAGATACGTCACTAGCTCCATACTCACTCTCAGTGCTGACTCAACGACAATGTCACAAGGCCAAGGCCGAGTGACTTACACTCTGTGCGAGGGAACTACAAGCTACGGCCTAAATCGGGATTTACAGTTCTGTACGACCACAAGAGTTACACAGGACTTTAAAATCTGAAGAACTCTCGAGAATAATCTAAGGTTTGGTGTGAAGTCAAACTGTTACGCACGACACAGTTCTAATCTCAATACACATGTTAGGACTAGAGATGTAGACAAGTATATAAGATGACTACGAATTCAGTAGGTCTATTATTAAGGGATGCAAGAGCATTGAAAATTGTGCTTGTAGTTCTCTCTGGAATTTTAATGTTAAATTAGAATGACAACAAAAATAAACCTGACAAGAACGATGCTTTATTTACATGGATATCAGGCTTAAAAAAAAAAGAAAGAATCACCGTGGTTTTTTTTTTTTTACAGCTAACCATCGCCCTAAATAGTGAACAGTGAAGGGCAAAACCAAAACTATTATACTGAATTAATATAAGATAAAAATTAAAAAAAAAAACCAATCCAAGGATGATAACTGTTTCTATATGTTTACAGGAAGTGTATGTACATGCATTTACGAAGTAGCTAGTATTTTAAATCCAACAGAATCATTTTGACCTATATAACTCGCAGTCTGAATTCACGATGTGGGATGTCCGAGGAGAGGTCAAAGGAGCAGACGTCTTCGGCGGCCAAGGGTGTCAGAGTGGCGTCCCTTGAAATTTTTCGAGGGATTACTCAGGTCAGCTTGTTTGCAAGCTGCTCTTTCTAAACAGACGAAAACGAGGATGTCGCCACAGAGGACGGAAATCTCGTGCACGTGTGAATCAGTGTGTGAAGCGCGCGCAGAACGTCTGACTCAGCAATCCTCGCCGCGCGCTGCGCGCAACAAGAGATGATGACAGAGAAAGTCTTCGCTGTTGACAGCATCCTTCGCCAAAGGGAGCTCATGTATGGTAACAACATAGGCGATGATGCTGTCATAGTATACGTCAGTGGGAGCAGGGCACTGGTGTCAGAACCTGAAATGCTTCGACTAGCCGGTTCGAAACCCAGGTGGGGAAGCGAACTTTATCCCAATCGTCACAGCTGTTGAATTGGTGGTGCATGATTATTAAATGTTATTATAAATGTTCAGTGACGAAAAGGACTAAAGTCCAGAACCATGTGTGTGAGCGCATGCTCTGTAGTGCTCATCAATTTTTAACCGCGGTTGTCAGTCAGTACTCACTTCACACGCGTGGGACAGAGGCCGTCTGTTTTCGTTTCACATTCCAGAGCCAATTGATCGGACCAACCCAAGTAATTTGGTGTGTGGGTGGCTAGCAGGGACAACAGGAAGTGTGGATCAGGAGTCATTTAGTGCAAACCTCTGTTGTGCCCAGCTAGTCTTGTTTATTTGTTTAGGTGTGATTTTTAGCAGTATTCTAGTTAAATCATCTTGTAGCACATTCTCATCCTCTCTTTCTGATTTATGTTTAGCTCATCTACAATTTGTTGTTTGTTTTTTTTGCTAGTCTGATTCCGTTTAAAAATACAAGCTTTCAACAAATGCTTGGCATTCATCACGGCCTTACATTATTTAAAACACATTTAGCAAGCACTGTTTCAATTAAGGAATTTACATTAGCACGAGTTTCAGGTTTGTCAGTAAGGGAAGCAGCCACTCCCAGTGCATTCACACCGGATACAGTTACAGTCAAATCTCCCTACTATGCCACCTACCGGGACCGAGCAAAAGTGGCATAGTAGGGAGAGTGGCATAGTAGAGAGGGTTCGTAAAAACGGCTTTATTTGTTCAAGTTACCCGTCAGTCCAAAGCAGGGGTGGGCAATTAATTTTCCCAAGGGGCCGCATGAGACATGGGGATGGTTTTAGAAGGCCGGACTAATATAGTTAACTCAGTTTTACCCAATACTGTATATATAGTATGTATACTGGCGGGCGGGCCGGTCAGAGACAGGAGGCCTTTGCCCAGGTCTGGTCCAAAGCTCTCAAGAATCGTCGGCTTCGCTCGCTGTCTCCTCTCATTCTCCCCCTCGCCTCTTCATCCTCCACCCCTCCCAACCACATCCGCGCACCTGAATCCTGTCGCTAGTCGACTCCCTCACACCTTCCCTCTGTCACGTGGCTGTCACCCGGCCAGCGACCACCACCACCCCCCCACACTGCCAGCCTCCACCCTCCCTGTGTGCGTGCTATGTTCCATCCACCTAACTGCAATGTCCCACACTACCATAGAGTATAATAATCGAGCACTGCGCGGAATTTCACAACTTGTGTCTTTTAACAGTCACAAAAAAAGTGGCATAGTAGGGAGAGTAGGGGTGGCATAGTAAATTTTTTTTTACATTGAATTTATAGTCGGGACCGAGCAAAAGTGGCATAATACCGAGAGTGGCATAGTAGAGGGGTGGCATAGTAGGGAGATTTGACTGTATGTCCCTTAGAACGGCCACCCAAGACATGACTAGGAACACTAATCTTTTCTAAACGACCACAATATTATTTTATGCTCATTCTACCCTCCAAAAAAAAAAAAAAAACAAACAAACAAAACAACAACAACAACAATAACATAAAACAAACAAACAAACAAAAAAACACCCACCAAAAAACAAACAAACAAACAACAAATAATAACAATAACACCCCCGCACAACCCAAGGAGCTTATGTGATCTTCGCAAAAATGTGCGTCAAGCAAAGCTACATGATTTTATAGTGAGTTAAGCTAATTTTAGTCAGACAATTCAGTATCAAGACGAGAAACGAACTCTAATGATTGGTGTAAAATAAGTTACTTGTTAACTTCCCACAATCTAGAAGCTATCGTGGTGTTAGCGATTATCTACAGCAAGTCATTAGGAAGGCGGATCCAAACTTAGGAAGTCTGTAGACCTCACAAATAACACTGTGCTACACGTTGAATGTTTCCAATGGTGTTTCATCTGTTCTCAGACTAGACTGACTAGACTGATGGTTTGGGATAGTGCATGTATCCCAACAAATCACCGCTATTTTCACAGAAATGAACAAGAAACTATTGTAGTGAATTCATCTCAATTACTTAAAAAGAACATCGCACACTGACTAACCTCTACAGTCAGCTTGTGAATCAGGGCTACTTTGCTAGTTTATGTGTTATTCGGTTGTTTGTTTGTGGTGGTACCAACCTAGGCGATACAATTCTTTTCCCGTGTTTGCGATCTACAAACGTAGCGAGCTGACTTGGCATCATGCCTCCTGGTGTAAGCTTTATCCTCCCAAATGTTATTGACTGCGGCTCACAGGCCAACAACAGGCTGCAGTAAACATAAAGGCTTCTTGCGACTGTCACAGGGCCAGCTGCACAACACATTTAGGTCTGAACAGTATTTAGTTAAGTTTTTAAAGAATGATTTACAATTCAATACACCGTCTAATTTTAGAGCCTTTTGAACTAAAGTAGTTTCAGATAAGATAGTCAGGACAACTTACTTTCTGTTTCTTTATATAACGTCTAAGAAAGATTCAAAAAGAAAATAAATTTAGACTACCTGAAGTAAGTTTTCACATCCATGTGACAGATAAGATAACGCATATTTTCAAACCGGGAATATAAAGATTCGGCTTCAGTGTGTGCACAATTCGCCCAGCAAAGGTCTATCATGTTTTAATATTATCGATGTTATTGCAGGTGAGAGTTTGGTCCTCTCATATTCGAGTCAGGTTTATTTTTAGGCACACGGAAATCCCAGTCTGCTTTATGGAGTTCTCTTGTTCGTACCACCTGCTGCAGTGTGTAGAGACCTGGCTGTCGATGCTCCTCAACACTGGGCTACATGCATGTGGTGTGAACATACACATGTGTTTATTCTGACTGTATATAATGCCTGTGAGATTTCAGTGTGGTTTTCGAACTTTCTCAAAGCAAAAGAGAATGGAGAGGAAGAGAAAAAGAACAAGAGAGAGAAAAAAGCTAGCTCGTCCATCGTGGACGAAGTATCCACCATTCTCTCAATTACCTTCCCAGAACGAGATGGAGACACTGAATATTTCTGAATGGCTAGAAGAACTGTGTCCGTCGCGGGCTGGAAAATGTTGTGATAGAATGGATGTAAAGGTTAACATGAGAAAGGTTAAAAATCTGTTTATTGCATCCTCCTGTGAAGACAGTCGTAGTGATGTGAAGAATTACAACATGGCTACTCTGTGTCCATTACATCCTAGAGAAAGTCTAGAGTTTCTCTGCCTCACCTGTGACGAGCTTATCTGCCCTTTGTGTAAAATGGCAGACCATCAAGAGCACAAAGCAAGAAGTCTGTTTGTGGTTGCAGGTGAGGCCAAGCGTAACCTTCAAAAATTCACTAGAGAAATTACTCGGTACGAAAGGGAAGTAAAAGCTGCTCTTCAAGGGACAGAACGGCACCGGCAGGTCTTGCAGGACACGAGGAACGAGGTCGAAGGTCACATCCGTGCGTGTCACGCACAGCTGCAGACCTTGATTGACGCCTACCGCGACAGCTGTCTGCTGGAGCTGGACGCCATGGTCTGCGAGGTGGACTCTGAAGCTCGCGACCTCGCAGATCGTTTGCGGATGGAGCTGATAAAAGTACAAGGAACTCAACAAAAACTTCATGAAGCTATCGAGAGAGGAAGCAGCGTAAACGTATTTAAAATGAACCAAGAGATGAAGAACGAGTGGGATGAAAACCACGTGACCAAAAAATGTCTGGGCGTCATCCCCGGTTTTTTGCATACCGTAGAACATCATGATTTCATCGCCAATGATGACATCGCCAGTGTCTTTGTATCAGAAGAAAAAACCATCGAGAAACTGATCAGAAAACGTTTTGGCCGTTTGATCAAAGTGAAGCAACCTCTGCCGGCCGTGGGTATGGTGTTGAAAATGGCGTTTAGATGCAGTGAAGAGGAAGACGATACAGTCTTCTCTGTGTGCCCTACAGGAGACAACAAGGTAGCGGTTTCGTTTGGACCTTCATGTACTGATGGAAATGCCAACAAAGGATGCACGAAAAGTTTCTTTGAGGACGGACGTCCTTCTAAATCCTTCAACTTCGGAAAGTGCACATTGACAAGAGAGGGCAAAGGCCGTTTCCGGTATCTGCAAAAAAACAGATTTAGAGTTTTATTATGGTATTATAATGAGGGTCTGTTTGCAAAAGGTGAAAAACAACATCTTTTGATGAGACGCACGTCTTCTGATCCATGGCGTTTCGTAAAAGTTTCTCGATTTTTATATTTATTTTGTATACCAGAATTTGTGGGTTTTGCCAACTTTGACCTACATCCATTAGCATTTGATGTGTCCAGTGACGGTAGATCAATCGTCGTTATAAATGAGGACACAAATGATGAAACAAAATATCGTCTGCTTTTTCTGTGCACCTGCTGCGATGACTGTATCACCGTTATCAGCGTCTACAAACCACAAGCCGACATGGAAAACTTCTTTCCCTCCGACGTCTGTTTCTGCACAGTTGAGGGCCGAGAAGTGCTGCTGGTGGCTGATTCAGAGAACCACACCATATCCATGCTACGAGTAGGACAAGGGACTGATGACGAACACCACTGCCGGACTGGGACGTTGGAATTCGAGAGATTTCTGTTGGACAAACAGCATTTGAAACACGCGCCCACAGCGCTCAACAAAGACGAGCAAGGCAGACTGTGGGTGGGTTGCAAGGGAGGCTACGTGATGACTTTGCAGCTAGAAAGGTGAAAGAGTTGTCGTTCATATCTGAAGTTTTAACATAATTTGCCTTCTTTGACCATGACTAAGAGAATAATAATAATGCATTATTATAGTAATATAATTAAATATAAAATAAATAGGTGCATTATATATAAAATTATTATCGCACTGCACTCTTGTGAACAACTGTAGATGCATCTGGATTTCAAGGAATTTTATGTTTATGTTTCAAAATAAGAATAGGACCTTTTATCAAACGCAAACTCAAGGTTTTGACTGATAGCTTTTCTGAATTGCAAATTAGGCAAATTTAAATTATTTTAATGCAGACTAATGTTTTTTACCAATCGAGTGGTGTTAAGTGCATATCTTCTTAACAGGCTTTAATAAACGAGGAGCTAAGGTGCTTGGCTGAACATTTTTGAAATGTTCTAAATTTGTTTAGTTAATAATTATGTAATGGAATAAATTACGGGGGAAATGACAAGGCTGTACATATGCACTGTTTTTTGCAACTTATTTGCTTAACAAGCTCAGCATGTTTGCCATGGATCAACAGTATTGTCTTTTTCATATGTAAAAGTATTTTGCTAAATTAATCAGCAATCTGCAAATACTGTTAGAATTCAGATAAACATTTTTTAATATCTTTCTAATCAGAATGGTGGGGATAAACACATCTCACTGACAAGGCTAGACACGTTTCTACATCATCCGGACTGAAAATAGTCAACTGAACTGTGTGTTACATATTCTGTGGAAATTTCAACTCTCCGTGTGGTTTGTGGCTGCTTTTTGTGGCGATTTACTCACTTCATGAGGCGAAGGGCGACAGCTGCTGAAGTCTCTTAACGAAGAGATGATTCATGATTTCCATACAGTGGACCAGATGACGAATAACTGTGCTTTAATGGACATCTCGATTTCGGACATACCTGTCTCTGAACACCTGGCAACAAATGCTAACGAACATCACACCCATGTACCAGAACAACCTACTATCCAAAGTATACCATTCACTCTTGCTGTTCTCCTTACTTTTCTTTCCCGCATGAAGCAGTCTCAGTCCACCTTTATTTGTACCGTAGACGCATAGAATTTGAGAATAATTGGTTTTGATATTACTTATTACTGGATTGTATGTACAGAAGTTTTAAAATGTGTAGTTATTTTCTTAAATACTCACTCCCTTGCTGAAGCTATGCCTTTAAAGTAATAAAGAATCAATCAATCAGATAGATACTGAAATCCCTACTTTCTTAATAAATCTGAATCTTGCATTGTAGATTTTCATTTGCTTTAGTTGAATTCTGCATTTTTTTAATTCTATGTATTATGTGAACAGTATTTCTATTGCTGTTCATGTTGGGATGTAAAATAATAATGGTGATGTATATCTTACGTATTTGTACCATCAAAAGTTAACTGTATTTTTACCACACTACAGTTTATGAAAATGTTTATTATGGTGGCTGCTGTTGTTCGTCTTGAAATGGGCTCAGGCCTACACAATAAAAAATTGGAATCTTGAATCTAGTCAAAATGGTAGTTTTATACTCTTTGAGCTAAATGAAATTTGTTTTGCAGCACGTTTGTTTACTACATCTTACTGTAAAGGGAGAACAATTTTGAGTAATGGAAGAAAAGGATGTAATGAAGTTACAGATAGAAAGAACAAGAGAATTAGCAACTCAACTGGTTGATATTTTGTTTATATTTTTGCTGCTGTATAATTTTCTTTCCTTTGCATAAATTATGTTTCGAAAAGTCTACTATGCTGTGAAAGAAAATTTTTTGCAACGTTTCCTGAGAGCCGTTTCCTCTAACACCCACAATCCCTAGTTCTTCATTGTCGCGCTTGCTGAGGTCGTCTTTCTCTACTGCGGCACAAACCCGCTCGTGGATGCACGGCACCTGCCTTGTCATACTTGTCTCAAGACAACGAGGACAGTTGTAGCAAAGTTTACCACTGGCTTCAGATGAGAGCATGCCAAGCAAAAGAAATCGAGCCATACTGCTTTTTTCGCAAGCGTCGACATTGCACTTCAAAAGAGTCCACCTCTTCTGTGTGTGAGAGAGAGAAAGAGAGCGAGAAACGCAAACACCGCAATTGTTTTTACTTTTTTACTTCTTCGAAAGGTCGAGCCGCTGTTATCCATTGCTGAACATGAGCAGTCAGTTGGCCACGTTAGGAGTTATTAAGAATTTAACCCCTTCTCTATTTTGTTATACCGACACCACTCATGAATAAGCTGGAATCAAAAGGTATGACAGTTCGAAAAGTGACAATAAAATTTCGATTGAAAGAGTTAGCGGCATAAAGCAGGAGTGTGTAACGTGGTTGTGCAGTGAAAGAACATTTATAATAATAATAGCTGTCTAGTAGACACATAACTTCTTCTGATGGAAGAGTTCATGTTATTTACAAAGTGTCTACACGCATGCTATACACACAGTCGTGCTTGTACTTGCAGAATGATGAAACGAATATAAAGTAAGAAACCCAAACAATTTTGTTTTTACCAGCCAAAGCTCTTTTTCATTTGCTCATCCTTTGGAAATCCATGAAAGGACAATGTTGGAAATTTGTAGGCCTGAGCTGTACACTGAGGTACACAGCATTGTCGACGATTGTTTGTTTATTGCAAGAGTCGACCTGGTCGAAGAACTCTACACGCATCAACAACCGACATCAAACCGAAAGTGGTCTACGATCGGCTTGGGTTGATGGTCACATGCATTCATAATTCTCAAAAGTTGTTCATATAGACCGCAGGCAGTTAACGAGAAACATACGTGTCTATTATTTAACACCATTTTATTAACCATTTACTCACAGTGAAAATAGTGTTTATGAAATTTACAAAAACAACAACAACATTGCAAATTGATGAACACATTTCGCTGTGCATAAATACTGAATGCATCATCTAATGACATTACTAGAGGATATGTATTTAGTAATCGCTATGTTTCTGTAAATATATCTGCCATTAGTAGAGATTCAAATACACAAGTACGTACGTCTTCCACGATCATTCAAATGGACACCCTTATTTTCACTTTCATTCTCATTCTGTATGTTCCAAGAAGGATCTTTAAGATAAAGCATGACTAGACCTACCCAAAATGCAATTTTACTTCCTAGTAACGGGAAGGCTTTGTTTGGCACCAGTTATATAAGAGCAGACTTCGCGTAAGGCAGTTAATGTTAGGCTAGCAACAGTAGGGATAGTGCTAAACTAATCATCATAAAGTATTCGTAAAAGTATAAGTACGCAAGTACATTTTAAAGTATAAAGTATTAGGCTAGTATTTCCAGAAAATGATGCCAGACAAGCAGAGGACCATTTCGTGTCCGCTCAAATTTATTTTGAATATACTTCGCGTGAAGAATGTTTTTATTGGTTTCAATGTTTCAGGTACAGGCAGCATCCCAACATCAAGTAAGATCTGGCCGTCTCGAGTGAAAAACAATGATATTATTAGTCGTGTTGACAGTCTCCACATACTCACTTTTTCCTCTGGAGAAACACGCCTCGTAGTGGAGCCAGCGGATTCAAAAAGAAGACGCAGAGACATGTGTCCCCTGTATGAGAACTGTGGCGGAGAGATGTCAGTGAAGGAAGCAACCATCACTTTTAGCCAAGTCAGTAATTTATATATCTGGATGGAAGAGGACATTTAGAGGCAGATGTTTCCTATAATTGATTAAGTTTGCAGACGATATGGCATTGGTTGCTAGGCTCAAGGATGAGGAGTCACTGGCAAGCTATTTCCTCCAGGTTCAGAAATTACACTCATGGTTTGAAGAAAACTTCCTGGGGTTCAATGTCTCCAAAACTAAGGAAGTGGTCCTTGACAGATCTTGCCAGTAAGATCATTGGTTCTCCACAAATACCTTTAGGTGAGCTACACATCAGGGCTGTGAGGTTAAAAGCGGTCAGCATCATCACAGACCCTTCTCACCCACTCCATCGCCATTTTCAACTGCAACCCTCCGGCCGTAGATGGAAGCAGGTGGTCGCCAAGAAGAGTGCCTTTGCCAAGTCATTTTTACCGACAGCAATAGCACTCTTAAACAGATCACACCAGAAACTACACGGGAAGGAAGACCACGAAGGAAAAGCGAGGATCTAGAGGAGGAACCAGGAACAGAGTGCGGCGGAAAGGATGTCGTCTCCCGCTCCATTGATGACAAAATGACAGAACTCGCCACGCTGGTGACATGCGACCGCGAATACACGAGGGGCTATGCGCCAGTGATTCAGAGGTCATCACCCACATGAGACAGGCTTCTGTGAATTTATTTTTCTTTTTAATCAACCAAATAAAAAAGAGAAACAAAACAAAAGCTTTCTTTTTGTTGACACCTTAACCACTGCGTGCACATGTGTATGTGTGTGTTCGTGCGGAGACGTTTTTAGTTTTCGATTTTAAATTGTTTTAAATTGATTTTAAATAGACTGATTCAGTATCCGCCACTCCTTATTCTAAACCCTTTCATGAATGCATTGTTCCTAAAAAAGCTATATACTGCATCTTCAAGTTCTTGATCTTCATTACTGCCAATAATTCTTTGTGTGTGTGTGTGTGAGCTGGAGTCCGCATTTCTTTTTGTTTACTTTCTTTTCACAATAATGTAAGTCTGAGTCTGTTTCAATATACACTTTGCTTTCGTTTTCATTGTATATATTCGAAGAAAGATTTAAATGCAACATGATTGGAGGTACTGCCAGTGCAGTTTAGCTTACTTGCTATTGATCAAGATTTAAGTCTACTTTCAGAGCAGGTAAATAAGGTTGTTGATTCAAGTAAGATTAGCTGACTAGGAATAGGAATCATTTTTTTTTTCTTAGCTTAGAGCGTTCCAAGAAGCTCTGAGTTCAGACAGAACTGCTGGAGAGTCTATTATTAAAAAGATATTCTTTTTTTTTTGCCCACAAACCACAAAGTTCCTTACAGGACTCTCACTGGCAGTTCAAACAACAGCGGGAGAGAGAGCTGATTGTTTTAATTATTATTGTATCTCACCGCCTAACAGCATTCTACAGGTTATGGGGTCTGATAGCAAATACTCTAGGCGCTCATTTATTCTTCAAATGTTACCTTGTCGGGAACTGTGGAGAACTTTGCCAGCTTAGTACTTCGGACCTAGCTCTCCCTAAACACATTTCCTCTATCATGAAAGTGAAGCAGGCCCCGGTATTGAAGATTGCGGCGAGTTTCGACAGAACCAGAAGAGACCTTACACATGACCTGCTCTATTTTCCACACTCATATACACACAGACTCTCATAAGCACAAACGTGTCTACAGCACGCACCACACTAAATGCACACATACATACACTAACCCCCTTCCCCGTATTCCCCCCCCCCTCCCAAAACACACACACATATGATTACGTGATCTTGGACTCTGCCCAAAGAACCAGGATTGAATACAAGGGTGGATTAACCGGTATGACCGGGTGTATAGAGTGTATTTCACTGTGCCAGCCAGTATGATAAGCTGGCATGAGTCAGACCTAAACATAGACAACTTTTACTTGCATGAAAGACAGAAAACATCGAGTCAAATACAAACCGTTCAGGTTGGTGTTAAAGTTCAGTTGCAGGTAAGGTTTTGAGTGAATGTTCTAGTCACAACAGGATCCCATTTCCAGGAATCTTATGATTTCTTTTCCGTTCATGAAATATAAACCTTTGAACATTGGAATTTTCACCAGTTTTCAGAAAGAGGTAAATGATTCTTGGGAGCAGAGGGCATGCTGTTATGGACATGCTGGAAGTTCTTTCAATGGCTGCAGCTGCCAGTAAGTTCAAATTGAAATCACACATACTCCCCTTCAGCCTCTTTCCCCAGAATATCACAACAAAGTATAACCAGTAACACGTTCTTTTAACCTGTCGGCGAAAAACTTTCGGTCTCATGTTTGACTCGAATAAGACTAACCGAGTGTCTGAAATGGGAAGCTTCAGATGTACATTGCTCTATTTTGGGTGAGTAGAATGAGAAACCAGGCTGCATGTTCAGGAAATAAAAACAGTTTCGTTCTCTCCTCTCCCCTGCTTTTTTATCTCTCTATTTCATTAATATGTCAGCAAGCATTTTGACTATATTTTTCATTGCTGTTATCCTACCATCTATTAAATACGGTGTACTTGGATACTCAATAACTGTACGAAATAAATAGAATTTCTATTTTTTTTGTTTTGTTTTTTGTTTCTTACAGTTGGTAGTTGCTGTGTTATTTTTGTGATAAAAGAGCTTGAACAGTTTACACAGTGTATCCTTCCCTGTCCCAGTGGAGCAGATTGGTGACTAACACAAAGACGTTACAACCGACATTTCTCCTCTCCTGTTTGTTGAGAACGCACGGTAAAAAAACGATTGTGCTTAGCGGATATCAAATTTCGATGTTAAACAAACCTTTTGCTTGGAACAAAAAACTTAATAGAAAACAATTCCAAAATGTCTGAGAGAGAAAGAGCAAGAGTGTATGTGTGAGTGAGAGAGAGAGAGAGAGTGTATGTATGGGTGAGTGAGAGAGAGAGAATGAGAGAGTGTATTTATGTGTGAGTGAGAGAGAGAAAGAGCGTGTATCTACACCTATAATTCTATCAAGGTAGGGGAGATCAGCCTAGTTGGTACACTAACGACGACGCTTGAAGTTGGCCTTTCGCTTCATCACCGGGACTTCTTGGATCACGTGACTAAGTCAACACTCCATTAACAATGGTAGCTGGTGTGTTGACTAGTATCCGTCGTTTCTATCAAGGCCTTGCTGGTGCCTTTATTTCATTGTCTACAGACACGGGGAAAATGCCTCGAACAGGAACTCGATCCATAGCAAACAGCTAGCATCTCTTAAACATAATCATCCATCTTGTTTCTGTTAAAACCAGTCAGACTCTGAAAATACCATTATCACAGTCATCGACAGCATCCACATCACGCTCCTTACACTTTACAAAGGTCATTGTCAACAGAATGTCATGGTGTAGACAGCTTTCAAATCTTTGTCGGAGACCGAACGGAAGTGACGTTGTTGTGGGCAACCTGCAATATTTTTAAGTAGCGCTCTTACCAAGGTAATATTTTAAGACTCCACGTAGCTACACTGAGCTTTCTTTCTTCAGTAACTCCTGGAGAGTTCATAAGAACGAGTGATTGTCGATTTAGTCAACTGAGAGCATTCATTCAGCGCAGGAATCTTTCCTTTACAAGTGGACAGCAGTACGTTGGTGTTCTACGCCGAGCCAGTAACTAAAACTATATCACCCCAAAGAAAAAAAATAATATAAAAAAAGTAAAAAACAACAAAGAAAGAAACATAAGCATAATCTTCTAGAGGTTACTACCTTAGCTATTTCTCAGAAGTAGTTGGTGCACAAAAACTCAAAATTATTATAGTGTTTTAAAGTATATTCAATCTTTACATTTAAATGGAATACACAACTGAAAAATGCTATCGTGGTATAAGATTGCAAAGGGACACTATAATTGTTGTAAGAGAAGACATGATAGGAGAAAATTACACCGATTCCTGAAGCGTGCAATAAGCTTTGCTTTTACTGTCATGGAGAACACACATGGACTCATGTGTTTATTACTATTTATTTTGTGACTATTGTCTCACTCACACAGATGAGTGGGAATAGTGCAAATAAAAGGAGAAAGGAGAGAGAATAAAAATAACAAAACAGTAAGCAAAAAAGAAAAAGATGAAAAAAATTTAGAAGAAAAGAAAATGTAAAGCTGAGTCACTCACTCTTTTACTCATATGCTCCACACAGACTGGTGTTCTTACATCACGAGATCACAATGGCGCACTGACACCGTATTTAAGATCAAAACTGTCCCCCACACATTACGGAGAGGATGCTGGGTAACTGTGCACGTGACAGGATAGTCCACTAAAAACAACGAAGACTGCAGCCGCAGCTCCCCCTCCCCAATCTAGCGGATGAGTGGTCAACGGTGACAGCTCTACTTCCACTATCTTGTGGTATATATCGGTATAAACATTGTGCAACCTGTCTTCACATGTGTGTGATGATAACGCATGCCCGTTGAGCGTCGTGGGAAAACTCGGGAAACTCACATAACTCACGTTGAGTAAACACTTTCTCTAACTTTTTAAAAAAGTAAGATAGTAATCTCTCCAGGTAAGAAGCAGGAAAACAAGAAAGTTTTTTGCTAAAATCAGCAGTTTTATCGATATGAACATCGTCTTGGACTGCAATCTATTGTCACGATTTTGAGAAAGTATCTTTTTTTCAGAATGGAAACACTGGAGCTTATTCAGTAAGTTCAGGATCAGTAACTTTTGATAGAAAGTATATTGTAACACTTTCAATGAAGAAGAGTTTATAATTTTTTGGTATGCGAAAATATCTAAAATGGATGGAATTGATATTTAATTAAACAATCCAAAAATTATTCAGTAATTCAATAAATTATTTTGATGGAGACCACAAACCAGGCAGCAGAATAAAGTTCTGACGAAAATCAAAAGAACTGGAGACGAATCAGCCAACGGCTATGAAGTGGAATTTAGTCCTCTTGCTCGTGGTCTCTCAAAGTCTGCTGTCTCGCACAGCACTCAGCGACTACGTCAACAGTCAGCTGGCAACAACCGCACAAAATGGAGTCACAGCAGTGCAGCAAGTCTATGCTGCGCAAAGTAACGCCACGGCGGCTTCCCAGAATGCCACTGCACAAAGTAACGTCACGAATGCATCACAGAATGCCAACGTACAAAGTAACGTCACGGCGGCGTTCCAGAACGCCACTGCACAAAGTAACGTCACAGTGACTATACAGAACGCCACTGTACAAAGTAACGTCACAGCGACTATACAGAACGCCACTGCACAAAGTAACGTCACAGCGACTATACAGAACGCCACTGGACAAAGTAACGTCACGGCGGCGTTCCAGAACGCCACTGTACAAAGTAACGTCACAGCGACTATACTGAACGCCACTATACAATGTAACGTCACAGTGACTATACAGAACGCCACTGTACAAAGTAACGTCACAGCGACTATACAGAACCCCAATATGCAATGTAACGTAACGGAGACATCACAGAATGCTACTGCAAAAAATATGGTGACGGCGATGGCACAGAACACAACCGGACAAAGTAGCATCACGACACAAAACTTAGCCCTGCAAAGTGAATCCTTGACAACGCCAAAGAACTCAGGCGCTCAAATTACATTAACGACGACGTCACAAATTGCAGGTTTGCAAAGTGAGGCCGACTCAAGCGTGCATAATGAGTTTACAACAACGACACAGAATGTAGGCGCTCAAAATGAGGCTACAGAAACGTCACAAAACGCAGGCGCTCAAAGTGACGTGACGACAACGGCGCACGACACAGACGTACAAAGTGAGGCATCGACCTCACAAAATTCAGAATTACAAAGTGACGCCACGACAGGGCCTCCGAGCAAAGATATTCAGACTTACGTCTCGACAACACAAAATGTAGGCGGACAAAGTGAGTTAACAACGTCAGCCAACGTATTCTTGCAAAATGCGGCAACGACAACACCAGAGAACGTTGACGTGCAAAATGAGGCTTTGGCAACGTCACTCATCTCCATCATACAAAGTTACGCTGTGACGACACCACTGGAAGCAAGCATGAGAGCGTCACATGGCCCATTGACGTCACAGAGCTCGGAGGCGCAAAGTGAGGTCATAACACCACAATGGACATCTGGTGTGCAAAGTGATGTAACCATAATACAATATTCGTTTGATACTCAAAGTGACATGACAACACCAGCACAGACATCTGATGCGCAGAGCGATGTAACTACAATACAATATTTGTTTGATACGCAAAGTGACAGGACAGCGCCACCACAGACATCTGATGCACACAGTGACGCCACAACAACGGCACAGACTGTTGATCTAAGTGAGTTGACGACAACACCACAAGTCTCAGATACACAAAGTGAGTTCCCGGCATGCAATGAAGGTGACTTCATGACAGCCGTTGGCATGCAAGCTGTATCAGGGAAGATGAATGCGGAGGCTGGCATGGACGGTGACGTAGGAGTGTTGCAAGCGGAAGCCCAGGGCTACCTGTTCACGCGACACCTGGTCCTGGACACCATGTGCACGTCACTTGCCGAGTGCGCTGTCACCTGCCTGTCCGACACCAGGAGCCGCAGCTTTACCTTGTCGGTCAAAGAGGCATCTACAGGTAATGTCTTTACTCCTAGGTAATGTATAATTTACTTAGTGAAATAAGCTAATGCATATTGTGAGATTGGAGGTAATTACATAAACAAAGGTATTATACACTGTGTATCGAGAGGTAGTTACAGTAGACAACTGTTCGAAATGACAATTTATGCTGCAAGAAAATTTATTTATGTACAGATATTTAAAGCTCGTGGGATATATTCACTCTATATTTAAACACAAATATGAATGTGAGGAAACATGAATGTATGAGTCCTTATGTCTCTCTGCGTGTTTGTGTGTTTGTGTGTGCGCATGTGTGTACGTGTTGTACAGGTAAACGGAAGTGTCGGTGTCATGCTGTTCACTTCCTGAATACGTCAGTGGAGTTGGGAGAGGTTAAAGAGGTTGGAGCCAGGCTGTACTATTTCCAGATGAGGGTCGGGGAAGCTGCCATGTCAAGAACCACCTCTACGGCCTACTCCACACTAGCGCCTTGCACATCTACATCGGCGACAGCGCTTACAACTAACGAGCCATTGACATCCACCGATGATGATGATGAATATGATCAATATGATCAATATCATAATGATGATGATGATGATGATGATGTGGGTGAGTATTCAGTTTGTTTACTGTTAAAAACGTTCAATAGTATCATAGTGTGATATAGCTGTGAATATTTAAATTAAAAAATAACAAAACTCTCCACAGCCTAGCTAGTTATTGTAGACACAAACCCCTTCCTAACATTTCACCATCACTGCTACATCAGGTAACCATCTCTGCCGAGCCTTGTGGTCTACATCAAGGTGTATAATGCTACTTTTACATGTCGTTGGTTGTGGCATGGGATTTTTTTAGTTCTATGTCTCTGTCCACAGTTTACGAGTTTCTGGGCCTCTGTGATAGAACTAAACGCTGTCTCTTCGCCGACACGGATTGCTTTTGGGGCGTTTGTATGTGTGTCCCTGGCTTCTACTATTCTGTCAGCAATCACGCTTGCACTGCTTGTAAGTAGATGGCTACACGTTTGTTTGTTTACTTTAATGGTCTGCAAAAACGTACGTCCAGAAAAATTTGCTTCTTGCATTGTCTTTATGTAGCAGTATCATTAAATGATCACATATACAAGGGGAGGGGAGCAGAGGGTCTGTGACGTGTAAATGGAATGTTTGCTTGTTTACCTTTTTCTGCCTACACTAAACGATTTTACATATTTAACTTCCTCTTGTTTCATAATTATTTACAAGTTCACGGACCGAGTGGATTATTCGACTGCCTGCTTGTATGCACCTCTAAGTGTTTTTGTCCTGTATATCCAATGAGGATGACTGGAATTTTTAAAAGAGGGAAGAGTTGTTTCTCTTGATGTGGGTTTGGTGTGTGTGTGTGTAGGCGCAGTATGTTTGCGAGCTTCAGAGTAAATATCTGTGTGAACTTGCGTGGTGTAGATGTATATATGCATTCGCATGTGTGTATGCATGCATATTGGTGTGTATAATTTATGTGTGCATCTTAGTGAGAGAGAGTGTGTGTATATGTGTATGAGCGTGTGTGTGTGCGTGTGTGAGAGAGAGAGAGATGTCGAAAAGAGCGATGAAGCTATCTGATCCGTATGATCATTTTTTTAAAATTATATATAACTTAGGTACTTAAGCAGCTGCAATCCTCGATAATGCATATACCTTCTACAAAATTTGTCTTTGTTTATTTTTAGCATGTTCTGGCCTTGTTAGAGGCTTCCTGTCTTATCCACCACGGTCTGATGATCACAGTTTCAACTGGACAGGAGATTACTGTCCCTATGGCTGTACCTCCGATATACTCTGCACATTTTACGTTCGCTGCACCACTGGAGACTGCCACATCGAGTTCGGCGATGACCAGGCTAACCTGACATCCCAACCAGACTGCACGGTATTTTACTCGACGTGCGCATAAGCACTAAGCACTCAATGTTAAACACTTAAATGTTACCCTAAAGAAAAAGATTCTTTCTTGCTCAAGGGTACATTACTGGACTTCTATGAAATTTACTTAAAAGTCAAGCAGTGGAATTTTTTTAATGACCAGGTAGAAATCAATGAGAAATACTTCCATGAATCTTGGAGAATAGTCGCCTAGATTCTGGGAAAACAGTATTTTGAACTGAGCTTTACTGAGTCATTAGCAAAGAAATTATACCTCCCTTTAACAAGTAAACAAGATTATCAAAGGGTCATAGTCCTTTCAATCTGTCCATCTGTCTCGCGTGTGCTCAAGAAATGAGACGTTGTCTCCCTTTGCACACAAGCCGATAACGTATACTAGATTGCGAGGGGAGCTAAGTTCAGCTGCTTCACGTGCTGCCTGGGCAGAACATAACTTAACCCCCTAAATGACACGCGAGTCTACACCAGCTTACTTTTGATCGTGTCTCAAGCTTTCCGTAGTATCCAATAACATGATAAATATTTCTGTCATGTGATTGTTTACACAAATTTGATTTACAAAATGATGTAAAAGGATAGATAAACAGGTATAGAA
The DNA here is from genome assembly GCF_003073045.1 of Pomacea canaliculata. Lineage (NCBI taxonomy): Eukaryota > Metazoa > Mollusca > Gastropoda > Architaenioglossa > Ampullariidae > Pomacea > Pomacea canaliculata. The sequence goes on along the minus strand of NC_037595.1, from coordinate 20,568,150 downwards.
TGGTTGTAAAGGTATTTAAATACGTGACCTTTAGCAGTTAGTGGTCTCTTCAAGAAACTATTTAGCTAGATGTTGATTTTACCCACCGTGAAACGTTTTAGCCGTTAAGGTGGACCCATCAGTCCGACAAAACTAAATGATAAAAGAAGCAAGGTTCTGTTTTACAAGACAAGAAAGCTGACTGGCAAGTTTTAGACTGTGCACCGAGATACATTTTTAGGTTTATGTGATTCTAACTTTTTCATATCAGAAAACCAAGTATCCAGAGGAATTTAACATTTATAATTTCTTCGCTTTGGGAGTTAAATGCAAATTGGTCGACTGATATCTCATCTTTTATTCTTAATTATTTTCAATCCATAGTTTGTTCTATCATTATTAATACGACCTGTCGCTTGATTAGATGTATTTATTGTTTCCTGCTTGTCAATATTAGTTATACAACTGTTAGCAGTATCATTATTAAAGACATATTTTACGAAAGCAATCAGTGAGTTTTTATACTGTGTTCAACTTATTTTTCAAATGTATTTTTAAACGTGAACCAGAGTTAAATACTCCTTAGAAGGGATCTGTTTCACGTTGTTTCGTCCACAGTTCTTCGTTCAGTGTTGCTCGAGAAAGCTTGTACACTAATTTCCTGATTCACTTTTTCTGGATATGGCTTTCGCGCGAGTTCACGAATAGTTTATTTTGTTATTTATATTCTTGTTCTTGACTCCGGAATGCTTTCTCTATTACAATAAATAAATGTTTCCTAGCTGTTGCTTGTAAATGGATGGAGTTGTGACGCCTGTACACATGGACATAGGTGTAGACCAGGGGTGGGCAATTAATTTTCCCAATGGCCCGCATGAGAAATTGGGATGGTTTTAGAGGGCGGACTAATATAGTTAACTCAGTTTTACTCAATACTGTATATATATAAGTATATATACTGGCAGGCGGACCAGCGGGCGGGCCGGTCAGAGACAGGAGGCGGGCCGGATCCGGCCCGCGGGCGGCCTTTGCCCAGGTCTGGTGTAGACTATACCCTGGTTGCCCGTGCGTGACTGCGCGTACTTTGAACCATTGAGGTTCGTAGATTTACGGTGTCGAGCTGTCAGAATGCGAACAAAAGAAACTTCTCATTTGCTTTTGAATTCGCTACACTCCCTTCGCCAACCTGCTCCAGTACCATGCGATACTTTCAGATTTGTGCGGTGTCGGTTCATTCCTGTGTAGGTTTCCTTGTTTCTTTTACCCCTGAGTTGGTTTATTTGCACATAGATTATTCCTGTGGACAACTATTACCTTTGAAATACAGAGGCTGCTGATGTACACTTTGCATGCTTATTCCATAATGTTACCTCGTTCAGAGTCATGATCCTGGAAACAAAATGGACTCTCGGGGCTCACTGGTCGATGAGTTCCACTGACTTGTTTGTCGTTCATCAAATATTTAAATGTTGACGTAAGAAGGCGTGAGGTCATTGATCGCCTCTGTCTGTCTGTCTGTCTGTCTCACTCACACACACACACATACACACACCCACACACAGCACAAAACTGCGCTCGTGATGGCCACAGGACATGCGCAGACCAGAACGAACCAGCGCAGGATCATGATAACCAGAGCAAAGGATACCAGGATTTCGCGTCAGTAGTGTCTGTTGAAAAATGGTGTAAAATTTGTTGACAGGTGCAAAGTTAATTTTGCAGGCTTGAAAAATTCTAGTAAAATCGTCTTTCACTGAAGTAATAAAATGATTGACATTAAATGCAAGACTCATTCCATGAGTGAAATTTGAGTTGGACATTGTATACCTGCGTGAGTGACTCAACAGCAAAGCCTTGCTCAAATGTGTTTAGATCGACTCATCTCAGAGTAGAAGTAACCTTGCAAGTAAGATACAGATTTTATCATTTATTTTTTGTAAAGGCCTGTACCTTTGTAATTTCAAAAACCTCATTTGCTTATTCATAAAGACAGGAACAGAAAAGGATAGCTGTGAAGTATTTCTATCATGGCAAGTATTGTATAATCATACAAACAGCATATTTGTTTTATATAAAGAGGAGTTTGATATAGGAATGGTGATATAATTTGAAATCCGAAAATTTTACCCAAACTATCTAGAAGTCTGAGCACTTGTACCTTTGACCTGACGCTCACGGGACAGCTATAAGATGCGGCAGCTGTCTCTGCTGGCGGCGCTGATGGTGTCGACAAGCCAGGTATGTACAGGTGACATACGTACTGATGTGGGATATTTTGCAACCAATGAGCCGGACATCCCTTTACAACTGGAGCTGCTGTGGACAGCGGATTGCAGGTCACTGACCGCATGTGCTGCCAGCTGCATGGCGGACTCCAACGCCGTCAGCTTCTCTGTGAAGCCTGCACCTAATGGTAAAGTACATTTTTAGTGGTCTAATTTTGTTGCTTAGTTTTGCTTATCTTCTATTTCTAGCTTCTTAAAGACCAACCTAAATAGTTTGCGTTTTTTTTGAAAAAAATTCGAAATACGTATCTGTAATAGATCGTTATGAATCAATGAATCTTCCACTCTGGTATTAAAATGAAGAAGATAAGAATTTATTTGTCAGGTGATACTTCAAGAGGAATATGTCTTAATGATAACTGCCACATTCTGGAAAATCTTTAGTTACACGCTTGCAGTCACTTCAGGCGCTAGTATATTTACACACATGCATGTGTTCGCGTGTGTGTACAAACATTTATGTTTTGTTTAAGTATGTGTGTGTGTATGTATGTGTGTGTGTGCATTTGTATATGCAAATATGTGTACACATCGGTTTGTGTGTGTGTGATGTTTAGGTCACAGGCACTGTCGCTGTTACGCCTACTTATCTATCAGCTCCGAGACGCTACAGATGGCGCCAGCCTGTATCACCTTCGACGTCGGCTGGAAACCGTTAAACAGGACAAACTGAGTCTTTCAGGAGCGCCTCTTTCGACAGTCAACACACCACCTGCAGCTGACAGCATGTCTGCAACAACAATAATTACGACAGAACCGACGATACCTTCCATAGTCAGTAACACATCTACAACGACATCAATGATAACGTCGACAAGCATATTTGCACAGATGAACACGACACCTGCTACAGGTAACAACGGGCCTGGAGCAGGAACTAGCAACAGTCCTGACACAACATCAGAACCTAGCACGACAGTTACAACTTCTGCAATTAATAGTATATCTGGAACAACATCAAAATTAACGCCATCTGTATCTTCAACGACACTTACCACAGATACTACACCTGCGACAATTAATAATAAACCTGAAACAACGACATCAAGTCTAACGTCAGGTGCATCTTCAACGACGTCTACCACACTGACTGCGACTAACAATATTCCTACAGACACCACCACATCACAGACAACCACAACCCGATCAGCAACCACCGCCCCAAACTGTACCTCTTACAATTTCTTCATCATCATCATCATCAACGACGACAACACCCACCAACAACAATGACTACACAATCATCATCATCAACAACGACGACAACACCACCAACAACAACAATGACTACACAATCATCATCAACAACGACAACACCACCAACAACAACAATGACTACATCAACAACAACAATGACTACATCCACAAAGACGACTCCTGCCTATATAATAGGTAAGTAAACAAGTATTTACAATTTCAAGTTACTATTAACAATTTGTATTTATCTTTTTGACGAAAGTTCATTCTAGGAACAACGCGCAGAGACAGATGTAGACTTTACATAAATGATATGTCGCATTCTTCTTATTAATATTATTATATGCTTCTGTGTACATGCAAGTATCGAATTAACATTAATACTGCTGACGCTGGTCTCGTTGGAATAATAAGCAAAGCAAGAAAGTAGAAATAACGTGTAAGAAAAAAGGCAAATGAAATGGCAAGTTGACTGAATTGAGAGATACTGACGATCTGAATCCTTTCCATTCAATATTTTGGGCTGATCAACAATCATTTGCTTATAATTGCGTCTAAAACACGACTGTCGAGCTGTACAAGGAGCCTGCCATGTATTGTTGCTAAGTGACTTCATCAGGTCCACTCTGCACCTGCATTTATTTTCACTTTTCTAGTGTGATTCGTCTAAACTCTGGATCATGGGGATCAAGTCCTACATTTCAAACGAAGTACAGCGATGAAGCGCTGAGGGTAGAGTTGAAGACAGGTGATAAAAAAGGCGTTACTATTAAATGGCATCTCGACTTCAAGAAAGAGGCTAAGTTTGTTTTCCTTCTCAAATGAATGCAACCAAAGACGGGGGGGTCTCTACAAGCCTGACCAGAACATCTACAATTAGTGAACGAGCTTGCCTTTCACTCGTCTTTTTTAACAGATTAAGAAAAAAAAGTTTACTATGATACACTCTAGTTCGCCAAATTTGAGAACAATGCAAAGATTTTTGAGACATCCACTAAGTTCAGAGGTCATGTCCAAACAGCTTCCTGGAAGGGCGAGTCGTGCTTTTTATTTGGAGGATGCTCAAGCGTTCCAGACAGCGTGTGCGTGTTAGCTTTCTGCGTCTGTGTTCCCCGTACTTCTACAACTCCTTAACTGCTTCTTGTGTCAGTAAGTACTTTATAAAGGAAAAATGTACATAAAAAACAACAATAATCCGAAAGCAGCTAGAAACTTTATTTCAATAACAATGGCACACTTAACGTCATTTGTCAACACAGTTCCTTCGCTTGTCAACGCACTTTTGTCATCGTTGTATAGACTTCCGTTTGTGGTCCAGCGGCGAGCCATGCATCACCGCTTCCTTCTGTTTTTGGTCTGAAGTAAATCGACGACCCTTCCTGTCTCTTTAAGTGGACCAAAAAGCTTACGGTCTGAAGGGGTAAGATCAGGGTTAAGCCAACACATTAAATGTGAGTTTCTGGAGGTTTTCAACAGTTGGCGACCGAGCATTGTCCTGCAACAAAACAAAGTGATGTCCGTAAGAATGTCCCCGTTACGAGCATTGTTTATTGTTAAACCCCTTTCCTGATAATGTCTCTGAGCTGAAATGACAGTGTGCCAACAGAAATAAAATTTCAGCTGCATTGAAGATAAATATTGACTAATCTTTGTGGTTATAGAAATTCTAAGTAAAGCTTTGCGGACGTTTCAGTGTAATATTTGATTGTAAAGAAAGGTTTCCAACGATTGACTTCTTAATATGTTTTGGTATTGTTGAATCTTGATGTTTGATTCCTGCCTTATACGTATATAGCCGATTATTAATTGCTTTCTGGCTAAAGGTGTGTTGTACTATACAGTAAGATTTAAGGGCTTGTGTACTTCAACCATGTTTCTCTTAGTGGCAACTCTGAATGTTAGTTTTCTGTTTCCCATGTAGTACCTATATGAACATCATCTTCGTACTACAAACTCAAGGAACGTCAGATCCATGCTACAAAGCTACAAAAAGTCCAAAGAATCTAGAAACACACCAGGAAGTTCAAGGAACGTCAATGGCGCTCTACTGAAGGAAGAGACGTCAGATCCACACCACACAAGCCCCACTGTGCCGTCTTCGCTGTTGCTGGGTTACAATACTACTTGTTAACCTGTCTTGCACGATTCAATTATTTTCTGTTATTTCTGGAAAAGGGCAGTCAGTGTTGCTAACAAGTTCAAGTTCAAATAAACTGAGGATGGCAGATTGACAAATGTGCTAATAATGCAAATTTATATGTTTGCTTGAACTTCATCACAATTTTTTTTTCAATTTTTTTTAATTTTTACGCTTTCTCTCCCCACATCTCTTTCTTGTTATCTATGCATCATGCACCCATCCCATGGGTTGCCTTTATTTCTGAACTAAGCACAAAGACTGAAAGATAATTACATGCAAAAATAGAATGGGTCATTGTTGCTAAAAGACACAAAGAATATAAATTTTTGTAAACTGACATTGAAATGTAAAAAAAAAAAATACTTAAATAGGTGGACCTTCGCTGTTTGAGATGGTTTAATTAATAACTTGTCAGTCTTTTACTTATTAATGGATTATTATTAAGAAGGGTAATCTGCCAATTATTTGTGTACAGTTTGCAGAGTTATTGAAAATGAAACACTTTCACCCATAATTGTTCTTTATACGGTAAAATAAGACATGCATATTTATTTAGAATAAACTTGCACTATTCTGATATCTTACAATTCTATTGAATTTACGCGCAATTTTTTATGTACATCTTTTAGACACTGTTGGGAAGCAGCACTCTGATACTCAAACTTACCATTAAATCCCTCTGCATTGTCAAAATATGTTGCTAAATCCTTGCATTGTTCTGTACTCTCACTTCTAACCAAAAAGAGCTGGTGGCCTTTTTGTGGTTATTAAAGATTTTGATCTTTAAACCAAAATTTTTTCTCACTTCTCTGTCGAGGATCTTAGAACCAAAGCCAGTATTAGAAACTGGTAGCTGCTAAACTGTCTCTGAATAACATATACAACAAAGATTCAAAACAAAAAGAAAAAATGTCAACTATCAGGTTGTTCCCAATTCTAACACAAAACTACCTACATTCCTAAGCCTTTGTGTTGGAGAGGGCAAAATCTTAGTCAAGAAACACGCTGTCATCACCCAGCTGTCACTTTGACCTCTTTAAGACGTTGATGTGCCACGTTGGTGAGACGTGAAGACTTCCAACAACTGCTGTCTGTTAGAAAAATGATGAAATAATCACCACTCCTGTACATGTCTGTGTTCCACAGTCCTAAAAGGTCAAATTATGCCTTTTCTTTACCTCATGAGGAGTTCATTGTACTTTAACATCGGTATCTCATAAAAATGGATTCGAGTTCACACAGTTCAGAACTACAGCTCAGAATACGTTGCACGTTGAAACACGCAAGCAACAAAGTTTTGCCGAGTAGGAAATCGTGTTCCTGTTCACCAAGAGGACAGCCATCCTTTGGTTATTTGAGCTACTCTCTCTGAGACTTGCATCCCGTTCGATGAAAGGTTCGTTTAAGGATCATATTTGGTGTATTAATTCGTAACAGATGATGAGATTTGAAAATTCAGTCTGTACATTATCCACAGTGTTACTACCTAATGGGGTGTCTGTGTTAAGACATCAGTCCTTTGATCGTTCGACCATCGATCACAAAGAGCTGTGTGCGAGAGAGAGAGTGAGAGAGTGTGTCACTGATCGACCCGCTCTCTAGCTAATTTTAACTCCTTTGGTGTTATTTTTTGTTCAATGAAGCCAGACCAACGACAGTGAGGATAGCAAGGGTTGAGGAATATGCTCGAACAAATATTAGGCAATTCGGGTTGGGATATCTCCCTTACTAAAATAAAGAAGAAGTGTTCATATCCCTTACCCACGCAACTTCCCGACCTACAGAACGTTTCTAAGATGGGCGAAAAGTGACCTGACTTTTTTAGTTTTAGCCCAGGAACTGTTAAACTTAAGTCAGTTGAAATATTAGGATGAATGAAGTTTGATAATTTAAAGTATTGATGGTTTGATTGTAATATTCGGTTTTCACCGGCGAGGGTAAACATTATCTGTGTTATTAGGTGTTAATTGTTAACTCTATGTCGCCCCTCGCCTCCACCACCACCATCTAGCATGCAGTAATCATTTTGCCCCCTGACTTTTGACCTCACTATTGTTTAGGTGTATGTACCAAGCAATGCTTTTCCGTCGACGGCAACGCATCAAAGACGGGTTTTGTTATTATTGTCTCGTGAAAGTCCTTTGACCAGGCAGCCATGACACATGACCTGGACAACCTCAGACAATCTTTGTGTTTTGGTTTTGAAAGAATGGGCAATTGTCATGAGTCAATGAGTCGTGATACATATTCTTCTGTGACAGTAAGGTTCGAGTAATGTTGAATCGATGTTTCTGAATTCCGGACGAGTGACTGCAGCGCAGCTAAAAGAGAACAACAAAGATGTGTGAAACATGTTTACTGGCCTATTGATCATCAACTTTCAAAAAGCCGACCTTCAAAAAATCCATTAGACCTTCCATTTTATTTCTGTGCAATAAGTCAAGAAAAAAAAAAAACTTTCAGTAAACTGCAGAAGGCAAACTCTTCAATAAAAGAATAAATTCCCTAGGGAGCTTTAAGGGAGGTAAAAGAGTGAATGTTTAAATGGTGTGACAGATAAAAGACTTTTCCCCATAGTGACATATAGGGAGTGCAGCTTTAGATATTCAGAGAAAGAGTACCCAGGAGACCAAAGACTTAAAAAAGTATTAAATTTTAAATTTCCTGACTGTTCTGGTGATGTCCGGACGATTCTTGAGCATTCTTTCTAATATTGAACGTTTGTAAGACAGAATAATAGAAGGGAAGAAAGTTTTCAAAGATTTGGTGCATACCAGTAATGTGAAATATACTTCGTTGCTAGTCAACAAAACTTCAATATAAATATTACAACTGTGACTTGATGTACTATTTATACCTTATGGACACGTGGTTTGTTTGAGTGTAAATTCCAAAAAAAAAAAAAAAAAAAAAAAATTAAAAATAACCGTTTCACTGTTGTTGCTGATTCATAAATTTTTAAGAGAAGAAAGTGCTCATTTTTTTTTTTTTTTTACTGAGGTGAGCCATCTGGTCGTCTTCGTGCTGTGCATCAGCAGTCGTCCAGTAACTGTGCTGTACCCCAGATCCCTGCTCTTGTCTTGTGTGACTTGTAGATGAACTCTGTCACGACGATGTCACGCCACGATCAAAAGAAGAATGAATTCTTAATTATTCATTCGATCACTACAACTTTGGGCTCGTTAGAAATTCCTCTTTCATGTTGAATGTTTTGTTAAACGGTTGTAAAGTAAACCAGAAGCTGCTGGTCACTCTACAATACCCGGATGTGCAGTGTCTGTTCTACTCTCTAGCAACCTTCTTGTTCTCATTACTCTCTCCTGAATTATTTGTACATGGGACTTTCCCCAGGGTCACGATTGCCTTTCAAATTTCTCTCCATGCCAGAGGCTGTTGCTATGCCTGGAGCTACTTAGCTTTAAATGTTGCATTTTTCTGGTGCCAAGATCCTAGTTACAGAATTAACTTTCGCTCCAAAACAGACTTAGTGGTCGATGTGTCCGATTGACACAGTTGTTCTTTTAAAATTGGGGCACAAGGAGGCACTAGACCATTAATCGTCTCCCTAATACCGCCCCTCTCTCTCTCTCACCCTCATACACACATATACATATCCATTCTCCCTACCCTCACCACACACACACACACACACGCACACATATATAGCAAGCGAGTGTGTGACGTTCTCAAGCCAGGACAGAAGAGCGCAGGACCGTTATCTATATAAAACAAAAGTAATGACTGAGTCTGCATCAGTATGTTCTGTCACAAAATTTCATCCACTGTAGCGAAGGAGTTGGTGACAAGTACAGAGCCAGTGCTGTAGGCTTGAAAAAAAAAATCTTGCAAACTTTTTTTTCTCGTAATACGAGCGGCAGAGGAACAAATACAGGTTTGTTTACTTGGACGAAATACGTAACCATGGACAGCACGCGCCTACGTGAGTGGTTCACCAGCGCAGCGACATCAACGTGAAATAAAACTTCAGAACTTTTTTCTGGTGCGCCTTGATTACAATCTATTATAAATGATAGCAAATAAGCCTTGCAAGCAGGACTCGTATCATATCATTTATCGCAAAGGCGTGTACCTTAAATAAGATTGTTTCATGTACGCTCTTACCTTTATTGGAAAAAAGAAAAGAAGAGACCAGGACTGAGAGACTATTGTCGTGTTAAGTACAGTGCAAACTTTCAAACAAGAAAAATGGATAAAATGTGTTTGATGTAGATGCAGATTTAACAGAATCAAGACAGATATTTGAACATTGAAAAACTGTCTAAAGAGCTGAGCACCTGCATTTTCCACCTGTCGAGCTCTGACGGAGCAGTGTCAAGTCAAATGTCGCGGTGGTCTTTGATGTTGCTGCTGATGGCTTCTGCCAGCCAGGTGTGTCTAAGTGAGATACTCACTGACGTGGGAGGAGTTGCAGCAGACAAAGCAGGCACCCCCTTGCCACGGGACTTGCTGTGGACAGCGGACTGCAGGTCGTTGACCTCTTGCGCCACGTCCTGCATGAACGACCACCAAGGCCTCAGTTTTACTGTGTCCCCGAAGACCGGACCAAAGGGTTGAGTATATATTTTCACGGGTCACATTTTTCTCTGGTCTTTTATAACATGTTCTGTATTTAAGCAGAGGAAATATAGTCACGATGCTACTACAATATGAGTTGCTTCTTACAGTAAACGACAAACATGCAGGAAAACATTGGGATGAAGATGCACACACACACCAACTGCATGCCTTCTCAAGGAAATGCACGATTGTTCCTGTGATTGCAACTCAGTTCTTGAACAAACGTTTATAGATTTGCAATAATTTGTTTGTTTTTTTTTAAAGAAAACAAAAACATAATATTAAAAAAATGTTAAGTTAATTTTTAAATAACATTGGGTATAGCATCGTTGCAACATATCTAACATATAGCATGCCTACGAAGGAGAAGGGTTAGAAATATTAAATTTTTTTAAAGAAATTAATGAGCAAAAAATTTTTATGCTATGTCATGAAAGTCAAGCGCAATTTCCAGAAAAAACGTGGACAGCAGTGACAATGTACAGTATTCACATTCTGTTGACATCACATGGCCTCGATCATTTCAATATTTATAAAGAACTATTGCTCATAAAAATTGTACATACCGATTGATATGTGCATGCAGCATCATGTTCATGTTCATATCTGTATATGCATATTGTGTCTATATATTTGTGAATGTATTTGTGAGTTTGTGTATATGTTCATATATATATATGTGTGTGTGACCTAGGTCACAGACAGTGTCACTGCTATGGTGCCAGCTCTGTCAAGTCTGTGACCGATGTGTTACAATCTGGACACAAGTTGTATCAGTTTCGGCAAAGATTTGAAACTGCATCCAAAATCACCACAACGACTACAACTACAACTACAACTACAACTAAAACTACAACTACAGCTGCGCCTGTCAGTCCCACCTGTTACTTATGTAAGTAAACAAATAATTTTTTTCTGATTTAACAAATATTAATATTTAGGTAAAAAGACAAACGTTTCATGTTATAAGAGCAGGTAGAAACGCGAGATAAACTTAAAAACGACCTTCTTATTGTATACTTTATACAAATCTTTATCTTAATTTATTGACAAGTCATTAAGCTCAATATTCACTTTGCTGACAAAGATTTACTAATAATTTTTTTAAAAAGTAAACCAAACAATAAAACAGCCACAGTTCATGTCGCCAAGAGTATTCATTTCCTCTACATGTGTTCTTGAAGTAATTAAGCCACTAAAATAGTTTAATTGGGATTTTTTATGCTTTTTGTACTTGCGGCTAGACCAAAGCTACAGAAAATGACATCTTGATACCAAATTGTATTCACAGCAATTGGTCTGCGAAGCGATGATGATGATGATGATGATGATGATGATGATGATGATGATGATGATGATGATTAATTGGAAGGTTTCTAAGCTTCAGCTAAATGTGATGTCCTCTCTCAACAGCTAGTTGGCAGGGCCCTTCCTGCGGTGGATGGACACCATGCTATACTCCAAACAGCGAATGTTCTTGGGGATCCTGCAAATGCCGCAGCAACTACATCTACGATTGTTTCGCCCAGACCTGCGTAGATATCTTTGGCTGGGGTTAGGTGATAAATGCTTGTAACAAATCCATGTAAGTATTGATATACAAGCTAATGTACGATCTTTAGCTGTCAAGTAAGGCATTCGTCCAAGAACACGAGTAGTAATCATAGAGAGATGCGTTAAACATCAGTCACGATTGTTTTACTATATTGTGCACTTCATCAATCGTTCGGAAAAGGACAATGAACACTTCTAACCTGAAGTCAAAAAGATTGAGCTTGACGATAAAACTAAGAACTGAACACACTCAGCAATTTTTATTTATCCCTCTATCTGTCCACTAGCGCCACCCATCCAGCTGTTTCATTATCGCCCCCCTCAACCTCAACTCGATAAAAAATACGAATATGATAAGTTTATTGTTAGGTCCTTGAGCCCATTATTATTACAGTGAAAATATATAATATAACACATTAGTAAAGAAAATGTTTTACAGAAAAGTAGTATTTTTTCTTTGCCGCTAGATATAAAAACTTATAAGGTTACTCAATATTGTCTCTTTATTGTTGACATCAGCATCAGTAGTTAGTTCTATTGTAATACTTTCTTGGAATAAAATATTTCTTGTAGATCTAATCATAATAACTTTTACCATCCTTTGTATTGTTGTTATTGTTGTTATTGTTGTTATTGTTGTTATTATTATTATTATTATTATTATTATTATTATTTCCTTTCTTGAATAACTGTCTTTTATTTATTTTTTGTTCAAGCCCTGTGCAAGTAAATTGTATGAGTCAACTGCTAATTGTGCATAATTCAAAATTGGGGAAAAAATCCGATTCGAAGCCGCAGCAGTGTATTTCTATGAATCTATTAAGTGAAATAAATTAAAATACATCTTCCTGTGTGACGTAGACTTAATTGAGTTATAGAATTCTGTTGCCCAGTCTACTATACCCAAGAGAGAGAGAGGAAGAGAGAGAAAGAATCTTTATTAAAGAGGGTAACAGAAGAAGCAGATATGCTTTTTATATCTAGCCCTCGAAAGCCACGAGAAAAAGAAATCAATTTCCCAGAATAGCTAGAAAAAGACAAAAAAAAAAAGAAGAATAGTACATGTTCAAGAATTACAGAAAATGTTTGTAATGAGATGTTGTATGGGAGACCCTGAAACAATGGAAGATTTAGGTATAAATGCTTTAGTAGCCCTGTTTTAAATATGATAGAGGACATATTGTCTGTTAGTATTTTATAGACAAATGTATATTTGTTGAATTTCAGTCTGTGTAACAGTGGCAGGACTCTTAAATCCGACAAATCACTGGACTCTAGCGTTGTTTTGAGACGAACCGATTTGACTGTTCTTTGAATGCTAACAAGGGGCATAATCGAAGCTCTACTAGCAGAAAGAGAGAGAAATACAGAGAACCAGAACTTCTTTTTTTTTTCATCATTTTAGAAGTTTCTTTCCCAGTTTCACATACAGTTTCTTCCTAAACCCAATATATATAACAAATATTTTATACCAACACACTTTTTTCCCGTGACTTAAAGAGGTTTAAAAAAATTAGTTCCCTAACCTTTTGACCTTTGAGGAGTGAGGCGTGATTTTTAACTGTGCTGCTGAGGAGAAAATTAGGTCTGGAGTTGATTACTAAAACTCACAAAAACACATTTGTGCACCTGACTTGTTCTAGACAACCATGAATAAAAAAATGTTCTGGATTCACCATAAAAAATTTTTCTCAATAAATATATCTGTTTGCTTGTATGTGTTAGTCTAATCCTGTCTATAGGTGTACTCACACATTTGTCAATCAATCAATCAATTAATCAATCTGTTCTATTGGAATGGAGTACAATTATTGTACTACACCGGCAGTTATATTCTTCGTTATTCTTCTTGTTTAACATGACTTTAAATTATTTGATACGCAGGTAACCATGCCGGGCTGTGTTTACCTTCATAAGTTGTGCCAGACATTTTATGTTGCGCTATCAGTGCGCCCTAAATAAGAGCAGACTATGCACCTTTGCCATAAAAGACAAATGTAAGTCACAAACACTTTCATGCCAGAACTCGTCTTGTTTCTTCCTGACTATCTTCATTCAAACATAAAGATCCTGACAAAGTGGACCGCGAGGGCGGCGTGAACTTACTGGTCATTGTGTCGGACAAACTCTTTTGTTCTTCTTCAAATATTTGAGATAAGGAGGCGAAAATCACTGATGGGCTATAAAAAAGGCTGCACACACACGCACACAGAGGCTCACGATGGTCTCTGGAGATTGGGAGAGTAACGCAAAAAAAAAAAAAAAAAAAATTGACCATGATGCAGTGGGGCAAAGGATTGTGGGATGACTGCGTTTGATTCCAACGGACGCCGCCAGGAAATGGTGTAAACTTTTCTCTTAAATAGCAAAGCACGATCCTCAAGTATATGTCAATCGTGCAAACTTGTGAAATTTTAAAGTTTACCTTTCCCTTAAATAGTTTTACGGATATCAGACAAACTTTAGGCTTTTTAATGGATGGTCATGCTTGAGGCATCGTCATTCCTGTTAGACTGGCTCAGCAACTGAAAGGCGCAGGGCAACGGAAAATCTTAAAAAAGCTTTTGATCTGACGCTTGGATATTTTACACTTTGATAAAGAGAATCATTTAGTTGGTCATTTGAGAAAGAACGGAAGTAGCTTTACAAGGATAGAATTCTTCTCATTAATCTCAAATTCTTGTACATTAGAAGATCTTTTAAAAATCAAACCGTCACATTAAATAAGAGAATGGATACTTTTGAAAACAGGATTGTTGAAAGGTGCAGTGTCATCATACAGACATGATGTGACACAATATTGAAAAAATCGTTTGATGATCGTTTAACTTCAATACACCCGGAGAAGCAAAATTCATAGTTCCACAGTTCACAGAAATATAAATAAACGAATAAAAGGAGCGAACACGTATAGTTCCCACCTGACAGGCGTGTTCGGGAGACGGAGCTTATCAGCTAAGATGTGGCGGGGAACTGTGTTGCTGCTGCTGCTGGCTTCATCCAGCCAGGTGTGTCTAGCTACAGGTGAGGTGCGAACTGACGTGGGAGATGTTGCAGCTGATGAGTCAGGCATCATCTTACCAGGGGACTTGTTGTGGACAACAGACTGCAAGTCGCTGACCGCTTGTGCCGTCACATGCATGACTGACCACAACACTGCGACTTTCACGGTGTCATCGAGGACGACATCCATGGGTAAAGTACATTTTCATTGATCAAATTTTGTCGCTGTTTTATTTTTGTTTTTATTTGCTCAGCTTCAGAGCAATGAAAATACAGAGTTCACGCCATATGAAAGACGTGCACAAGAAGGTTTGGAGACTTCAGTAAAGCGTGACGATAACATACCTTGACATAAGAATGCAATTTAATGTTTTTCTCCCCTCGGTGGTTGGGCTGTCGATTATTTACTCGATTTTATTCAGTTTCATTTATTTATCGATAGAGTGAGGGTCACAGAAGACAGGGCTGATGATTGGAAGTAAAATATGAGTGTTGCTTGCATTTATCAAAATGATGTTGACATAAATTCTTTCAATGATTATTGGTCCTCTAAACGAAAAAAAATTTTTTGTGGGCTATTTATATACATTTGTGTTCGTTGATGAGATCCTGTTTATGTTTAAGTTTATGTTTGTGTGTGTGTGTGATCTAGGACACACACATTGTCGCTGCTACTCTACTCACTCATCCATGTCCAGAAGTGATGTGCTACACACCAATACCAGACTGTATCAGTTTCGGCGGAGACTGGAAACTGTTCCAATTCATAACACAATTTTAACAACAATGTTTTTACCACAGACAACCTTACCTGCAAAAATAAATACCACTCCTGACATATTTGACAATACATCTTTATCAATAACAACCCCAGCAACAAACACTTCTAAACCAACACACACAACATGTAGTACAACCAACAACACAACTATAACAACAACTGCAACATCCGATGACAGTCCTGAAACACCAGCGACAGCCGACATAGAAACGACACCTCTGGTGGTCAGCACCCTTGCAACATCAACCACATTATCAACGACCTTGCCATCGTCAGTGATAACTGACACACTTGATAAAAGCGATCACACACCTGTGACAACCACCACTTCACAGGAGTCAGGTGAATCTGTACCTGTAAGAGATCCACCCGCTTCTGTCAGCAGCTCACCTGTAAACGTGACCACATCTGCTTTAGATACAGTACTTGTTACAATTAACGATACACCCGTAAGATCAGACACCTCACAGGAGACCAATTCAGTTACATCTACAAATGATATATTTGTTAACATCAACAACATACCTGTAGCAACCGACTCTCCAGACACGAAGATATTTTCAGGAGAATATACAAGCTTGATTGGACAGATGACTACATCGACTTTAGCAATAAGAAGCTCTGTAGAGAAAAGATCGTCTACAACCACAGTCATATCGCCTACAGCCACAATAACAACAACACCTGTGATTGTTAACTACTCACCTGAAGTAACCAGCTACCCTGGAACAACCATGCCAGTAGATACATCTAGAACACCTGCCGGAGTTATCAATCCACCTGTCACGACGACTTCCACGCCAGCATCTACGTCGTTAGAGATACCTACAGCACAAGCGGGTATTAACAACAGGTCTACACCAGTAACAACCACACCCACATCCTCCACAACCACATCAACACCCACGACCACATCAACCATACCCACAACTACAACAACGACCTTACGCAACGACCTGACTTCTTCAACAACAACAACAACTACTACTACGACTAAACTGACAACGCCTGCGTTGACATGGAGTAAGTAAAATTACCCACATCTTTATAAAGAAACATTCTTGTTAGCGAATTCACACATAGTCTTTACTTATCTGATTCTTTGTCATTTTTTCCTTATTGTTTCATATTAAATAGTTTCTGCTGTATTTCATGAAGTAAGTAAGCCAAGTTAAAATGCAGGCAACCGGTGACCTCTGACACAGAGACAGACGTCTAAGGACAGTTGTTTCTAACCCTAATTCATCACTTGAGGAAATATTTATTATAATTGTGATATATTTTCTGTGTGTTTCGGTCCGTGCGGCCTGACTAAAAGTTGAGAACATGACCAAAATGAGATTGAGGACGTTGTTAGTCCTTCGAGATGACTAAACAGAGTAAATCACCCTTGCTTAGGCCCCATAGAAAATTATGGTGCCTTTGTAGTTGAATAATAATGATGTAAACGATTTATGTGTATCGAGTAAAGTTTATCATTACATACTTGCAGCTGGAGGATCAGGGTTTTCCTGCCTGTCATTCTGCTGTCTAATATCCATACAATATTGCCCGTGTAAGTACTACAGTACGAAACAAAAAGTACGCTTATGAATTCATTGGAGATGTAATCATATGGACATGGGTACCCGTAGAATTTTCTTTCTGACTTTCATTGCCTGTTGTCACAGCTTGAAGTGTATGTGTGTATCTGAAGCGCGTTGAGGTTTTGATGACAGTATCTGGACACTTCTATCATTGACCATTACTCCCGATAAAGAGGCAGATGAACGGTTGTAATAAAATCCACAAACAATCAGGACTTTCCAATAAAGTGTATATGCACCTTTTATTGTAGAATCGTACAACTGGAAGTACAAACGTGAATAACTGGTTTCTTCATGTTGACGACCTTTGTACAATTTTGCTCACTTACTCTTCTACCATTCCTTAAAATATTTAGTGTTTTATGGTCATTTAAATTTTTGTGTTTTTTGATATGGGGTCAGTTCTTTTCTTTGAGCCTTTTAGAAAATTGTTGTTTATGTTGTTTAACATTTCAGAAGAAGGAGCTTGCGCCTCGAGAAAAGCTGCACTTGTTTCAATAGTAAGGAATGTCATCTGAGCAGCTGGAGGACTTGGTAACTCTTCAGCAGCATCTATCATCTGGTGTATTCCTCGACCGACGATAAAATTGTATATGTACCATTTGTTTTTCCTCACCACGTTCACATCACTGTGTGCACCCTGCAGCAAGAACATTTTGTAGCAGGTGCTAGAACGAGAAGTCCTCTCTACAGCAACTCCAGGTCTGGTCTACAGCTCATCAAGTCGAAGGAATATCAGGTCAGCACTTCGCAAACCCGATCAGCTTCTTTCATTTTGGTTACTAAGGGACAGATAGTGATGACTCCAGGGAAAACACGTGCAAACTATTACAACATTATTTTGATGCCCTCCACTGATACTGGAAAGTTGTGAAAATACTTAGTCTTTTACTGCCAAAGAACTTTCTGGTTAATGGATTTGAACATGTTTGTTTCAAGACAAAATATTAGTGAGAAACTAAGAAACTATTTTTCTTGTCTTTTACGCGAAAGAGAGAGAGAGAGAGAGAGAATGAATTGAACTTCAACTTTTTGCAATGCGAAACATATCCTAATATAGTATATTATAGTGCCCTAATAAAGTATATTATAGTGCTGAAAGTGTTAATAAAAGTATTTTATTTCAATTAAGTTTGCGTTTGGAATGTTATATTGCCAATCAACGTTCATCGACTGTTACAGAGTTGATTTGTCCCAGATGTAGATACAAAAATAATGTAAAATGTAAGTGAACGATTAAAGAAGAGGGGAATGGGATGTTGGACTGTTCTGCTTATGATATATTTAACTCTTGACTTTATGTACTAATATATACAACCATTACTACACTAATAGGAAGGTATTGGTTATTTTTTCAAATATTATGTGTTTTTAATGTAGAAATTTTGAATGCTTCTCACCATTTCCCCGAATCCCATTCACCCACGCTTCGAAACAAATCGGTCCGTTTTCCCAATAAAAAGAAGTCTCGATATCTGTGTATCCGTGTCTTAGTGTGTGTGTGTGTGTGTGTTTGATGTGTGGTGTGTGTCCTTTCAATCCCGCGTCTGTTTTTCTTTATTGTAGACATTTGATATGGGCCAGAAGTGTTTTTTTAACGGCAGATCAATTTTCCGATGTTTCTAACAATTGTGATTTTCAGAAGCCGTTTGCAAGACAAGCAGTACTGTAGAGACGAGAGTAAATATACACATACTGTCAGCACAGGCCCTTGCTTCTCGGCAGGTTTACCTGTACACCGCCAAGTATAAAGGAACCGAGTTCTGACATATTTGTGGCTTCATTCTTCACAACCTTCATTCTTTAAGAAAATGTGAAAAATATAAAGAATAATTTAGAGATAAAATGCTTAATGTTACAAGATAAAGAAAACATAGAAATCAAAATTGATTTAAAGGTGAAAGACAAAAGATGCCTGGGTCCATGCCAGGAACTTTGCATTACACAAATTCAGTGGTCTTATTTGAGCATTTGAAATTTGTCTTCCTCGGAATCTATTCTATCTGAGAGACCTTCACCAATATGACCGATCACAGAAAAAAGATTCAATAGTAAAAGAAATAGGTATATAATTTCAAAAAGTTTTTTTAAAACCATTTTACCTAAAGGCTTATGTCTCGTATTTCATTCTAAATAGATAACAAGAAAGACAACAGCGAAGGAACTGAGATTTTTTATTTTGAAGTGCTTCTGATCGGTTACTCTTACAGAGAATTAAATTAATCTCCCTACACATTAAAAAACTCCTGTATCTGTAATACATACTACTTAGAAGGGAAAGAAGTAGAAGACGATAATATCACACAAGAATAAAATGAATGGCAAGTCTTCAAAATAAAAACTCAGAAAACAAGAAGCTTTTAAAGAGCGCTTTGTCCCTTTATTTGACTAGCTTAGTGTCTTCCGGATAAACTTTGCAGAACATCGCATTCACTTCGTGTAAACATTAGGGTTACAATACACCACCTTTAGAAACCCTACAGCAGATTGTTAGGAAGACATGAACGCGAAACTAGACAAACAGAGTTAAAAGGCCGACAATCTGCTTCCTTCAGTTGGCGGTCGAGCAGCCATCACACACGGGACTGAAAACCACATTTTTTCAGCAAAAGCACTCGATATTTCGAGAAGCCAGTGTCAACAAGTCGACTTTGACATGAAGCTTAAAGAAGACGATGGTCGAAGCCAGAAAAATATGGAGAGAGAAAGAGGTGAAATGTAAGAAATGTGGTCAGGTCAAAGTTGAATAAAACGTGATTGATCGGAATACATGACCTCTTTCTTTTTTGCTATCCTTTTCATATTCGTGTTTTACTGTCTTATTATTTATTTTAAATACTAAGATATTTAAGTAGTGCACCTCTGTTTTTTTAAAATTCGGTTTTAATTCAAAACTATGTTTCTCTAATCCACCCTACCCATCAACATCTATACAGAAAACTTGTAAAACCAGTTATTTATTCATTCTAGTAAAATATTTACTGTTTAAAGCCTTAAAACAAAATGATTTTTCAAATTTCGCTTTTGACCGTTCTTCCGTAATTTGTCTCCCCTTCCTCTCTCTCTTTCAGTTTCTTATACCTCTTTCTATTTTCTCTCTTCCTCTCACTTTTTCTACTCTTTGTGTTGTTTGTTCCACTCAGTATTCTCTCTCTCTCTCATTCCTTTCTTCCCCTATTATGTCATTTCTCTTTTTTTCTCTCCTCTCTCTATCCTGTCCCCTCTCTTTCTATTTCCTTTTCTTCTTTTCTCTCCATTGCTCATTTTTTTCTTTAGCTCTCCTCTTATCTCGTCGTCTCTTCTATCGAACAAAGGCTGAAACCCCTGCAAGAACAGCATTGTGTGTTTCCAGCATCTTCTGCAAAACAAACAAGAAGAAGAAAGGGACTGTTTACTACATCACTTAGGGAGAGACCAATGATGCTCACACTCGAGATGTTGAATGTAACATAATCTTTCCACCACCCACTCTTACCTCGAACTACTTAACCGTTTTCGCACTTAGCTCTTATCGCCATACTTCCGCCGAGAAAAGTTTGTGCTTGTACCGCCCTGTTGTCATGGGAACAAATGAAAAGTCCTGTGTATTCCCATAAGGTGTTAAAGCGGTTAATGATGGGAGTGACACCAAGAGTGTGAGAACATTCTCTGCCTTGTGGGTGATAATTACCAAATGAGGTGGGAAATATCTATGTAACATCTATGTTCGAAAACTATATATTTTAATTGTGGTATAATCAAGTACAATGTAGTAGATATAAGAATTGTACTGAAAATTCAATAAATTGTTTTCAGGAGACTTCTATGAGCTATGACTATAAAGAAGAATATATACAAATAGCTATAGGTAACTATAAGTAAATTAATTATCTGGATCAAAAGTGTGTTTTAAAAGTGGACGAAGTGTCGCTGAAGTAAGAGGTCTTTTTTCTCCACAGAAAGACAAGAATGGAGTGGAGGGTCTTGGTGTTACTGCTGCTTTGTTCTCAACCTCTGGTATCTCACTGTGGGATGCACAGCGACGTTGCGAGGATGAAGGCGGTTGTGGTGGACGTCGTCTCGTCGCTGGACGTGTTGCTGGCGACTTCTTGCAGGTCGCTGACTACCTGTGCCGCCACCTGTCTCCGTGACCACAGATCTGTCGCGTTTACTGTCACCCGGGATACAGTCTCTAGAGGTAAGATCATGTTGTCTCCGAAAAAACATTTGTCAGATCGAGGCAAGCATGTATGACGTGTGTATAACTCCGTACATAAACACGTGTGTGCATTAATTTATATACACACATATAAAACATCTTTATATGCACATGTGCTCGTGCGTGTGCGCACCCCCATATGCATTTTTTTTTTACTCTCTCTCTCACACACACATAGAACATTTTTGGTTATTATTCTCACAGACGTACAAACAAACTAGAACACACTCACATGTTTTGTTTAGACTGAAATAAAGATTTAGCTCTGGCTAATTACTTTTACTTGCAGTTCCTGAATTATGTTACATAATAATGACCACATGTTCTTTTTAGGTGTTGTCTAGTTGGTGCATGACAAGCATATTTGTTGACTATCTCTGTGTTTGTGCATGTGTCCGAGAGCGGGTGAGAGCGCATAAATATGTTTGTGGGTTACTCGTCTATGTGTGTTTCCGTTTGTGTGTGTATCAGTGTATAATGTGTTTTTGTGTGTGTGTGTTTGCGCATGTTTTTGTGTGTTAAACTATTTGTGTGTACGTGTGTGCGTATGTGTTGTATGTGTGCGTATACTGTTGTTGTTGAAAAGGTCAAAGGTTGTGTCGCTGTCACTCCGCTAGCATCCAGGAAGGACTGACCGACAGTATCCCAGGGCCACACGCCAGACTGTATGAGTTTGTACAGAGAGTGGAACCAGGTGATGGTGACTCACAAGCCAGCCAGACCGGACAAGGAGATACGAGCACACAACGCAGCCAGACCGGACAAAGTGTTGAAAGCACTGAAAACAATCATGCAGGACAAAGCGATATCACCACACAAAGCAGCCAGGTCAGAATAAGTGATGAGATCACCCCAAGCAATGAAGATAGAAAGGTTGATGAGAGCACGCAGGGTGGCCAAAGGTCACCTGCATACGCTGCGCCTACCACGATAAACACCCTCACATCCCTGACTCCATCAACAACTCAAACAGCCAGCACATCGCCAACAACTGCGTCTGTGTCAAGTAGCACCAGCATCACCAGTCTCACAGCTACTGCTAGTAGTCCAAGTGAGTCGATAGTGCCATTGTGCATGCGTCATTTATCTTCGATGAGTAACTAAGCAACAACAACAACAACAACAACAACGACGACGACGACGACAACGACGATGATGACACACATTAAAAACAATTTTCATTGGTCAGTTCATCAAATGTAAAGCTTAAAATGAAGAATCAGCAGAATGATAATACTTTCCTCTCCTAAGTTATACATTTTCTCAATCTCTGTTCCTTGCAGTGGTTGTTGTCTAGAAGACTGCCTGGTTCCCCAATGCATCAAGAAGCTATGTATTCTATTTATGATGATTTGCTTGTTAAACAGCTGGAGAATGGCTGTACAAGACATGTACCAACGACTCCTGGTGCCACGGTCAGTATGATCTCAACACACTGTGTGTCAACAACTTCTGTGTATGTAAGCCTGGCTTCTATTACTCCACTGGAGGAAACACCTGTGTTAGTAGTAAGTATAATCCGTTCTAGATCCATGTTGAAATGATAAAAGGAAACACGCACACACCTACTTACACACACACATTGTAAGAAACCCTAGTTCATATTCTTCTTTATTAAAACATTGGTTTGCTGATGATGACATTGGTGTGTGTGGATGTAAAATGCAGAACAAAAGGTTATTAGGTAAGACTGCGCTGTTTAATGTATTCGTTGAAGAAAGGAGTCTTTGTGCCTCCAAAAGGTCGCTATTCACAAAACAAACCAAAAAAAAATAAAAAATCCCATTGTCCTTCACAGAACTTTTCTGCATGTCAGGTGTCACACTAGAGAAAGTTCCCACCCACCACGCCCAACATCTTTCAGAATGAAAAGTTTTAAAAAGTTTCTGTTTTGACATAAACTGTTCACTTCACATTGTTCGAGATTCATGCTAATAGACGATGTCACAGTATTATTCTCTCTTCGGCCTAGCAAGTTCACTCTTTTATGTTACGAAGTCGCATCGTTATCTCTCTCCGTCTCTTTGTTGTCAGCTTGCTTGGACAAGGATGTTCTGAACGGTACGCTGGACTATCCTAACCACGTCATCATCTTTCCACTAATACCATCGATGTCTCCGGCTGATTCTCTCGATGTTTGTAAAGACGCGTGTTACTCTAACGTCCGCTGCCGTTTCTTCAATTACTGTAAAACAATTAAAGAGTGTTTTTTTTTCATCCTCACATCGACAACCGTGACCTGGTCCAGTCTTCAACCATCCACTAACTGCAGTCTCTACATCAGGACCTGCGCATGAGTGCAACACGATACAGGAACGATCATGATGTCAAAAATACTGAAATACGGAAATAACTGGGTTCAGTGCTGAAGGGGCGAATGTTCGAAGTGCTCCGAAGTCCCCATGTACACTTATCTTTTCCACATCAAGACTTTTCCCATCGTAGTTTTGAAATGTGGTGGATCAGCATCAAACGGGAAATTGGCGGGTGGTGGTGGTGAAGGGGTGGGCTCATGAAAACCGCAGACGACAAGCGAAGGCCATCCAAACACATGGAAAATGTGTCGAAGCTCTTAAATCTATATCTTAAATCTATAGTATACATACTGTAGTATTTTATAATACCAACATTTTATCTTTTAATACCATAAATGTACATAATTTCTTTTTTTTAAGTTAAACTAAATACAAAGTTTAAGTTTTAAAAAAAGCGAAAGCCAGTCAGCGACACACAGACTAGAAATTTAGAAATATAATTATGATAGTATATAATATGTGGCACAAACAGTTGTAGTATAATAATTTCCTTCTTCATTTAACACGCTTTGGTTGCTCAGTTCTACATTTAGTTTTCACTCGTTATTTGTGCTTCTCGGAATCTAAGATTTTAAAAATGGTAACAAAATTGTCAACATTACTGGCATGTTCCAAAAATCAAGATATACTGCGGTTTTGAACTAAATCTGAAAAGCAAACTATTGTGCGCTTGTTTTCTGTATGCACGTATGCTTGCGTCTAGGGTTCCTTCTTGAGTTGTCATCAGAGTTTCTGGCATAAGCACACACACGAGTGCCCTTGGAGTCTTCGCGTAAAGAGAAAAATAACGAGTGGAAAATGTTAGAGGCTCTCCAATTAAAGGGATGTAACTGCGACTAGAAAGCATCGACGGTGAAGTACAAGGTAGGTTGTGTACCTTTGACCGTAAACGCTAAGCGTGCGTGCGTACATGCATTGTTGTCTGTGTGTGACTGGAAATTTAGCTCCAGTCCCAACATTCTCCCCACTTTTTCCAGAGATAGACACAGAACATTGGAACAAAAGAAAAAATAACGAGGGGAAAATGTTAGAGGCTCTCCAATTAAAGGGATGTAACTGCGACTAGAAAGCATCGACGGTGAAGGACAGGTAGGTTGTTACCTTTGACCATAGACGCTAAGAGTGCGTGCGTACATGCATTGTTGTCTGTGTGTGACTGGAAATTTAGCTCCAGTCCCAACGTTCTCGCCCCTTTTTCCAGAGATAGACACAGAACACTGGAACGATTATCTCAGTCAACTTCTGCACTCTGAAACCTCCTCCATTTCATCATTTTAACCACAGCTCATTTCTAGCATGTCTTCGATAAAGCAAAGTTGGTGAGAGATGGAGAGTTAAGAGAGGTGTAATGCATGCCACTGCATGAAACTTATACCGTTCTTCATTTGTCTGACCTTTTAAATGCTGATTGAACAGTTCCTTGCGCAATCTGCTGACAGCTAATTTGATAAACGTTTTATTGACATGTAATCTGCCAATACTTTATATTATATATGTGTGTAAGTCGTATACACACATCATCTAATTTTCGCATGTGACAGCTGTACAGTCATTCGATCATGAAACGCCATCTACAGGGGTCTGGAATATCATATATACTTGCTCGTGTGTTAGAAGGACATAAGTACATACGCTTTTTCTCTGTTATTTCTTGTCCTTTCTCAGAAAAGCGCGAAGAAACAAAGCCAACATTATTCATTGATGTAGGAGCAGTCGTCTTCCATAGGTCAGCTATAGGTTTGGACATATTGAGAAGTAGAACATATATCACCAATCAACAGGAAATCAGTTTGTGGATGAAAAGCTTTTAATTAAGAACCAAGCTTTGACTGAACACGGTTCATTTTAAACTTTACTTAAGCAGGGACCACAGACTGAGAAAGAAAGTAGACCCGAGACGAGATCTGAACCCAGAACATCTCGATCTTCAGTCTTCAGTGTATTGGATAGAATCAAGGCCTCGATTTCTCAGCCTGGGTGTTCTACTGCCTTTTAAGTAAGAATTACATCACAACACGATTCATTAGGATATGTACAGACAATACACGTGCATGCAAATTCTTTTTGTTTTCAAACATACTGTCCTCAACAAGGAAGCCAATTTAGAAGTCAAGAGTGGAATCCATGTAGTTATCAGGAAATCAGCTAAAACACAATCCGGTTTAAGAATGTCGCTAACGTTATCAGCCGCTAAACAACAAGAGGAAGCTGCTTTCACTTGGCGTGGCACTAGGAGACAAAGCTGTAATCATGCACTGCACATGCATTCACATAGTCAGCTTGCACAGCCATGACGAAAGATGACGGTCTGCACGCGACTGGACATCGGCTGCTGGCAGGGGTCAGTGTCTGTGGTCGCTCTTTCTGTCTGTGGCACTGTTGTCAGTTTGTCTCACTTTCATACTTTCTTTTGAGTCCTGTCTACATTTTAACCTTTGTCATGTAAGAAGTATCTTTCTATAATCAAGCGTTATTTCCTCTGATCTCTCAGTTCTTCATTGTGTAGTTAGTTCAAATGTGCGATGGTGTATATAGGTATATAATGGCTGTATGAAATTCATAAATACGTATATACAAATATATACAGAATGTATGAACGTGTTTAAAAGAAATACAAGCAATCGTACTGTATTTCTGTGTGCCATAAGGTACAGTTAAGAAAACCTGTGTGTTTTGCGCGCACGCGTGCATACGCGTGTGTTTTAAAGAGAACGAGATCACTCCGACAATGTTTTTATTTATCGAGCCCCTTAATATCAGTATCATACTCATTATGACTATTTCACGTCACTCACATCAAATAATACTTCATCTGAGTAATGAAAAAAAAAAAGATGTCAAAAACTTCCATCCCGATCATCTAGCTGTTGGCAGTACGTATATATCCTCATAAGAAAGCTACATGTCATTTTACCGAGAAGCATCAGAAACGACTACGTACACAGTTGCGTAGGAAAGATGCTTTGTGGGGTGGTGTTGTTTGGGATTTCATGCTGATAGTGAACGAACGTTGACATTCTTGCCTTCTCACTTCTCAGGTATCAGTTAGAGGGGCGGCCGCACCCTGATCCCTCTCGATCCCTCTCCTTGTTTCTTGCGACACCTGGAAACGCTATAAAAGCTGGTCTAATTAAACTATTGTCTCTGCATTTAGGAAATATATTATTTGTGTAAGAAGATTATTTCCCTTTTAGAAGGCCTGTTGAGTAACACATTTCCCAGGCCCTAATCATCACTTCATCATCTTCTGGCGACATCTGCAACGCTTTGTGCGGCGGTGACGCGCGGAAATGTACGGACTCCTCCGACTTTTACCGACAGCGGAAGGGAGGCAACTTGCGGCATTAAGCAATGCAGACGCAACACCTTGGCGAGTGACAAGGGCTACCGTTTTCCAGCGACTGACTGGCAGCCGTCACAGTCTATTTCGGCCATTTCTCTCCGTAGAGCTTCATCTGTAAGTGCTTCCATTCGCATTACTTGAGAGCTCCATTTGATCTTGTGTGTGTAATCTTCGCTGCAGCACATTGTGACGTGAAATCGTTGTGGTGGTAGAAGGCGCCCCCGTAACTGTCGCTGCCGCGCGGCGCGTGCTGTGAATGGAGAGCGTGAGGGCGATGTTTTATAATGTCGGGGTATGCCAGCTCTGAGGGAGAAATGTAGCATTCCCCAAGCCCGTACACCCTCTTTCTAATAATGTTAAAGGGGATTCCCAGATCAATTTGATCAATCGGATATAGTTTACATCTACTGTGTGGAGCAGAAGTTGATAGAAATACAAATAATAGATAAATTAATATAGTTCCTGCAGTCTGTAGTTCTTCGAACTGGTTCATTTCCATATCAGACTATTTAAAAAAAGAAAGTTTAAAGAGTGAATCGAGGAAAAGCAAAGCTCAGGAAACAAGAAATGTTTAATGCTGTAATCAAATGCTAGGATTAAAGGAACATTTTTGACTTTTTTCTGCAAGTAAGATTCTGTTAAATATATATTACTACTGAGGTTTTTATTATATTATTTACTTTTCCTTGTAAGATTCTGATGACAATACAAACGGCTTAGAACTGTAACAGAAATTTTTTTCAAATGTCATATGCATTTTTTATATCATGTGCAAATGGGAGTATGTTTTGAAATAAATCCTCCTTTTTCAACATATGAATAGATGAGAAATATTACCATGCCAGATAACAGTAAATAACAAAAAACTGCCTGGTAGTTGTAGACTGTGTTAATGATAATAACATTAATTAGAAATGGTGGTAGAACAGGGAATAAGCATATGCAAAAGGAAATGTTCAGCAAATGATTCATTTAACATCCAGTCAATGGAGTAACAGACCTGAATTAAATGGCCTGGTCCAAAATGACTGTGTCCAAATACGCTGCTTGAAATCATAATGAATCAACTGTCCTTATGCGATTAAGCCCGCATTCAGAGCATATCAGCACACTAGTGCCTGTTCCCACAGCAAAAGCTGGTCCCTCTTTCTCTTACTTGTAGGCAGGTGGTGTGGCTATTGATTTCAAGTATAAGCTGCCTAGTCTTGAACTCTGGGAAGTGGTCCATGAACCAAGATCACTGTTTTCATTGATTTTTCTTCATGTGGCCTTTCATACTGCTTTGGCAAATAGTGTTTTACTCCTCACTAGTTTACAATAATTCCAGAATCCATAATGACCATACTTAGGCTATAGATACACTTCACCTGCATTTAACCTAGAGAAATGAAGGTGCTCAAATCTTACATATTAATGTCGTGCAGACAAGCCACATCTTGTTTTTTTCCTTGAACATAGTTGAATTTGAATTATTCGCTATTCTTGACCATTTAATTCTCTATCCCTCGCATACACTTGTTTTTGTTTCTTTCTGTCTTAATAATACCTGTTATTGTAAACCGTGACTTTTGGATAGACATAGCATGATACGTAAGTATCTCGGTCAGCATAGAAAATTCCATCTTTTTCAAAAGCCTAGAAGATGAAACTGAAAGTGATTTTGTTTGAGAAATGCAAATGTCCGCTCAGTCCACTGCTTTTGTGGTAAAGTGGCCTGAAAAGTCACGTTCCCGAATTAATTTTGTGGGTGTAAAGATACTAGTTCATGTGACACTAAAGCAAGTGGATAATCAGAGACGGTGGCGGGAGGGATGGTTGGGAACGCCAGGCTAGTCGACTTTGATACTGTCGTCCTGGTTTTGTTCCGAACTGCTAGCGTCGTCACAATTATGTGAATGCTTACTAGTGAACTTAATTTTTCTTGCAGACTAACAGCTGTCGTAGTGCAAGACCCAGCCGCAGGCCTGCGCAGTCTCATCCTCGCTTTTAGGAAGGGAAATCGATATTGAAAGGTGTTCCTCAAACTCGAACTTTCAAACGAGCATTTACTTTTCAGTTGGAACTTCTTTTAAACTACCCAGTTTGATTCTTCTCATGTCATGTTAAAAGAGCGTATGTCATGGCAATGAGGAAAACAGCAATGCGTATTTTGCTAGTGGATCAAAATTCAGGTGTTGTTGTTCGATCCAGTCTGTTGTCCAGAAATAAGAGAGCGCGATGCAGTTTCATATCGTCAAACTGTGCACTTATAAACAAATTTATAGTCGTGATAGTGTAATCGCCAACAATGCAGTATAGTAAATGATATTATAATCCCAGAAAAAACGTGGAACTTATTAATAGCTTGCCGTTTTTTCTTTTCGTTTTTTTTTTTTTGTTTTTTTTCTGTTGAAGTAACAGTCAGTTTTGATCCGCACTTTTCATTACACTTTCTTCCTTTTTGGAAGGCCTCATCTTCATAAGCCGTAATTAGTATAAATAACAAATACCATGAATATTTCAGCAGTAAGTTTTAACTTACTTGTGAGCGCTAATATTGCCTGCCATGGATTTAGAAATGATAAACGTGTCTGCGATGATTCTGTCGGGCTCGGGAAAAGCTTTTATGGCTGTCTAAATTGATTATAGTTGTATTCATCTTTGGATCTAAGGGCCAAAGTTACAAGTAAAAAACCTCATAAAAGTCTTGGAACAATGAGACATCTTTTTAGCTTTCTGTTTTTCTGTTGACAATGTTCAAGTTATTGTCGATATCATATGCTTGAAGTCCATCAAAAGAATTACCGCTGTCACAGGGGGCATCTAACAGTCCTCTGTGAGACTCTTGCTGTAACTTCTGTAACCTACATCCTGTAAATGTAGCTCTTTATTGACTTGAGTGTGCACGTGCAATGAGAATGTAAACAACTTGGCTTCCTGCATATCTTTCTACATAGAGAGGGAGACCGAACGTAATATATCAGTAAACATCTTTATTTATTAAAGAAGAAAATTGAGTGAAAACACTGAAATGTTTTTAGTGAATTGGATATGAAAAGTCAGCCTTGGCTATAATTGGTACATTATATGTACATAAGCTTATGTTTTGGCGAGAATTCTTATCAGGAAATTAAAAAAAACAAAACTCAAGGCGTCTGCAGTAAAAGGGTCTAACATTTAACAACGTCATTTCCTATGACCGTCAACAGAGGCGAGGTTTGGCTTTGGAAGTTTGATGGCTCGCCAACACGTTCGCATCTTATTTAGTTTGCTTTTCCTTATGTTGTGCCTACGTGTTTGATCCTTTGCTCAAGCACATCAAACGTCTTTTAACCATGTACAAGCCATCGTAGCGATATCTGCTTAATGAAGACCAAGACTAATTTTCGCAAACGACAGCTGTGTATGTGAGCTCATGACGGAAAACCCCAGTTCCATATATTTTGTTTCGAGGATGGCCCTTTTTGTAAGAGTTTGGGATATAGGGGTCCGTCTTAACAGCAGAAAGAAAGAAAGGAGGGTGGGGGAAACACTCCGCTCCTCGTAGCGCTACAAGTGACTAACTTTTGCTTTGAGTGACAAACGTTTTTGTATGACAGACTTATCACAGACAGCAGACGGCTGGCGTCTGCAGAAGCAGAGCTGTTTTGTGACAGATAGGCAAAGATGTTCACAGGGTTGGGCATCAGCTGTCGTTTACCTTTGTATTGTCGCATTCTACGCGAACACTTTCCGATTTTCGTGACCGTAATAATAAAATTTGATAAATTCGAGTTTCTTATCTTTCCTTAACGAGTTTTAATGTTAAGTATATAGAGGTTTTTTTTTTTTCTTTTTTACACAGTCCTATCGCGAACGCACTCAAACTCATCACCTTCAAACCACCTCTTCTTTCTTTTTATAACGTCGTTTTTTTCAACATCAAATAGTCTGCTTTTAACTGTGTAAAGGTCATAACCTACCTAATCCTTTTGTTTTTATGTCTTTTTTTTTGGGGGGGGGGGTGAGGGGTGAGGTGTTAGAGGTGTCACATTTTCTTGGGCCAACGTTTTGTGAGAGTGGTGCTAACCTCGTCATCCCTTTCGCTAACTTTACCTCCACAAACCCTCTATGGCAGGGGTGGGCAAATTATTTTCCAAGGGGCCGGATGAGAAACTGGAATGGTCTCGAGGCCGGATGAGAAACTGGGATGGTTCTAGAGCGGACTATATAGTTTAACATAGTTTTACCCAATACTCGTTATATATTAGTATATTTCTGGTGGGGCCAGCGGGCGGGCCCGTGTCAGAGCAGGAGGCGGGCCGGATCCGGGCCCGCGGGCCGGCGTTGCCCAGGTCGCTCTACTGGATTTCAGGTAGTATTTCCAAACAGCTGGGTCAGCTGGCTGTTGGTCGAAGTTCGCTGTGCCACATGAGTATCCACCGTTACGGCATTCGGTTTTGGACGCTCAACACCTCGTGACTGTCGT